>NC_142876.1:85185000-86435000 GCF_051225735.1 Oryctolagus cuniculus
TGGGTGATGGGTCAAGTCCTGGGGCTCTGCCAACCCTGTCACAGACCCGGATGGAGTTCCTGGTCCCTGGCTTCCCCCTGGTCCAACTTTGGCTGTTGTAGGCATTTGGAGAAGTGAGCTAGCAGATAGAAGATCTTTCTCTCTTTCAGATAAATAAATAAAATCTTAAAGCATTCAGTATAATTTAAAGAAAAATACTCATAGGCCGGCGCTGCAGCTCAATAGGCTAATCCTCCGCCTGTGGCACCGGCACCTTGGGTTCTAGTCCCGGTCGGGGCGCCGGATTCTGTCCTGGTTGCCCCTCTTCCTGTCCAGCTCTCTGCTGTGGCCCGGGAGTGCAGTGGAGGATGGCCCGAGTGCTTGGGCCCTGCACCCCATGGGAAACCAGGAGAAGCACCTGGCTCCTGCCTTGGGATCAGCGCGGTGCTCCGGCCGCATTGCACCAGCCGCGGCGGCCATTGGAGGGTGAACCAACGGTAAAGGAAGACCTTTCTCTCTGTCTCTCTCTCTCTCACTGTCCACTCTGCCTGTCAAAAAAAGAAAAATACTCATTTGAAGGGCAAAGAGAAAGAGACAGAGAGAGATTGCATCTGCTGGTTGCTTCCTGAAATTCCCAATACAGTCAGTGTCTCCCACCATGGGTGGCAGGATCCCAAATTCTTGAATCATCACCTGCTTCTCCCAGGGTCTGTATTAACAGGAAGCTGTTATTAGGACCCAAGGCTGGGTTTTGAATCCAAGACCTCTGATGTAGGACATGGGTATCCTAACTGGTCGGCTAAAAACCCACTCTCATTATAATTTTTAAACTTTTAGCTGGAGGTTAGTCCACTTGTGAATTTAGATCAAAGTAAATACATAAGTGACTATATGAAATGTTTGTTTTATATTATTTGTTGTGTGAGAATTTTAATAGATGATGATTTAATTGGAACCAAGCCTACCTTAAATATTTGTATGAACTGTGTTTTAACACTAGCTAGAATTATTGGAAAGTTTCACCTGGGAAATGTGTTGAAATGACTAGAATTTGTTTTACTTACACTAGTGCTGTCAACTTCAAAGTCAGCCAGCAGTATAATAGAGATCTTTGAGTGACCTGCTAAACTGAATAGATAAGCAGTTTGTCCATTAGGGTTTTGATTCTGTGTTTATATGTTTCTTTTTTTTTTTTTTTTTTTTTTTTTTTTTTTTTTTTTGACAGGCAGGGTTAGACAGTGAGAGAGACAGAGAGAAAGGTCTTCCTTTTTCTGTTGGTTCACCCCCGCAGGTGGCTGCTATGGCTGGCGCATTGAGTCTGGCGCACTGTGCCGATCCGAAGCCAGAAGCCAGGTACTTCCTCCTGGTCTCCCATGCAGGTGCAGGGCCCAAGGACTTGGGCCATCCTCCACTGCCTTCCCGGGCCACAGTAGAGAGCTGGACTGGAAGAGGAGCGACCGGGACTAGAACCCGGCACCCCGACCGGGACTAGAACCCAGGGTGCTGGTGCCTCAGGCAGAGGATTAGCCAAATGAGCCATGGCACCAGCCTATATGTTTCTATACATCTTGTGTTTCTCTCTCTCTCTCACATTTATTTATTTAAGAGGCAAAGTTAGAGAGGCAGAGAGAGAGAGAGAGAGAGAGCGAGCAAGCTTCCATCTGATGGTTCACTCCCCAGATGGCCACATGGCTGGAGCCATGCTGATCCTAAGCCAAGAGCCAGGAGCTTCTTCTGGGTATCCCACGTGGGTACAGGGGCCCAAGAACTTGAGCCATTTTATACTACTTTCCCAGGCAATAGCAGAGAGCTTGATTGGAAGTGGAGCAGCCAGTACTTGAACCGGTGCCCATATGGGATGCCAGCACTGCAGGCGACAGCTTTACCTGCCTTGCCACAGCGCCAGCCCACAGCTTGTTCTCTTGAGAGTGAATAATATACCCTATCCATTCTTAGTTGCTAATTTGCAGGGAAGAATTTTTAAAAACTGAATAAAGGAGAACATATTCAGACCAACAAGGTCCAAACTGTTTCAAAATCTGATTAAATCAGGTTAGGAATTAGTCGGGTTTTACTGTTTCATTTTTTTCAATCTTAAGTGTCATAAACATGTCACTTATTTAATGGGGAGATATCATATGGGTATTGATTAGGAATTAAGGGAGAGCCTTACTGTTTTTCTTTTTTTCTTTTTTTTTTTTTTTTTTTTTGGTAGGCAGAGTGGACAGTGAGAGAGTGAGAGAGAGAGAGACAGAGAGAAAGGTCTTCCTTTGCCGTTGGTTTACCCTCCAATGGCCGCCGCGGCAAGCACGCTGCAGCTGGCGCATCACGCTGATCTGAAGCCAGGAGCCAGGTGCTTCCTCCTGGTCTCCCATGCAGGTGCAGGGCCCAAGGACCTGAGCCATCTTCCACTGCACTCCTGGGCCACAGCAGAGAGCTGGCCTGGAAGAGGGGCAACCAGGACAGAATCTGGCACCCCGACCGGGACTAGAACCCGAGGTGCCAGCACCGCAGGTGGAGGATTAGCCTATTGAGCCGCGGCACCAGCTGTTTTTCTTTTTTATTTATTTATTTGAAAGAGTTACAGAGAGGCAGAGGCAGAGAGAGGGAGAGAGAGTGAGACAGAGAGACAGAGAGGAAGTCTTCCATCCGCTGGTCCACTCCCCAAAAGGCCAGAATGACAGGAGCTTGGCTGATCCAAAGCCGGGAGCCTGGAGCTTCCTCCAGGTCCCCCACAGAGTTGCAGGGGCCCAAGGACTTGGGCCATCTTCCACTGCTTTCCCAGGCCATAGCAGAGAGCTGGATCGGAAGTGGAGCAGCCGGGATTAGAACTGGCACCCATATGGGATGCCAGCACTGCAGGCAGCAGCCCCACCTGCTATGCCACAGCACCAGTCTCCGATCCGTACTGTTTTTTTTTTTTTTAATTGGCTTTGATTCACCCTTGAGTTCTACAAGAATAGAGCTAATGCAGTTCAAAGAAAAAGTTTTATCCTTTAAGATCCAAAAGAAACTTGGATTAAGAGGCCATTAAGATGCCTGCATTCCACATTGGAGCGCGTAGGTTCAATACCCGGCTCTGACTTTTGACTTCTCCTTCCTGCTAATGCAAATCCTGGTGGGTAGTGGTGATAGTTCCACTGATGAGGTTTTTGTTACCAACATGGGAGACCAGGATTGTGTTCCAGGCTCCAGCCCTGCTTCTGTTGTCTCAGGAGTTTAGGGAGTGAACTAGTAGATCTCTTGATCTCTTTCTCACTCTCTATGTAGTAAACAAATCAATAGTGTTTAAGAAAATAATCTTAAAGCAATTTTTTTGTGTATTTCTCTAGGGCAATTATGTTTCTTTGGACAGTACCACTTGAAGGAGAAAAGTGCACCTGTGTGACTGACATCTGTGTTGCTTAGCTGGATGAATGTCAAGTTCAATCATTCTTGCAGGATTTGGAGTTTCAGGTCTTGGGGTTGGAGAATGTATCCTACCATGTTTAGGTGTGAATTCCTCGTCTTCCTTTCTTGAGCCTTATCACCTGCTATTTACTCCATGGCATCAGCTGTTTCCACAACACAAATCAAGTTACAGTGTTTTCCTGCTTAGAACCATGCCACCAGTTTCGCTCAGATGGAGCTCTGAGGTCTGTAGCATGGGCTGTACAGTCCCAATGTCGTGTCTCTCTCTGAATCTTCAGCCTCATCTTCTAACACCTTCTCCCGCTCACACATTGCCCCCTGTTCCTCATGTCACCGGAGTGTGTTTCTGTCTCAAAGCCCTGCACCTCCCCACTGCCTGGAATAGGAAGCTCTTTCCCCAGCTCTGGATGTGTCTGCCGCCTTCTGATAGCTCCAGACGCAGCTCCTGGGTCACCTCCTTTGCATGGCATCCAGACTCCTCCCCACCCTTACTCATTCTCCATCATTTCACCCAGATTGAGTGGTATTTCAGGCTTACCATGTAATACGATGTCACTTCTGAATTTAGTGTATGTGTCTATATTTCTCTCACCGACTTCTGTGAAAATGGAAGTTCCAACTTGCCTGCCTTGTTTATCTATCTGGTCTTTCACTGTAAGGGAGATTGGATGCCCCAGTGCCCATGGCATATATGAAGGGACTTCATAAAGTTCATGGAGGTGCAGGTGCTGTGGCATAGTGGGTAAAGACACTGCCTGCAGTGCCAGCATCCTATAAGGGTGCTGGTTCGAGTCCTGGCTGCTCCACTTCTGATCCAGCTCTCTGCTGTGGCCTAGGAAAGCAGTAGAAGATGGCCAAAGTCCTTGAGCCCCTGCACTTGACTCCTGGCTTTGGATAGGTCCAGTTGTGGCCATTTGAGGAGTGAACCGGTAGATGGAAGACCTATCTTGCTCTCTCTGCCTCTCTCTAATTCTGCCTTTCAAATAAATAAACAAATCTTTAAAAAAAAATCTAACGTATTTTAGTGTGTTAAATGTTTGAAATCAAAGTGACGTTTTTTCATAATACACATTTTCTGTGTACTTTTTGAAGACCTCTCATATGCATGAATTCAAAATTTCCTGTACCAAGATAACCTTATGTTTTAACTCCATTTTACATGAAATTTTTGAAGTACCTTGTACTGTCTGTAAGCACTTCTCATTACTCCTTCAATCAAGTTCAAAAAACAAAAAAGGGAAACAATACGTGAAGACATGTGGGGTGTTTTACCAGTAAAATGGCAACATTAATTTAGGCCATCGAAGTGTATTACTTCTTCCATGTCACATTCAGTCTTACTTACTGTTAAACATCTACCTCATTGAAAGTCCCATTTAGAATAATTCTTTATTTAAAAAAATTCAGATATAGCTTGTGTTGAAATCCCTTCATCAAGTCACCCAAGTTAATTATTTTTTTTTTTAAAGAGAGGCAGACGGAGAGGGAGGGAGGGAGAGGCGGAGAGAAACAGAGGTGTCTTCCATCCACAGGTTAACTCCTCAAATGGGTGCAACTGCTTGAGCTGGGCCAATCCAAAGCCAGGAGCCAGGAGCTTCTTCAGGGTCTCCCACGCAGGTGCAGGGGTCCAAGCACTTGGGCCATCTTCCATTGTTTTCCCAGGCCATAGCAGAGAGCTGGATTGGAAGTGGAACAGCCATGACTCGATCTGGCACCTGTATAGTATGCTGGCATTGCAGGTGGTGGCTTTACCCACTATGCTACAGCACTGGCCCACAAGTTAAATATTTTAAGTAGTGATTCTCAAATTGTATATTCTGTGAATTTTTAACCCTAATGAAACACATTTGAAATGAATGTGCTGTCACATACATTCGTGAGTCACAATGGTATCATATTCCTTTAGGATATTCCATCAACATATTAAAGCATGTTTTTAAGTCCTGGAGGCAAAAAATTTTGGTTTGTCTATCTGCTATACATATTTGGCCACAGAATTTCTTCCAACCCATGCTTGTTGTTTTCTGTTAACTGTGTATAGAAATATGTCCTCTTGAATATGACTCTTGAATGCCACGGCTGTAGTAGATAATCCTTTGCATGACCATTGTGTGTTGTGTGAGGGGATAGAGATTTGGAGCCCTTTTAAGGTGGTCACAGAATAAGGGGACCATGCTAGGGTTCTTACTACTCAAAGTCCCACCCAGGCCCCCAAGGGCTGAGGGCATCAGTATTTCTGGGAACCCTATTTGAGAAGTTTTGCCTTAAAAGTACACTTAAAGGTAGTGATCTAGAGAATTTATGGCCTTCTTCAGATCCGTGTGCATAAAATACCATCATTCTCTTTTGGTATTTTTGAGACATCATCTGTGAACTGAAGATGGCATTGTTAAGAGATCTCTGGACTTTGTGAAGGCTACAGAAACTTGGTGCCCAAACCCAAAAGAAAAAAGAAACCAATACAGTGTACTTATGTCTGTCTCCAAAGATTTGGTAGAATTTCTAAATCTACTTCTTGATTATTAGAAAATGTACATAGTACTAGTTGTCTGCTGTCAAAAACTCAGTCTCTTTACCAGACTGAATGGTTAGCATCACACACTGTGAGTACTCTATTCTCCTAGATTTCCATTTTGGCATAATTTAATTCAAAAGCAAGACTTCTCATTGTGAAATATTAAGCCAAGGTGTTTTATATAAAAAGCATTGAATTATCTTATTCTCCAGGTGGCATGGCTTGAATAAGATGGAAGTGTAAATCTAATCAGCTGCAAGACTATGTCTATTTTATACTGTATGACTTCTTAAAAAAAGACTGATTCATATGCAGCAGTAATTCATTTAATCTCAACAAGTCTTTGCATAATTTTTTATTTCTCTACTGTACTCTTTGCCAAGAATATGTTCACATAAATCACTTTTCCCTTGCGAAATTGGCTTCTGGAAATATTTGAGAAGCGTAGACTGTTAACCCTTTATTTAATAGTTTATTTCTCTTTCCTTCCTCTATGTTTATTACTAACTCATTTACCTGTATTCAAATTTTTTGAGCATGTGAGTTTCCATGTTTTTCCTGTTGTTCACAGACCTTTGTATTGTTATGGTGGCCAGCATAGAGAGTCTTGGGATGCTGACCTTTCAGATCTTCTGTTGATTCTCAGAGGCTGAGAGTGTGCTCCTCATATTTTAAGTTGGCTGGAATGAAATGTACTGCCATTCATAGCCAAATCTGGGAAGCAGGAAGGAGATGCACTGATTCTTGTCTTCCAGCACCTATGGCTTCATGTTTATAAGGTTCTTTACATTTCTTGCATTCCATCAAAAGGCTATCACACATATCCACTTACCACCATTCATTTCTGAGTCCCCAGGCCATCAAACCCCCACCACCAGCATGTGGCAGCATTAACAGAAGACTCTCTGATGATTGTCCCTCTGTCCTTGTGCTGTCATGTCATAATATATGATACATTTTCTAATATAATAAGTACTGGGGGATATTTTATTAGCAGGATATAATAAGTACTGGAGGATGTTGTATTCATCTTTGTTTGTATAATGTGTGCTCAATGTAGTAGTTAATGTTTGAGGCAGGTCTTATTATTCCCAATTTTTTTTTTTTTTTTTTGACAGCGATATTGGAGCAAACAGGCTAAGTGCTCCTTTCAAGGTCACGTGATGATATAGCCAGCTTTTAAAGCTAGCACTCATGGTTCCAGCATCCATGCATTTAACCAATGCACTCTCCTGCCATAGTTGAATGATTTAGTGTAACTGGAAGGGATAAAGAGTAAAACTTCTTCATAGAAATCTTATTTGGAATTTTTTCCTTCTGTGTGATTGACATGTTGAGTTCTTCTGACCTAAATCATGGGCCTTGTGATTTTAAAAATTAATGGAAGGATTGAAACTTTGATTTCAATTAATCCTGTGATTTTCATGATGATCAAATAAAGGGTTCATTTATTAATTTAGCAGTGTTTTTTGAATACCTGTTAGGTGCTGTGTATTATTTTAGGTGGAATTCAGCAATGCAGGGAAGAATCTCTCCACTCAGCCAGTTTACAGTCTTGTGGGCAGCACTGATTGATCTGAGCCAGTGTGCAGTCAGATTTCCTACCCAACAATTTTGTAGTTGTGGCCATACCCAGGTGATTCAGAACAATGGAAGTCCTGTGCCTGTGGGTCTTTGCTCTGGATGGCTGACAGATAACCTGAGTGAGTCATTGTGACAAGAACCTGAGAGAAGAGACAGAATCACTCAGATGTCTTCAGTGTGTGGCGATCTGTGTTGCTATGGTAACTGCTCCTCTGAGCATCCCTCAGCTGCTACATCATAATTTTGACAAGACAGTGTGTTTTTGTGCAGACACATGTGCTTTTGCACAGCTTGGTTCAGATGGAAGAAAGCCTTAGTGCATATATAATCTTTTTTTTCTAAGATACACAGAATTCAGGCTGAATAAACCTGTCTGTGCAGGTTTATAATTGTCACTGCTTTGCTTGGAGTAAAATTGCTGTGTGTGTGCAATTGATGGCATTTAAAAAATATAAATGTTCACAGGTATACCTAGCAAATTCTCACATTTTCTAGTCCAAAAAACATGGTAATTTTCATGCAAAGTTGCCTCTCACTAACGATTGAATACTTAAGGCTCTAATGAGGCCCTCCTATGTAATTAAGATTTTGTTACTCTCACTTTAGCATAAATTTTCCATGAAAACTGTGATTATGATATGCATTTTACGTGTCAAAATTACTATTTTTCTTATTTGTTGCTGTTGTTAACTTCCTAAAATGAATCAGAAAGCACTGCTTAAAGAGGAGGATGTGTTTTGGGAAAACACAGATCATTTGGCTACATTGCTGGATATGTTTCAAGTAGAACATCGGTAGAGCCAGGTCCCCATAATGAGAATCACTGGAAATAGGAAAGAGAGCTTGTTGGGGATAGTTTTGAAGGGTATAAAAGGGTCTTGAGACTGAGAACTGCTTGAGGAAAGACCACAGCCTGAGGCATTAAGATACGACCCTTACTGTTGTTTTGTTGTTTGGAGGTCTAGAGATGGTTAGGTCTCTTTGGGAGCCATCTTATGGTGGGGACATTCACCTTGAGTCAGATTTGTTCATTACTAAGAAAGAATGTAGGGCAAGAATTCCTTATATTGTCTAGCTCCCAGCTATTTAGCCACTCTTGATGTCATCTAACTGTTGGGGATTCTGCATGAAAGATCTATTATTTTGTTTTGAAGTTTTTTTTGTTTGGGAGAGAGAAAAGGAGAGACAGCAGACAGAGCTCTCATTCACTGGTTTACTTTCCAAATGCCTGCAAGGGCTAGGGCTTCGCCAGGTCAAAGCCAGCAGCTAAGGAATCTGTCCAGAACTCCTACCTAGGGAGTAGGGACCCAAACACTTGAGCCATCACTTGCTTCCTCCCAGTGTGCACACTAACAAGAAGCTGTAATCTGGAGAATGGAACCAGGACTTGCACTCAGGCACTCTGATAATGGGATGCAGGTGTCCCACCTGATGTCTTACTTATTAGGCCATATGTCTGTCTATATTAAGAATTTTTGAGACTTATATGTCACACTAACATTTTCTGATTCAGATAAAATCTCATCTTTGTCATCAAGGAGTTTAACATCCAGGTAGGAAGAATATGGAGTCAAGCTAATTTTTTTTTTTTTTTTTTGACAGGCAGAGTGGACAGTGAGAGAGAGAGAGACAGAGAGAAAGGTCTTCCTTTGCCGTTGGTTCACCCTCCAATGGCCGCCGCGGCCGGCGCGCTGCGGCCGGCACACCGCGCTGATCCGATGGCAGTAGCCAGGAGCCAGGTGCTTATCCTGGTCTCCCATGGGGTGCAGGGCCCAAGCACCTGGGCCATCCTCCACTGCACTCCCTGGCCACAGCAGAGGGCTGGCCTGGAAGAGGGGCAACTGGGACAGAATCCGGCGCCCCGACCGGGACTAGAACCCGGTGTGCCGGCGCCGCTAGGCGGAGGATTAGCCTAGTGAGCCGCGGCGCCGGCCTCAAGCTAATTTTTTAATTTTGTTTTATATTGTCCAGTTCCTCAACTGTTTGTTGGAATTTTAACATTCACTAGGTCATTTCATCTTGACTGTAGGAGTGGAAGAAACAAGCTCTGATAAGGTAGGCACTGATGAGTAAATCTTAGTTTGGATGCTTGTACCAACTGTGGCTTACCAGGTTCAGTCTCCTGATCTGTACAGTGGGAATTCTCCCTGCCATTCACTGTTGCACAGATTGGCTGACTTGGTTAATAGTCCAGGAAAGTCCTCTCTTTGTGTAGTAACATAGGAGAATACTGTATGTGGAGCAGCTGGCCTTGAGTAGGAGGACTGGGTGCAGATGGGGGGCAACCAATAAAGACTCAACATTGAGAGCAGAGTGAAAGGTAGGGGAGCCTTCCAGGGAGAAGAAACCACATAGCAACAGCCCATGGCTGAGAAACACTATGGCAAGTGGGGAGATAAGAATTACTTAGGAAACTGCCAAATGTGTGTCTTTTAATTTGTTTTTCTTCCTACCACAAGCTTTGGAAAACCAGAAGGCTGCCTCTTGGTAATCAAGCATGTGTAATCCTACTTGGAAAAGAAAAAGACCTAATAAAATAACTGAGGCCATGTGTAGTGATTTAATTCTGTGGGTGTCCATTGCTACGTTGTTTAGAATAGTGTTGGACTTCTGAGTGAATTAATATGCTTTTCTCTCTTACATTTCTGTGTATGTGACCTTCTTTTCCATCACCCACAGGCACCCATTTGCCTCAAGGGATTAGAATTCTGAAAGCAGAAAGGCAAGAATGAATCAGTGCTCAACTTTTGTCTACTGAAATAAGATTTTCTAAATCCCTTAAGCCCCCATTAGCATATCAAGAACTAGGCCCAGTGAACTTGAATGTCAGGTTTAATATTAACTGGGGTGACCACTCTTACTAGCTTGCCTGGGACGGCTCCAATTCATATCCATTGTCCTGACCTAATTATCAAGAGCACTCCTTTCATTCTCAAATGCATCCTGGGCTGGATGATAAATTATAGCAAGGAAAGCCCCTGCCTCAGAGGAGGTACAGCCAGAGGGAGCCCAACCCAGAAGCCCAGTAGAGAATGGGGACACAGGCAGAGGCTGGAAGGGGAGGGGAGTGATCACACGTGTCCATGTGTGTTGTGAGTCAGAACTCCAGCGTGTGTGTGTTGGGGGTGATTGTGGGCATAGTAGCTAAAAGCAGTAGGTGTTTTTGGCCTCAATGTCTCTGGAACTCCAGAAAAGCTACAGTGGCCCCATGCATCAGCTTAATAATAACAGCAGCTGATCAGGCACAAGCAGAAAGAGGACCAGTGAGAGCTATGAGTCCTGAGCTTCCTTGGGTCCAACTTGGTGTGGGAGGGAACTTGACTACACTCATTGGGGGGAATTTATAAGGTTTCTAGGAAAGAGCTAGTGGACTTGCCCTGGCAGATAATGTAGCAAGCATGAGGTAACATCCTGGAGGGTACAGTCTGGGTGGATCAGGGATTGGATGGATGTGCAGACCAAGGCAGGTGGCTCATCAGACCTTGAAAGGGTTAAAGTAGGACAGAGTTGGGACAGGAGTATAAAGGGGCTCCATTTGTGCCTGGAGAACACGGCTGCATCAACCAGGACAGACAGCAGTGGCAGGGCCTGCATAACCCTGGGCAATCTCGTGGGTAAGGTCCTTCCCAGCACAGAGCCAGGATCCAGCGGCCAGCCCAGGTCCCCTTCTCCATGCTGCAAGATTGCCTGGCACTTGGATGTCAATTTGGGGTTAGCAGGGATAGGAGGACAGGGAGCAGGCTTGTATTTACATGACAAAGTAGATTCTTTTACTTAAAACATATTGATTGAGCACGTACCATATGCAGGTACTACTGTAGGTACTGAGGGCACAGCAGGAAACAGAACAGACAAAACTTCCTGTCTCTGTGGAATTTATATTCCATTGGCTTTGGCCTGGGTCCTCATGTAAACTGCAAGAAATTGAGATGCTATCAATGGTAAGTTCATAGTACTTGGCCACTGGTGAAGGTGGGAGCTCTGAACGAAGCTTAAGTAAAATATATAAAGTTATCAAATGGCTTTTAGTTCCACCCATCTGAATACTAACTTTTAAACATTTGAATCTGATTACGAAGTTGACCCAAACCTAAATGTATGGGATAAAGGATTTAGTGGGGGCATCATATACTTTAATAAAGTACCAGTTTTTAATGATGTCCTAGATTCATATCAATTGAACTAGAATTGTGTTCACTTTGTCGTATGTGTAAATTATAAAAAGCAAGTTATAAAATAGTTCATAATATGCCATTTTTTTAAAAATAGGCAGAGTGGACAGTGAGAGAGAGATAGAGAGAAAGGTCTTCCTTTGCCGTTGGTTCACCCTCCAATGGCTGCCGTGGCCGGCACGCTGCCGCCGGCGCACCGCGCTGATCCGATGGCAGGAGCCAGGTACTTATCCTGGTCTCCCATGGGGTGCAGGGCCCAAGTACCTGGGCCATCCTCCACTGCACTCCCTGGCCACAGCAGAGAGCTGGCCTGGAAGAGGGGCAACCAGGACAGAATCCGGCGCCCCGACCAGGACTAGAACCCGGTGTGCCGGCGCCGCTAGGTGGAGGATTAGCCTAGTGAGCCACGGCACCAGCCATAATATGCCATTTTAAAATTAAAATACCTAATATTTGTTATGCATAGTATAATGTCCACATTTTACAAAAATGGAATTTGATGTGTGTGTATGTATTAAGGCTGGATATATGTGTATGTCTGGCATACATTACATTCAATAAGTAGATATATGTGCATAGTTTGAATGAATCTGTAGCAGAGTGCTTGTATTGTTTATCTTTATGTGGCTAGACTACCATTTGTGGGGTCTTTGTATCTTCTGATCTTATTTATGAATATGTAGTGTCAGTTCTAAAAAGTTATTTTTTCAAATAATTTTTTTCTTAATTTTTAGGATCCAGTAGTTTGGGGCATTTTGCTTTGTGTCTTTTTTTTTTTTTTTTAAGATTTATTTGTTTATTTGAAAGTTATAGTTACACAGAGAGAGAAGGAGAGGCGCAGACAGAGAGAGAGAAAGAGAAAGATTCCATCTGCTGGTTCACTCCCGAGATGACCGCAGTGGCCAAAGCTGTGCCCATCCGAAGCCAGGAGCCAGGAGCCAGGAACTTCTTCTGGTCTCCCATGCAGGTGCAGGGGCCCAAGCGATTGGGCCATCTTCTACCGCTGTGACTTTCCCAGACCACAGCACAGAGCTGGATCAGAAGTGGAGCAGCTGGGACTCAAACTGGCACCCATATGGGATGCTGGCACTGCAGGCAGTGGCTTTACCCACTACGCCACAGCGCCAGCCCGTGTCCTTTTCTTTACAGGGCTGTGTACTACTGGGCAGAAGTTGGGGAAGGCATCATATAAGGTGGCATGAGGAGCAAGGGAGTAGGAGTTAACAGCATCTCTCGGTGCTTTTTAGAAACAAGAGCAGGAGGGACAGAGAGAGTGAAGAAGTAAAAGGAGAGGAAAACACTGTGGTCCAGTTTGACAGATCTGATGGAAATCTATAAAGGATGCCCAGTGGTACCTGACTGGGGAAACCTGAATCCAAATATGACATCTGTAGTTTCTGGAAGGTTCCTCTGAAGAAATGAGGATTTTATTCATCTCACCATTTATGTTGTCCTCCTTAGTGTTATATCAGCTCCTGTGCTCTCCTTTAGTGTTTGCATATGGATCCCATAATAATTTGACTCCAGAATATGCTCAGAGATCTAAGGTATCGTTGATCCCAGGCTACTTTGATTGTTCTACTAGAGTTATGAAAATGTGAAGAAACTTAAAAGAAAGGTACATCATGAGTGCATCACTAAAGTGAACTGTGCATGCTTTGCAGAGAAAAGAAGAGTGATGGGAGTAGGTTTGAAAAGGTAGAGCAAAGGCACAGTGTTGCATGGTTTGGTCTATGACATTGAGGTTATTTCTATTTCTCCCATTTATTGATATCACTGAGCAAAGATTGGTTCATGTCCATCTGTTCAAGAAACATGTGTCAGGAAGAGAATGCATTGCACCAAGTTCTCAGAGTTACCATGTTTTCAGCATGTTGGGAAGCTGTCACTTAGATCCAGCTAGAATGCTTCTGGCAATATTGTAGAACTTGTTGCAACTGTGAGCTCTTTCACAGTGACTGGTTACCACGTGGGCCAATAAGGCACCACATTAGTCACTGACATCACAGTCTACTGGTTGTATCTTTCTGTGACCTGGTGCAGACACCTCTAACAGCAGGAGTTAGTTCATAAACCAATCAGTTTAAAGTTCTGAGTGCAGGTACAAGATTTTGTGTGGAGAAGTTGTTATATAATGTAATAAAAAGCCCCTCCATTGTATACAGGTAGGCGCTTCTTTATGGAGGGTACGTTCCAAGACCTCCCAGAAGATTCTTAAAACTGAACAATAGTACTCAACCTTATTTCCCCCACTTACATGTAGCTATGATAGTTTAATTTATAAGTCAGGCATTAACAGTAATAACTAATAGTAAAATAGGATAGTTGTAACAGCATACTGTAATAAAAGTTATATGACTGTGGCCTCTCTCTCCTAACATATCTTATTATACATTCATAATTCTACTTTTAAAAAGCATCTTACAGCTTCTCTTTGGCATATCTGAAATGCCAGCACCACTACTCTTACACTTAGGGGTCAATGTAAAGTAAAATTGGGTTACTTGAATCCAAGCACCATGATACCACTATGGTCTTACAACTGACATGGCTTTACTAAGTGACTGACAGCCAAGTCGTGGGTACTCTAGACAGGAATGTTCACATCCCAGTCCAGATGGAGCTGGGTGGTGCAAGTGTCATCACACTATTCAAATAAGTTTGCAGTTCAGACTTATGAATTGTTGGTTTTGGAATTTTCCATTTTGTGTTTTGCTACCTCGGTGGCCCTGGAGTCTCGGGTACTACAAAGTGAAACTTTGTATAGGGAAGTCCTGTAGTCCTGTTGGCTTGGTTAGATGGGCTCCACTAGGGCAGTGGATACTTACTAGCTTTGTTAAATTGTTTCCTTTTGGTGAGCATCCTCTGCATTGGGGTGATGGTGTTAGTGGACTTGGGACTGACTCCATCCTTTTGGCCTTAGGGGAGGCCATGTGACCCAGCTTGGCCAGTTGGAATGGTCCTCCATTTTCATGGTCACTGCATTTGTTCAGGAGTCAGTGAGTGATCCAAGCTGGAGCTAATCAGAATCAAGTCAAGGACTTTTGCCAGACCTATAAGGAGGGAATTTCTGAGAGTACACGTTGGGGGCTTGACGCTGTAGAGGGCTGTCTTGGGCCTTGTAGGGTGTTTAGTAGCATCTCTGGCCTCTACCTTTTAGATGCCAGTAGCTTCCCCCATGCCACCCCTTAATAAAGCAGTTGAGTTGTGATAACTGGACATTTCCAGATATCTCCAGATGTTCTCTGAGGGACAAAACTGGCCCCTGGAGACAACCGATGGAAGCAACTAATTGGACTTACAGACAATCTTTGACTTCTTAGTTATTTGTACTGTGTTGGTCTTCTGTCATTGACATCTGTATGGCGCCACCCTGTCATCATTTTGAAAAGGTTCTCCTCTTTTAAATTTTCAAGGTGTTTAGCCCAACCAGAACAATACAGAAGTTTCCCCATCTCGAGATCCTTTGCACTGGGGATGGGGAACTTTTTCTTCCAAGGGCCATTTGGTTATTGATAGCATTATTTATGGCCCTACAAAATGATCAACTTAAAAATCAACCTGCAATAGATTTATTGAATTTCAAGTCCCACCTGCAGTTGCCTTGGCAGAACCAGAACAAATGAGGCTGCA
This sequence comes from Oryctolagus cuniculus, assembly GCF_051225735.1. NCBI lineage: Eukaryota > Metazoa > Chordata > Mammalia > Lagomorpha > Leporidae > Oryctolagus > Oryctolagus cuniculus. The sequence continues at coordinate 85,200,295 of NC_142876.1, forward strand.
GACCTTCTATGGTCTGCTGGCCGGATGTTCCCCAGTCCTGCTTTACTTAATCAGTTCTGCACAGACCCTCTTGCTGTGTCAAGTGACGTATTCACAGGTTCCAAGGAGCAGGTCATGGATATATTTGGGGAGCCATTATTCTGCTTATGACATCTGGCAGTATATTTTTCTCTTTTGCTTGAGCTAGTGGATTTGAGTTTCAGTTACTACGACAAGGAGTTAATGATGAAGTGTGTGTCATAGTTTGGGAAATCATTTTTGAATCTTGCTACAGTTCATCGAATCAGAATTCTTTTTTTTTTTTTTTTTAAATCCCAGCACCTGGAGCAGGTGTTTGATGCAGTGGTTAAGATACCACTCGAGGTGCCAGTATCGTGTATGAGAGTGCGTAGGCTGGAGTCCTGGCTGTGCTCCTATTTCCAGCTTCTTGCTAATGCATACCCTGGGAAGCAGCAGGTGATGCCTCATGTAGTTGAGTCTTGCCACCCTTGTGGAGATCTGGATTGAGGTATGGGCTCCTGGCTTCAGCCTACCCAACCGTGGCAGTTGCAGGCATTTGGGGAGTGTACTGGGAGATGGACCATCTATCTGTTTCTTTCTGTGTGTGTGTGTGTGTGTGTGTGTGTGTATGTTTCTCTCTGTGTATCTTTTTAAAACCAATAAAAAAACTAGCATCCAGCACAAAGCGTGGTACGGGGTAAGGCCCTCCTCCATGTGTACTCATTGAATGCAGGGCTAATTCTTTCTGTTCACCTTGGGTCCCATGAAGAAGAGTCATTAGGAACTCTACCATGTGAATTATTAGACTGAACTCTGGGAGAGTGCAGAGAAAGGAAGCCAGCACTCTGCAAAGATAAGCAATTAAGTGATTTGAAGGCACGGGGGATTTCACAGTCAGGTAGGGAGGGAGGAGCTGCGGTTCCCCACTGTTCCTGCAGCTCTGTGAAATAAGATTGTCTGCCTTTGTGTCGGCCTAATTGCCGTTCTTCTCTCCCTTTGTTTTTTGTGCAGTGCATGTTGAGGTAAGTGACTGATAAATTAATCCTGGGTGGAAAACAATTTATTTTTATTTTCCTTCTCAGAGCAGTTTCTGAAGATGAAATATATTTGTGTTCTCAGCCTTGTGTGTTCTGGAATCCGTGGCTTTTCTAACAGCAAGATTACACAAATCCCTTTGGGATCGCAGGTCACTGGCTCCCAGCATGTCTGGCAGCCTCCACGGCGCCCACTGTGTCTTCAGGAACTGCCCCAGATTCTTGAGCTAGCCCTGCATCAGTTGGAGCACCTTGCGCCTAGGTAGATGGGGTCTGATAAATCAGTCCCAAAGAGGAGGACAGGAAAACACCTTTAATTAAAAAAAAAAAATCTGTTTGATATGCAGAGAGAGACAGACAGACAAACCCACCAACAGACAAAGACAGAGAGCTCCCATCCACAGTTCCACTCCCCAAATGCCCACAATGGCCAGGCCTGAGCCAGGATGAAGCTTGGAGTCAGATGCTCAATCCAAGTCTCACACATGGGTGGTAGAAACCCAACCACTTAGGCCATCACAACTGCCTCCCAGGGTGGATATTAAGAGGAATTAGGGGGGCTGGCGCTGTGGTCCAGTGGGTTAACGCCCTGGCCTGAAGCGCCAGCATCCCCTATGGGCGCCGGTTCAAGACCTGGCTGCTCCACTTCCCATCCAGCTCTCTGCTATGACCTGAGAAAGCAGTAGAAAATGGCCCAAGTCCTTGGACCCCTGCACCCACGGGGGAGACCTGGAAGAAGCTCCTGGCTCCTGGCTTTGGATTGGCGCAGTTCTGGCTGATGCAGCCAATTGGGGAGTGAACCAATGGATGGAAGACCTCTCTCTCTCTGCTTCTCCTCTCTGTGTAGCTCTGACTTTCAGGTAAATAAATAAATCTTTAAGGAAAAAAAAAAAAAGGAATGGAGCTGAGACTAAAACCCAGGCAGTTGGATGTGGGATGTGGGGGTCCTAACTGGTGTCTCAACTTCTAGGCCAGACACGTGCCCAGTGCTTTTAATTTAGAACAGTCCAAGAGAGCCTTAGTTTAGGAAATGCTTTTGTGGAATCCAGTTTTTCAACTTCAAAAGATTTAAGGCACAGAGAAAGCTGAATCTCATGTACCTTCAACTGAGCAGGGAGTTTTTGAACCTCTGCCAAACCGGTTACAACACGTCTGATTGCTCAGTGGGACAGCTGAGATGGGCAGCTGCCTCAGCTTTGGTTCACCTAACTCCAAACCAGAATGAAATCTCCTACTTCACTTCTCCCAGCTTTCCTACTCCAGTGGCACAAAAATGTTGATTATAGATTCGGGTTTGTCATATATAGAATGCACATAAATATTTCATTGATGTAATTATCTTTGACATGGAATAATTCCATAGCATGGCTAGTACCTGGGAGAAGTGATACATCTGCTTCTTTTATCCAAGAGATTTGTTTTAAAAGATTTAGGTATTTATTTGAAAGTCAGAATGAGAGAGAGAGAGAGACATCTTTTATCCACTGATTCATTCCTCAGATGGCTGCAATGGCCAGTGCTGGGCCAGACTGAAGCCAAGAGCCTGGAGTTTTATTCAGGTTTCTCTCATGGATGGCAGAGGCCTCAACACTTGGGTCAACTTCTGCTTCTTTTCCCAGACCATTAGCAGGGAGCTGAATTGAAAGTGGAGCAGCCAGTACGTGAGCTAGTGCCTGCTGCCCCCAGGGGATGCAGGAGTTGTAGGCGGCAGCCACAGTGCTTGCCCTGAGATTTCTTTTTTTAAAAAAAGAAGCAAAACCTATCTGATGCTGTGGCTCTTCTGGGTACGTGCCTGTTCTACCTGCTGTTTCATTCTCTGAAATGTGCACCTGCTCCCTAGGAGTGAGTGGTAATGAGAGGAAGAAGCAGGGCTGCTTTCTGTTGTCAGTATGAAATAGACAACTGCTACCCGCCTTGGGATTTCTGAACTCCCAGCAGTATACTTAATTGAAAGTGTCAGTTTCAAACTCAGAGTTTTTACCATAAATAGTAAGGATTAGCAAATTCAACTTATACCTTTGCTTGTAAGATAGATAGATAGATAAATAGATAGCCTGGAAAGAAGGAAGAAAATTTTATAAGAGAAGCAAGAAAATCTTTATGACTCTGCAAAAAGGTATCTGCTGTCTGTGCACTTTTTACTGTCATGTTGGTTACAGGAGATTGTTACATTCCATTTTGTCATCTGATAAATGTGATTTGCCCTTGACAAAATGTCTTTTTGCAAAGCCCTGCTGATTAAACCTCACACGTCTAAGGTCATTTTTCTTCCTAGGTGGGTCTCTATTTTGAGAGCGAATCTGTGTACAATGCTGCATTTGAAGATTTCGCACCATCTTTTTTCTGATGATTCTCCCTTCCTCTGTACCTCTCGGCCTCCTTCTGCTGTTCCTCCTTTTCATCATTTTATATCTTTATCATTATCCTTTGTGCTGATTGTAAAGCTGACCTGTTTTCCCTCCTCCTTCTGGGATTTTGGTAGAACAAAATGTGCTCATTCATATCCACAGTATGTCTCCAATGTTGCGGACCAGAAAGAAGGTCCCAGGTTCGATGGCAGTGGTCAACAGAAATGTGGGATAATTTAACCTGGAGTCATGGAGTGGCATTTGTGTGTATTCCATGGTGTTGACACTTATCAGTAAAAGAGACTGCAAGGGTTGTGCATTTGGACTAGTGGTGAAGATACGAGATAAGGCCTGAGTTCGAGTCCCTGCTCTGGCTCCTGACTCTCTAGCTTCCTGCTAATGCATATCTTGGTTGGCAGCAGTGATGACTCAAGTAATTGGGTTCTTGCCACCCATATAGGAGAACTGGATTATGTTCCCAGCCCCTGGTTTTAGCTCAGTCCTACCCCAGCCATTGCAGGTATTGGAGTGAACGAGCTGATGAGCACTCACAAACACACATTCTGTAGCTCTAGCTCTTTCTCTATCTCCATCTCTTCTTCTGCTGCTCAAATAAATAAATGAGTACATAATTTAGGAACAGCAGCAAACCAGAGTGCACTGTCTGGGAAGAACTGATTGAGGGAGGGCCTGAGCTCATCTGTAAGAAACCCTGGTGATGAAGGTCTAGGATATTCCTTTATTTACAAGCTAATGGATTCAGTACTACAGATTCATGTGACCTGGCAGAACACATGAGGCTCTTGTGTCAAAGATAAAGGACTATCAGCACTCATAATACAGTAAGCAACATGAGTGTTATGTCTGCGGGGACACCCTGTGCCCAAGCCTTTGCCTGCCAAGTCCCCAGGGCACAATTGGAAGGGGCCAGGTGGATGTTGCACTGTGAGCTTGCTTTGCAGGTGAGAAACCCTGAGGTTGGGGAGACCGAGTCTTTCCTGCAAGACTACTTCTTCCCTGGGTGGAGACACGACCCAATCTCTTGAGCTTGTTCACTGGCAACACTACCCTGAGCACTGGTGAAAGCCAAAGGCACTTAGGGCCTAGCATCTTTGCAGGGACACCCATGGGTCTGGGCCCTGGAGGGTTGTCTCCCCAGGGTTGTCACCCAAGCTACTTTTACACGTTACAGCAATAATCCCAGCATGAGGCCGGCATTTGGTGTATTGATGAAGTCACCACATCAGCATTCCATATTGGAGTGTCTGGTTTGAGTCCTGGCTCCACTCCCAATTCCAGCTTCCTGCTGATGCCCACACAGGGAGGCAGTGGTGATGGCTTAAGTAGTTGGTTCCCTGACACCCACATGGGAGACCTGGGTTGAGTTCCAGGCTCCTGGCTGTGGCCTGACCCTTCTTCAACTCTTGTGGGCATTTGGAAAGTGATCAGTGCATAAGAGATGTATTTGTATCTGTCTCCTTTCTCTCTCTCTGCCTTTCAAATAAATACTTATATATAGGCCAGTGCCGAGGCTCAATAGGCTAATCTTCCACCTGTGGCACCGGCACCCCAGGTTCTAGTCCCAGTCGGGGCGCCGGATTCTGTCCCAGTTGCTCCTCTTCCAGTCCAGCTCTCTGCTGTGGCCCAGGAGTGCAGTGGAGGATGGCCCAAGTCCTTGGGCCCTGCACCCGCATGGGAGACCAGGAGAGGCACCTGGCTCCTGGCTTGGGATCAGTGCAGTGCGCCGGCCGCAGCAGCCATTGGAGGATGCACCAATGGAAAAGGAAGACCTTTCTCTCTGTCTCTCTCTCTCTCACTCTCACTGTCCACTCTGCCTGTCAAAAAAAAAAAATATATTATATATATTATATATAACATATAATATATATAAATTACATATATATATGTAAATAAAAATCACAATAGGAACCATTGAACTCCATTGTGTGCAAGCCCTGTGCACATGCTGTCTGTGGGTGAATTATAATCCTTGTCACAATGCAGTGTAACATCCTGCCTGTTTTATGGACAGAGAAAGGAAGACTTGCATAGACTAAACAACATTGTCTTCTCTGATCACAGCTCTAAAGTGAAGCTTTTGTCTTAATTTCTCTGAGTTTCTGTGTGTTTCAAGAGTCTTGCATGATGATAGTTTTTAGTTTTTTTCCCTTTGTTTCCACTACTGGAATGAAAGTTCTCTAAAGTCAAAGTGTTTATTTCATTCATCTGTAATTTCCAGCAGCTAGATTAGTAGTGTGTGGTAAATATGGGGATAATATTTAGGGGTTGTCTCTGTCTCTTATGCAGGTTGTTTAACGAAGTGACCGCACAAAATATCTGCATTGAGTGAATCATTAAATGTTTGAATGAACTTGCCCAGATCTACATAATATGGCTAAGACTTGAACTTGGGCCTGTTAAGCCTTGTGCTTGAGGATAATCTCTGCCTTTCTCAGTTAGGAGTAAACTCAGGCCAGTGTTCTACAGCCCCTGGGGTTTGGCATTCCAGCTGAATTTTTTTCAGGAATTCCCACAAGGTAAGCAGTCAGTATTATTTTTGAAAGCGAGAAATGGAGTGTTTCATTTATTATTATTTTTTTGAATCTCTCTTGTAACTTGATCGGGTGAAAACAAGGGTGCCTCCCAGAACCTGAAATAACCATTTTTACTTAAATACAAGGCTCTCTTTCCACAGCTCCCTGCGGGTGACAGCACAGACGGTTTGACCAAGAATGTTGAGTTTCTTCCCGGACTGGTTTCCATGGTGATGGCTGCAGCTTTGATGAGGCTGGTGCATGGCAGGGAGCGAAGGCAGAAGGCAGGGTGATGCTGTATCACTCAGGCAACCAGAGTCCTTTTATGGCCACAAACAGTGGCGTCTGCTGCAAATGACAGTGGACAGAGCGTGGAGGAAATGGGCTCTAAAAGGCTGTTCTGTGTGAAGAACTTTCTCTCCTTCCTGGTTTTGAAGATATTTGCCTGTGTTTCAGGTCAAAAGCTAATAGTAAGATTACTTTTCTAACTATGACTTTCCTGGACATGTATGTTGTTAGAGAGTCCATCGGTGAGGGAATAAAGGTAGGCTGAAGCTCTTCGGCTAGGAATCCCAGGGATAGCTCAAAACATTTAGGGGGCAATTTTCAAGAAATATCTCAGAAAGCATACCGGTGAGAGACTCTTCATGTAGAGTGCTGTTCACGTAATCTGTAGCTGCATGACAAACTCCCAAGCATAATGGCTGAAAACAATAGTTTTCCCATTACCTCTCATGGCTTGGGTTTATTTTTTTGCTTAGCATCCTTGCAGTTAGATGGTAGTTGTGGCTGGATTCACCTTGAGGGCTTCCTAACTCGTGTGTCTGGCAGTCATTGTTGGGAGTAGATTGGGACTGTCAGCCGGAACACATACACCTGGCCTCTCTGTGTGGGCTGGTGTCCTCTCAGCACGTTGGTTGAGTTCCAAGAATGCTTGAGTGTCCAAGGGAGAGGAACTTGAAATCTCTTTGTGCTCTTGACCTGGAAACTGGTAAGACATCATCACTTCTGCCTTAATCTGTTGGTCATCTCCAAGAGTCCAAATTAGAGAGATGGGCACATAGACCCCATGTTTCTTTCTTTTTTTTTTTTTTTTTAATTTTTATTTTTGACAGGCAGAGTGGATAGTGAGAGAGAGACAGAGGCAGAGAGAAAGGTCTTCCTTTTTTGTGTTGATTCATCCCTCAGTGGCCGCCGTGGCCGGCGCACTGTGGCTGGCACACCATGCCGATTCGAAGCCAGGAGCCAGATGCTTCTCCTGGTCTCCCATGCGGGTGCAAGGCCCAAGCACTTGGGCCATCCTCCACTGCACTCCCGGGCCACATCAGAGAGCTGGCCTGGAAGAGGGGCAACCGGGACAGAATCCGGCGCCCCAACCGGGACTAGAACCTGGTGTGCCGGCACCGCAGGCGGAGGATTAGCCTAGTGAGCCGCGGCGCCGGCCATAGACCCCATGTTTCAACGGGAAGAGAGTTGAAGGATTTTTAGGCTGTGTTTTTAAAAGTTTGTTTGAAAATTTTATGTGTTTGTTTGGAAGTGAGAGATAGAAATTTCCCATCAGCTGCTCCCAAATGCCCTCAGTGTCTGGGCCTGGGTCAGGATGAAGTCAGGAGCTGGGAACTCCATTTGGATTTCCTGTGTGGTCGGTAGCAACCCAAGTACTTGAGCCGTTGCCACTTCTTCCCAGGGTGCTCATTAGCAGGAATCTGGAATTAGAAATGGAGCTAGTGCATGATCTCAGGCACTCCATTATGAGATGTAGGCATCCCAAAAGGCATTTTAACTTGCTAGGATCCATGCGGCTCCCACGCTATGTTTTTAAATCATGATAAGAGCCAGCTATTTGCTAGGCACTTTGGAGAAACATACTCTGTTTCTGTCTGTATGGTGTTTATAGCTTGGGAGATAGTGTCCATCTAAAAAAAAAAAAATCACACAAATAAAAGGTAAATTGCAACATTAACAGCAATGAAGGGGGCATGCTCTTGAGAGTCAACAATATGGGGATGGTATTAGTGTATTAAGGATGCCATGACTACAGCAAGAACAAGAAAAGATGAAAAAAAACTTTTATCATATTCCTGTTATGTGTGTGCTTTTTTTTTTTTTTTTTTTTTTGTCTGTAGATACATCTTACAGTGAATAAAACTTAAACTAGTAGGTTTTGAATTATTCGTGCTGGCCCCTGTTTTTAGGGATTGCTTTCTTATGTATCTATTTTTTACATTTAAATAAAATGTTTAAGAGTGGACATTTTGGCATAGTGAGTTAAACTAATACTTAAGATGTCTTCATCCCATATTGGCATGTTTGGGATCAAGTTATGCACTTCCCTGCTAATGCACCTGAGAATGCGGCAGATAACGGCCCGAGTACTTGACATCTGCCACTCATATGGGAGACTGTGATGGAGTTCCTCACTCCTGACTTTGGCCTGTCCCAACCCTAGCTGTTGTAGGCATTTGGGGGAGTGAACTAACAGATGTAAGGTATCACTCTGCCTTGTAAATTCATACATATGTAAATAAAATATTCACATGATTCCAAAGCAAAATCTAGAAGAGCAAGTATATTCAAAGAAATCCAGCTTCATTCTTATTTCCTCTGGAAGTTTTTAATCTAATCCTGGCTCAGACTCAAGTAGAATCTTTTCATCTGATAAACATAGCATGGTAGAATTTATAGAATTTGCTTCTCACTAGAATTTTTTTCTCCTGTGCTAAACATCAAGCTTCAGTGACATAGGGTATTTTATTTTCATGCTCCTAGCATCATTCCTACATACCTAGCACTGCTGAGAACATTGCTGGCTTTTGGTGAGTAGTTGTTCAACAGGCATGTGGTGCTGGAGTTCCAGGGCCGTGAACATGATCGGGAACATCAAGTGGAATGAGCATAAAAGAAAAGGCAAAAGGCAGAAGGTTCATCTGTAGAGGAAAGAGCAGAAGAGTGAACAGATGGCAAAAAGAGCAACAAGAGAAACTCCAAGGAAGTCCCTGCCTATGGGCTTTGAGGAAGAACACATTCAAACTGGAGCCAGTGGAGTCCATGGGACGAGAGCTCTGAACTGCTTGTTAGGACACAGCGTTCATGTTTTCTTCTACCCTTGATTGGTTGTGTGACCTTGGGCAAATGAGGCCTCTGAACACCGTTCCCTTCATGTATGAAGTAAGAATATGGCCGGCGCCACGGCTCAATAGGCTAATCCTCCGCCTTGCAGCGCTGGCACACCGGGTTCTAGTCCCAGTTGGGGCGCTGGATTATGTCCCAGTTGCCCCTCTTCCAGGCCAGCTCTCTGCTGTGCCCAGGGAGTGCAGTGGAGGATGGCCCAGGTGCTTGGGCCCTGCACTCCATGGGAGACCAGGAGAAGCACCTGGCTCCTGCCATCGGATCAGCATGATGCGCCGGCCACAGCATGCCGCCCACGGCGGCCATTGGAGGGTGAACCAACGGCAAAGGAAGACCTTTCTCTCTGTCTCTCTCTCTCTCACTGTCCACTCTGCCTGTCAAAATAAATAAATAAATAAATAAATAAGAATAATTGTATCTGCTTTCTGCCTCATTGGATGAGAGAGCTTCCAAAGGATGATCATATTGATGCACATCTAGAAATGACAATGTGTTCCAGAAACTTGGGTGGAAAAAGTGAGTCCCCACACCGAGAATCTTCTACACTTACCTCGTTAAGCCTATGTCCTTTAAATTCCCCCTTTATGCTCTGCCTTCCATTCTGCCATAGTATTGTGTTTTCCATTTCTAAAAACCATGTCTCGCATCAAGGAGCTTCTGGTGAGAACTTTATAAGGTCACTGGTTTTGGATGAGGAGCCCTCATAACATGAATCACACTGCATACTTCTAGGCAAGAGAATATTAGGCCTGACCTGAATTACACCATTTTACAGTGTGTGTTTCGGTTCCTGTAGCGGCTGGTGCTGTCTGTAAATTAAAGCCGTTCCTTTCAAATTGCTTGACAAAAGCCTATCTTGACTTTTTAACTTGTCGAATGTGACTCGTGAAATGAGCAGGTTTCTCATATGCTGGTGGTGCAATCAGGTATCATTGTGTGAAACACTTCTCTAATGGGTACCACGCAGAAGGTCTGGCTCACTATACCACGCTCACTATGGCACAGAAATGCCATAAGAGTGGAATGTTTTCCCATTGTCGCTAGTGTCGCCTCTTTGTTTTTCTGAAACTCAGCTATGAGGTTTCTGAAAGTGCTCTCAGTATTTGTCCTCCCCTCGGGTTCTCTCAGTAGCTCTTCAAGCTGGAGAGGGACCTCAGAAGTACTAATAGAGATGGGTGAGCCTACTCACTTTTCAAAAAGAGACACAGCTTCAGGGCTCTGTTGTGCAGTGTGCTAAGTAATTGCTGGACTGGAAACTCAAGAGAGAGGGTTTTCACTCCTGGTATTCCACCAGCTGCTTCTGCTTTGGAGGCTGATTTCAGAAATGTAGCAGGTTGCACATTTTTTTTTTTTTTACCCCATTTAATACTCCGGAAAAGGCACATGCGAGGAGGTGATGTGCATTCCAAATACCTTTCTTCTGCACCAAAGGGAACAGAGATGTATACCCATCTCCATCTTTATTTGAAAATGACTGAATAGTTTTATTCTTAAATTCTGTTGTGCCAAAGCCCAGGTGTTTGGGTCTGTCCCCTCTACTGGGGTCTTATTAAATTAAAATGATTTGTTAATCTTTATTAAACCTCAGATTTCCCTCCTCTAAGACCACAGAACTTGTGGAGCATTGACAGGTGGGATGATAGCATTGGACATGATTCCTCCTTATGTGGCTGGACTCACCGTCCACTTTATTCCTCATCTTCTTTACCTCCCTGGCATTCGGGAAGGAGAAAAGAAACGAAGAGGAAGGCTGACTGAGGAGAAAGGCAAGGTCTCCTCTGCAGCTGGGAATGGAATGCTAGCTCCTGCCTCGTCTTCCTTTCTCCTCCTCCATCATCTTTTTCTCCTTTGCCTTCTTCTCTCCTCTCATATTTCTCTCCTTCCTTTCTTCTTCACCCTTTATCTTCCTGTTATTTTTTCCCTTTCCTCCCCATTGCCACTAACCCAACTGCCACCTTCTGTGCTCTCCAAGTCCGTCTTAGTAGAAAGCAGTGATTGACTTTTTTCTGCTGAAATTGACCCTTAAGAAGAGAAAGCTTTTCTGGATTCATGAGACAGTGGCAGCTCCCTGCTGGTCTTTGCTAACTGCATGCAGGCCAGGGCTCTTACCTCCACCATGGGATGCCAGGGCTGCTCCTTCTGGGACTGTTCTGTGTCTCTGCACAGGAAGGGAAGGGCTCAGCTTAGACTCCTTACTTGTAATTGAAAGTGGCCAGATGTATTTACCCATGGAAAGCTGGCCTTCCTCCACTCCTGACCCACACTGTGTTCGCTTCAGTAGCTTAAAAAAAAAAACTGTTTCCATGTTTAAATGCTACTGATTGCTTTTGTTTGTTTAAAGAAGGATTAAGCCAACTTGGGTCTCGTTTGGAAATGATTGAAGCAGTCTTGAACCTCAAGGTATGGAAAGTTTGTAGGGGAGACGTTGGTTTTGTCAGGCTGATTTTTAGGTGTGTTCTAAACTGGATTGCATTTATAGAATGATGATTTTGGCAAATAGAACATATGTAGAACTATGTCCAATTCCATACTCTTTCATGATGAATGCTTTTTAAAAGTATGTAGACATTGATCTCTCTCAAATGATGCCTCACTCTTTGTATCCATCCAGTTTTGTGTTTTCTACACAGTCACCGCCCCAGGTTGGATTGACAGGATGATGACTTTGGATTTTTAAAGGTCTCCTAATCGTCAATGTTTTATCGACTTGTTTTCCTCTGCTTCAGCTTTCGACGAAATTTAAAAGCTTTCCTGAGAAAGAAACGCGAGAGGGAAGTTTGAGATTCACAGCTGGTGAAAGGTCTTTTATCTTTGTAACTTCTGTCTTCTCCAGGGATGCTTTCGCTATCTTGATTGCATTTTTTGATCATTTACAAAGTGCTTCCATGTGCCACAGCCTGAATCCTGCAGCATATGAGTAATGAAATATTTAATTTGGAAGTGTGAAATGGCAGGTTCGGTTTTGAACTTCCACCTTAGGAGCCCTGTCAATCAGCAGTGAAGAAAAGTGGCCTCCATTTAAGGTTCCGGCAGGCTTTGGGGCTAGACGTTCCTACCTCATCTCCAGGAGCTACGGCAAACACATTCGAGTTTGATCAATGAGCTGTCATCCACCAAATCCTTTGCCAAGTCTTTAGTTTATCCAGCTGCCATACTGAGCCAGTGGTTCACTTGAAGTGATAAATGAAACCCGCAGGTGGTTTGGGTATGGAAATTTTTAGTTTATGCTTTGGGAAGATGGAATTATAGGACTAGATTTAAAGCAAATTGAGCATCCCGAGAAAAGGCCTTCCGTGCCTTCCTGTTGCACTTAAAATGAAGTGCTGAAACTTACCCGTGGCCAAGAGGGTGTCCCGGAACCCGATCCCTGCTGCTTTCTCATTTCCACCCCAGTCCATTACACCTTAGTCAACAGAGAGGCAGTGGGCCAGGCTCGCCTTGTCTCAGGACTTTGCATTCCTGGTTCACCTTTCTAGATCTCCTTCTCTTCTCCTATGCTGAATCCTCTTCACCTTCCAGTCCGCTCCAGGCTGTTCCTGGATGCTACCTCCTGTGTGTCCCTCTGTCCTTAACACTTGGCAGGGTCTCCTGTGATGCCATCCTCCCAGCTCACTGAGAGAAAGGACATGGGTTCATTTGACAACCAGAGCACCGTGCTTGACACTAGAAGGAGCTCAGTGCACAGTAGTTAAATGACTAGGGCCTGGGTTGGTTCTGGCAAGACAGAGGCTGTGGTGTGGCTCCTTATGAATTTTGCAGTAGTTGTTAAATATTCTGGTGAGGCTGAACAGTCTGCTCAGATTGTGCTCATTCGTGTACATAGTGGCCATAGTTTGCTATTTCAGGGCTTTTTGTTTTTTGTTTTTTAATTGTTGTTCTTTTCAGACAGTCATTGATTTGATAAAACTAGAGTTGATTTTATGTAAATCCCATTTGTAAAGCAAGGTGAAAATTAAATTCACCCCTGTGTATCATCTACTAATGGTTTTCTTGAGAAGAAGACAAAAGCGCTATAATTTTCATTATATTGATTGGAAAAAAATTAATTGGACAGCTAAGCTTGCTGATGCATTGAGTTGAAAGTATGAAAGGCATATTCTTGAAAACAGAGTTTGTACTTTTAGAGAAGGATTTGTTACTCAAGGACTCTAGGTTGAGTTTTTTGCAAAATCACATCTCATCCACAGAAATGTACAGAAGATATGGAAATATCTGTCCATTTTGAGAATTTTCCTGTGTTAGTCAATAAGAAGCCAACTTCCCAATAGCCTCTCTAGTGAGAGAATGGGTAGCCCAAACCTGTATTCCTGCCCTCTCTGAACAAAAAGCTTGAAAACTTGTTTGACATCAGTGAGCTCAGCATTTAGTGGTCATTTGATTTTGCAATTCCTTTTCCACTCCCAAGAAATCTTTGGAATGGGACATGTTATTGTCACATCATTGAGGGGGAATGTGAAAATGGCCAAGTTCTATTATGATTTAGCTTTTGAGAATTATCCAAGGCCATGACCTGGAGATTCTGAAATTGAGTATGATGGTCATGCTGTAAACATTGGATCATTCCCTGAATGTCCACAGTAGTCAGGGCTGAGCCAAGTCAAAGCCCAGGAGTGGAGAACTCAATCTTGATCTCCCACGTGGGTGTCAGGGACCCAAGAATGTTAGTCATCCTTGCTGCCTCCCAGGGTGCGCGTTAGCAGGAAGCTGAATTAGAAGCAGTGGAGATAGCTGGGACTTCAGCCAGACATTCTGGTATGTTTGGGGGCATTCCAGATGGCATCGTAATTGCTGAGCCAAACACACCCCCTCCAAATTAACGGCTTTACAATGTAAAATTCAGTCTCTAGGGGCCAGCACTGTTGCACAGCTGGTTAAAGCCCTGGCTTGAAGCGCCAGCATCCCTTAGGGGAATGGTTCTAGTCCTGACTGCTCCTCTTCTGTTCCGGCTCTCTGTTGTGGCCTGGGAAATCAGTAGATGATGGCCCAGGTCCTTGGGCCCCTGTACCCACATGGGAGACCCGGAGGAGGCTCCTGGCTTCAGATTGGCACAGCTCCAGCCGTTGTGTCCATGTGGGGAGTGAACCAGCGGATGGAAAACTCTCACTGTCTTAACCACTCTCTGTCACTCCGTCTTTCAAATAAATAAAATAAATCTTTAAAAAATATTCAGTCTACAGACACTTTTTAAAATCAAAGTATATTGGTCAAACCTACTTATGTTTTGGGTTTACTTAGATACTCTTTAATTAGACTTTCGGTAACTTCCAAAAATTTGTCATAGCTGGCCTTGGTGTACCACTGAATGCCTACCACTATGTGAAATTTTATAGGACAGAAAATGTATTCATTTAAGCTAACACATTCCAAAAATGTTAAATTACTTAAAATAACACTTTATTATCTGAAGGTAAACTTAGGAATCGTTTTCTTCTTGTTTCAAATAGACCTTGGTAAGAACACAGCTTGACTTAAAACCATGAGAATGAAAGTTTTTATAAAATCTCCTGAAAGTCTCTGCATTGGTGTCCTACCTAGTATTTGTGTGAAAGTAATATAAGATGAATTGTGACTGATCCTGAACCTCAACAAAGGTCTCCAAAAATCCAGCCAGGCAGAGCCGTTTTTAATTGATTGGGGATTTGGGAAAGCCACCGAGGAGTTTTTGCAGCAGGCAAAAGCTGTTCTTTAAGTCTAAAAGGAAAATAGGGATTATTGGGAAGGGTTGGTAAATATGAGAAGCTGCTCAGGGTGCACATGAGCTGCACCATGGAATGAGATGGTGTCTAGTGGATAACTAAAAAGAAGGGGGAATATTCAGCTCCCTGCACAGGTGCATTGCTATGAAGTGAGAGTTGATTACGCCATTTAAGCAAAAATGAATCTTTACATGGCATGTGATGGAATACACAGGAATTCTCGGGAACTGACTAATACAATTGTCGAAAAAGAAAACTGAAGTGACCTACAACAGCATTCCTAAATTTAAAGACCACATAAGCCCCACTGACTCACTTGTCAAATGTGCAAGCACTTGGTGCCAAGTGAGACGAGAGAAAACCAGTCCAGTTCAAAACAATCTGTCTGGACAGAGATAACTGGAAACAGAGAAGGTCAAGGGCAGGAGAAACCTGGCAAGTGGTATCATCCCCCACTTCCCGAGGAAACATGGGAAAACGAGGCAGGAAAGGACAGCCAGTCTGATCTGTGTTTCCTACTGGGAGTGTTGGATGGTCCTACTTGGACAAGCCAGCTGACCTCATACCTGGGGCTGGTGCTCCTTTGGTGACAACTGCATCTAAGAAACTTGTTAGAAGTTGAGTCTTGCAAGCAAATTGCAGAGGAGGAGGCTGCTCAGTGTGGCAGAGCTCCATGCAGGGGTGAGGATCTCTCTAAGCCTAGCGGTGGTGAGCTCAACACACACGAGAGAAGAGGTGAATAAGCCCCCCAGTGGCCTTGGAGATTGCTGCTCAGGACGTGGTGTTTTCCTGTGAGTGTTTTTAAAAGAGAACAGTGGATTCGTGACTCCCTTCTTCCCCCTCTCCTGATCCCCTGTGCTGGGAGATACTTCATTCTTTGAGACCCTTAAAAGGCAAAGTAAGTAATCAAAAGAGCTGTTGGCTGAATTCTAGGCAAGCGAGTGTCTTGATCCAACTTAAAGGCCATCAGTGTCTAAGAAATCCCCAGCCAGCACTGAAGTCAGCAGTTCTCTGGGTGAATGGGAGGTTTGGTACCATTTTATTGACAGTCTTCATTGCCATCAGTGATGTAGAATGCATTTTCCCAAGGTTCATTTACCCAGGCAAGTCAGTGCCGTTGCAGCTTCCGTTCCGTTCTGCCCCTAGGCATCCTGACAAGGAGTGGAAGGCCACCAGGCACACCGCATGCCTGTGTTATGAGTATATTCTTTGGTGTCATCTAAACCTGAAATTAACCTGCCACTGTCTATCACTATGACTCCGAGTGAGCTGTGCACATTTTGAGCTTGAGATGCCTGCAAGATATCCATGTGGCATCATCTACAGAAGCATTGTCTATGGGGGCAACTGAATTTACGGGAAGAGCTGGAAGGTCCTGGCTAGAAAAACGGACTCATCAGCGTGGTGACAGTAATTGATGCCGTGGGCTTAGATAGGATTGCCTGCGGGCATTGCCATCTCATGACATGAGCAAGGGCATCTGGAGCGTATTTAAATGTTCTCAGACAAGTTTTTCTTGGGTCTTTATTGGAATCCCTGAGAAAAGTTGTCCAGGGCAGTCTAGCTGGCATTTGAATAGATAATTGATTCACCCGTCATGGGTCCTCACACCCCATTCCTGGGTCCAGCGAATGCCCTCGTGGTGTTCATTACTCGAGTTAAACTCACTCAGCATTGGAGCGGTTGTCAGATTTGCTCATCTTCTGGTTCAGTAACCATGCAGCACATCCAGCAGCTAAGACTGAAAGCCAGCCACCCCCTGCCAAAACAGTAGGGAGACAAGCACCATGCCTTGAAGGCCAAATGAGGCAGATTGTCAAATGCAGGAAGGAGCTCCTGAACTTGGAGTCTGAGCTGTCTTTCCCTGCTCCAGATTCTGCCTGCAAGTGTTGTACAAAGGCAGGCAAATTCCTTCCATCCTTCTTAGCGGGGGTTCGTTCTGCATCTCATGTATCTGAGCAAGAGTTTCCCACCGCCATATGTTGAGCCTAAGCTTTTAGGAGTGTAAACAGAAAGGGAGCGCTTCTTTTTTCTTCATTCCTTGGATAAATGTGCAGTAAAGACCAAGGCTTTAGAAATACCCTGGTGGCCAAGACAAACAAGATGCCTGCTTTCCAGGAGTTCAGATTCTGGAAGCAATAAATAAGTAAAGTAAATAATTACGCCTAGTCAGGTACTTGGCTAGAAAAAGCACTGCCTTGCTTTCTTCAGCTGGGGAAGGCCTTTCAGAGTAGAGGATGTGAAAGTAGAGCCTTGAAAGATGCACATGGGATAAGATGTAGGCGAGTCGGGTGCAGTACAAGAACAAGGGAAAGGGCGTGGCACGAGAGGGCTGGGGGATTCTGGGAAGTCAGAGGAGACTGGTAAGACCACTTGCAGCCTCTGGTGGGGACTCTGTGTGTACTTTTTGAGAATTTATGCCTTCTTGCCATGCCTTTCACCTGTGCTGTGTGAGAACCATCTCGGGGGTGCTCTGCAAATTGTGCTATGATAAAGTACAATGTGGATCCAAAAGAAGGTTACGGTGATATTGGGCTCTGCTGTGAAAACACTTTCTGCCTAATGAGTACATCCAAGGGGTGGTTTGGTGTTTCTGTGTGTCTGTGTGCATTCATTGATTTTTTTTTTTTAAAGCAGGGTGTCAAAAGACTGCCTGTAACTAAGCTGAGGCATTAAAAGCTGACACTTAAAAAAATATAAGTATACAAATTCTTTTTGACGTTTGGGTTTAACACTGCCGTTGCAGAAGACCATGGGCTTACTCGGAAACAGATGTACCGAATACTGATCAGAAACCTGCCTCAGATTTATCACCTCCACTACAACAAATGTTCCATCCTCCGCACTGAGCCACAGGGGCAATTGCAGCTCTGCTGCTTCTGCCTGGATTTCCCAAGGGCCACATCCTGGGGAGAGGAGAAAAAGTAACAGGCGTGGGGGAATATATGTGAGCATTGTGTGGGATTTGCATATGATTTGCATAGCGCTTGATAAGCTGAAATCTGTTCTCAGAAAATGTTCAAATTAAAATTTTATCACGGGTACCAGTGCAGCCATTTCTTACTGTTTTTCCTCCTCTATTTTATTCTTTTACACATACTGACCGTCTGTGATTCGGAAATCATTTTGTTGGAAACGTACAGCTGTGATTCCAAGCGTCAATGAAGAGAAAAGGGAAGAATCTAGGTCCACCAGACTGTTTCTTGGCAAATGAAGTTCTCATTGAGGCCCCTCAGACTCACAGGTTTCTCAGCCCTGTAATAAAAGGGCCTTTATTTGGGACTTGCTTTGGAAGCTCTAGGGAGTCATATGTATGATAGGGTAAGGAGGGAGAGGGAGGGAAGGAGGGAGAATCTTGCATTGAAAGATATTTGGATTTCAGTTCAGGCTTTATTCTTATGAACTCTGCAGTTTTAGATAAATTAGTTTATCTTTCAGGACCTTAGTTTCTCCCTTTGTAAACTTGGGATATAAAATAACCTCATAGGACTCCTGTGAAAATTAGATAATACACAGACAACACTTTGTATAAGGCTGATAATTAATATGGCTGACCTGTTTATCTAACCTGAAGCTCTATTGCGAGCATGATTTTTGTCTCTCCAAATTGGAAATGAGCCCCTCGATGGTTGCTCCAGTGTGTTACGAAGGGGCTGTTGACCGATTTGCAGATCAGCGCCCTCCTGTTGTGTAAGGTGGAGTGTGGCTGGAGCACTTTGGGATATGAGGAACTATGTTGCAGCTTAGAAGTACTCACATTTGCACTTAATATTTAATTAGCACATGCATTGGCTTCATTAGAAGCAATTAAAGAAACAGCTTCAGGTTAAGACATTTTGTGAGGTTTCTGGACTCCGGGCTGTTAGAGATGCAAGTTTTCTATCCTTCGTCTCTATCCTTCGAGGATGTTTTACAGTCATTTTTTAATTTGCTGATTCTTGCTAATTATCAGAACTGCTACCCGAAACAGTCACAGCATTAGGAGGAAATTAGATGTGGTTGTTCAGTTTTATTTATAAGTAGATCCAGGGCATCCCTGGAATACAAAGCTTGATTTAGAAACACATTAGATTGATTCATGTACGATTGTTATTCAAAATGATAATTCATTTTAATGATCCTGTGAACTCTGCTGATTATTTAAAGGCTCTCTTACCAACCTTATAAGGAATCATGTTTTTAATTTACAAGCCCAAAGTTCAAAACTGTTCCTAGTGAAAACCAGATTCTAAAATATTCTGTATTTCTCCAGATGGAGTGTGTACCAGCATCCTTCGGAAGCTTTGTGAGAACACGGGTGTCTGGGGCCCACCTTCAGAGCTGTTGCACTATGAGGTGTGGGTAGTGCCCAGGAATTGCTTCTACATTTCTAGAAAGTGCCCAGGGGCTCGCATGGTGAGTCCAGGGGTCACATTATTAAGAATGATTGCTTCAGGGAAAATTTTAGAGTTACGCAGAAGTTTTTCCCTGCTCTGTGTCTTTATTAGGTGTGTTTCATGGTGAGAAAAAGTATATTTTTATTGAGAATTCAAATGTTTATTTCTGTTTAGCTTTTTTCACAGTAGCTTCACTTTGGGAAATTGTTTATGGGATCAGGCAGGAGGGAAGCAAAATAAAAGGCTTGTAACCATAAACTTTTATGGGTAGATAAACTGTTCTTTTTTTAAAAAAAGATTTTATTTATTTCTTTGAGAGGTAGAATCACAGACAGGGCAAGAGAGATACAGAAAGTTCTTCCGTCTGCTGTTTCACTCCCCAAAAGGCCACAGCGGGCTAGAGCTGGGCTGATCTGAAACCAGGAGCCAAGAACTTCTGGGTATCCCACGTGAGTGTACAGGCCTAGCACTTGGGCCATCTGCCACTGCTTTCCCAAGCCATAAAGCAGAGAGCTGGATTGGTGGATGAGCAGCTGGGACATGAACTGGTACTCATATGGGATGCTGGTGCCACAGGCGAAGGCTTAACCTACTACACCACAGCACTGGCTCACTGTACTGATATTTATATTAAAATGAGCTTAATCATTTTAGTTATTGGGAACTGATCCATTCAGTCCCATGTATCTAATACTGTTCTACGTGTTGAGGATACACCATGGCTAAAAAGATGAAATTCCTTTCCTAGTGAAGTTAAGTATGGGATGGAGGGCAGGAAGGGGTAAAAAGAGGAAACAGGGCTGTATTGTAGCTTAGTGGGTAGAGCCGTTGCCTGGGATGCTTGCATCCCATGTGGGCACCTATTCCGGTTCTGGCTGCTCCATTTCTAATCCAGCTCCCTGCTAATGGCCTGGGAAAAGCAGCCCAAGATGGCCCAGGTGTTTGGGACCCTGCCATTCATGTGCGAGACCTGGAGGAAGCTCCTGGTTCCCAGTCCCAGCCATTGAGGCCATCTGGGGAATGAGCAGGAGATGGAAGATCTCTCTCGGTGTCTCTCCTTCTATCTCTATAACTCTGACTTTCAAATAAGTAAATGCATCTTTTAAAACAAAAGAAAAGAGGATGCAGTATAAGTGAGTATATGTCAAGTGGGATAAAGAAGACTAAAGCTCGATGAAATGACAGGAAATGACGGTGAGGGAGGGCTGTTTGCAATAGGGTGGACAAGGGAGGCCTGCTTGGCAGAAAGATAGTTGAGTCGACAGCTGCAGCCATTGAGGGAAGTGTGCTTGTGGATGTCTAGAGGTGCAGATGTTTGTGGTGAAGCATCTGGTGCAGGAGTGGGCTTGCTGGATTTGAAAAATAACAAGGAGGCCAGTACAGTTGGGAGCTGCTGGGTAGGTGAGGAAGTGGATGCTGACTGCCCATTGGATTTCATTCTGAGAGAGAAGAGATGCTACCAACGGAGGGAGGTACGGGGTAGGTTCTGCCTTAACTTGACACTGCGGCAACAGGGAAAGCATCCTCACTGCTGTAAGATGAATCGAAGACTGTGACTGCACTCTAGGCAGACATCACAAATCAATCACAGAGCCCTTTCTTGGTGACTTGAATTTGATTGGGATGGCATTCCAACACAGTATATAGCCAGAACTGAGCCCTTGGAGTCTGCACATGAAACAAAATTTCTTCATGGATGTCCCAAAAGCTCACATATCAAATGGCTTTCCAGTGCCTTATTATACTTCCATGAAGCCTAAGAGCCAACTCTAGATTTCCTTTATATACTTCATCCATCAACAGTTCATATTGAGTATTAAAGAGGCCAGTACTGAGGTGTAATGGGTTAAGTTGCCTCTTGTAGTACATCCCATATCAGAGTACTGGTTTAAGTCCTGCTTGTTCTGCAGGACTTTGTATCTTGCTTTGTATCTAGCTTTCTGCTAATGTGCCTGGGAAGGGCAGCAGATGATGGCCCAAGTACTTGGTTCCCTGCAACCCATGTAGGAGACATGGTTGGAGTTCTTGGCTCTAGCTTCTTGGCTGGCCAAGCTCTGGCTTTTGGGAGTATTTGGGGAGTGAACCAGCAGATAGATCTCTCTCTCTGTCTTTCCCTGTTCCTCTGCCTTTCAAATAAATAAATAAGTCTTTTTTTTTTTTTTTTTTTTGACAGAGTGGACAGTGAGAGAGAGAGACAGAGAGAAAGGTCTTCCTTTACCGTTGGTTCACCCTCCAATGGCCTTAGTTTGCACAAGTTCTTGTGTCCTACTCCCATCAGTGTAGCCTGCAGCCCTCATTTCCCTGGGCTGAGATTAGCAAGTCTGTGATTCCGTCCCGGCATTCTCTCAACAGTTTCCCACCCCAAAGAACCCTCTTCTGCTCAGCTCACTTCCATTTTGTCTTTTTGCCAGCTCAGTTCTCCCCACCTTCCTTTTTGATCTCATCAGCTACCTATGTGGAAGCAGATTGTTTGAGAATACAGGAGTGAATGTCACATGGCATTTATGTATTAATGAGATTATTAGTTTGGAGACCTTATTCCCTTTCTCTCTGCACTTTTTTTTTTTTGTAGTAAATGCCAATCTAATTTAGTAAGTTTTCCCTTGAGCAGGAGCAACCTTATATACAAAAGAAATTTCTCATTTTGTTCCCTGATGTGGTAGTTGCTAAAACACACACACACACACACACACACATCCTAGTCAACAGGATAAAGGAAACCAATGATCCCAACCTGTTTAGAGAGCGAGCTAGCCAGAGTCTCAGTACAGTTAAGTAGTAATGGCAGAATTTTATTATGGAAGCCCGGGGTTGTAAATAATGGGTTTCTGTCTTTTAGGACATGTGTTTTATTAGAGGGCCTGGCTGTGAGAAGTGCAGCCAGGGGGTTGGTAACAGGAGCACAGGTGAGGTGACAGTGTCAGGGCACCAGGTATGGTTGCAGTGAGGCAGAGACTGAGCCATAACTCTCTGTTGGTGATTTAAGGGACTGTACTGAGTCCTTTTTTTGTTCTCTGTCCCCTGGGGATGACTTGCCAGGCATTGGTTTTTCCATCTGTAAAATGGAGGTTTATTGGCTCCACCTGGGGAGTTGTTGTGAGGACAGAGCCAGAGCAGTGGTGGTGAGAACGGTTCGCACTTGTGAGCGCTTGCTACTTGCCAGGCAGCTTGCACTCCACACACAGCATTTCCCAAATTCTCACCCAGGCCTGGTGAGGTAGGCACTGTTCTCCCCTCGCTCCCGAATCATGGCACAGAAAAGTACCAGTGGTAGGCTGAAGGCATACTACTTAGTGCGATGCCAGCTGCTTGTTAAGGAGTTCATATAAAAGTAACAACCACAGTTGCAATGGCTTAGATTTAATGTGTGTTAAGGAGTAGCTTTTGAGTATCCTGCACAGTATCAGAGGTCTGATTCTTGTTTTGTTCTCAAATCTTCTTTTTACTTATTTGAAAGGCAGAGTGATGGAGAGACAGAGAAATTCTGTCTGCTAGTTCCTTCCCCAAAGGGCCACAGTGGCTGGAGCTGGTCTATGCCGAAGCCACGAATCTGGAACTAGATCCGGGTCTCCTGAGTGGGTACAGGGGCCCATATCCTTGTACCATCTTCAACTGCTTTCCTAGGTGCATTAGTAGGAAGCTGGATTCTAAGTGGAGGAGCCAGGACTTGAACTGGTGATCGCATGTGAGATTCTGGCTTTGCAGGTGGAGTCTTGACCCTGTATGCCACAGCGCCAGCTCTGCAGGTCTGATTCTTGATGCCTCTTGTTTTCTGTCTAGTGATCTGACTCCATTTCACAGCCATGGTTTTCATTTGTATTTTTTTCTGCTGGGTTGAAAAAGTAACCTTCTGTTTATACTTTTTACCCATTTCCGCCCCTGCTGTAAATGCTGTGAACTTGGCCACCCTGGCTGTCAGACTGCAGCACCTGCTGCTCCTGCGTGCCCAGGCCTCTTTTTCTCACTCCTGGGAAGCTCACCGTGCTTCTTCTTTGGTGTCAGGACAATAGACGTTTTCAGTCCGACATTCAAGGTCCTCCAGAGAATCGTGATGATGGGCATTGCCTCCGCTTTGTTCAGTCTCGCTCTTGAAACATGGTCAGTGCTCCTGCTCTCTTTATGCTCTGCATGCCTGGAAACCCAGTCGTGGCTCAGGGACACAGAGACACGGAGTTGTCCCTCTTAGGAAAACCTCTACAACACGGGGTTGATGTTGATGTGATGTTGGGGGTAGTAGTCATCCCACAGTGGTTTGTGGATGACGTTAAACTGTGCAGCGCTTGTCAGGACCGCCTTTGTGTCCTCTTGCAAAAAAGAACACACTTCACTTTCTGTATGTTCTCATTGATATCATTGACCTCACCACGTTCCTTCCTTCCCTTCCTGTTCCTTTCTTTATTCTTTCCCTTCCTTCTATCTTTCCAACAGTCTGTCCGTCTATCCATGCATCCATCCATTTTTATCCATTTCTCTTCATTTCTACCCCTCTCCCCTCCCGGGTGTCTCCCTCACTCCCTTCTACCCTCCTTCCCCTCAACCCCTGGTACTACTTTGGCTACATGCCCTTTTGAACCCTGGGTATACAACAGTGAGCAGTTCCTGCCTTCCTGGAGTTTCCTTTCATTCCCCCTTGATCCCATTATGCCTAGGGATTAAGTGTGATTTTCGTGTTATAGATCAGGGCTCAGAGTCTGGAGCCACGGTGCCCTGTGGATAGGTTTTCTGAGGAGACCACTGCAGATGAATTGAAGTTGGAGCTGGATGCCGTGCTGTTGCGGAAGGAGGCCTTGAGCCAGCTGGCCTGGCTAGGAGGTTGAATGAAGGAAGAGGAACATTGTCCGAAGAATAAGATAAATGCACAAAAATATTAGAAGGGGGAATATACAATAAATGGAAACCAACATCAGTATGATAAAGAGATCATCAGGTACAGGAAATTCAGGGGAGCTGGTCTAGAATGTTGTCACAATCAGATTGTGATGCCAAGAGGTAAGACGTCCCATCACCTGCTATGGTGTGAAAGGTTAATCTCTACGGTGACCCTCTCCGTATATGTTTCCCTTATTTTGTGTTTTCTGCCTCCTGCTCCCTGCCTGTATTCCTGGATTTTTCACTTATGTTCAAAGTATATCTGAATCCCCAGTGTACAGAGCAGTGCCTGGCGCAGAGGAAGCACTCGACAAATATTTATGAATACATGAATGACTCTCTCCTGCAACTTCACATGAAGGCATGTTGAGAAATGCATAATCCTGCAGTTCACAGGAAGCATTTTTTGACATTTTGACAGGCTCAGAATCATGCTATCAGAAGATAACTGAACAGTTTTTAAACCGGGCCCTTCATAATTGGGGGGTTTCTCGTAGGGGTCTGAACAGACGTTCTGGCCCAGGAGGGATGCTGAGCTGCTAAGACTCAGGGCTGTCACAGTGACTTCAGTGTGAGCAGCTCTGCTTTCCCCTGGTTTGTATACCTGACTTCTGCAGAAGATTTGATTGCAAGAATGGATTTCTTTACTCAGAATTTTATTTTGAATTAGCAAGTTCTTCAAGACAGCCCTGCTTGAATTGTCTCCCATTTTTCTCCTCTCTGGCCATTTTTAGGCATTCTCTACATTGGACTAGATTGAGCTTTCCAAGGCTCATTAATCATGACCATCCTGCGCCTTTCTACTTAAAACACCACACTAAGTGCTCTTCTGTAATAGAAACAATGAAACAAAAAACCCCAGTTCATTGAGCACTCCTATGTCCTAGCCTCATCCTAAGCATTTGATGTGTATTAACTGCTGGATCCTGAATTTGTGGGATAGATGATACTGTAAATCCCCATTTGGCAGATGAAGAAACCAAGTCTCAGAGATCTTAAGTAACCTGGCCTGATGATGCTGTTATGTTAAAATAAAAGACAAGGCAGAGCTTCTCCTCCTCTCATTAGGACACAGTCATCATCCTGGAGTCGGGCCCAGGATGATATCCTCTTAACTGAATTACCTCTTTGAAGACCCTGCTCCCAAATATAGCCATGCTTTGGGGTACTGGGAGGTAAGATTTCAATGTATGAATTGGGGCTGGCACAGTTCTCTCTAGACCATGGGTTAAAGGAAGAAGGCTGTTTTTGTTCACTATTCTGTCCCCATCACCTAGCACAGAGTAAGCCATCAGTAGAAACCTGTTAAATGGATGAACCAATGTGAACAAGCAAGAATGAATGAATATGTGATACCTTATCTTTTAACTGTTGAAATATTTAAAACATGCATGTGTGTATAAGTTCTAATATTGAGAGTTCTTAGTGCTTATTTATTCCTGGTTTCTTTTTTTTTTTCTGTATCTAAATTATTGCATCTCATCTATAAATGTCCAAATCACATTTTTAAAAAATCTCATGTACCTATACTTGTCTTTTTGAATTAGCTCAAGTCGTGTATGAGTCCTGTCATTAAATCTCCATTACAGAATATTTAAATGTCTACTCTGGAGTGAATTTTATTCTATTCTGAATTGTAGTGCTCTTTGATTTAATAATAGCTATTGGGTTGCATAAGGCAAATTTTTAGCTTCCACGAGAAGCTAATTAGGTTGGAAATGGTTTAAGCACCTGTTCCCTGGAACAATTACACTGCAGTCAGTGTTGTTTCCCCTCACTCGTAATCACACACTGCCTGAGCAGTCTGATACACAACTGAGAGATACAACGCGACTCTGACCATGCAATTCCTGGAGGTGTGTCAGCTGGGGATGTGCTAGGATAGTCACATTTAAATTCTGTTAGACTTGAAAAGTCAGGGTTCTTACTATATTTTTATTGACAAAGCAGCAATAGGAACGTTCTTAAGATGCAATCAGTGGCCCTTTGAGTTCAGTGTTTTTTGTTGTTGTTGTTGTTTGAGAGACAGAGAGCTTGCATTCATTTGTTCACTCCCAAAATGTCCACAGTGACTAGACCTGGGCCAGAGCTGAAGCTGAAATGTTATCAAGGTCTCCCACATGAATGGTGATCACCCAGCTACTTAACTCTTCATCCTCCCGTGATCTAGACTGGCAGGAAGTCGGAATTTTGAGTCAAAGCCAGCATAGAACCTAGGCATTGTGATGGGGGAAGTGGTGTCTTTAAATCCTAGGCCAAATGCTTCCCCCAAGTGTTTTTCTAAATATAGTATTCTTTCAGGTGTTATATTTGTGATAAGTAAATAAATAAGATTGTAAGTATGTGATCAAAGAAGAAAACCAAGTGTCTCAAATGCAGAGTATCACAGAGCTCTTAATGCAGGGGTCTGCAAAAATTTTGCAGAAAATGTGTACTGTGAAAAAGCTATGCGTGTATTTCAAGGTTTTTTTGCACAAATATAAACTTACCTTTTAGTTCCACTTTCTAGGTACCTTTGGATGCTAATGTACATTGCTGCTTTCCAAGAGGGGAATGTGGTATGCAGATTCAGCCACACATATTTGCCTGAAACCCTTTTTTTCTTAAAGCACTGGTATCCTGAGGAAAATGTTCTTAAGGTGATGACTTTGGATAGTCTAAAATTAATTCATGGGCCCGGTGCTGTGGCAGAGTAGGTTAATCCTCTGTTTATGCACCGGCATCCCATATGGGTACCAGTTCTAGATCCGGCTGCTCTCCTTCCAGTCCAGCACTGGGAAAGCAGTATAAGATGGCTCAAGTGCTTGGGCTTCTGTACCCATGTAGGAGACTGGGAGGAGGCTCCTGGCTCCTGGGTTCAGATCATCCCACTTCCGACCATTGCGGCCATTTGGGGAGTGAACCAGTGGATGGAAGACCTCTCTCTCTGTCTCTCCCTCTCACTGTCTGTAACTCTACCTGTCAAATACATAAATAAAATTTAAAAAAAAAACTAAAATTAATTCACATATCTTGTTAGTTGGATATGTAGGGTATATTTAGTAGAATATCATCTTGTGCCATTCAAAGAATCATAGTATTACATCGTGATATTTCATAGGCACCACTTTAAGTAAGTTAGTTTTGTATTTTAACAGAGGAAGAACAAACTAACTACCATCCTCTGGTTCACTCCTTAAATGCCTGCAGTGGCTGGAACAGGGACAGAGCCTGGAGCTGGGAACTCAGTCTAGGTCTCCAGTATGGGTGGTAGGGACATGAGCCATCACTGCTTCGTTCGAGGGTCTGTATTTGCAGGAAACTGGAGTCAGGAACCAGAGCTGAGATTTGAGCCTAGGTGCTCCAGTATGTGGATATGGGTGTCTCAACCACTAGGTCAAGTGCTCTCACAGATACCAGTTTTTAATATTGACCATTAAAGTGGTTAAAGTTTATAGATCATGATGTCTCTCTCTCAATAAAACTCAGCAATTAAATAAAAAAAAAACAACTCAAAGCATCCGTGTTAAGATTCTCCTTGCAGGTGTTAGGAAGGTAACTACAACTGGCTTTAGCAAAAAACACAGTGGGAAAGTGTGTCAAAGGAAGGGATTTATTAGCTAACAACGTGTTACCAAGACTCAGCTTGTCTGTCTACGTTTTTTCTTCCTCTATATTCATTTGTTTCTCAAGGAAGATTTTTGTCGGTGTAAGAAAATGGACTGCAGATAAAAAAAGAGAGAAAAAAATAATAAAATAGACTCCAGCCAGTCTACCCTGTAGGTACAGTGGAAACTGAATGTTTCTTTTTTATTCTTTCAGCAAAGCCCAGATTTAAATTTCTTTGGCTTAGTTTGGGTCCTGTGACTCTTGTGTTCTTCCAATCCCTCCATATCTGTGATAGGCAAAGCTGTTTTCTGCGTGGTCTCCTTTGCCCGTGAGTAGGTATGGTCTTCCCCATTGACGCCACATGCAGTGAGCCGGGGAGCTGGTGTAGAATATTATGCCCAGATGAAAATAGAGATGCTGTGGTCCGCAGCAGCAGAAATATGCCTGGGAGGTTGAAATAATAGGATCCCATGTTTCCTGCCTTTAGCTTGTGTGCTTGTGAAAACCTCTTTTCCCATGTGTGGAATGAAAAAGATTTCCATTAATTGAGCTTCTAGTGAGTTAGCTGCAGCTCAGTAAGGTTGTTAAATGATTAGGTGCTAATAGAGTAAACAAATGGGTGCATGTCACAGGCATAAAGTCCACAGGTCCTGACAGTTGATTAAATGTGGGATGCATGTGTGAGCGGGGGATACAAGATTTTAAATACTTTGGACTGCTTCACTAGCCCAGGAGTTTTCCTTGTCAGCGAGCCTGTCCACTAGGGGGCTCTGTCTCTTTCTTGTTGCTATCACCATGACTTGGTTCTTTCTCAATGGCTTTTATGTTACTGTAGAATTAGGAGATTGGCCGGCCTCAGAATCAACCCTTGGGGCATTCGGATCTGGCTAAAAGGCCCATGAGAGCCTCTCAGGCATGGAAAGCCAAGACACTGTGGCAAAAACACCTGAATGAAAGGTCTCGGTGAACAAGACCCCAGCAGAAAGAATGGGCCATCAAAGAAGGAGGCACCTTTCTCTGAAGGGAGGAAGGAACCTCCACTGTGATATGGCCTTGACTAAACAAGTTCAGAGTTGGTGAACTGAAGGGGCCTCCATAGCCTCGACAGCTCATGGCAAGAGCTTGGGTGATTACTGATGTCATAAGTAAGAGCGTCAATTGTTAAACAACAGGAGACACTGGGCACGTGCTCCCCACGTAGGATCTTTGTCCTTAATGTGTTTTACTATGAGAGTTAACGATAACACTACTATTCGAACAGTACGCGGTTGTGTGGGCGCAGTCTGTTGAAACCTTTGCTTAGTATATACTAAGTTGATCTTCTGTATATAAAGATAATTGAAAATGAAACTTGATGAAGAGTTGGATGGGAGAGGGAGAGGGAGAGGGGAGGGCCGCGGGAGGGAGGGAGGTGGGGGGGGAGCCATAACAATGCAAAAGTTGCACTTTGTAAATTCACACTTATTAAATAAAAAAAAGAAAAGAAAATATTATATTAAAAAGCAAGTCACAAAAGAAAAAAAGAATTAGGAGATCGGGATATTGTGGAGGGGATCATTAACTGAAATAAGGAAATCAAGGAAAAAAATAGAGTTAAGAGAAAATATTGCATGTGTATCTGAAGCTGAAATGTGTTTGAGCTACTGGTGGTGAGACATTTTGGTAGAATTGGGCAGTTTAGAACATGGAAGGCAGGATTGTTTTATTCTGTCTTGAGGAAATCCAATCTTGTCTTCAGTTTGTTGCTCGGCACTGAGGCGTATTTCTTTGTGAGAGGCAGTAGGTGGAATGCTTTATGAAGTTAAAGACTGTGCGAGGGAAGCATGCATGAAGCATTTGTTTTCTCTTCAAGAGACTGCTATCTGGGTCTCAGAGGAATTATGTGTTTCAAAATGCCACCATTTGTGAGTGGCAAATTGCATTAGATGCCACATTTTAGTGACATAGCATCACATTGCCTCAATGAGGACAATTTGGTACCCAAAGTCAAAGTTGAGGAAAATACACATGTGTTTCTCTTGCAGTCTTCTGCAATTCAGTTACTTTTCCAGGGCTAGGGATAGAATGGAAAAATGAAGCTACGGATGGAGCTGGTGGTGAGCAGTTTCTTAGTGATGCTCAGCCCAGTGCCTCACTCTTCACAGTAAATATTTTTAATTTGCTTTCTTTGTCACCCTAAAATGAAAATAACAGATAATGCATCCTATTAGTATGCCACATTCTTAAAAATTATATAGTGAATCAACTTTCTATGCATAATAAAAGTAAAACTAAAGTAAATCACAGGAAATGATATGTATTATAGTGTATATAGATTTGAAGGTACTTCTGAAGTGTATGGGAAAATGGAATTGAAAGGTAAGTTCATTTGCTGCAAAGTTTATTGAAATCCATGCAGAATTTTTTCATAATGTGCATTTTCAATAAACTTTTTGAAGGCACCATGTATGCATGGATTTCAAAACTTTTGTACAACAAAATAAATGTCTTTTAAGTCCATTTTCTGTGAACATTTTAAGTGCTTGGGCACAAGTTCCTTAGAGTGGTGCTTCATCCTGGGATCTTAAAATGTATATTTTGTGGCTGGTGCTGTGGCCCAGTGGGTTGAGACACTGGCTGCAGCACCATCATTCCTCATGGGCACTGGTTCAAGTCCTGGCTGCTGCACTTTCCAATTTAGCTCCCTGCTAATGCACCTGGGAAAAGCAGCAGAAGATGGCCCAAATGCTTGGGTCTCTGTACCCGTGTGGGAGACCCGGATGAAGGTTCTGCGCTCCTGGCTTCAGCCTTGCCCAACCCTTGCCATTAACAGCCATCTGGGGAGTGAATCAGAGGGTGGATCTCTTTCTCTGCATCTGCCTCTCTGTAACTCTGCCTTTCAAATAAATCAATAAATCTTAAAGAAAAAAAAAAGTGGACTCTACGTAGAAGCTCTGGTGTTGGGGGGCCTGGGAGTCTGCATGCGTTTCTACCAGCTTCTCATGCGAGGGCAGTACTGCTGGTGTAAGGCCAACCCTGGGATCACAGGGCTCTGGAGGACATCATGCAGTGGTCAGATGCTTGCACCTGGGCGTAGAATTGTGAACATTGCAGCTCTGAGACAGAGGCCACAGATGCGCAGAGAGGGCTGCTACTGCTAACTCACAGCAGCATTGCTGTCGGTGATGCCATTTTCTGAAATGGTAGACGACCCTGCTATTGTAAATCTAAGCCAATCAAGTGAGCTCTTTTTTCTCACTTTGTACCATCTTGTGTGCAGTGTGTATGCAAAGCATGGAAATCATACTTGGCATCTGCACGTGAGATAAAGGAAGATTCTCTGCTCAGATGCCTGGCGTTCCGTTTACTGTGCTAGTACAGGCTTGAGCCATGGATGCTTTGACTGTCAGTCTTCAGAGCGACACTGCAAACAGAATCCTGTTTGTGCCCTCCCGTTGCTGTGACCACCCCCCTCTCTGCATTCAGCTCCCCTCATCCCCTGCCCCCTGACCGGTTCCTAAATGTCCCACAGGAAGGGATGCCATCACTTGAGAGTTGCTGAACCCAGGACTTTGGTGATGATGGTTGATGGGTGTGGTGTCACTGTGCCTACCCCTGGCTAATTCCAGCCAACGGTCCCCTGAACCAGAGCCAGTGGAGAGCCCAAGTTACTGCACAGCACATGACAGCAGGGCGATCCGTTCCTTTTGGAGACGTTTTCTGTGCTGTTCACTTCGTTACCCTAGTAATTGGGGGAAAAGTTGCTATGGCCATATTTGCAGCTGACAGATTTGTTTTGCACTGAGCTGCGAGAAGGTGTTAAATGAAGGCCTGTGGAGAAGCTGAAGCAAATGGAGATAATTTTTGGGGGAGGGGGAGGCACAGGGAGAACGTGTAACTTCCTTGTAACCACAGGCAGATTTGTATTTCCCAGCTTGATTCCCATCCCTCCCAGTAGCCCCGTAGTCCCTCACCGTGCAGTCCCCACATTAGCTTGACTAGAGAGCAGCTGTTCAGGGCTACACAGTCCTCTCAGTCTCTGGGTGTGTACTTTGTATTTCCCCCAACACCTTATTGCTAAAATAAAAAACCATGGAATCAAGCAAACCAAATGAGCAATATGTAGAGTGGGTTCCATTAGTTGCATCACAAAAGGTATTTACTGTGATGGACGTTATGGCTTAGTAGGTGAAGCTGCTGCTTGGGATGCCTGCATCCCATGTCGTATGCTCCAGTCCTGCCTGCCTCTGCTCTGCTTCTGACCCAGCTTCCTGCTAATGCATCTATGAAAGCAGAGCAACATGGGCCAAGTCCCTGGGCCCCTGCCACCCATGTGGCAGACCCAGATGGCATTCCTGGCTCCTGGGTTTGGTCCAACCCAGCCCCTGCTGTTACAGGCATTTGGGAGTGAAAACAAAAGGTGGAAGATCTCTCTTTTTCTCTGTCTCTCGTTCTCTGTCATTGTGCTTTTCAAATAAATAAAAATGAATAAACATGAAAAAGTATATTTACTTACATTTAAGGGGTTACCAGATATAAATTAAACACAGAGTTTCTTAGCTGCAAATCTTTTAGCTCCCAGACAAGCTACATTCTGACATACTGCTTGATATGAAATATAGACAGCCTAGATTTTTCCCTTTTTGGTATCAAACATTTTTCTTAACACTAGAGTATGAAAACAGTATGTTCATTATAGACTATCTGAAAAATGTATTACAAATTGAGGGAAAAAAGTTAAGCAAATAAGTGTATGCAAAATCCTACCACCAAAAAATGGTAGGCATGGATGAAAATTTCTTCTTTTATTTTTTTAAAGATTATTAATTTATCTATTTGAAAGGTGGAGTTACAGACAGAGAGACAGAAAGACAGTGAGAAAGGTTTTCCATCCGCTGGTTCACTCCTCAAATAGCCATAATGGCCAGAGCTGAGCTGGTCCGAAGCCAGGAGCTAGGAGCTTCTTCCTGGTCTTCCATGTGAGTGCAGGGGCCCAAGGACTTGGTCTATTTTCCATTGCTTTCCCAGGCCATAGCAGAGAGCTGGATGAGAAGAGGAGCAACTGAGACACGAACCAGCACCCATATGAGATGGCAACACCACAGATAGAGGCCTATTATGCCACAGTGCCGGCCCCTATTTCTTCATTTTTTTTAAAGGAAATATTTATTTATTTGAGAGAGAGCAAGCTCTTGTATCTTTTGTTTTATGCCCTAAATGCTTGCTATGACTGTGGCTAGGCCAGGCTGAAGCCAGGAGCCAGGAACTCCATCAGAGTTTCTCATGTGGGTAGCAGGGACCCAAGCATCTGCTGCCTCCCAGGGTGCATTACCAGATAGCTGGGTGAGAAGAGTTGAGTAACTATGACTCTAACCAGGTACTCTCGCCTGTCACACAGGTATCCTAATTGGTGCCTTCATTTGTTGTGCTACAACACTTGCCCCCTACTAATTTGTTTTTTAAGGCATAGATAAACAAATGCATGTATACATTTTGACAAAATGAGAATGTTTCCGTTTGTTTTGTGATCTGGTATTTTCACTTAATATTATGAAGTATACATCTTAATGATGCTCATTTTTTAGCACTTTTTAATCTTTTTTATTAGTGGGAATTTTCGAACTGGTAGTAAATTCACATGCAGTTTTATGAAATAATACAGCGGGATCCCTTCCACATTTAGCCTGGTTTCTGCCTACTTGTAGGAAGATACTGAACAGGTCTGGTACAATAAAAATCCCATTTATAGCTACAGCCACTTCCCTCCTGTCCCCTCTTCCCACCCCTGACAATCTGGCCTCAATTTATAAAATTTTGGCACTTGAGAAAGTTTGCATTTGAATATCAAATGCTGAGTTATTGAGTACTATCTGATGATACATGTGTCTGTGCCATAGTTCACTCACTCACATGTCGAAGGACACCTTGGCTGACTCCAGTTTTTGCCTGTTAGGAATAAAGCTGCCATGAATACTCATGGACAGGTTGTTGTTGCGTTCTTTTATTTTTTAATGTAGGTTTTCCTCGTGGGCATATAAATGTACATGACTATAATCTTTGATTGAATTTTAATTTTACAGAAAGACTCACCAACTGTTGAGTAAACAGGATTGCAGTGCCATGTTGCATTACTGCTGGTGATAGATGAGTGTAGTCCGGGTTCTTCTTATCCTCACGAGCCTTTGGTGTTGTCTCTCTTGTCACTGTATCCATTCTGGTAGGTGTGGAGAGATCTCATGGTGGATTACATTTGCATTTTCCTAATGCCTAACGATGGTGATGTTTTTTCATGCACTTGCCATCTTTAAAGCCTCTCCAGTCACATTTGTGTTCCCATCTCTGGACTATTTTCTATATTTTCTAATTGAGTATCCTGTGTTTCTCTTTTTTTTTTTTTAAAGTTTTTATTTATTTATTTGAGAGGTAGAGTTACAGACAGTGAGAGGGAGAGACAGAGAGAAAGGTCTTCCCTCCGTTGGTTCACTCCCCAGATGGCTGCAACGGTCGGAGCTACACCCATCCGAAGCCAGGAGCCAAGTGCTTCTTCCCGGTCTCCCATCTTCCACTGCTTTCCCAGGCCATAGCAGAGAGCTGGATTGGAAAAGGGGCAGCCAGGACTAGAACTGTTGCCCACATGGGATGCCAGCACTGCAGGCAGAGTGAGTTCACTGTGCCGGGGTGCCGGCCCCTATGCTTGTCTTTTTATTTTGTCTTTTGAGGGTTCTTTATGTGTTCTACTAGTTTTTCATCACCTGCATGATTAGAAAATATTTTTTCTGGGGCCAGCTTTGTGGCAAAGCCTCCCTATTGGTGCTAGTTTGAGTTATGGCTGCTCCTCTTTGGATCCATCTCCCTTCTAATGGCCTAGAAAAAGCAGCAGAAGATGGTCCAAGTGTTTGGATCCCTGCCATCTACATGGGAGACCCAGATGAAGTTCCTAGCCCTTTGCTCCTGGCTGTGGCCTGGCCCAGCGCTATCCATTGTGGCCATCTGGGGAGTGAACCAACAGATAGAAAACTGTCTCTCCCCATCCCTCTCTCCCTTCTTCCCTCCCTTTTTTACAACTCTGACTTTCAAAATAAATAAATAAATACTTAAAAAAAGAAAATATTTTTTCCTAGTTGGTAGTTTGTCATTTTTTAAAAAATTTTAAATATTGTGTTGAGAGTAGGTTTTAGTTTCACAACAGAATTGAGCAGAAGATACAGAGATTTTGCATTGGTCCCTGCCCCTACACGTGTATTAATTGTACCATGATCAACATCCCCCACCGGGGTGCTGCTTTTGTCAAAACTGATGAATCTACATTAATGTGTCGTGTTCACCCAAAGTATACACTTTATGTTATAGTTCACTCTTGGTGGTGCAGATTCTGTGGGTTCAGACAAGTATATAATAACACATCTCCACCATTGTGGTGTTGTACTTGGTGTTTTTGCCATGCTAAGCATCCTCTGCCCCTTAGCTTGTCTTTTCATCTTCTTCATGTGGACTTTCCCAGGGTGAGAATTCAAAATGTTTGTTAGGCCCACGTGGTTCAGGTTTTCCTTTTATGGGTCATGCCATCGGTCCAATTTCATACATTTTCCTCTGGCCTGACATTCTAAAGATTTTTTTTTCTATGTTTTCTCCT
Organism: Oryctolagus cuniculus; assembly: GCF_051225735.1. NCBI lineage: Eukaryota > Metazoa > Chordata > Mammalia > Lagomorpha > Leporidae > Oryctolagus > Oryctolagus cuniculus. The sequence goes on from NC_142876.1 coordinate 85,235,481, forward strand.
GAATGATTTATAGTTTTATTTTTTTCCATCTAAGTCTGTGATCCATCTCAAGTAAAGTTTTGTGTAGGGTGTGAGGGTTAGGTCAGTGCTTATTTTGCGTCCTGTATTTGTCCGCCTGCAGTCGCACGTTTTGTTGAAATGCCATCCTTCCCCCATGGAGTGCTTTTTGTACTGTCAAACATCAGCCAAGCATATTTTTTGCGGGCCTGTTTCCAGGCTTTGTATTCTCTTGATGTGTGCGTGTGTCTCTGTTCTAGTACTGTGCTGTCTCGATTATTGTAGCACTGCAGTGAACCTTGCTGCTGGGGAGAGGCACTCCTTCCCCTTACTTCTTTGTGAGAGTGCTTCCAGCAAAGGCAGGCCTGTTGTTACTAGGTTCCATTTTCTGGCTTGGCCTGCCTACTTGTAATTTTCCTGGTTTCCCATTTAGAAAGTATTTTGTTTCACTGAAAGAATGTTTTCCCCTTTCCCTAGGGGATTCTTTATTTTATTTTTTTCCCACTCTGAGTACTCTAAAAATTGAGATGCTGGGTGGGAATGCTTTTATTTATGCCTACTTAAAGCTGCCTGACTCTTAAACACCTTGCTATGAACTTGTTGTTTTATATTGTGTGCTCACTTGGACATCTGATTCTTACATTCTTTTCAACATGAATGAGGATGGGTGAAAAGATGGAAATCATTCACTTGCCATCTATTGGTGCTCTTCTCTTTTCAAAAGCAAGATGGTTTTGCATTGCATCTCAGTGAACTTAGGCATATATACAATTGCAGAGGATATGCTATTCTTTATCTAAATAGAAAATATTTTGGGGGGGTATCATCTTTGGAAAATGTTTCCAAACAATGTGACAGTAAAATGATAGTGTAAATTGTAATGTCTGTCTCAGTTGGATATATACACACATGAAAAGGTTTTTTCCTTAAAAATGTTTGGATTTTTCATTACAAGTAAAAATGATCTAACTCACATTCTAAAATAATAGCAGGATATAAGAATTATTTTGTCCTTCAGTGTTATCTAGGTATTTTATTACTTTTCAGGAACTTTAGTGAGAAAGTAGAATTAAGGAAATAGCTTATATCGCTTCTCAGCCTTTTGGCTAAGATCAAGTGTAGGAAATAGCTTAATTTGGGACACATGTTTCCAGACTGTGGTCTGTGAATGAGACCTAGGCCTAAGAGAGGAGGAATAAATTCAGGGAGAAAGGATTTACAGTTCTTCTTCTTTTTTATTATTTATTTATTTATTTATTTTTTTTTTGGACAGGCAGAGTGGACAGTGAGAGAGAGAGACAGAGAGAAAGGTCTTCCTTTTGCCGTTGGTTCACCCTCCAATGGCCGCCGTGGCCGGCGCACCGCACTGATCCTATGGCAGGAGCCAGGTGCTTCTCCTGGTCTCCCATGTGGGTGCAGGGCCCAAGCACTTGGGCCATCCTCCACTGCACTCCCTGGCCACAGCAGAGAGCTGGCCTGGAAGGGGGGCAACCGGGACAGAATCCGGCGCTCCGGGACTAGAACCCGGTGTGCCAGTGCCACTAGTTGGAGGATTAGCCTAGTGAGCCGCGGCACCGGCCTACAGTTCTTCTTAATGCCCTACGTTTGGAATGGAATGGCTGAGGTGAGGACACAAGAGGGTATAGGAATCCAAGGCAGGTGGCAGACCTGTACCTCCTGCTTCCAAGGACGAATAGAGAGTGTGTCACCATAGTGTGAGAAAAGTGGCCTTTTTCTATAGGATGTTCGTCTGGTTTTGTTGCTCTTGTATTTAGAAGGGGAAACACTTTGGGATAAAGGAGAGAACTGTGCTTTCTGTGTTCTCAGTATGGGCTCTATCTGCCTTCATCCCACTTTTCAAGAGAAGAAAATGGCCCAAAAGCTGACAGTTGCCTGGGCATGCCGTTGTCAACTTCAGCTGCCATTGCCACCTCCCGGTCCAGCCTCACAGAAACTCAAGAGATGGGAGTGATTCCTTTCCCCATGTGGTCAACATTTAACAATCAGGACGAAACCCCGTTCAGTCGTGGCCACCAAAAGTCCTTCACACTGGCCAGCTGAAACAACGGTCTGCTTTCTGCAGAGTGGAGTGCAGGTGGGCGGTAAAAGGAGCTTCCTCAGCAGCTACACGTCACACCTGTCCTTGGTGCAAAGTTCTGGGATCTCGGTGATTCTTCTGCCTCCAAGGAATGGCTCGATGACACCTTCCTAGAAATAACACAGGGTAAGGTGGCATCATCACCCTTCAGCAGCAGCATCACTCCATGGTGGGCCGGGGGCGGGGGGACAGGCAGCACAGAGAAATTTCTGCAGAATACTGCCTCTGGGTAATCTCTCTCTGTATAGACTTGTGCTCCATTTTTCTTAGTGATCTGGGATGGTGGGGAGAGACTTTAATTAGGCCATAGGATGCTGTTAAGAAAATAGTGAGATTTACATAGAATCCCCCAGGAAACACCAAGTCTGGTTCTTTTTATTGTGAGTGCCTGCAAAGGGGTGGTTCTCAGATGCAGTAGTCAGTGTGTTCTGGATTTGCAGACTGGACTCGCTTTATGTAATTCCTGTCTCATTCACAGTGCAAGCACAGAACACTGGTGATGTTGAGTAGAGTACATTTGTATTTTTGAGCCAAAGGATGTAGGCAGGTGCCTGGAAAACCTTCACGGCAGAAGTGGCACAGTCTAGGAGAAAATTGCTTTGTTAATCCAAAGATTTGCTTAGCTGACAGGAAATTAAACAACATGATTGAGGAGGGGAAGCTGAGTGAGTGGAAAGCTAGCACTGGAGAGGGCCCCTTATTCACACTGGAAGATTGGATGGTTCTTAATGATTCTTCTGGGTGTGGATGAGAATAGAAAATAACTACCATTGAAGTAAAAAGGGTAAGCTGAAATGAGCAAAATTTACAGAGTATCAATGTGTGGAATTTTGCAGGTGTTCAGGAGCCTGTTGAGTTTCAGGGTAGGAAAGAGATTTTGACTTTTTGTTGTTTGTTCTCAAGGAGTGTGAGCACAGCAGGCTGGTAAAATTTGAAGATTTACACTGATGAGGAAAAAAAAAAGATGGTTCTGGCTTCTTGCATTGAATAGAGCCAGGTGACATAGTGTCCCTGGAACCAAAGTGAAGATGCTTGCCAGAGCCTGAGGATAAGGACACAGGGTGGACCCATGGAGGTGTATTTGTCTCTTCCCTGACACGATCTGTTCCCTCTACTTAGGACGAGAAGATATCTGCATGTTTTTCTCAATCTCATTATGTTTTTGACTTGATCTCAAGTAACTCTGTTAGTTAGCATGGAGTGCTATCATTTGTTCACTTACTTAAGGAGAATGCAAAAGTGCTATCAATTTGCAGTGTAAGTAGCTGATTTTCAGTAAGAAGCACCCACCACCGTCTCATGAGCACTCTGGGATGAATTTTCACTTGTGGTTTGGCATTGGGCAGAGGTGGCTCACTGGAGATGTGCAGTTTTACCTGTGGCCCAGATACAAAGGGCAGAGAGAGTGGAGAGGTTTTCACCACACTTTACTGTTGGCTGCACATAGACATAGGATGTAGAGAGTGAAGCGGCAACAGTTTCCGCCTAAGAAGGTGTTTGGCACAGTGATTAAGATGTTCTTTGCGGGGCTGATGTTGTGGTGCAGCCAGTTAAACCACCACCTACAGCACCAACATCCTGTATGGGCTTCCAATACAGCTCCCTGCTAATAATGCACCTGGAAGGGCAGCGGAAGATGACCCAAGTGCTTGGGCCCCTGCAGCCACGTGGCAAACCAGGATGTAATTCCAGGCTCCTGGCTTCAGCCTGGCCTGGCCCTGGTTATTGCAGACATTTGAGGAGTGCACCAGTGAATGGAAGATCTGTCTTTCTCTGTCTCTCTCCCTGGCTTTCTCATTCAGCCAAAATAAATAAATATTTTAAAAAATTTAAAAAAGAAAAATGGTGCTTAAATCATAACTTAATTTGATGTAAAAATTTTTAAATCCATGAATGGTTTTTTCATAACACACATTTTCCTAGCGCCTTTAAAGACCTCTTAGCACCAAAAAAGTAATAAAGAAAAAATAACCAAAAAAATGCAAAATGAAATTTAAAATACCTAATTTAAAAAGCTAAAAAATAATATTTTCTCTTCTCACCCTTATAAGCTTAATTTCAATCCTATAGATCTTATTAGTGCTTATTTAATAATTTATGATTACATTACCCAGGAATATTTTTTTCTTTCTTGTCATGTGTCTCCCTCCCAACAGTAGACTTTTAAATTTCTGAAAAGGTTCTCGGCAGCTCATAGAATAGCAAGTACATGGGAGACGTAAAGTAATACTTGTTCAGTTAAATGAAATACATCTGGTAAAATCCCTTTGTCTTATTAGTAAGGCAGCCTGGTATGTGAGGAGCAGACTGGGATGTGTCATTTTTATTGTTAAACACAATATTGTCCCTCCAGAAAAGCTCTGTTGGTTTTGTGTGATTCGTTGACAAATTCAAGGGATGGTGTGACCATCTGTTTTCTGCAGCTCCTGAGCAAAGAACAAAAGGAGTGGGCTCTGAGCTGAGAATGAAGGGGAGAGGGAGATACAAGCAGGGATGTTTTCACTGCCCAGGTTGTTTAGCAGTCAGCTCAACTCTGCAGTCCCCTTCTTTGCTGGAGTCGGGATGAAAAGGAGCATCTCCACGTGGAGGTGGTGGACGCAGCCTCTCCCACGTGAGCTTCCTGGCCTGGTCCAGTTCTCTGTCTTTAATTAAAAATCTCTCCCTTTAGTCTCCAGATTTATTCGTTTTGTTTTTAATTACAAAAGAAGTACGGGGCCAGTGCTATGGTGTTGCAGGTAAAGCCACCGCCTGCAGTGCCAGCATTCCATAAGGGTGCTGGTTTGAGTCCCAGCTGCTTCACTTCTGATCCAGATCTCTGCTATGGCCTGGGAAAGCAGTAGAAGATGGGCCAAGTCCTTGGGCCCCTGAACTCACAGGGAGACGCAGAAGAAGCTCCTGACTGCTGGCTTTGGATCGGCACAGCTCCAGCTGTTGAGGCCAGTTGGAGAGTGAACCAGTGAATGGCAGACCTCTCTCTCTCTCTCTCTCTGTGCCTCTCCTTCTCTCTGTATATAACTCTTTCAGATAAATAAATAAATCTTTTAAAAAGAAGAACACTCAGCCAATCCTGTCTGTGGTGTACACCTGCTGATGCAACCTGTTGATGGAACACAGTTGACAGGAGTTGGGCCTCTGGCCCAGCTGTTAAGCTGCTTGGGATGCCTTCATCCCATGTCTCAGAGCTAGGTTCAAGTCCCCACTCCACTTCCAGTTCAGCTTCCTGCGAATGTGCGTCCTGAGAGGCAGTGGTGATAGCTGAAGTGCCTGGAATCTTGCTCCTAGTGTGGGAGACTCAGATTGAGTTTCTGGCTCCTGGCTTAGGCCTGGCCCAGCCTTGGCTGTTGGGAAAATTTGGGGAGTGAACAAGCTGATGGCAGATCTCTGTCTCAAACTCTCTTTTTTCATTTTCTTCCTTTCAAAATGAATTAGAAAAACAGGTTTTAAAAATTAAAGCACGTGGAAGAACATACGTAAGTTATATACATCACTTTATATGAGAAACTTGAGAAGCTGAAGGTTTTCAATCTGCGGGGTGTCCTGCGTCTCATCCCCTTTGTGTACCAAGAATTGTGTGTGTTTTTAGAAAAGTCTGGGATTTCAGGACTTCATAGAGTAAAATGCGAACGTTCCTTCTTGTATTTAATCCCCCGGAGCTGGCTCCCACTTGTGGCTTGATGTAGTTGTGTGTCTTTTTCATGCTTTGTGCTTGTGCTATGGGAACAAGTCCATGTCCCTGTCGTGGCTTATAAGCATGTGATTGTGTGTGGTCTCTGTGCTGCTCTTCCATTTGCTTCTCTCCTTCTCATTATCTTGTGTGAGTCTCTTTTCTTTTTAATGGTTACCAGCATTTCCTGTTAAGTCTAATTGCTACAAATATCCTTTGTGTTTTCCTAGAAGCTTGTCAATATATGTGCTCAATTTGATAAAATGTTTTCTTTGCCCTGTCTGCTGATATAACCACTTGGTTTGGTGAGAGGAGGGTGTTAAAGTTCAAAGTCATCATCAGAAGGTGAAACTCAAGAGCTGCCCAAATCACTACTGAAAGCCCATTCACTCTTCCCTGTTCCTGCCTTCCCACTTGTTAGAGAGAGTGACTCAGCCACTTTTTCCCTCCAGTATTGGAGTTGAGCATTGTTTCTTTGGTTGAACCTGTGTGAAGTGTTCAAGAATCTTCTTTTATTTTTTCTCAAGACCATGTTTTTCTCAGTTTTCTTGTTTGGTTTGGTTTTCAGCTCAGCTTCTGTAGTTCGGATTCTACCTTAGAGGTGTGTGTGGTGCTTACCATTGTCCTGAGCGACCTCATTAATTCTTGCTGTTACACTTTTCCTTGAATTTTTGGTCAGACCCTACCTGGCTCGTGATGGGTTTATTCTTCCTTTGCATTTTTCATGGGTGGCTGAATTCCTTGCGCAGCCTTTTTCTATAAGTTTATCTAGATTTTTCTTTGTGTATTTTCCACAAGTACTCTCATAAATGATCTTTATATGCATCCTGTAATGTGCTATTCCTAAGACGTTCAAGTGGTGTTTTTCTGCCACTTCTCTCCCTGGTCTTTAACTCACCATTTCTACCTTGGCAGAAATTACTTCGAGATTGATGACGGCAGCTTTCCAAATTGATTTATTCTAAGCAAGTGTCTCCCGCTATCCTTGAAGTTTAGACAGGCAAGGGTTCTGTTTCTAGGCTGATATGTTGCTGTTTCAAATTATGCTTGAAATTCCAGATGTAGGGAGCTTTTCAACCACCCTTCCATCTTGCGCGTAAATGAATATCGTCACTTTGTTTTCATTTGTCATCATGAATCCCAGTGCCGGCGGCTTTGAGATTGAGCCTGATGGCATGATTGAAGCTTTTCGAGGGGCGGGGGGACTGGATCAGAGAGTGTCGCATCAGGATTTCCTTCCCCCTCTCATTTCTGATTCTTTTATCTTCTGAGATACACCAGAGCCTGCTGCTCGCATACTTAGGGAGTGTGGCTCTAGCATATCAATAGAGCCTTCTCTCCACTTTTTATTGTGTGCAGGAAGTTTGAAGTTTATTTATTAATATTAACGCATGTGTCAGGTTGCAGTGATGAGATTAACCCTCATTTTTTTAATATTTAAAATGCAACGGATGAGCCCCTGGAAGTTTCTGTTGCACATATGCTGATGACTTTTGTGCCTGGGTCATGCCCGAGGCGCGGGTGTGCACAGAAGGCTGTGTGAAGGGCATGTGTCAGTCCAGGGAACACCTGCAACTGGGCACGGCGGGGAGGACTGAAAAAGTAAAGGCCACCCTGGAGTTTGTTCTGTTTTCTTTTGGGGTGACTCTGAGCGGGAAGGCCAGGATGAAACTTGTCTGAGAACATAACACCCTGGAAATAGTTGTGTCGGAAACTAGAGAAAGGGGGATGATGTCAGGAAAACGAAGGGATGTATCGACTCTGACACCTTGGCCCCTTTCCTAAAAATATAGTTTCCATATGTGGAGTATCACAGGCACCTCATGTGCGTGAGAATGTCCACGATCACAGTGGAGAAATAAAGTAAGTGGTTTGGTTCCTGAAAATATATTTGAAGATTTGTGTTCTTCAAAGTTGGCAACAGTCTTAACTGAAGTCTTAACTGAGATTGTGTGCTGCTGAGTTTCCTTGTTAGAATTGTCAGAGTATGCAAAATACAAAGAACCATCATATGGAGACATCCAAACTCCTTAGCTTCATTTCATTCATTCATTCTTTAGGTAAAGGGGCAAAATTTCCATCTACTGTGGCTGGGACTGGATCAAGCTAAAGCTGGGTGCCAGGAACTCAATCCAGGGCTCCCACATGGGTGGCAGGAACCCTGTTACTTCAACCAGCACTGCTGCTTCCCAGGGCCTGCATTAGCAGGAAGCTGGAGTCAGGGGATAGAGACAGAGAGCAAATCCAGATACTCCCCGGGGCCGGCGCTGTGATGTAGTGGGTAAAGCCACTGCCTGCAGTGCCAGCATCCCATATGGGCGCCGGTTTGAGTCCTGGCTGCTCCACTTCCGATCCAACTCTCAGCTATGGCCTGGGAAAGCAGTAGAAGATGGCCCAAGTGATTGGGTCCCTGCACCTGCATGGGGGACACAGAAGAAGCTCCTGGCTCCTGGCATCAGATCAGCACAGCTCTGGCTGTTGCGGCCATCTGGGGAGTGAACCAGCAGATGGAAGACCTCTCTCTCTCTGTCTCTCTCTCTCTCTCTGTCTCTCTCTCTCTCTGCCTCTCCTCTCTCTGTGTGTAACTCTGACTTTCAAATAAATAAATGAATCTTAAAAAAAAAAAAAAGAAATCCAGATACTCCCATGTAGGATGCAGGCATCTTAATTGGTAAGCGAAATGCTTGTTCCTTAGCAACATTTTGAGACCTCATTTGAGATGATGATTGCTTGTGTCTTTAATGTCACCTTTTGTCCCACCCCTGAATGCCAGGCCTAACCTTATTGAGTTACTGTGTATGGTTGAATATGAGGTGGTGCCCTCTAGAAAGCATGTCACCATTTTGCTAATGATTAAGAATGAGAGACAAAAAGCTTATATTTTGCCGACTTGAATGCATAATATAGAAATAGAGATCAAGTAGGAAATGCTTATGTATAATATTTATTAAGCTGGCAATCTAGTATAAATAAAAAGAATCTGTACATTTTCTCGTGGCCTCATTCTTGGAGAATGTATCCTCAGGGCTCACTCAGAGAGAGAGGAAATCAGCTTCTGTCTGCTGCTCTGAAAGTCTGCTTTCTAGAGACTCGGAGCAGGAAGCACCCGTGGAGCCGAGATCCACGGTCTTTGCCGTACAGAGAGAACTGAAACTCAGAGCGGGCCCTCAGCAGCCCGTGGCAGAGCTGTGCTGAGCTCCTCGTTGTTCTCAAGCTGGAGCCAGAGTGTCCCTGGCAGTACCCATCATTCATGATATACCTAAGAAGTACTACTTCTTACTCAGTCATTAGCTAACCCCATTATTTGGTGATCTCAGTTTATCCCTTGAACTGTAATACCTGAAAAATTGTTTTACATGAAAACAAACTTGGATTACTCTGGTATACAGTACATAATTCCTAAGAAAAATTAAAAAAAAATTTTTTTTTGACAGGCAGAGTGGACAGTGAGAGAGAGAGAGAGACCGAGAGAAAGGTCTTCCTTTGCCGTTGGTTCACCCTCCAATGGCCGCCGCGGCCGGTGCGCTGCGGCCGGCGCACCGCGCTGATCCGATGGCAGGAGCCAGGTGCTTCTCCTGGTCTCCCATGGGGTGCAGGGCCCAAGCACTTGGGCCATCCTCCACTGTACTCCCTGGCCACAGCAGAGAGCTGGCCTGGAAGAGGGGCAACCGGGACAGAATCCGGCGCCCCGACCGGGACTAGAACCCGGTGTGCCGGCGCCGCAAGGCGGAGGATTAGCCTAGTGAGCCGCGGCGCCGGCAATTCCTAAGAAATTTTAAGATAACAATACGCGGTATCAGGACAGTTGAGGCAGTTCCTTCCATCTTTATCTCCAGATTATTAGGAGGCATTAGTTCGGCATTTGGTCACGTAAAGAGTACAGAGATTTGGAGAAATGCTTAAGCGCTTCTTTGGCACACCGTTTGGGATAGTGTAAAAATGCTCTTCCACGTGGAAGACGTCCATCAAGGAATCTTAGTGAAGATGCCCAAGCCCATCACAAGTGTGACCACTTTGCCTGCCACCAACAGATGGCGCTAGGGCTCGTGGATGGCATGCCCTGCTGGCCTTGAGGACAAGAAAAGTTTTTAGCACCTTTTTAGAACCTAACACCTAAATTGGGAAAGTAAGATAGAAGAAAGCAGTGCATCATACCTGATCCTATCCTGGGGGCATATCACTTCAGGTCTTCTGTGTTTCCACATTTCCCCAGAAAATTGGAATACGTCCTTTAACCCCTCAATACTGGGCAGGTCTTGCTCTTGAGAGGAGGTGCTGGTCATCCATCTTTTAAAGGAATGGATTTGGAAAAGAATAATTAAAAATAAATAATAAATTAAGGAATGTACTTACACCTCCAAATACACTTCCTCTGACATCATTGTGCAGCCAAACTAAATGTGGACCCAGAGAAAGCAAAGCTCACAAACTACCTGATGCGGGATTCCCGCTTCTTCTTCCTTCCATCTCGTGAGAGGTAAGTAAGGGCTGCTGGGGCAGTGCGGGGAGTGAGCCTGGCTCTTTCTTTTGCACCATCTTGGCAAAAAAGTTTTAGCTAGACTGTAAGTTTCTTAAAGGTAAAGACTTTTGTTATAATGGAATGCTACTCAGCCATGAGAAAGAATGAAATCCTGACATTTGCAAAAATTAGATGGTATTGGAGATCATTATGCTAAGAAATAAGGCAGACACAGAAAGATAAATACCACATATTTTCTCTTGTATGTGAAATTTTATATATAAATAGTATTTTAAAGTATGTTGATGCCATAATATTTGGGAAATAGACATTCATAAATTTTTTCCTCACTGAATTATATGGCGTACATACTAATTACATAATGCCCATTACATAATAGTTGTTATCACATAATATATTAATTAAAATACAGCTTTCTTTCCTCACTTAATGATTTTTGTCATGAATCCTAAATTATGTCATATCAATGTATACACCTCAGCTTTCAATAAATTGTATGTGTGTATATTTATAATATTTACACATGATGTGAATATGGCAAAATATTAAATTTTTAATTTTAAAAATTAAAATTGTGAAACCTGTGTTTATCAAATCATTATTATACTTTTCTATATTAATTTAAAATAAAAATAAGACAGAAAAAAGAGTGTCCTTTCTTAGACTTCTCTTGGAGCAAATAAAGAATAGACCTCGGCCGGTGCCGTGGCTCACTTGGCTAATCCTCCGCCTGTGGTGCTGGCACCCCAGGTTCTAGTCCCAGTTGGGGCACCAGGTACTAGTCCCGGTTGTTCCTCTTCCAGTCCAGCTCTGTGCTGTGGCCTGGGATGGCAGCGGAGGATGGTCCAAGTGCTTGGGTCCCTGCATCAGCATGGGAGACCGGGAGGAAGTACCCGGCTCCTGGCTTCGGATTGGCGCAGGACCAGCCGTAGTGGCCATTAGGGGAGTGAACCAATGGAACAAAGACCTTTCTTTCTGTCTCTCTCTCACTGTCTATAACTCTACCTGTCCAAAAAAAGAAAGAAAGAAAAGAAAAAGAAAAGAAAAAAAGAATAGACCTCTACCAGACAATTTTCATAGCATTTTGAAAATGCAGATGGCCCTCCACTTACACTGGTTTAACTGAAAATTTTCAATTCTATGATGGTGCAACAATGAACCTATATAATGATTTTGTTTTTCAGTTTCTGTATAGTAGTCAGTGAATTACAAAAGACCTTTAACACTATAGTAAGAAATAGTCTGAGTGAGGTGATTTTGTTCAGGTCTGGGCTGATGTCAGTGTTCTGAGCATGTTTAGTAGCCGAGGTGAAGCTATGATGTTTGGAGCATTAAATTCACTGTCTTAGGGATATGTTTTCAGTTTATGACAGGTTTTTGGGGCCTAAGCCGATTGGAAGTCAGGGAGCATCTGCTTTTGTTGTTGGGTTGAGGAAGCGAAGGCAGTGTCTACATTTCATGTCGCTTGTTAAAAGCCAGGAATATAAACGATCCGTTTCTGCTTTAGTTATGTTGAAAACGGGTTATGACAGCAATGATGATAAGCTCTTGCCTATGTACACATATGTATACACGTGTATACGTAGGTGTGTGTGACACAAAAAGTAGACACATGCTGTGTGTAGTGTATGTGTGTCACGTGCAGGTAAATGTTTACCACCTGGCTGTGGCAGGAGATAACTGATGTTGCTGAATTTTATGCTGGAAAGAAACGCCAGCATTGGACTGTCCTGAGCCAACGTAAGCCTACCCGAAGAGTGTGACTGTTTAAATAGCCTTCGTGTGCCAGCTACTATGCTAAGCACTTTAAGTGTATTAGTACATTTCAACCTCAAGTCTGTGGTGGACATACTATTAATCACACCTGTTTTGCAGGTAAGACAACGGCAGTGCTGAGAGTTTAAGCAGCTAACCAAACGTCGCACAGCTTCTAAGTGACAGTGTTGGGATGGGGACCCAGGCAGCCCTGGTTCAGAGTTCATGCTGTGTACCTCAACGTTGTACTGTTATTTCTTGGGAAAATCTAGCATTACTAATTACAACTTTTAAGTTATAATGGAAGTCCCACGGACGGTATATGCTGGATCCTAGCTGAACTTGCTTAGTGGTTCATGCATGGCACAAGCCCTCGTTCCCCAGTCCAGTTGTAAGTGGGGCTGTTAAAAACAGCTCCACCTTCCTGAGCCCAGAACGATCCCTGAGAAAGACCCTCATCCTCCTGGCTCTCACTCCCCCCGCCCCCACATGCGGTCCTCCCCGGCCCAGCATGTGCCAACCGCATATCACACTCCTCATTCGGGAGTGTCTCCAGTGGCCTCGGGAAGCATAATTACATTTTACCTTCTGGCTGCTTTTCTCCCAGGAATCGGCCACCATGGAATTCAGAGGAACCAAACTCTTTTCTGCATTGCATTTACTCATTCTCTGTAAGCCATTTGGAAGTCGCCCCTCCCAGCTTGCCTTCCCAGCGCTTGTACCCACATACTCTGAATTGTCTCTAAGGCTTTTCTTCGTGGCAGCCTTCCTCATGTCACCACGTAATTTAGACAAATCCCTTTTGAAAACGAAAATGTCTTAATTTGAAGACTGATTCTAGGCAGAAGGAATACCTTTGTACTTGCTGTGGGCACACAGGACAATGCCATTTTTCTTATAGAGGAAGGTTCTCGTATCATGGTCTTCTCTCCCTGTGGGATCCTTGTTTGTATTTCCAAGAGCTTTGCCAGCATTCTGTCATCCAGCTCAGGATGATTGGTACTGTAAGGTAAAGGTTCTCCTGATGGCAGAACCTGACCATGGTCTTGCAGTCAATGTTGCAACTGTGGCGTTTGTGAAGGGGCCCAGAGCTATCTGTGTGACTGATGTGTGATTCAGCCTTGCATTAAAGAAATGATGCTGAGGGGCCAGTGCTGTGGCATAGCAAGTTAAGCTGCTACCTGCAATGCCCGCATCCCATATGGGCACCTGTTTGATTCCTGGCTGCTCCAGTTCAATCCAGCTCTCTGCTAATATGCCTGGGAAAGCAGCAGAAGATGGCCCAAGTGCTTGGGTTCTTGCACCCACATGGAAGACCTGGAAGAAGCTCCTGGCTCCTGGCTCCTGGCTCCTGGCTCCTGGCTCCTGGCTTTGGCCTGGCCCTGCTCCTGCCCCAGCTGTTGTGGCCATTTAGGGAGTGAACCAATGGATGGAAGTTCTTTTTCTCTCTGTCTCTGTCCCTCTCTCTCTCTGTGTCTGCCTCTCTCTCTCTTTCTCTCCCCCCCGCCCCTAACTCTGCCTTTCAAATAAAATAAATAAATCTTAAAAAAATGATGCTGAGGATCACACAGGATCTTTCACAGCACTGAAAGGGCCCTGAGTGTTGAACTATTAACATCTTTCTCTGTGGCCTCTGCTACCAGGATAACATTATTCAACATTGTTCCATGGATTTCACACGTATTTAAAAGCAAACCGTGGTCTGAGAACTGCTCATGGAAATGTATTTTTAGAAAGGTTTCATTCCTACCTTGCCTGCAGGGCTTCTCAGTGCCTTTGCCTTGGCAGTATGTGACTGAGCCACTACAGGGTCTCATCATCTCCAGTGTTTTTCCTTCTCATCTGCCCCACAGTTCTTCTCAAAGCATCTTCTGTGACTTGTGTTCGGCGGAGCAGCCTCCGGAGAATGCTGTATTGCAAAGAAAAGTTGGTAGATCATTCCATGGGGCATGACCCCAACCATCTCCCCTGAGTTGGAGTCAGCCATTGTTCTCTTAAACAAGTATATTTGCAAATCACTGTTTATTGTTGTGTCTGTATTCCTGATGATCTTTTAAATATTATTTGTGCATTGCTCCAGTTGCTAATATGACAGTATGTGTGAGCATGCTGGCACAAATGGAGTTGTAAAGAGTAGGAAATTTTCTAAGTTGGTGGTGAACTGTTAACTGAATATGCTTTATCGTTACTGGTGTTGATGTTAGACCTGGAGACAGTAAATCTGCCTGTAGTGTCTGTCTGGGCCACCTTATTTAAGTGGCTTAATTTTGCTAGGTCTCTTTTTCTCTTCCATGCAATATATAATAATAATGAGTTGGCCTGGGCTTTGTGAGTGTCTCATGAAATACTGTAGGTGCCAGAGTTTGGTTACCTCTGAAGCCCAATACAGTTGAAAGGTTTTGTAGTGTCATAGAGCAGTGTGGATATAGTCTATCATTTTCCTAATGACCGTAACTATCATTTAGTCAGAATATAGATTTTATTGGAGACATTATTTTTCTGTAAAGGTTTACTTAACATTTTGTGGTTAAAGCCGTGTCCACACCACTTGACATGTTATAATTCACAATCACTGTGATGATCATTCCTCAACTTTTGGCCAGTAGCTCACAGTGGAGGTGATTTTGATACTCCAGAGACATTTGGCAATATCTGGAGATATTTTGGTTGTCACTGCTAAGGGAGTGATCCTACTTTGATTTAGTGGGATGGAGTTTAGAGATGCTTTTAATCATCCTGCAACGTACAATGTTAGCCCCATAGCCAAGAACTCTACAGCCAAAAATGTCAGTAGTCTCAATGGTAAAAAAACCCTGAACTAACTGGAGGCTCCCTGAGGGCAGGCCCTGTGACTTGTTACCCTGGTATCCAGCACAGGCTCTCAATAGATACCTTGTGAATGAAGGAATCTACAAGCACACCTAGCCCTTTGGTTTGGCTTTTCTCCTCTGAATTTTAGGGTCCAGTCTTTGTCTTCTTTCCAACTTTCTGATTTTATTATTTTTAAAATAATAACTGTGCCATATTTCAAACATCAGTAAAAAGTAGGATAAGCAGTAGTCAAAATGGGATGTGTGAACATGTGTCACTCTCAAACTGTCCATCTCAAGGGAGGCCTACGGGTCAATGGGTATGAAGTTGTGGTTATGTAGTATGACTAAGGCTAGTGACTGTTGTGAATATTATTGTAGTATACACTGGAAGTGTGCCAAGAGAGTAGATTTTAAATACTTCACACAGACAGACACACACAACTATGAAATGATGGATATGTTAATTTGCTTGACTGTAGTAATCACTTCACTATGTGTATCAAAATATTTTCCTGATGCATACCTTACATGTATTCAATTTGTAGCTTACAGTTATTCAGTAATTCATTTATACAACAGTAACATCACTGGGAAATACAATGAAACAAATGTATCCACCACAATGAGTCCTCAAGCTTCTTTTTTTATCAGCAATTTGTAAACTGCCTGTTTTAGTAACGTTTGATTACAACACAGTCATGTCCAGTGGCTCCTTGCTGCCCACAGCTGCGTTCACCCTAAATGATAGAATCAAGCAGTTGCTACGGAGACCGTGTGGTCCACAAAGCCTAGAATAATTACTGTCTGGCATTTTTCCAGAAAAGTTGCTGATCCCTAATTTAGATGAATGCATTGTCATGTAAAACCAAGCCAGGCTGCTCATTTGAATGTCAAATGTAAACAATTCGGCTTCTCCATGCACCCAACAGGTCTTGCTTGTTAACTGGGGGTGAGTGCATGTGGGAGCCTATCCAGTCTGCTGACTTTGGTTTTCTTCTTTTCCCTCACCTCTTCGTTTGTTCTGATTCAGCTTCTATCCTGAATTCATTAGTAGAGTTGATGGTAATTCTTGTTTTATTTTTCTTGGTTGTGGTCATGAGGAAATGCAAATATAATAACAAGAATAATAAAACAGGTAACACTATGAGTGCCATGGGCCAGGCTGTGACAATTGGTTATGTGTCACATCAGCGAAAGTCCCTCAGCCCTGATTTTCACGTGAGGACACTAAGGCTCAGAGATGAGAACTGGCTTGCCACAGGTGTCCAGACCCTGACACTGCAGGAATCCACCTCGAATGTCTTGACTCAGTGTGGTTTCAAGAGTTAGGTACTAGGGCTTGTTGATTATTGATGTATTGCTGCTAAGGCCAAAGACGGAAACGTCGTTTAGACTATTAATTTTTGGGGCCAGCACCATGGTTCACTTGGTTAATCCTCTGCTTGCAGCGCCGGCATCCCATATGGACGCTGGTTCTAGTCCCGGTTGTTCCTCTTCCTGTCCAGCTTTCTGCTGTGGCCCGGGAAGGCAGTGGAGGATGGCCCAAGTGCTTGGGCCCTGCACTCACATGGGAGAACAGGAGGAAGCACCTGGCTCTTGGCTTTGGATCGGTGCAGTGCCGGCCATGGTGGCCATTTGGGGAGTCAATCAACAGAAGGAAGACCTTTCTGTCTCTCTTTCTCTCTCTCTCTCATTGTCTATAGCTCTACCTGTCAAATAAAAAAAAAAGAATATTAATTTTGGACTTTTAAAAAACTTCTGACAAGCAAGATGTCATTTTAAATGGCTTCTTTCCTTTGACTTTCTCTTTATTTAAAAATGAAAATGACTTGTGTGTTTACTAAGATGCCACGGTCAAAACAACAAATGGAATTCATTTTGTTGACAGGAAATGCTTTACTTTGTAAGTTACATATGATAATGGGAGGTATTGCTAGAGCTTTTTTTTTTCTCCACTCCTTCACAGTTCTAGAGTGGAGATCCAGAAAGGCTGGTTCAACCCAGTGGGAGATGGGAACTTACAGTTAATCTACTTGCATGCCATTCCATAAGCAAATATGTGTAAGAATATACATGGGACCCATTTTAGTTTGTTTTCTTTTTTCCTCTCTAGAGCCCAAAACCAATATTAGGAATTATATGTTATTGTATTATTATATTAGGAATTATTATTATTATATTATATAAATTATATAATATACTATATTATATAATACAATATAATACATAATATATATAACATATATAATATATATTATATATTATTATATTAGGAATTATGTGTCCTTAAAGGGAGCCTAATTTACTTGAGAAAATTAGTATTCATGTTGGAATCCTGGGTGTTGTTTAGTGCTTTGTTTGATGTGCCCATGAAGTTCCAGTTTGATGCGTACAATTTTATTTGAACTTGATGATTTTTCCCTTCTAGTCTGGTTCCCAGAATTAAGATTCTGGTAATAATTGGTCCTTTGGCATCATACATGTGATTCCAAAGTGTTATAATGGCTTATTATGGAAGACCAGATGTGGCTTCCTACAGAGACGATGTTCCCTGTTCATCTTGTCCCATTATAGGAAATTTGTTTAATCTGAAAGGGAAAAGCATGGTTAGAAGACAGATGTCAGAAAACGTTGACACTCCAGCTTTCTGTGATTTTAACCAGAGATTGAAGTAATCATACAGTAAGAGCAGAAATCTGGCCCATTTTCCCCCTAATGAGAGCTGGAAACTTTTTTTCAAGAAGACAATAACATTCCTTGTTTCCATTTGATGCATTGATTTCAGAGTTGTCAGAGAACAGTCACTTTGTGTAGATAGACTAGAAAAAAGAAAAAAAGACAAATGAATGTGTATGAGAATTTGTCTTTTCTTCAGATTTTTCTAGGATGTCTTGTTTGTGCTCCCTGACAAGGCCAGTCTTACAGCCCATGTTGTACTTGATACTGTTGAGATTCTTCATATAATTGTGTGTTTAATGCCCATCTTCACTGCATGAATCTAAAATTGGAGAGCATAAAGCCTGTGTCTGAGATTGCCTTTATGGCATTAGTACCCTACATGGTGCATATGACGTGGGGTAGTTGTTTAGCAAATATCCGTGGGACGAATCAGAGAATCAGTAAAATGAGCAGGTGCTTCACTTAGTGAGTCGGAGGCCCACATCCCATGTTGAAGTACTCAAGCTCCACTTCTAGCTCTAGTTTTATGTAGTCAGTACAGAACCTGGGAGATGACATTGACTGCTCAAGGAGTTGGGTTTCCTGCCACCCGTGCTGGGGACCTGGATTGAGTTCCCCGCTCCCAAGTTCAGCCCTGGCTCAGCCATTGCAGGTGTTTGGGGAGTGAACCATCGGAGATGGGAGCTGTGTTTCTCTGTGAGTCTGTCTCTTTGCCTCTCAAAAATTTATGGGACCAATAATAAATCTGCAAACTCTTGCTTACCAAAAATGTTGGGTCCCTTTGGTGGCTGATCCAGTACAAGAACAGGTACTACTAGACTTTGGAAAACTGCTCCCTTTCGTATCCACTCATTCAGGGGATGAGACATGTCGAACCTGGGGCCAGCACCACTATGATGCTCTATTTCTCCAGATAGAGAGTTGGAAGTTGCCAAGCAATGGTGCATCTACCATAGTGGTTCAAAACATGAACTTGGGAATTGGACTCTGCTTCCTATGTTGGTGATGTTAGATGAGTCATTTAGTTTTTGGCTCATTTTCTCTCGGTATTAGAGGTATGTAAGGGACCAGTATGAAGCACAACAAGAGGGAGCAGCTATCATTCCTTTCCTAAAGGAAGGAGATATAGATGGATGTTGTAGTTGGTTTCTGCTATTTATTGTGCCTTCCTCCATCCTGATGTGGAAGTGCTGAACTACAGGGCAAGAAAACTCTCAGATTTAGACCAGGCACAACTGTGTGCTCTGCAGGTTTTGGCAGTGGAAATTGACAGTGAAAAAAGTAACTTGTGAGCTGATAAAAGAAAAATCCAAAGGCAGATTTTACAAAGAGAGAGATGATTTGTATCTCATAATCTTGATGCTCAAAGTGTGTTCCCTGTAACTGCAGCATTGTTATCACTTGGAAGTATAGTAGACATTTACAGTTTCAGGGCTGGAGTTATGGCATAGCAGGTAAAGCCATAGCCCATGTGGGCGCTGGTTTGTGTCCTGGCTGCTCCACTTCCATTTAAGCTGCATACTAATGGACTGGGAAAAGCAACAGAAGATGGCCCAAGTGTTTGGACCTCTGTCACTCACGTAGGAGACCTGGATGAAGCTCCTGGTTTCAGCCTGGCCAGCACTGGCCATTGTGGCCATCTGGGAAGTGAACCAGCAGATAGATGATCTCTCTATCTCTGTAACGCTGACTTTCAAAGTAAATAAATCTTTATTTAAAAGAATTGCATGATTTCAGGTGTCAGCCTTTCTGTATCACAGTCAGTATTTAAGCCTAATCCTTAGGTGACTGAGATGCACATCTGATACACTTAGAAGAGCTGTCCTAGAGAATTCATTCGTTCAGTACCTTAAATAGGTTACTAACAAGTAGAATCTTGGTGCTTAAACATTGTGTCAGAGAACAGAGCAGCTAAAAATTGTTCAAAAGTTAAGCTGGACTGTTAAAATAACATTTTACCATACCATTAGGTTTTAACTGAATAGTAAGCTGGAAAATTTGTTCTTGCACTGACATATTGTTATTTTTTTTACCATTTCCTTATGAGAAGTCAAGCTTTTAATGTAGAATTTAGAATAAAGAGAACTGTAAAATTCTCTGGAGCCCAAAAGGAATTGTTTTTAGTGATTATAAGCCAAGAAAAAACATCGGTTAATTTTAAATATCGTTTCATTCAGTCCTTTTAAGACAAATGATTCTTTTCAGCTTTAAATCTCTTTTCCCAGGAAATATATGATAAAGCCTGCACTTGTCCTTGGTTTGACTTCTGCATCACTTTAAGTTCTAGCGTGCTATACTGACTTAACGTGAAACACTGAATAATGATTCATTAATAATTACACAGACATTGTGCTAACCATTTCACATGCCTCCTCTGTTAACTGTGACCCTCTGAGGAAGTTTTCGTAATGCAGGTTTGACAAGATGAAGAAATTACACTCACCGAATATCCCTTCCCCTGAGGGTGATTATGCAAGGTTGTTTTTGGGAGCAAGTTTCATTGCTCCCAGAGTTTGGCTGTATAAAGCTTGGGCTAATTAGAATACAGTCAAGTAGAGATTTTAATAGAAACCAAAGTTCAGCCAGGCTGTAGAAGTGAGAGGGTTTCACTGCACTGTCATTCCTAAATTACTTGGGGATCCAGCTTCCTGAACCCTGTGACAAAAGTGTTCATTTGGGCAATAAGTATACATGACTCCTTGAAGCATAGCTTCCTCTGACTTGCTTTGCTGCTTGCTCTTGTGTGTACAAAATGCAGAGCACTCCTTCCCACGCTACTTGATTCAAAGGCACATTTTCTGTTTGTTCTACCTACTTGGCAGGGTCAGTACAGGCTCTGGAGTTTGAATCCCAGCCCCACATTTGCTGTATCTCTTTGGGCAAGATACTTAGCCAGCCTCAACATCTAGTTCCTTGCCTCTCAGTTGGGGATAGCAGTAGTACTTAGCTCCTAGGGATGGTGTGGTTTCAAGGTAGGGCTATGTCTGTATAAAGATCTTAGCCCCATACTTGGTGCTTAGTAGGAATTGATAATAACTTGCGGTATTGTTATCCTTTCCTCGTGGTAATTATTTTTGTTATTGTATCTCTTTTTCAGTACCTCCTGATCCTGTCCTATGTTTGGGGTTTAGCACAGTGAATATTCTTTTTTTATTTTATTTTGAGTTTTTATTTATTTAACAGCCAGAGTTACAAAGTGAGAGAGAGAAAGAGAAAGAGAGAGAGCAATAAAGAGAGGTCTTCCATCTGCTGGCTCACTCCCCAAATGGCTGCAAAGGCCGGAGGTGAGCCAATCTGAAGCCAGGAGCCCGGAGCTTCTTCCAGGTTTCCCGTCATTGTGCTGGGGCCCAAGGGCTTGGGACCATCTTCTACTGCTTTCCTAGGCCATAACAGAGAGCTAGGTTGAAGTGGAGTAGCTGGGACTTGAACCGGCTCCCATATGGGATGCCAGCACTGCAAGCTCAGGCTTTAATCTGCTGCGCCACAGTGCTGACCCCAGTCAATAGTCTTTGTTTTCACCTTTGCAAGATGACCTTCTTCAATCTCCTCCTCCCTGTTAGAATGAGAAGTTAGTACTCAGAGTCCACTGATGGTTGTCTGTTCTCATTAACATATTTTACTTTTCATAACATTTTATGTGCATAAGATTTGAAATCGCAAAATGGCTAAAGGTTATGCAGGAACATTCATGCAAAGCATTCGTAGTAAATTTGCATTATCGTTGAATTCCAGTTTTCCATGAACTTTTCGAAGCCCCTTCCAGTATTATTCTGTATTGTGTGATTGTTTGGTGTCTGGGGTTTGCCTTCCTTTGGATCTAAAATAGATTTCAAAAACTGACTGCAGACTTCACCTGCTTTCCAGGATTAAGTCTGCTGAGAGGCCGACTGGCAAACACAGGTGGGACTTCTGCTGTACAGAGTCTCAGAGGCAGTGAACTGCATCACAGGCGAAGGGATGGGTGCGAGCTTTCAAACTTCTGACTAAGATGAATGAATTTTCTCAAGATATGGCCTTTATGGAGGGAATTTTTTTTTAAAGTTAGCACTTCTGAAAGCTCATTTCTGTGCCCCTGATATGCACGTAATGATATTAGGAGATTATCTGTTTACGAGGAAACTGAAATCTGGAATGGTTACGGAGGATGTGTAGACAACATTAATATCTTTTGAGAAGAGACCTAAAGAAAAACCTAGGGAAATCATTTCTTAGTAAACAACACAGTTTTTCACATACCTGTTAAAGAGTCTGGACACTGGAATTCAGCTACCTAAATTCCAGTCCCATTTCTAGCTAAGCTGTGTGAACTTAAACAACTTTCTCAACTTGTCTGTGACTCAGTTTCTTTAAGACACAGATGATGGTAGTTCCCATTTCAAAGAGTGGTGAGGATTCTGTTAAATAATGTATGTAGGCACTCAGCCCAATTCTGCAATAAATTGTAGTCATCATGGTGATGGATGATGATAACCCAGAGTTCTCTCCTACATGTCAAATTGAGCAGAGTGGAAAAACTCTTGGAATTAATAAATCTGTGTGAATTCTATGGTTCCAACCATGGAAGGAAAAACAGAAGAACTCTGTATTTTGTCATCTGTGTTTTGCTGGAATTTGACTTGGTGATATTTCAGAAGTCACAGTTGACTGTGTATATAATAATCTGTACCATAACTATATGTGGCTGGATTTAGATTTTTTTTCCTTTTAATTAGTGCATTGCTTTATGTGTTTTTTAAGCCTTTATGGGTTTACAGTGAAGCATCTTCCAGTGCCATCTGGGACTACAGGTGGTGAGATACTGTTTTTTTCTCTCTCTCTGCTCTGTCTGTATTCCCAGTTGTCATCTTGCTGTAATGCTGGGGAGTTGAATACATTCCCCTACCCCGCTGGCCTTCTCACTGTAGGAAGATGCACTGTGTGTAGTAAAAATGACAGCTGGCTTGCTGTTCCAAGACAGTGATCAGTTTTCACCTTTTGAAACTGATATAGAAGAAAGAGGGTAATGGAACGAGGCATTTTTGTGTTTAAATTTAAATTCTTTGACCATTGCAAAATACTCGTAATCACTCCATATCCAGTCTGTGCTTAAAATTCTAAATTTCAATAACAACCAGGCAATAAAGTCAGTGTAGCTTGTATTCTTATATTTGAGACCTATAACTCAGAAACTGAAGAAAGGAAATGTAGTGGGCACACAAAGAAAGAGCATGGTTGGTGGTCTCTGTACAAACGTTCATTTCACGCCCTAACCAAGATCGACGTTAGGTAAAATTTGGTAAATGGGTGTAATCATGCCCATCAAGTCGTATCCATAATGACAAAGATATTCTTCAATGCAAAAAATTACTCACTACTCAAATATCACTTGCACCCAAAAGAGACTGGACAGGGTGTATTGAAAATTTATTCAAGACTTGAACTTGAGGCTATTAATATTATAGAACCTTGGCTTTCAGCCAGCTGGCAGGGGAACCTTTTTTCTGAGTGTCATGAGGCTCCCTCCATCACTGCCCTTCTCCCTTTGTTTGCCTTCAAGACAGGTTACCATTCCCCAGTGCTGCACACATCTACTAATAATCTCCTACAGCCGTTTAAGTTTTAGTGGGAATTTTTGTGGCCCAAGTTTTTTGTTATTTTTGTGTGTATTAAAATCTTCAGAGGTGCTGCGCTGTGGCATAATTGGTTAAGCCTCTGCATGCGGCCCCAGCATCCCATCTGGGCACCGGTTCATATTCCAGCTGCTCCACTTCTGATCCAGCTCCCTGCTTTATAGCCTGGGTAGGCACTGGAAGACGGCCCAAGTGCTTGGTCCCTCGCACCCACGTGGAGACCCGAAAGAAGCTCCTGGCTTCAGGTCAGCTCAGCTCCAGCCGTTGCAGTCTTTTGGGGAGTGAACCAGTGGATGGAAGATCTCTCCCTTTGTCTCTCTTCTCTGTGTGTAACTCTTTTTCTCAAATAAATAAATATTTTTTAAAAAAATGTTTAGAGATGACTGATTAGTGGGATAACTATGATGGTACCAAATGACATCAGTTTCCATTCTGAGACTTGTTATCTGGGCCCAAAGATCTGCAACATAGAAGAATAAGGGCAGGTGATAAATCTTGCCATTCTAAACTAAAGTGATACTCCCTTTGCTGTCTGTCCTATATCTGGGTCTATATATAAAGCCTTTTTAAAAAGTAACCTTTTGAAACTTTTTTCAAATTCCCTTATTGGTAACGGGAAATACATGAAAATTTTGAAAATGAATTTGATCATCTGTAATCTCACCCTCCAGACATATTCCTGCTAACATATGGCTGTTTCTTTCTAGTTCATCTGGCTTGCGTATTTCACTGTGTGGAACAACCCCCTCTGTCCTCATGGAAATGTAATGCCTATCTGTATTCATATTTTGAACATAGTTGGAGTTGTATTTTATATACTGGAGTCACATCATAAGTGTAGTTAGATTCTATCCATGGAACTAAAACACTTTATAAAGAGAACATGAAATTCCTTTAATTATACCTATTCTTTTTTAACTGTTACTCCTGCTAGGTTTAAAATAACCTTTGTGTAATTTGCCTTCATAATCTCAGGAAAAGGAAGGGCACAGCAGGAGCACAAAGAGAAACTAGAGGGGCTACATTGTGTGGTAGCTGGTTAAGCCACTGCCTGTACTGCCAGCATCCCATGTGGGCACTGGTTCAAGTCTCCCCTTCTCCACTTCCAATCCAGCTCCCTGTTACTGTACCTGGGAAAGCAGTGGAGAATGGCCCAAGTCCTTGGGCTTCTGTGTTCACGTGGAGACCCAGAAGAAGCTCCTGGCTCCTGGCTTCAGCCTGACCCAGCCATGTTTGTTGTGACCATTTGGAGAGTGAACCAACAGTTGGAAGGTCGATCTCTCTCTCTTTCTCTTTCTTTCTCTTTCTCTCTCTCTGTCTCTGTCTCTGTCTCTGTAACTGTGCCTTTCTATTAGGATAAATCTTTAAGCAAGAGAGAGGGAGAGAGAGAGAGAAAGAGAAGGAGGGAGGGAGGGAAGGAGGGAAAGAGCGAGAGAGAGAAATCGGAGAGGCTGATTAGGCCTTTGGGTTCCTAAAACTTCAGATCCTAGAATTTGCAGGAATTTGTGGATGTTATTTGTATCATCAGTGATTTGGGCTCCTAAAACTCCTTTCAGTACTAAATCCTCTATTCGTCTGGGTTTCTTGCATGTGACACTATGTTCTGTGCTCTCCACCTCGCCACCCTTACATGAAATCATAGTTTGCAGGTGTTTGGATTTCATTCTAGGCACATTGGGAGGCCCGTGAAGATTCTATTGTGTCTGGTAGAAGTGGCCAAAGGGGAAGAGAAGGGACTTTTTAGGGGTCTTCAGTAATAGTCCAACAGTGGAAAGTCTGGTGGGAAGAGGTGAGTTGCTCAAGGGACCACAGGAAGTGGAATTGGCACAGCTGGGTAGTCAGTGTGATGTGGGAGCCATGGAAGATGACGAGAGTCCTAGATGACTTTCAGGTCCCCGAAGCTGTTCTTTATTCCTCCTTAGGTTGTGACTTGACCGCATGTTCCCTTTGGGGAACACAACAAGAGAAAAACCCATACAGGCTTGCTCACTTCTTTGATGTTATTCTAAAAGCACTAGTGACCTGCCGGATTACTGCTTGATGACTTAACACACCTCGTGGACCTCTGATTACCCAGATTTCCTGGACTTAGCTTCATAGGGAACTGTGCTTCTGGTAGTCACTTAGGCCGGGATTTCCACCCCCTTGCCACAGTTTGGGGCACTGTGGTTTTCTCAGGTATGCGCTAAGACTCTAGTCATTGGCTTCAGCCTTTAAAATTACACCTTCTGTCTCTTGAAAGCCAGTGATCAGCTCACAACTCCGTTATTTCAGTCCAGGTAAAGAAGGAGCCCTATACCTCTTTATGGCCTTGTATTACATGAAATCTAACACTCTGTTGATTCCTAAAATGTAGTCATTGCAAGCTAGACAGGTACCAGTCATTCTGCTGGGTGTGCAAACCACTCACCCTACAGAGGGTCAAGGAAGAGTTTTTCTGTTACATCTCAGAGTTTAAGTAGGTTGTCCTATTTCTTAAATTAAAGCAGTGGTTCTCAACTGAGGATGATAATTTTTTCCCCAGGAGACATTTTTGGTTGTTACAACTGATGGGAATAAGTACTGGCATCTGGCTTCCCCTGGGAAGAGGCCAGTGATTCTACTCAATGTCATACAGTTCAGAGCAGAGCCCCTTCCACAACAAAGAATTCTCTCCCCCTGTGTCTGTAGTACGAAGGGTGAAAGACATGAATTGGAGTGATATATATTTTTTCCTCTTATTTCTCGCCCTTACTTTGATTATGAATTCTGCTTTCTTCTTGAAATCTTAAATAATGACACTGACAACATATTCAGGGATGAAAATGGATTTTTCTCAGAAGAGTGTTGAATTGTTTATCTATCCTTTGATAATTAGAGTTTGAAAATATTTAGATAATGACATCATGGCATGGATGTGACTAGTCTAGGAACAATAATAAAACTCATTTTAACTGCATCTCATTTAGTTTTTGTTTTGGATAGCATGCATATAAATAATTATTCAAGGTTGGAATTGAATATCATTTTGTTTATCCAACTGAGCATTATGCTTTTAATTAGAGGGGCCTTTTTTCTCAGCATAATAGTGAAAGAAGATAGGTTTTTAGCTGTTTACATGTAAATATAGCTAGGACATGTTTGAACTGGAATGATACCTTTTCTAAAGATGAAAAGGTTGTCTGAAAGGTGGTCATCTTACAAGGAGGAGGGAAAAATTGGGTCACAGTCCAAATTATTTGAAAAATTAACTTTGGATTTGATTGAAGCAGATTGTTTCAAGTTTGTGAAAAAAGATTATCTGTTGGATCTTCAGAAAATCTGGTGGTGTTTTCTTGGTGCCATTTGCAATGATGGCATGCCTGGGATGTCTGCCTAAGTAAGAAAGAAAAAGGAGACAAAGAATGTAATAGCCGACTCTCTGATGAACATTGAGCAATTTCATTGTCTGATGAGTGCTAACTCCATGTGGCTGGACGAGTAGGCTTAACATGCAGGTCTATGGCCCTCTTAATGTGCTTAGGCAAGTGCTGGCACACTCAGGACGCTAAGTACTTCCTGGGGTTCAGGTTGCCAGCTCTGCATCTGTAGCAAAAATCAGCTCACAGTCTTTGGACTCCAGGAAATATGACTGCACTGGCTACCCGGCCTTCCTGTAGAGTTTGTTTGAGCTGCTTTGTGTATTTCTTCAAAAGAGAATCCCCTGGACAATTGTCTTGCTTTTTTTCTTGAACGGGTTGAATCCACTAAAACCAAGTGATTTCTTTGTATGGCAGGCTGTTAATGAGCCTTCAACTTGTGGAATTTTATTCCACCTGTTGTCTCACGATCCTAACAGAGGTGTGACTAAAAGGGGCAGTTGTTGGTCTGCATGTCAGCCTCTTGCTCTTGAAAAATTATCACACATTAAATTAGCAGAAGCATAGAGAACAAAGTGGAGATGAGAGGGGCAATAGTCTGTTGCTTTTTGATTATTTCCTTTCAGACTTCTAGTTTATATACATAGCAGAATCATACTAACAATATGTGTTTTCAGAAATGTACTCTGTTTATTTTACATACAGTGATCATCATAAATGCCCTCTGTGTTAGCACAAAGCATGACTTTAATTGGTAAGCACTGTGTCGTAGTTTATATCAATGCCTCTCAAACTTTGTGTTCTCCATTCTTATCACATGGGGACATTGCTGAAATGCTGATGCTGTTTCACAGTGCTCCTGACAAATTGCCGTAAACTTGGTGGTTTAAAACCATAGAGAGTGCTGAACTTCATAGCTGAGATTCTGCGTGAGATGCTTTCCCGTATCAGAGAACCTGAGTTCTAGACCCAGCTCCGTTGCCAAGTCCAGCTTCCTGCTGGTACCCTTCCTGGGAGGCAGTGGTAATGGCTCAGGTCGCCGGGTCTCTGCTACCCACATGGAAGACCTGGATGAATTCTTGGCTCACACCTTTGGCCCAGAGTTGGTTGTTGTGGGCACCTGGGGAGTGAACCAGTGGATAAGGGATTCTCTCTCTCTGTGCTTTCTCTGCCTCTCAGGTAAATAAATTAAAAAAAATTTTTGTAAAACCACAGAAACATCCTCCCACAGTTCTGGAAGCCACATCTGGGAATCAAGGTGTCAGCAGGCTGTGTTCCCTGTCAAGGGGGATCTCCAGGTGCCTCTTCATTCTCTTATTTCAGTTCGGGTCTCCCTCGTGAGTGGCAGAGTCTCAACCATTCGAGCTGTCACCACTGCCCCCTGGCGTCTGCATTGGCTGGGACTTGAACCCAACACTAAAATGGGATGCTGGTCTCTTAACCACTAGGTAAAATGCCCACCCCAATAGTTCCTTTCTGTTATTGGATAGTGTTCCATGGTGTGGAAGTACCAACTTAACCACCTACTCGCTGAAGGACATCTGGGTTGTTTACTATTTTTATACTATTTCAAGTAAAGTTACTAAAAGCATCTATACACAGGTTTTTGTGTAAACATGAGTTTTGCTTTGGAACAAGTGTCTAGGAGTCCACTTGCTGGTCACATGGTAGTTGCATGTTTAGGTGTGTAGGAACCTGCCAAATGTCATCCAGAATGGCGGTTGCATTTTGCATTGCCACCACTCACATAGGAGTACCCCATTTCTCTCTATACTAGCCAGCATTAGGTGTAATTAGTTTGGCCATTTTGACAGTAGTAATAACTCTTTGTGGTTTTGATTTTCATTTCCCTAATCACTAAATGGACATCTTTGTACTCTCTGTGTCTTATTTGGTACCATATTTACTGTCTGTTTAATCATTATTCACATTTGTTCCTATGTTTTATTTGGATTTTTTTGCTCTTGTTATTTTTGTATATCGAGAGAGTTGTCAGATATGTAGTTTGCATGTATTTTCTCCCAGTCAACGGGGTCCTTTTTTTGGAAGAAAATTGTTTTGTTTTCATAAAGCCCAATTTGTTAACTTTTTTCTTTTTATAGATCATGGTTTGATATCAAGTCTAAGAACATTTTGCTTACCTTTAGATATCAAATATTTTACACAGTTTGTGTTTTTCCATTTAAGAATTGAAAGTTAAAATAAATTTAAAATTAAAAAATTAAAAAAGCAAACTTAAAAAAAGTAAACTTAGTAAAGATTTCAATTTTTGTCAAACTGCTGTAATATTCAATGTAATGCCTATCAAAAATCCATGAATGTTTTGGGAGATATAAATGATATTCTAAAATTCATATGGAAAAGCAAAGGAATTGGAATAGGAGAAATCTTCTGAAAATGAAGAAAAAATAGACATCTGCTTACTTGATTTCATGACTTACACAGCTACCATATTCAAGGCTGTATGGTCAGGGTCAGTGCTGTGGCACAGCAGGTTAAAGCCCTGGCCTGGGGCGCCGGTTCTAATCCCGGCTGCTCCACTTCCGATCTAGCTCTCTGCTATGGCCTGGGAAAGCAGTGGAAGATGGCCCAAGTCCTTGGACCCTGAACCCGTGTGGGAGACCCAGAAGAAGCTCCTGACTTCTGGCTTTGGATTGGTGCAGCTCCGGCCGTTGCGGCCATGTGGGGAGTGAACCAGCGAATGGAAGACCTCTCTCTCTGTCTCTACCTCTCTCTGTAACTCTGTCATTCAAATAAGATAAATCTTTAAAAGAGCTAGACACATGCAAGCGAGGAGGGTTTAGACATTCACTTCCCAAATGCTTGCAACAGCCAGGACTGGGCCAGGTCGAAGCTGAAAGTGAGTCTTGGTCTCCCATATGAGTGTCAGATACCCAAGTACTTGTCCTCACCAGCTGTCTCCCAGGGTACACATTGACATGAAGCTGGAATCTCGAAGGGTAACAGGATTTGAACACAGGCACTCTGATTATGGGATGTGGGATTCCCAAGCCACGGCTTAGGCTGCAGCAAATGCCCACCATGATGTTGACTTTTAAAAACTAAGTCCTTGCATTAATTCCTGCTAAATTGGGGGTTTTTGCTTTTTACTTGTTGAACTGTTTATTTGGTGGAGCATTAAGCCTTTGACTGTAATGTAAATTAAAAGTATGTTATCTCAAAAGCTAAAGAAAGAAAAGAGAAAGAAAGGCAGGATGGGGGAAGGAGGGTGGAGGAATGGAAGGAAGAAGGTAATATCATATTATTAGAATTACATTACAAACTGTATTGAATCCGTTAAAATAAATAAATTAATGTTTTTTAAAGTTTTTTTAAGATTTATTTATTTGAAAGTCAGAGTTACACACACACACAGAAACACACACACACACACAGAGAGAGAGAGAGAGAGAGAGAGAGAGAAAGGTCTTCTATCTTTTGGTTCACTCCCCGATAGGCCACAATGGCCAGAGCTGCACCAATCCAAAGCCAGGAGTAAGGTGCTTCCTCCAGGTCTCCCAACTGGGTGCAGGGTCCAAGGACTTGGGCCATCTTCTACTGCTTTCCCAGGCCATAGTAGAGAGTTGAATCAGAAGTGGAGCAGCCAGGACTCGAACTGGCACCCATATGGGATGATGACACTGCAGGCGGTGGC
The DNA here is from genome assembly GCF_051225735.1 of Oryctolagus cuniculus. Lineage (NCBI taxonomy): Eukaryota > Metazoa > Chordata > Mammalia > Lagomorpha > Leporidae > Oryctolagus > Oryctolagus cuniculus. Next base: position 85,265,569 of record NC_142876.1, read on the forward strand.
TTTACCCGCTACGCCACAGCATCAGCCCCAAGAAATTAATTTTAAAAATGGTTTCTACCTATACTTTTTTAGGTGTTCTTTCATTTGTTTCATCACTATTTCCTAGTTTTTAGCATGCAAGTCTTATATGTGATTTACTAGATTTGTACCTCAGGGTTGTGTCCCTCTTGAGCAGTTGTGGATGGTGTTCTATTTTTAAATTTAAATTTCTGGGCCGGCACCGTGGCTCACTGGGCTAATCCTCCAACTAGTGGCACTGGCACACCGGGTTCTAGTCCCGGTCGGGGCGCCGGATTCTGTCCCGGTTGCCCCTCTTCCAGGCCAGCTCTCTGCTGTGGCCAGGGAGTGCAGTGGAGGATGGCCCAAGTGCTTGGGCCCTGAACCCCATGGGAGACCAGGAGAAGCACCTGGCTCCTGCCATCGGATCGGCGCGGTGCACCAGCCGCAGCGCGCCGGCTGTGGTGGCCATTGGAGGGTGAACCAACAGCAAAGGAAGACCTTTCTCTCTGTCTCTCTCTCTCACTGTCCACTCTGCCTGTCAAAAAAAAAAAAAAAAAACACATCCATTTTGGGGTGTGTATCTTGTAACCTGTGACCTTTCACACCTCTCATTAGTATTAAGAGTTCTTTAGGCTTCTAGTAGGCTCTTTGGAGATAATCATGTTATCTGCACATGAGGCAGTTTTATTTTTCCTTTTCTGATCTGCATGTCCTTTGTTTCTTTTTCTTATGTTTTTTGGCGTCATTTTGCTGGCCCTTGCAGTGACTCATTAGAGTGGTGCAAATTTTCCAGTTTCCAATCTTACGGGTGTGCATGTGTTCTGATTTTTACCATAAAGTAAAAGGTTTTTAAGTGTTCTGCATCAACTTGAAATTCTTCTCTGTTCACAAGTTTCTGAAAATTTTTCTCTTTTTCATGATTAGTGTTGAATCTTACCAACTAGTTTTCAGGGAGTTGATGTGATCATTTGATTTTTCTTTAATATGTTAGTATTGTAGATTACAGTGATTGATTTTCAAACACTGAATCAACCTTGCATCCCTAGAAAAAACACCACTTCATCATGGTGTATAATTCTTTTTATTGATGCATTCCGTTTGCTAATTGTTTTTTAAAGAATTTTTACATCCAGGTCGACTATGTGACATAGAAGGTTAAGCTTCCACGTACAGTGCCGGCATCCCATATGGGTGCCAGTTCCAATACTGTCTGCTCCTCTTCCTATCCAGCTCCCTGCTAATGTGCCTGGGAAAGCAGTGGAAGTTGACCCAAGTATTTGGGCCCCTGCCATCCATGTGGGAGACCTGGAAGAAGCTCCTGGCTTCCAGCCCTGACTATTGTGGCCATTTGGGGAGTGAAACAGTGGATGGAAGATCTCTATCTCTCTCCTTTTCTCTGTATCTCTGCCTTTCAAATAAATAAATAAATAAATCTTTTTAAAATAGTTTTTACATCCAGGTTTGTGGGAGATATTTTCCATTTTGCTTCTGTCTTTGGTTTTGTATTAGTGATACTAGCTTCATGTAATAAATTGGAAATGTTCGTTTCTCCTCATTTTCCTTGAAGAGAATACATAGGATTGGTATTAATTCTTTGTAAGCATTTGGTGATGTTCTCTAGTGATGCAATATGGATTAAGAGATTTCCTCTTTGGATTTTTAATTTACAAATAAAGTTTTCAAGGGTGGCCTTGTGGCCCAGTGGGTTTTATGGCACAATACGTTACAGCTTGGGATCCCTACATTTTGTTGCAGAATGTGAGTTCCAAGTTCTAGCTCTTGCTTCCAATCCAGGCAGCAAATCATGACCGAAGTGCTTAGGTTCCTATTACCCATGAGGAAGACCAGATTGGAGTTCTAGGCTTCTGGCTTCAGACTGTCACAGCTCTGGCTGTTGCAGGTGTTTAGGGAGTGAACCAAGGGATGGCATCTCAATCTCTCTCTGCTTTTGTCTCTTGTTCTATTAAGTAGATGAAAATGAATTAACATTTTTAAAAAATTTCCACTTTTCTCATAGTTCTAGGGCTGTGTTTCAAGTTGTGTGAATTGTGATTGCTTGTGTTTTTCAAGCTGTTAGTCCATTTCATCTAAGCTGTCAAACATATGTCTGTAGATTTGTTCATAGTATTTCCTTATCCTTGGATGCATGACAATGTTTAGTGATACTTGTTTAATTTCTCTTATTAGAAATCTGTGTCTTGTGCCTCCCCCACTCCCACCCTGATCAGCTTTGCCAGGTGTTTGTCAATTGTTTGATGTTTTCAAAGAACGGATCCTTATTTCACTCATTTTTCTGTTTTTAGTTTCATTGATTTGTGCTCTTATCTTTATTATTTTCTTTCACCTCCTTGTTGATTTTGTTTCTTTGGTAAGTTTTTCAGATGATTGAAAATGATATTGATTTTAGACTATTTTTAATGTAATCCTTTCCTCTCAGCCCTATTTATGTCATAAAAATTTTGATGTATTTTGATTTGTGCTCAATTTTTATTCAGTTCAAAGGTTTTGTAAATTTCCTTTGAGACTGTTTCTTTGACCCATGAGATGTATGTGCACACACGTGTGTGTTTTAAGAAGTGTATTAGTTTCTTTTCAGCAGTATTCATGCTAGAAAAATATTATTTTAAGTTTTATTTATCTGAAAGGCAGAGTGACAGGGGGGAAGAGACAAAGAGACAGGACTTCCATCCATTAGTTCACTTCCCAAATGACTACAATGGCCAGGCCAAAGCCAGGAAAGAGGAACTCTGCCCTGGTGTGCCACATGGATGGCAAGGGCTCAAATTCTTGGACCATCTTCTGCTGCCCACCCCCCCCCCACCCCCCCCAGTGCATTAGCACGGAGCTGGATCAGAAGCAGGGCCACTAAGACTCCAACTAGCATCCCAACATGGCATGCTGGTATCTCAGGCGGTGGCTTAACTCACTGTCCCCCAATACGGCCTTGCTAACAAAGTTTAATGAAGAAAATGCACCTAAAAGACCATGTAGACGCCTCAGCAAAGAACTAAGGGGGCCCAGTCTAAACCCAGGCTGGAGTGTTTATGGATATGGGCTCCCGGTTCTCCCCTCTACCCTTCTTACTGGTATTGCCAGGTAAGAGGTTTTCTAGGCCAGCATAATGTTAATTTACACGTGTTTAGAGGTTTTCTTCTTTCCCTTTATTGGCTTCTAGTCTGATCCCCTTGTGATTACAAAACACACTCTGTATCCTTTCAGTTCTTTTTATTTTGCTGAGATTTATTTTATCATACACAATGCTCCTGTGGTCTTTCTTGTTACCTCTTCCGCAGGCACTTGAACAGAATGCACCTTCTGTGTGGCTGGGTGGAATGCTCTGTACACGTCTGTTAGGTCCTGATGTTTGAGACGTTGAGCCTTTCTCCCTCTTAATGGATTCTCTGTGTAATTCCTACCAGGTGTTAGGGCAGGAATGTTGAAAATTTTTTTAAGGATTTATTTATTTATTTGAAAGGCAGAGAGAGAGAGACAGAGAGAGAGTGAGAGCGAGGTCTTCCATCCACTGGTTCACTCCCCAGTTGGCTACAACGGCTGGGGCTGCGCTGATCCGAAGTCAGAGCCAGGGGCTTTCTCCAGGTCTCCCTTGCAGGCTCAGGGGCCCAAGCACTTGGGCCGTCTTCCCCTGCTTTCCCAGGCCATAGCAGAGAGCTGAGTCAGAAGTGGAGTAGCCGGGACTTGAACCAGGGACCAGATGGGATGCTGGCATTGCAGGCAGCGGCTTTGCCCACTATGCCTCAGCACTGGCCCTTGGTACATATGCATTTAGGATAGCTTTCTCCCTTGGGGTTTGGTTCTTTTACCAGTATTTAGTACCTTTCTCTTTCTGGATGCACTTTGATTGCTCCTAAGTCTACTTTATCTGAAATACTAATATAGCATTCCCGCTTTCTATTGATTAGCATATTCATGATAAACTTTTCTAGTGCTTTCTTTTACCACACCACAGTATTATATTTTAAGTGAGTTTTCTGGTAGACAAAATATAGTTGGATTATTTTTTCTAATTCACTCTGTTAAGTCCTTAATTGGTCTATAGGCCACTTAGACTTATTGTCATTAGCGATATGTTAGGACTTTGGTCTGTATTTTTATCTTTTTATTTCTCATTATTTTCTTATTTTCCTATGGGCAAGAAATTTTTTAACATTCTAATTTTTTTCCAAACAATATATACGTGTTTTCTTTCACATGCCTTCCTGTGGGCTGAGCATGTTTTACCAATCTAAGTTTTCCAGATGATTTTGAGTGTATCTCTTTTTAGTAGTTTCTGTAAGCGTCGTGTTATATCTCTATATGATTTATCCAAGTCTACTGACTTGGTCCTTTTACTGGTTTGGGTGGAATTGTAAAAGCTCCCCACCCTTCACGTTCCTGTTTCTAACATCGTCAGAAATGATTCCTCCACGTACATTGAGAATGACTTCAGACAGTGTTGCTCTTTTTGTTTTGACCTTCAAATTGAATCACTGAAACTCAACGGGAGATAGAACATGTTTTTACCTATGTCTTCACCCTTGGTATTGTTTTTCTTCTTTACTTCCAGATTTCCCACTTTTATAACTTCTTTTCTGTCCAGAAAAGTTACTTAGCAATCCTTTTCAGGGTAGATTTGCTGTCAGCAAAGTCTCTTTGCTTTCTTTCATCTGAGAATGTCTTGCCTCCTGCAGAATATTTTCACTGGATGTAGAATTTGAGGTTGCTAGTTCTTTTATTCCGGCACTTGAAAAGTGTTGTAACCTTTTATTTCTGGTTTCCAAAGAAAAAATCTGTGGTCACTCTGCTTTTTTCCCCTTTTCTATGTTAAGGTAGCATGTCTCACACTGTTTTTTAAAGACATTTTTCTTTTCATTTAGTTTTCAGAAATGTGATTATGATGGATTTTGGTGTGAATTTAAATTATTTTAATCCTGTTTTGTATTTCTCTCCCTTTTTAAATCTGTCCATTTATGTCTAGCAGAATTTGAGAAATTTAAAGTCATTATTTCTTCAAGTAAATGTTTATGTCTGCTCTCCTTTACCTCCCTTTATGTCTCAGACAAGTGATAGATCTTTTTAAATAGCCCATTAGTTCTTGAGTGTCTCTTTGTTCTGTTCCTCCTCCCTTATTTCTTCCCTGTCTTCCTTCCTTCTGGTCATTTTCTCTCTTTAGATTGGGTAGTTTTTAATAATCTGCCTTCAAGTAGGCTGATTCTTCTCTTCTCTCCATTAAGCAGTTGAGTCCATTCATTGAGTTTTTTATTTTATGGATTATATAGTTCTAGAATTTCTGTTTTATCTTTACATCTTCTGTTTCTTTGCTCGGACTTTATACATTTTTATTCTTTCCAGTGTGTTTGTAGTTGGTCCTCGAATCTCTTTCTACAATGACTGTTTCAAAATCCTTGTCAGGTACTTCTAATATCTCTGTCTTCTCAGTGTTGGCAACTGTTAATTGTCTTTTTAATCTGGCAGAGATTTTTCCGATTCTCTTTATGATAACCGATTTCCTATTAAAATCTGGGCATTTTAATATTTTGTTCAAAGACTCTGAATCCTACTTACGCCTTCTGTTTTAGAAGGTTTTGTTTGACATTATACTGGCATGGCAAAGAGGGACATGACACTTTGTTATTGCCAGGGACGGGACGGTAGAAGTCCAGGTTCCCCCTGCTTCTTCTTCATGTTAGGAAGGAATGAATTCTTACAAAGGTACTTCATAAAATTCATGAAAAAGTGGAATTAAATGGTAAGTTTATTTGGGTGCACAAAAATTTGAATTCCATGCGTATGAGGGGTCTTCAAAAGGGTGATTGGAAATGCATATTATGGAAAATCTATGCATAAATTTCCAAATTTTTACACCCCCCCATGAACTTTTAATTCTGCTTTTTGTGAATTTTTTGAAGTGTCCTTGTATTACTGCTCAGTGAGGCAGGAGTTCTGGATTCCATGATTTCTCCACTCGTAGGGGAAGGAAGAAATGAGGAGACGGGATTGAATTCTGTCTCTCTGCTCAGTCTTGGAGTACCCGTATAAAGAACAGACGTCTAAATCTTATGCAGTCCTCACAGACCTGAGGGCTGCTGGAACTGTAGGTCTTTGTTGCAGTAGAGCAGTTGAGGTCTGCATGTTTTCTCACTTGCTTGTCTACCTCTTTGCTAGTTCTTTAGCTGGAGAGAGCCGACATTTTTGGGCCTTGTCCTTTCTGATTTTCCTTTGTTTCATTGGTTTTTATTGTTTCATTGGTTTTTAACAGTTTTTCCCATTGGCTTCTTCAGCTGCAGTTGCTGTATGTATGAGACAGAGTGAAAACCTGTGTGACCACTCTTCATGCTGAAGTGTGTTGAGAGGTTCCCAGTGGGTTTGCCTGTTTTCCTTTATGTTTCTGTCTCCTTGTTTGTTTTGTGGATGGCATCCAAGGCCTTTCGATGTGCTTAGTGGCAAGCATAGGGAGATGAACATCTGTCCTTTTGCTGCAGCTGGAGCCCTGTTATCCCTTTAGGCTTTGTAGACAGGAGGTGAGACAGAGACTTCCTGTGTAATCCAGTACTGTAAAAAAAGTTGAATTGGCATGAGGTGCTTGATACTAAATTCATTTTAAAAGAGATAATAATTACAAAGAAAACAACTTTTATGCATTTATCCGGTTCTTTCCTATCTTTCCAAGGGATCCTAAAGCGGGAAGTCACTAATGGAAGGGCAGAGAGGGAGAGGAACAGAGAAATGAGTAACCAGTGCAGCCGTCTGGCCTCCTGCCGTTCAGAAAGTCACATGGTGGCACCAAGTTAGATCTTCTCTGTGTTTACTTGAGGTGCCAAATGCTATATTTAAGCCAAGAACGGATTTTGAAAATATTTTTCTACTTCTGTTTTGTCACACGTGTTCCTTGGCATATTCTGTTAGGGCTTGTTCTGCTAACGCTCAGCAGAGCCTTCTGTTCCTTCAAGCTGATTTGGCTTGCACAGCTCAAACATTAGACCCTCGTTTTGGAACCAAAGACTTCGCTGGAGATGGCACAAGCTACGTTTTAATTTCTGGGCAGGTAATACCCATCAGGTGAGAGATGGAGCTTTTATTCTTTAATTGTTATCCTTTTATGTATGAGATGTCTTTTTTAGCTATTTTCTGCTCAAGTCTGACTACATTTTCTGTTTCCAGAATCTTTCTAACTATGGGGAGAAAAGCAAATGTTAAGTTAGTCTTCTTTTATCAAGAAAAACGAAAGACGGTAGAACTGGTTGACTTCCATAATTTGATTCTGCTTGAACTTTGAAAATACCAATGTGACTTCATTATGTCTAAATGGATTATACACATCAAGATTATGGGTAGATGTCCAGATAAGCCAGCATAAAACCATTTTATGTAAAACTTTGCTGCCTGGATGAAGAAGGTGGATTTCTGCTAGACTTACCTGTTTTTAGTTAGCAGTTGGAAAGTTCCAGAAGCATTTGCATTCTCTGAAGTCTTCTGCACGGAGGACATGATTGCCATGGCACCTGTATCTGACAGTGGCAGAATAATATCTCCTTAAAGGAAATTCATTGTTCCTGTGAGGACTAAAAGGCTTGATGCCTGTGCATGGGAGTGGCTGCAAACACTAATTGGTGTTGATGCTTGAAGACAACTTTTGAGGTAGCAGATGAATCAGTGTTAGCCGAGCGTAGAATCCATCAACAGAATAATTACTTAGTTCCCAGCAGTCACACTGAGTGGTGTTTAGTTTGGGGGGAGCCTTCTGTTGTTCTTTCATCTTCTCCAGCTCTCTTCACATGTGTTGGGACTCTTTGTGGCTTCAGAAGTCAGCCAGCGCAAACATTGAAGGCATCATTATTTTGATTTCGGTGTGGGAAAGCCCAGCCTCGGTGCTCTCAGCAAGCCCCTTCTCACCTTGCCCTTTGTGGTCTAGCACAGTGAGGTGGAAACCTCGGTCCCTGCACCTCCTTGCCCACCCTTGACATTTTTTATGTCCTGTATTCAAACTACTGATGGCTGTGCTCAGGAATTCGTGTGAAAGCGGAAAGTGTGGTTGAACTGCAGTGAGACATCAAAGTGTGCAGGTCACTTGGAGTCCCCTGAAGTCTCAGATGAAATTTCTACCCAGCTCATTTGAGTTTTCTTTCCTTGGCAGGGCTGGCAGAAACCCAATTTAAATTCCCAGTGCTGTGACTCTAAGAGGGTGTTAGAATTTTTTCACTTTTGTTGCTCCTTGATGTTCCTCCCTCCCAACCCTCTCTGCTGTTCGTTCTGTATCTTCTTTGAAACTCGGGGCACTTCGTCTTGGGGGAGTTGTGCAGGATGCTCTAGAAATAGAAGTTTCTGTGTAGCTATTCTGACAATTAGTGAATCCACTGGGAATTCGGGATCTGAGAAACAGGCTAGTTTTAGAACCCTGACTATATAAGGAATTGCCAGAGGAGATTAAAAATATGTCTACTGAGGTTTTTTTTCTATTAAAAAATATAAAAAATACCTGTGTATTTTTTTTTAGCTGGTCTAGTCCCTCTCCATAGATTCTTACTTTCCTGGGCTTTGGTGGGGTCCTGGGCACTGGTACTATTTTATATATACCCCCAAGTAATTCTGATGTTTAATGAGGTTTGTACCCAAGTTTTAAGGTAACAACACTCAGATCCCATTTACTTGGCTGATGACCTGTAATTAAAAACACTTTGCAGCCCAAGGAGAGAGCAGCTCTCTGCTTCTTCTGTTGGAGCCTTGGGGGGAAGCCCAGTGAAATGATTCTTTGAGATTCTTGCTCTAACACTCTATCAGCTCCACCTTCGGTTCTTTTATTTTTTTAAAGATAGTTTTATTGTAAAGTAAAAATTCCCACTGGAGGCTTAGCAGTTCCCTAGAGCATGTGTTGAGCTCAAAAGACACTGCAGAATTTACTTTAGGTCACCTTAATTCCTGCAGATAAATCTCCCATCAGGGCTGGTCAGACAGCAACAAACAGGAGAGTGTCACAGTTCCCACAGGCTGAGGTGTTGACCTGCTTTGGTTTGTTCGTCGACAAATGTTTGATCACCTCCTAAGTTTTGCCAACTCCTGTAGCATGCCAAGGACCTGCTTGCCCTTAGGAGTCGAGTTTATCAGGCTCATTTGGCATCCATCACAGTTGCAGTTTTGGAAGTACGACTTCAGGAGTGGGGTGGATAGAATATGTCCATCAGCGGTGTGCTTGGAGGAGAAGCCGTGTGTATTCTGCTGCTGTGGGTTCCTTTGGAACAGGAAGGGGCACGTGAGGCAGCCGGGTTCATGTGTGGCGGGACTGTGGTGGGGTTGCTTCTGAACCGAGAAACTGGGAGGCACTAAGTCACCTTTGCCGAGTTAATTTTAATAGAGGACACCTAAGGGAAAAGACATCCTGGGAAACCAAGATAAGTATCAGAGATTTTTCAGAGAGAGAGAGAGAGACCTCTGGGCATGTTGAATCTCACTGATTCATTTACAGATAGGTGAACAGGGCTGATTTTCTGGGCATTATGCATCCAGCAGAATGCTGCATGCTATTTTAGAGCAAAAGGAGGATGCTAATGTATTAGGGCCCTCTGAGAAAACAGAACGTACAGGTGGATGTAAATATAGCGAATGTGTTGTAGGGACTTAACCCATGCATTTAAGGGGGTGACCCACCACCCAATCTGCAGTTGGGGAGACCCCAGTGAACCCATGGTGGTTGCTGTCTGAAGGTTGGCAGGCTAGAGACTCCAAGAGAGCCTGTGTTCCAAATTTAGTCAGAAGCAAGATGGAACTGACTCCCAGCTTTGAGTTGGGGGTGGGGAAGAATTCCCTTTGGTTTGGGGAAGGGAAGGGTCAGCCTTTTATTCTATGCAGTTCTTGAGCTGATTGAATCAGGATCACTCCCCTTCTCCCCAACCCTCCCCCAACCTCCACCTTTAGGGAAACCAAATCTCCTTTATTCTGTCCACTTATGTGTCAACTCACCCAGAAACATCCTTGCAAACACCCAGGTAATGTTGGTACCCCCTGGTCCAGTCATAGGTGACAAGTAAAACTAACCATTGTGGATGACTCCCCCAGCACAGACATCACACAGACTTGGTTCTGAAATCCAGGTCTCCCGACTCTTGCCCAGATATCCTCTGTTTTGTCACATTGTTTTCTGACTTGTCTGTGATAAATGAATAATGAAGAAAAACCTTAAAACTTGATAAATTAGACTTCATTAGCATTGAAAACTTCTGCTCATCACAAGATATCATTAAGAAAATGAATAGGCAGCCACTGACTGGGAGATTTTGTTTGCAAAATATAGTTCTGTGAAAAACCTGCCATAGAGGATGTGGAAGGAACTCTGGCAAGTGGATATTAAGATAACCTGATAAAAATCAACATGCAATTGGAATGGAAACTTAGCAATGAAAAAAGATTTCCATTAGCACGTGACAAGATGCTGAGCATCATTAGTTGTATAGAATGCAAATTACAATAATAAATCAACAATGTAACACAAAAAGAGCTTTTTATTTATTTAAGTGTCAGACAGATAGAGCTCGCATCTGCTGGTTTACTCTCCAAGTGCACACAGCAACAGGATCTGGACTGAGGATGGAGCCAGGAGTCAGGAACTCAATCCATGTCTCCTAAAAGACTTCAGCACTAAACCCAAAACCTGCCCCTAAAGAACATATAAATAAGCTGTGGAATAAAAAAAAAAATTCCAGATTCCCTTATTTCTGGTGCTGGAATAAAAGGCAAGAGGCTGATTGATACTCGGCTCCATCGCCACAGTTCACACAAAGCTGGAAGGTACTTCTCCCTCTTGGCTTGCACACCTTTGGCCAGGCAGTGCACTGCACACAGGAGGGTGGGTGTGGGAAAGCAATCTGGCGATACCATGTTTGTTTCAATGAGTTGGCAGTCTGGAGATATGGAGAGGCTGGCTTGTTTAACTCATTTGTTTTATACATTCAGTTGTAATCACGAAAATTCCAGAAAACAAAAGTTCCTTTCTCGGAGAACAGAATCTCATGAAAGGTGTTTCTGTATCACGTTGATTTCAAGTCGGGAGATGTGGCTTGAAAGTCGGAAGAGGGAAGCTTGCGTTTGTTCTGCATGCTGTGTATCCTCATTGAGCCCAGTGTGGTCGATAACGCTATCAACACGTTTTGCTGATGATGAAACTGAGATTCAGAGTGATTAAGAAACCTGTTCATGAACATGCATAGCTGAGCCGGGTGGGGACATGGGCTTCGCTGGTTCTGGTTTAGCTACTGCTTGGACTGTTATAATTAGTATTATTATTATTCATTCGGTCAGTCAATTCCTTGAACTCTAGCAACTTCTCATCTGGGTCAAGAACATCTTATCTAGGCTTAGAGGATCCCAGATCTCTTAGGAAACTCTCATAAGGGTTTGGGAGATGAAAGATAATCAACAGGAAAAAAAAGAGAGAGAGAGAGAGAAAGAGAGAGAGAGAAAACAGAAAAGATCATTTTAAAGAATGATTCCTGCCATGAACACAGATTAGAACACCAGACTGGAGGCTGATGGGGCTGCAACTTCTCTGTAGAGTGACATGGAGGACCTCTTCTGAGCCGTGATGGGCATTGTCTCAGACCTGTGATCCCTGCTCGGCTCTCTGCTACCTTGGAGTCGGCAGCTCTGTACTAAAAGCTAAGTGTGCCCAGTCGGGGCACCGGATTCTGTCCCGGTTGCCCCTCTTCCAGGCCAGCCCTCTGCTGTGGCCAGGGAGTGCAGTGGAGGATGGCCCAGGTGCTTGGGCCCTGCACCCCATGGGAGACCAGGAAAGGCACCTGGCTCCTGGCTCCTGCCATCGGATCAGCGCGGCGCGCCGGCCGCGGCGGCCATTGGAGGGTGAACCAACGGCAAAAAGGAAGACCTTTCTCTCTGTCTCTATCTCTCTCACTGTCCACTCTGCCTGTCAAAAAAAAAAATAAATAAATAAAAATAAATAAATAAATAAATAAATAAAAGCTAAGTGTGTGTGTGTGCATAGCAGATACCTTCTTAGTAATTTAGAGTCATCCTCAATATGTGCCTTCTTGGCCATGTTCTTTTCTAATATGCTCTTGGATGTAAAAGAAAAATAAGAAGGAGAGTCCACGATGTGTTAGGAGGCAGAGTAGCACTGTAACTGTCCCTGATTTATTTACATAACCCCATCTCCTGGATCGAACTGCCCTATAGTGGCTGTCACAGTGACAGGGTGGAGGGGACACTTCATGCATTTAGCTGGGGGCTGCCAAGAGCAGGGATGCGCAATGTCCAGGTTCATGGCAGACACCAGCAGTTCACCTGTGCCAGGTGCCTGTGGTTCTGCTGTTAAGGAACACGTGCTACAGCGTGCAGCCGAGCATTAGTGTGTGGACGCTGAAGCCTCTTTTGCCGAAGGGATTTGGCCAGTCAGATCTGAATTTTGCTTTTGTCCTTTGGTTACATTTAGGTCTTTCTCATTCTACAATAAAGTCCACACATCCTCTTTATTTTGACCTGATCCTCTTTATTTTGTTCGATCCCTTTCTTCCTTTCTCTGGATGTGGGATATAGCAGGACAGAAAAAAGTTGATGGAGTGTATTTTTCTTTCTTTGTAGGTAAAGCTAAAATAGCTGGAGCCTTTTGGCTGGCCGGTCTGCTCTCTGCTCGAGGCAGAATGGTCATTAAGAGCAATGTTAATCTGAGACCAGCTCACCCATCAGAGGGAGAAGCAGGCTGGCAGATGTGGTGGGGTTGCCGCCATAAATCACCTTGCTTTGTGGAGGTTGGCATATGGCCAGTGAGTGTCCTAATTACGGAATGGCTTTTATAGCCCCATTATTTATAATCATTTTTGAATAGCAGCTGCAAGACTACAGTGAGGTGGAATGAAAATAGTAGAGTGAGAAAATTATAATCATTTGTGGAACTATGGAGGTTAGAAATCTCTCATGATCAGCCTATTATATAAGAATTCTTTCCATTAAATATTTTTTAACCAGGTATATGTATACTGTGTATCCCACTCTTTAAAAGTAAGAGCTGTGGTCTGTCTGGTGACAAGAATTTAATGGGTTGAGAATTTTTAACTTAATGGGTTTGTATCACAAAATAACTTAAAATCATGCACACAGCCACATTCAGTTGATAGGCGCGCGCGCTCTCTCTCTCTCTCTCCCCACCAGCACACCCCTCCCCCTCCCCCCAGATCACTCTTTGCTTGCTCTCCTATCAGGGACTGTGGCAATTACTTGTCTTTCTGTTTCGTTTGTGACTTTGAAACATATGTAAAGGGGCACCATGCAAAGAAGAGACTCATAAGGATGCTCGGTGGATATGGGATTGTTATGTGTTTCAATGGTGTGCTCTCTTCTCTGAGTCCAGTAGATATCTAAGTGGTGTGCTTAACTGCAGGGCTGTTTGTATGATGTTCGCCAATGTAGGTCAGAGCGCGGGGATTCTGGCCCCAGCCAACTGTTGCATGAATGAGATGAGGCCATAATAGAATACAGTTTGTAACCCAGATGATCTATTCCTGAGAGTAAATTGGGGTGAGGCTGGCAGAACAGCTGTGTTAATTACTATAGATGTTCAGGGTTATGGAATGCCAGTGGGATCTCAGTTGTATTTGCATAAAAACATTTAAAGTGTCTCACTTGTCTGCAGAGCCCTGAAACCTAGACTAGGACCAGGCTTAGTCTCAGTGATGGTTCCTGAGCGAGCCTGGCTTCCGTGCCCTGGATGAGTGTTCTCTGGAAGCCAGTGCTGCTCAGATGTCACCTTCTCTGTTTCACTGCGTGACAGACATGGAAAGGGATGGTGGGGCAGCTTTTTCCATGTAGCAGTTTGGAAGAGAAGTCAGTCTTTGGGTTCATGTGGAGATTCACAGCCGTGTTTTCTAGTGTCATAGTGAGTAACTGCTTTAGAAAAATGATAATTTTATTTTTTATTTATTTTTGACAGGCAGAGTGGACAGTGAGAGAGAGAGACAGAAAGGTCTTCCTTTTGCCATTGGTTCACCCTCCAATGGCCGCCGCGGCTGGCGCGCTGCAGCTGGCGCACCACACTGATCCGATGGCAGGAGCCAGGTACTGATCCTGGTCTCCCATGCAGGTGCAGGGCCCAAGGACCTGGGCCATCCTCCACTGCACTCCCGGGCCATAGCAGAGAAGCTGGCCTGGAAGAGGGGCAACCGGGACAGAATCCAGCGCCCCGACTGGGACTAGAACCCTGTGTGCTGGCTCCGCAAGGCGGAGGATTAGCCTATTGAGCCATGGCGCTGGCCTCTTTTTATTTTGAAGACTTTCAAACCCATACTAAGAGCAGCTTTCCATTGCCTCCATTGCCAGTATTCACCAGCTGTTAACACCCTTCCCTCCATATTCCATCCCTTTCACTTGGCATATACCAGGGTTTCTGGAAGTTTATGGAAAGTGGATGTGAAAGATAAGTTCATAGGGCCGGCGCTATGGCATAGTGGGCAGAACCTCAACCTGTGGCACCAGCATCCCATGTGGGTGCCAGTTCTAGTCCATTTTGGGGACTGAATCAGTGAATGGAAGACCTTTCTCTCTGTCTCTCCATCTGTCTGTAATTCTACCTCTCAAATAAATAAAATCTTTTATAAACAAAAAAGATAAGTTACTTTCAGGCAGAGAGTTTTGAAATTAGCACATATGAGAGGCCTACATTAAGCTCTTGGAAGCGACTTATTATGAAAAAACTATGCCTGCATTTCAATGTTTTTTGCACCAAAATAAGCTTACTTTTTAGTTGTATTTTTCATGAAGTTTTGGAAGTATCCTCATGATCCGAATGTAGGCTATAAATATGGTGATGCTTCATCCCTCAGTAAGCAAGCATCGCCCCCAACAGATCACGTTTTCCCACAAGCCATGATGCAATTGCCACATAGAAACATTCATTTAGTAACATCATCAGACTTTCAGCACATATTCAACATTCTCCCAGCTGAGATATAAATATCTGTGTGTGTGTGTGTGAGAGAGAGAGAGAGAGAGAGAGAGAGAGAGAGAGAATATGAATGAGGATCCAGGCAAGCTTACACACTGCTTTATACTGATTCTTTCTTAAAGGAATAATAATTCACAGAGCCTTTACTATCCCTAGGTATTGTGTTAACGCATGATGTCATTTGGTTTCACAACAACTCTTCTGAGCAGACACTGTCATTATCCCCACTGATAGATTAGGGAACTGAGACTCAGAGAGACTTAGCAACTTGCCCAAGGTCAGCTGGTGGATGTGGAGCCTGGAGCTGAACTCACTCAAGCTGGCTTCTTGCCACCTACCACAGCGAGAAGCATGCTCTGTAGGGACAGTGATCCTATCAATACATTTCCACTTTCCCAAGACAGCAGCAGTTTAAAAAGACCTTTAAACTTGAATATAGAAAAATACACACGGGTATTTCAAATGGAATTATAAAAGACAAGTGTTTTTTTTTTTTTTTGGTACAAAAAATTTTGAAGTGTATGCATAGCTTTTTCATAAAATGCATTTTTCTTCAGCTTTTTGATAGCACCTGTATGTGTTGCTTTTGTTGCCTTTGCTGGTGCTTCCTGGGTTGTCCTTTTTGTCATTCTTACTGTGAACCCTTTCTAAAGTACCTTTCTGATTGGGGCCTGCAGTATGGCACAGGGAGTTAAGCTGCTGTTTGCGATGATGGCATCCCATACGAGCACTAGTTTGAGTCCTGGCTGCTCCAGTTCCAATCCAGCTCCCTGGTAATGCACCTGGGAAAGCAGCGGAAGATGGCCCAAGTGCTTGGGTACCCTGTCACCCACATGGGAGATCCAGGTGGAGCTCCAGGCTCCTGGTCTAGCCTTGGCCATGGTGGCCATTTGGAGGGGGGTGAACCAGCGGATGGAAGATCTCTTTCTCTGTCTCTCTCTAACTCTGTCTTCCAAAGAAAATAAATATTTTAAAAAGAAAAATGTCTCTCTCATTAAGAGTAAAAGAATACCAACTGACATATGACCCTGGATGTGAGTACCACCTCTGCCAGTTACTTAGCAGGGTAATAGGACAATTTCTGAGTGTCAGTTTCTTCTTCTGTGAAACAGGGCTGGCAGTAGAGCCAACCTTACTGGATTGGGATAACATCTGAGTGGATTCGCAGTGCATGTGGCCTTTTGAATGTATTCCATCAACGTTCACTGTCCAGCAGGTCTGTTAGAGATTGGGAGAGTGTCGTTTCTATAGAGTGTGATTTTTTTTTTAACACCCATCTACACAGATCTTTGCATTTCTCTCCGGGTTCCACATGTGGAGACGTGTGACTTTGGCTTTTGATGCAAACATGCAACTGTGCGTTAGCGCCAGGCACTGGCCCTCATCAGTCGAACTATGACACCAGTAGGGCAGCACTGGCCATGTATAAATCCTTTCTTCTTATTTTTTTTCCTGAGCACATGTTTTTTCCTCCATACTCATTGGACTGGAATAAATATAAGAAGCCCCAAAGGCTATAAATAATGAAAAAAATAGAGATGCTAGAATTTAGACCTAAGCTTACTTTTCTTCCCATGCTCAGTTGAAGTTTCTTCTCACTGTGGGGGATAAAATTTGTTACAAAAGATTCACCAGGAGAAAAAGAATGGAGAAGGCAGGGAGGTAATAAGGATAACGCGGGTTTCTTGAAGTGCTAGCAAAATGTTTTGTGCCTGTCCATGTGAGAAGTTGTGTAGATGGTTTCTGAAGCCTCATCTCCGTGTGTGAGTCCCTCCCACAGCCTCCAGGGCAGTCACTGACTCCCCTTGTGCTTTTTATTATGGTTATTAGAGGTTTTCCAGAAACACAACTGTGACGCAGTCTTTGTGCTGCTAGGGGAATAGATTGGGTCTCTATGTCTGTGGAGGTACTACATGTCTGGACTTGAGGGGGTACACCTGATATGATAAAGCAGTTTTACTTTTTAAAAAATATATGTATTTAGGCCGGTGCCGTGGCTCACTAGGCTAATCTTCTGCCTTGTGGCGCCGGCACACCAGGTTCTAGTCCTGGTCGGGGCCCTGGATTCTGTCCCGGTTACCCCTCTTCCAGGCCAGCTCTCTGCTATGGCCTGGGAGTGCAGTGGAGGATGGCCCAGGTCCTTGGGCCCTGCACCCCATGGGAGACCAGGATAAGTACTTGGCTCCTGCCATCAGATCAGCGCGGTGTGCTGGCCGCAGCGCACTGGCCGCGGTGGCCATTGGAGGGTGAACCAACGGCAAAAGGAAGACCTTTCTCTCTGTCTCTCTCTCTCACTGTCCACTCTGCCTGTCAAAAAAAAATGCATTTATTTATTTGAAAGGCAGAGTTAGAGGAAGAGACAGAGAGATCTTCATCTGGTGTTTCATTCCCCAGATGTCTGCAACAGTCAAGGCTGGGCCAAGCCAAAGACAGGAGCCAAGAATTCCATCAGGGTTTCCCATGTGGGTGGTAGGAACTCAAGTATTTGGGTAATTGTCTGCTGCCTTCCCAGGGACACTAGCAGGAAGCTGGTTTGGAAGTGGAGTAGCCAGGACTTGATCTGGCACTCCACCATGGGATGTGACTTCTCAAGTGGCAGCTTAACCCACTGTGCCAGAGTGCCTGCCCAACACCTGAGGGTTTTGAGAAATGGAGAATACTGTGAGAGATGGAGGAAGAGGTTCATTCGCAGATCCCAGCTTTGCACGTTTTGTTAGAGGACTTTGTTGTGGCACAGACTCTTGTTTCACAAATGTTGGCATGTAATAGAATCGTCTGGAAGGCCTGTTAAAATGCAGGTTACTGGGGCCAGTGCTGTGGCACAGTGGGTTAATGCCCTGGCCTGAAGTGCTGGCATCCCATATAGGCGCTGGTTCAGGACCCGGCTACTCCACTTCTGGTCCAGCTCTCTGCTATGGCCTGGGAAAGCAGTAGTAGATGGCCCAAGTCCTTGTGCCCCTGCACCCATGTGGGAGACCTGGAAGAAGCTCCTGGCTCCTGGCTTCGGATCAGCGCAGCTCCGGCCATTGTGGCCAATTGAGGATTGAACCATCAGATGGAAGACCTCTCTCTTTCTCTCTCTTTGCCTTTCCTCTGTCTGCGTAACTCTGACTTTCAAATAAATAAAGAAATCTTTAAAAAAATAAAAAATATTTAAATAGTGCAGGTTACTGAGCCCTACCCTTGGAGTTTCTGGTTTGGTCAAGTCTAAGTGGGATCCAAGAATTTGCGTTTCAGTTAAGTTTCTCTGTGTTACTCTTGGTGTTGGTTCTCTACCCATACTTTGAGAACCACTCCCTTCCTTCATCTCAAGAGTTAACTTCACCTCTATCCTAGGGATTGTTTAAGGAGGCTTGCTCACCCTGATGTGCAGGGATAACATGTAAACCAGGAAATAGCAAATTGTGGCCCATGGATTAAATCCACTGCCCATTGTTGTGAATAAAGTTTTATTGAAAAATAACTTTATTTTATATAATGTCAGTGGCTGCTTTCATGACCAGAGACGGAGTTGAAAATCTGGGCATGGATGCTGTGCCCTCAAGGCTGGAGTAGGTACTTATTTAGCTCTTTGCCTTTTACAGAGAAATCAAGCTGTCCAGTGCTTTCATGCTAGTTGGGAAGAGGGAATATGGAAGTTCTTACATAGGGAACTGGTACACTGAAAGTTTCATTTTGTGTGTGTGTTAGATGTTTGAATTTGCTTTGTTTTCAGTCTTCTAGTTCTATACCTCAATACAGTAATGGTAAACATTCATTATTTAACAGCCCATTCTCCAAATTTCTTACTGGAAACCAGTCGTTTCTCAAAATTTAAGAAACATAGCTGTACATCCATGCAGGCTCTCTGAAACATTGTTGACATCTATTTGAATTATTGATGGAAAAATTTAAAATCACATAATTAAAAGGAAAATCATTTTCATTTTGACACCGTGATTGTCAGTTGAGTGATGTTGAATTTCTTCCAGACTTCAGTGGACACTGGTGTGACCTTTCTGAAAGGCAGTTTGTCAATACATTTTGAAATAATGTTCATACTCATCAGTCTAGTCAATCTCCTGCTAAGAAATTTTATCAAAAATATATGTTCCAAATTTTCCATCACAGCATTATTTTAAATATTTTTAAAAGGTCAGCCCTTAAGGCATTCGGATCTGGTTGAAGAGCCCATGAGAGTATTTTAGGCATGGAAAGCCAAGACACTCTGGAAAAAAAAAAAAAAGAATAATAATAAGAAGACCTAAATGAAAGATCTCTGTGAGTGAGTGAGATCCCAGTGGAAAGAACGGGGCCATCAAAGGAGGAGGTACCTTTCTCTGAAGGGAGGAGAGAACTTCCACTTTGACTACGACCCTGTCAGAATAAGATCGAAGTTGGTGAACTCAAAAGGCTTCCATAGTCTTGGCAACTCATGACTAGAGCCTAGGGAGATTACTGACGCCATAAACAAGAGTGTCAAATTGTTAAGTCAACAACAGGAGTCACTGTGTACTTACTTCTCATGTGGGATCTGTCCTTAATGTGTTGTCTAATGTGAAGTAATGCTGTAACTAGTACTGAAACAGTATTTTACACTTTGTGTTTCTGTGTGGGTGCAAACTGTTGAAATCTTTACTTAATATATGCTAAATTGATCTTCTGTATATAAAGAGAATTGAAAATGAATCTTGATGTGAATGGAATGGGAGAGGGAGCGGGAGATGGGAGGGGTGTGAGTGGGAGGGAAATTGGGGGGGGGGAGCCATTGTAATCCATAAACTGTACTTTGGAAATTTATATTTACTAAATAAAAGTTTAAAAAAATATTTTTAGAAGGTAAACAATCCAGGAGCAGACATTATGACACAGGGGATTAAGCTGCCAGACGGGATGCCTGCGTTCCGTATCAGAATGCCTGGGATTGAATCCTGCCTCCACTTCTAATCCAGCTTCCTGCTCATGTGCACCCTGAGAGGCAGGAGAGAATGGCTCAAGTACTTGAGTCTCTGCTACCCCACGTGAGAGTCCCAGATGCAGTTTTGGGCTCCTGGCTTCCATCTGGCCCAGCTGTGGCTGTTACAGCTATTTGGGGGAGTCAGTCAGGGAACGGAAGATCTTACTTTTACTCCTGCTCACTCCCTCTCTCTTGTTCTCACTCTTGGAGTTTCAAGTAAAAATAAGTAAACTTTCAAAAACAATCCCAAAGTTTACTACCATGAAACTGATGGTAGTATTGTGACTGTACATACCTATTTTGGAGCCATTTAAAATCAAGCATGACTAAGGGAAACTAATACAATCTTTTTTGCAGGGAATCCATATCAAGAATCTCAAACTTTTTTGTGTGCCTTTTGTCCCATTATTTCCACTGTAAGGATCATGAGAAAGCAATCAGAGATGCAGATAGATTTTGTCAAGGAAAATAATCAGAGTGGAAATAATTCATATATTTATTAATTGGTGTCGTTAAATAGGTAGTGATGAATTGATCAGATAAAATACTATGCAGCTCTTTAAACTTTATTATTGAACATGAATAATATACTGCAAATGCTTATGAGTTGTTAGAAAATATGCATATAAGTGCATATACATGGCATGATCTTGTACATCTCATATTTAATTAGTAACTAATAAAACTCTGTATTCCATATAAGCTTGTTTGTCGTCAGCTTAGCACAAACACTGGGATCAGTTTTGACTCCCCTCCTTGCATTTGTTGTCTTCCTCCATCACATTGGCTAACAGTATCTGTTCCAGCTTTGAATGCTGGCTCCTCCCTGCCCTTCTTCCCAGCCACCTCCCAAGTCCAGATCACTTCAGATCTTGCATAATCAGCTCTGCTGACTTCCTTCTGGCACCGGCATCCACCCTTGACCCACTGCACAGCTGCCAAAGCAGCCTCATGGTTTTGACCACCTCTTCCTCTGCATGACTCACTCCCTTCAGTGTGCATTCCTCCTGTTTTTAGAATAAAATGCAGGCCGGCGCCGCGGCTCAATAGGCTAATCCTTCGCCAGCGGCGCCAGCACACAGGGTTCTAGTCCCACTCGGGGCGCCGGATTCTGTCCTGGTTGCCCCTCTTCCAGGCCAGCTCTCTGCTGTGGCCAGGGAGTGCAGTGGAGGATGGCCCAAGTGCTTGGGCCCTGCACCCCATGGGAGACCAGGAGAAGCACCTGGCTCCTGGCTTCGGATCAGCGCGGTGCACAGGCCAAAATGTGCCAGCCGCGGCGGCCATTGGAGGGTGAACCAATGGCAAAAGGAAGACCTTTCTCTCTGTCTCTCTCTCTCACTGTCCACTCTGCCTGTCCAAAAAAAAATAAAATAAAATAAAATAAAATAAAATGCAAGCTCCTTATTGTAGCATGCAACTTACAAAATTGTCCTTTTCTCTTTTTTACCTCAACTTGAATCATCCTTGTCTGAGCTCCATGCTCTTTGCAAAATGCCAGCTTCTTTTCTGCTCCCACACCTTTTGTATATACCATTCCCTCTGCCTGGAAAAGCCTTCAGAGCAAACTTGCTTCTTGTCTTCCTTCACTTCTCATCTTAGCAAATGCCTCTGTGCAGAGCCCATCCCTGTCTGTCCTCACTGAAATGTGCAGGCTGCTTTCTGCTCCTGGACTCCTGTGTTCTCACTGCTGTAGCTTCAGGCAGGGCTCACACAGTATTTGGCTATAGCCACTTAATAAATATTTGTTGAGTGAGTGAGTCTCTCCAAGTATATAAATGTATTCTAAGTGTGTGTGTTGGTGGGGGTGTCTGTGCGTGCATACATAGGACACAAGTGCACAGAACCGACATGTTGATTGGGCTGCACATGTAGTTGCGGGTGATTTTACTTGCTTGGTTTTCCAAAGCTTGCAATTGCAATGAATGAATTTTACTTTTTTATCGTGGTAAAATAGAGGGAACATACAGTGTATCATTGTAACCATTGGAAGCATACGCTTCCATGGCAAGAGCAGGTTACACATTGTTGTGCAGTCATCGCCACCATCCATCTTTACACCTTTTTCATCATCCCTCACTGAAATTTTGTCCCCATTAAATAGTAACTCCCTGATAATTTATATTGCTGTTACGGCAAGAAAAATGTTAGGGGAAAATGTATTAGAAAAACAAATAGCAAACATCTTTTTTCACAGCAAGCTCACTTAAATTAATTTTGGATTGTAAGTTTGAGTGGCCATAAAACAAGTTAATTTGGTTTTCGATTTATAATTTTGTGTTAAAGAAAACCTTTCGGAAGTGCTGAACTGACAGAGATTTTTATTTGCTCTAATAGCTGCACTGCAGTACAAACCATTTGTGTTTCCTTAATAAATGGCCCTTTCCTGCAACGATCATCATTCCTGAGGGGACTGCGTGCTCAAGCAGAGGCACCTGGAAGTGTGATTAGCTCTAATATCCTTATGCGAGTTTCCCTCGCGTTGGAAATGTGAAATGCATGAAGGTGTCAGTTCTCATTGTAAAGAAACACCACTGCACGACCTCTTAGATGTGGATATTCTAGAGGGATGGTGAGGGAGTTGGTTACAAATGGAAGCGTTGGGGCCAGCGCTGTGACACAGTGGGTTAATCCTCCGCCTGTGGCGCCAGCATCTCACATGGGCACCAGTTCTAGTCTGGGCTGCTCTTCTTTCAATGCAGCTCTCTGCTGTGGCCTGGGAAAGCAATGGAAGATGGCCCAAGTGCTTGGGCCCCTGCACCCATGTGGGAGACACGAAAAAGCTCCTGACTCCTGGTTTTGGATCAGTGCAGCTCTGGCTGTAGCAACCATTTGGGGAGTGAACCAGCAGTTGGAAGACCTTTGTCTCTGTCTCCTCTTTCTTTCACCATCCATAACTTTACCTCTCAAAGAAATAAATCTTTTAAAAAAAAAATCAAATGGATGAGTTAAGGGGGCTTACAGATGTTCTCTCTGGAATTCTTGTTTCCATGAAGATTATTTCTGCTAACACCCTACCCCCACCTTAGGATCTGTATCCTGGGAGTTAGGAATCCAGCCAGGCAGAGTTCCTTCATAATCTATCACCTTCAAATGATGCTTCTGATTGGCAGAGAACTTTGTAACAGGTGAGAGGAAAGGCTGAAGAAGCTACACAACCAAATTAGGTTAGGAGATCATTTCATGTTCCTATAGTTACAAGTACCATTTGCAACATAAATAATTGATAAAAGAATCCTAGCCTGTGTGTGTGTGTGTGTGTGTGTGTGTGTGTGTGTGTATATATATATATATATAAAGAATCTTAGCAAGAAGATCCTTTAGGAAAATGCATAAAGAATATGAAGAGGCAAGTCACAGAAATAGAGATACAGCAATTTTTTGAAACTGGGATGGAATGCTTAGTCTCACTAGTAAGTATAAATTAATATAAAACTGTGGTGTCATTTTATCTTTTTTTTTTAAAGATTTATTTATTTATTTGAAAGTCAGAGTTACACACAGAGAAGACAGGCACAGAGAGAGAGAGAGAGAATGGTCTTCTGTCTGATGGTTCACTCCCCAGTTGACCGCAGTGGCTGGAGCTGCACGAATTCGAAGCCAGGAGCCAGGAGCCTCTTTCGGGTTTCCCACATAGGTGCAGGGGCCTAAGGACTTGGACCATCTTCCAGTGCTTTCCCAGGGCACAGCAGAGAGCTAGATCAGAAGTGGAGCAGCTGGGTTTTGAACTGGCGCCCATATGGAAGGCCGGCACTGCAGGCCAGGGCGTTCACCTGCTGTGCCACACTGCTGGCCCCTTTACCTTTTTTTTTTTTTCTTTTTTATTGTATTTATTTGACAGGTAGAGTTACAGTCAGAGAAACAGAGAGAAAAGTCTTCCATCCACTGTTTTACTCCCTAAATGGCCACAATGTCTGGAGCTGAGCCAGTCCAAAGCCAGGAGCCAGGAGCTTCTTCCCGGTCTCCTACACGGGTACAGGGGCCCAAGCACTTTTGCCATCTTCTACTGCTTTCCCAGGCCACAGCAGAGAGCTGGATCAGAAGAGGAGCAGCCAAGACTAGAAGTGGCACCCTTATGGGATGCCGGCACTGCAGGAAGAGGATTAACCTACTGTGCTACAGCGCCAGCCCCCGTTTTATCTTTATTACATTGAAGAGTATGTGGAAGATGGGCTGTGTAGACAGAGTTAATGGCAGCTGGTTTGAGATCCACCTTGGTCCTTAGCTGGTATCTGAGGACTTGGTTTGGGGAGGAGCATTTCCATTCCCTAAACCCATGAAAATGGCTAAGAATTCCTTGCTGTCATTGATACTTTTCTTCTGAGAGCCTGGCATCCTGCTCCATGCCAAGCAGAGGCTGCCTGTGTGACCAGCCCTCAGGAAAACCTCTGGACCCGGGTGTCTGAGGAACTTCTCTGTAGACAGTTTTTCACACCTGATCTTTGGGAATTTTTCTTAAAATTGTATTATCTGTTTGAGAGTCAGCAGGAGAGAGAGCTCTCATCCCTTGGTTCATTCCCCTAAATGCCTGCAACAGCCCATAGCTGGGGCTGAAGTTGAAGGCTGGGAATTCAGTCCAGGTCTCCCATGTGGTCAGCAGGGGACTCACATCACTTCAGCCATCGCTGCTGCCAACCATGATCTGCGTTAGCAGGAAGCTGGAGTCAGGGGCAGGGGCAGGGAATTAAGCCCATACACTCTTGATAGAGGAGGCAAAAGCATCTCAATTAATAGGCTTTAACTGCCTGATCCCAAGTTTTTGTAATGCTTTTAAAGTGGAATTATTATATGTCATTGAAAATAAAAATTGCATTGGTCAAATCTGGTAAAAATTTTACACACTAATATGATTGAAGAAAGCAGAGATATATTATTGCTAATTTAAAAGACATAAAATTCCAGAATTCCAGATATTTGAAGGAATTTCAACAAGTTCACGGAAAACTAACTAAATGATTATTTTGGTGACAAATATTTTGAAAACCAAGCCAGTTATTTCCATAATATGCACTTCCACAAACTTTTTGAAGGTCCTTTATATAAATTAAAGGTAGAAATATAAATTAATGATAAGTCCAGATGGATTCTAGTCCTCATTTTCACCGCTTAAATTATAAACTTTGTCTTACGATAAGCTCTGAACCATTTTCTTGGAAAAAATTCCACACATTCGTGACCTGTCTGCTCTTTTCCGTTTACAAAACAAATCTTGGATTTCAAAGAAAGTGAGGATGTTATGACACATTCACTGTCCGGCAATTTATTATTTCGTTGGCTCACTGCCCTCGACAATTAGAAGAAGATTTATGGACATGTCCCCTGAATAATTGGCAATTAATTTGAGATTAGATGCCAAAAAGTACAGTATTCTTAATGGAATGCGAAGGTTGAGGCTTTTCACATCCAAATGTCATGGAACAGAGAGTAAATGTTAACCGGCAGCATGGTTAACCCTGCCCTTTTGCACATCCGCCGTAGAGAGGAGTTTTAGTTTTGTGATCATAAACCCAGGCTGGCTTGGCTGGTGTGAATATAAAACTGAAGTGTAACCCACGAGTGTCTTAACAATGTTTTCCACTCTGTATACCCATAGTTTATCTCGACAGTTACCAATATAATCCATAGGTATATGGATCTATGTTGTGTATGGAATAATGAGATACTGTACCCTGAGTCTGACTTGAAATTTTCTTTTTTTGATTCAGTCCATTTGGATTATATAGACATCTTTTGCTTTTCTTGGTGCAAATTAAAACTGTCAGAGCCTTTTTTTTTTTTTTAAGATTTATTTATTTGAAAGGCAGAATGAAACATACAGATAGAAGTGGCAGGAGGAGTGGAGGGAGGGCTCTTTAATCCTAGAGTTCATTACCCAAATGGCTGCAACAGCCGGAACTGGGCCAGGCTGAAGCCAAGAGCCTGGAACTCCATCCAGATTTCCAACTTGGGAGAAAGGGGCCCAAGCCTTCCTAGGCCCCTTAGCAGGAAGCTGGATCTGAAATGGAGCAGCTGAGACAAGAACCAGTGCTCCTGTATGGGATGCCCACATAGTAAGCAACAGCTTAACTTCTGCACCATTGTGCTGGTCCCATCAGTGTGTTTTTAATGTTCAGAGCTGTTGTCCAGGGGCCGGTGCCGTGGCATCCCAAATGGGACTGGGTTCTAGTCCTGGTTGCTCCTCTTCCAGTACAGCTCTCTGCTGTGGCCTGGGAGGGCAGTGGAGGATGGCCCAAGTCCTTGGGACTTGGCACCCCATGAGAGACCAGGAGGAAGCACCTGGCTCCTGGCTTCGGATCGGCGTAGCTCCGGCCATGGCAGCCATTTGGCGGGTGAACCAATGGAAGGAAGACCTCTCTCTCTCTCATTGTCTAACTCTATCTGTGAAGAAAAAAAAAAAAGGCGCGGGTATCCCATACAGGATATGGGAATTTTGCTAATGGTAAACACTGTTGTTCTTTTATTCAAATTCTAGAGTGCCTTTTCACCTCAAGCTAGGAGTCGCAGGTGTGACTATCAGATGTCAGCGATTTCTGCTGGGTTTAGTTTTCTAACCTTTGGCACCAACACAGTGCCTGGAGTGCATTAAGTACACTTTAAGTGTTTGCTTACCAAGCTATTTATGTCCACACCATTGTAGTACAAGTAAATGTTTCTCCACTTTCAAAAACAGTAGAAATATCCATTAATCCAAATTTCCTTAGACCTGTATTTTATTTCTGGCTGCTTTTAAGCCCATAGGATAGATTCTGTGTTTATGTGCATTTTTACAAAAAGAGCAAGTGTTGGTGCTTGAACTAATTTTAGTTCTTTCCCTATTCACCTCAACAATTGCCTGCTGGACATCATTGTAATTATGATTTCCATCTCATCGAGTGCTTTCTCTTTGCCAAGTGCTGTCCGAACGTGTCACCCCATTAATCCTCACGATAGTCTTGTGACAGAGCTCCTGTTATATCCCTGTTCTATTTTTACAGTGAGCAGAGTGAGGTAAGGAGAGAGTAAGTCCACTGCTCGCTTTACCAGCTAATACTCATGAAGCCAGGATTCAGACCCAGGCTGGTCTGTCCTTATTACCAAGATTTACCTTTAAACATGTTCTCTTTTCTTCCTTTTTTTTTTTAAGATTTATTTTATGTATTTGAAAGACAGAGTTACAGAGAGAGGTAGTGACAGAGAGAAAGGTCTTCCATCTGCTGATTCATTCCCTAGATGGCCGCAACGGCCGGAGCTGTGCCGATCCGAAGCCAGGAGCCAGAAGCTTCTTCCGGGTCTCCCACGTGGGTGCAGGAGCCCAGGGACTTGGGCCATCTTCCACTGCTATCCCAGGCCACAGCAGAGAGCTGGACCAGAAGTGGAGCAGCCGGGACTAGAACTGGCGCCTATATAGGATGCCAGCACTTCAGGCCAGGGCTTTAACCCACTGGTCCACAGCACCGGCCCCACACATGTTTTCTTGCAGTTTGGCTCTGTAATGGGAAACTGAGAACTAAGCATCTAGGACAGTGCCAAGCACAAAGGAGTTGTTCAATTACTTTGTATATTTAAACTCTCAAAATCAACTATTGCAGTGTTATTTAGATACAATAAAATGCTCTCATTCTGTAATGTTTTTGTAAGTTTTGGCAGATATATAAACTCGTGTTATCAATACCACAGTTAAAGAATTCTGTGTCCCCCAAAAGTTCTTTTGTATTTACCCTTTTGAAAAACATATTAAAATCAGTATAGATACCCAGGATATTATAACACATAGTTGTGGTACTATCCAAACAGTCATAGATCTTATTGCCACATATTCCTTTGTTCTTTGCTGACCTTAAGTTCCAGGTGACAGCTATCACTGTAAACAAATTTAGCATGGCCTAAAACTTTATATGTAAATGAATCACACAGTGTGCTCTCTTGTATCTGGCCTCTTTTACTTAGCATTGTATGAGAGAACTTTAAAACATTTGTGGGGGGCCGCCTCTGTGGTATAGCTGGTAAAGCCGCTGGCATCCCATATGGGTGCCAACTATGGAGTCCCAGCTGCTCCACTTCCGATCCAGCTCTCTGCTATGACCTGGGAAAGCAGTAGATGGCCCAGGTCCTTGGACCCCTGCACCCACGGGGGAGACCCAGAAGAAGCTCTTGGCTCCTGGCTTCGGATCAGCTCAGCTCTGGCTATTGCAGCCATCTGGGGAGTGAACCAGTGGATTGGATGAAAGACCTCTCTCTCTCTCTGCCTCTCCTCTCTCTGTGTAACTCTTTCAAATAAATAAATCAATATTTAAAAAAATTTGTGGGCAAATGGAATTGAAAGATAAGTTTATTTTGGTTCAGAAATCATATTGAAGTCCACGCACGGTTCTCTCTTAAAACGCATCTCCAGAACTTTTTGAAGACTTCCCTGAATCTTTGCGATTCCTTAGTATGAGATAGTTGTTCATTCTTTTCCATTGCTGTGTAGCACCCCATTGTTTGAGATACCACAATTTGTTTATTACTTTTTAAAAAACATTTATTTTATTTATTTGAAAAACAGGGTTACAGAGAGAGGTAGAGAAAGAGAGAGGTCTTCCATCCTCTGGTTCACTCCCCAGATGGCCGCAACAGCCGGAACTGCGCTGAACCGAAGCCAGGAACCAGGAGCTTCTTCCAGGTCTCCCACGCCGGTGCAGGGGCCCAAGGACTTGGGCCATCTTCTACTGCTTTCCCAGGCCATAGCAGAGAGCTGGATCAAAGTGGAGCAGCCAGGACTAGAACCAGCACCCACTTGGGATGCCGGTCCTTCAGGCCAGAGCTTTAACTCACTACACCACTGCGCCACAGCGTCAGCCTAGTATTTATTACTTTTTTGGTGATTGTTTGGGTTGTTTCCAGTTCGGGCTCTCAGGAGTAAAGCTGCTATGAAGATTGATTGACAAGCTTTTTTTCGGACTTGTTTTCACTTCCCTCCTGGATATTGGAGTATAGTTGTTGGGTGACTTGGCTAATGAAGTTGTAACTTCATAAAATACTGCCAAATTGTTTTCCCTAAAGTATGTCTTATTTTATATGCTGGCCAGTAGTATTTCAGAATTCCTGTTGCCCTACAACCCTGCCTACACTTACTACTGTCTGTCTTTTTTGGTTCCTGTAGTGGGTTTTCAGTGAGATCTCATTGTATTTCTCTGGTGACTCATTATGTCTAACTTTTTTTTTTTTTCATGTGCTGAATGACTAGTCATATATATTCCTTTGTGAACTGTCTGTTACAACCTCGTTCCTGCATCCGGGAGGGGGGTTGTAGAATGAGTGGGTTTTCATCTTTTTCGTTCAGTAAATCCTTGGTGAGTGATTGAATGACCTTAGATTAACTCAAATGTGTGTTACCCTTTTGGCCATTTGAAACCTCGAATATAATACAACTCATATGAAATAAGCAGCGTTAGTAGTAGATTTTTTTTTAAATATGATATTAAAATAAAGATCAGTAGTTTCCTGCCTTTGGTAGGAAATATTATCTTCTTAACCATCACTCTTATTCTCATGGTTTACTCTTTTTGACCTTGAGGAAGCTGTAGTCTACAGACAAGAGTTTTGTGGCTCACGTGGTTACTAGATTGCTGCATTGTTTCTCTAAGGCTAAGAAATGCTCTTACCTAATTTTTATCTTGTCTAAAAATGGAAGGAGAATCTTAGCCTTTTTATTTTTAACTGTCACTGAAGCATCTTTGCCATTAAGGGTGAAGGCTGATCTGTAATCCTTCTGCTGACATGTACACTGCACCTTGTGATTCTAATATGAACATTGTGTCTGCTTTCTGCATTTTTTAGCTATTTTCTATATATTTTAGCTTTTGCTTTGTTTAAGTGTGGAGAATAGCAACGAAATAAACACATAAACCCACTCAGAACTATGGCTAAAACAACACCAGCAATAATCAAGCAGTACATACCTGGTATTGGAAAAGTGCCAGAGGTACCCCTTGGGTAAGGTGTTGCTTGGGGTGCTTATATCCCATATCAGAGTCCCTGGATTAGATAGCTGCTCTGCTTCCAATCCAGCATTCTTGTTAATGCATACCCTGGGAGGCAGCACTTGATGTCTCAGCTACTTGGATTCTTGCCACCCACGTGGGAGATCCACCATGAGTTGCAGGCTCCTGGCTTCAGCCTGGCCTATTCGTAGCTGTATCGGGCATTTGAGCACTGGACCAACAGATGGAATTTCTCTGTATGTCTTCCTTTCTTTTATGTAAATATATACATATGGGTTTTTTGAAACAAGAAAAGCAACACAGAGTAGTGTCATGTGTCTACCTCTGTAATTAGGAATGAAGTCTGTTTCCCCAGTTCATTCTCTTTCCCTAAAAGATCTAGCTGCTCAAATTTCTTATGATTCCTTCTACTAATATGTGATCTCTCCTTTTATTCTTTTAAACTTTTCTTTTTAAGACTTTATTATTATTATTATTATTGTTACTATTTGAGAAAGAGTGAGAAAGAGAAACAGATCCATCACTTGCTCACTCCCCAAACACTTGCCGTGACCAGATCTGGGCTGCCCCAAGCTGGGGACTAGGAACTCAGTCCAGTTCTCTCATGTGGGTGGCAGGAACCCAATTGCTTGAGCCATCACCACTGCCTCCCAGGGTCTGCACCAGCAGGAAACTGTAGTCAGGAGCTAGAGCTGGATGTTACACCCAGGCACTTCGATATGGAATGCTGGCCTAAATGTCTGGCCAGTCTCTCTTTTTTATTTTTTGTTATCTAAAAAAGTATATATGAGAGGCAAACAGACAGAAACATACATATACATGCACACACATACAGAGGATGGAGGGAGAGAGGGAGTGAGAGAGAGAGAGAGAGAGAGATAGAAATGGGGGGGAGGCAGGGAGGGAGGGAGGGAGGGAGAGAGGGAGAGAGAGCGCTCCAGCCCAAGTGAGCTAGAGCTAGGGAGCAACAGGGGGCTCCATCCACTGATAAATTCCCAAGATGCCTGGGATACCTGGGGCTTGGGAAAGGCCCAAGGGGGGAGCTGGGAACTCACTTGCAGTTTCCCAACTGTGTGGCAGGAACCCAGTGACTTGAGCTGTCTCCAGTGCTTCTTAGGATGGTCATTGGCAGGAACCTGGAGTCAGGACCCAGATCTGGTAACTGAACCGGGCCTCTCCTGCATGGCATGTGAGTGCCTTAACTGTGAGGCTAAATGCCTATTCCTATGGCACATGTTCAATGTAATAGCTTAGTTTACATTCTTTTTATTTTAGCCCTCTAGTATTATGTGATATAGGACACCCCCCCAATTAATACTATTTCTTCCTTTTGTTAAAATGATGTATTTGTTCATTTATTTGAGTGGCGGGGAGAGAGAGAGAGAGAGAGAAAGAGAGAGAGAGAGAGACTGAAAGAGATCTCCCTTGGCCAGCGCCACGGCTCAATAGGCTAATCCTCCACCTAGCGGTGCCGGCACACCGGGTTCTAGTCCCGGTCGGGGCACCGGATTCTGTCCTGGTTGCTCCTCTTCCAGGCCAGCTCTCTGCTGTAGCCCGGGAAGGCAGTGGAGGATGGCCCAATTGCTTGGGCCCTGCACCTGCATGGGAGACCAGGAGAAGCACCTGGCTCCTGCCTTCGGATCAGTGCGGTGCGCTGGTCGCAGTGCGCCAGCCGAGGTGGCCACTGGAGGGTGAACCAATGGCAAAAGGAAGACCTTTCTCTCTGTCTCTCTGATCTCCCATCTACTGGATAGAGTTTATTCCCCAAATGCCCACAATGGCTAAGGGTAGGCCAGGATAGAGCCAGGATCCAGGAACCCCATCTGGTCTCTCACATGAGTGACAGGAACTCAAGGACTTGAGCCAGTGCCCGCTGCTTTCTAGATACATTAGCCCACTGATTTCTAGGTGCATTAGCAGAGAGCTGGGTCAGAAGCACAATAGCTGTGATGAGAACTGGCACTCTGATATGGGATTCGGCCTCTCCAGCAGTGGCTAAACCCACCGTGCCACCGTGCCTGCCTGCATGTCATTTCATCTGGACTACTCTCTTGCTTGCCTTTTCCCCTGCAGAGAAAAATCTCACTTCCATTCTTTTGATGACTGAGGGCAGCCAAGGAGAATTGCATTGTGTGGTTTTCTTAAAACTTTCAGGCTGCTGTAAACAACTTTCAGCCCTGTTGTTGATGTTTTCTGTCTGATGTGTCTTTTGCAGGAGGAAGGCTGAACAAGGACCTGCGACATTTTCTCAGTCAGCGGTTCCAGAAAGGCTCTCCTGACCATGAACTCCAGCAGACCATAAGGGATAACCTTTACCGCCATGCTGTGCCTTGTAAGTAGCCAGTTTCTGGCATCTCACTGCTGGGTGAATGTGTAGAAAGTCAAGGGAAAAAAAAGGTCACTGCTTTTTTAAAAGGTTATCACTGGTTCTGGAACACTTGGCAGCTTTCCCGCTCAGCTGACTTGCTAGGTTGGGTGAGTCGTAACAGGCAGTGGGACCAACAGCACAGCTTCACGGTATGCCTGGATGTCCTTCCTAGCTTTGCCACTTGCTGGTTTGCAAAGATGGGCAAATTACCTTTCATAAAGTCCTCTTTTCACATGAGTGGAAAGGGTATGCCAGTAATACTAGCTTCATCGAACTATAATGAAGGCTAAATGAGATGAATTGTGTAAGGCATTCTCCAAAGTATTGGCATGGTGCAAGCTTCTGTAAATGTTAACTCTCATTGTCATTAATGAAATGGGCCAATCCAGAGACTTTTAGACTGACTTGGATGGAGACCAGTGGATCCCTAATGGCCCCTCAGGGAGCTCTTTCTCCCCCTACTTTCTGTCCTTCCATCCAACTCTATTAAATTTGTCAGTAAGAATTTCTTATATCTCTTTTTTTTGGAGGAATGGTTTCTACAGATTAAAATAATCCCAAATCCCCCAAAATGTTGGATTAGATCAAATCTAAGACAGCAGGACAGAAAACCTAGGAACTCTGAAAGCTGGGTTTGTGTTAAGGGAAGGAAGAAGGCAGTTGGTTGATCTGTAGATTAAGTGGCCCTCAGTTGTAGTGAAGTATTGCTGTGCCTGCTGCACTGTGGTCCTGCATAGCTGACCATAATGGGTGGATGCAGGGAAGACATACATCGAATTTTACTCAAGGCATGAGGGGGACCGGCGCTGCGGCTCACTAGGCTAATCCTCCGCCTTGCGGTGCCGGCACACCGGGTTCTAGTCCCGGTCGGGGCACCGGATTCTGTCCTGGTTACCCCTCTTCCAGGCCAGCTCTCTGCTGTGGCCAGGGAGTGCAGTGGAGGATGGCCCAAGTACTTGGGCCCTGCACCCCATGGGAGACCAGAATAAGCACCTGGCTCCTGCCATTGGATCAGCGCGGTGCACCGGCCGCAGCATGCCGGTCGCGGCAGCCATTGGAAGGTGAACCAATGGCAAAGGAAGACCTTTCTCTCTGTCTCTCTCACTGTCTACTCTGCCTGTCCAAAAAAAAAAAAAAAAAAAAAAAAGACATGAAGGGAGAATGATTCTTCTTCTATTGCTTGGAATTTTCCTTTTCTTCTGTGCTACCCTATCTTTCAAAATTTGAAATATTTTGCTTGGAAATAACATTTTTTTAACGAGGCCAAGAAAGGAGAAATCCATGTTTAAGGTAAACTTCCTATGAATGTGTTTTGTTTGTATAAATGGCTTCCTTTAAAAAAAAAAAGTTTTTGTGAGTGACTTTCTAAAGGGCTGATATGTCCTTAAACTTCTGTAAACTGATAAGCCCAAATAATCAGACATTTCTGATGCTTATAACGACTTAGGTTGTACAACTAGGCTGATGCCTTGAGAGATCAGATTCTAGATTAGCCTCTTGCCCTCCATTTTATTTCTTAATTAAAGTCAGGTTCTAAGAGGAAAGGCGAAGAGGTAAATTGCCAGTGACATGGGACAGGGCTTCATGGTTGCCTCTTTCCACTGAGAGGCAGGGCTGCACTTGACAGAGAGAGACTGTGGCAAGGTATTCATGTGAGTGCATCTGTGACACTCAGCATTTGCATTGAAAGCTGACATTCTAATAGCATCCTCTTCATAATCCCCAGTATTTTGGAGTAATAAGAATGGTAGTCATATTGGTGGGGCATGGATTATCATTCTATTTTTTTTAAAAGATTCATTTATTTATCTGAAAGTCAGAGCTACACAGAGAGAGAAGGAGAGGCAGAGGGAGAGAGGTCTTCCATCTGCTGGTTCACTCACCAGTTGGCCGCAATGGCAGGAGATGCACCAATCTGAAGCCAAGAGCCAGGATCTTCCTCTGGGTCTTCCCACGCGGGTGCAGAGGCCCAAGGACCTGGGCCATCATCCACTGCTTTCCCAGGCCACAGCAGAGAGCTGTATCAGAAGTGGAGGAGCCAGGTCTCGAACCATCACCTATATGGGATGCCAGCACTGCAGGCGGTGGCCTTACCTGCTACGCCACAGCGCCGGCC
Organism: Oryctolagus cuniculus; assembly: GCF_051225735.1. Classification (NCBI taxonomy): domain Eukaryota; kingdom Metazoa; phylum Chordata; class Mammalia; order Lagomorpha; family Leporidae; genus Oryctolagus; species Oryctolagus cuniculus. The sequence goes on from NC_142876.1 coordinate 85,299,886, forward strand.
CCTATCATTCTATTTTTATACATCAAGAAACTGCGATAGGGGCCAGTATCCCATGTAGGTGCCTGTTCAAGTCCCAGCTTCTCCACTTCTGATCCAGCTCCCTGCTAATGTGCCTGGGAAAGCTGTAGAAGATGGCCCAAGTGCTTGGGCCCCTGCACCCATGTGGGAGACCCAGGAGATGCTTCTGGCTCCTGCTCTAAGCTTCAAATCAACCCAGCTCTGTGCATTGTGGTCATCTGGGGAGTGAAGCAGCTGATGGAAAATCTCTGTGTCTTTTCTCTCTCTCTCTCTCTCTCTCTCTCTCTCTGTAACTCTTGTGTTTCAAATAAATAATTAAATCTTTTTTTTTTTTTTTGACAGGCAGAGTGGACAGTGAGAGAGAGAGAGACAGAGAGAAAGGTCTTCCTTTGCCGTTGGTTCACCCTCCAATGGCCGCCGCAGCCAGCGCGATGTGGCCGGCGCACCGCGCTGATCCGATGGCAGGAGCCAGGTGCTTCTCCTGGTCTCCCATGGGGTGCAGGGCCCAAGCACCTGGGCCATCCTCCACTGCACTCCCGGGCCACAGCAGAGGGCTGGCCTGGAAGAGGGGCAACCAGGACAGAATCCGGCGCCCCGACCGGGACTAGAACCCGGTGTGCCGGCGCCGCTAGGCGGAGGATTAGCCTAGTGAGCCGCGGCGCCGGCCAATAATTAAATCTTTAAAAAACCACAAAGAACCTGAGGCAAGCGAGACTGACTGGTGTTGTGGTACAACAGTAAAGACAATGCCTGAATACCAGCGTTCCATATTAGAGTGCCCGTTTGAGCTCTGGCTGCTCTGCCTCTGACCTAACTCCCTGTTAACGCACCTGGGAAAGAAGCAGTAGATGGCTCAAGCCCTAAATCCTCTCACCCACGTGAGAGTCTTGGATGCAACACCAGCATTCCATATTAAAATGCCAGTTTGAGCTCTGGGTGTTTTGCTTCTGACCCAACTCCCTGTTAATGCACATGAGGAAGAAGCAGAAGGTGGCTCAAGAACTTGAAATCCTGTCCCCCATATGGGAGTCCCGGATGGAGTTCCTGGATCCTGGCTTTGACCTGGCCCAGTCCAGGGTATTGCAGTCATTTAGGGAATGAACCAGCCTTTGGAAGATCCCTCCCTGTCTCTGTCCTTCTCTCTTTCTGCCATGGTGCCTTTAAAATAGATAAAATAAACATTTTTAAAGGGAATAGAAACTGAGGCACATAGATAGGCCAGTAGAAGTAAGGGTGCAGGTGGCAAAGGCTTGGAGTCTCTCAAGCCCACCGATCGTCTTGACTCAATGTCAGGATTTACTGTTGCAGTAAGCCCTTGACATTGAAGGTCTTTTATGCCCATTTGACAAATCAAGAAGCAGCGTCTCTAGGGGATTAAGTAACTAATAAATAGCAGGTCCTAGTCTTTATGACTCAAGCCACTGGGGGCTGTTTCAGTAGCTGCACCATACCTGGCTCTGAAGTTACAGTATAGTGTGTTGAATACACTTTTGCCGAATTCGGTGATTATAGAATCATGATTGTTCTGTGTAATTTTTCCCCTACTCAGATTCCAATTTAAGAAATGGGAATGAAGCAAATGAGCACACCATTTCTTGATGCATCTGTGGTGTTACCATGGTTACCTGTGGGCATGTTTTCCCATTTATTTTTTTCCACTGATTTATTGGACCTGACTGTGAGCTAAATGGCTTGATTTTAAGCTTACCACTCCGTAGGAATTGGGGCAAAAATGACTTCAGTTGGTGGAAAAATTATGTTTGTCTTTGCTTGTATAAAACTCTTGGTATTGATGTTTTATTTCTCCAAAACCAGTAAATCAGGAATTTGGAAAGTGGAAATGGTGTTCAACTGACAGAGAAAGCAAGTACCAATTCATTTTACATTTCCTTCATAAAATGGAAAATAACTGAGTCTGGGGCAGAGCGCCTGCCTTTGAACAGGAGGAGACCAGAGGTGACTTGGGATTTGGTTTCAGGCTTGGATTACTCTGGCCTCATTTGTGTTTATTTTGGTTCTTGAGCTCACGTGACTTGTAAAGCAGAGCTCTTACCAACGCTTGTGCTAATGGATCCGGAAGCCCAAGATGTGGAGAATGGAGCCTCCCGCTTCCGTTGTCACTGTGCCATGGTGAACAGAGCTCATGTCTCCTGTGTTTTCAGAGCTTCTTGCTGCAGATGTTGTAGGGATGTCAGTATTTTTTAAGAAGGCATGACTTCATGAGCAGGTGCTTGGGAGTGGGAAACCTTCATGCCCTGGACATTTTAGGAGGCTCGGGGGCCACCTGCAATGAAGACTTAGGGCTCCCTCATTCTGCAGTTCTTTTTAGTGTCGCCATAGTGTAGTCTTCTGCACTTCATAATGAACTTGACCGCTTAGGATTCAATTTTATCCCAATTCCTCGGTAATGACAACACAGACAATAGCACCCCTGTTTTGAGGCTAAGATGATGGATAAAAATTAACTTCCTCAAAATCATACCACTTCTAAATACCATATTACTTCATTTATCCAATGCTAGTTTTATTTTTCAGAATTTTCACAGCTTTATTGAAATAAAACTCACATACCCTAAAATCCGCCCATTGGAAATCCATCCGGTGCTATTTTTGTGACAGTTACTATCTCCACTTGCCTTTTTATTTTGCCTTCATTCAAGAATTTGTATTGTTTCTATAATATGGAAAAAAGACATTTTAGTTGGAATTTAATTATACTTGCTGCTGAAAACCACCACCACCCAATGGGAAAAAAATGACAGAAAAGAGAACCAGATGCAGAATGAGTCAGAAGGGGTAGTGGGAGGTGGGCCTGGTCTGCTAACAGAACTTCTTGTTACTCTTTGGTCAAATGACAATAGAAGCACTAACTCAACCAGTGTCTCACCAGATAGGCACAGAAACTGTTAGAGATGAGTCTCCTTGAAGGAAATAGACTCAGAGAGGTTAATAGCTTGCCTAAGGTCACCTGGCAGATAGAATAGTCAAGGTTAAAGTAGGTGTATTTAACTCCCAAGTTGGGTGTAATTAATAATGTTCTAATTAGACTAAAATAGAAATAGGCCTTTGAAAGTAAAAAGGGGAAAATGTTTCTGATGGCCAAATTTATAGTCTTAACTGTTTAAAATGATAGTGTTTTATGTCTTCGGGTGAGAGTGATGTGAGGCACCATCCCTCAAAAATATTTTTAATTTTTAATTTAATTTTCTGATTTCCAAGAAATTCCCTGGTTTGATTAATAGAATTAAAAAAAATGCATCCTTTTTATTGTTAAGTCATAAAGAGGTATCAAAATTAAAAGCAAAAATTATAGGGCAAGATTAACAAAACTACTAGAAGCATCAAAGGAGTGAAAATGGGACTAGGTGCAGAGCAATATGAATTAATGAACATGGGAAGGACAAGATTGGGGTGAACAGTGAGCATGTGCTGAAGATACTGGGGAGAGGATCTGGTGAGAATTTTCATCTTAGACAAGCGCCAAGGTAAAGAAATAATGGGATAAGATTCCTAAACCCCACTATGTGCTTAAGAGTCATCCTTGCCGTTGGCGCTGTCTGTGTCATCCTCTCCTTCCTCAGCCTCATTTTCATCATCCTTGATCAACTCCAGCTCCTTGTTTGGTCTGCTGCTTTTCAGTTTTTTCCAGGCTTTCCAGCAGAGAATCCACTTTTTGTTTATCTGGGTCAACTCCTTCTTCATGGCCTGGAGGTCATCTCCTTTCAACTTCCCAGACTTGGAAGAAGATCCTCGTTGTCCACTCTTAGAATTGCAACCACTTTTTCCCCTTCTTGAGGTGTTTCCTGATAAACACGCTGGCGTTTCGAGGGCACTGCAGCCCGAGCCAGGAGCCAGGAGCTTTATCTGGGTTTCTCATGTGGGTGGCAGAATACCAATGACTTGAGCCATCCCCTGCTGCCTTCCAGTATGCTCATTAGCAGGACGCTGGGGTTGGGAGTGGAGCCAAAGCTTGAACCGAGGCACTGGAATAAGGAATGTGGGCATCCCAGAGCAGCAACTTAACTGCTGGGCCAAATGTCCATTCCAGGTTGTCTCCTTTTTATTTGACTGGTTTCCGTCTTCTAAATTTTAGCCTGAAGGCTACTTCCTGCATGAAGTCCTCCGTAGCCTCCACAGATTGGGCTTGCAGCCCTTCTGAGTATTCCCAGATCTTCTTCCATGGCTCCCTTCATGCATGCCCAGTGCCGGTTATGGTGTTCACTATATATTTGCGTGTCCTGCAAAATCTAACTTTCCAGGGCCAGGCATTGGATCTACCTTAGCGACTAGCCCACACCTAGTTCTGCCTGGACCACAAGGTCAGTGTTTGTTGAATGAATGAAGAAATGGAAGACCACACTCTGCAGATGTTTTATTTTTTTTCCCTTGTTCCCTAGTATTTCAGAGAAATGGCAGACTTTGGCTGGCACCGCGGCTCACTAGGCTAATCCTCCGCCTTGCGGCGCCGGCACACCGGGTTCTAGTCCCGGTCGGGGCGCTGGATTCTGTCCCGGTTGCCCCTCTTCCAGGCCAGCTCTCTGCTGTGGCCTGGGAGTGCAGTGGAGGATGGCCCAAGTGCTTGGGCCCTGCACCCTATGGGAGACCAGGATAAGTACCTGGCTCCTGCCATCGGATCAGCACAGTGCGCTGGCCACAGCGCGCTGGCCGCGGCGGCCATTGGAGGGTGAACCAACAGCAAAAGGAAGACCTTTCTCTCTGTCTCTCTCTCTCACTGTCCACTCTGCCTGTCAAAAAAAAAATAAATAAATAAATGGCAGACTTTTAGAATGAAAGTCATCAGAGGAGCTTGGGCCCAGAGAAGGGTCATAGTTAACTAATGAAATCCCCTCATTATGTGGCCAGTAATGTGAGCCCCAAGGGAAAAAGTCCAAGCTCCTGCAGGCTTGGAGCTGCAGAGCCCGTTCACAGCTCCCCCTAATTGCACTCTAGATGTGGCTGTACCTCCTGCATTGATAGCCTTTCTGTTTTATGACTTCCTGTCCTAGCTGATGTGACAACATCCACGATTCTTGCTCTGGAATGGCTGCTTTTCCGGTGAAGATGAATGTGTTACCTGACAGGGCTTGTCATTTAGTATACTGCTGCTGTCGAAGCCAGCTACAGCTCACCCAGCCGTGCCGCTCCTCTGGAATGCTCCACAACGCTCCTCCCATTCCTCCTCACTTCTCGGGGCCCAACTCTCAGGAACTCGTCTTTCCTTTTAAGCAGAGGTCATCTAGGATAAATTGATTTTGTTCTGTAGCTTAACACTTTGTTGATCAAGGCTCTCCCTGATGCCAAGGCCTGTCCAAGAGGCACTGGTCATTGATGGAAAGGAGTTTGCGAAGAGATGAGATGCATTTGAGCTGCAGGACAATTTAAAGTTGCTGTGGTGAGCGTAAGTGACCCTGTGCTTTAGTAACAGAGGTGCCGTATTCCAGTGGGAGTTTTCGTATCTGGTAACGTTTGGCCTCATTTCTTATTTTCATCAGGGCCAAAGTACCTCTGGTGCTAGCTGCGCCTTATTTTCTTGTAAGTGCAGTTGTTTCTAGTCCAGCCTGTCTGAAATCAGCCTTTTCTGCTTTCTGCTGTGCTTCGTAGCAGTTAGAGCTGAGGACACAAGCCAGACCAATTTATTAGCCAAAGGCCAGGGCGGGGACTGGACTCAGGAAGATAGATTGTCTTCTGGATCATGCAACCCTGGGTTCAGGTTGTGTTTCACACTTGGGGAATGCTTCCAGGCCTGTATCATGAACTAGAAAATTCTTAAGCTGCCATAGCACTGATCAGGTAGAGCTCACAGGGAACATTCTCACTGTCATTAATGTCATTGTCCTCTAGCCAAAGGAAGGGCTGTCTAAAATTAAAAGTTTACAAAGCCTGGCCTGTGAGTGACAGTAATAGAATCTCTCCAGTTTTTGGACTGTGTGCCAGGAGCTTACAATAGTCAGTCTGTGTCTGTATTACCTGTCTGTCTGTCTGTCTGATTCTCTTCTCCACTACCTTTCTTCCTGTCATCCAGGGCACCAAGACTCGTGAGGATATGAACACAGGCCGCTTGGCTCGTAAACTCTGCCTCTCTTCTGTGTAACCACAAATGGTTGTTGCCTGTGGTACAGTCAGTGCTTGTCTCCTTCTGTCCTCTTGTACCCATCACTAAGGTATCCTCTAAGGCTGGTCTCTGGGCTGGGGACCCTCCCCACAAGCCCACCCGCCCTTTTACTACTGACACGTGTCCCTTTCAGCCTTCTGCAGTAAAACATTTTTTGCTTTGCGTTGGTTTCATATTGAGCTTCTGAAAAGAAGCCAAGAATTAGAACAAAAAATGAACGGTTCCTGCTGTGCTGTGAGCCCCCTCCTCCAATAACATGGGTATGAGACTTCAGGGGGTTCATGGGAAAATAGAATTAAAAGATGATGCCCATTTTCTGAGCAGTCTTGAAGCCTCTCCTATGTTAACAAGGGACTTAAACCAGTACTGATAAAAAACATGCTGTGTGATGGGATCTCCTATCAACAAAAGCAGATTAGTAGGTAGTGATGGATTTTTATATTTTTGATTTGTTTCTGTGTTTTGTATAATGCTTATTACATTTTTCCATATATAGACAATAACCTTGGGGGCCGGCGCCATGGGGCACTAGGTTAATCCTCCACCTGCGGTGCCGGTTCTAGTCCCGGTTGCTCCTCTTCCAGTCCAACTCTCTGCTGTGGCCTGGGAAGGCAGTGGAGGATGGCCCAAGTACTTGGGCCCCTGCAACTGCATGGGAGACCAGGAGGAGGCGCCTGGCTCCTGGCTTCGGATTGGCGTTAGTTCCGGCCATTGTAGCCATTTGGGAAGTGAACCAATGGAAGGAAGACCTTTCTCTCTGTCTCTCTCTCTCTCACTGTCTGTAACTCTACCTGTCAAATAAATAAATAAATCTTAAAAAAAAAAAAAAGACAATAGCCTCCATACATGATGGCCTGTGTTTTTCCTCCACTGCTTGTTTGCTGTTTTGATGTGTTTAAGGGGAGATAGCACTTAATATAGTAGTCCAGGCAAGGAGTTCTGTGCCACATTTAAACATCGTGGAGTTAGAGGAGAATTTTTTTTGGATGAGATGCCACTTGGAGTTAGAGTCTGAAATCAGGTGACTGTTAAACAATTGAAGGGCCATGAGGGAAGCAGGAAGATTCCCTGAGATTCTGGACTGTCATTCGTTGAAGAACTTTGAGCATCCTGAAACCTGTGGATACACACCAGCAACCTACCTCTTCTGTGTGACAACCCGTAACAAACCACCAGCACCCATTTCTAAAGTGCCCCTTGTGGGGCAGGGAGGCCAGCAGGGAAGAATCTATGTTTCCTTTTTGCCACGGGAATTTTCCCAACAGCGAGTTTATGAGAAGGGCCTAGATCTTCCTGAATGAGACACTTGTTTTCTCTGGGCTCTGCTGCTCCTAGGAAAGCACGCAGCCGCCGTCCTCTGTGCTGTGAACTTGATTTCGGCAGATCTTCCTAGGAGGACCATGGTTTCGAGATCTTCTTGGGAATGGGCTGAGTTGATTTTGGAAGTGATTTGTGAACTGAGATCTAAAGCCATATCCTCCCCTGTAGCCTTAATTAGTAATAAAGCTGACATATTGATTAATGGAGCATCATGCTATTGGTTCTAAAGACATCATTTATTTCAGTCCATGTCAGTCACTTTTCCTGGTGCTTTGCTGTCTTATTTATCTTTTTTTTTATTTTCCTTTTTCCCATCTCATATAGTTTTTCAGTCGTTCTCCTTAGAGGTTATCTAGACTCTTTGCTTTTTGAAAGCTTCAAGAACTTCCATGAAATTCTGAATTCTGCAGGAGACATGCAGCCATTGTTAGTTGCACTGCGTCATAGACAGCCTAAGCAGTGTACAGCTATCACTTTGTTCATTCCACCAGTGGTACGAGACGGGTACTGCAGTCATTATACAGATGTGGCAGAGAGGGACTGGAGAGGCTGAGGAACTCACCTGACATCATGCTTTATAACAAAAATGCAAATGTTTATGAGCATATGTCACAAATTCTACCAAACATACGTTACCTCCTTTAGTTCTTAATCTTTTGAAGTATGAGTTGATATTGTATCCCTTTCCCAAAAGAGAAAATGAGACCTAAAATGGCCCAAGGTTGTAGATGCTATTGAGAGTTGAATTTGAATCTGATAGGTCCATCCCAGCGTCATTCATTGTTTGATGCTAGAGCTGTAGTTTGTTGAAGCAACATGGCATTAACAGAAAAGAGCACTCCCGGAAGGGTTGTGCCATCCCTCTTAGGCCACCACTGGAGCCCATTCAGCTTTGCACAGCTGGACCCACTCCCTGTCTTTGTGTCTCACTTGTCCCTTGGCATAGATGAGTTGGGCCCAGAAGAGGTAGGTGTGATGAACTTTCAGACATGGTGGACCCAGGAGGCTGGCAGCCTCTCCCAGTTTCCTCGTGTGAGCTAGTGGTGCATGCTTCCCAGAAGTCCAGTTCTTCATTAGCTTTATTGCTGTTGATGAGAACTGTGTAAGCCATCAACAGAGAGCATAGCGCTTCTTGTGTCCTCTGTTTAGACCTGCTACTTAGAAGTCTTCTTCCTTCTTCTGGACCTCTTTCCCTTCCCTTAAATTTTTTTTTTTTAATTTGTTTAAAAGGGAGAGGCATGTGGGAGGAGGCTGGGGTGGGGAGGGAGGCAGAGAGAAAGAAAGAAACTCCCCCATCTGCTGGTTCACTCCCCAAGTGCTCACAGTAGCTGAGATTGGGCTGGGCCAAAAACTAGAAGGTGATAACTCAGTGCACATCTCCCATATACTTGGGTGGCAAGAACCCTATTACCTGAGCCTTTTCTGCTGCCTCCCAGGGTCTGCACTGGCAGAAAGCCAGAGTCGGGAGCCAGAACCTGAACTTGAACCTTAAAAAAAAATATTTAGGGGTCAGTGTTGTGGTAGTGGGTGAAGCTGCCACCAGGGGAGCCAGCATGCCATAGCGGCTGCTCCACTTTGATCCAGCTCCCTGCTGATGTGCCTGGGAGAGCAGCAGGGGATGGCCCAAGTGCTTGGGTCCCTGTACCCATGTAGGAGACCCAGAAGAATCTCCTGGCTTCAGATCAGTCCAGGTCTAGCGGATGTGGCCATTTGGGGAGTGAACCAGCAGATGGGAGATCTCTATCTCTGTTTCTGTCTCTCCTCTTGCTCTCCTGTAACTCTGCCTTTCAAATAAATAAATCTTTAAAAAATTATTTACTTGAAAGAGTTATATATAGAGAGAAACAGAGAAACAGAGACAGGGAAAGAGAGATATCTTCTACCTGCTGGTTCACTCCACTGATGGACTCAATGGATGGGGCTGGGCCAGGCCCAAACCGGAGCCAGGAGCTTCCTCCTGGTCTCCCACATGGGTGCAGGGGCCTAAACACTTGGGCCATCCTCCACTGCTTTTCCCAAGCCATTAACATGTTGCCGGATCAGAAGTGGAGGGGATGCCGATGTTGCAGGTGATGGCTTTACCCGTTTTGCTACAATGCAGGCGCCAGAACCTGAAATTCACCCTGAGGCCAAACACCTGCCCCTCTCTTCCCTTTGTACATGATTCCCCAAGCCCAAACTTCTTCCTTTTCTCTTTCCAAATTCTCTGTAGGTTTTGAGCCATACTTATATGAAGATTCTACTTTTAATTTTTTAATGAACAAGCTAAATTTAAATAAAAAGATTTTCCAACAGTTGTTGAGTTAACAGCCCAACACTAGATGCTGGGCAAGAATACAGTGAAGATTAATAATTGGATGATTTAGCCAATAATAGGCATGCTTGAAGCAGCACATTTTCTGCATATTCTCAGCATCAGCTAATTCCCCAATGTTCTTTTTCTTTGTGTTTCTTATTATATGTTGTTAACCCTAATTGCTGTTGTAGACTGGCTGAGTGGATAGTCCTAGTGGAGAAAAAAAAAAAGGGAAAATATTATAAACTTAAAAGCTTGTCACGCTGGACTGTTAATGTATTCAAGTAAACATGGTTTGATTGGTGTTCTTTATTCTAAGGTTCTCAGGGGTGTAGAAAAAAGAAAGCTTTAGGAGTTTAGATTAAGTTTAATTACAGTTGATGTAATTTATAATCTTCTTAGGAAAATGTGTTAGACCAGGCCTCACCACGTAATAACAGCATCTAGTGTTAATCGAGTACTTACTATATGCACAGGCTCTGTACTCAATGATTTACAAGGTTTATCTCTGACTCTCTCCAGCCTCTGAGAGACATGATGTTAGCTTTTCTGTTACCTGTTAGCGTTCAGCAGTTGAGGTGTGGAGAGCTTAGCAGTGGTTTGCCCCAGGATACATGGTTTAATAATGATAAAACTCGAATCCAAACCCCCTTTAGAACTGCAACCCTTGGTTGATTTCTCTGCCTGCGGTCACTGAAACTGTTTTTTTATTATTATTATTATTATTAATGTATTGGATTTTAAAAGGAGTCTTCTCTTAATAACATATGGATTAGTCCAGGGCTGGGTGTGGGATACTAATCTATCTATTTGGCAGCCATGTTAATTTATTTAATTGCTTTGTAATTTTAGCTGACATTTTTCATCAAGATTCGTTGCAATTATAAAGCAATTTCCATAGCGATTTATGAAGGTACATGAAAGTTTTTGTAGTTTCACCACCATTTATTATTTATTTTAAGAGAGCGGTTCCACACTTTAGTTTCCTGAGAATCATTTAAGTCAAAAGAATGAAGTATACTGTATTTTAAAAGAAAGGCATGTGTTTGATGAAAATTAAGTACAGACAAATGTTCCAGCTCCCATCATGTGTATTTATGCTAAGATCCAAATAGGGATGCTTTGCTGGTTGCTATCTGATTGGTTTACCATTGTGGTGGACCATATGCCCAAAATAGTTGCCTTAAATTTAAAAAAGAAAATGTCCATTGCATCATTTCAACCATAATTTAAATAAAATAGGGTTGGGTATTTGGCCTAGCCATTAGGAAGCCCATAACTCACATCAGAGTACCTGGGTTTGAGTCACGGTTCCAGCCTGTCTTCTCCAGCTTCTTGCTAATTCAGACCATGGCTCAAGTAATTGGGACCTTGCACCCATTTAGGAGAAATAGACTGAGTTATCAACTCCTGGTTTTGGCCTGGCCCAGTCCTGGCTGTTGTAGGAATTTGGGGAGTGAACCAGAGATGGAAGATCTCTGTCTGTCTCTCCGCTGCGGCCCCCACCCCCAGCTTGTCAAATATATTTTAAAAATATAGGAAAAAGGACATGGAAACACTTTTTAAAAAATTTATTTAGGAGCTGGCGCCATGGTGTAGTGGGTAAAGCTGCCGCCTGCAGTGCCGGCATCCCGTATGGGTGTGGGTTTGAGTCCCGGCCCCTCCACTTCCCATCCAGCTCTCTGCTATGGCTTGGGAAAGCAATAGAAGATGGCCTAGGTGCTTGGGCCCCTGCACCTGCATGGGAAGACCTGGAAGAAGCTCCTGGCTCCTGGCTTTGGATTGGCACAGCTCTGGCTGTAGCAGCCAGTTGGGGAATGAGCCAGCGGATAGAAGACCTCTCTCTCTCTCTGCCTCTCCTTCTCTCTCTGTGTAAGTTTGCCTTTCAAATAAATAAATAAATCTTTAAAAATTTTATTTAAGTTTTACAAGTTTCATATAGTTCATATACACAGATTTAGGAACATAGTGGGATAACCCTCCCTCTCCCTCCCTCTTGGATTCCCATTCTTAATTTTTACAGTGATCTGTTTTCATTATACTTAATGATCGTATAGTTAACCAGACTCTAAAGGAGTTCAACAAATAGTAGGAAGCAAAAGCAAACAAAGCAAAACACTGTTCTTCAGTCGAAGAGACAAGGGCTATAAATAATCATCTATTCTCAAAATGCCTATTTCACTCCAATACATTTCAGGTATTTTATTAGTTACATAGGATCAGGGAAAACATAGGATATCTATCTTTTTGGGACTGGCTTATTTCACTAAGTGTAATGGTTTCCACGACTATCTTGTTGCAAAAGACAGAATTTCATTTTTTTTTAACAACTGAGTAGTACTCCATAATGTATATATACCATAATTTCTTTATCTAGTCAGCAGTTGATAGACATCTGGATTGATTCCTTATCTTTGCAACGGTGAACTGTACTGCAATGAACCTGGGGATACAGATAACTCTCATAAACGATTTCTTTGGGTTTGGGTAAATTCCCAGGAGTAGGATGAGCTATGTTTGTAAATGTGCAAAATACAAAATGTGTGGAGAAAGGGAGAAAGCAAGCATGATTAGCTAGTAGACTAAAATGTTGAAGATAGATGAGTCTGGGTAAAGGGTATATGATGTTTCCTGTCCTGTTTTTATTTTGAAACTTCTTACAAGTTTGAAATTATTTCCTAATAATTTTGTTTTTGAAAAACATAACACACACCAAAAGAATTACCCGGTTTGGTGGACTAGGAGATTATATGTGCATGTTGTATTTTTTATTCCCTCTTCCCCCATTTATATCAATGTTTTTAGCTCTGAATTGAGATTTTATTCCTTAATACATGGAGAGAGAGACTAGCTTGAAAGATGCTGTACATGTGTTGAAAGAGAAACTAAAACACTGGGTCTGGCTTTGCGGTGTAGCAAGTTCAAGTCCTGCCTGCTTTGATCCAGCTCCCTTCTTATGTGCTTAGGAAAATAGTGGAAGATGGCCCAAGTACTCATGTTCCTGCCAGCCAGGAGGGAGAACTGACTGGAGCTCCAGGCTCCTGGCTTTGGCCTAGCCCAGACCTAACTGTTGTGGCCTTTTGGGGAGTGAATCAGGGGATGGAAGATCTCTCTCTCTCTCTCTCTCTCTCTCTCTCTCTCTGTCACCCTTGCCTTTCAAATAAATCTTTAAAAACAATCAAAATAGAGAATACCATGTTCATGCTCAGTGTTTTAATTAATTACAGTTTCTCATTTAGCCCTTTTGGAAATATTATGAAATATGTCCTACCATTATCTTTATTATAGATGAAAAAAAAACTAAGACTCGGTCATATTTCGTGACTTGTCCTATAATTATGAATTAGGATTGAAACCCTGGCAATCAAGTTGGATACTAGACCTTCCACAAATAACCACATTTTTGTTGCTCAGGCTCTATGTGTGTATCTGTATATATAGATACACGTGTGTTCCTGAACACATTTAGAAAATAAGGAAAAATCATTTTAAATGGATCTTTAAAATCTGCTAATAAGATTCTAGGTAAATATAAAAGTACCCATCTTAATTATAATACTCATTGTTATTAATGTATATTGAATACCTGCTTTCCATGTGCTTGGTTTTATTAACTAACGGTGTCATAACTCACTTAGTCTTTATAATAGTCTTATGTTGTATGATATTTTCCTTCTCCTCATTCAAGGAAATTGCAGCACAGAGAGGTTAAATAACTTGTTCAAGATGTCACAGCAAATATAGTAGAGCTATACTATGTTGTCATATGAATTTCACTCTTAACCAGTGACTCATATTGTCCTTATTTTTAGCTTTAGAGAATATAAAAGTATAAATAATATAAAAAGTATAAATAATATAAAAGATAAATAATCAGTAAATAAACCTACTCTTTTTCTTGGGAAAGGGTGTCCTTTGCTGTTCTCTCCACTGTAATTCTTTCCTGGTCTTAGGTCGCACCAAAGCCACCACATTACACAGCTCTGGGGGCTGTGTGCATGCTGCCTGTTGTGCTACCCAGTGGCCCGACTGCATGGCCTAATGCAATGGCCATGCGAAAGATGCAGTAGTTGATTCTCAGCTGGCTAGAAGCCTGAAAGAGTAGAATCAAGTCATCATTCATTTTGGAGGGATGTATCTCAACCGTGCTTGCCAAATATGTGAGGTTTGCCTTACTGCAGTGAGGATATAGTTAGCTGAATAATTGATCACCAGAAACCTAATCGAATATAGTTGGAAGATCTCTCCCTCTTTCAAGTTTTATTTAAGGTAAACAAATTTCTTGTATTTTATATATTTCATCATATTTAGGAACAGAGTGATGCATCCCATGCTACCCTCCCTGCTGCCCACACTCCCATCCATCCTCCTCCTCCTCTCTTATTTTACAGTGATCTACTTTCAGTTTACCTTATACCCATAAGATTAACCTACTCTAAGTAAAGAGTTAAGCAAACAGTAAGAAGATAAAAACACTGTTCCTAAACAGTAGAGACAAGGGCTATAAATAATCATCGAATCTCAAAAAGTCTATTTCACTCCTATACATTTATGATACTCTATTAGTTACCACAGATCAGGGAAAACATATGGCATTTGTCTTTTTGAGACTGGCTTATTTCAATAAGTATAACGATTTCCAGTTGCATCCCTTTGATCTCTCCCTGCTTTATGCAACTCAGAGGATGGGTATAGTGTTAGAACTGGATCTTCTTGCTGGTGACTGTTGTTTTTTCATCCAGCCATTCTCTATTTAGATACTTCTCTGTGCTTTGGACAAACATGTATTGAATGCCACTATGAGCAGATGACAGTGTTGAACATTCAGCATTTAGGGGTGAGCTGGATACATTTCCTACTCCCAGGAAGCTTACAGTTAGTGGGCAAGACAAATAAAAAGGCAGTTGCAGTAAAATGTAGTAGAACCCATAATAGAATGAGCCCAGTACTGACCTACAAGGAGGGCTCAACCTTAGTCATAATATCTGTGGATCATTGTGACACAGGAAGATAAACAAATACCAAAGCAGAGACAAGCTGAAAAACAGTAGAACGTTTTCCCCAGGAAGAATGAAGAAGCATCTACCGCTGTGACTGTGGGCAGTAGAGTCCACTCAACATCTGCAGTCCTTTTCTCTTTTTAAAGGAAGCTCTTTACTAGCAGAACAATAGGCACATTAAACATCCTAAGATGCTAGTCTCAGTCCCAACATCATCTAGTACTTTGGATGGGGCTTTCTTTTTAAGCTCTTTCAAGTGTTGAGAGACCGCTTCTATTATCTCCAGAAATATTCAAAACAGTGGTACAACAAAATTCAGGCCATGGTTTTCTTGTTTGCATTTAATGAATGCTGTTGAGTATACACAAAGTAGGATCACTGTGCTATCTACCAGTTGCAGTATACATAAAACATGAACTCACAATGTGTGAAAGATGGTGTAATCTGGTAATGGTTGCCCAGTTTAAATATCTTTCATTTGTTAACATGTATTTGTACTGTAGATATAACTTTTATTGAAGAAAGGAAAAAAGTCTAAATTTGAGGCCCTTTATGAGTTGCAGACTTGGGGCAAATGGTCTTTCCCTTGTCATCCCTTTACACACTGACTAGGTGTGGGATACAGTGGGGTGACTCTTTGGACTGAGGTGTGGCTACATCAGAATCACCTGCAGTTGCTTGTTAAAGCAAGAAGCCTAAGGAGGCAAAGTGACAGATCTCCAAGGCTCAGCCGTCCCTTCTCTTCTCTTTTCACTGGACCCCTTTTGAGATTCCCATAATCGAAATCGGGGCTTTTCTACTCTTACCACCTGCCTATGAGAAGTGGAACCATTTTATTGTCTAAAAGGCCTTGCTTTGAAAAGTGAGACAAAATTTGGTTACACTAGAAATGAAATCATTTTGGGGTCCAGTGTTGTCGTTCAAGGGCTAAGCTGCTGTTTGTGATGTCAGCATCCCATACTGGAGTGCCAGTGCAAGTCCCAGCTGCTCCTCTTCTGACCCACCATCTTGCCAATGCACCTCAGAGGCCATTAGAAGATAGCCCAAGTACTGGTGACCACTGTCACCAGCAGTGGGGGACCCAGATGGAATTCTGGACTATTGATTTTGGCCTGGACCAGCCCTGGCCATTGTGTTTATTTGGGGAAGGAACCAGCATTTGGAAGATATCTCTTTCTCTCTCTTTCTGTCACTTTTGCTTTCAAATAAATGAATGACTCAAAAAAGAAAGGAAGAAAGAAAGAAAGAAATGAAATCATTTCAAAGGTCACAAAGCTGCTGACCTGCAAAAGATTTATTACTTTGCCTTTCTTGTTATACTTGTTGTACTTCAATGAAGTTGACCTTTTTCTCCTTTCCCATCTCATAGGATAAAATCATTACTAACAGACCTTACAGAATTGCTCAAGCTGTAATATCTGTGTTCTTCGTTTTTCATCAGCTGATTTTATGGCTTTATGTTCCTTATTTTCATCTCTTAAATGGTTTCACAGTCTCAGCTTCACTTTATTAGTGATTGGAGGGAAAAATACACATCTGTTTCATGGAATTTTGAAGAAACAAAGTTGCTGAGTTGTTGATAAAATGTTCTTTCAATATATATAGTGTGGGGGCCGGCACTGTGGCACAGTGGGTGAACACCCTGGCCTGAGGCGCCAGCATCCCATATGGGCGCTGATTCAAGACCTGGCTGCTCTACTTTCTGTCCAGCTCTCTGCTGTGGCCTGGGAAAGCAGTGGAAGATGGCCCAAGTCCTTGGGGCCCTGCACCAGCGTGGGAGACCTGGAGGAAGCTCCTGCTTCCTGGCTTTGGATTGGCACAGCTCCAGCCGTTGTGGCCAATGGGGGAGTGAACCATCAGGTGGAAGACCTCTCTCTCTCTCTCTCTCTCTCTCTCTGCCTTTCCTCTTTCTGTGTAACTCTGACTTTCAAGTAAAATAAATAAATCTTTTAAAAAATAAATAAATAAATATATTCCTATGATGAACATCATAGGAAGTCTCTAGGTGGAATGAAATTTTGCCCTAATTCTGATAGAAGGACCTGCAGAACCATAGCTAATTCTAGGAATCTGGGTAAGTTTTTTAAAAAGACATTTATTTGAATGGTAGTCAGACAAAGAGAGGGCATAGACAGAGATTTTCCATCCTCTGGTTCACCTCCCAAAGGGTTTTAATGACAAGAACTGAGTCAGGCTGAAGCCAGGGAACTCTATCTGGGTCTTCTGTATGGGTGGCAGGGATCCACGTGGGCCATCTTCATTGCCTTCTGAGGTCTATTAGTAGGGAGCTGGATTGGAAGTGGAGCAGCCAGGACTCTAACTAGCAATCCAATATGGAAAGCAGCCTTACAAGCCATGGCTTTACCTGCTGTACCACAACAGTGGCCCCTGTGGGTGATTTTTCCCAGAGGGACAGAAGTTTGTTGCTGATAAAGGTTTGACTGAGTTTGTGTTTGCTGCTCAGTACTTGTCCTATAGAAAAGTATTCCGGCAGCCTCCTGCATTCCTTCATAATTACCTGCCTCATGTAAGTCCACTCTGATCTGGGACCCTGTAGGCGAATTGTATCCCTTCTCAGTTCACTGTAGGATGCACCACTTACCAATCAAGAAATGGTCAGGTGTATCTAAAAGACAGTGTATCTCTGAGGAACCTGGAGCAGCTGGAAGAAAATAGCTTGTTGAGGTAATAGCTGCTGTTTTGTTTTGAACACATATTATATGCTTTGGGGATCAGACTTGTCCTGTCCTGGCACGTCAGCCCTCTCCTTCGCTTCCTCAGTTCTTTGCTCTCTTCCTCTCCCCACTTCCTTGCCCCTGTCCTCCCTTTCCTCCAAGCACAATGTGGGCTGTTTCTTTTCCTTTTTCAGATTCTGGCAATATGACCTCACAGTTATAAGCAGGTACTACAACTAGACATATTTGAATGCTAAGAGACTTTTTTTCCCAGTGGAAAAAAGAGAATAAAATACATGTAGAAAGTTATACAAGTCTTAACTACATTGTTTGTTGAATTTTTATACATGTGCACACATGACCATTACCCAGATCAATATAGACACTCCAGACATTCCAGTAGTTCTTCTATTAAAGACTTTGATTTTCTCAAAAGTAACCATGATTCTGATGCTATCACCCTAGATTACTTCTGCCTGAAATTTCAGATAAATGGAATCACACAGTCTGCGTTCTTTTTTTTCTAACTTCCTTTGCTAACATTCTCTTATGAGATTCATCCATGATGCTTGAAGGTAGCAGCAGTATGATTTTTTTCCCCACTAGCTAGTCCTTCGTTCTTGAATAGACCATGATCTACCCATTGTTTGATTAATTTGCGTTGTCTCTAGCTTTTAGCTACTGCTGTGAACATTCTTCCCCAAGTGAACATATGTGCTCGAATCTAAGAGTAGAAATTCAGCATCATGGTGTAAACATATGTTCAGTTGTCATAGATATCATCAAACAGTTTCCAAAGTGGTTGTACCATTTGCACTCACACCTACTCTGTGTGAGATTCCAACTGCTTCTCATCCTCCCTGGCATTGGGTAGTGTCAGTATTTTGGATTTTTTGTCATCCTGGAGGATGTGCAGTGGTATCTCATTATGACTTTTAATTTGCATTTTCCTAAAGTGGAATGCTATTGGACACCTTTTCAAATGCTTATTTTCTCCTTCTTGAGGTTTGTTCAAGTCTTTCCTCATTTTTCTTCTTAATTGGATTGTTTGTCTTTGTCTTTCTGATTTGCAGAAAGAGTTGGGTTTTAGATTCTAAATCTGGTGCCTACTAGCACATAGACTTGGACAGGTTGCCCAGCCTTTTTTGAGCTTTACCTAAAGAGTAGGGCTAGTGGACCTGATTTGTAGGTCGTGGTGAGTGATATGAGTAAGTCCACACTCATCACCAGTCACAAACATTAACTACTTTGTTCCAGGCAGAGAGAAGGCAAGAGTGAATCATATCTAAAACTTAGAAGAGTCTGCTATTACATGAGCTGTATATTCTCACATTTCTTTCTTCCTTCTCTTCCCTGTGTGCTATTCCATGTGTTTGTTTCTAGTACAAAACCGGAGACCTTGGCCACATGCATAGTACACAGTTGGCTAATGGGAATGACTGGTGACAGAAGCACACCATAGATCATACGAGTTCCCCTAAGAATTTTATCTTTGCAACTGGGACAAATAAGAACCAGAAGTAAGTTTCTGAAAAGGAGAGAATAAGAGAAAATATAGATAGGATCCGGTTAAAGAAATCTACCTGCCCTGACTCATGGTGGGGAACATGCAGGAAGGGTAACTGGGCCATGTCTTTTTCTTCCTCCTGCCTTGGTAGTTTTTCAGTGACTCAGTTTCCTCATTTGCAATACAAAGATAATAGTCCCTCCCTTAAAGGGCTGTTGTGGGTAATAGCACAGTGCTTGGTCTCCTGTAAGCACTTCCTGGATGAGCATTGCTGTGATGGATAATGGTCGTGGTCAAAGCAGTGACGATGTTGAACACGGTGAAGATACTACTTCTGTTAATGGAGACGTTGCCTGCCTTGACCAGTGCTTAGCCCAGCTGAGAGGCTCTTTTGGAGGCAGAGGTAGTAACAGTTGCAGAGAGGGGTGTGACCTGCATCAGGAAGAAGGAAGTCAGAGGGAGGAAGACTCCTCTGCTCCAGGAGGAACCAGTGTAGGCACCAGCCAGAAGGCTGTGTTCCAGGATGTCCATTTGCATGCTAGGCTCAAGAATGTTGGGGATGACCTGGGTATCCCAGACCATGTTATAGTGGATTGCATTACTGTGAATGGTATGTGTTTGCCCTGCATACATGGAAAACAACCAGAATGGGAAACTATCATACTGGCTTAAGCAGTTACTGCAACTGGCCTGAGTACCCCTGTCAGGGTTGACCAGAATCCGGAATCATCTGAGGAAGCAGGCTCCTTCCATCAGCTTTTGGGGGGCACAGAGAGGCATGGTGCAGTGGTTGCTAAGTAAACAAAGGTTCTGGCTGTGGACAGATATGGGTTTGACTCACAGGCCCTCTACTCTCTGGCTTGATGATCTTTGAGAAATTACTTCCCTATGGTTTTCTAATTTATAAAATTAGAACTAAGTGATAGAATACATGAGAAGAATCAGCAGACACTCCGGCACATAGTAGGTGCTCCAACCACAGAAATACATCTTAGTAAACGATGAGTAGAGAACGTCCAGTCTGGGCAAGAGTTTGGTCTTACGGTTAAGATGCTGGCTGGGATACCCATCACCCACATTGGAGGACCTCGGTTTGATTCCTGACTGCAGACCTGGATTTCAGTTTCCTGCTAATGCAGACCCTGGGAGGCAGCATGGATGGCTCAAGTAGTTGGATTCCTGCCACCCACGGGGGAGACCTGGATTTGAGTTCCTGGCTCCCAGTTTCTGCCTAGCTCACCTTCTGCTCTTGTGGGCATTTGGGGAAGGAACCAGGGGATAGGATCCCTTTCTCTCTATCTGTCTCCCTGTATCTGTCAAATAAATAAAATTTTTAAAGAAAGTTTCACACTCTATAAATATAATGATAACTATTTCACGAGCAGAGTTGAGTGAGGCAGAAGAGGAGGAAGAGGTCATTTGGGTGTAACTACCCTGCCATGCCTTAAGGCTTGCTGGACTTCATCTCTGTGTTATGGGTGAAAGTGGGCCTTGCTCTAGAATTTGCTTCTGTAATTCTGCCACCAAAATGTTTAATGTTTATTAGAGCAATTGCAGTGGAACTAAGTCTGTACACCATCCAGGCTGAGTTGAACAATTTATAATTTAGTAACATTGGACCTGCTCTAAACATCCATGAGGCACCCTAATATGATCTGGTTGGCCTACAAGGGCTGGTTTTCCTTTTTTTTTTTTTTTTTTTAAGTTTTATTTGTTTATTGATTGGAAGAGGGGAGAGAGAGAGAGAGAGAGAGAATGCATACTCTCAACCATTGGTTCACTCCCAAAAGCCTGCAACAGCTGGTGCTGGTCTGGGCTGAAGCCAGGAACCAGGAACTCTGTCTACATCTCCCAGTTGGGTGGCAAGGACCCAACTATTTGTGGCAACACCTGCTGCCTCCCAGGGTGCACATTAACAGAATTGGGAAGGTAGCCAGGACTTAAACTTGGTATTGGATGTAGTTGTCCCAAATAGTGTCACAGCTGCTATGCAAAACTCCTGACCCTGGTTTTTCTTATACTGTCGGCTCATAGGCTCTCCGTCACTGAGTCTTTGTCTTCAGGAAGATGAGCATCCCCACAATGCTGCATGGCCTCCATGAAGCACAACTCCCCCTTTTTTTAAAAAAAATATTTTTATTTTATTTATTTGAAAGACAAAGTTAGGGAGAGTGAGAGAGAGGGAGAAAGAGATTTTCCATCTGCTGGTTCACTCCCCAAAAGGCCGCAATGGGTGGGGGTAGGCCAGGCAGAAGCCAGAAGCCAGGAGCTTCTTCTGGGTCTCCTACATGAATGCAGGGGCCCAAGGACTTGGCCATCTTCCACTGTTTTCCCAGGCACGTTAGCAGGGAGCTGCATCAGAAGTGGAGCAGCTGGGACTCTAACCTGTGCCCATATGGGATGCCGGAAATCCTCTAGGCCATAACCTTGACTCCAGGAACTTTTATTTGTGATAAAAAGTTGAAGAAAGATTCTCATTAGCTAACTTAAACTGCACCTTTGCATTCCATGAACGATTTTAGGTATTATATGTGGAAGCTTGCTGCTTCTACGTTTTCCTGGAAAACATGTAATAAAGCTCATTTGTGTACCATTTGAGAAGATGGTCATGTTTGGCACCTTGGAGAGAAGTAATACTAAGAAGTGAAACTCCAGAGAAATGCTGTATCTCTCTTGTGCCTCTGTTCACATTTGCATGTTAACATAGCCATAGGAATTCTGTTTATTCCCCCATTGAATTAAAAAACCAAGAGTTGTCCCTGAAGTTGTTTTTAATAAGTAGGCCACTTCCTCACACATTTTTGACAATTCAAGTTAAAATCCAGCTGAATACTAGACTGCAAGCTGGTCTTTTGGTTTCACTTTTATTTTCTTTCTTGTAAGGTAGAAATCAAAGATGTGTATGATTTTTTTTAATGAAGAAGGCATCCATCCTGTGTGTATAAAAATAACTGTGAAGTAATGTAGCATTTGTCTTCATAAGTCATATTTCATAAGCCAAGAAGACTTATCAAAAATAGCAACTCTCATCTCACTTCTCTGTTATACGTTAATATTATGATCAGGTCCTTGGTGAATTTAAAAAGCATCAGATAAATTGGGGTGCTTTTGTTTTGCTTCCCTTTCTGCAGCATTATTAGCTATTTCTTAAATAATCGTTATAAATTAATGTCAGTATCTAACAATATCATTATCCAAGCAGAACTTTGCTGCAGAAATTAATTTCTGCTTTTTTTTTAAATGAATTACTCAATCTTAGTTAATTTGTGATAGCACACAGACTAGAACACAAGACTATGCCCTTTTGTTATTTCTGCTTTAGAGTTATATTCAGGCATGCAAGTCCAATATTTAGGAAGCTACAGTTCCCTGGGGATTTTGCCTACAATTAGAGTAAGTTGCTGTCCCTAGTGTTATCTTCCAGGATTCCATGAGACACATATAAAATACAATATATGCTTTGAATTAATAGCTTAATTTTTTCATTACCAGTCATTGTCCAGTTATTTTTATCACATGTGATATTTAATTTTATTAACATAGAAGTAGAGCGATAAATGCCAGGGCCCTTGTTGACCATCCCAATCCCCAGGTTTTTGTTTTGTATGGTAACTGTAGATCATCATTTAAAAATGTTATTTTCTTTTTTTTTGAAAGAGTAATTTATTCATTTGAAGTCAGATTTATGCAGAGAGAGAAGGAGAAGCAGAGAGAGAGAGAAAGTGAGAGAGGTCTTCCATCTGCTGGTTCACTCCCCAAATGACTGCAACGGCCAGAGCTGAGCCTATCCAAAGCCAGGAGTCAGGAGCCTCTTCCAGGTCTCCCACGCCTGTGCAGGGGCCCAAGGACTTGGGCCATCTTCTACTGCTTTCCCAGGCCATAGCAGAGAGCTGGATTGGAAGTGGAGCAGCCAGGACTCGAACTGGCACCCATATGGGCTGCCAGCACTGCAGGTAGTGGCTTTACCCGCTGTGCCACAGTGCCAGCCCCAAATGTTATTCTTTTTCTAAGTATTCACAAATTTGAACCCATAGAAAATTCATAACGTATAGTGGAGAGAATGTATGTGTTTGGGGTGCCCTACTCTTTTTGAAGGCTTATTGAAATCTGTCCATGAAATATATTAGCCTGCTGCACAGCTTTTGTTGCTGTTACAGCCGCTAGGACAAGGAGGGAGATCATTCTTCAGCTCCCCTTGATTTCAGTGGTAACCATTGCCGTGTTCAGGTTTTCTACTGCTTCTTAGAGGACAAATTCAGTAATTTATTATCTTTCTTTCTAGGTTTTCAAATTAATTGGTATAAAGTTGTAGATAGTATTCTTTCATATATGAAAGTAAATATGTTTTATATTTTTAATGACTTCTCTATTTATTCCATCAGTTGACTTTATCAGGGTACTTTATAAAGTTTGTGGAAAATAATTTCATAGAACAGTTTTTTCTCTTGATTGCTATCTTTAATTGCACATAGTTATCTTTTTTGGTTTCTACCTTAATCTCATTATTCTTTACATTTTTAAAAAGCCTTATTGAAATATGTCATGTAAAACACCATTCACTGATTTTAATAATCATTCTTTTTTTAGTACACATTCATATCTACAGATAGCACGTGGATTGTGTACTATGTAGTTAGGCCGAGATGGTTGTATCCACACTGACACATACAGACTTTTTCCTTGATGTTATTCCCTAAACACTGCAGTGTAACAGCTACGTATGTAGTATTTACATTGTCAGTAATCTAGAAGTGATTAAAATAGAAAATAAATGTAGATTATATACAGGTATTATGGCATTTGGGGGATGTTTCTTCCCCCTTTTAAAAATTAACAATACTGGGGCTGGGGCTGTGGTGCAGCAGGTTAACACCCTGGCCTGAAGTGCCGGCATCCCATATTGGTGCCAGTTCGAGTCCTGGCTGCTCCACTTCCAATCCAGCTCCCTGCTATGGCCTAGGAATGCAGTGGAAGATGGCCCTGCACCCACGTAGGAGACCTAGAAGTTCCTGGCTCCTGGCTTCGGATTGGCGCAGCTCAGGCCATTGTAGCCAATTGGGGAGTGAGCCTGGGGATGGAAGATCTCTCTCTCTCTCTCTCTGCCTCTCTGCTCTCTGTGTAACTCTGACTTTCAAATAAATAAATAAATCTTTTTTTTTTTTTTTTTAAGACAAAGCAGACCTGTGTGCCATTCCAATACCAGTACACCAAGCATACTGATCAAATGCAGGTGATCCATATTTCTGTCCTTTTGACACTACTTTATGACTGGAGGCTTGGAGCTGCTTTCTTCTCTTTCTTGCTAAGATATATACTATATATAATAGTTATTAGGAACTGAAGTCACCAAACTGTGCTGTGTGAAACTGCGAACTTCTTCCTTTGTTCTGACTGATTTGGTACCTATTATCCACATTTCCTCTATCCCGCCCTATTCTTCACAATCTCTCATAGTCACTCTTCTGTGTTCAGATTGAGGCTTTTTTGGGTTTCCTTGTTGTTATTTTAAGGTCCTACACAGGAAGGAAAAGGTGCAGTGTTTGTCTTCCTGAGTCTGGCTTATTTCACTCAGTGTGATGTCCCCCAGTTCCATCCATTCTGCTGCAAATGACAGGATTTCGTTGTTTTTTATAACTGTATAACATCCCAATGTTAATATATACCACATTTTCTTTAACCATTCATTCAATGATGAACACCTTGCTTGATTCTGTTTCTCTATTGTTATGAATAATGCTGTTATAAACATGGTAGAGCAAGTATTCTCTTTGATACAGTGATTTTTTTTCTAGTTTTTAAAGACATCTCCATATTGTTTTCCACAGTGGTTGTATTAATTTATGTTCCTACCAACAATGCATAGAGTTGTCTTTTCTCCATATCTTGATTGGTGTTTGTTACTTTCTGTCTTTTTTAATAGTAGTCATTCTAACAGATGTGAGTGCTATCTTATTGTGGTTTTCATTTGTATTTCCCTGATGGCTTGTGATATGGAATATTTTTTCATCTATTTGTTGGCCATTTACGTTTCATCGTTTGAGAAATGTTTATTCAGGTTTTTTTGCCGTTTCTTGATTAGATTGTTTGTTTTGTTGTTGATTTTTTTGCATTCCTTATATATTCTGGATGGCAATTCTTTGTCAGATAAGTAGGTTTTAGATATTTTCTCGCATTGTGTAAGATGCCTCTTCAGGGTATGGATTGTTCCCCTTGCTGTGCCGAAGCTTCTGAGTGTGATATAATCTAGTTTGTCTAGTTTGGCTTTCATCGCCTTTGCTTTGAGGATCTTATCTAAAAATTATTGCCTACAACAATGTCTCAAGGTGTTTTCTATTCATAGTTTCAGTTGCATAATTGTAGGTCTCTGGTCGAACTTGAGTTGATATTTGTGTATGTTGAGAGGGAAGGGCCTAATTTTCATTTTTGCACATATATAATCCATATTTTACAGCACTACTTATTAAAAAGTTTTTCTTTTCTCTGTTATATATTCTTTTCTGTGAGGAAGTTGAACATTTTGGGGTTTTGGTATCTGTGAGGAGTCCTGGAACTAATTGCCCATGGATATCAAGTAACAAACCTTATACACAAGGTTGTTTACTCGTTACCATAATCTTTTTTATCATCCAAGAAAGAAACCTTGTACCCATTTGCAGTCACATACCATTTCCCTTCAACATTCAGAGCCTTAGGTAATTTCTGTCCTTATACATCTGCCTGTTACGGACATTTCACATAAACAGAATGATGTTGTACATTTTTGTGTCTCATTTCTTTTACTTAGCGTGGTATTTTCAAGGTTCATCCACGCTGTAGCATATATTGCTACTTTTTTCTTTTTTATTGCCCAGTAATATTCTTTTGTGTGGTTATGCCACATTTTGTTCATCAGTTATGGGACATTTGAGTTGTTCTAGTTTTTGGCTATAAAAGCTGCTATGAATATTCATGTACACGTTTCTGTATAAACATGTTTTCATTTCCCTTGGGTATATATGACAGAGAGGAATTTCTGGATTATATCATAGATTTTACTTTTTGGGACACTGCCAAGCTGTTTTCCAACGTGTAGGAGAGTTCCAATATTTTCAGATTCTTGCCAATATTTGTCTTTTGGATTATGCCCCTCTTAGTGGGTATGAAATTGTATCCTACTGTGGTTTCGATTTGTATTTCTCTACTGACCAGTGATGTCAGACACCTTCTCATATGTTATCAGCCACTTATATATTGTCTTAGGACAAATTGCTATTCAAATTCTTTGCCTATTTTTTTAAATTATTTTTTAAACTTTTATTATTTAATTATAGGTGTTCTTGATATATTCTGCATACAACTTCCTTCTCAGATGCGTGATTTATAGATATCGTCTCCTGCTCTGTAGGTTATCTTTTCACTTTCTTGGAAGTTTCTGCATAAAACTTCTGAATTTTGATATTGTGGGGAGCAACCCGGACTAGACTGAGTTACTGGAATTAAGACTTATTCTATGCATCTGCTCTCCCACAATATGGCGCTGGGAGAGGAGAAAACAGCTTCTACGCAGCTGCCTCCAGTTCAACCAATAAACTGTAGGACTTGCTCCTGATTGGAGAGCAGCGTACTCGGCGTGTGGGCAGCCGAGTTGGGATTGGCAGAGGAGGACTATAAAGGAGGAGAGAGACGGCATGCACCGGGAACATCTAAGGGGAACATCTAGCTGAAGGAACACCTGTGCAGCCCCCGAGAGAACCGGCCGGCGGTGTGCCGCTCCCCTGCGGAAGTGGGGAAAGTGGCCAGGGGGAACCGCCCTTCCACGGAGGTGGAAGGGACAATAGCCAACCCGGGAAGAACCAGCAGCAAACCCGGGGAGGGCCGAGCAGACGAAAGAACAGCGCAGGGTCCTGTGTCGTTCCTCCACGAAGAGGGGGAGCGACAGATATAGCCTAGTTTATCTATTTGTTTTGTTTATTTGTTTCTTGTGCTTTTGGTGTCATTGTTTTCTTCTAAGGGTCTTAAAGTTTTAGGTCTTATATTTAGATCTGTGAACCATTTTGGGTTCACCTTTGTGCATGGTGTGAAGTGGTGGAGATCTTTTTTTTTTTTTTTTAGATTGATTTATGTATTTGAAAGAGTTAAAGAGAGCGAGAGGGAAAGACGAGAGAGAGAGGGAGAGAGAGAGAGAATCTTCAACTGCTAATTCAGACCACATTTGGCCACAAGGGCCAGGGCTGAGCCAGGCCAAAGCCAGGAGCCAGGAGCTTCATGTAGGTCTCCCACATGGGTGGCAGAGGCCCAATTAGTTGGGCCATCTTCTGCTTTTTCCAGACCATAAGGAGCTGGATTGGAAGTAGGGTAGCTGGGATTTGAACTGGTGCCCATATGGTATGCAGCTAGTGGCTTTACCCACTATGCCACAATGCTGGCACTGCCCTCCCCCCATATACACACTTCACATTTTTTACGTGTGAATATCCAATTGTCCCAGCAATATCTACTGAATTTTCTAC
The DNA here is from genome assembly GCF_051225735.1 of Oryctolagus cuniculus. Taxonomy (NCBI): domain Eukaryota; kingdom Metazoa; phylum Chordata; class Mammalia; order Lagomorpha; family Leporidae; genus Oryctolagus; species Oryctolagus cuniculus. Next base: position 85,327,303 of record NC_142876.1, read on the forward strand.
TTTTTTTTTTTTAGTTTATTTCATTTTTATAGCTGCACAAGTAGAAGTTGTAATTGATTTATTCTTTGTCTCTCTTATCCTCTAATACATCCATTTAAGGCTATACTTTCCTTCTGTGAAGCAATTTGGATACATCACACAGATTTTATTGTTAATTTTGTTTTCCTTTTTTCTGTTAATGTGTGTTTTTATTGCAATTTACTCAGTGGCTGTGGCCTATATTATGTCAGTTCAATATAATTATATCCAAAGGACTTTTCTATGACACAACTATGCAGCCCTTTTTCCAACCCTGTAGATGCAGTGTACCTCCTTAGGAGATCCAACAGAGCTATGTGCTTGGTATGTGTCCAATAAGCGTTTGTGGAAAACATGTGGAAAGCATGCGTTACACCTAAGTGTTAGCTGTGATTGAGGTGACACTAACACTTAGGCATGCTGAACAAGCTCTTCCTCCGTGCCAGCCTCAACCAAGTGCTTTAACGTGCATCCAGCGATGTTGTCTTCTCAACAGTCTCAAAAGGCATGAACTCTATTCACTCCCCTTTCACAGGTAGCAAAGTGGAGGTGCTGCAAGGTGATGTCGTTCAAACCAAGAGAGCCAGGGTAGTTCTTTTTTTCTTTTAAGATTATTTATTTATTTGAAAATTAGAGTTCCAGAGAGAAAGGGTTGGGGGAGACAGAGCAAGATTGTTCATTCACTGATTCACCCCCAAGATGGTCTGGGCCAGGGTGGAGCTTCATTAGGGTCTCCCACATGGGTGGCAGGGGCCTGACTACTTGGGCCAGCCTCCACTGCTTTTCCCAGGCCATTGGCAGGGAGGTGGATCAGAAGTAGGCAGCTGGGACACGAACCCGTGCCCAGATGGGATGCTGGAGTCACAGGCACTTTATCCGGTACGCCACAGTGCCTGCCCCAGGAGTGGATTTTGAACTAGTCTGCCCCCATCCCATTGTATGTTCCACTGCCCCCCAGTTGGCCACTTCTCTACCACATTTACTTGGTCCCATTTCTAAATGTTCACTTATTTGAACGTCTTCCAGGAACAAAATTCTTGCCTCTTTGGTCACAGTTTGGTAAAGTTTGCTAGAGAGGAAGTGTTTCTACATCACTGCCACCATGACCTGTGCTCTCAAGACACTACATAGTCTAGAAGTCAAGCACCCATGAAGGGAGGCTAGCCCAGGACCTGCTAGGTTTGATGTTTTGTGTATAATTAAAGAGATCTCAGAGGGTCGGTGCTGTGGTATACTGGGTAAAGCCGCCACCAGTAGTGCTGACATCCTATATGGGTGCCAATTCAAGACCCGGCTGCTCCACTTCCAATCCACCTCTCTGCTATGACCTGGAAAAGCAGTAGAAGATGGCCCAAGTCCTTGGGCCCTTGCACCTGCGTCAGAAACCTGGAAGAAGCTCCTGGCTCCTGGCTCCTGGCTTCAGATCGGCACAGCTCCAGCCATTGCAGCCAACTGGGGAGTGAACCAACGGATGGAAGACCTCTCTCTCCTGTCTCTGCCTCTCCTTCTCTCTGTGTGTAACATTGACTTTCAAATGAATAAATAAATCTTTTTTTTAAAAAAAGATCTCAGAAGAAATGCAAGTGAGCATCTCTCCTGCCTTGTGCCGAGACCCCACAGGCTCAGAGAGTCTTGGTGTCTGAGATGCAGTTTAACTGTCAGATAAAAACAGAGTGGATTTTCGTTGACACTTTCTTGGGCTTCTCTTGCATGTAGAGAAAGAAACCTGGTCTCTGGAGCTCTGATTGAAAATAATTTGTTATTGTTACGGATATTTCCAAACCAAATGAGGGCTATTTTTCTCCCCCTATTGAAGATTGGAAAGCTACATCCTTGAATACTTATTGAATAAAAGTTCCCTTCTTTCTTTCATAAAGAGAATGGCTTTTGTACTTTTGTTCCCTTCGGTGCTGTCTCTGGGCAGCTTCCTTGCGAAAGAGCGATTTAATTTGTCCTGCACAATCATTTTCCTGTGGAAAACTAATAAAATACAAATTCCATTTTTTAGCATTAGCTTGTGGCTAAAGGCTTCTGAAAGTTTCATGTAATATCTGCTTTGCTTTTCTTCTGGCTGATGACTGAGAGGGGGAAATATGTAAATACGTGTGTTATATCCATGTTTGATGGAGACACTATTCCCTGCAGGTCATTGTTTTCCTCAAACTGAAATTGTGAGCTCATACTTTGCATTCATCTCGCAGGGCCTTTTCATCCTGAGGAGGAAGTGGATGGATGTGTTTATCTTCCAAGGCATCTTGTTGGCTTTGCTCACATGCTCTCTGAGGTCCCGTGTCCTGGCGTCTGCTCACCAAAGCCCATCCGAGCTCAAGGAGGTTCACGTTCATTTTGTTGAGAGGCTCTACCTAGAAATAGTGATTAGCATAGTGGCAGTGAGACCAGGTGACCTCTAGTGAGTGCATTTTATATATGAGTCAAGGGCCAGGCACTTTGCCTGTGTTCTGACAACAAATAGATATTTTTTATTTGTTTTTTAATATTTTTTTTGACAGGCAGAGTTAGACAGTGAGAGAGAGAGACAGAGAGAAAGGTCTTTATTCTGTTGGTTCACTTCCCAAATGAGCGCCACGGCCGGCGCGCTGTGCCAATCCAAAGCCAGGAGCCAGGTGCTTCCTCCTGGTCTCCATGCGGGTACAGGGCCCAGCCACTTGGGCCATCCTCCACTGTACTCCTGGGCCACAGCAGAGAACTGGACTGAAAGAGGAGCAACCGGGACAGAATCTGGTGCCCCGACCGGGACTAAAACCCGGGGTACCAGTGCCGCAGGCGAAGGATTAGCCTAGTGAGCCGTGGCGCCGGCCAAAGAGATAGTTTTAATGCCATTTTTTTTACACCTGGGGAAACAGGCAAGAAAGTTATCCTCCCAGAATGTGGGGTGTGGGGATTGGAACTCAGTGAGTCTGAGGCTAACATTGAATCTTTTGGACCAGAAGGAATAGGAACGCATTAAATATGCCATCCATCTTGGCCTTGGGTTGTTCAGGGAATACCGCATCAGCCCTGTATGCACACAGGGACACTCTCCTGAGTAGCAAATGTAAAGAAATTTCCTTTTTTTTTTTTTTTGTATGCTATGAAGTCCCGCTGATTACAGCATTCTAAGGAGAGATCTGTGCCACGTTGTTATCTGAAGGGCTCTGCTCTCCTCTCATCTCATCCTTTTCCCTTCTTATCCTTTAAAAAAATTATTTAGTTGAAAGGCAGAGTAACAAAGATAGAGCGAGAGACGCACAGAGAGAATTTTCCATCCACTGGTTCACTCCTCAAATGGCCACAACAGCCAGGGCTGGGCCAGGTCAAAGCCAGGCCATTCTTCCTGGTCTCCCATGTGATTGCAGGGGCCCAAGGACATGGGCCATCCTCTGCTGCTTTTCCTAGGTGCATTAGCAGGGAGCTGGATCAGAAGTGGAGCAGCCAGAACTCAAACTGGTACCCCTCGGTGATGCTGGCATTGCAGGCGGCAGCTTTACCCACTACACCACGACTTCAACCCCTCTCTTCTCATCCTATGGCTGCTTTGCTGTTACCTGAGGTCTCATCGACTCTGTTTGTAATCTAGATTCTGTATTGCCTTCCCCTCCAGAAGTAGCTTATGTTGCAGGGGAAAAAAATGTTCCTTGTTTGCTTTTCCTGCTTTCCTGATTTTCTTGTCACTGTCATCTCAGAACATCCCCAGCCCCTTTATCTCCTCCTGGCCGAGGTGTGGCGTGGGATTCCTGGAGTGGAATCCACCTGGATTGTGGAAAGGCTGTGGTGGACACACCTCAGTCTGGACATTTTCTGTCTTGCGAAAGGACGTAGGGTCAGTGTCTTTCCAAAGCCAGAACTCCTCAATAAAGCTTTCTCCACAGCAAAGGTGGGAGCCTCCTGAGGAGCTGGCTGGAATTGGTACCATCAGGTTCCTACAGATCCTTAAATGCCTGGTGGTGGATAACAGAGAGAAGCAGTTAAGAGCAGCTTGGTCCTGAACCAGATTCTCCCCGTAATTCTGAAAGTGTCAGTTCCTTAAAAGCGAATTCTTCAAATTCACATCCTAAGCCTCTCCATCATCGTTTAGCTCCCAGGAAAACAGTTATTTCAAACTTCCGACTCATTATCTCTGCAATTCCTTCCAAAGTTGAAGCAGAGGCAGGCATGAGTCTCACCAGGTGTTTGAAGACTTGGCCCCCGGCTCTTGGCAAGTCAGGGCTGCTTCCCTCACCAAGAGAACCCCCCACCTTCCCTCGCCCGCCCCTTCCCACCCAGCCCCCAGCATGTGGCACTTGGGGGCAGCCCCCATTTCCCGCCTTTCCCTGGCCAGGGCCTCCCCCAGGACTGAACGCGCCAGGGAGCGGACACGCCCGCGGGCAGAGGCCGGCTGGGCCCGCCCCCTCCGCAGGTGCGGCCCTAATCCCCGCTGGCCTAGTTATCCGGCAGCCTCTAGGAACCAGGGCCCTGTGATGTAATGCTCTTTTTTCACACTCGCGGCTTAAATACAGATGGAAATTGTTGTCATGTGTTAGAAATGTCGCCAGTAATATAAAAGGCGCAAGCTCCTCGCCTTTCTCGCACCATCAGCTGCTCCTGCGCCTCTGCCCTCGCCAAACCGCTGTGTGGTCAGGTGGCCGGGGCGCCCCCAGTCTCCTAGGAAGGGGTTCGGATCCCCCCCCAACCACCCCCACCACCCCCGCCTCTCTTTCCAGGCGCTGCAGAGCCGAGGACCAGCGTGGTGGGAGGCTCTTGCAGGCTCACAAAGAGGAGGATTAATCTTGGCGACTAGGCTGGGGTTTGCAGGCAAGTACGAGTGGTCCAGGATCTCCCTCTCACCACCCCTCGCCGCCTCCTGCCCACCTCTGGATTCGAACGCTCTGCCGCCGGAGGAAGCCCGGGCGCGGGACAGGCGGCGGCGAGGCCGCGGCCACCTGGAGGTTTGCGCTCGGGCTGTGGGAACATCCTTGGAGGTGAAGGTGCCGTGTGGGGCGTGTGGACCAGGAAGGCGGGGCGGCGAGAAAGCGGGCCAGCTTGGGAGGGCCAGATGGCTGAGGCTGCTGCGTTTTAATTCACCGGGCAGGCCCGTTTGGCCGGGCCGGGAGGGCGGGGGAGGGGGAGAGAAGAAAAATCAGGGGTCATTGGGTAGAGGAGAGGCCGGGCTCCGGAGCAGATGCCTGGCGAACAATGGGGCTTTTGAAGGGGATGCTGGAGGAAGTGTGGCGCGCGCTTTGTACTGCCTCCTCCGCATTGCAGGTTGGAATCGGGCAGCTCAATTTTAATGAAGTGCATTCCAAAGTGTGCTCGTCAGCCTGGGCTTTCGGAGCGAGGGGCTCGGCTGAATGGGGACTGGGGGCGGGCGGGGGAGGGGGCCGGCCGAATGAGTTCCTGATGGATGGTAAAAGAGGAGATGAAAGCCTGCTCAGTGTGCAGGGCAGGGGGAGGGAGGAGGGAAAAATCAATACGTCCCCGTGCATATTAATAGGCTCCAGCAGGTGTTGGTCAGTGTATGTTGCTGCATTGTTCGGGCGCCCAGGCTTGGGAAAAGGCTGGGGGCCGCCGGAGCTGCCGGTCCCTGGCGGGCGCAGTGGGCAGATGCCTTTGCACTTCGGAGGGCTTGGCGAGCTGCCGGGAAAATGAGCAAGGGAGGAACTGCGAGGCGCCCCCTCCCCTTGGCTCTGTTTTTCAAAGGAAGAATGTCCGTGCAGAAGGCTTTTTAAGTTTTCTTCCTGGAAATTAACATGTGTTTATGAGAGCACTGTCTTACCTAGGTAAGATATGCATGCCTGTGCGCACCGGAAGAGCAGAATCTGGAGTCTGGCTAGCTGAGTGCTTGGAGCAGAACGGCTCTTGGGGCTATGAGGTCAGACAGGAGGCTAGGGGGTTTTAAAGAGGCAGTGGGGCTGGCTGGCCCCTCCTCTTCCAAGGTGCCAGATCTAACTGACCTGGGTACCTGGTGGCAGTGACAGGTGCAAAGGAAACTGTCTTGGCCAGTATTGGTACCCAGTCGCTGTCCACACAAAGGGAGTGGATTTACGCCTGAACTCAATGATTGCAGGGTGCCAGTAGCTTATTTATAAGGATTAGGTTTGGGGTGCCCTTTGCTCATCCGAGAGTGTACCGTACTGGGGGCCCCGTCTGCTGGGAATCCCATAGGAGACTTTTTATGAGCATGTACTGGCCAAATAATGCTTGCTGGCTTTTGTTGTTATTGTTTGTTTGTGTACTTCTCCGCTTGTATTCAGTGCTTTCAAGAGGTTCAGACATATTTGTTGGGGATTTGGATTCAACTGGAAGCTCTTGGAGGAGAGTGCTATGACTTTTGATGGGGAAAAGCATTTAAGTGTGGTGTGTATTCAGTGCATCTGAACTGTGTGTGCAGATATGGTAACCCACAGAATAACACTGTCTTTTAGCTTCTTGGAAAATAAATGCATTTCTTAGTTGAGAAAGCTCATCTCTTCTCATCTGTGAGGCTAATTCTTTCTGAAAATTGGTGTTTTATGATCACTTTGGAAACCTGTATTGATTGGCTACACGTTCAAATTCCTTTCATGATGTAACTTGCACTGTAAGTCATCAGCAGCGCAGAGCTCATCACTCCCCAGTGAATTTCAGTGCTGTTGAAAGCTTTAACAGATTCATGGTAGCCACGGAAACTCAGTTCCTCCATTTCTCAGCTGGGCAAACAGAAGCAGCCTGCCCTTACCTCTCATCGCCTTTCCTGGTTGGACTTTGGGAAAGGGGACGAGGCAGAGGGAGAGGATTTCTGTGGAGGACGCTCCTCTCACACCCTCTACCCCACCTTCTTATTCAGTTATGCGCTGACGGTTACTGGTCTGTTTCCCTATGTGAGTTTCTGCATACCTCAAGTTGTATTTCTGTGACAGTGTTTAAGGGAATGTTCAAGGTTTAATGTTGGGATTTGGTTTGTTTGTACCAAACATGCAGAATCAGTCGGTTTGTTACTGTGGTTCTTAGATCTCACTGTGTTATCACCTGTAGAGCTGAGGCTTACCTGCTGATCCTCACTGAGCAAAAGCATGGGCAGTTGCGTTTGTTAAGGAGCCCACCCCCTGCCCCCAGCAGCCTCAGTGCCTCCTCAGCTCATTATGCCAGAAGATACAGGTTGTGATATGGCCGGTGTGTCCGCTGGCACTCCCACTCCACTGATCCCAGCTGCTCTCTAAGCTTGCAGCTAACAGCTTTGTATGGGGTTTGTTACTAGAAAGTACTCCTTAAAGCACTGTTTTTTTCCTCACCCCACAGTACCTAAGACTGTGTGATAACAGTTGTAGATAGTTGACATTACTATGTATAAGAACAGTTGCTATAACCATGAAATAACAACACCCCAGAAATAATGACTGTAGCTGAGTCCACCAAGACAGGAAAACAGAGGCAACTGATGGCTCCCATTCACTCTTCAGTATGGACAGGGAGTAGAGATAGGAGATAGGAGATAGGAGAAAGAGAGAGAGACAGAGAGAATGAATATAAAATCTCCATACTTAGGAAGGAGCATCTCGATTAACTGATACCAGTTACTGAAAAATTGAATTGTAATTTCTCCTTGACCCTGTACTGTCACATTTAAAGCAGGTGATGTGATGACAGCTGAGATTGCCTATTTAATGATTCCAGTGAGTACGTTGAACCATGTTTTTGTTAGATGTTGGCCTATTATTTGGGAGACGGAGATAATGCAAGGTAAAATTATTTCTAAAATGTAAAGTGAATTTAGAGGTGATAGTATTAGAACAAACTAAATGAAAGGATTCCACTCAGTCGGAACACTCCAACTATTTTTTCTTTGCATCCATGTTTTCAATGCAAAATCCAATTTTACTTTAGTATCACCATTTTCTAAGAGTGTTTGTTTCTTTAAAAAAAAAGTTTCTTATGTTGCTAATCAGACCCCAAATATTTAAATGTAAGCACATCCTCCCCAGTCACACTGACACCCTCTGGCACCAGGGAAGCTGTCAGTCTTTTTTTTTTTTTTTTGAGTCTGGTGGGAAGGAAAGACAGCAGTGCTGGCTGTAATTCAGTAACTCTGCTGCTATCTCTCCGACAGCAGATCGGCTCTGGATGACTTGCGGCCTTTTGAAGTGTTACAAACACTAAATGCAAAGATCTTCTCATCCCTGACCTTCCAGGTTTTCATTATTGACAAGTTTCTGCCATTGGCGTCCTCTGGGACATCTGTATGATTCTCTGGGATGACTAGACCCTTGGAAACTATGCCTGAACAGTGTCTCTGAATAGTGTGCTGTGCCAGTTGTCATTGGTAAACCAATTATACGACAGGTTCCATATGAATAAAAATGGCCCTGCATCCCTTGGCTTCCCAGGAATTTGATGCATTGATGATTAAATGGCCTGCAGATATCTGTGCATTTATTATTCTCCTAATACAATCCTTGAGGTGCTCTTGCTGAGTTTTGTTTCTTTTTCCAAGAAGATTGATGTCACTTTAAGTTTCAGTAGGCTGTGAGCTCCAAACCCTAAAAACACAATGGGAAAAGTGTTTCCTAACTTACACCAAAATGTTTGTGAAGGCCTTAGCATGAGAGTAAATAAGGGAGGGGGGTGGGAGAGTGCTTCGGCCTTCAAAATGACTCATAGGCCAAACATTCCTCAGTGAAAAGAGTTTGAAAGTTTTAATGTTTGTGGTTATCTGACTTGAAAGGGCAAAAGAAAGCATAAATATAATGCATTTAATTCTATCCCATGAGGCATAAACCTTTTGTGGAGGTTTTTGATATTTCTCTTTCTGTATTCCAATACTATGCACAGTGTCTAGCACATAACATGTGTTCAGTAAACACTTGACTGAGTGAATGCAGCTGAAGCGTCAGTTGGTCGTTATGAAGTTTGTGCTAAAACCACAATGCCCTTGCTGTTTGCAAAGCAAAGCAAAAGAGTACAACTCTGTGAAAAATCATTTTGAAAAAGGGAATATTAGTTTTTATGTATTTAATATTATATATATTTTTTCCCACAGCAGATTTTATATTCCCTTAGGGATTTTTAAAAAATTTACGTTCCTGCTCATTGTTGAATTGATTTTCAAAGTTGATGCTGCCCTCCTAATTAAAGAATCTTCATCTCTTTCTACCCATATCATACTCAAGTAAGCTCTGGCTCTGAATCATCTCATGGGTATAGCTTTTTTGCTGCAATAAAGATTAGATTAGTGGAAATCTACAGATCTGACAACAACTGTAGACAATAACTTGCCTGTAAGACAGTAAGTTCCATAATTTTCTAATTAATTGTGGAGCGCTGCCAAGGAGAGTTGTTTAAAAAAAATACATAGTTGTAGATAGAGACCTGAAGGGGAAGCAAAAATGCCTGTAAATGTTTAACTCCTTTTTTTTTTTTTTTTTAATGAGGCTTAACACTCAGTTTATAGAGGCCTTTTCTATGTTTCTTCATGGCTTTTTGGGTCCTTTTATTTACTACATCCTGTCTTACCTGAAAGTGATCTCATATTGGAAATAACGAATTTTACAAATATTTGCATGCCTATGGGGTGCCAGATACTGGTGACAATAGAAGAGTGAACAAAACCTACACAGTCCATCTACCCTCCTGGAGCTTGTATTAGAACCCATGTTAATTTAGTCCTTATAAGATCAGGGAATAGGGAATAAGGAAGAAATGATTACTTACAATGAAATCCTTTAGCTATGAGAAGTTTTTTTTTTAAATTTTTTTGTTTATTCCCCCCTCCCCCAAGAAACCTTTTATTTAAGGAATATAGACTTCATGCTTTTCATAAGTATAACTTTAGGAATATAGTGATTCTTCCCACCATCCCCGCCCTCCCACCCACTCACCCACCCGAGAAGTTTGTTTCTAAAAATTACTATGGTTCACAAAACAGAAGTTGGCCTGATTGCTTTACAAAAAAAAATAAATAAATAAAGTACAACAGAACAATGCAATATAGAACTATAACACTCTGATTCTCATCTCATTCCCTCTTCCCAAAAGTAACTGTTTTCTTAAGAGAGAGCAAGAATGTGAGGTTCTCTCCCCCCCACCCGTCTCTCCCTCTTTTTCTCTCTCCCTCTTCCGTGTCTCCATATATTTCTGTAACTCTGACTTTCAAATAAATAAATAAATCTTTAAAAATATAATTGATTGATTCGAAAGGTAGAGTGGCAAAGAGATCGAGGGAGCGACAGAGACAGACAGTAAGACAGAAAGATCTTCCACCCTCTGGTTCACTCTCTAAATGGCCAAAACAGCCAGGTCTGGGCCAGGCAGAGGCCAGGAGCCAGCAACTCTATCCTGGTCTCCCAAGTGGGTAGCAGAGATCCAAGTACTTGGCCATCATCTGCCACCTTTCCAGGGCACTAGCAGGGTGCTGGGTTAGAAGTGAAGCAATCAGAACTTGAATCCACACTCTGAATAAGGGGCATGATGACTTAACCCAGTGCACCCTACCCCAGCCTCTCCTATTTAATTCTTAACAACTCCCTGGTGTTGTTCCAGTTAGGGAACGGGGTATAATTGACCTGACTGTTACCTGATGGTGCGACTGTAGGTTGTTCCCCTTGTCCTGTAGTACTAACCATGCTGTAGGAGCTATCTTTGCTCACTCGTTCAGCTGGTTTTTCTTGCTATTACATCTGGGCACCCTTCCATATCAGAACATGTTTGTCTATGTCATTCTTTCTGAATACAACTCATATTTATCAGGTTGCTACATGCTAGGGCTGGCTGATTGAGTCCTGAGATAAATTTATTCATTCAGCAAATAGGTATGTAACAATCTTGATGTGCTAAAAAATTTTTTGAGTGCTTAGGGTATATGATCACTCAAGACACATGAAGATCCTCTTGTGGGATTTATGTTCTCGTCACAGGAGATAGATAATAAACAGCAAACGTAGTGAATAAGCACATTATTTAATTTTTTAGGAGGTGATAACTGGTGTGAGGGGAAAGCGGTATGAGCTGGTATGATAACTGGTATGAGCAGAGTCAGTGGTCAAGGGTGTGGAGATTGTTTAAGGTTGCATGTTGAAGTTTGGTTTATTTTTACTTACTTGAAATTCAGAGAAGCAGATACACAGACAGACAGACATGCAGGGGGAGAGCCTCCCTCCGCTGCTTCACTCCCCAAATGCCTGCAACAATTGGGACTGGACAGAGCTGAAGCCAGGGGCCTGGAACTCCAGCCAGGTCCTCCACGTGTGGAGCAGGGAACCCAACTCCCTGAGCTGTCATCTGCTGTCTCCCAGGGTGTATGTTAGCAGGAGCTGGAATCAGAAGTGGAGCTACCACTCAAACCCACGCACTCCAGGCTGAGATGTTGTCCTCCCAAGAGGTGTCTTAACTGCTGTACCAGACACTCCACATTGCAGTTTTAAATGGGGTAGTCAGGGCCGGCGCTGTGGCACAGTGGGTAGAGCCACCGTCTGCGGTGCCGGCATCCTATATGGAAGCCAATTCAAGTCCTGGCTGCTCCTCTTCTGATCCAGCTCTCTGCTATGGCCTAGGAAAGCAGTGGAAGATGGCCCAAGTCCTGGAGCCCCTGCACTCACGTGGGAGACCCGGAAGAAGCTCCTGGCTTCGGATGGGCACAGCTTTGGCCATTGAGGCCATCTGGAGAGTGAGCCAGAGGATGGAAGATCTTTCTCTCTCTGCCTCTGCCTTTTGGTAACTCTCCGCCTATCACATAAATAAATATTAAAAAAAAATTGAGGTAGTCAGGGAGTCAGAGTAGACCCTTCTGGGAAAGTACTACAAGACACTTGAATGACTGAGAAAGAACCTTATACATATCTGGTTGAAGGCCAACGCAGTGCAAAGGCCCTGTGGCAGAAGCAATACCCACATTTTCTGATGAATAGCAAGAAAGTTAGTGTAGCTGGACTAGAGAGAGCAAAGGTAGAACTGTGGAAGGAGAGTCAGATCATGTGGACATTGTATTTTAAATTTTGTTTGAAAGGCAGAGAGAGAATGAATCTTCCATCTGCTGGCTTACTCTCCAAATGCCCCCAATAGACAGGCCTAGGGCTCTGCTAGGGCCAAAGTGAGGAGCTTCCAGGTCTTCCAGTTGGTTAGTTGGTACCCAAGTTCTTAGGCCATTATTGCATACTCCCAGGGTGTGCAGAAGCTGGAAGATGGAATTGGGGGCAGAGGTGGGAGTCAAACCCAGACAGTCTGATAGGAGGCGTGAATGTCCCAGGAGGCTCCCGAATGGCTGCATCACATTGCCTGCCCCATTTTAGACTCTACCAGCACTGCTCAGAGTGAAAACAGAAGCTGTTGCAAGGTCTTGATTAGAGTAATGATACACTCTCTTTTTTTTTTTTTTTTTTTTTTTTTTTTTTTTTTTTTTTTTTTTTTTTTGACAGGCAGAGTGGACAGTGAGAGAGAGAGACAGAGAGAGAAAGGTCTTCCTTTTGCCGTTGGTTCACCCTCCAATGGCCGCCGCTGCAGCCGGCGCACCGCGCTGATCCTGGCAGGAGCCAGGAGCCAGGTGCTTTTTCCTGGTCTCCCATGGGGTGCAGGGCCCAAGCACCTGGGCCATCCTCCACTGCACTCCCTGGCCATAGCAGAGAGCTGGCCTGGAAGAGGGGCAACCGGGACAGAATCCGGCGCCCCAACCGGGACTAGAACCCGGTGTGCCGGCGCCGCTAGGTGGAGGATTAGCCTATTGAGCCACGGCGCCGGCTGATACACTCTCAATTTAGATCTGCAGAGCCTCACCTAGATAGCCTGTTGAGACAGGCTGGAGGAGTGGAGGCAGACAGCGTATCTGGGAAGCCTTCATTGTCATTCTGTTGTAACAGGTTGCTGGCCATAGCAGAATAACAATACTAGCAGCCCACAAAGTGGTTGGGTATGTCTTAAAAGTAGACCTGGAGGATCGCCTGGTAGATTAGATGAGGAGTATGAGAAAAAAGAAGTTGAGAATGATCCCAAGTTTATCCTTTTTTTTTTTTTAACCTGGAGAACTCGAAGAATGACATTGCTATTTGCTTTAATGTAGGTAGTTTTTGATTTAAGATCAGGGTTTCACTGTGGACTTAGTGCACTAGACAGAGAAGAAAGCTAGCAGGAAGAATGTGTTTATAGAGCCGGGCATCGGGGAGGACTTGTTCATCACAGGACTTAGATTATCATTCTTTAGTTTTTGGACATTAGCAGCAAGGTTAAGGGGCAAGCATATAGCCTAGCAGTTAAGACACCAGTGTCCCACATTGGAGCAGCCAGGTTTCATTCCTGACTCCGCCAATTCCAGCTTTTTGCTAGTTCACACACTGGGAGGCAGCGGTGATGGATCAAATAATTGGGCTCCTGGCACAGGTGTGGGAGACCTGGATTGAGGCCCCAGTTCCCTGACTTTGGCTTGGCTCAGCCCTGGCTATTGTAGGTATTTGGGAAGAAAACCAGCAGATGAGAGATCACTGTCTCCTTGTCTCTTTCCCTCTGCTTCTCAAATAAAAATTTAAAATGTGTCAAAAGAAACCATGAAATTATCAGTGAAGCAATGCTGAAAGGAACATTCATGCATGCTTAACACTGGGCCCAAGTGTGAATCTTTCTGTAGATTAAACTCCCATAGTCACTCGGTTCAAAAGAGTATACTTTAAAAAAAAAGATTTATTTATTTGAATTTATTTGAAATGCAGAGTTACAGAGATGCAGAGGCAGAGTAAGAGAGAGGTCTTCCATCCACTGGTTCACTCCCCAAGTGGCTGCAAAGGCCAGAGCTGGGCTGATCCAAAGCCAGGAACCAGGAGCTTCTTCCAGATCTCCCACATGAGTGCAGGGACCCAAGCACTTGGGACAACTTCAGCTGCTTTCCCAGGCTCCAGCAGAAAGCTGGATTGGAAGTAGAGCAGCTGGGACTCGAACCGGCACTCATGGGATGCAGGTACTGCAGACCGGGACTTTAACCTGCTGTGCCACCGTACCAGCCCCAAGAGAAGGGTACATTGTAAGAGCAGACTATGTGGAAATTGGTCTGTAAACAGAAATGTATAATGTACTCTCCCTTCAATGTGTACGAGAATATTCATTTCCTATCATCTTTGCCGAAACTGAATGTAATCAGCCTTTTAAAGTTTTGCTTGTGTAATAGGTGAAAAGCCATTTACTTTTTAGTCTGTGTTCTCTAGACTCAGGCAGGGACTATGTCCAGATTCTGGAAAATGTAGCAATTTCTCAAGATTTGCCTACCATGGGCATCGTGGTGACATGGGTCATTTTATTGGATAGAGTAAGTGCTTTCCGCCAGAGAATATAACATATTCAGCATTGTTCACCAGTTAATTCATGACAGTAATGGGGGAGACAGCTAAGCAGCAATTTTAAAAAATACATTTCCCTTAAAATGGGTGCGTTTGAATTCTACCAACCTGAGAAAGAACAGTTCATTCTGACATTTGTCAAGTTTTAGTACCAAGTGTTTAATTAAAATAGTTTGCACAACCAAGATTGTTAAAGTGAATCCAAATTTTCTTAAAGTTATGCAAAATTGAATGAGCCACATGGAAATTTTAATGATTTTTTTCACTAATTAATCAAACAAAAAGTTGTATGACCCAGCTGTGAGCTAGTATTTTGCTAGATCCTGAAGATGGAAGGATGTTTGTTGCCATGGAGTTGGTGTTGGGTTGGTGGGAGGAACATATATATGGCTGATGACAGCCCAGTGTCTTATACTCTAAAAGAAACATGTAAAGGCATTTGGCCAACAGAGAGATTGGCCTGGCTTTGTCTAGAATTCAGGCCAGAGAAAGTCATGGAAGAGTAGATAAATAAACAAGAAGTTGCCCAATTGGGAACTGGCACATTCCAAGCATATACAAATCCAAGTGTAGAGGTTGATATTGCTGGGAAGCATGAAATCACTGGTGTTCAATGCACGGTTGTCAGAACTGGGAGGTATGGACAGAGGGAGGGTGGGAGGGAGGGAGAAAAAGAAAGAAAGGAGAAGGAGGGAGAGGGATGCAGCAGTGCTCCTGTGTCCTGCCAAGGAACTTGGAGCTTACCCTGAGGGCAGTGGGACTTTTGGAGGTGCTTATGCAGGTTAGTAACATGGCCCTGAATATTTTTTGAAAATCACTGTGGCATCATGTGATGTAGAAGTGAGCAGAGTCTGGCCTTTAGGCAACTTTTGGCCCATGATCTGCCTTTGTAATAAAGTTTTATTGGAATACTGGTATCATAAACACATTTTTTTAAAGATTTATTTATTTATTTGAAAGTCAGAGTTACACAGAGAGAGAAGAGGCAGAGAGAGAGGTCTTCCATACACTGGTTCACTCCGCAGATGGCCGCAATGGCTGGAGCTGCACCGATCCAAAGCCAGGAGCCATGAGCTTCTTCCAGGTCTCCCACGCGGAGGCAGGGGCCCAAGGACTTGGGCCATCTTCTACTGCTTTCCCAGGCCATAGCAGAGAGCTGGATTTGAAGAGGAACAGTCAGGACTAGAACCGGCGCCCATATTGTATGCCAGCACTTCAGGCCAGGGCGTTAACCTGCTGCGCCATAGCGTTGGCCCCTCATAAGCACATTTTTTTGTGACTGTTACTGTGACACAGTGGCAGAGGTGAGAAGCTGGGACAGAGGCTGTATGGCTTCCAAAGCCTAAGCGATTTATTCTCTGGCTCTTTACAGAAAAAGGTTTTCAACCATGATTTAGGGAATGATGCAGTTAGTGCAAGAAGGTCAAAAAGGAAACTGTGACCAAAGTGGAAGGCGTTGGAGGTGGGAGAGACACAAGAAGTACTCACCAGAGAGAACTAAAAGGACTTAAAAATGCCACGGGAGACGGAAGGATAGGGAGGAGAACATGACGACGTGCTGGGTCCTAGGAAGAGTGCCAGGGAGGGGAACGTCACTAGGGGCATCTCAGTGGAGCTGTCCAGCAGGGTGTGGGAGGTGTGAGCCTGTGGGTGTGGCTTTGGCGGGTGTCAAGTTTGGGGCTGTTTGCATAGTATCTTCTTGGGGCATTAAAGTCCAGAAACTGCCCCATTGTGATAGCCTAATCTGGAAAAGAATCCCCATCTCTGTAATAAGAATGGTCAATTTTTCTTGACCATTTAGCATTTAGCAGGAAGCCACCCCTACAACGCTGCAAGTTGTACAGCCTGACCCTTCCTTATCAAGAATCATTCGGAACTCTTTACTGGCTACATGATTCTTTTTTGCAGCAAACGTTTGTTGTTTTCCTCTCTGAAATAAAATTTAAGCTGAGTGTCTTACGTATCTCTGTGTGCCTACCAGGGACTACCATGAAATCAAAATTTGGAAGTTCAAATATTTACTTCTTAATTATACAACCTGATGGTCCTGTAATGAAGCAAGGGAAAGTTACTCTGCATCTACTGTCATTCATTCATTTGAGAAAAAAAACTGTTATCTTGTGTATGGCAGGCCCTCTTCCAAGTACCAAGCGTATGGTGACTCACAGTCCTTGCCCTCGGGAAATGTATGTTTTAGAGGGGGAAGACAGATAATACATTGCCCTCTTATATGTCCCCAAATTTTAGAACTTTAAAGCATAATGTTGCCAAAAAAAAAAAAAAAAAAAAAAAAACCCTGAGATTTTATTTTTGCCCTACTGTCCTGCTTGGTAGATATTTAAAATGCATAAGAGGCTGGCGCCACAGCTCACTAGGCTAATCCTCCACCTTTCGGCGCCAGCACACCGGGTTATAGTCCCAGTCGGGGCGCCAGATTCTGTCCCGGTTGCCCCTCTTCCAGGCCAGCTCTCTGCTGTGGCCTGGGAGTGCAGTGGAGGATGGCCCAAGTGCTTGGGCCCTGCATCCGCATGGGAGACCAGGAGAAGCACCTGGCTCCTGCCATTGGATCAGTGCGGTGCGCTGGCCGTGGCAGCCATTTGAGGGTGAACCAACGGCAAAGGAAGATCTTTCTCTCTGTCTCTCTCTTTCTCACTGTCCACTCTGCCTGTCAAAAAAATAAATAAATAAATAAAAATAAAATAAAATGCATAAGAATAAAAGTTGAACAGTAGAGAGGCTACATTTTGAACAGTGGAGACTTACATATTTGTTGTCCTCATTGAACCACGTTCTGTGGTTCACATTGTAGGGCATTGGTAATTCATTGTTTTAATGTGCCTTTTACATACTGGGAAGAATTTGTCACCTTTACTCTGCTTGGTGTTGGTTGTGAAGGTTGTGTCTTTTCTTTGTGTTATTAATGCAACCCTACCAGATTTGCCTTTTACTGCAAAAGCTCTGCCTTAATGGGGTCATATTAAGGGAGGAGCATTTCACCCTTAGTGCATGCTCTTATCTCCTGTAACACGCTGCCGTCTGTATTCTTGAAAACTGACGTGGAAAATGAGGGAACAGAGTTTCTGGCAGCTTCCCGCTTTCATCGTTCCAGGAGGTGAAAGCATCAATTTTCATTTCATGCTTTGAATTGCTTGTAATATGGGTTTTCAGTGCGTCTTTGGTAGGCAGATGAGCCAGAGCTCTGGGGCCGTTCCGAAGGGGCCCTGTGTAAGGAGGCCGAGAGAATGGGCCCCAGAGCCCCGGGGGAGGAAGTAAGCCTGTGCTACAGTGTCGCCGTCCGGAAGTCTCGCTCCCTCAAGACACCAGTGAAGGTGAGCTGCTACTGGGCTTGCCGGACAGTTGGCAGTAGAATGTTCCTGTGTCCTGTCTTTGTGTTGTAAAAAGAGAGTCCTTCAAAAAGTGAATGGAAAAAATAGAATTAAAGGTGTTTATTTTGCTTCAAAAATTTTTTGAAATCTATACATATCTTTGTTCATCTGCTGGTTCACTCCCCAAATGGCCCTAAGGGCTGGGGTTTGGTCAAGCCAAGAATTAGGACCTGCATGGAGGTCTCCCATGTGGGTTGTAAAAGACCCCAATACTTAATCTATCCTCTGTTTCTTTCCTAGAATCTTTAGCAGGGGGCTGGATTGGATATGGAGTAGCCAGGTCATGAACTGCTGCTTTTATGGAACCTGACATCAACAGGTGGAAGCCCCTAGTGATATCTTACTGGGCTGAGTAGTATCTTTCTGGGGAATGTCAATGTCACTGGATGTCAAAAGGAATATTTGCTAGCAGTAGATTGGGTGTACCTTCCAGGGCAATTGGCTAGGTTTTTCTTAGAGTCCTCTCTCTCAATGGGAAAGCCCAAGGCTTTAGGAAATTGCAGCTCCTCCTTTGTGTAGACATGCATTCCCTACAGCAGCTTGGCGGCTTATTATAGATGGAGGAGAAAGCTACAGCCCCCAGTGCAGGAGCTTGGCTGCCCATGTTTGCATTTTCCGGAGCACAGACTGAGGGTGTTGGAGCGAGATGTTCCACTTGCCAAGACGTGTGAAGGTGTTAAAAAAAAAAGTCAGTTACTTGCCGGTTGAAAAATAGGTATGTTCGAACATTTTTCTCATTATAAAAAATTTTTGTAGTTAAGAATGCCTTTAATCGAGGTAAATTTTACGGATTTTGTGTACCTTTGACAAGTCACAGTTTTTTGAAGTGAATTTTATTTCCTGTTAAAATTTACATACAATGAAAATAATTTGCGTTGGTGTAGTCATGTTACCACTACTTGATTCAAGAGACAGATTGGGAACTGCCATTGTGACATAGCTGGTTAAGCCCCTCCTTGCAGTAACAGCGTCCCTATCAGAGCACTGCTTTGAGGCCCAGCTGCTCTTCTCAGGATGCTGCTCCCTGCCAACGTGCCTGGGAAGGTAGCAAAAGATGGCCAAGTACTTGGACCCCTGCCATCTGTGGGGGAGACCTGAATGGAGTTCCTTTCTCCTGGCTTCAGCCTGTCCCAACCTCAGCTGTTGTGGCCATATGGGAGGGAACCAGCAGATGAGAGATCCCTCTCCTTCTCCTTCTTCCTCCCCCTCCCGTCTCTCTTCCCATCCCCCTCTGCATTTCAAATAAATAAATAAATATTTTAAAAGAAAAGAAATAAATAGGATAGTACTATTACCCCTAAAAGTTCCTTCCTGTCAGTGGAATTGGTTAGTATGAAGCTTTTGTGTTAAGCTTCTCTCACTCAGTTACATGGATGTGCCGTCCGTGTTGTTGCTGTCCCATTTCACGGATATGCACACGTGTGCTTATCTGTTCACCAACTGAAGGATTATGAATAATGTCTCCGAAGGAACCTCCAAGGAAAGCAAGAGGCTAGGCCCAAAGCCTCAGGGACAGATAACAGTGGGGGCTGGAGAGGTTCATGTCCCACACAGGTGGTGTGGGTGAATGCTTGGGAGTGAGTTCGCCAGGTTCCATGGTGAGTGTGGATTTAATATTCTAGGAAGCTTCCAAACCCTTCGCAAGTGGCTGCCCCATGCTGCATGCTTGCCAGCTGCACAGAGTCGGAGTTCTGCTTCCTCTGTCTTCACCAGCTCTTGGTGAGGGTTGGACATCCTGCATTTGATAATCCAGAACACCCCAAAGATCAGAGTGTTTTGAGTGCTACTCACATTTTGTATTTCCTGCTTTAATGAAGTCCACCTAAGTACCCCAAAATCTGGAAAACTCCAAAATCACAAAAACTTTTGGTCCCAAGCATTTTGGGTTAAGAATGCTCAACCTTTACTGTCAAATTAAAAATATTTTTCTTAACATTTCTAATATTTCTCTGTGATTTTTAACTTGTATTTTCCAAATGTTGATAAGTGTTTAACATGTTTCCATCTGCTTATTTGCTTTCCCCATTTTTTCTTTGGTGAAGTATCTATGTCAATCATTCACTCATTTATTTATTTTTAAAATTTTTTTATTTGAAAGGCAGAGAGAGAGAAGGAGAGAGAGACAGAGAGAGAGCTGCCCCATCCACTTGTTCACTCTTCAAATGCTCACAACAGCTAGGTTTGGGCCAGTCTAAAGCCAGGAGCCAGGAATTCCATCCAGGTCTCTCCCACATGGGTGTCAGGATCCTAAACGTTTTGATTCATTTGCTGCATCCTATGTAGTGTTTTAGAAGGAAATTGAATTGGAAGCAGAGGTAGCACTTGATCCCAGACACTGTAATATGAAATGCCAGCATTCCACTCCTACCCATTTTAAATTTGCTTGTTTACAATCACAGATTTTAATGTAATGTACTCACTCATTCCTTCTAATCATTGGTTTGCCTGATTTTCTAAAATAACAAGATGAGAAACTATTTTCACACAGTAAACTGGTGGCAGGAGTTGGACACTTACATACTGGCTTTGTCATTAATTATCTAGACGGCCTTAGCAAATCATTTGACCTCTGTAAGGTTTACCTACCTCATCTGTAAAATGATCTTACTGCTTTGTTTCCTATGGCTATTAGAAGTAAGCGGGTGCCTTCCGTAGAACTTGACACATAGTAGTCATTCATTGAATTATTGCAAGCCAGACTGACCGAAGTGAATTTATTTATAATTTATCTGCATTTCTCACAAGGGAAGGCAAGTCCTTGTTGCATTTGGCTTACTGTTACAGCACCAGCGACTTGCATTGTACACAGTTCATGCAAAGCTTAAGGCAACTCGTCACATTATTAAACGAACGAAGTAAGGAATGAGTATGTTGGTGTTTGAGCCAAGAAAAATATTACAAATGTGGTTCTGTTAGGCACTGTCCTGAGTCTAGGGTGTTTATTGAGTTGAACCTGTTTTATATTCATTGTCCATTTATTTCAGTGCTTCAGTCATTCATAGGCAACTTTTTACTGCACACTTCCAGTTTATTTTTAGGGAGGCTGAAGGCTTTAAAGTTTGGGGCTGTGATATGCCCCCTTACTTCTGTTTTCTGCTATGATACGCTTTTTCAGAGGTCAAGAGGACTGTGACCTGAGACTCATTGCTAGGCTTCCCCTCTGCTTGAATATGATATCTACGAGTAGTTGCAGACTGACTCAGTGGCTTCCCAGCTGTGGGCCAGACTCTGCTTATCCCTCCGGTATACTGCGATTGCTCCCATTGTTTCCCGGCTGTTTTTAGGGTACTGGATATTTTGTAGGCTGGTCTTTGCATTCTCCAAGAATCCAAGCCGGTAGATAGAGCATCTGGGTTCCTACAAGCTGACCCCATTTGTAAGAAATCGCTGACTTGGGCAGGGTTATGTCAGAGTCTGACCAGTCCCAGCAGTGGACTCTTGAAACCATTGTTTCAGCTGCTCTTGGCTGAGTCAGCTGTGAGATAGAATTAGGTCAGAATAGCTCTTTCTGTAGCTTGAGCAATACTTGAAGCCAACCAAAAGTTAACTTTAAGCCAATTTGCTCTCTTTTTCACAGAAAAGGCATTTTTGAGGCCTTGAATAACAGAATTAGAGTTTGAGAATGTCAGAGTCTCTGTGATGTGTTAATTACTATTTTATGTTCCATGTAGCTATGAACGTCACACCATTTGTGCTGTGGAAAGTTCTCCAAGTTGAACTGCCTTTCATGTCCAGCTGATCCGTTTCACCCTTGAGAGGTCAGGAGAAGCAGTAATCTCACCTTCAAGGAGAAGGTGACAGAGCTTGTCTCGGTACACAGCTTCAAAGCAGTGCTCAGCACCTAACCTTGAATGTGATTTTAGCTCCTCTTCATTAAAAGCTTGGTTAGACACCCTTTTGAGTCTTCAATGAGCTGTGTGCTGCTTCCACTTCCTCTTGGTTATAGTTTATTGGAACTGTTTATAAGATCAGTTCTTGGACCTCTAAGTAGTGTGAATCTGCTAGCCACACTACTAACCT
This sequence comes from Oryctolagus cuniculus, assembly GCF_051225735.1. Lineage (NCBI taxonomy): Eukaryota > Metazoa > Chordata > Mammalia > Lagomorpha > Leporidae > Oryctolagus > Oryctolagus cuniculus. The sequence goes on from NC_142876.1 coordinate 85,348,991, forward strand.
GAGTGAGAAGATGCTTAGTGCCTGTACTGTAGCTACCCAGGTCATGGGCTACTGACCGCAAGTGAGATTTGCTTCATTGTAAAGTAGACTCCAGATTTTGAAGATGTTATTAACATGAAAAAATGGAGGTTAAAAAGATCTCACTAATCATTTTTACATTCATTCCATGTTGAAATTACAGTAGTTTGGATTTGTTGGGATTCAGCAAATGCATGATTAAATTAATTTTACTTATTTGATTTGGTCTTTTTTAATATTATGTAAGAGTACATATCTGGTTCCTATTACAACTTTATTGGACAATGCTGAAAGATTGGAGTGACAATTATATTCATAATTTAAAAAGTTGTAGACATTGTATCTGTATCTCATGTTTAGCTTTCATTTGCTGACAAAGCATACCCATTTTCAGAAAGCTCATATTTAGGGACACAAAGCCTTTGAGAGTTCTGGCAGATGAGAGAGGCTTGGCAGTAGATGATGGCCAAGGTGCCTTCCATAGACATTTGGGCTCATGATGGCCTTGGGGTGAACTTGAAGACAGAGAAATGAGGTAACAAGGTCAGAATGCCAAAGCAAGTCCCAGCAATTTCTCTGGAGAAGCCTGCTTTCCACAGGAGTTTTTCTATTTGACCTCAATTTCGTGCTTGGAATCTCAGACATGTCAACATCAGGGAGCCTCTCTTTGATGTGATGCGGCTAATACAAATTCCAGAGGGCTATCACCTGAATTTCAGTGCTTATGTAACACGTTTAAAATCATGTCCTTTGCTAATATCCCAGCTAATATTGAGAGAGACTGTGTGTATTTCTACCTCATGTAATTTTTTTAGCTGCTTGTTGGTGGTCTAGGCAGAATTTAACTAGAGTGAAGCCACTCATTTGTGCCAGGTAGGGTCAGAAGCTTTATTCCTTGTCCACACGAAATTCACTTATTTACTAAATAGTAACTGCATGGCAAGGGGCATACAAGGGCAGTGGAAGCAGTTGCAAGAATACTGTCTGAAATTCTTGCCTTTAGGGAGCTTGTTTTTGGTGGAGCTTATCCTACAGTTTAAAACATCCCTTGGAATGAATTTCTGAGCTAGAGAGGAACTTGGGAATTATGTAAGCCAACCTATTTATTTAACAGAATACCTGTTGTACATTTGTAATCTACTGAGTTAGCACAGTGCCTCACATCTTGTAGATACCAATTGTGTATACTCATTTATTCAACAAATATTTATTGAGTGTTGACTATGTTCTAGGCATTTTTCTAAGTATTGGGAATATATTAATGGCTGAAAGGGGTATTGGGAATGTTGGGAGAGAAGCAGCAATTTTAAATTGAGCCCTGCTGGGAAGGGGATGTTTGTGCAAGAGTTGGGAGCAGTGAATGTTGGCCTTGCAAAGAGTGGATTTGAGGAATTGCAGGTAAAGGGAGCAAACAGTACAGAGTCACCGAGGCAGCAGGTGGAGAATGTATGACTTGTTGGAGAAGCATTAGAGGTACCAGTGTGGCAGGGCTAAGTGGGCATAGGGGAGAAGGAGTATTGAAGACAGAGTCACATAGGTTACAAGGAATTAGATCTTTTGGCAACTTTGGCTTTCACAGCAGAGGTTTTTGAGCAAAGAACTTTTGTTATCTGATCTCTCTTGTTATTTTCATAGTTTTTTCTTTATTCTTTTTTTGGTCCAACAGTAAAATTTTCTTTTTAAAAATGAATTTTAATTTATTTGAACGGAAGAGAGAGAGAGAGAATATGACAGAGATCTTCCATCCACTGGTTTTGTAGCCTCTTGGGCTGCAGTAGGCTGCCAGGAACTCAGAACTCAGTCCACGTCTCCCACATGGGTGACAGGGACCCAAGTACTTGGGACATGCCTGCTGCCTCCCAGGGTACATGTTAACAGGAAATTAGTATTGTAAATGGAACCAGAACTGAAATCTATGAACTCCAATATGGACTGCAGATATCCCGAGTGATGTGTTAGTCAGTGTGCTAAATTCCTGCCCCCAAATTCCTTCTTGTTGTGCAGTTCCATGAACTGTGAGAAATGCACAGTCTTGTAATTGCCATCACAGTGAAGACACAGTCATTCCATCACTCCCGAATTTTCTTATGCTACCCTCTTTGAGTTATGGATGCTCTGTGGATAGCAGCCTGTAGACAGGCGAGCTTGGGTGTGGAAGACAAGTTTGGAGGTTCATGCAGTGGCAAAGTGAGTACTGATGGAAGCTTGCCCAGAGTGTGTAGGAAGAGGGCAGGTTCTGGATCAGTTCTGAAAGATGAGTTTTGATGGAAGGTTTAGGAGGAAGGGATGGCATCTTGCCTTTTCCTCCTGGTCCCTAAGGAAAGCTGGTGTTAGTATTCACAGAGGGAGCCAGTTTAAAGGGGAAGAGTGTTGTTCAACTCTGCATATTTTGAGATATCCAAGCACAGATGTCAGTGGGCAGTCTGCTGAATTGGAATGCACACATTAATGTGTGCAAACCCTGTGCACGTCACGAGAGAATCAGAAACAGCGTTGGCAGTTCAGAGGGGCTTAAGGAATCTGCTAACCAAGATTGCCGTCTGCCACATCTTTTGTGTTGTCCTTCTTTTACTTCTTTACTCATTCCTTGGCAGAGAGATCTATTTCTTTTCTGTGCAGGGACCACCATGGAGTCCAGTATTCATTGTTGTGTTGCTTGCCTGACTTGTTAATTGAAAAAAAAAAAAAAAAAGACTTATGATAGGAGTAGGGAAGAACTGGTTCAGAAAGATGCTTTTTATTCTACCCAAGTTATTTAACTACAGGAAGAACTTTTGGTTTTTGCCTTTGGGTCCCTGTGTGTTGATTTACACACATCTAATGATTTTGGTTGCCGGTGCACTTGAATTGAAGAAGAGAGAACTGAAGAGAAGGTTAAAATTAAAAGCAAGAGGGTGGAAATCTAGACCCAACAGTTAAGATACCAGATCAGACACCTGTGTCCCATATTGGAGTGTCTGGGTTCAATACTGGCTCCAGCTCCTGCTCATGCAGACTCTGACAGGTAACAAGTAATGGCTCAAGTAGCCAGGTTCCTGCGACCTGTGTTGGAAACCACCTATGCTGGGTTGAATTCCCATAAACTGGCCTCTGCCAGTCCTGTCTGTTGTGAGCATTTAAGGAATGAACCAGTGGGTGGAAGTTCTCTCACTCAGTCTTTCTGTTTCTCTGTCTCTGAAATCAGTTTTTTTTTGAAATTAAAAGAATAAAAAGTAGGATATAAAATTCTGTGCAGTCTAGTCTCATTGGTTTGAAAACTTGTATGTGCATGTGCAGGACACAATGTAGAAAGAATAGTCTAAAATAATATCAGTTGGGGTTGTGGAATATTTTTTTCATGTTGGGAGGACTTTCTTAAGTCCTCAAAAACATGTGTTTTTCCTTTTCTTTGTTTTTTTTTCCTTCTTCTTTTGTAATTTGTTTGGGGAATGTTTATTCAACTTTAGATTCAGGCCTGGGCTGGGGATAGACCAATGGAAGAGACAGAAAGAGGCCTTGCTCTCAGAGAGTTGACAGTCCTGTGTGATCATGTGCAGTCATTGCAGTGTTTATCCTCAGAAAAGACAGGGAAATTAATGAAGAAAAATGCAGTGAACTTGTCTAACTCTATTTGCATTTAAAATATTACTTCCGTGTTTTTAAATTTATTTAAAGGACGTAAAGAGCTCCTATCTGCTGCTTCTTTCTCAGATACCCACAATGACTAGGACTGGCCAAGCCAAAGCCCAGAGGTGGGAACTCAGTACAAGTCTCCCACATGGTTGGCAGGAACCCAGTGTCTTGGGCCATGATTTCTGCCTCCCAGGATCTGCATTAGCAGGAAACTAGAGTCAGGAGCCTGAGCCAGAGCCAGGTGTTGAGCCCAGGTACTTCAGTGTGGGATACGAGCATCCTAACTGACCTCGTAACCATTAGGCTGAACACCCCGAGGGAGCTCTTTGTGATTCTATCTCCGTCTGCATCTCTCCCTCCCATGGGTGGGCCTTTGCAGGTGTGTGACTCCTGGCTGCGTTTCAGAAGCCACTGTGTAAAGTGTCATGTCCTCAGGAATCGTGTAAGGGCCACACCGTGTTCCAGTCTTGGCCTCTAATGTACTACCTAGGACAACAGAAAACATCAGAGTTCTTGGGTAGACATTGGTGTGCATGGTCCCACCTGTTGTTATCCTGATTCAAGTAAGACAAGACACCTGGCTTTGCTGAGCCTCTGTTCCCTCACCTGGTGCAAACCTGGGGTGAACTGGTGGAATCCAGTGCCTTGTGAGTCTAGGATTCACACAGGGGTGGGGATAGCCAGTATGATTTGAACTTTAAGAACATTCATCTCTTGAATAGTTATGTGAGCATAACTTCTTTGTTTTTGCCATGGGAGGCTCAGGGCCAGGTTTGTATTTTGTATGAGTGATCTAAACCATGGAGCTGATTTGGGAAAGCTTGCGGGGAATATCTGTTCTCATTGAGACTTGGAACTGGGCTGGTTCACTTTTTCCCCATGACTCTCTCTCCATGGAGATTTAAATATGGTTAATGGAATTGGCATCCAACTCCTCTATTAGTTGCTGACTGGCTCGATGCCACAAGAGGGAACAAAGACAAATAGGAGAGAATATTTTCTCTCTCAGGATTTAGAATCTGCAAAAATCATTTTGTTACATATTCTCTATACTGGATGTCAGAGCTGGTGGATTTTTTTTCCCTTTCCTCTTTTTTTCTTTTTCTTGTGTGAAAATGTTGGTATGGTGACTTCCTTCTAATTTTATCAAACACAGTATGTCCAGAAACAAAACAGAGCCATGTTTCCGTGTGTGATTGCTGGCAGCAATGGTGTGATTGCATCTCAGGGTAAAACTGTGAATTTGTGGGAAGCAACATGGAACGGGTCCTTAAGGAAAAAGAAGATGTATATAGCCTGGCTGCCAGGGTCGCCTTTGTTTCTGTGGGCTGAGGAAGGCACTAGCAATTGATGGGAGCTGAGGCTTCCTGAGCGTAGAATCAGGACCCATCCTGAACAGCCAAGACACAGGCAGTATTTATTCATCCCAAATATACAACTCGAGTGTGTTTATGTGAGAGAGAAAGAGACAGAGGTGAAGAGAGAACACAAAAAAGATTCAGCGTAGACAGATAAAACCATATAATTTAGTCTGCCTGCCCTGGAGACAATGCCTGGAGTAAGAGTGAGATGGGAGACGTGGTTCTCTGTTCTCAGTTTCTAGAACCTTGGCTCTGGTGTGTGAAGATATATGTTCTGTATACAACACAGTTCCTTACATGTAAGCCAACTTCTTGATCCAGGTGAGCTGTTACCATTCTGGAGACAAAGTGGTGGTTGAGAATTTACTGAGAGGAGAGGATTATAATCCATGGACAGTTAAAGGGGTTCTTGAAGGACAGTTTTGACAGCTGAGTGAAGCCAGGATTGGGTTGCTGTAAGGCAAGCACCTTGGTCACAGAATTTAAGGGCATGCTAGGTAAATAATATTTTCATGTGACCTTTTTTAAGATCAAAATTATTTGGATTTTTCTGTTAGCCCCAGGCTTTAATGCGGCTCATGATGGCATTGTTAGCAATGTTTTCCTTGTTTAAAGCTAATATTTTGTTTAAATAGATTCATTGCATCATTTTTGACTTTTAAAGATACATCACATGAAAGGTAGATGTTTGGACTCCTGCATCCCATATCGGAGTACTTGGATTTGGTTCCCAGCTCTAGCTCGTGACTCCAGCTTCCTACTGATGCACATTCTGGGGAGGCAGCAGGGATGACTCAGGTGATTGGGTTCCTGCCACTTCCGTGGGAGACCTGGAGAGTTCCTGGCTTCTGGTGTCAGTCTTCCAGTGGGCCATACCAGCCCAGGGGCTGTTGGTGGGCATTTAGAAAGGGGACTGGTGGATAGGAGCTCTCTCTGTCTACCTCTCAAATAAAATATACAAGCAGTTTTTACAAATAGTTCATGAAATACTCTTTTTCTCATGTGCTGACTTTTTTGGTGCCCCTTGTAATTTGTGTACCAGGGTTGTTTGTCATTTGCTTTTCCTTAGTCTGACTGAGCCCATGGCATTTGTCTTCACTTCTGACTTTAGAAAGCTGTAATAAAATATGATTCCATGGGGCCAGTGTTCTGGCACAGTGGGTTAAAGCCCCAGCCTTCAGCCCTGGCATCCCGTATGAGTGCCGGTTCAAGTACTAGCTGCTCCACTTCCAATCCAGCCCCCTGCTGATGCACCTGGGAAAGCAGTAGAGGATGGCCCTAGTCCTTGGGCCCCTGCATCCAAATGGAAAACCCAGAAGACGCTCCTGGCTCCTGGCTTCATATTGGCTAGCTCAAGCCATTGTGGGCATTTGAAGAGTAAACCAGCAGATGGAAGACCTCTCTCTCTGTAACTCTGTCTTTCAAACAAATAAATCTTTAAAAAACATGATTCCAAGGAACAAAGAAGGTGTCTGGAGTGACTGTTTTCAAGCAGGTCAGTTCTGTTAAGATACTGACTGTGGGCATGGGTTTTTATGTACCATGATATGTGAAAGATTTTTTACAGATTCACTTATTTGGTAGCTGCTTATTGAACAGTTACTTTGTACCTGACACAGTTCTGGGTACTAGGGTTATATAAGTTAGACAGAACTCCTTTACTGTTGGAACTTACCTTCCTTGAGGTAGCCATACTGCATCTCCAGTCCTCGCACAACTGTGTGATATAGGTATCGATTTCATCGTTTTGCAAGTGAGAAAAGTGAGGCTCCGAGAATAATCCTGGCACCAGATAGCTAAGTGTGGTATTGTCTAGCAAACAATGTGGTGTTAAGCAGATTCAGAAAGAGTCAAGCTCATTGTGACCTGAGCTTAGTCAATGAGAGGCTTCCTGGAATATATGAGTACAAAATTGCCTCTTCAAGAAAACTGTTATTTAAATGCAGATAAAATGTGGCTGGAAATGCAACACCCGTTTTCCTTGATTTTCAGTAAAGCAACAAATGGCACAGAGAAAGTCAGGTATAAAGATGGAAATGGAAAAGTATTTACCTATCTCAGTCATTTGCCTCTGCTGCACTGTTGTGTTCACCTTTTCTACTAACTAGCTCCAATGTGTTGGAGTTGGTATCCTTACCCAGGCTCACAGAGTGCAGTGGTTGATTAGCCTGGCCCGCATAGCATTGACCAGGAACATTAATTTCATGCTAGTGTATCACACTTGTCATGAGACTAGCGTTTCTAAGTTGATTGCCTAGTACCTGAACTGAATTTTTAGATGACCACTTGAAAACTGTGGCGTGACTGATGGACAAGCTGGGAAGGAAACACAAACATGAAATAGAAAACTTGGTTAAAAATATTGAGCAAGCATACTACAATTACAGTTTTTATAAAAATGCTTGTGTGCGTGATAGAATATTATTCAGCCATCAAAAGGGAAGGAAATGTGATCAGTTTTGACAGTATGGATGAACCTGGAGGACATTATTTTAAGTGAAATAAGCCAGGATCAGAAGAACAAGTACCACATGATCCCACTGAGGAGGAACCTTAAAAAGTTTGTCTCATAGAAGTGGAGAATACTAGTGAAATCTCAGTCAAAGGATGCAAAATTTCACTTCGTTGGGGAAACTATTTAATGCAATTTGTTGTATACTATAGTGACTGTATAGCCATATGCAACATGAAGTTTCAGCATGTATCATACACATATATCTGTGGTCCCGAAAGATTATATACCTAGTGGTGTAATAGCCATCTTAGTCTGTGTCAGTACATTCTGTGATGTGCGCATGATAAAAATCTTAACCATGTATTTCTTTCATTCACATTGTGTTTTATATTCCTGAAAAATACAAGAACAGTGGATGCCAAGTGTTCTCATTACAAAAAAAAAAAAAACAAAAACTGTGTGAGATAATGCATGTTAATTAGCTAGATTTTGTCATTCCACAAAGAACGTATTCCTTAAAACTTCATGATGTGCATGATAAGCACAATCTTTTCTGTCAACTGAAAACTAAATTTTAAAATCCCTGTGTGTATGTGGGTAAAGCAATTAGAAAACAAAATCCAGTGTATACCTGCTGACTTTCTAAAAACATTTTAATGAGGTAGAATTGATATACAGCATCTCATACACATTTAAAGTGTGTAAGTTGATAAGCTTTGACACATATGGAACTATCATTGCAATTAAGAAAATGCTCAAGTCTGTAACCTGTCCCTCACCGTCCCTGCCGATGTGTCCTTATGCCCCTTTGTAATCATTCCTCCCTATGCTCAGACAACCAATGATGTGGATTACTCTTCAGAAAATTGTACATGAATGAAATCATTCACAGCAGAATAGTGAATTGTACTTCATTTGAGATCCATTCATGTTATAAGGCATAATAATAGCTGATTACTTTTATTGCTGAGCAGTGTCGTACTATGTGGATGTTCTATAGTTGATCCAGTCGCCTGTTGATGGGTGTTTGAATTGTTTTCGCTTTGGCACTGTAACAAATAAAGTCGGATGTATGCTTTTGTTTCTGTTGGACAAGAGTCTAGGAAAGTAATGACAGAATCATATGATCATCTCAGCTTTTTAAGATACCTACTAGTTGTCCAGAGTGGATTTACTACTTCACATTCTCACCAGCAGTGTGTAAGAGTCCCAGTTCTTCCACATTTTCACCAGTGCTTGGTTTAGTCATTCTTTTTAATTCTAACCTTTTAACAGTGTATAGTGATCTCTCATTATGGTGTTAATTTTTAGTTGTTATGTGTAATGATATTGAGTCTTTTCATGTGATCTTTGTAGACTTTGTGGAAGTATTTCTTCAAATTTTTTACTCCATTTTTTTAACCTATTTGATGTTTTGTTATCTTTCAGAATTTTCAGAATTTGTTCTATATTCTGAATAAAAGTTCCTTACCAGATAATTCGATTTGTAAATACTCTCCCTATCATGTGCCTTGTGTTTTTATCCTCTTGATAATGTCTTTTGGAGAACAGATGTTTTAATTTTGATGCAGTCCAAATTAAGAATTCTTTGTGTTATGGAATATGCATTCAGTTTCATATCTAAGATGTTTTCACCTAATCTAAGAATTACATAGCTTTCATTCTATGATTTTTGGAGTTTTTTTGTGTTACTTTTATGTCTGTGATCCATTTTTGAGGCTTTTTTTTTTTTTTTTAAGCATGGAAGTCCAGTTTATTTAGCAACAGTTGTTGAAAAGATGGTCTTTCGGGCCGGCGCCGCGGCTCACTAGGCTAATCCTCCACCTTGCGGCGCCGGCACACCCGGTTCTAGTCCCGGTCGGGGCGCCTTGATTCTGTCCCGGTTGCCCCTCTACCAGGCCAGCTCTCTGCTGTGGCCAGGGAGTGCAGTGGAGGATGGCCCAAGTGCTTGGGCCCTGCACCCATGGGAGACCAGCATAAGTACCTGGCTCCTGCCATCGGATCAGCGCGGTGCGCCGGCCGCAGCGCACTGGCCGTGCGGCCATTGGAGGGTGAACCAATGGCAAAGGAAGACCTTTCTCTCTCTCTGTCTCTCTCTCTCTCTCTCACTGTCCACTCTGCCTGTCAAAAAAAAAAAGAAAAAAGAAAAGATGGTCTTTCTTCACTGAATTGCCTTTGCATCTTTGTCAGTAATTACTTTTCGCCATATGTTACAGTATATTTCTGTGTTCTCTCTTCTTTCTTATTGGTCCATGGGTCTCTATTTACACCAATACAACACAGCCTTGATTACTGAAAATTTATAATTAGGTCTTAAAATTAGTTGATATTAGCCCTCAAGCTTTATTGCTTATTTCCCAATAAGTACTCTAGGTTCTTTAATATCCCTCGTGAATTTTAGAATCACTTTGTCCCTCTCTACAAAATGTGTTGGGAATTTTGATTGAGTTGTTATCTTGAAATATATCAACTTGGGTAGAGTGTTCACATTTAATTAATACTGCCCAATAATGGTATATATTTTTAAATTTTTCTCACAGTAACTTTTTGAACATATATATAGATCATTCACATCTCTAGTCAGATTTATTCCTGGGTATTTCATATATTTTTTGACATTAGCATAAGTGCTGTTTTATTTTATTTTAAAGATTTATTTATTTCTTTGAAAGTCAGAATTAGAGAGGAAAGACACAGGTCTTCCATCCACTGGTTCATTTCCCAGATGGTCTCAACGGCTAGCGCTGGGCCAGGCTGAAGCCAGGAGCCAGGAGCCAGGAGCTTCCTCTCAGTGCAGGGGCCCAAGCAGTTGGGCCATCTTCTTCTTTCCCAGATGCATCAACAGGAAGTTGAATCAGAAGTGGAGCAGCCGGGGCTGGACCCGGCACCCAAATGGGATGCCAGCACTGTAGACGGCTGCTTACCCCCTTGTACCACAGCGCTGGGCCCTATAAGTGCTATTTTAGAAATTCATTTTCTTATTACAACTGGTAAGTATATAGAAATATAACTGATGGGGGCTGGCACCATGGTTCACTTGGTTAATCCTCCGCCTGCGGCGCCAGCATCCCATATGGGTGCTGGGTTCTAGTCCCGATTGCTCCTCTTCCAGTCCAGCTCTCTGCTGTGGCCCAGGAGGGCAGTAGAGGATGGCCCAGATGCTTGGGCCCCTGCACCTGCATGGGAGACCAGGAGGAAGCACCTGGTTCCTGGCTTCAGATCAGCCCAGCACCAGCCGCAGTGGCCATTTTGGGAGTGAACCAATGGAAGGAAGACCTTTCTCTCTCTCTCTCTCTCTCACTGTCTATATAACTCTACCTGTCAAATAAGTAATATATATATATACACACACACACATACACACAAAACTGATGGCTGTATAATGATGTTCTGCATTGCCGCTAGCCTTGCCTGTTACTTCTAGTAGTTTCTTTGGAGATTTTACCAGATTTTCTCCATAAAGACAAGAGAGTAAATGTTTCAATCCTGTGGCTTGTGTGCTGTCTGGGCAGTTGACCGTTATAGAAAGCAGCTGCAGGTAATATGTAGGTGAATGGGTATGATTGTGGATTTGCAAACTACGATTAATTACACAAACTGACCAAGCCCTCAGATAGATATCCATGCTGTCAGAGAAAACGATAATAGTTTTACATCTCCTTTTTCCAGTGTGGATGCCTTTTATTTCCTTGCCTTGCCTTATTGCATTGGCTAGAGCCTGTCCTTAAGTGTTGAGTAGAATTTGAGAAACTGAATATTCTTGTCCCTTTCCTGCTTAAGTATGAGGTTTGCTGTAGGTTACTCATACAGGCAGAAAAAGTTCCATACTACTTAGAGTTACCAAGTATTTTTATGTTGGAATTTGTCAGATTTTTTTATGCCTACTGAGTTGATTATGTATTTTTTCTTTGTTACTGTGACTAATTATACTGTATTTTCTGATGTTAAATCCATCCTGCCTTATGGGGATAAATCTTACTTGGTCATGATGTGACATCCTTTTTATTTATTGTTGGATTTGAGTTGTTAAATTTTTATTTACAAATTTTGCATTTTTTCTTGTGAGGCATTGATCTATGATTTTATAATAATTTGAAAATATTCCTGTAAGATTAACTGAAAAAATACATTGTGTAATCTATACAGTTAAAATTAATTTTGATTAAAAGAACCTAACCCTGTGTGTGTGTGTGTGTGTGTGTGTACTTTAGTCTGAGGGAAGAATATGAAACATCAAAATAACAACTTCAGTTATGTTGTGCATGTGATAGAGTATAGGGATAATATTGTTAACTTTGCCTTTGTATCTCTATAATACTACTTTTTCATTTGTAAAAATTGTGCAGGTCTAAAATTCTGGGGTAGGTAACTCTCTGGGAACAGTTAAAGTTGGAGAGAAGCAGTCCATTTTGGGGGCTAGAGTTGATCCTTTGGGCAACTGTTGAAAACATCCAATGGTCCTATGATGTGTTTGAAGGGAAAAGTGATATAATAGGTGTGGATTTTGTGACTAGACTGATTTGACCTTGAATCCTGGACTTGGTATGTGCCTTTGATTTTCTTGAGTTTCAACATGGGCATAACAATACTTATTGGACAATATTGTTATAAGAAAAAAAAGATAATGCAGTAAAACAGCTTATGATACAATGCATGTAGTAAATGCCAATGTCTGCTTTTGCTCCTGCTGCTGCTTCTCCTTAGGGCATCAAAGGAGGACAAGGTCTGTAGTTTAACTTGATGCTCAATGCTGGGTCCTGTTTCCATGTTTGACAGGTGACCTCCTGCCTCTTCTGAACCATTTTTAAGGATGGATGGTCCTAACCTTTTGGTGCAGCAGCCTGTATTCCTCCACTGGGGCAAACAGCAGTAACTCCAGCTGGGCAACCAGTTTCTCTTATTTTGTGCCATGTGCTATGCTCTAGGAACATTAGCCTTTTTTTTTTTTTCTTTCCTTCTAACACTATTAGTTTGTTGCTAACTTCTGAATTTGCATTAACTTGCTCCTGTAGCCTTGGCTAATAATTCTTCCCTCATTTAAAGTCGTTTGACCTTGGACTATCCTTTAACCTCCTTGATTCTTAGTGTATTTATCCATATAAAATGATGTCCTGCTTGTAGGATGGAATTGATGAAACACGACTCTTAAAAGTATTGAGTGTTGTTTGTTGGCACCTAATAAATACTCGGTACTATAAGGTAGTCTGCTCTGCCTCATGCTTGCTAGTCGAAATTAAGTAGTATTAGTACATTCCTTGCTTTTCAGAAAATTTCTCTATTAAAGGATAATTACTTTCTATCCCTTTCTCCTAAACGTTTTTACTTTCCAATTTGTATATAAACAATTCAATTTTTGTTTATACAAATAATAAGACTTTTCTTTTTAATCTTGTGATTAAAAAATTGAGCATATTTGCCCAAACTGACAAAATGTTTATTTATTTATTTATTGGAGGAGGGGAGGTAAAGTGAGAGGGAGTGAGAGAGGAGGGGGAGGGAGGGAAACAAGGAGAAAGGGAAGGAAGAAGAGAGCTATATACCTTGATCTACTCTGCAAATTTCTGTAACATCTAAGGTGTGCTGGGCAGGACTGAGATTGGAGCCAGGAATGTAATCCAGGTCTCCTCACATGGGTGGCAGGAACCCAAGTACTTGAGCCATCACTGCTGCCACCCAGCATCTGCAATGGCAGGAAGCTCAAGTCAGGAGCCAGAGCCAGATATTGAGGCCAGAGACTCTGATATGGCACGAGGGCTTCTTTACCTATAGGTTAAGTGCTCATTCCATTGACAGAATGATTTGAAATTATACTTTTATGTATCAGATTGTCACAGTGTTTTTGGTCAATATATGCTCTTTGGGTTTTCATTTAATACATGTATGTGTACATGATTGAATGGGACAAAATCAAACGTTGAGGCTGGCGACACCTCTCAAAATTGATCCATCAATCAGTAGCGTTTGAGTGTGTTTTTCCAGTCACCTATGGCGTCTCCTTAAACCCTGTAAAATGGCTTGTTGAAATCCATTTCCCATTGCTACGTTTTTTTTTGACCAGTCACTTATAATGAAGAACACAGAATTACTTAAAGAAGTGGGCTGTTTATGGCTTTTTCTGGATCAGCCTGTGATATATCCTAGTGATCATTACTTGAGGAATATATTTAGTAAGCCTATGAAATGGAAAGATTTACTACTCTTCTGAAATTATATCTAAGAATTCAATTAAAGATCACTCTGCTATTTTCTTTGAGAGATAGGACTTATTACATGTATCCATAATTTGTTTTTTAAATAAAATTTACTTTTATTTCTTTGTTTACATTCTGTTTGGAAGGCTAGGAGACCAAGAGAATCAAAGAGACAGAATTCTTTCATTTGCTGGTTCACTCCCCCAATGCCCACCAAAGCCAGAACTGGGCCAGGCTGAAGTCAGGAGCCCAGAACTCCATTGAAGTCTCTCATTTTAGGTGGTAGGGGCCCAAGTACCTGAGCCATCATTTGCAGCCTCCCATGATGCACATGAGCAAGAAAGTGTATTGGAAGTGGAGTAGCCAGGAATAGAACCAGGCATGTATGAAATGCAGACATCCCAGGCAGCAACTTCCCCACTGCGCCAAACCCCCACCCCTCTATTCACAATTTTAAAAACCATCTAAAAACTCTCACTGCTTCCACATTTTCCAAAATATAAAATGTATAAAATACATTTGTATTGTCTCAGTAGAAAATGGTATAAAATTGTTTACAAAGAATTGAGTTTCAGCCCCTGCATTTTTTAAAATAGAATTTTCCAAGCAGTGAATTCCAAATGTGGGCAGGTGCATTTGGCTTTTTCATTTACCAGAACATATTTCATGTTTAAAATTTTAATGAAAAATTGTAAAAGCAAATTGGTTAATAGGTTTCTGGAAAGAGATGACCTTTCTGTCTGTTCTGAGTTAACAGAAACAGTAAATCTGATTTTTAAGGGTTTTTTTTTTAGTTTAAACTTTTCTATGGATAGAATTAGCAAAATTGAATTTGTTACTTCATATTATGGTTTGCTTGCTTTTTTCTAGCACTTCTTTTGAATCATGGGATTTAAAGGATTCTAAATAACTAGACCGCCTCCCACTAGAGTAGGGCGGTGGAAAAAAGAGTGGTTTCTATTCAGTGCTTATTGTGTTTTCTATTTTAGCTTGATTTGGATTTGTTTCTATAAAAATAGAAGGAGTGGTGTAATGAATCTAGGTATCCTTCACTGAATTTTAACTACGACCAACTCTTGGTCCTTTCCATTTTATTCTCCCTGCCACTGGGTCATTTTGAAGCAAATTCAGGATATTGTGCAGTTTCTTTTGTAAATGCACCAGTGTGTAGGATTTGATTTATAAATCTTAAAGACAAGGGACAGGCTTAATGCTTGGTATTCTTGGTATTTTAGTACATCTCTTAATTTCTGACTTGTATATAGTTCTTTTTTTATTTTTTAGTTTTTTAATCTGAGGGGATTAAAAATATATTCTTTAATTTTTTTTCTTTTTTAATTTGAACGGTCGAGAGACAAAGTAAGAGAGCTTCTGTACGCTAATTTACTTCTCACAGCCCACAAAGGCCAGGCCGAGGCTGCAGCTTGGAGGTGGGAACTCAGTACATTGGAGAACATGTATTCTTCAGTGGTGTTGAGGATCTGAATTGAAGGCGTCATGCTGATGGGGCTGAGATTGGCTTCTCATGTCTCAAGCTGAGTAATACTCCATTGAATGCCTATACCAACTTCATTTATACTTTCATTTGTTGATGAATATTAGAGCTATTTCCACAGGTTATTTTTAATAGATTAATTTACTTGAAAAGCTGAGTGTTAGAAATGGCAAAATGCAGAGATCTTATGGCCACTGGTTCACTCCCCAAATGGGTACAATAGCAAGTCCAGGCCAGGCTGAAGACAGAAGCTTGGAACTCCATCCTGGTGTCCCACACGGATGGCAGGAACCCAAGCGCTTGAGCTGTCTTTCACTGCCTTCCCCAGATGCGTTAGCAGGGAGCTGGATCAGAAAGGGAGCAGCCAGAACTCAATACTCCGTACTCCAATATGGTATGCCAGTGTTGCAAGTGATGGCTTAACCCACTACACCATGCCAGCTCCAAGGTTATTTCTTAAAGTAATGTAGATGTGTACTTTGTGTTGTAGTAATTAAAAACAAAAATGAAACAACTCCAGATAACTTTGATTTGGAGAGTGGTCACTGTGCTCATTTTCTTATGTGGAACAGAAGATTTGGCAAAGTCTGCAAGTGCACACGGTTCACGTCTGCAGCCAGGACAAGGGCTTCCAGCTCTGTCATGCTAACAGTGATGCACCACTGTTTGCTGGATTCCATGAGAAAAGGCTTTTTGGGAGCTGGTGGTTAACATCAACCAATATGTTTTCCTTTCCTTAAATTCAAGGCCTTTTGGCCATTGGGATGAAAGTGTTCCATTGTGTGACCTCTCTCAAGTATGAGAGATCACTTCATGTCCCTGCTTCTGCCCATTAAATGCTGGTACTGCCCACCTTCCATCATGTGACAATCCGAAGCATATCCACACATTGTTTAAAAAAGATTTATGTGTTTATTTAGTTGAAAGGCAGAGTGATGGTGGGGAGAAGAAGGGAGGGGAGGGGGGAGACAGAGAGAGAGAGAGATCTTCCATCTGTTAGTTTACTTCCAAAATACCCTCCACAGCCATGGCTGGAAAAGGCTGAAGCCAGGAGCAAAGAACTCCATGTTTCCCACCTTTTTGGCAGGAGCCTTAAGTACTTGGGCCTTCTGCTACTGCCTTCCCAGATGCATTGGTAGGAACTTGGAGCAGAAGCAGAGTGGCCAGGACCTATATCAGGTCCCCAGTAGGGTATTTGGACATCCCTGGCAGCGGCTTAACCTGCTATGCACACACAGTATCCTCAGAATTTTTAAAAATGCCTCCTAGGGGCAGGCCTTGTGGCTCAGTGGATTAAGATGCTGCCTTTGATACTGGCATCCCATGTGGACACTGCTTCTATTCCTGATGGTTCTACTTCCAATTCAGCTCCCTCTTCATACAACTGGGAAAGCTACCGAAGATGGCCCAAGTGCTTGCGCCCCTGCCACCCGTGTGAGAGTTCCAGGTGGAATTCTGTGCACCTGGATTCTTTCAGGCTCAGCCCTGGCCATTGCAGACATGTTGCGAGTGAACCAGCAAATGGAAGGTTGCTGTCTCTCTTTCTCTCTCTAACACTGCCTTTCAAATAAATAAATAAATCTTAAAAAAAAAAAAAAAAAGCCTGCTAGGAGAGGGGGCTGGAAATTACCCCTTTGTCAATGTGTAGGGAACAAGAACTCCAACCTTTTGATATTTGTTCCCTGCTGTGAGATATAGCATAAGATGTATACTGATCAGAAATCATCTCCCCAAGTGACTTCTATTATGATTGAATGAGTCCATGCAGTAAAAGGTGGTCCAACATGAAATGAACCTACATAAGCAAAATCTTCATGTTAATACCCACCAGCCACACCTTGGTTACAGATCATCACTTCTGGGTGTCTACAATGACTGTAGGTCACCATGGAGAAAGTGGAGTGTCTTTGTGTTGCTAGTGGTCACTGGGACTGTCACAACACACTGGCTGTGATGTCAGGGCTGCAGGCAGAGTGTGCTCCAGAACTTCTCTGCTCAGCAGATGAACCTGGCAGCTATAGGAGAGCAAAAGGCTGCATTGATCCTGGCAGTGGGAGTCCAACTTTTGAAATGTCATTGATTTAAAAAAAAGCTTGAGGTGGCTCATTTTTAGCTCATCCCCATGTATTGGTCTCTGCTAACGGCAGTTACACATACTAGCTGTCTCAGCCCATCCATCGAGTTGCAGGCCTCATGAATATGTAAATCAGGCAATCCTGATATGTGAATCCTGATGATACGTGGTGTCCTTCTCTGTGCACACCTAGCTCTTACAGGTATTGATAAGGCTGTCTGACTAGAACTGGGGTGAAGATTTGTAATTCATGCACATCAACACTGCACACCCTACTGAGACCTCTTGACATCATTATTTGAATACACAGATACTTGTGAATCTGCTGTGAAGACTGACAGTGGGGGTGGTAGGGACTTCAGGGAACTGGAGCATGGCAAGGGGGTAGCATCCTGTGCTTCAGCACCCAATGCCAGGCAGCATTGCATGTCAGGTTTTGCCAGACCTCCCCAGTTTTTAAAGACAAGCTGGAAGTCTGGAATTTTTTCCCTATGATTTACCTCAAGTTTGTAGGTACTGCCAACTATTTCTTTTAAAAGATTTGCTTGTTTGAAAGACAGAGTTACAGCAAAGGAGAAGCAGAGAGATAGAGAGACCTATGAGCTCATTCACTCCCCAGATTCCTACACCAGCCACGGTAGGCCGGGCTGAAGACAGGAACCAGGTCTCCCATGGGTGGCAGGAGCCCGAGTACCTGGGCCTTCATCTGCTGATTCCCAGGTGCATTAAAGGCAAGTTAGATTGGAAGTGCAGGACAAACCAGGCATTCACTACGCGATGTGGACTTCTCAAGTAGTGGCTGAATGTACTGTACCACATGCCTGCCCGACAATTTTTTTCCTAATATTTATTATTTATTTGAAAGTTAGAGTTACATAGAGAGAAGGAGAGGCAGAGAGGCAGAAAGAGAGAGAGAGAAAGGTCTTCCATCTGCTGGTTCACTCCCCAAGTGGCCACAATGGACAGAGCTGCACCGATCTGAAGCCAGGAGCCAGGAGCTCCTTCTGGGTCTCCCACGTGGTGCAGGGGCCCAAGGATGGGGGCCATCTTAACTGCTTTCCCAGGCCATAGCAGAGAGCTGGATTGGAAGTGGAGCAACTGGGACTTGAACCGGCACTCATATGGGATGCCGGCGCTGCAGGTGGCGGCTTTACCTGCTACACTGCAGTGCCGGTGCCCTGACAATTAATTTTTAAAAGGAACTTGGGGGTTGTTGTTTGAGTTAATGTTGAAGATGCCAATTGGGATTCCAGCATCTCACACTGGAGTGCCTGGGCTTGAGTCCCACCTCTGCTCCCAATTCTATCTTCCTGCTAATGTGCACCCTGGGGGATAGCAGGTGATGGCTCAAGTAGTTGAGTCCCTACCACCCATTTGGGAGACCAAGATGCTTAATTCCCAGCTTCTGCCTAACCCAACCCTGGCAGTGGTTGGTCTCTGTTTACTTTTCTCTCTGCCTCTCAAATGAATAATAAACAACAATAATAAAGTAGTGTAAGCACTGTGTGGACCAAAGAAAATCATTTTCAGCTAGCCAGACTGAGTATGTGTACCGCCATTCTGTGTGGGCTGCCTTGTACAGCTAACAAAGCCACACGTGGACATTATTAAGAACTCATTGCTATGGGTCATGGAAGCCTTGGAAACTCAGAGGATGCAATAACCCTGGAAATCACACTAAAGGGACAGACCTCCTTCTGCTTCAAGGCCTGACTAATTAGAAATTTATGGAGCATTACCAAAGATTTTTCCTGACACTTTGTACTCATATTCAATAACGTGGCTAAAACCCTAAAGCAAACTTGGCAGCAGTTCTCCTCTCTTGGGAACCAGCACACCACACCGTGCATGGAGCTTTGCCCAGAGCAGGTGCTTAACAGGTAGAGAATGTATGAATACCTTTCAAGCTGGACTTACATAGCTCCTGTTATCCAGTCCACTGCTGTAGAAATTGCATCTGTTGGCACAGGAGCCAGTCAGAGCTCCTGGCCTGTGCTCAGTGACTCCCCAACTCAACAGTTCCACCAAGGTGACCGTGTTATATGCCCTGGTTTGATTATGATTAAGGATCTACCTGACCAACTGTAACAAGGAATCACCTACGTTGCTTCTATGGGTGTAATAAGGACTCTAACTGCCTGTGCATAACCAAGAGGAAAAAGAAAATGTGTGTTTCCACTAAAAAATCATTTTATTTTTGTTGCCAGAAAGCGTGGGGTATAAGCCTGGGTAGCAAGGAGGAATGAGATGGGAAACAGTCCCTGACGCGCAGCCATCGAGTCCATCACCTGCTCCCTGCCCAGGTGTGCGTGAGATCGATGAAGAGCTGGTCTGCAGGTGCATGTGTGGCCCTTCACCCTCCTAATTGCCTCTCTGGTTGTGTCCTTTCCCTGATAAATAGGTGCCCTGGGGACAGTGCTTTTAAAGGCTTCCATGTTGGTGTTGACATGGATGCTGACATCGGGATTTATGCCCTGACATCGCTTTGAAGCAAGCATTTAGCTGCTGGAAAGATGTTTTGGAGTCACGTTCTGCCTAAATTAAATGTAAATATAACATGCCCATGGGATGTGTGACAGCAGTGCGAGAAGATGGCCTGCTGCTTCTCCTCTTTCTTCTCCTTCTCTTCGTTCTTTAATTACCTAGATTTGGTGAAACTGTAAAGGACACAGCCATAAAACCCTCCCACTAATGCTTTTAGTAGCCTGGCTTTTTTATTTTTTTAAAGAATTATTTTATTTATTCGAAAGAGTTACAGAGAGAGGTAGAGGCAGAGAGAGAGGGGTCTTCCATCTGCTGGTTCACTCCCCAAATGACCGGAACAGCCAAAGCTGAGCTGATCCGAAGCCAGGAGCCAGGAGCTTCTTCCAGGTCTCCCATGTGGGTTCAGGGACCCAAGGACTTGGGCCATCTTCTACTGCTTTCCCAGGCCACAGCAGACAGCTGGATTAGAAGAGGAGCAGCCAGGACTTGAACCGACACCCATATAGGATGTTGGCGCTGCAGGCTGGGGCTTTAACCTACTGCACCACAGTGCTGGCCTTAAGTAACCTGGCGTTTTATTTTTGAATTTTAGCAGTTGTCCCTCTGCAGAAGTGTTTCCCAGTTTTTATCCAATGAGTCTTGCCTGATCTGGGGGAGAGGGCAATGAGGGATGATCTATTCTACACTTCGCAAGGACTCCTGGTGGGCGTGAAGGGAGTAGGGTACAGCAGTGGCTGCAAATATAGACTACTGTCGTTATTTTCAATTCAGCCCTACGGGTACAGTCACAAGATTGTGGTTAGTATTTTTAAAGATACACCCCAGCTTTTCTAACTCTGCTTGGTTCCTTCATACTAATAATGGGCCATCCTGAAAACCCTGAGAAATTAAAAAATAGGCACAACCTCATCTCATGTTCTATAGCAACCTAAAGATTGATGAGCTTAGCATTTTGATAGTCTGTCAGTAGACTAACCTATAGTCAGGGTCTTGAGCAAAAGCAATGTTTGTCAAAAATGCTTTTCCATAGCATCACTAATGTGTGACCATCATTTTAAGACCCCTTTTAATGTTTCAGAGGCACTGCCAGGTTTGCCTGCTTTTAAACAAGTGTTGCTAATTAAAAATATGTAGATTGTAATTTGGATTGCTTTTTGCCAATGCCTAAACTCTTGAGCACAAGTATGTAATCTGCATTACAAAAAAGCAAACAAACAAAAACCCAGTAGCATGGAATTTGGGAAATTGATCTGTGGGTTATCTTGTCACTTGTGCTAAAGCCTTAGGTAACTTTGGGTACAAGTTTCCTAGGTTTGAAGTATCTGTGTTTCGCCTCTACTGCTGTTTATTTATTTATTTATTTTTTTGACAGGCAGAGTGGACAGTGAGAGAGAGAGACAGAGAGAAAGGTCTTCCTTTTGCCGTTGGTTCACCCTCCAATGGCCGCTGCTGCCGGCGCGCTGCGGCAGGCGTACCACGCTGATCCGAAGCCAGGAGCCAGGTGCTTCTGCTGGTCTCCCATGGGGTGCAGGGTCCAAGGACTTGGGCCATCCTCCACTGCACTCTCAGGCCATAGCGGAGAGCTGGCCTGGAAGAGGGGCACTCGGGACAGAATCTGGCGTCCCGACTAGGACTAGAACCCGGTGTGTCGGCGCCACAGGTGGAGGATTAGCCTATTGAGCCGCGGCGCCGGCCTCTACTGCTGTTTATAAGTAATGTAAACCACAGAGATCATATATGTTACCTGTGAGAAAAAAAAATAGGGATAACAGAAATAGAGGAAAGAAAAGTCTCCTTGAATCCCATCCCACCACTTAAGTCATTGTTGATACTTTGAAGCTATTTTTTATTTTCTTGACACATACATGTGGCATGGTGGGGTGCAGAGAGAGAGCAAGTATTATCTACTAGTTTACTACTTCTCAGTGCACTTAACAGCTGGAACGAGCTGAGCCTGGGCTGGAGCCCAAACCAGGAATAGGGAACTCCAGCCAGGTCTCCTTTGTGAGTGGCAGGACTCAAAGCTAAAACATTCCACCTCCTTTGTTTTAGCTTTTTGATTTTTATAAAAATAGTGCATTATTGTTATCTGTTGTCACCTTACAATACAGCAAAACACCAGAGCTTCTTTCTTATAGTACATTTTTAGTTTATTTGACAGATAGAGAAACAGATGAGACACACATACACAGAAAGAGAGACCGAGCTCTTAACTGCTTGTTCACTGCACAAATGCCCAAATGTCTGGGAAGGGCCTCTCTGAAGCCAGGAGTGAGAAATGCAATCTGGACTCCTATGGAGGCGGCAGGGACAGAACTATGTGAACCATCACCTGCTGCTGCCCAAGGTCTGCACTGGCTGGAAGCTAATGTTAGGGCCAGAGCTCTGACTTGAACCAGGCACTCTAATAGGGGATGTGTCTTAACCACTAGATCCGACACCCTTCCCCAGGATGTCTATGTTAATGAGAGTGACATTGCCTAAACTGAAGGATGCTGTCACTCTGGAGAAGAGAAGGATCTGAGAAGCTGAGTCAGCCAGCACACTTTGCCCATTAACCATGAATGCAAATAACCACTGCACCCTGTTTTTCTCCCTTCACTACTACAGTGTTGTGAAATATTTGTTACACGTGAATATTCCTATGTATTTTCTATTTAGTACTGACATGCTAGATTTAGCTCTATACTGTGGATTATCAGTAAGGAAGATGATAGGTTATTGATAGAAATACTGAATTTCTTTTTCATTGGAGTTTGCCTACGTATGATATAGGCCACAATATCTGATAATGAGAGAAAAAGGAATAGGAAAAGGTGTCTCTATAAAATTTTTTTTTATTTGACAGGTAGAGTTACAGACAGTGAGAGAGAGAGACAGAGAGAAAGGTCTTCCTTCTGTTGGTTCACCCCCCAAATGGTTGCTACAGCCGGCGCTGCCCCGATCCGAAGCCAGGAGCCAGGTGCTTCCTCCTGGTCTTCCATGCGGGTGCAGGTGCCCAGGCACTTGGGCCATCCTCCACTGCCCTCCCAGGCCACAGCAGAGAGCTGGAGTGGAAGAGGAACAACAGGGACTAGAACCCAGCACCCTTGTGGGATGCTGGTGCCGCAGGCGGAGGATTAACCAAGTGAGCCACGGCACCAGCCCCATAAAAGATGTCTTAAGTCAGGCACTTTGTTTAGTTTGTTTTTCCTCAGTTGTCAATAGAGATGTGTTTAACCCTTTAATGAACTGCCTATGTACACGTGTCTGGGTGTGTGCACTTGTGTACCTGTACCTGTATGCAGGTGCATGTGCTAGCTAGCCAGTGTGTTGGTACCCACTTGTGAGTATCTGAGTTTGGGGAGGGTGAGGCAGTTCAGTTGGCCTTGACTGAAGTTCTATTGTTTTTTATGTTCTCTGGGGAACTAGTACTTTGGATATGCAGGCTGCTGGCTCATCTCTATTTTTAAGTTGTCACCTCAACTGGTCTAAAGCCCTTGGAACATTCTGTGTTTTCTACCGTTGACAAGTTGGTTTGCAGTGAGGGGTAAATTTGTCCTCTCCAGGCATTTATGATGACCAAACATTAGTGATGCCATTTAAGAGCATTTTTGACAAGCATCCCATGTGCTCCAGACCCTGACTGCAGGTTAGAATACTGTTAGGACATCACAGTGTTAAGCACGTCAGTCTTCAGGTTACTGGTGAACAGGAGATGAGGCTGTGCCTATTTTTAAGTTCCCAGGGGAGTCAGGAATAGCCATTGGATAACCCATTGTTTTTGTTTTTTATTTTTTCACCTGCATGATGTTAGTATTATAAACTGGGTGACAATTCCTTGTCCACAGTTATTTCAAGATTTCTGCAGGGAGTTATTTTTAAGGATCTCTTTTTTTAAAATAAAAAAAAAAATCTCATTCATTCTTTCCCCATCTAATTGTCTCTTTGCCTTGGCTAGATCTATTCAGTGAACAAGACACATCAGAATTAGATGTGGAAGGAGGCCAACAGCAGGGGCAGAAGATAGCATTGGAAATATCAGAATCATGGTGCTTGGGAAGCGCGTCATGATTGTAAAAGGAAGGAAGGAATCTCTAAAATAGATTTGTTCTGCCCCCTGGGTTTTTTTTTTTTTTTATTTCTTAAAAGAAGCATAATCTATTTTTGTAGCTTTGTCTAAGGCAGCAGAGCTGGTCCAGGCTTTCTGAGGTCACTTGCTGTCCCCACACTCCATTCCCATTGGTTTCTCCCCAGTCTGGTCCAGGAGTGTGGCTCTGGGAGGAGCAAAGAGAAAGAGGTAAATGCAGAAGCTCAGTGCTCCACTGGGTTAGTGGGGACCTGCATTCTGGTTTCCCAAGAACCGAGCCTCCAGTGGCTTGAGAGCCTAAATATTTTTTAAGATTTATTTATTTATATGAAAGGCAGAGTTACAGAGAGGCAGAGAGAGAGAGAGAGAGAGAGAGAGAGAGAAAGTGTTCCATCCACTGGTTCATGTTCATTCCTCAAATGGCTGCAGTGGGTGGAGCTGGGATGACCCAAAACCAGGAGCCAGGAGCTTCTTCCAGGTCTCCCACATGGGTGCAGGGGCCCAAGGACTGGGCCCGTCTTCTGCTTTCCCAGCCCATAGCAGAGAGCTGGAATTGAAGTGGAGCAGCTGGGCCTTAAACCAGCGCCCATATGGGATGCCAGCACTACAAGCAGTGGCTTTACCTGCTACGCCACACCACCGGCCCTGAGAGCCTAAATGTTGTTATGTGTGCTGCGGCTGGAAGCTGTGTTTGTTATGTATTTCCTATCTGAGTGTGTTTGATGCATCAGTTACAGCACAGCCTGGGATATCCAAGTGCCTGGATTTGAGTTCCAGCTCCACTTGCCGTTCCAGCTTCCTGCCAAAGCAGAGCTTGGGAGTCAGCAGGGAATGGCTCAAGGATTTGGGTCACTGTCACCCATGTAGGAGACATAGATTAAGTTTGAGGCCGATGACTTCAGCCTGGCCCACTCCAGGCTATTGTGGGCATTAGGGGAGTGAACCAGCAGATGAGAGATCTCTTCCTTTGTCTCTGTCTACCTCTGCCTTTCAAGAAAATAAATACAGTATATCATGAGTGCCAGGGCCTGCAGTATGTTCCTTTGTAAGTGGGGTGATTAAGGATTCTGAAGGCTTCTCACTGTGGTGATAATAATGAATATGAATATGAAGGTGTGCATGTGGTAACTGCTGGTGGCCAGCAGTATTTGTATTGAATTTATAACAACACTTGAGAACAGTCCTAGGAGTAAGCACAAACATCAACCCCATTTTCTTAACAAGATCACAAAACCTTAGGGAAATAGACTGCCCCACCCAGGGTTACCCAGTTACTAAGTGGCTGAGTCTGGGCTCAAACCCAAGTTGGTCTGATTATAAAACTTTGGCATCTAAGCATTAGTACAATTAGTGATTGGTGCCACTGGTGTAATGGGTGCTTGTTGTTTGCAACTGCTATATGGATATTGTCGCTTAATTTTTATGATGTTGTTCTTCATTTGACTTGCGCAAAGTCACAGAGCTTATAAGAGGTGAGGCTGAATTTTTAAATTCAGTTCTTATTTCTACCTTCTGTGCTCCATGTTGATTTCTTTTAAAAAATTTATTTTAATTTTGTTTGAAAGGCATATAGAGAGATAGAAAGGCAGAGATCTTCCATCCACTGGTTCACTCCCAAAATGCTCACAACAAGCAGAACTGGGCCAGGCCAAAGCCAGGAGCCTGGGAGTCAATCCCAGTGCCCCAGGTGAGTGGCAGGGACCCTACCCTTTGAGTCCTATCTGCTGCCTTGAGGATGCACATCAGCAGAGTGCTGAATCGGAGCAACGGAACCAGGACCCAAACCCAGACACCCCACAATGTAAGGTGGGCATTCCAAGCAGCATCTTAACCCTTGGACCACATGACTACCCTCTGGAGGCTGAGGAACTAAGGGTGAATTATCTGTATTTTTTCCAAATTTAGGCTGCTAATATTGATCTGCAGTTCAGCTGTGGTTTTTCCCCATCAGCTCTCCCTACAGCCAGTGCAGGAGACTGATAGTTGAGGGTGGCTGCCACCATCTCAGATAACTGCTCCACGGGAGTGCCAAGGACAGAAGGGATGACAGGGAGTTGTCCGTGGATCCAGGCATCAGCTGCCCCCACCCAGGGTTTAGTGGAGAAAAATGGATGCCCTGAAATTAGGCTGTATGTTGCATTTTGGATGAATTCTTTATTTATGTGCTCTGTTTTTATATCTGTAAAATTGAAATAACAATATTACCTTGTGGGATAATTGTAGGAAATAAAGTATATATCAGATGCACCAGACCCATGGCATCTGTTTCTGTTATTGCCAATCAACCCTCCCCTCACCCCCAACTCTTGCTCTACTGAGGTCTTAAATGCTTGTTTCACCCAACATAAGCTCATAACATATTTTAGCCCACTTTTTCGATTTCACAAAACAGATTTAGTTAGCTAAGCCTTCACTGGGGGATTTGCATCAAATGTTGGTAGTTTCTGTTAATTGCTTTTTTGTGTGTGTGCAAGGATGGATTGAATTGCATGTTTTGAAATGTGTCTGTTTTCTAGATCAGTTTTCTCTTGTTTCCTCTGCCCTTGTTTTGTTGTGTTTGAAACAGATTTTTATGGGAGCTTCAGAGACCCACTGTCTTGCAGTGTCGACCTCTGAAGGTGTGATGTGGAACACAGGGAGAAAGCCCTTGGTTAGCAGGCACTTGCAGGAAGTGAGGTGGAATGACCGCGTGTGAGTGCTGATTGGCTATCCTGAAGGCTGCACGTGTCAGGGTGGGTTTGTTTTCTTCATATCCACCTTTCTAACCAGTTTGCATTTGAGTGCAGGGCTCACTCATCCTTCACCCAGCCCTGAAGGTGCCATTAGCACACTCCCTTAGTTTTCTTTCTCATCCTTGATTTAGTACCTTACAAGGAATTGGGGAAAAAAGACTTGCTTATAAAGGATATTTGGTCACCTCCAGCTGTAAAGAAATCCACAGAGCCTCTCTAAAGGAATGTCCACTTAACCTTCTTGCCCTTGACCCTAAAGTCACACTCAGCTTGCTATCTGCACATGTTGGCTGGCAGGCTACTGTGTTGATTGTCTCTCCTTTTGTGACAGATTGTGTTACTTCCTCAAACAGTTTCTGTAAGTTCAGGATCTAAGGGTAGCTTAGCTGGGTGACTCTGGGCCAGGGTCTGTCAGGAGATGGCAGTTAGAGCGTCATCATTGGTTGCTGTAGTTCTCAAAAGGCTTGACTAGCTATGGGTGACCCCTTCTCAAAATGTGTGTCTGGCATTGCTGGTTGGAAGCCATGGGAACTTACCAATAGCACTGCTTGAGTGACCTCATAACACACCCATTGATTTCCCTGGAGTGATGAGTGAAGTAATGAGAAAACAGGTTGGAAGCTGTAAGGTCTTTGGTGACCTCACTTTGAGACTCACAGGCCATCATTTCTGCTGTATCAGATCAGCCCTATTCAGTGTTGCACTGGAGTGCACAGAGCTTGAAGACCTGAAGGCAAGAATCATGGGCCAACAACTTGAAAGCTGGTGTCTATCTGCACACTGATGTCTCTGCTACGAGTTGTGTGCTTTCCAGTAGTATTTTGCTCGTCCCCCTGCATGCCCATCCCAGTTATTTTGCTAATATAGAATATAATTTCATTACATATCATGTAAACCAGTGAAATGCCAGTGATGGGAGGGATGTTGCTATTTCCTAGAAGACTCATTTGATTCCATTAGGAAGACAGGATAAAGGCTGGTGGATTAAAAATTGCTGTTAAATAAGGTGCAGATAGGGACTGTAAAATATAAAGGAATGTCATAAAAGATCTAAAGCCCTCAAATTCTTTTGTAACTGTCTTTACGTTATCATTCAATTTCAAATAAATTGGAAATCATAGACTCTGAATTCTAAGTATGGCTTGTGTCAGGAAAGTTCTCATAAATTCCCAGAGAGAACACAGATTCAAAAAAGTTTTCAGTGTTCTTTAAAAGATGGATGAAAGAATGAATACTCTGCACACATGTGTATTGTTTCAAAATGCTTTCAATGTTTGAATAACTGTGTATAATTTCTTACTTTGTGCACCTCTTGTTTGACTAGCATGAACTCGTCTCAAATATGTGGGAAAGAGGGCATTAATGTATGAGATATTCAGAAGTTGTTTCTTACCTATTCATTGTTACAAAAGGAGATTTACCTAGTTTTTCTTTCAAGAGTCCTATAAATCAAGGAAGTACATTTTTTGCAATACCATATTTCATCAATTCGAAGATGCATAATTTTCAAAATTTTAACATTTCAGAAATCCAAACTCATTCTACAGTCAGTGGCATTTTATGATTTAATTGGCAGTGTTTGTTTTTCTTCCTGGTGGCTTTATAAATTATCATTGTTGCTATAGCTAAAATAAAACATGTTTGTGACTTTGTTTTCTGGAAAATATGCTAAATGCATGTGAATCAGAGGCTTGTTACAGTTAAATTGGGTATTTCTGTCCAGTTGTGGTTTGACTGAGTCTATTTCAATTTATTAATAAAATTCTGTAAAGCAGTGGGTTGATTTTGAAAAGAAACTTGTATTCAGTGTTCTGTAAATGAAGTCAGCATCACATTTGCTCATGTGGAAAATGAGAGAATTGATGTAAATTATTTCCAAAGTCTCTGTCAGCTTGAATATCGTGATTTCAAATCTTTTCTGAAAGAAACCATACCTTTTAATTCTTAATCTGTTGGGGGATAAGGAGTCTTAGATGTCTTATAAAGTAAAATAAAGCCCATCAGACCTGTTCAGTACACTGTGCCCCATCTAAGTTAGTTAGAGAGAGGAAATAAGTTGTGCTATGCTAGTGCATGTTAGTGTGATTGTAGATAATGGTAATACCCTGTGCATTTCAAAAATACAAGTAGAAGAAAGGGTTCTGAATGTTTTCACCACAAAGAAATTATAAATAGTTGAGCAGATAGATACCCTTATACTGATTCTACCATTACAGTGTGTTCATGTAGCAAAAAATCACATAAATAGGTACCATTTGTGTGAAAAGTAAGTTTATTTTTAAAAATAGAATGAAATCCACCAACCCTTCTCAGTACAGACTCTGAGGGCACTATCCCAAAATCTGCCACTAATGTGGGGGTGTTAACAGACTCCGCCCCCAAGCTTATACCCAACACCTCAGGATCCTTTGAGCTCAAGTTAAGCACATTTTTAAATTTGATTTGAGTTTGTGTTCTTCTCTATGGTATTTTTTGGCTTTGTGAAACTATGTAAAATAGAAATGTTTGAATTCATCTCAGCCGATGGATTGTTCCTTAAGGCTCGAATCCTTGCTAGAATCTTCCACCTTAGTCCTTCCTTACGTTTGCCCAAGCCATGGATATTCTGAGTGCCCTGGTGCCAAGGGTGAGAGAAATACAGGTTAGAAGGGGAAAGTGTTCTCAAATATTTTGATGAAATATCTTTACTATAATGCAAAGCTCTGCCAAATTGAGAAGAGTTGTTGATAGATAAAGAAAATCATTGTTATACTTTCCAGATTTTCTTAGTAGTGTTTAAAGACCTATAAAAGCCTTTTCTACCTGGAGGTACAAACAGTTATTAAGAACCTCAGGTATAGAATGCACTTTAAAATATAGGAAAATCGCTGGTGTCAAGGCTCAATAGGCTAATCCTCCGCCTTGCGGCGCCAGCACACCGGGTTCTAGTCCCCGTCGGGGCGCCGGATTCTGTCCTGGTTGCCCCTCTTCCAGGCCAGCTCTCTGCTGTGGCCAGGGAGTGCAGTGGAGGATGTCCCAAGTGCTTGGGCCCTGCACCCCATGGGAGACCAGGAGAAGCACCTGGCTCCTGCCATCGGATCAGCGCAGTGCGCCGGCCGCAGCGGCCATTTGAGGGTGAACCAACGGCAAAAGGAAGACCTTTCTCTCTGTCTCTCTCTCTCACTGTCCACTCTGCCTGTCCAAAAAAAAAAAAATATATATATATAGGAAAATCATCAGTTATAACTCTTCAGTGCCTCCAGCTGCATCTCGTTTTTTTCTTCTCTCTGCATCTTCTCTCTCCATCCTGGTGGAATTATATCTACAAGAATTACTGAAGGAAGGATGTACTGGCATGAACACTTCCTAATGCAGGCCTTATTTGTATTCATGCACAAAATGATACCTCCATGGGTTGTATTCTTGGGTGTTCAGATTAGCTGATTTGATAGTTTCCATCTGGACTAATCACCACCCAGGCTTCTCCTCAGACCCTCCCAGTGTTGGGAGATTTTGCCACGTGACTCTCATTGTCTTTAGTGGGCTTGATAGCAGGAATCCCTCCACATGTGTGACTTGCCCGTGTTGTGACTCCGGATGGGATGCTTTCATTGGTGACATTTCTCTTTCCCTCTCTATGATAGGTCTTTTACGTATCCATCTTGCATACGTAGTAATGTCAGTTTGTTTCCATAGCTGGAAATAGTCCCTGTTCACTCCAAACCTATGAAGTTAATTGCAGGTGGCTAGCTCATTTAGCATCCAAAATGGCACTTTAATTTTTTTCCTAGTGGATTTAGTGTTTTCTTATAAAAGGAGAGAATAAGTGATGGGAGTATATTTTCCATTGCACCATTGTAGTGAATGTGCTTAAAAAGAGACTGAGTGGTTATAATGTCACTTTAACCAGAGTGGTAGAAAATCACTGTGTCTTAAAACAGTATTTTTAATATCACAATGTGAAGATATAAGTCATTTAATTCTTTATTTGTGGAGTTTGGTACTTCACTAACAATAACAACAACAAATAAACAGCTTTGCAGTCAGAGTTCCTAAAAATATGGCTCATCATCCATGAACTCTATGAATTGAAACAAGTTTTTTTTTTTTTTGAGATTATATATTAAATTTTTTTTAACTTTTATTTAATGAATATAAATTTCCGAAGTACAGCTTATGGATTACAATGGCTTCCCCCCTATAACATCCCTCCCACCCGCAACCCTCCCCTTTCCCACTCCCTCTCCCCTTCCATTCACATCAAGATTCATTTTCAATTCTCTTTATATACAGAAGATCAGTTTAGCATACATTAAGTAAAGATTTCAACAGTTTGCTCCCACACAGAAACATAAAGTGAAAAATACTGTTTGAGTACTAGTTATAGCATTGAATCTCAATGTACAGCACACTAAGGACAAAGATCCTACATGAGGAGTAAGTGCACAGTGACTCCTGTTGTTGACTTAACAAATTGACACTCTTGTTTATGGCCTCAGTAATCACCCTAGGCTCTTGTCATGAGCTGCCAAGGCTATGGAAGCCCCCCTAAGTTCACCGACTCTGATCATATTTAGACAAGGCCATGGTCAAAGTGGAAGTTCTCTCCTCCCTTCAGAGAAAGGTACCTCCTTCTTTGATGACCCGTTCTTTCCACTGGGATCTCACTCACAGAGATCTTTCATTTAGGTTTTTTTTTTTTTTTTTTTTTTTTTTTCCCCAGAGTGTCTTGGCTTTCCATGCCTGAAATACTCTCATGGGCATTTCAGCCGGATCCGCATGCCTTAAGGGCTGATTCTGAGGCCAGAGTACTGTTTAGGACATCTGCCATTCTATGGGTCTGCTGTGTATCTCACTTCCCATGTGAAACAAGTTTTGTAACCTCTCTGAACCTTCACTTTCTGGTGTATATTAAGGAAGTATCAATCCCTACTTTACCAGACTTTGGAACGCATGAAAGGAAGTGATGGGTTGAATCACACAGTGCAGCAGTTGGCTTTATACACTAAGTACTGTAGGGGTATTAGAGTGTTAGAGATAAGCACATTTCACCAGAAGGGGAAAAAAAAACTTAAGTAAACATAAATTTAAAATGTGAAGCGGTACACAGGTAAATATCTTCAGGAACCAGTTTTGGAAACTGAAAATATTGCAGACTCAGACATCCTATAGAAATACGGCTCCATTTTCACACAGGCTTATTTAAAACTGGTTTGGAAGTTGGGTCAACAACTGCTTCTTCTGCATGACTCACGATAGGATAAGAACAAGTGATTATGTGTAAGGATTCTTCTGTCCTGAGCTTCAGAACACAAGTGACAAGTGCGACTTCCTGCCAGGGCTCACCTTTTTCCAGAGAGATTACAGTGGGTTTATTCTTTGAGTTCACCAAGCAAAATGAGCTCCAAGGGTCTGGTGTTGCACAGTGGGTTAAGCTGCCTGCCATATATGACATTCCATGTAAGTGCCTGTTCAAGTCCTGGCTGTTCCATTTCCAATGCAATTCACTGCTAATGTGCCTGGGAAAACAGTCAAACATGGCCCAAGTACTTAGGCCCCAGCCACTCACATGGGAGACCCAGGCTCCTAGATCTGGCCTGACCCAGACTGGGCCATTATGGCAATTTGGTGAGTGAACAGTAGATGGAAGCTCTCTCTTTCTCTCTGTCTCTCCCTCTCTCTAACTCTTTCAAATAAATACATAAATCTTTTAAAAAAAATAAGAAGACAGCAAAATAAACTCCAAGAAGAATATTTGTATTATCATTTTTATTGGTGTTTTTTACTTTATAATTCACTTATTACACAAAGGATTTTAGCTGTCTCATGTGTGTTGTGTTTATTTTGTTCCTTTGGTCCCTTTGTGAGAAGCCTAATCTAACACAGTTATGGTACTACAGAATGAAGTTCCAAAAGTTGTTTTGCCTTACAGCATTCCTTGTTTTCCTTGGTCTGTCATTTGCGTTAGAGCAAATATTTGTATTTGTGATCTCAATGCTCATTATACTAGAAATGCTTCTAGGTCACATACGAGCTTTTGGGCCTGGTAATAAAATCTGTTTTTTTTTTTTTTTTTTTTTTTTTTAAGATTTTATTTATTTGAGAGACAGAGTTCCAGACAGAGACAGGGAGAGACAGAGAGAAAAGTCTTCCATCAGCTGGTTTGCTCCCCAAATGGCTGCAACAGCCAGAGCTGGGCCGATCCAAAGCCAGAAGCCAGGAGCTTCCTCTGATCTCCTACATGAGTGCAGGGGCCCAAGCACTTGGGCCATCTTCCACTGCTTTCCCAGGCCATAGGAAAGAGCTGGATCGGAAGAGGGGCAGCCAGGAAATGAACTGGTACTGCAGGCAGAGGCCCAGCCACTAAGCCGCAACACTGGCCCCATAAAATCTACTTCTTGAGTTAATTGTTTAAAATCCAGATTCCTAGTTGCCTCCTCTGGAAATTTTGTCTCAATCCAGAAGGCATACTAAGTCTACAGTTTTTTGTTTGTTTCTTTTTTTTTCTGTCTCTGTTTTAACCAAATGCCCTAGTTGAAAAAAATCTATAATCAGTTAAGGCTAGGAAAACCCTACCCTCTACAGTCAACCTATTGGAAATGTTGGCTAAAACACTTCTTTGAAGGGAAACTTGAGTTTTCTGTCACTCTAAGATATGAATTTGGGGAAACAGCTGAGAAGAAACAGTGCAAGGGGAAAATAAAATCTGCTGTTCTTTTTGATTAAACATTGTGTATTGATGACCTATTTGTTCTTTTTGTGGTACTGTTGGCTCCATTTTACTTGGAAAATTATTCCACTTACAAGCAGTAGTTACAGTATTTCAGAGGAGACACCAATAAAGTGTGTGTCATCCATGAAAAATAAAAATCGGCCAATTAAAACCAGAAACTTGTCGACATAGATAGGGGGTGCTTGCTCCCCTGAGTGGGTGCCAATAGTGTCTAGGCTAGTATTTCTGAAGACAGAGAATGATAATTGTCCTTCATGGGTGAGAAAGTCCTTCAAGGGTGAGTAAGCCCATTAGTGCCCTGGACTTCCATAGATCTGCAAGACAATGACAGAAGAGAGATGCAGTCTGCCCAGACCTGGATCAGATGCTATTTTATTGTTCATAATTGACTCTGGGTGCAAGGCAGCTTGGCAACTGGGTTCGCTTTTAAGGGCATGCTACAGAGTGAAATTAATGGTGGATGTGGCTATAGTTAGGAGATTTTGTCAGCATGCTTATCTCCTATTAATTACTGACTAATTGTAAGGTGCACATTACCTGTGTCAATTCCCTACCTAAAGCAAATTTAGCAGAGTGATTATGTTACTGAAGGAGAGCCTCCTGGGTGTCAGGCTATGGCAGTTAATTGAACTAATATTTTTGAGGGTCTACCTTTTGGCTGTTAAAAAATTCTGGAAATAATCATGCAATGGCGAGATAAAATTGATGGGAAGACTGACATTGGTCAATATAGTTCAGTAGTATATAATTACCAAATAAGATATAGACAAGGAAGGAGAGGAACAGTGTCTCTGGGAGGGTGTGACATGACTTTCTAAGCATGTGTACCATTTTCTGTTGCCAGATAAGAAATGCTCCCCAAACTTACCAACTTGTACTAGCATGACTGTTAACTGTCTCACCTGTCAAGCATTGAGTCATACTGTTGCTCAGGGCCACAGTCATCTGAAGGAAGGAGTGTGTGTTGCAGGAAGTACATGGTGAGAAGAATTCAGCAAGGGAGAGCATGGGCAGAGTTAGATTGTCCGAATACACTGCAAGGAAGCAGCAAGAAAGCAGGTCGGCTAGGGGCTGAGTACTGCCCAAACATGGAGCATACTCTGAGGGGCATACCTGCAGCAGTCCCTTCTTGGTTAGGGTAACTGTTGCCTTATGCTTGCAAGGGAGCAGGGGGCAGGGCAGCCAGTGGCTGGCTGTGACAACGTGGACCGCAGTCAAAGAAGTAGATTCGTAACTACAGTATTGCTTCCACTAGGTTGAGTTTGCTGTCGTCCATGAGGTTACCCCAGGCAGGTGATTTGTTTCTCTGGGCAGAGCTGGGGAGCTGATAACCCCCTCTGCCTTAAGGGACACCACCAAATGCTCTGCAGCCACCCTGCACACTGTGAAGATCCCTGGTGGTAGGAGAGGCTTTAGTTCTTCACTAAGTGTGTCTTTGCACAAGGCTGATCAGAATGTAGCACCTGGGTCCCCCCAAAGCAAACAGTTCAAGAGGGAGACAGAGAATATGCATGTGGCCAAGATGGAAGTAGTGCTGTCCTGTAACCTCATCTTAGGAGTGTCAGGCATCACTTTTCCTGTGGTCCATTGGTGTTTGAGGCCAAGCCTCCTGCACTGTGAGATGGCAGTACACAGGAGTCTGAACACCAGAACCAACCATCTTGGAGGTCCCCCAACACGCAAGTCTCGGGGATTGGTGGAGGGTGCTTCTGAGGAGGTGCTGCTGAAGCTGAAACAGAGAGGAAGAACAGAATGAGGGGGCATTTGGTGCTGAGCCTTCCCTGGGTGTTTGGAGTGTTGAGTGTTTTGACACAGTGAACAAAGATCAGAGCAGAGAGAGCCCGGAAGCCTGTGCTGAGAGGTGATGCTGAGGAAGTTGGCAAGGGCCAGACCTTCCCTGTCCTTTTAGGTCACATTAAATACTTTGTTCTTTGGAGATTTAAGCCTGGGAATGATGTAATCATATATATATATATATATAAAAATTTTTTTTCCTCTGTCTCTCTCTGCCTGCTGTGAGCAGTATGGATAGGTAGGGAAATCAGCTTGAAAGCTTTTATAGGGGCTGGCATTGGGGTGCAGCAGGCTAAGCTGCCACCTGCAAAACCAGCATTCCATATCAGAGTTTTGTTGGAGTCTTGGCTACTCTGCTTTGGATCCAGCTTACTTCTCATGCATGCTCCCAGGAGGGCAGTGGGATGATGATCTAAGTATTGAATCCCTGCCACCCACTTTGGAAACCAGGATGGAGTTCCCAGCTCCTGGCTTCAGTCTGGCCCACTCCTGGCTATTGCAGCCATCTGGGAGTAAACCAGTGGATGGCATATCTCTGTGTGTCTGTCCCTCTCTGTCACTTGGCCTTTGAATAAATAATTATTTAAAAAGAAAAGAAGCAACTTCTTATAGTTGTCCAGGCACAAGATCGTAATGCATAAAAACACTGGCAGTAGAAATAGTAGTGAATGTATATAAGTGTATTTAGGAAGAAAACTTGTCATAATTTCCAGATGGAGTGAAGGAGTTATCTGTGGTGATTTCTCTGGTCCTGGCTTCTAGAGTGGGATGGATGGAGATGACATCTGATGCTAGAGGGAACCCTGGAAGAGAATTGGCTTAGGGAAAACATCACAGAACTAATCTTGAAATCAGAAATATCACTGCATGCAGCAAGTAAACATATAGGCTCAGTGTCTAGGGGAAAGTAGGGAGGTCTTTGCCAAGAAAAATGCACTTCTAGGCAGATCTACAGAAATGCACTGCATTTTTAAAACCGTATGACAGGTTTTGTTTTGTGTTTTAATTTATGTGTAAGTAGCTAACGTCTGGCAGAGGACAACTGGGAATTCTTGATGTTTCTCCTTTGATGATCATTCTTGTCTTTTAAACCACGTTGATGGAGAGTTTTAAATCACAGCTATTTTTTTTTTTTTTTTTGAAGTGTTAGACTCCACTGAGAGGTGTTCATGCTGGTCTCAGTTCCTTTTACTGTATTATCTCCAAACTAATAATTCTTTTTCTGACACCTCCTCACATACACATGCGTGCACAGACACACACACAGTCTTGATTGTCAAAGAATTAAGGATGGGCTGTCCTAAAATTACAGCATTTGAGAGTCCCTGGGGAACAACAGCTGATCATTCATTCTTGTGTTCTAGGCCAGAAACATGGTAAGTGGACACCTCCTTTGTACAGGCTCTTGTGATTGGAGTTCATGTATTTTTTTAAAGATTTATTTATTTATTTGAAAGAGTTACACAGAGAGAAGGAGAGGCAGAGAGAGAGAGAGAGAGAAGTCTTTCTTCAGCTGGTTCACTCCCCAATTGGCTGCAATGGCCAGAGCCACGCTGATCGGAAGCCATGAGCCAGGAGCTTCTTCCAGGTCTCCCACGCGGGTGCAGGAGCCTAAAGACTTGGGCCATCTTCTACTGCTTTCCCAGGCCATAGCAGAGAGCTGGATCGGAAGTAGAGCAGCTGGGACACGAACTGGCGCCCATATGGGATGCCAGCACTGCAGGCTGTGGTTTTACCTGCTTCGCCACAGTGCTGGTCCCAGAGTTCATATTTTATAAAATGCCACCTCCTCTTTCTGATCAGAGACCTACTGTGTACCAAGCACTATTCTAGGCAAGTGCTGCATGCCAGAGCTCACTTCTCCATCCACCCTGAGTGGAAGGAAGACTTAAGTGTCATACTGTGCCCTGAGCAACTTAATGCCTTCTCCATGGGGAGGCTGGATAAGGACATTGAATTTGGCACAGCAGTAGCAGGCAGGATAAGGCCCTAAGGTAGGTATTGTTCTGTAGGTACTGCTCTATACCTCTTAGAAGAGTGAAATCCCTAGAATTAGTGAGGGACTTTAGTTTTCTTTTGTTCAATGCAGATCTCTGAGTCTTTGCAAGGGCCTAACATGGTGCAGACCTTGCCAACATACTTGAAAGAGTTGAGTGGGTAAATTACACATATGTTTAAAAGCTTTTTATTTTGAAATAATTTACACTTGGAGAAAATTTACAAAATTAGTATAGAGAATTCCCATATAACTTCCTTCCAGCTTCCCTTAACGTTACATAATCATTGTATGGTGATCAACAACTAGTAAATTGGGGGCTGGCATTGTGGCATAGTGCTTTAAGCTGCTGTCTATGATGCCTGTATCTCATATGGGTGCTGGTTCATGTTCCAGCTGCTCCACTTCTGATACAACCAGCTTCCTGCTGATGCACCTGGGAAAACAGTGGACAATGCCCCCGGTGCTTAGGCCCCTGCTACCCACATGGGATACCTGGAAGAGACTTCTGGCTCCTGACTGCTGGCTTCAGCTTGGACCAGCTCTGGCCATTGTTGCCCTTTGGGGAGTAATCCAAAGGATAGAAGACCCATGTATATGTGTGTGTGTGTGTGTGTGTGTGTGTGTGTGTCTTCCTCTCTTTCTATAACTCTGCCTTTCAAATAAATAAATCTTTTTTTAAAAAATAGTAATTAAATAACATTGACAAAATACTGTTTTTTATTTTTTTGACTGAACACTCTTGGGTTATGGAAAGGACCAAGAGAATTTGATTTTTATTTATTTGAAAGCAAAATGATGGAGAAGTCGAGAGAGAGACAGCGAGAGGGAGAGAAAAATCAATCTTCCATCCACTAGTTCATTCCCCCAAATACCAGCAATAGCCAGGGCTGGGCAAGACTGAAGCCTGGAGCCAGGAACTCCATCTGGATCTCCCACATGGGTGGCAGGGAGGAATGCATATAATTGAGCCATCATTAGTTGCTTTCCATGGACACTTTATCAGGAAGCTGTATATGAAGTGGAGTAGCCAGGACTTGAACTTGGGATGTGGATGTCCCAAGGAACAACACAATACCTGCCCTGAAACACAGTACTGTTAATGGACACTTCAGGTTGCACATTCTTACTCCCACTGATGTCTCTTTGTTGTTGTATGATCCAACCCAGGATTCCACATTGCATTCGGTTGTTTTGTCTTCAGCATAAAACTTTTTCAGTCTTTGCTCATCATTCATGACTTTGACACTTGTGAAGAAAAACTGTGGTCAGTTACTATAGGAATGCCCCTCAGTGCCAGTTTGTCTGAAGATTGAAAGCCCTCGTGTTGTAGAAGACTTCCCAAAGGAAGTGGAATTTTGGGTGCACTTCAATGAGAAGTGATACTTGGATGGATAGAGGGGTGGAAGGAGAGTTTTTAGGCAAGGAGAACTGTGTCCAAAAACATTGATTCTAGAGCCCTTTGCTGTTATCCTGGCTCCTCTTTGCAGGTACAAGTGATTGGTAGCATCAAATGACTTGCTGAGAGTTGTAATCACCCTTGTCCAGCTGCCCTGCTGCTTTGGGTCCTGTGTCTTGTCCATCCGCAAGAAGCTCTTTTGATTTGTGCTCAACAAAACCTCCATATGTAACCTGCTCTGCTACTGGTTTTGGGCTCCAACTTCCTGGGTGCCAGCTGATGTTCCCTTTGTATCTTTGTACTGGACTTTATTCTGCCCTTTGGTAGTCTTGGGACATAGAATCTTACATTTATTTAATTTTCCTTATTGTTATATTTGCTAAAACTGAACCAGCATTATGTGGTAGCCTCTTTACCATGCCTTCTCAATAGGAGGTGATGTCACCCCTAAGTGTTTGTATGTTGGTTCTTAGGGGAATGAAAAAAAACTTACTATTTTTATGTATAAATACAAATCTATCTACAGTACTTAAGCATATTGCAATATTTCTGTTGCATTACATTTTATTGGAAGCAGGGGTTGGTTGGGGAGAAAAAAATCTAAGAAAGCTCTTTGGTGGGAGCCATAATTAAAGAAAAAGATGTTCACAATCACTGTGATAAGTCCACTGATTTACCTCTATGATCCTACTTAATTCACACCACTTCAAGGAAAGTATTCTTAGCGCCTCAGTTTAAAAAATACAAATGAAGAAACTGAGAATTAGCAAAATTGAATTATTGCCCACAATCACAGAGCCAGTGGGTGTGGATGGGAATATCCACCCGAACAGGAGATCTCAGAGTACAAGGTCTTTGTTTATCCATGCCAGTCTACACCCATATTCCTATCACCAATTAGAAAGAATATAAAGCATTTCCGAAAACCAGAGAGAGACTTTCCTGGGCTTTATTTATTCATTTGCACTTCCCATTATAGCACCATTACTAGGGCAGATAATTGTGGGTCACCTCTTTATACATTTGCAATATCGATGTTAAGATTTTAGCTGGACACAGGTTGTTGTGGCTCTAGTATCTAGAAGAATGTACCCTTGCAGGAAGTGCTCAGAACATAGGATAGAGCTTCAAAAAGTTCATAGGAAATGCAAATTATGAAACAAATTATTCATGGATTTCAACATTTTTTTTGCACCAGAATAAACTTACGATTTAATTCCATTTTATAAGAACTTTTTGAAGTACCCTCCTGTCTGTTGAATGGATAAAAGGGAAAGGATGTTGTATTTGAAGACAAAACTTTCAAAGCCAAGCTGAATTATTTCTGTTTAATGTTAGGGCCATAATGTTAGGTCTTTAAAGAAAATAAACACCAACGACAAAAGTGTAGGATAAGATTCATACCTACCGCAGACAAAGTTAAGTTCTGGGTGGCCAGTTGGGTTTGATGTAGAAAGTGCCTGTAGCTACTCAAACTCCAAACATATGACTTAATATTGTTTTACCATGCATAGTTGATAGAGATTAAATCAGACTTAATTTTTCCATCCATCTTGAAGGGCTCAAAAGAAAAAAGCAATCAGTATTGTCATTGGAAATAAAATGATGGCGGTGCCTTGAGTGAGCAATAATGAGTATGACTT
This sequence comes from Oryctolagus cuniculus, assembly GCF_051225735.1. NCBI lineage: Eukaryota > Metazoa > Chordata > Mammalia > Lagomorpha > Leporidae > Oryctolagus > Oryctolagus cuniculus. The sequence goes on from NC_142876.1 coordinate 85,389,026, forward strand.
TTTTCTTCCTTTTTCAACTGGGTTTAGAACCCAGCTTCTTATGTTTGAGCAGGGACTCAATGTCCTTTAGACAGAGTCCTTCCACTGAACAGAAAAGAAGAAATCTCAAGTTACAGGAGAATGTAGAAATGTTACAATGAGCATCTCTGTGAATGGCAGACATAAATTGATTGGTGTATTATTCAGATCCTATGAATTCATCTCAGTATCTTTATTAAGGCATAATACATTCAACTGGTTGGCATATGTTGAAGGTTCATATGTGTTGTGTTAAGATTGGCTATGGACTTATGATTGTCTAAACTAGGCCGTACAGATAGATGCAAATTTCGGTTTTCACAGGCACTTCCCAAAGTAAGTAATTCAGGACCTCAGAAAAGCTAGATGTGTTCAAAGGAAACTGTTTTTAATATATATGAGTGGAGACAGACAAAAGAATGGAGACAGCACTACCAGGCCCTTGTTTTCTTGTTCCCCGAAGCCTTTACCCGTAACAGGGTGAGAGCTTCTAGGAAAATCTGCTCCAAGTGCAGATGTAACCAGAAAGTTGTGTAACTCAGAATCAGGAAGGCGGTAAAGAATTTCTCCAGCTGCCTCAGAGAATAAGCTATGCATTCACCGCCATGACAGATGCAAGCTTCTTTGGAATATGTGTTCAAATATCTTTTTCTAAATCACGCTTCTTAGAGTTTTGTGAAGTGGGCTTTTTTCTTGTTGTTTCTCTGCTGCTTTTAATTCTCCTTTTCCTACCCCCTGAAGCTTGTAAGACTTGGCCTGCTAAGATCTCAGTGTTGAGAAATTGGGACACACACACACACACCTATTACCTGAGTAGGGTGCATGCCAGTGCTCTTTATCAGAGATGGTAAGTGCTTCAGATTTCTAATTACAGGTTTTCTGGCTCCTCACGCTCAGCATTTGAGATCCTCAATGCCAGAATACCAGGTGCTTCAGATACTCCACTCTAGCCATTGAAAGACCTAATGTAATTATGCAAAATTGAAAAATCACTTTCTCTCCTGCAGAAGTATCTCGCGGCCTTCTCCATTTTGAAGTCACAAACTTAGATTTGCCTGCATCTTATCAGAATCAGACTTATCTAATCCTCTGATGAGCTCCACAGAGAGGAATTGTACCAGCTCAGCTTTGGGGGAATGCCTCATGTCATATCTTTGCTCTGTGACTGCTTAAAATTAAAGACACAGGAGTAGACAGTGCTATTATTTACTCTTCTAGCTAATGCCTTTCCACACCCAGAAGGGAGGCCTGCTTCATTGTTCTCTGATTCTATAATTCACGTGGAAAAATCATTTTCATAATTTTGAAGCATATCAAACAATTGGCTTGTGCTTTCTTCTTGGGAGATGATTTGCTATTTCAGGTATTGATGTGAGTGAGCTAGGGGCCAAAGTAGTCCAATTGATAATTTCCTGTGAATACCCCACTACTGCCTGTGGCCAGGGTCCACATAAAATTAGTACTAAAATTGTCCAGAGGGGCTACAGGTTCAAAGGGGGCTCTTGAATTTTTTTCTTGGCCTGGGGAATCCAATTTTTTTTTTATTTTTAAGCTTTATTCTTGTCAGTGAAGAGGTAAAATATCTTCCAAAAGTCAAAGCACAGTATCGCAGGAAGACCAAAATCCAGGACCTTCAACTTGGGCAGACCTGCCACACTGCTGAGGCTTCTTAGCTGAGTGACCTTTGACATTTACTTAACCTCTGGGAGTTTCATCCTTCTCATCTTTCAAAGGGAAAACAAATAGGTCACCTCTTCAAAGGCTGCCTGGAAGAGATGCATCAGCTTGGGGGCTGGAGCCTAGGGCTGGGAGAGCTGTTTAAGGCACTCTTGGAAAGCCAGCTAAGGTGGTTAGCTTGTATCTTTGGGAGCCAAGGTCAGTGTAGTTTTTCTATCAAAAAGAGTGAAGATAGGTTGGGATTTGTGTTAACCAAAGTGGACATAGCACACTGCTTTCAAAATGGTCTGTGCCCAAAGAGAATGGTTTCTTAGTAATCATCTCATAAAATAATGAGTTCGGGGGTCAGTGTATGTGACCCAGTGGCTCCAGCCTGGCCTTAAAACCCCTATTGAGTCCTGGCCACTCCTCTTCCCATCCAGTTGCCTCCTAATAGACCTAGGAGGCAGCAGATGATAGCCCAAGTTCTTGGGTCCCTGACACCTATCTGGTAGAGCCTGATGCAGTTCCTGGCTCCTAGCTTCTGCTATTTGAGGTAGTGAACCAGCAGATGGAAAAATGCCTCTGTCACCCTGTCTTTCAAATAAATACAATAAATAAATATTGTAAAAATAAAATGAAATAGCAAGTACTATTTACTCATTATTATAAGGTGATGATGATGGGAGGTTCAGCTGTGTTTCTGCCTTGTTTCTAAGTAAACCCACACCTGGTGTTTGGCTTCTCCACGTGGGCCTATTACCCAGGTGGCAGCAACTCCTAGTGGGCTACCCTGGGCCAGGACCACGTGACCTCCTCTCCTAGTGGGTGCCCTCAAAGTCTGGCTCATTCCCCACCCCCACCCACCTTGGGCAAGGCCACGTGGGTAGGGGCAGCCAGGCTCGCACTCTTGGGGGGAGAGGAGGGAGGAGGGGGTCCGGCAGCAGCCCCCGAGTGTGAATAGCGCGCTTTGACGAGCGAGGCTGGGGACGCCCGCCCGGTCTGTGCCTCCTGCCTGCGGGCCCCATAAAAGGAGCAGCTGCCGCCGCCGGGCAGCTCAGACGCGCGCGGGGATGAGGCGGGCGGCGGCTGAGGGCGCGCCTGGGCTCCGGCAGTGACCGACGCGGACCTCGGTGCGGCTAGAGGCGCGCAGGTAACCGCGGGCGAGCGGGTTTTGTCCTCGGGCTTGGAAGTGACAGCAGCAGCAGGGGAGGGGAGTCGGGCAAGCAGGAAGGAGACTGGGCAGGGACCAGGAAGAGGGGAAGCAGGGAAGACAGAGCAAGGGAGGAAAAGGAAGGAAGGGAAGCAGGGCGCAGCCGCGCGGGGGCAGCTGGCATGCGCTGCGCTTGGCTTTGGCCGGGGCGTTCAAGTTCCCCACCTCCGACCTCTTCTGGCCGGCGGCCGATCCCTCCCTAGACGCTCCCTCGCGCGCCGCTCGCCTCGCAGCGCAGCGCACGGCAGCGCCGCGGCTCCACCAGCCATGTTTTCTGGGCAGGCGTCTCGGCCGCGCAGCCGAGCGGCAGGGCCCCACGCTCCGGGAGCGCCGCGGCTGCAGCGTGGGGCAGGTGGAAGGAGACGCGGGCGGCCAGCGCCCGCCAGGCTGGCTGTGCTCTCGGCCGTGGACTGGGGGAGGAGTCCTTCCGAGGATGGTTTACTTTAGCTCTTCCTACGGACCCTGGGCCGACGGCCTGCTGCTGCTGCTCAGTGAACTGTTGGCTCACCGCAGCTTCTGTATCTTTGAGCTGCTTTAGGAGTGGTGTTTGCATCAAGCTGGCCTCAGCTGGAGAAAATAGAGGGACAGAGAAGGGGCCGGGTTGGGGTGGGGAGCTTTTGTGCAGAGCCCTGTTGTAGGGCCTTCGTCGTTCTCCCAGGCAAAGGCAGTGTGGCATAGCCCAGGCCTTTTTGGCCTGCTGTGTGCCAGTTGCCCTCTCCATACCCTCATGGGGGTTGTTGATCTGTGGGCAGAAGGTTGCCCCGAAGGCGCGCTCCATCCACCTGCGATGCCCGTGGGTACCCTGTGGCGCTGGTTTCCTTGGCTTTCCTGCCCAGCCCCAGGAAATGTCAGTGTTGGCAGCCGTGCTGGCTGCTCTGAGCAGCTGTTCTCCCCCCCAGACCACAGTGGATCCCTATCAGCAAGTGTGTGGCAGCTGTTTTGGGCCCCGCGGTGATGCGAAACCCTTTCTTGCTTGAGGAGCTGTTGGATGGGAGGTCCGGAGTGCCTCTGCTTCTCTTTCCTCCTCAGTTGAACTTCATCCTTCCTATTCTCCTAATAAGGAAGCTCCGTCGGCCTCTTCTGCAACCTGTGTTGTGTTTGAACTCCAGGCTCTGAGATCTGTTGTGTGGGATAGAGCAACACAGGAGATTGAATATGGGGGTGTAGCCATCACAGCAAGGTCTGTAAAGATGGTAAATATAGACCAGACACTGTTTTCCATTCTTTCCATATATTATCCTCTTCAGTACACACATGCCACCAAGAATAGCATCCCCACTTAACAGATCAGCAGAAGCAGTGAGGTTTGTCCAGTGTGCACAGTGACGGAGCTGGGGTTTGAATGGAGGTAGTATCACCTCAAGGTTCAGCTGTGTTCATCCTTGCCTCCTTGTGTAACACGTGTGTTAAACCTTCCTCATGGGCTTCCTCCTTCTGGGGTGCCTTGAATAAAAAAGCACCACACAGGCCGGCGCCGTGGCTCACTAGGCTAATCCTCCGCCTTGCGGCGCCGGCACACCGGGTTCTAGTCCCGGTCGGGGCGCCGGATTCTGTCCCGGTTGCCCCTCTTCCAGGCCAGCTCTCTGCTGTGGCCAGGGAGTGCAGTGGAGGATGTCCCAAGTGCTTGGGTCCTGCACCCCATGGGAGACCAGGATAAGTACCTGGCTCCTGCCATCAGATCAGGCGGCCATTGGAGGGTGAACCAATGGCAAAGGAAGACCTTTCTCTCTGTCTCTCTCTCTCACTGTCCACTCTGCCTGTCAAAAAAAAAAAGGCACAACACTCACTGTGAAGTGAGATAGATGTGGGTTGAATCTTGGATCCTACCTTTCCAGAATTCATGAGTTATCCCATATAAATCCTGCATGATGTGTTAGATGGTAATCGGTATAAAATGCTTACCGCGTAATTCATAGGCAGGTGTTATCAGATGTATTCTGAAGTTATGGTAGCACAGTGTCACAGTACTTAGAGATTTTTAAAGCCAAGGCAATCTGTGGGCCTTTAGATTCAACTCTGTCACTCAGGAGTTGAATGAACTTGTCAAAGAACTTAAACCTCTCACAGCCTCCATTGTTACATGTTTAAAGATCACTTATTTATTTGAAAGGCCCAGTGATAGAGAGAAAACAGTTTTTGCATCTTTAGAGTGGGTTGTATTGCATAGAAGATGGACTTAAAACAGCACTAGGCCTGGTACACACAAAGTAGATGCTCAAGAAATATTCAGATGATGTCTGTTTTGGAAATGGGTATAGTCTCCTGCACTTGGGTATGTTGTTACTTTGTAGCATAGCATAGTGTAACCATGGCTTAGCATCATCTCTTCTTTGATGGTAGTGTATCACAGACCTGCCACAGTCATCACACACTCGCACCACCCACACAGAGCCCAGAAAGTCTGCATTGGAAATGTTTAAGGATTTGGTGAATTCCGACTCTTTCAGTAGGAGCTCTGTTTGTCTTGGCAAAGTAATCACTGACTTTTAAGGGTTAGGGAAACTTCAAAGTTAATTTTAAAACTGTCTGAAAACCAGCTGGAAGAATTAGCACCACACTTAACAGTTGCAAGGGAGAAAAAAATGGATTGACTATGACATTTACTTTCTTCCTAAGCTCTTAAAAACTGTAATATAATCTGCAAAACTGTTGCAAATAATCAATTGGAATCTTACTTTAGCAATTCTAGAATAAGTATGTCCTCTGATGTGGCTTTATAGATGTTGGCAAACTAAAAATAAGTCATGGAATGAAACGTTTTGAAAATACAACGTTGACATAGAGTAGCATGTTTTGAACAGCTGTTGAGGGTTTATGCAAAATATTTGTTTATGAACGAAGACATTTTAAGCCCAATGCTTACAAAAAAGCATGTGTTAAATGGAAATAAACACAGCAATCAATAAGTGGTTAAATTGTAGCACATATAGATGCTCCTGGAATTAAGATGAAGTTCTCTTCTGATAAATCCCTCTGAAATTGAAATGCTTTTGATCCATGTAAACTATCATACTGTCATAACTTAGCAGTTACTCACTCATGTGACTTCCATAGCTGACTGGGTACTAGGTTTTGCTAGTGTTGCCCAATATTGCCCGAGAGAATCAAGCCATATATTGCTAGCCTGGGGGAGATACTTACATTCAGACTTTGAGGTATGGTTTTCACTGATGCCATATCACTGTAACACCACTGGAAAGTTGACAAACTATAAGTGTAACCATTGTAAGTTGGGGACCATCTGTCCTTACAGTAGAGTGAATTCACAGCCATTGTACAATGCCCTGCTGTGTATATACTGTTAGGGAACAGACCCCGAGATATGAAGACAAGACTTGTGTCTCTTTTGATCACCTCTCTGTGGCTTTAGAATAGTGCTTGCTGCTCAATAGTTGCTCAATAAATGACTGAATGAGAATGTTGTTCAGTCAGACAAAGCAAGATATTGAATAATGTTTGGAGTTAGTTACCATTTATGTTTTTAAGTAAATAATGCAAGTGTACACAAGTATAGAAAACACTGGTTGCCTCTGGAGGGACTGGAAGAATAGAGGAGTTTTATTCTCATTGGTCAGAGTTTTGCTTGTTTTTTTAGAACATATCCTACCATGTGCGTGCATCAGTGAGAAGCGAAAGTGTTCAGAGATGTAGTTCTGCCGAGTTCGGTGTTATTATTTATTCTGTGTAACTTACTCTTCCTGTGACTCCTTTATTATGGGCTGTTTGGTTTCTTATCCCTGGTCGAGTACCTACAGCCCTTAGATGGGATTCGAAGTGTATTGGTTGTGGGGAGGGTGTCTGCCAGATGGAATTCCTATGCAGCCACTGGTACATCACCCCGCACATAGAGATGGCACATGCGAGAGACCCTGTTAGTGTTGTTTGGACCAGACTTCATAGGCTTCTGATACTTTGCACAGAATTTGATCCTTCTCGGGAGCTGTGCAGGTATTTTAGAATGAGTAGATGGCTAGAGTGTGAGTCACCTAAGAATTTATGATTGCGTTACAATGAGCACCAGTTCTAACACGTCTTTGACGCACATCTTACATTCACTTCCACAATTCTTCCCTGTCATAAGTAGGTCCATTAGAGAAATGGTTTCTTGAGTGCAATATGATTGATGAGAGTATGGGAAGAAACTATTAGGAGTTCTATGTATATATAGTATATTTTTAATGTCATCTTTTTTGCAGAGTTTTTTTAATTTATTTGAAAGGTGGAAATGGAGGGTAAGCTTCCATCTGCTGGTTCACTCCCCAAATGATCCACGACAGCTGAGTCTAAGGCAGGCTGAAGTCAGGAGCCAGGAACCTGATTCAGCTCTCCCATGTGGGTGGCAGGGACCCAGATACTTGGGCCATTATTCGCTGTCTTCCGAGGCACTTTACCAGGAAGGTGGATCTTAAGTGAGTAGCAAGGACTGGAACCAACACTTTGAAAGAGGGTGCAGGTGTCCCAAGAGGCAGCTTAACCTGCTGTACTGCCCCAGATTGTTGCGTTGTAAATAGCATATGTACACCCAAATGTTAGTACTGGGCCACATTTGCCTTCATTTTTTCATTCTGTTTTGGCTGGACCACTGAAAGTAAGCTGCTGAGATGGTGCCCCTCTTAGCTTTGCCCACTTTGGACAATTCTTTGATTTCTTTTAAGTTGTTGTGTTTAGGGATAGGTGTTCAACTTCATTCCTTTGTACGGCTTTGTCAACAGTAACACGTTAAAGAGTTGTGAAGGGATGTCTGTGTTTTGAATTGTGACCGTTTCTAAGATTCCATCTTAATTTCCATGATCTTTCATCACCTTGGTAAACAAACTAAGGCATAAGTTTCTGTTGCAGCCTCCCCCACCCTGAAGAAACAGATCCTCCTATGTTAGGATTGATAGAAATGACAATGATGTTGAAGATGGTAGCCAAATAGTAACATCTGTCTAGCAGTGCCTGACTTATAAATCACACTCATGTATGTTACTTAAGCTGAAAAACAACTCCATCATGTTGGTATTACGCTTGTTATTAGAGATGACACTAATCACACTGCATAGTCCTCCATACAGTCATGTCGTGAGAGCCTCAGAAGGTTGCTTCCAGGACCCCTCATGGGTACCAGAATTGATGGACACTCACGTCCTTTTTATAAAATGAGATACTCTTTGTATCTAATGTATCCTCCCGTGTACTTTAAGTCATCTGTAGATGGCTTATAATTCTTAATACAATGTAAAGGCTGTGTGGATTGCGGTTACGTTATTTAGGGATTAACAACAATTTAAAAAAAAGTCTGTGCATATTGCGTACAGATGTAGGTCTGAAGTTGGTTGAATCTGCCAATCATGGATAGGGAGGCGGCCATCTTTATTTTGGAAAGCATATTCGAGGGTACATCAAAGTTGTGGGGTGACATTGGATTCAGGCTTGGTATGCCCACATTCTATGGGGGAGAGACTCAGTTTAGCTTCCCCTCTGGATTGCTTCCAACTTCCTGCTGATGTGCGCTCCGAGAGGCAGTGGTGATGGTTCAAATATTTGGATCCTTGCCAACCACCTGGGAGATCCAGATTGAGTTCCGTGTCCCAGAATTTGTCCTGGCCCAATCCTAGCTGATGTTGGCATTTGGAGAGTGAACCAAGAATAGAGATGATTGATCTCTCTCTTTCTCTCTCTCTCTCTTTGCCTTTGAAATGCATACTTATAAATAAAAATAAAACTGATCTTTCATTTAAAAAAAGATAGGTTTATTTTGCAAAAATTTTTAAAATCCATGCATTTTCCATAAACTTCTTTGAAAATCCCTCATATGCATAGCTTCAAGAGCTGGCTTGGTAGTATCACTTGAGCTTTGTTGTGTCTACTGGTTTGTTTATGGTCAAAAACAAGAACACATGTTTTTAATCACATCTTAATACAAACAAAACATGAAAATTATCAAGATTGCAGAAATGGCCAGACATCCTCATCTACTGGCTGGTGTGAATGATGGCTGCTGCTTTACCTGTTGGCAGTTGTTGTGTGGCTTTGTGCTTCCTGCTTCCTGGGTAAGATGTATGTGGATACACAATCACAGAAGTACTCCTGCTTCTTAATAGCATCCGGTCTAGGACAAAGCCCTGCTTCTCTGAACCCCCTCCAGGTCACATAAGTTACCTGACAAGTGTCCTGATGCTAAGCAAGTGCCTGGCAATGTCCTGTTACTGAGATGGCCCAGACTTCTCCCCAGTGTGTGTTCTCCCTGCTGCAGGGAGTGATAAATACAGCCTCGCTCCTGATGATCTTTGAGGCATTTCCTCTTTACTTACTTACAGACACAAGAACTTGGAGTCTTTGGATAATAAAATCCAGCATTAAAAAAATAGTAATCATTTATTATGGAGAACCTGGAAAATATACAAGCGGGTAAGGATAAAAGAAAGTCTTATTACATCCATAATCCAGGAATAATCTTGAACATTCAGGCATGCTTATATCTACATCTATACCTGCTTCATCACCTCTCTTACACACAGAGAGACCACTGCTGTTGTATATATTGTTTTGTATTCTACTTTTATTTACTTACGTAGCCTAATTGTCCTCAAACATAAACTTTTTTTTTTTAAAGATTAATTAATTTATTTATTTGAAAGTCAGTTACACACAGAGAGGTCAGGCAGAGAGGGAGAGAGACAGGTCTTCCATCTGCTGATTCATTCTCCAATTGGCCACAGTGGCCAGAGCTGTGCTGATCCAAAGCCAGGAGTCAGGAACTTCTTTCGGGTCTCCCAAGTGGGTGTAGGGGCCCAAGGACTTGGGCCATCTTCTATTGCTTTCCCAGGGCATAGTAGAGAGCTGGATTGGAAGTGGAGCAGCCGGGACTAGAACCGGTGCCCATATGGGATGCCGGCAATGCAGGTGGCAGCTTTATCTGTTATGCCCCCAAACATACACTTTTAATTATTAAACTGAATTTTACCACGTGAAAGTAAGTTCTTCATTGGTTCTATTACTTACAGTAATCATTGTCTTCTTTTGATAGCTCTGTTAAGAATACCTTCATGTATTCATGAATGTCCACATTTCTTGTATTTCTTTAGGACAGATTTCCTTAGAAAAGTACATGCTTTTAAAAAAGCTTTTGGTATGCATTGCCTGATTACATTTCACAATATCTTGAAGTTTTTGGTAGGTATCACGTAATTATATTTCCAACAAAATGTTTTTGATGATATGCTTTGGAAATTTGGTAAAATTGGGACCCTAGGCTTGCCGCACCTTAGGGAACTCTGCAGCCCTGTCTCAGGCTTCCTGCTGCTCTGGGCACATCTGCCTCCTCCCTTCCCACAGTGGGAAGTGTTCTACCCTTTCTGTATTTGCTCTTCCTATGTGGAATAATGGGGAGGGGCAGTTATCAGGGAACGAGGAGTGATAGTGCATGGAAGATGCAGTCCAGTATGTGTGAAGTAAAACTTCTTTAAGGGTGGAATCTGATGAATCATCACCCCTTTTGCAGTGTCCAGCAGGTATCTTTCTGAAGCACACTGTGCAGAAATATTTGTTGCATAGGTAGATGACAATTCTATCTTGAGCATAAAGCAATCTACAGTGTCAGCAATCCTTTTAATAAATACATCTTCTTCCCCCCCAAACATAACATAACAGTGTGTCACCCACTGTCTTTTTTTGGACTTAAATTTAGCCCACCATCCTGTAGATACCTATGGAAGACCTGTTTTTGCCAGCTACTATTTCAGGTACAGGGAATGTAGTCATGAGCTCAACTCAGCTTACGTTATGGAGCACGAATATAGAAAAGAAACCCAAAATAAATGTCAAATGCCAGGCAGTGATACACTCTGCAGAGTAAAGTAATAAAGCTGGGAGAGGGGAGAGAGAATAAAGGGGTTTGTCATTTTAGCTGGAGTGGTCCAGGAAGGCAAATAGGAATTAAGAAATCTCTTAGGGGTTGTGATCATTGATCTACAGTGTTGCTCATAGCTTACATGGTACTAAATCTGTAAAGAATCGTTGTCGGGGCCTGACTCTATGATGTAGTGGGTTAACCCTCCGTTGTGGCACCGGCATCCCGTATGGGCGCTGGTTCTAGTCTCAGTTGCTCCTCTTCCAATCCAAACTGGGAGAGCAGTGGAAGGTATCCTGAGTGCTTGGGCCCCTGCTCCCATGTGGGAGACCCCAAAGAAACTCTTGGCATCAGATCAGCCCAGCTCCAGCCATTGTGGCCATTTGGAGAGTGAACCAGTGGGTGGAACACCTTTCTCTTACTCCCTCTCACTGTCTGTAACTCTACCTCTCAAATAAGTAAAAAACAAAGATTCATTGTCAGTGTATGGTGTGACTTTTCCTTTGGCCCCATCTTTGAGATGAGCACTTTGCCTATGGGATTTCATCACACTGATCTTAGGGGAAAGTTAATGTCTCTGCTGCAGGAATGAATGTATGGGGAGTGAAAGAGGTTAAGTCACTTGGCTCTGTTCACACAATTCAGAAGGGGTAGAGCTGATACTCAAATACAGACTTGGTTTCAACCCCCCCCCCCCCCAAGCCTGTCCTTGGGGAGGTGGAACAAGTCTGTGGGTTAGTCCTTTCCTAGGTTCCTGAGGCTAAGAAGGAAAATAGGATGTGGTCAATACTACTGGTGCAAGGTTAATTAGAAACCATTGGTATGTAAACTATTTATATTGAGGACAGACTGCTTTTGTTTCCAGAAAGTGGGCATGAGCAAGGGGCTCTCTTCATATGCTAACTAGTTGTACACAGTCTGCCTAAGTGCGAAGGAAGCCGGCTCTCTTTGTGTCTCCGAACAGGGAGCAAAGCCCTGCCCTGCTTTTGATCCAAGTGGTGCTGTAGTGAGTTATTTAACATATGTTTCCTTACACCCCAGTTATTAAGCACATATGCTTTGGCCCAGGATCACAAATGCGGGTCCAGGTTAAAAGGACACAGACATCTTTTTTTATTGTTGTTCTTGTTCCCTAGAGAATAGGATATCCATTTCAGATGGCCCCTTGGCAAGGTTTTAGGGAAGAATGTTTTCTCTTTGATCGTAGGTGGTATGTATGTCTTGTTTCATAAAAGAAAAGGATTCAGGACCAAATGGAGAAAAAGTAGTCACTCTGAGTTTCTAGTTTTTGTTATTCATTCATTCATTTTGAGAGGGAGAGAGAGTGTGAGTGAGTTCCCATCTGCTTGTTCACTCCCCCAAATGCCTGCATTGGCCAGGGCTTGGCCAGGCTGAACTCCATCCAGGTCTCCCGTGTGGGTGGCAGGAGGCATTGCCATCCAGGGTCTGCATTAGCAGGAAGCTGGGGTGCAGAGCTGGGTTAGGGCCTGAAACACTCCGGTGTGAAACACGGGCACCTTCTCCCCCAGGGCGAACGCCCACTCTGTGGCCCTGGATTCACTGCTGCCTGTCTGGCTGGGGCCGCAGCCTTGCTCCACGAGGGTTACACGAGAGTGCAGTGTCTAATGGATCCTCATCTAGGAGAACCACATTGAGGCTGGAATTAATTTTTCAGCTCAATTACATGCTCCTTTTGATACCCTTAATATTTTATTTGCCAGATTTCTAAGAGCTTTGGGACTATTACGGTTAAACTCGGTCTAACTTGTTCTGGTCAGAAAATGCTTAACACAAGAAAAAGGTTTTGGGATGAGAGAAAGAAAAAAAGATATATGACAGTGTTTCATGATTACACTGAAAGTTGATATGTACCTCTCAGTGTGGTTCGAAAATTTCCCTTGAAAGTATTTTTCTTTTTTTTTTTTTTTTTTTTTTGACAGGCAGAGTGGACAGTGAGATAGAGAGACAGAGAGAGAAAGGTCTTCCTTTTGCCGTTGGTTCACCCTCCAATGGCCGCCGCTGCAGCCGGCGCACCGCGCTGATCCGATGGCAGGAGCCAGGAGCCAGGTGCTTTTCCTGGTCTCCCATGGGGTGCAGGGCCCAAGCACCTGGGCCATCCTCCACTGCACTCCCTGGCCATAGCAGAGAGCTGGCCTGGAAGAGGGGCAACCGGGACAGAATCCGGCGCCCTGACCGGGACTAGAACCCGGTGTGCCGGCGCCGCAAGGTGGAGGATTAGCCTATTGAGCCACGGCGCCGGCCCCCTTGAAAGTATTTTTCTTAGCTGTGGTATTGATTTCGGGGACCTTTACTCAAAATCTTACAAATTATTTTAAAGTTAATATTTTGAGGATTTTTGCCATATAGTTAGATAAGAATCCTAAATATCGGTTGCTTATAAATGAAACAGGCAACATGGTACAGTTTAACATTGATTTAGAGAGAGAAATACACAGGAAAGTGGGGACTTCATAAGAGGGAGAAGGAACTTAGAAAGTTACCAGGCTTTTCCAGGGAGTAGACCAGAGGCTGCAAGGGGGAGAGGGCACGTGGGCAGGAGAGCCCAAGTCAAGAGGTGTCCAGACAAACAAGAGAGAGGCACTCCAGTCACTTCCAAAAGGGAGTAGTTACCTAGTCTGATGGCGGGTGTGTATAGTTGAGGTCAGGGAGGGGTGTGAGATCACAAAGGGGGCAGCGTGAAGTCCTGGTCTCCAGTTTACAAATCTAATCATTTTAATCCTGTCTGCCTGCTTATATCAGTATTTTGTTGACTCTTGAGAATTTGGAAGTCTTGATGCCATTGTTAACCTTACACCAAGTAATGCTGCTTTCTGCTTTCGACCTTATTTTGCTGCCTACAGATTAATAAAAAAGGCAGAGTAAAAGAGAGTTGTGGGACTGGTGCTCTGGCATTGTGGACTAAGCCTCCATCTGCAAAACCGGTATCCTGTATGGGTGCTAGTTCTTGTCCTGGCTGCTCCTCTCTAATCTTGCTCTCTGCTAATGTACCTGAGAAAGCAGTAGAAGATGGTACAAGTACTTGGGTCCCTGCACCCGCATGAGAGACCTGGAAGAAACTCCTGGTTCCTGGCTTTGGATCGGCCCAGTTTGTGCCTTTGTAGCCATCTGGGGAGTGAACTGGTACATGGAAGACGTTTCTCTGTCTCTCCCTCTCTCTCTAACTCTACCCCTCAAATAAATAAAGTCTTAAAAGAAGAGGGACAGTTGTGTTAACATTTAAAACATCATTAAGTTCGTGATCTGTCTCTTCATTTATTTTTTTAAAGATTTATTTATTTGAATGACAGAATGAGGGAGAGGGGGAGAGAGAGAGGGAGAGAGCGAGCTATCTTCCATCCACAGATTCACTCCCCAAACATACAAAATGGCTAGATCTGGGTCATGCTGAAGCCAGAAGCCTGAAACTCTGAATCTCCCATGTGGGTGCAGGGGCCCGAGGACTTAGGCTGTCTTCTACTGCTGCTTTCCCAGGCCATAGCAGAGAGCTGGATCAGAAGAGGAGCAGCCAGGACTTGAACCAGCATGTGGGCACCATTGCTGCAAGGCAAGGCTTAACCCAGTACACTACAGTGTCTGCCCCATCCTATCTTTTTAAATGTGTGATTTTTAGAGGATTAGGGGAGAGCGTGGACTCCTAATTTGATTGTTTCCTGTGTAATCAACACTCTAATGATTCTTCCTAGGAAGGTGAGGGGTTGGAAGGTTGTTTTGAATATGTGAATCTAATGCTGATCTCCTGATATTTGCTTTGTTATATATCTCAGCCAGGCTCTGGAGACTGCTGCTCTGAATCTATCTTTCTTCTCTGACCCTCTTTGATCGCTTCTCTTTCCCACTCACTGAACATTAAGGTTTTAGGAAACAAAAGATAATAAAGAAAAAATTGGGGAGAGACATATGAATGCATAACAGTAAACCAGTGTGGCAGTTGCCATAAGAAGGGACAAATATAAGGGGAGCACAGAGAAGGGAGTGATTATTCCTGTTTGTGACTGCTGGGTATGGCTCCACGGGGTGGGGCCAGGGGATGGGCTTTGTAGTAGCAATAGGAGTTTGCTAGGCAGAGAAAGAAGGAAGGATCTCACAGGGAGAGATAGTGGCAGAAGCAAAGACATGTTGGCATAAATATTGGTGATGTAGTCGTGGACTACACATAGAATTTAAATGCAAGGAATGGATGCAGAATAAAGGCAGATCATGTTGGAGTAAGTGGGTGGGGAGATACTGTGAAAGATTAGTGTAGTGAGCCTGTACTATCCTCAATTAATAGCCATGTTTCACGAGAAACCCTGTGGCCATAGTTCATATCTGAATTCAAACTGACTCAGCCAGAAAAGAAAATTTGTTGGCTCCCCTAATGACAATGTCTCAAGATAGACTGCCTATAGGCATGGCTGCATCTAGGTATCCAAAGCGTCTTAGGAATCTGTCCCTGTATCTCTCCTACCATCTGCTGTGTTGGCGTCTTCTGTCTGGTGGGAACGGGATTATTCCTTGCAGCTTTAGATCCCCTTGCTTGCAACGTAACAGCCTGCATGAAAAGTGAATTTCTTTTCATCAGTGGTTACAACCATAGTCCTCAGATAGTATTGCTTCTGATTAAACTGGGGCACATGGCCACTCCTGAACACCTGGACTAGGGAATGGGCTGTGCTAGTTAGCTAGGTCAGGGGCACATGGACGGCAGTATCTAGAATGTAGGAAAATAGGTAATGGAGACTTGATAGGCACGAGCAGTACACTTACCATCTAAGTCTCAGCTCACACTGTTGGAAGGATGGGCTTCTTCTAGAAGGCACAGGAATTTATTGTGATTTATTTTACCTTTGTAGGTGTTGCAACAGGCCCATTATATACATACATACATGTATATATATATAATATATACATATTATATATTATGTATTATATATTATGGGTTATATGTGTAATATGCATTATATACATATATACATAATGTGTATATTATATACATAATATGTATATAATACATACATATTACATATACGTATGCATGTATATATGATACATATATATATATATATATGGAAACCTCCAGGAAAAGTAAGCTCTGGAAATATTTTCAGGGATGTATCACTTTTTGTTTAATTATCAATATCCATTACCAGTTTCCTGAGACCCTCCTATTGGAAGTGTTGGAAGCTAGGAACCTACCGTATTCTAGGACTTAATATGAATCCTGCCTTTTCCTCTAATCTACAGCTTGGTAGGGGAGATAAAATTAGAACAATACTGTGTAGTAAAACATCATATGCTGAGATATGATATTCTGTATGTTTATGTCAAAGTTGACAACATGTGCTAGCTTAAAGGTCGAGGGAAAAGCACACAGATACTACAGTTGGTGCCGTGCCTTTCACATGGTGGGTGAAGGTCCCAGAGTGAACAGGAACAGAGACACAAGTCAGCTTTTTCTGTTCGTGTTAGTTTCCATGTGCCCCTTATGGTGTGAACATCTTATCCAACAGTGCATGCGATTCTGGTGGTTATTGTGTGTTTTTTAAAAATTCAATATGATCCTTGAATCCAAGCCAATTCCATCAGCTGCAGTTTAACCAAAGCAGCAACAGTCAAGGGTGATTTTGACTGTAAGCTGTCAAGAAGAAATATTGAGGTGTCATAATTAAGATAGAGATTACCTAACTGAACTCTATTTTAAGAAATATTAATTTCCATTCTGCCAAATACAGGGCTTAGCTTTTTTTTTTTTTTTTTGAATCATCCTTTCATAGTCAAATGCATAAAATAGCTTTCAGCTCAATGAATGATGTTATTTAAATGTCATTGATAGTTTAATTCCATTAAAAGAGAAAGACACGGAACATTTGGATTACTTTCCACATTGAAAAGATTACTATATTCGTTATTTTCCTAGTTGCAAAACATACCTGGAATACTTCTAGAAATTCTTGCTCCGTGGTTTTCCCCTCGAATCCAACCGTGTCTCAGAGACTGGTCAGGGTTGACTGCGCAGCTTCCTTCCTCCCCTCCCTGTCACCCTCTCTGGCGTGGTGCCTGCAGTCCCAGGCTTATTTCAGAGCTGGGAGAGTCGAGGCGTCTCATCTTGTTCACCTGCCTTCCTTTGCACACGTGGAGAGGGCGGTTGTTAGCCTTCTTCAAAGTTACCGATGATCTTCTCTTAAAGCTGATATTCCCTTTGAAGAGCTGTTCCTGCACCAGGCTTGTAGCAAAGGGGAAAATTGATTTAATGACCTGGTATTAGAAATACCCACTATCATCAGACTTGCTTTTCATCTTTCAGATCCGTTTCATATTCCTGGTAAGGAGGGACAGCCAAGGCCCTTGGGAAACAAGAACACAGAAGAAGCTGGCCTGAGCTGACTTTTCTTACCATCTATACTGGGTTTTGCCAGGGTTGTTTTTGCCCTTGGCATTCTTCTTCCTCCCTAATTGCAGGGCCATATGGTGCCTTGTCCCCCACATGGAGAGCTGGCACTCACCCTCCATTCAGTTTTTGTCCTTGCTGCTATAGAAATTACCTGCAATGGAGATGGGGTTAAATAAACCCACCCTCTCTCCTGCCAGAGGCCCTGCAGCTTTCATGCCTTCAAAATCAGAGCTGAAGCCTCCTGCAGGTGCCCAGGGTTGGCGACCAGGAATGAAAAAATTGGAATAGGATTTCGTATTGAACTGAGGTTGGCATTTGAAGTCAGCCAGACCTGGATTCAAATCCTGGTTCACTCTTGCTAACCTTGTTGACATTACAGTGAACCTTGACTCAGTACTTGCTGTATGCAGTACACTGGTCACTGTAAGCTTATTTTCTGATTTTTTTTTTTTTTTATTTATTGCAAGTAACTGGGGCATGGAATAGTTACCAAGACACTTGCCCAAGTCACATGGCTCAGCCCAGTCTCAGACTATGGTCTTTCTTTTAAAAAAAAAAAAAAATGTTGTTCATTTGTTTGAAAGGCAGAGTAACAGAGAAATAGAGAGAAACAAAAGAAACAGTAGTTCACCCCCTAAATGGCCTCAAGAGCTAAGTCTGGGCCAGGTAAAAGCCAGGAGGAGCCAGGAACTCCAGCCTCGTCTCCCACGTGGGTGCAGGAGCCCAAGGTTTTAGACTGTCATTTGCTGCTTTCCTAGGCACATTAGCAGGGAGCTGGATCAGAAGCAGTGGTAGCTTAACTGCTCTGCCACAATGCCAGACCCATGTATTTCTCTTTCTAAAACACTTAGCCAAAAATGCCTTCTAACTCTGAAATATTACTTCAAATTGTATTTCAAATTAGACAGTATTCCTGCCCTAACATCATCCACAAATTAGACTCCCAGTGACCTTTCTTTTTGAAAACAGCAACGACAAACTTTTGTTATCCCGTGGGATTTCTGAGGGTCACACATCTAGGAACAGTTTAGCTGGGCCGTATGGCTCAGCAGCTTCCGGGTAGTTCTTACTCTTGTGAGCTTGTAGTCAAATTGTCAGAATTCAGTCATCTCAAGGCTTGACTCTGGCCAGAGAATCCACTTTTGAGTAGTGATTGCGTTTTTTACAAACACTCCTAGTCTAGAAATGACATAAGCAATGCATGCTTTCACATGTTCTTGGGTAGCAGTAGAAAAATTTGCATTGAATGGAGGTAATATTTGGAATGATATCCTAAGGCTTTGCAACTTTCAGTTTTCAAATCTTCCATCTTAATTAAATTGGACCAAGAGACTTATCTTCAATACCCAGACAATTCCTTTTAAAGGCCCAGAGAAAGCTTTGAAAGATCTTTTAGGATTCATCTGTTGTGGTTTGGTTAAAGGACTGTGTGTATAGCTTTCAGCATGAGTTTGGTAGAATCCTACTTGCTACCCTTCTCAGAAGGTTTGCCAGCATCTTCGAAGTTTGGAAAGTGATTTTGAGAGGATGATTTTGAAATGACAGAATTCTTCAAAAATTGGGTATTTAATGACATATTGAAACTGTATTTTGGAAGATACCCATATTTTGTGATAGTCAAAATACTAAACAAATAATTGCAGTGTGTGACAAAACTGATCCAAAAAAGAAAATAATGAGTAAGGTTTGAGCTTCTTGAGCTTCTTACTGTTCTTTTTGTTTTTGAGATTGCTGTTCTGCCTTTCAAATAAAATGTATCAGAGAGAGAGGAAGAGAGACAGAGAGGGGAGAAGAGACAGAGAGAGCTTCCATCTGTTGATTTACCTCTAAAATGGCTGTAATGGCCAGGGCTGGGCCAGGCTGCCAAGAATCTAGAACTCCATCTGGGTCTCCCATGTGGGAACTCAAATATTTGAACTATCATCTATTGTTTCCCACATGTATTGACAAGGATCTGGATCAGAAGCAGAGTAGCTGGGACTCCAACTCGCATTCTCTTACAGGATGCAGTTATCTCAAGCTGCGACTTAACCTGTTGTACCACAACACTGGCCGTTGAGTTCCTTTCTAAGCAAAGGCTGAGCAGAAGTTAACAGCAGCTCACTCTGCTCTTTGAATGTATCACATTGTGCTGAGAATGTGGAGTGTAGTATTGTCAGTTCTAAAACTCTTGTTGCCAGTAACCATGTCTCCTCTATGTGTGTTTCTCTATGGTCTCCTGCAGTGCCTCCATCCAGTAGGAGCTCAATAAATGTTGGGTTGTATTCAGTCCACTGACTTGAAGGAAATGCAAAACCAGGCGACTTGCGGGGGAAAAAAAAATAGGTGTTCCATTCCTTATGTTTGCTGGGAGCTGTCCGGAGTGCACAGGGGAGCTCCAAGTAGCTTGGATGAAAAGCAACAGGTATTAAAGAAATAGATCTGCACTTTCTTGAGTTATCAAGTGCTGCAAAGAAAGCCTAGAGCCATGTGATAGAAACTGGGGGAGAAGGAATGGTCCTGCTGAACCCGGGCACCCCTGCGACGGTGCTGTTGGAGTGCAGACGTGGCTGATGAGGGAGGGGCATCCTTGCAGGAATCTGGGAGGGCAACTGTTCTACCGAACTGGATGGGAGACATCAACAGAAGCAGAATAGGAGTGCACTAATGCTGCCTTAGAGGTCAGTAACCTAGAGCTTAGTACAGCTGGTTGATCACCTGACCCCAGAGTCCTTCTATATTTTAGCTTTGCCTTCCACAGCTTTTGGCTCCTTTTCTCTTGTTGCGTTTCATTTTTTCCAGCCTCTTGCTCCAAGCTTGAGCTGTCATATTTGCATTGCATGCAGTCGGCCTGAGGAAGAGCTAAAGAGAGATGTGCCGTCTCCATTTAAGGTCTTCTCCTGAAAGTTACACATACTATTTGTGATTAGCTCTCATTGGCTGGAATGTAGTCGCTTGGTTATGTCTAGCTGCAAGGCAGGGTGGACATGTAGTGTCTATTCCAGGATGCCACCCGACCCTGAAAAATTGGGAATTCTGTTGCTTAGAGAGGACAGGAGAATAGATGTGTTGCAGATCAAGTAGCAATCCATGCCACCAACAGCAAGTGCTAAAGCTTTGCCACGTTCAAGGCCATTGTGTTGGGCAATTAGTAAGAGTGGAGGCAGATGAGATCAGAAGAGGAAAGCAGGAGTGAGCTCATGTAGAACTTTTTAGACTACTGTTAGGATTTTTTTTTTTTTATTTTGTTCTCAATAGGAAATCATTAGAGCGTTGAATGGAAACCGCTGGAGTAGAAGAGGAAATGATTTGATTTAGGTTTTAGGAAGTTTACTGCACTATAGAGAATGGATTGTAGGGAGGGGAGTCTGGGAACAGAGATGTAATGGGATTATGTGCAGATTCCTGGTGGGTGAAGATGGTGGCTGGTTATTATAGTTGGTGGCTGTTGAGGGGGCAAGCAGTGATCAAGTTTAGAATAGGTGTTAGGTCTGGGTATAAGGCTAAGGGAAACTAATAATAATAGTTACATTTTTATTAAATACTTATAATGTGCAGTACATCATTTGACATACTTGAGTGTATTGGCCCCACATATCGTTAACTCTACACCACAGGTCTTTTTCTCATTTTATAGATGAAGAAACTGAAGTATGGAAAGGTCAAATAACTTGACCAAGGTCACAGACTGGAAACTTAAGGAACCACGATTTGTACCCTGCAGTCTGGTGGCATGACACATCAGGGCATAGGTTCTTTTTTAAACAGCTTATTTATTTATTTGAAAGGCTCATGCTCGCTTTGGCGGCACATATACTAAAATTGGAATGAAAGGCTGAGTGATAGGCAGAGACAGAGATCTTCCATCTGCTGGATCTCTCCCGAAATGTCCACAGCAGCCAGGGCTGGGTCAGGCTGAAACCAGCAACACTTTCTGAGTCTCCCATATGATTGGCAGGGGTACAAGTTCCTGGGCCTTCATCTTCTGTCTCCCAAGGCACGTTAGGAAGGGACTGGATTGGAACCAGAGGTGGAAATCGAATCCAGGAATTCCTATGTGGGATGCTGGAGTCCCAAGTAGCAACTTTACCCTTTGCA
The DNA here is from genome assembly GCF_051225735.1 of Oryctolagus cuniculus. Classification (NCBI taxonomy): domain Eukaryota; kingdom Metazoa; phylum Chordata; class Mammalia; order Lagomorpha; family Leporidae; genus Oryctolagus; species Oryctolagus cuniculus. The sequence goes on from NC_142876.1 coordinate 85,410,215, forward strand.
CCACCATGGCCGCTGCAGGTCATGTGTTCCTAACACTGCTCTTTACCAGGTGAGGAGCAGGCCTAAGTGCTGCACCCGAGTACTTGTTTGGACAATGGTTCACTTTCTGAGAAGAATGTGGGGGATGGCAAGCAAATTAATGCCAGTTCAATGTGGGCCATGTTGGCTTTATTATCATTATAAATAAACACTATAACTGTAAACTAATAATATATCAAGAAATTATAAATAGTAATAATTACTTGTAAAAATTACATATTAGTATTATCATTTTTAATTTTAAAATGATTTAAGACCCAGAAAGTTGCAAGCATAGTAAAGAGTTTCTGTGTAACTGCACCCAACTTTCCCCAATGGTAAGATCTTAGCCATGCATTCTGTTAGTTCTAAGGTGTCTCAGAGATCTAAGTGAAGATTTCACATAGGTATTTGGGTAATAAGCAAGTCTGTAGGTCAGTTGGCAGCTCTAGGTATAAATTTGAGATTTGTTGGTACATTGATTAAAAACCCGGAGGTCTAAATTGGAGCATTTGGAATTAATTTTCCAGACATTTCTTTTGTATTTTGTGAGAATTTACTGGATGGAGATCTAGGTTATGCTCTGAACCTTCCAGTTGAATGGTAAGAGGTATGATTAATTATCCTACCTGTATGCCAAGCACTTCATTAAGCAGTTCACTTGCATTACGTCATTCAGTTTTCATAGCCACTTCAAGGCACGGGGATTATTGTCTATTTCTAAGAAGGGCAAATAGAAGCTTATGGGAACCACATACCACAACATTGCCAGCGTGGATTCTAGCATGGAACTGTGCTAAATTTTGACTTGCTATACAGTTCTGGAGAAGTTTTGTGGTAGTAGAGTGAAGTCAAAGTCAGTCTTAGCACTTGCCTAATGCAGTGACATGGGTGACGCTGGTGACATTCAGTGGTTGACATTCAAAGGACACTCTCCGGCCGCTGCCGCGGCTCAGTAGGCTAATCCTACACCTGCGATGCCGGCACACCGGGTTCTAGTCCCGGTCGGGGCGCCAGATTCTGTCCTGGTTGCCCCTCTTCCAGGCCAGCTCTCTGCTGTGGCCAGGGAGTGCAGTGGAGGATGGCCCAAGTGCTTGGGCCCTGCACCCCATGGGAGACTAGGAGATGCACCTGGCTCCTGCCTTCGGATCAGCGCGGTGCGCCGGCCTCAGCGCACCAGCTGTGGCAGCCATTGGAGGGTGAACCAACGGCAAAGGAAGACCTTTCTCTCTGTCTCTCTCTCTCTCACTGTCCACTCTGCCTGTCCAAAAAAAAAAAAAAAAGGCACACAGAAACAAAAACAAAGGAAACTCTCACCACTGGAAGATGACCTGCTTTGAACCTTGACTGTAACTATGAAGTGGGTCTTGGTGCAGCAGATTATTCTGTCTGTGCTGTATGTAAGGTGATACTGATTCGCCTGTTCATTCAGTTAGGGGACTTTGACCACTTACTAGGAGCTAGCCACTGTAAGAGATGTTTGCATGTTACGTAAGCAGGTGGAATATGGCAAGGATATTAAGAGATTATAAATGCAAAGATGGGAGAACGTCAAGATCAGCTAGTGCTGTAGAAAGAAGAGAAGGCCTTAAGCAAATGAATGCATTAAAGGCTTACTACTGCCCACATTATTTGCTATGTGTATATGTGTTTGTGTAGTAACCACTGATCCATTATATCTACTTGTGTACTTGTATATGTGTATGCATCTTATGCATACATATATATGTTCATATGTATTATATATGTTGTATGTATGTTTAAACCTTTAAAACTTGTCCTATTGTATGGCATACACTGCAAAGAGTGGACACCAGGTGTTAAAACACAAACTTGCACGTCAGTGCTCCTGGCAGCATACTATTGTAATTGCTGAACGGTGGGAACAGCATAGCTATCTAAATACCTTTGGAAATGTGCTTTATCCATATTACAGGGTACTGTCAAGTCATGAAAAGGAATGAAACACTGATACATGTTACAGTATGCCATTGAAAACTTCACACATCGTGAGAGAAGCCAGACTCAAAAGGCCATGTATTGTGTGATTACAAATGTATAGGAAACATCCCAAATGGGTAGGCCTGGAGTACCTGCTAGCAGTTGGGGGGAGAGAGGGAAATAAAGAATGAATGCTTAATTTTTATCGAGTTTCTGTTTGGGGCCAAGAAATGTTTAAGAAGATCGTGGGACAACATTGTGAATGCATGCTTATAAATGGTTCAAATGGTGACTTGCTTGTTCTGTGTATTTTACTACCATTTAAAAAAGTATTCAACATCTTTTCTTTTTGGGAGTAGAAATTCTAAGATTTCTTTCTCATTTTTAGAAGAAAATGCATTGCAATTACGCTTTAAGTAATGGCAGTAATTTGAATGGCAAAATGGTGTATTGGCACAGTGACTGATTTTTGCCTTGGGAAGGGAGGAAAGAAATGAGAGTTGACATTTGCTGAGCATTTGCTTTCTGCCAGGCACCATGCAAAGTACTTAACTGGATTATCAAATTTAAATTATTGCAACAGCCCCTTGTGGTGGGTGGCATTTCCTTCATGTTACAGACTCAGACATGGAGCTGCAGGTGGTTCTGTAACCTGTCCAGTGTCTTTCAGAGAGTGGTATACTCTGTCAGTGCCAGGTCCATTGAATGGCCCACTCTGTGGGGACAGTACCACACTTGCTTGTGTATCTGTGGTGACCTTAGGCTCTAGTCCCTGTCTGTGCCATGGTGCGTGGTGCGTGGAGTCATCTCAGATCCCTGCAGTGCATAGATGAGGGGCTTCTGCTACATTAGGTAGCACAAATTGGCTGGTAATTCTACTGCATTGAAAAATATCAGTTCAGAAAAAATGCTAGATGCATTTAGCACTGTTAGAAAAATGCTGCCGTTGAGGCCAGTGCCGTGGCACAGTGGGTTAATCCTCCACCTGCGGCGCCAGCATCCCGTATGGGCACCAGTTCTAGTCCCGGTTACTCCTCTTCCAGTCCAGCTCTCTGCTGTGGCCTGGGAAAGCAGTAGAAGATGGCACAAGTTCATGGACCCCTGCACCTGCATGGGAGACCGGGAAGAAGTATGTGGCTCCTGGTTTCGGATCAGTGCAGCTCCAGACATTGCGGCCATTTGGGGAATGAACCAACGGATGGAGGACCTTTTTCTCTGTCTCTCTCTGTGTGTCTGTAACTCTGTGTCTCAAATAAATAATAATAAAAAAATCTTATAAAAATGTTGCCATCTTAGGTGAATTTGTGTCAGTATCATGGAGGAGAAGAAAAGTGAGAATAGGTAACTCTTAGTTTTATGAAGCCTAAATTTCACACCACCTTCTTCAAGGTGTTCTAATATTTCCTTGATGTAGGTCATGGGTGGGGGCAACCTGCCTGTGGGTCATATAAGACCCACAGGATCATTTGATCTGGCCCTGCCAAGGCAACTGCAGGCTGGACTTGATCTTCATATATCTATGGCTGCTAATGTTTAAGTTGCTAATTTTGTATGGCCTGCAAACGAGGTTGTAAATATCCAAATGGCCCTTGGCAGATAAAAGGCTCCCCAAGCTTGCTAAATGGTAGCAATGAGGAATTAATCAGCAGTACGCAGTTAAGTCCTCTTGGGATTTTTAAACTATGTCAACGTAATAAAGGTAGTCCATAAAAATAACTTACTTTATGTAAGGAGTAATAGTCCCCACTTTTGGGGAAGCTGCCACTTGGTACTTACCATCTCTCAGAAGCACAAGGAACTTGGGAGACGATGTTGCAGAAGTTGGCTCAGTGTCCTTGTGGTCGCATCCCAAGCTCAACAGCGACGAGGGCTGGGACTTGCTTCTTCAGAGGCACTGCTTGTGTCGCATGGGAGCTGTTGCTTGTCCTCTGTGACTCCAGCCCAACAGCAGTGATTTTAGGATGGATCTTTGCAAGAAATCCAGAAATCGGCAGAGGTAGATGAGAATACTCAGATGTGTGAATATTAGCCTTCTTGAAATATCATGAGCTTTGTCCAGTTTTTTTGGCGCCTGGCTTCTCAGCTTTGTGCGTGAATTTCCAGCCTGGAATTGAGGGCCTGAAATTCCTTTTTCGCCTTTCTCACTCCTGCTTGCTGGCTGCCTTTGAAGGTCTCAGGACTTAATGTTAATGATCGATGGCAAAGCTAGGAGCTAACAGCTGTGAGTTTGATGGCCGTTTAATTTTTTTAACCTTTAGAGGATTGTGGGAATATTTAATCAACCAATTACCCGTGCTGTCAGTCGAGGGAGTGCTTCGATCATAGCACTGAGTCAAGTCGGTGTAGGTAGCCTAGAAATTCCCCATTCGATTTTTCCTGTATTTATTTAAAGTGATGGGATGGTGGATGGAGTGCAGCCCTCCGGGCGTGTGAGGAGGGAATTGAGCTTTTGAATTGGGACGCGGTTCCAGGTATGTGCAGTGTGTTATTAGAGTAATTGAACTGTGTTTCCACGAAGTGGATAGTTTCATTATCAAATTCTCATTTGAATACTGTCATAATAGCAGCTGTAGCACATATGAACTCATTTGCATGCAGATAAAGAATTCTGGACAGCTTGGTGGCGTAATTACTGCACAACATACGTTGCTAGTAAGAGCTGGGGCTTTCACTAGAGGTAGGCTCGTGGGACCCATCTCCCTGACTTTGTTAAATTTCAAATGAAATACAAGCAAGAAGTAGCCGTCTCAGCGACGCCTCATTTGTTTTACAGGCAGTAACTTCCCCAGTTTCCTTAATTTGGGCAGTCATTTTGGCAAAAGATGGCAAAGATGTCAACAACACCTTCACAGTGCACTGAACACCAATGAGCGTAGGGGAATAAAAAAGGGAAAATGAAACAGTCCAGTGCCCTGCCCTGCCACTGGAGTGGGAAAACACAGTAAATATTACTCACTTGAAAGCCCAATTGTGTAGGTAATGTAAATTATACTAGACTTAAATATATATAATAAAAATTCTGTGTTTTTTTGCAGAGATTAGAAAGTCTGTTTCTATACACATTTTCTCAAAGTTGATCTCTGACTGTGATTTGGTAGTTTCTCAAGTCCCCGCGGAGTAAATGATGAGGACAGGGGACCATGTCTGTTTGCCTCCCTTGCATGGGGCATGGTGGTTGGATGTAGTAGATGCTGAATCATGTTAGTGGTTTCAGGTACATTCTTGGAATGCGATTTGTGACCTGATGATCGTTTTGTTCCCTTTTTGCTTTTTCACGAATGTTTACAACCCCAAGGCTTTCTGTAACTTGTTTGGAGTATCATGGATAGAAATCTCAGATACTACTACAACACTTACTTCACACACTAGCACACACAGAAAGCAAAGATGTCCTTTTATTTTACCTTCTTACAAGCTTTGGTAGTGGATTTGAAAAGAAAACATTCTCAACAGAATACTGCATTCAGACATTCTCAACAGATTACTATTGATTCTTTACTGAGAATGGAATCTTCGGGTATCATGAGTTTATCTTAGTTCCACAGATTTTGAAAGCCTTATAAAAGCAAGTCTTATCTCAGTACAGCAGATAATATGCTTGGTTATAAATACCCTAAGGAAGAAGTGAGGAGAAAGCCCTGCTGAGGGTCCATGGTGTGTGCCAGGGCAGTGTCAGCATGGAGGGCTACTGCAGATTCAGGGAGTGTCCGTAGGAAGAGGCTTGGGATTCTCCTGGAGTGTGAACTCCATGCAACGAGCTGGAACATCTAGGAGTCTTACAGATTGATGGCAGTGAACTGGAAAGGGACCACAGATTTGTGGCAGGGTGATAAGAATGTGTAAATTTAAGTCTAGGGACACAGATCCAAATAGGTGCTTTAAATGACAACTGAGGGAGCTAGATAAGGGTGAGTGGAGAGGAGACCTCTCTAGTAAAGGAATTGTTTCTAGAAGACAGATTTGAGGTTTTACCTCCAAGACTTGTGGCTTGAGCTTATGATGGGGAGGGGATCACTTGCAGATTATTAATGGGCTGGGCTGGGTGCTTGACGAGGTTCCCTGTTAAGTTTTCAGAATCTTAGTCAAAACCTTATGGATGACCTTGAGAAAACCCCGTGGAACTGAGGGAGACTTGGAAAGTGAGTGCCCACAAGGCCCGAGTTGTCAAATATCCACCTGCCATCATCTGTCAGTTGGCTCCTTTGGTTCTACAGGAAGATCTCCACACTGTGATAATTGTCCCGTCTTTTCATTCTCACACATCAGGGCAGCAGAGTAGGATGTGTTGACACTTAGCTGAGTGGGCTGCATTTGTTCAGGGTTCCTTTATCCTCATCTTACCTGGTTCCAATCAATCGTGGCGTGCTCAGGGTCAGCCAAGGAATTGAGCGATGCTCTGATACACCTCTGCATTTGCTTTGGGAATTTGACAACAGACAATCCAATCCACCTTACATGCCTGTCACTTTTCTGTCTGCAAAAACGGAGTAATAGAACTTGAGACTCACATTTATTAAGTCCTCTGTGCTGCCTTGTCCTGTGTATAAGAAACTTCCTATTCATTATCTCTTAGAATTCCTAGGACAATTTCATGAGCTGCTGATTAGAAATGAGTCCTTCTGTTCTGCTTGTGGTCCTCCCTTTTCCCATTGTTTCTAGATAGAAGTTGTCAGATATTTCCCATTGCACCATGTTATCTATATCCATTGCATATCATCATTGTGATTTGAGAGTACAGAGTAAAATTTTAATTCTGAAAGGTTGCTGTGAAATTGCAAAGCTTTCTCCAAAACTGCAGACAACTTTGCTTCCTCCCCCCTCTCCTTCCTTCTGTGTTCTTCTTTCCTTCCCTCAGTCCCCTTTTCCTTTGTCCTCTTTCCCTTCCCTTCCTTTCTCATTTCCTGTTGCCCGCAGTTTCTGCGCCTTTCCTGGGTAACAATAGACACTGTAGCAACATGAGGTCTGGCATTTTACATGGTCTTTACATTTGAATTTCTGATGGTGTCAGGTGTAGCAGGACATCATACACTCTCCCGAAGTGAGATTTCCAAGGATTGCACCCCAGACATACTTAACACTTGTTATCTTGAATGCTACAAAACCGTAGAAGGGATATTTTAACTCCTGTAGCTTATTTGTGTTTGCATTTCAGTGTTAGGCACCACTTCCAATTCTTTTAGCACTAAGCGGAGGCTTATTTCTTAGCATGCCCGTGCAATTGTGTCCTAACTTACATGCAGGTCAGCTTTCAGTATGTGAAACAAAATTGTTTAAGGTCAAGATTCCCCTTGAAATTCTCTTCGTTTGTACATAATCCAACACTATGGAGCAGGAGGCTCGTTTTGAGATGACGCACAGCAGAGACCAAAGGGACAACAACAAGTCTCATCTCCTGGTTACCTCCGTGCAGAAATTGGTTTCACAACATCTCTCTTTTCCATTGCCTTTGTTTTTCACTTCTTTTCCTTCTTTTCCTTTCTTCCTCCCCTGTATCACTCCCTTCTGCTCTCTTCCTTTTGTTCATTATTTATGGCCCCACTCATATGATTAAGGGTACCCACATTAAATGGCATTTGTAGTGACTCCACCAGCCTTCTGTGTAGACTACGTCATTGCCTTACTAAATTTAGTTCATGGCATCTAAGTTTGAGCTTTCTGTTCATACCTGGTGGGTATGCATGGGTTTGACAGCATTTTGTAAGGGGCCAAAAGGGATTATCATAAAAAGATTCTCTATAACTTCATTGGTTGGCTGATACATGTCTCTTTGGTAGACAAGATATTTGTGGCCAGACTCCATCCTTAATCCCCAGGGAATATATGTGATGGTTGCAAAGACAAGTAAACAGGTTGCTCCTGTGGAGAGTCTGAAGTCGTATGGCATGGGAAAGGAGCAGATGCTGTGAGAACCCGTAGTCCTGCTGCCCAGCCTAGCCTGTGTGTATCAAGCAGTGTTCTGGAGGAAGCGATGTGTAGGCTGAACCTAGAGCCAAAAGAATGTTTGGGGCTCCTCACCCCCACCCAGCAGGAGTTGGGGACCTGTTTTCTGCAGGAAGAACAGCAGACAGTAATGGTGTGTGCCACATTCAGCTGTGTTAGCTTGGACTCCTCTGCCTTTAGAGCATCTACTTGGGATGCCGAAACAGCCAAACTGTGATCCCAGGTGCTAATAGCTATGACTGGGGAAGAAACCAGTGGTCACTCTTGGGGAAACTTTGAAAAACTCTACAGAAGTTGTGTTTAACCTTGTAGACTGGACAGAACTGCAGCACTTTCAAACAGGTAGATGATGTAATTCATCAGATTTGGTTTGTGCTTATTGCCTTCTGGATCTTTGAGACTTTATCTTAACTTCTGCATTGTTGTAGAAGAAACAGTAAGAATAAGAATTCTTTCATGATAAAGGCGTTTCTTTAAAAACATGAGTAAGCTGCCTGTGGGGTTTGGGAGAGTGCTTCTCCCACTTCACCAGCCTGTCATGGTGTTTCCCAAAGTGCACCTGGAGGAACACCAGTCTGGTGAAATGTTCTGAAAAGAGCTTAGTAAATACAGCGTAATTTATCTTGGAAAACTCTCAATATCAGCATGTTAAAGACCTTTGGGAATTAAAGAACCTGCCATATTCTGTTTGATTGAGGTAACCTGCTGCTTTGGAAAATTATTGGATCTCTTTATTGCTAGGACTAAATGAGCATTTTTATGCCAAGCTGTGGAATTAAATATTGCTCTTGTTGAAGGCCGTTGTGAGAGTGAAGGAGGAATGAAATTGTATTTGGATTTTTTTTCTTCCTCTGTGATAGAACCTCCTCTCTATTGCTACTTTACTGTTGTAATAAAGAGAAGTTTAGGATCCTCTTGCTACCCCAAGCTTGGGTAGCTATGAAGAAGAACAATGGAATTGATGGAGGAATGCATCCCAGACAAATTACATTCCATTGCAATAGTCAGTAAGATTAGTGGCCATTTTAAGTTTTTTAAAATAACATAGCATTGGTTCATGTATCAGCAAAGAAGTGGTGCTTTCTTTGTAAAATTCTGTTTTCTGTTAGCCTGTAATGACTTCCTAATCCTTATCAATGTAAGATTCAACTTTTCATGAAGTTCATATTGTGCCTTAAATCACTCATTAACATATGGTAAGGAGTTAGTGTTTATCATAATCTTAGTAACCCTCCAATCTGAAGCTAAATCACTCAGGAACCCAGGTAGGCATATTTATATTTAACATAGTGAATTAGCATGGTTCATGAATATTCATTGTGGTATATGTTTGCTTACTAATACAGTATTTAAGTCAATATTTTCTTAAATCTGTATTTCATAAACTAATGACACATTGGCATACATATTTAAATATTTATTAAGCCAATTCTAAACATTTGTTGTACTTGCTCCTGAATTGTGGGCTGTGTAATTTTTTTTTTTTTTTAAGATCTATTTATTTGAAAGGCAGAGTTAGAGAGAGGCAGAGGCAGAGAGAGAGAAAAAGAGGTCTTCTATCTGCTGGTTCACTCCCCAGATGGCCGCAATGGCCAGAGCTTGTGCCGATCTGAAACCATGAGCTAGGAGCTTCTTCCTGGTCTCCCATGCAGGTGGCAGGGGCCCAAGGACTTGGGCCATCCTGCTGCTTTCCCAAGCCATAGCAGAGAGCTGGATCAGAAGTGGAGCAGCCGGGACTTGAACCAGCACCCATATGGGATGCCGGCGCTGCAGGCAGTGGCTTTACCTACTACACCACAGCAACGACCCCTCTATGATATTTCTAAGACAACATGCCTTTCCTGTACCTTTCCATCAGTGTATCTCTAAGCCTGCTTGTGTAATATAGAGATTTGTGACAGTAGGCTTCTCTGTTTTGCTATAGCTGTTGGGTCGGGATTTTATTGCTTCTGGCTAAAGGCCACAGAAAGACTGTTATTGTTAAAGTCAGCTCTCTATTCAGTGTAATCTCTGTAATAAAGTGGAAATGGGACGTGAGTATCTCAAACAGTGATCTGTTATCAAGCTCAGGTTAATAATGCAGTAAAGCGATCCTTGTGTTTGAAGTCTCTTCCACTCGCTGGTAGATATTATGTCTTGCTAATCTCAGCTTTTGTAATGAGGTTTGCACTAAGCAGCCTCAGCGGCAGCAGAATTTGGGATGGAATGATAAAAACTGTGCCTTTGCCTTTCTGAGTTTCTAGAATCTCATCAAGTGGTGTCGTAATAGTTTGTTCTCTACAGAGAGGCTACAGTCCTTGCCCGAATAGCGGTGATGGTGGTAACAGTTGGGAAAGGGTTGTGCTGAGGCTGGGACTGTTCAGTTAGCTCCCTCTGTGACTGCCATGCTTCAGTAGCCAGAAGGGGCTTCTGACAGGCTGTTGGGCAGAGACTCCCCGGGCATCTTCATGAACAGTTGCAATGCGCAGAAGATGCCTAGTCAGCTGTGCTTCTAGCCTCCCCTGGGACCAACTCCTATTGCATCTATAATGGAAGCCAAGGAACCATGCCACAGAAGCTACCACTTAGCGAATGTGCAATGGCAGGGGGCCATGTTCAGAAGGTAAAAAGTCAGTGCTATTAATAGCTCACTCTTTTTGTTTCTTTGCATCCTCATTTGGTGTTAGGCACTAGGCTAAGTCTTTAACATACATTTTCTCCATTGTAACCTTACGGCGCCTCAAGGAACTGGGACCTTGTTTTATTCTGTGATGGAATTAAGGCTCAAAACTCATTGGTTAAAGGTTGGTTCAGATACAAATCGTCCTGACTCTAAGACTCTGAGTTATTTACCAGATGAATATAGGGTCTACTGAGTTAGTACCCAGGAACTTGTGGCTGATTTGATCCTTTGTGAATTCTGTTTTGTTTGTCTTTGCATATTGCTGTGTCACAAGTCACTTCACAGTGGCTTCAAAGAGTAGGAAGTGCTTATTCTGTCCATCCTCTGTGATTGCACTAGGGCTCCAGGTAGTGACTTGTAGGTGGGGCAGCTTAACAGGGGGCTCCTGGAACCACTTCTGAGATGGCTGACTCAGGTTGCTGCCAGACTCTGCTGGCTCTTGCCTGGGAGTCTCAGTTGCTCTCCACATGGGTCTCTCCGGCTTCCGTCCAAGCATAGACGTTGTTCCAAGAGCCAGTGTGCTGAGGAACCAAAGTAGTAGCTGCAAGGATTCCTTCAGCCCCACTTTGGAAGTAACCCAGCATCAATTCACCATTATATTTTTTTCCCGTGAAGCAAGTCACTAAAGCCAACCCAAAATCAAGGGGAAAATTTGTAACCTGGAACAGTCTGTAACTTCCATTGCGTAACAACCTCCTAACTGCTGTTCCCCTTTCTTCTCTACTCTGTCAAGGAGTTTATTCTCATTGAGTAAATGGAGTGATCTGTTTAAAATCTAAGTCAGATCATGACACCCTGTGCTGAGAACTCTGGCAGCTTCCCAGAGCCCTCATGGTGGCCTCTTTGTCTTTGCATGGCCAAGTCTGTGATCTCTCCGGTCTAATGTCTTACTCTTCTCCCATTGCCTCTTACTGTCATTTAAGCACCAACCCTTGTGCCTGCCTCAGGGTATTTGCTTTTGATATAAAGTGCTATGCCTAGACCACTCTTTTGGGTATTTTTTTAAACAATTCTTGATGTTTGTTTTTTCTTTACTTTTTAAATATTTATTTATTTATTGTGATTCATTTGAAAGTCAGAATAGCAGAAGAGAGAGTTTCTGTTGATTGGTTCACTCCCTAAATGCCTGCTGCAGCCAGGGCTGGCCCAGGCCTAAGTCAGGAGCCAGGAACTTCATCTAGGTCTCCCATGTGAGTGTCTGGGATCCAAGTACTTGAACCATCACCTGCTGCCTCCCATGGTGTGCATTAGCAAGAAGCTGCGTAAGAAATGGAGGCTGAACTTAATCCCAGGTACTTTTTAAGTTGTGGCTTAATATGCTGTACCAAAAAGCATGCCTCTTGCAGGTTTTCTCTATGGCTCCTGCTCTCATTGCCTTTAGTTCTACACAGATGTTTTACCCTCTCAGTGAGGCATTCCCTGACTGCAGAGAATTATAATTCTGCTTCTACCACCCAGAATCCACTACCTCCCTTATTCTGTTTGTTCTCTGCTACATTGAATAGCATATTATGTATTTATTAGTTTGTCTATTATGCATCTTCACCCACTAGAGTATAAACCACATGAGGATAGAACTTTGGTTGTGTTTGGGGTTTGGTTGTTTGCTTATTTTTTGCTATAATCCCCCATTGCTTTCCAGGGTGGAGACACTTTTATCTGCCAGTAGCCTCTTTGATGTTCATAACATCATTCGTGGGCCATACAAAATTATCGTGGACTTAAAAATTAGCCTGCTATAGATGTATTGCAGTTCTAGTCCTGCCTACAGCTGCCACAGCAGGACAAGACCAGATTATTTCATGGGCCTTATATGAACTGTGTGCTGGGCATTCCCCACCCATGCTTGAAACAATTCTTGCCATATAGTTTATATTTAATAACTATTTGTTGAAATCATGGAGAAAGATTTCAACTACTTTAATTTTTCATGACACTAATGGTTTTGAAGTTTTTTTAAAAAAATTTTGGGAGACAAACACAGAAATAGAGGAAAGCACAGAGACAGACATTTGTATTTATTCTAGAGGAAAAGAACTTGAGAGTGAGCTGCTGTTTTACTCTCCAGACGTCTACAATAGCCAGGCCTGACTTGGGATGAAGCCAGGAGCGATGAACTCAATCCAGGTTTCCCAGGTGTGATTCAGGAACTCAGCTACTTGATCCATCACCGCTGCCTCCCGTAATCCCTGTTGGCAGGAGGCTAGGGTCAGGATCTGAAGCCAGGAATAAAAGCCAGGTACTCCCATGTGGGACACAGGTATATTAACCACTGGGTCGGATATCTACCCCATGAAGTCCTCTAGCTTATGAATACAATGGTGTCTCATAGTGCTATTAGTCCAGAATTTAACAGGTGCCCCTTTGCAGTTCCCAGTCTCATTAAAGAGTTCTGTTTTAGAGGATCCTTCTGAGATCACTACTGATTCCCCTTCCTTCCTACCATGTTTTTCTGGAAGACCCGTAAAAGCATTCCAGTGGATTATTCTCAGTCAAGTTACCTGAGCCTCCGTGCACCTTTATTTCCACAAATAACTGTGAAATTACTTTGTTCCTGATCTGTGTTACTCACTAAGAATATACTGGGACAGACACATCCAATTCCTTATGGCGAGAGAATTTACAGACTGTGTAAAGTGCTATGAAAGAACTGTACAGTGAGGCATGTAGCCTTTACAATAACTAGCTTTAGGGACACGTTTTGGGTCATAGTTAAAGATGCTATTTGCGATACCCACCGATCATATTCAGAGTACCTGTGTTCAAGTCCTGACCACGCTGCCAAGTCCACCTTCCTGTTAATGCACATCCTAGGAGGTGGCAGGTGATGGCTCAAGTAATTGGTTCCTTGCCACCCATATGGGAGATAATGACTGAGTTCCCAACCTCTGAGCTTTAATTTCTTTTTGTTTTTTTGAGATTTTTAAAATTTATTTGAAAGGCAGAGTTAGAGAAGAGAGAAAGGGTGACAGAAAGAGAATGAGCTCTTCCATCTGTTGGTTCACTCCCCAAATGGCTGAAATGGCCAGGGGTGGGCCAAGGCAAAGTCAGGAGCTAGGAGTTTCTTTTGAATCGTCCACATGGGTCCAAGGGCCCAAGCACTTGGGCCACCTTCCACTGCTTTCCTGGGTGCATTAGCAGGGAGCTGGATCGGAAATGGAGCAGCAGGGACTCCCTTTTTGGTTCCTGGCACTGCAGATGGCGGCTTAACCTGCTGCACCACAGTGCAGGCCCCTTAGTTTTAGTTTCTTAATCCTCTTCCCAGGTATGTATTACATGTTGAGATTGGAAGACGCTTCCTGGATCACCCAGCTGATGCCTTTAAACACTCTTACTTTGGTTTATTTTGAAAATCCAAGCCTTTGGAAGGCCATGGCAGTAGCCTTTGGATGTATTAAAGGTGTTGACTCTTGGTTCCCCTCTGAGCAAAAATGTGGGTTTCCCCAAAGATGAGAGTGGAACTGCTGGGTAAATAGGTTAAGAGGCAGGTGCCTAGTGAAAACTCCTTGTCAGAGCTGCAGGAACATCTATCATACCACCAGGTCTTCCCCTGCTGACAGGAAGCTAATGGCAGTCAGACCTCGCTGCTACCGCAAGGAAGTCAAGATTGCCTCTCCCCTCTCTGTGCCCTTGATCAGCAGGTGCTGTTGACAGGGATGACAGATTAGATGAAACCCAGGAGTGAGAACCAGCAGGCATCCTATGATATGACATTTAATTAATATATGTGAAACAAAGCAAAGCAACAAACAAAATCCTTCTATATTTTTTTATTCGTTAGATGCTAATGTGTCGCAACAAAGGTGCCTAGTGAATCAATTTAAAATCTCTTATCTCCAGTAAAGATTAACTGATTTGATCATTGATTGGCTATTGTCTGGTCTGACATATGGTCCTGTTGGTATGGAGGATGAGGGCATCATTTGCATTCTTGGGTTAATGAGAATTCTGCGACCATGTCAAAAGCCAGAGCCCTCAGTTGACATCTTTGAAATAAGGCTTGTTTGAAAAAGGCCAGTTTTCATTAGAATGTATAGAATTATTTATGGTCTTTATGTGGCAACTGACTAAAATAACTTACAATTATAAAGATTTCTGCTCAATTTTTTTTTAATTGGCCACTAAGTTTCCGATAATACCTTTGATCTCTTTTAGAGTGTTCTAATGAAATGATATTTTTTTTTTTTTTTTTTTTTTTTTTTTAATTTTTGACAGGCAGAGTGGACAGTGAGAGAGAGAGACAGAGAGAAAGGTCTTCCTTTGCCGTTGGTTCACCCTCCAATGGCCGCCGCGGCCGGCGCGCTGCGGCCGGCGCACCGCGCTGATCCGATGGCAGGAGCCAGGAGCCAGGTGCTTTTCCTGGTCTCCCATGGGGTGCAGGGCCCAAGCACCTGGGCCATCCTCCACTGCACTCCCTGGCCACAGCAGAGGGCTGGCCTGGAAGAGGGGCAACCGGGACAGAATCCGGCGCCCCGACCGGGACTAGAACCCGGTGTGCCGGCGCCGCTAGGCGGAGGATTAGCCTAGTGAGCCGCGGCGCCGGCCATGAAATGATATTTTTAAAAGTCCATGCAGGTGAAGACAAGAATTTAGGTTTATTACACTAGCATTTTCCAAGCCAATATGTGGAAGCATTAGTCATTGCAATTTTTTTAAAGAAAATTTCACATCTAAAAGGAACCTAATTTGATACACCAGTCAGAATGAAAAATAATAATTTGTATGACTCATCTACCTAGAAAATGTAAGTGTGTAACATGAAATGAGCTGTAGTTGTAGCAAGAGATGTACTCTATAATGTGTGAGTGTAATTGCTCTCTGAGAAATGAACTAATTGGAATGAGGGCAATAACAGTTGATCAGCTGGATCTGGATCATTTTGCAATTACTTGAAGTCCATATATTTTTGGATGATGATATAAGGTTGCAGAGAGATAATTGCCAAGCATTAGATAAGGTAATGGAGATTTTGGGAATGGGGTTGAGGAGTCTAGGCAGCAACTCAATTTTCTGAGAATCTGTTGATGTTATCATTTTTGAGAGTGGGTTCTGGACAATAGCGCAGTCCCAGGGGTGAATTCAACCACCTGGGAACCCATCCTTAGGTGATCTTCAGTGCAATTGTTTCTTAATCTTTGCCCATGATACACTTTTCCAATGTAAAGAGATTTCAGTACCGAATCTAAAGTCTTTTCGAGGCAAATACTGATATTAAAAAAAAAGGAACAAGTTATTTGTTAAAATATCGAAAGAAATATTTAGAGTTTATGCTATGCTCTTTTTCAAAACTGTGCTGCTGTTTGGGGAGAAATTGTAGTGTTTCCACTCTTTTCAGTTATACCATATAGGGCATACAGAGATAGTACAATGACACACCCTTCCAAGCTGTAGCATGATATTGTACTCTTGTTTTTTTCCTCCCTCCTTCCCTCCCTCCTTCCCTCCCTCCTTCCCTCCCTCCTTCCCTCCCTCCTTCCCTCCCTTCTTCCTTCCTTCCTTCCTTCCTTCCTTCCGAGAGAAGGGGAGGCAGAGAGAGAGAGAGATGTCTTCCAGGAGGTTTTTCCGGGTCTCCCACATGGGTGCAGGGGCCCACGGACTTGAGCCATCCTCTACTGCTTTCCCAGGCCATAGCAGAGAGCTGGATTGGAAGTGGAACAGCAGGGACTCGAACTGGCGCCCATATGGGATGCTGGCAGTGCAGGTGGCAGCTTTACCCGCTACGCCACAGCACTGGCCACTCTTTATTCTTTCAAAATGTGATATCCCATACTACACACTATTCTCTTATTTTGTCAGGGCAGAACTTGATGGGAGCCAAAATAAGATTTATACATTCATGAGGGTTTGCCTGTACACCTAAGAAGACATCAAAAACTATCAAGCCTAGGTTCACCAAGAATCAGTGCATTTATTAAATAATATGAATTCTTTTTCTTTTTTATTAAAGATTTATTTATTTGAGAGGCAGAGTTAGAAACGGAGACAGAGTGAGAGATCTTCCATCTGTTGGTTCACTCCCCAAATGGCCACAGTGGCCAGAGATGTGCCCATCTGAAGCCATGAGCTTCTTCCAGGTCTCCCACTCGGGTGCAGAAACCCAACCACTTCGACCATCTCCTACTGCTTTCCCAAGCTGTAATCAGAGCTGGATAGGAAGAGGAGCAGCCGAGACACAAACAGGCACCCATATAGAATGCTGGTGCCACTGGTGAAGGGCTTAACCTACTATGCCACAGCTCTGGCCCCTTGTTTTTTCTTTTTTTTTCTTTTTAAACAATATATATTTATTTGAAAGGCAGAGTTATACAGAGAGAGGAAGAGATACAGAGAGATCTCTCATCTCCACTAACTCCCCATATGGATACAGTGACTGGGTCTGTGCCAGACTGAAGCCAGGAGCCTGGAAGTTCTTCCAGGTCTCTGATGTGGATGCAGGGGCCCAAGCATTTGGGCTGTCTTCAGCCACTTTCCCATGTGCATTGGCAGGGAGCTGGATTGGAAGTGGAACAGCTGGGTTTCAAACTGTGCCCATGTGGGATGCTGGTTGTAAAGGTAGCAGCTCTACCCACTATGCCACAGTACCAGCCCCTCTCTTTTTCTTAACATCAACCTTGTATTGCTGTGACAATTGCTCTGTCTTGGTGCTATTTATAAAATCACTTTTTTATATGCAGTCACATAGCATTTGTCCAATAAGTATTATATTGATTCAGTTAGGACAAGTCGATCATGTGAGGAATAATATGGTTAATATGGAATTAGGGGAATTGAAATCCTCAGACTTAGAATTCGTGTTCCTGTAAATAGGCATTTTCTGGTGGTTCGATGCTAGGGACTAACGACAAACGATGATCTAGACAATGATATTTACAGAATGTATTGACTGTGATTTCTTATTGAAAGATAATTTGAAGGGTTTTGTGTGGGTGTTTTGAAAATTTGGTGTGAGAGGCTTCAACAGTGATGATTAAAGACAAAAAATTAACATAGAACATCTTTAGAGAATTAGGTTACATGTTACATGTAGAAAACCTGTGCTCCATGTCAGCAGTTTACTGGGATCCATAACTTGATTCTTTTCTTTCTTTCATATGCTCTGCTGTCATGGTCAGTGTTGATGGAATGCATACCATGACCAGGCTAAGCACAGTCCATCCTATATACTTCTTGCGCCATCTCCTGAGGCAGTTATTGTTATTGTTCCAATTTTAGAGATTAGGAAACCAAGGTCCACAATGTTGAACTTGGCCATGGTTGCAGCTTGTAAATAGCAGAACTGGGATTTGAACCCACAAGTCTGATTTTGGACTTCAGAGTGTTTTTCTCTTTGACCATTCTAGAAAAGCTCTAGATACCTGCAGTTTTTTGTTAAATCCTGTAAAAGGATCTGTCATTTCTGATGGCAAACTCCCTAGATTCCAATTTGGGGGGCACTAACTAATGGAAGCAATTCTTAAATTATTGAAGGGGGGAATGCATTTGGCTTAGTGGTTAAGATGCCACTTGGGGTGCCTGCATTACATGGAGAAGTGCCTGTTTTTTTTTTTTTTTTTTTTTTTTTTTTTTTTTTTTTTTTTTTTTTTTTTGACAGGCAGAGTGGACAGTGAGAGAGAGAGACAGAGAGAAAGGTCTTCCTTTGCCGTTGGTTCACCCTCCAATGGCCGCCGCTGCAGCCGGCGCACCGCGCTGATCCTGGCAGGAGCCAGGAGCCAGGTGCTTTTCCTGGTCTCCCATGGGGTGCAGGGCCCAAGCACCTGGGCCATCCTCCACTGTACTCCCTGGCCATAGCAGAGAGCTGGCCTGGAAGAGGGGCAACCGGGACAGAATCCGGCGCCCCAACCGGGACTAGAACCCGGTGTGCCGGCGCCGCAAGGTGGAGGATTAGCCTATTGAGCCACGGCGCCGGCTGAAGTGCCTGTTTTTTGTACTTGTTCTACCTCACATCCAGCTTTTTGCTAAAGCCCATTCTGGGAGGCAGCAGGTGGAGCTTGAGTGCTTGAGTCTCTGCTACCTATGTGGAAGTCTTGGATTTGGTTTGGGGTTTCTGGCTTATCCTGGCGCAGCCCTGGCTGTTGCGGGCATTTCTTTCTCTCTCCCTCCTCCCTTATTTCCTTCCTTCCTCTTCTCTCCCTCTATCTCTCAAATACAAAAATAAAGATTTAAGAGTAAACTATATCACTAATCATTACATAAGAAATGGTAACAACCCCTACTAAATGGTAATACCCACAAGTGCAGAGACTAATTTTCTGCATCTCTATAGGGTAATATGTTAGCGGCTTTATTAATACACAATTTACAAACCACAAAATTCGCTCTTCATAGTATATAGTTCATAGCTTTTATTTTCACAGAACTATGTAACCATTATACTGTTTAATTTTAAGAGAATCTTCAGGGGCCAGCGCCGTGGCTCAATAGGCTAATCCTCCACCATGCGGCGCCGGCACACTGGGTTCTAGTCCCGGTCAGGGTGCCGGATTCTGTCCCGGTTGCCCCTCTTCCAGGCCAGCTCTCTGCTGTAGCCCGGGAGTGCAGTGGAGGATGGCCCGAGTCCTTGGGCCCTGCACCCCATGGGAGATCAGGAGAAGCACCTGGCTCCTGCCTTCGGATCAGCGCGGTGCGCCGGCCACAGAGCGCCAGCTGTGGCGGCCATTGGAGGGTGAACCAACGGAAAAGGAAGACCTTTATCTCTCTCTCTCTCTCACTGTCCACTCTGCCTGTCAAAAATAAAAATAAATAAATAAATTTAAAAAAGAGAATCTTCATTATCCTGAAAAGAAGCCATGTGCCCATTAGCAGTCACTCCTGATTTTTTTTTTTTTAATTAAGAAAACAAGGTAGCAAATACTAAAACTATTCAGAACTCTGCATTTGATGTACAAAGTCATCTCATTTGTTGAAACCTGGTATTCTTAATTAATCATAGCTTTTCACCAAAATAATCATTTTCTTTCCCTTGCTTTTGAAATGTTTCTGGTTAAATCATCAAAATTAGTTCATTCTACTTCATACAAACAGTTGCTGTAGCTAGTTCAGAGAAAGTAAACATGCTACCTGTCAGAGGAGAAAGTCTGGTCTAAGCTCCTGTCGTCACAGACAACACTCAATGCCAGGATGTGGCATTCCTGATTTCCCCTCAGAACAAAAGTACGTCAAGATAATCCTGCCAAGTTAACTTGATAAGCAGGTGTTTAATGTTGAATGTTCCTCTCCTGTATTTCCTGAATGTTTTTTCTTACTGCTTGAAATGAAGCAGTGACAGCTTGAGAATTTTCACTTTCCTGTTTTCAATGAGTGCATGCTTTCCATGAGTTTGTGCCAGAGTTCCTTCCCCTCCTAGCAGGCAGAGAGCAAGAGTGACTCATGCTCAGGTTCACGTTGTGACTTGAATGTGGTTTACCTTGTTATTCTCGTTAAGAGGCAGTGAGACATAGTTCCTGAACCCTTGGGTTTGGGATCAAGAAAGTGTGGCCAGTAGGGACTTCATCAGATTGCTTCTCCCTTGCCCTCAGTGCCAGGGGCTGGGACCTTACCTGCCTTGGTACAGGCAGTTGCTGATTTAGTCACTCCTGGGTGAGGAGCTATGAAACCCCAACCCCCATCTCCTCCTTCTTGGTCCCTCCCACCCTTACACCAGGGGCCTTTATTATTGCACTGAGCTTTTATTGCTCTGCACAACAGAAACCCAGGTCCAGGTGCTCCACCACCACCTACCAGCTGTGTCACTTTGGGAAATCTCTCTGAGCACATTTTCTCATCTGGGAAAATGGGGTTAATGGTGTTACCTGCCTATAAGGGTGTGGTAAGTGTTAAAGGAGATGATAAATAGAAAGTAAATATATTGGCTCCAATAGATTTCTTTTAATGAACAAAGCTTTGAAATGCCTAAAATTTATGTAGCAAGGCTATGAATTGATTTTGTATTCCATCATCACTCTGTTAGGATCAGAACAGTGGGTTTGGGTTTCCTTCCAGTTTTGCAGATATGGGCCTTGAGTGCATGAAAAGGAATAGTCCAGTGTTAACAACTGGTTTAATTGGTTTAGGGTCAGAGCTGGCTTCTTAAACCAACTCTTTCTACACTACCTGTGTACATGCAGATGACGGGGAAGGGGCACACAGACCCTTGGCCTCAATAGTGATATTCCTTACGTAGATGGGCACAGCACTACCCTGGCATGGTTGGAAGAGAAACTGAAGTATAAACACTATTTAAGTAACATGAGAATACGTTAAAGTGACATATTAGCCAGCACTCATTAATTCGGACGCATTCTTTCTACACCAGCTCCTTCCTTGTAAACTACTCTTCTTTATGTACTATTGAAGCCATTTGCGTGTGAGAGTCAAATTTTGAAATCCATATAGTTATTTATTCACGAACTTTTTGAAGACTGTGTGCAAGGGTTTCATCATTTTGTTCACCAAAATAAACTTATCTTTCAGTTCTGTTTTCCACGAACTTTTTGAAGTTCCCATGCATTTACATTCTGTTTGTGTCATCATATGGTTCACTCAGCTGTCTGAGGTCTACCCTTGGCCTTGTACCCTGCAGAAATCCTTGAAAGTTCACATTTCTGAAAACTGAGGATGACTGGTCTCTAGGACAAGGATGTTTGGATAGATTGAAGAGTTCTCCTTTCATTATTTGGATTCAGCTCTCAAAACTTTGCCTTATTTCCTTTCATCCCAAGTCCAAGTTGCAGAGAGAAGATCATGGAAACCAATGTAGACGCTTCTGATCTGTAATATGTAGGTCTCTTTTCGGAGCCATCAGCACAATAGGGTAAATACCAGGTCCTTATTTATGTTACTTTTTGTAGGTCTATCCATTTACCAGTTAAAGAACTTTTGGGTTGTTTTCTCACCAGTTCTGAATGAATATGCATTAAGCTACAATGAACATTTGTTTGCAGGGTTAACATTTTAAGAAACTGACAAGCTCTTCTCTTAAGTGGTTGAACCATCATTTTATATTGTTACCAACAAGATGGGAAAGTTCTACTTTGGCCAGTATCTGGTATTGTAAATAAAGTCTAAATCGACTGAATTGGCTATGTTGCAGTTAAATGTTTCTAGTTTTTATATAAAGATATCTAGTTTGTTTGCAAAGACGTTGGATGTGAAGGAAAATGTTGTTGTTCTTCGAGTCTGGCAAAAGTGCTGTGAGATGTAGAGTAACTGAGTGCATTTGGGGGAACAACACATTCCCTCGTCACCTGAAGGCTGCATGGCCCAAAGCGATCCTGAGTGTCGCAATGGTACCCGGGGTGCCTGACAAGTGTAAACAAGGGTGTTCCTCACAAAATGATGGCCTGCCTGCCATGTGGGGACAGTGGATGTGGATTTTCATAAGCAGGAACCAGATAATTTAAGAGCAGGTGCTATCTGAGTATTTGCAGTTTAATCTTAAGGGGACCTTGAAGCCATTGGGATAGTTGTTGAGTGAGGTCTCAGTCTAGATAACTTGTGCTGAAACCTGTTGGTGCCAGGGACATGATACAGTATAAAGTGGCTCCTCACGGTTTCTCAGATTTTTTGCTGCCTCAACTCTGTATCTCAGTAGAATTTCTAGAATAAGAAGAGCGAGAGAGAGAGAGTGTGCCTGTGGGCTCCCATTCCTCTTGTCTTCCCATGTCCATGGTTTTTGGAGTTTGATGATAAGGAAGGTCACTTTCTGATTTCCTTGGCAGGGGTCACTGAAGCCAGGTGCACTAAAAGTTTATGAACCATCAAATATGCATAAGGAGCAAGCAGCCCCTCAAGCTTCACCGGGTGAACTTTGGGGGTACTGCTAATTCAGACTGAGACATTCACTGGGGCATCACTCAGATTAATTTGTTAAGTTACCATCTGGTGGCAGAAAGGGTTGAGTGTTTGCCATGCTGGTGCCAGTCTTGTAGGTGCTTGAACACTTCAAAAGGGCTTTGCTTACTTAAGTGATGAACAGTGTGAGGTGTACAAACCAGTCAGGTGGAAGAACTGCACCACTCTCTTCAATGTTCCTTGTAGTGTCGTCCTCTTCATAGCTGAAGGCAAGTGTGGTTGACCTTGATGGTGACTTTGATTTTCTGTTTTGCAGTGAAATGTAATGCTGATTTGCATATCATCCTGTAACCTGCTTGCGTCACTGCAGTGCGTGTTAGTGATTTATCCTGGTATCTGCATGTAGATAATATCTTTTCATACTATTTATCACTACATAGCTAAAACCTTTTTCTGTGACTGGATCAACCATGTATCATTAAGCCACTCCCAGGTGTAGGCACTCATTTTTGGGTTTTGGAAGTTTGGTTTTGTTTTATTCCTGTGTTGTTTGCTGCAGACCACAACTGCCATGAATACCTAAAGAGATTTTCCCGCACCCTAGGAGACCACAGGCAATAGGAGTCAAAATGTGTTTTTTGGACAAAACATAGAATTTGTCCAATTTTCCAAAGTATCTAAGAGTGTTTAAAAGGGAGGTTTCCTTGTATCATGTCTTGCTGTTTAATATGTTCCTTGTTAAATTTTGAGAGCTGGAGTGCTTTGGAGCATTGTATTGGATGTAGTATAGCTAACTTAGGCAACTTGGATATTCTTATGGTTTACTGCTGCTCTTCACCAACCTGATTGCCACTAGCTACATGTGGCTATTTAAATTAAGGCAATTAAAATTAAATGAGTGTCCGGTGCCATGGCTCACTTGGTTAATCCTCCACCTGCAGTACCAGCACCCCATATGGGCGCCGGGTTCCAGTCTGAGCTGCTCCTCTTCCGGTCCAGCTCTCTGCTGTAGCCCAGGAGGGCAGTGGAGGATGGCCCAAGTGCTTGGGCCCTACACCCGCATGAGAGAACAGGATGAAGCACCTGGCTCCTGGCTTTGGATCAGTGCAGCGCCGGCTGTAGTGGCCATTTGGGGGGGTGAACCAACGGAAGGAAGATTTCTCTCTCTCTCTCACTGTCTAACTCTGTCAAATAAATTTTAAAAAATTAAATGAAATTTTACATTCAGTCCCTCCATCAGCCTGGCCACATCTCAAAAGCCACATGTGGCTAGAGGTTCTCATGTTAGAAAGCATGGATAGGGAACATTCCCATCAAGGTAGAGAATTATATTGAACAGTGGACAGTGAGGGTTTAACATGAGCACTAAAATATGACTGCATTCAGATCATGGCTCTGTCCCGCTTCCTTGTTGTGTGACCGTGGGCAGTTATTTTACCTTTGTGAACCTCAATTTCTCATTAATAAAATGAATGTGATAATCTCTGGCTTCAGTGTTTCTTGTGCAGATTAAATACAGTAGCACTGATCACCTGCTTAACACCTTGCCTGTAACATAAATAAGCATCCAGTAGATGGAAGCCTTTGTTCTTTGCCTAGTGTTTACTAATTCCCCTTTTCATCTTCTTTTTTGAAAGCAGGGACCACTGTGTTTGTTAGCTTAAAACTAATAACTGCAAGATATTGTTGGCCCAATTGCTAAGCAGACAAACAGAAGGGAGTATTGTAGGTTGCAGAAAAACCCCAGTTTGTCAGCCAATTTCTTTTTCTTTTTTTTTTTTTTTTTTAAATGCTGTCCCTGAGAAACATGATAGAATTTGTTTTCCTTCTCTTCTGTCGCGAAGTAACCCTTCTGGCTTTGTTAGAAGCGTGGATTGTAATAATTGTACCCACCCCAGATGGCTCCTGAAAACCCTTTGAAATGCCATCTGCCAGGCGTGTGTCCAGCCGGCAGCCCGTCATTCTGCTCCAAGAAAAGAAGAGGCGGGCTCCCCTCCCTGGGTGCTTTCTCCGCCATGTCACTGAATGGAGCCTGGGCAGGCTGGCCCCGGCCCAGGCAGGTCGTCCAGAGGATAACCAGGCGTACACCTCCTGCTGCCCGCAGCTTGGGAAGGTTCAGTCCGGGTAATAAAGCCTGAGGGTTTGGTGGGCGGGGACTTGCCTGCCCACCTGCACACCTTCCCTTGCTACTCCAAGGCCACTGGAAACCTGTTTGTTTTGATGGGAAAATGGTGTCCTGTTGGTTTCAGTTTTCTTCTAAGATGCAGCATTTTTGAAGTCCTTGATTATTTCGATGCTTTCAGGAAACGAAGACCCAGGGGGTGACTGTTGTCTCTAAAGCAAGTCTGACAAATCAGAACTGAAAACATGGATGGAAAGAAATGGCTAAGATAAGATGGCTACAGGAGGGGGGAAAAACCCCAATGTTGTTTGGTTTGAGAAGACTTTAAAAATCTGTTTGGTTTTATTTTATCCTCTCCTCTCTTTCTTGGGGGGAATGGATTAAGTTAATGGAATTTTGTTTGGGAGCCTGAGTACCAGCGTTGCCATATAGAACATGTTTAGGACAGATTCTTTCACAGCAAGTTTCAAAGAGATCCTATTCTTGCCGTGTGCTGGAATTTCCCAGTATGGTGTAGACTGTCTGTGTTTTACAAGTAGCCGACTGAGCAGCTTGTCCTGCTTGGCTCCAAGACGTCGCTGCACCCCACCCCGTCCTCCTTTGCTCCTGCCTTGCTGGCTGTCCTGCTGCTTTGCCTCCTCCGAGAATCTTCTTCCCTTCCTTTCCCCAGCTTCTGCCAGTTAGATGGTCTTAGTGTTCCATCCACACTCCTTGGCTTCTTTTTCCTATACTCTTTTTTTTTTTTTTAAAGATTTATTTATTTATTTGACAGGTAGAGTTAGACAGAGAGAGACAGAAAGGTCTTCCTTCTGTTGGTTCACTCCCCAAATGGCCACAACAGCCAGAGCTATGCCGATCTGAAGCCAGGAGACAGGTGCTTCTTCCCGGTCTCCCATGATGGTTGCAGGGGCCCAAGCACTTGGGCCATCCTCCACTGCACTCCTGGGCCTTAGCGGAGAGCTGGACTGGAAGAGGAGTAACCGGGACTAGAACCGGCACCCATATGGGATGCCGGTGCCGCAGGCAGAGCCCCTTTCCTATACTCTTTGCTTGGGTATTTGTCTTGCCTCCCATGCCGATGGCTTGCTGATAACTGATCACATCCAAGTTTCTGTTCCAAACTCCACTCTGACCGTCAGCCTTCAAGGTCAGCTGCCCTTCAGTTCTCTGTGCTGAGGTAGACTGAGGCTTCTCGCATTTAACATGTCCAAAAGTAGACTCTTGAATTTTTTCTCCCCCCAGAAACCATTTTTCCTAATTCTCCCAGTCTCTGTAAATGGCACACTCCTTTTGCCACAAAACAAGGTGTCAGTCTTGATTCCTCTGTGTTACATGATATGTCCAGGGCAAAAGCAAATTCTTTTAGTTGTTTTCAACATATGGACCCATCACACTGTCATGAATTGACACAGATTTGTCTATCCTGTGGGTCACCCTTCAACTAGTTAAACTATTCACATTTTGGAGTGGCTGTTGAACTTAGCAATTAAGACACCTATGTCCCGTAACAGAGGACCTGGGTTTGATATCTGGCTCTGGCTTATGACTCCGGCTTCCTGCTAATGGAGACCCTGTAGTGCAGCAGGGGATGGCTCCAGTCGTTGGATTGCTACCACCATGTGGGAGACCTGTATCAATTCTTGACTCTTGGCTTCAGCTTTGTAGGCATTTGGGGACTGAACCAGAAGATGGCAACTCTCTCCCCGTCTGTCTTTCTGTATCTCTCTCATATTAAAGGGAGAAAATTTCATGTTTCCTTGTAGAAATCTGTTGGTTTCTTATCACCTCCACCCAATTATTTTAGTCCATACTCAATTGCCTGTTACCTGGACACACTGTGCTGTCTTCCCCGCTGGTCTTCCTGTCCCTGTTCTTGCCTCCTCTCTACTCTGCCATAGCCCTGTCTCTATAAAGCCAGAGAACTGTGGAGATGAGTATTGAATCTGGGCACCACCTTACTAAAAGCCCTTGAATGACCTATCATCCTGTGTTCCATCACTCTGCTTACAGACATGCGACCCTTTGCCCTTCCCCCAGCAGGCCAGGCCAACCCCACATCAAAGCGTTTGGCTGTTCCCGCTTCCTGGAATGCTCTCCCCATCACCTCTGCCTTGCCAGGCCTTCTTCCTGATCGCCTCCTCAAGGCTGGTTTCCTGCTCGGCGCCTTCTTCCCCCTCTGAGAGGCTCTCTAGCCCTTCTCTAAATCACTCTGAAATGCTTTCTCATCTTTTCACTCACAGAAGATGACTTCCACCTGAAATTGTATACTGTACTTATTCACATTTATAGTTATTTGCTGTCTCTCAGAATAAAATAAAAATACCAGTGTTGCTCAGCAGGCAGCATGCATTGAGTTCTTAAATATTCATTAAATGAGGCCGGCACCGCTGCTCAACAGGCTAATCCTCCACCTAGCAGCGCCGGCACACGGGGTTCTAGTCCTGGGCGGGGCACCGGATTCTGTCTCGGTTGCCCCTCTTCCAGGCCAGCTCTCTGCTGTGGCCAGGGAGTGCAGTGGACGATGGCCCAAGTGCTTGGGGCCCTGCACCCCATGGGAGACCAGGATATCACCTGGCTCCTGCCTTCAGATCAGTGTGGTACGCCGGCCACAGCGCGCCGGCTGTGGCAGCCATTGGAGGGTGAACCAGCGGCAAAGGAAGACCTTTCTCTCTGTCTCTCTCTCTCACTGTCCACTCTGCCTGGTTAAAAAAAAAAAAATTTCATTAAATGAAACATCTCTCTCTCACACACACACACACGCATTTACACATATGGTCTTCAGAAAGTTCTTGGAAAATGCATATTCTGAACAAAACTAAGCATGCCCTTGAAAAATTTTTAATATCAAACTAGATTTATCTTTTTTAAGATTTATTTTTTATTTATTTGAAAGAGTTATAGAGATAGAAGGAGGGAGGGAGGGACAGAGAGAGAAAGAGAGAGAGGGAGCTTCCATCCACTGGCTCATTCCCCAAATGGCCACAATGGCCTGGTCTAGCCCAGGTTGAAGCTAGGAGCCTGGAGCTTCTTCTGGATGTCCCATGTGGGTGCAGGGGCCCAAGCACTTGGGCCGTCCTCCTTTGCATTCCTAGGCACATTAGCAGGGAGCTGGATTGGAAGTGTAGCAGCTAGGACTTAACCGGTGCCCATATAGGATGCTGGCATTACAGACTGAGGCTTAACCTACTGTGCCGCACTGCTGGCCCCTACATTTATCTTTCAATTCCATTTTTCTTGAACTTTTTGAGGTTCCCTCTTATATATGCATATATATGATTTAAGATTATTGTAGTAGAATTTGAACGATAATATTTAAATACTGCTAACATTATTTCCCAGTGGGTTAAGCCACGTGGAAGACTCAGATGGAATTCTAGACTACTGGCTTTGGCTAGCCCCAGCCCTGACTGTTGCAGGGATTTGGGGAAGTGACCAGCAAATGGAAGATTGTCTCTTTCCCTTCTCCCGCCATGACTGCCTTTCAAATAAACAAACAAATCTTAAAAAAAAAAAAAAAAAAATTTGAGCAAGCCATTTCATTACTCAATAGCATAAACTATACTATCTGCTAAAATCGATTCAGAAAGCCCTCCAAAGGGATTATCTCATTTAATAATCAGAATAAACTTATTGTGTAAGTACTATTATTATCCCTGCTAAGTAGACAAGGACACAGGAATAGCTAAAGCTAAGGGTCCAGCCGGGGCCCCAGATTGGAAAACCAGACCGTGACATTCCGACTGCAGAGCCTTGCCCTGCAGCAGTACGTAGTACCATCTTTATGTGTCCTCAGCACCTACTGTGTGCCTCATATCTGAATTACAATTCTGCAAGTTGTGAAAGACTTCAGAGACTCGTCATCAGCTGACAGGGGAGTTAGAAATCAATGGGAAGTAATATGCGAGAAGAGTTCTAGACAGGATAGGGCAGACTGCTTTCCCCAGAGAGCCCCAGCTCGTGGGGTATGGGAAGCAGATGGTTGTGATGCACTGTTCTATACATGATTTGGAGCTGTTGGAGACACTCGGATTTCAGGTGCTGGAAAAGTTGGGTGCATCTAGTCTGAATAAGGTATGCAACAAGTATCCAAGAGTATGGGTGCCCAGTGAAGTTGCGTGGATGTGATTATTCACATAGGCATTGATCAGAGACTACACGGTGGTGATAACTTGAGAGCTGCCAGCTACATACAACTGGTTAATTCGTCGCTTTTCAAGTTTGACGAAGAGATCCCAGGAAAGGGAAAGCTCCTTGCTCATTATGTGGGAAATCATTCACTTCACATCATAGTTAAGGACGCCTTGTAAGCTGCACTATGTTGGTCATGTCCCTAATTTGAATATTCTAGCCAGCTGAAGCATTAGCTCTTGTTGGTCTGCCCTCGTGTCTAGCATAGGTTTCTAGTATTTTCTGTGTCATTTCTTCCAATGTTTGATG
Organism: Oryctolagus cuniculus; assembly: GCF_051225735.1. NCBI lineage: Eukaryota > Metazoa > Chordata > Mammalia > Lagomorpha > Leporidae > Oryctolagus > Oryctolagus cuniculus. The sequence continues at coordinate 85,439,104 of NC_142876.1, forward strand.
CTCAGTGCTTCCACATCTTTGGTTGAGACGAGGCTTGCGTGATAGATCTGCAGCCTAGCATCTAAGCCCGGTGGCGTCCATGCTCAAGAGGCTATAGATGGTTTCATAAGAGAAGCTGTTAAATGTGTTAGCTGTTCACAAGATGAGCAGACTTAACTCAGGGGACAATTTTCTACCAAATGTGATGTCCTCTCTTCCTACTCAGAACTCGTGGGTGGCCTTCCCCCCCCCCCCATATTAATTACATGGAGAGCAATGGCATTTTAATCCCTGGGAGATGTCCAACCGCAGATCTTGGGCAATCACATTTCTCTAGTGATGTGTTTATGCAGTGGGTGTCATTTTCTTCAAAGGGCTTATTACATTGGAACTTGCCACTTCTATTGAGGAACACAAGGAGTTTGAGGCCTGTGATGAAAATATAAACCCCTTAGGCTCTGTACTTAAGGTGGATAACTTTTTAGTATGCACTAGAGCTTCAAAAAGCTGCTGATTGTGTGTTGTCTGTATATAAAATCCAGGTCGCCTCTTTCATTCAGTGCATTTTTAGAAACAGTAAATTTCTCTGTGGATTACCTAGCTATGCCAGGCTTTCTCTTTCTCCTATTTGGGGGTTCCAGGCCCTGGAGGGTGGAAGTGAGGTTACCATCTGACACAGAGGAGTCGCCTTTACCAGGTTGGTCCCTGTCTGAACAGATAAAGTCGGCGGACTCTCGGGTAGGCCAGCCTACTGAACAGGTTATTTTAATTACCCCTGGATGGGGAACTTCCTGGGCGAGTTGACTGACGTTTTCTTGTCCGTGGTTTTTCATCCTGTAGGCACGACCCGGTCTCCGAGAGAGGGAGAAGTACCCGGTGTGGACTATAACTTTCTGACTGTGAAGGAGTTCTTGGAGCTTGAGCAGAGCGGGACGCTGCTGGAAGTTGGCACCTATGAAGGTGAGTTTGTCCACAGAGTGTCAGTGGGGCTGCTTCTCTCCCTGGTGTTTCAGAGGATCTAGAGCCGTCAAAGCACAAATGTGTTATGGGCAAGGGAGGTCTCAATAAAGGACAGGGACTGCAGTTCCCTTAACGTGGTACAATATATGGAGTGAAGCTTGGTGGGCCCTTTAAAATTGTTTTTGTATTTCTCCTGGAGTTTTTTTGTAACTTACTAACTTAAATGTGTGTGTGTGTGTTTAGTATGACCCTGTATCATATTTAAAAGAAGAGGAGGAAAAATTGTGATTAATCACAAATGTGGCCTTATAGGAATGATATTTCACTTCTAACTGGTTTTTAATGTGTTTTTGAGCAGAAAAGAACATTTACATGGTTTATAAAGTAAAATATTTCAGCAGTACTCAGTAGGTCATCTTCTTCCTATACCTGCTCTCCCATCTGCCCAGTTTCTAATTCAATAGTACAGTGTGTGTGTGTGTTTTATGTATCTCTTGAGTACAACATTAGGAACATAGTAATTCTTCCCATCGACCCATCCTCTTAACCACTCACCTGCTTCCTACCCCCTTTGCTCTTTAGTCCAAGAAAGAAAACGAGGAAGGAAGGGAGGGAGGAAGGAAGGGAGGGAGGGAGGGAGGGAGGGAGGGAGGGAAAGGGGAGGAGGAAGGAAGGGGGAAGTAAAAACAAACTAGGAGTGTTAGTACAGTGTTGTTGGTAACTGCTAGTTTCTGATTGCTCTTCTGAAGTTTCTTTTTGTACCGTCATGTGCATCTCATGTGTGCTTGCTTATTTCCTGTTTTTTAGAAAAGGTCGCATATGAAAACTCAAAATTTGGTGTCTTGCTCTTCTTTTTTGACATTGTGTCTCGAGGCCTGCCTAATGGGTTAAGCCACCGCCTGCTTCAACGGCATCCCATATGGGTGTTGATTGGAGTCCTGCTTCTCCGTTTCTCTCCCAGCTCCCTGCTTGTGCTTGTGGCCTGGGAAAGCAGCATAAGATGGCCCAAGTCCTTGCACCCCTGTACTCATATCTGAGACCTTAAGGAAGCTCCGGGCTCCTGGCTGTTATGGACATCAGGGGAGTGAACCAGTGGATGCAAGATCTCTCTCTCTCTAACTCTACCTTTCAAATAAATAAATTTTAAAAAAGAAAAAAAAAAAAAACTATGTCTTAATAGGTTTTTGCAATTCAGTAATAGAGTAGTTTTTTTTTTTTTAAGACTTTATTTAAATTTTTGAAAGGCTGAATTACAGGGGGAGACAGGAGAGGTCTTGTATCTGCTGGTTCACTCCCCAAATGGCCCCAACAGCCAGAGCTGGGCCAGGCTGAAGCCAGGAGCCAGGCACTTGCTCCATTTTCCCCACATGGGTGCAGGGACCTTAACACTTGGGCCCTCTTCTGCTTTCCCAGGCACATTAGAATGGAGCTGGATTGGACATGAAGCAGCCAGGACTTGAACCGGTGCCCTTATGAGTTGCTGGTATCACAGGCAGGCTCTGAACCCTCTATGTCTTAACGCCAGCCCCTGTTTTCTTCTTCCTCTTTTTTTTTTTTTTTTTTGACAGGCAAAGTGAGCAGTGAGAGAGAGAGAGACAGAGAGAGAAAGGTCTTCCTTTGCCGTTGGTTCACCCTCCAATGGCTGCCGCGGCCGGCATATTGTGGCCGGCACACCGCGCTGATCCGAAGGCAGGAGCCAGGTACTTATCCTGGTCTCCCATGGGGTGCAGGGCCCAAGGACTTGGGCCATCCTCCACTGCACTTCCTGGCCACAGCAGAGCGCTGGCCTGGAAGAGGGGCAACCAGGACAGAATCTGGCACCCCGACTGGTACTAGAACCCAGTGTGCCGGCGCCTTAGGCGGAGGATTAGCCTAGTGAGCCGCGGCGCCGGCTTTTCTTTTTTAAGTTACTGTGTAATTTCTGTGCATGGACATACCATAATTTGTTTCATGAGCATCCTGTTCATTTTGATATTTTGAAACATGCTGTGTTTAATACCATGGACATAGATCATTTCACATGGGAATACATCTACTGGAGGGGATACCACAAATAGCATTGCTAGGTCAAAGCCAAATGGGGAGTGCATTTTCTTTTGGTGGTTGTATTGTAATTTTTAAAACTGTTTCTCAATACATAAGTACTTATGTACGTTACTTTAATATTTTTAAAATTTTAGTTGACACGTGGTAATTACATATTTGTGGGTTGTTTCAAAATATGCACTGAATGTGAAATCATGAGATCATGATATTGGCATTTCCATCACGTCAAACATTTTCCAGAATTCTCACTACTAGCTACTCTGAATTGCACAGTTAATTGTTGTAAGCCACAGCCAACTCATCTGTGCTATGGAATATTAGAAGTTCTTCCTATCTTCCTGTACCCCTGGACTCATGCACAATCGTCTTTCCATCCCTGCCCTGGTCCCTCACCTTTTCCAACCCTGGTAGTCATTGTACCATGCTCTACTTCCATGAGAGCAACTTCTTAGCTTTCACATCTGAGTGCGAGGAACTGTGGTATTTGTCTCTCTAGCCCTGGCTTCATTCAACCCAGTGCTCTCTAGGCTCCTCCATGTTCCCACACATGACTGGATTTTTGTTCTTTTTTTAACCTCTGAATAATATTCCATTGTGTTCCTTTTTTATGGCCAGATAATATTCCATTGTGTGTATTTACCACATTTTCTTTATCCATTCATCAGAGGTTGAACACATAGGCTGTTTCTATTTCTTGGCTGTCTTGAAAAATTAAGCAGGGGAGTATCGATACTGCTTCAGCACATGTTTTGGGATGTGTGCCTCGTCCCGGTGTGACTGGGTCATATGAGGGTCTTTTTCTAGTTCTCTGAGAAGCTTCCATACTGTTTTCCATAATGGCTATACTAATTTATTTTCTGATACATAGCGTACAACAGTTCTTCTTTTCCCACATCCTTTCCAACATTCGTCCCTTTGTTAATAGTTATCCTAATGAGATAATAGCTTATTTGATTTAAATTTTCCTATGATGAATAAGTTGAGTACTTTTTCACCATTTGTATAGCTTTAGAAAGTTATATTTTATTTATCTTTTAAAGATGTATTTATTTACTTATTTGCAAGTGAGTTACACAGAGAGAGGAGAGGCAGAAAGAGAGAGAGAAGTCTTCCATCCAATGGTTCACCCCTCAGATGGCTGCAACGGCTGGAACTGTGCTGATCCGAAGCCAGGTGCCAGGAGCTTCCTCTGGGTCTCCCATGTGGGTGCAGGGGCCCAAGCACTTGGGCCATGCTCCACTGCTTTCCCAGGCCACAGCAGAGAGCTGGATCGGGAGTGGAGCAAGCGGGCCTGGAACCCACTATGCCACAGCGCCAGCCCCAGAAAGTTATATTTTTAAAAAGCAATGTAGTAGCTCTTTTAGTGTGATAGATGGACATAGGAAACTATTAACTAGCCCAATTAATTTTTTTATAATTATTACATTATGTATCCTTTTATGAACTTAATATTTGGATTTGTTGGATGGTCACAGGGGCGTTATAAAGATGAGGCTTAAAAACAAAGGGTAAATACAAGGTAGACTGTTAGGGAGAATACAGCTTTAATGTCACAGGCAGTGGCTGCCGTTCAAGTCATGCTCATGCGTCTCGGGTGTGTGGTTTCTGGTGTGACACTTTGGAAGGGAAAAGGAAGGAGCATATTGTTGGTTCCTACTGCTCGTTCCCAAGTCGTGCTTGTGCATTGGACAGTGTTGGGATTTTGTTCAACTTGCCAGTTGGGAACTCAGGGGTATTTTCTTCAGAGTATGCCTGATTCCCAGTTGGCTGAGTTTCCTGGAAGCAGGTGTGACTGAGCGGGCTATGGCCAGGCTCGGGGAGCTGAGAATGTTGGAGGTCTAGGATGTGGGACGGGAAGGGGAGGAGGGCTGTGGGCTCCTCCCTGATGTTGTCTTGCACGTGTGAGTCCAGTTTAAGATGCAGTGGCTGCAAACAGGGAAGGAGGAGCCCTCGTTTGGAAAGCAGACTCTGAACTGTCAGTGTGTGAAGTTCATTGTGCTCACCTGTAGAACCTGAGTCCCCCCTCTCCGAGGGCGGGGTCAGAGAGGAGAAACTTGTGACTGAGGTGACAAATGAACCTGGAAAAAGGAAAAGAAACTCATTTCATTCAGATATGTCAATGACAAATTATATATAGGTGGAGTCAGTTCTTTTTCTCATTGAATTTCATCAGTGCGACAGGAGTAGCTATTATCACTGAAGTTTTAGTTGGAAATGCTGAGGCTAAGTGACATGAAGTAACTCACTCAAGGTCGGACAGCCTGTTCAGATGTAAGAGCAGGAACCAAACCCGTCTCCATTTGACTGTCAGATCCTACTGTCTTTCCTGAAAACTCACAAGAAGAATTTTCCCTATTTAACAAAAAGTTGTGACATCACAACCCATGAGTCCTGTAACCTAACTGTCTAGTGGGTGGCAAAAGGGAAGTATTTTTTCAGAAATAGCTGATTGTCTTAAATAAAACTGTTTTTGTGAATGCTTTATTGGTTATTTTCAACTTGCAGTGTTCTCAATGCCCGGGATTAATTCTCTCCGTTTTTTACCCATTTGACTGTACGGTGTTCCTCAGCCTCTGACCTTTTGGTGGCATAATTTCCTACCATGTGAGATGGCTCATAATGTTTCAGAACCACTCACAGTATATTATGTTGACTCTTAGAAGCTGCAAACAAAATGGAATTTTCATTAAATGCCAGACACCGTCACAGGGCTGGGGAGCTTTTTGGAGAGTTTCCTGTCTATGCCTTCCCTGGGCAAGGCCCGGATGCTGTCTGCCTCTGCTGGACACAAGGAGCAGCCTCCCTGCCTGCCTTTGATTTCAGCCCCTCTGCTGCAGCACCGCGGGCCTTCCGGCCAGGTGCTTAGTGCTCAGTGTCTCCATTTCCCTTTGGTGAAATGAGGGTGATAATCATGCTTCATCGTAGGGACGACTAAATGAGACAATAATTGGAAAGGGCTTAGCCGAGTGTCTGACACGTGTTAGCCCTCCCTCAGCATTAGCTTATGTTGACACACTCTGCTGGTCCAAAGCTGCTCCTGTCCTGCATTCCCTCCCTGTTCTGGGGTTTTCCAGTACATAGCATTCCTGGCTCCCCAGTTCCTCCCAGCATTTTCTCCTCCCCACCATTTCTTTCTCTTAAACTCTGCTGATTGCAGACAACCACAACACAAAATACTCTTTTGTGTTCTTTAAAGATTTTGTCTTGATTTTTACGTTGTGTAGGTTTTTTTTTATGATTTTTTTTTATTTGAAAGGCTGAGAAAGGAGAAACTGCCTTTCAAATAAACAGATCAATCTTTTAAAAAACAAAACAAAAAGAACAGCAGCTTCTAGAAACAGTGGAGAAGTAACCATTTCAACTTTGTGTAAAACCAGTGCTGTCCACTGAGAACTTTGTTCAGCACTAGAAGTGTTCAGTATTCTCAGCTATCCTATATGGTCGGCACTAGCCCCATGTGGCTGCTGTGACTGAAAAGCTGAATTTCAAAGTATCTTAAAAGTTAATAGAACTTTCTTAAATCTAAGTAGCCACATATGGTTGGTGGCTGTTGTATTTTACATGACAATTTTAGAATGAAACATGCAGAAAAGAAGCGTGCGAGTTATTCTCCTGTCTCACCAGCCTACTTTTCAGAGCCAAGCGTGTCTCAAGAGTTAAGGTCCTCTTAAAAAGCATAGTTCTGGCTGGCGCCACGGCTCAATAGGCCAATCCTCCACCTAGTGGCGCCAGCACACCGGGTTCTAGTCCCGGTTGGGGCGCCTGATTCTGTCCCGGTTGCCCCTTTTCCAGGCCAGCTCTCTGCTATGGCCCGGGAGTGCAGTGGAGGATGGCCCAAGTGCTTGGGCCCTGCACCCACATGGGAGACCAGGATAAGCGCCTGGCTCCTGCCTTCGGATCAGCGTTGTGCACCGGCCGCGGTGGCCATTGGAGGGTGAACCAACGGCAAGGGAAGACCTTTCTCTCTGTCTCTCTCTCACTGTCCACTCTGCCTGTCAAAAAAAAGGGGGGGGTGCATAGTTCTGAGTCCTCCCAAGGCCGTGGAGAGGTGATCTTGTGTGGACACACTCCGTGATATGCAGACAAGGAGAGTGAACCAAGAAAGGCGCAAAGCCTGCTAACCTGGAGGATTTTCTTTCAAGCCCAATATTTGTTTGACATTTAGATTGGCAGAGTTGTAGGATTTGAGAGTGGAACTGCCGTCCAGTTCATCTCTTCAGATGACAGAACTAAAATCCAGAGAGAGATGGGTCTGAGGCACTAAAGGGAATGAAGGACCAAAACCTGATCCGATGCCTGGTACCTAGGTCACGTGGCAGGCAGGGCCGGGAGGCTGGTATTTCCTGCGAATGAAACCCGACGCTTCTTTTGTAGCTTCAATGACTCAGGTGCATGTGTTCATTAAAGATCAGTTGCTGAACAGCATCAGAGACAGGGGAGAGACAGGCGTTCAGTACAAAAGTATAGATGCCGCTTGGGATGCCCACATCCAGTATCGGAGTGCCTGGTTCAAGTCCTAGCTCCTCTGCTTCCTTCCATTCTAGCTTCCTGCCATTGTGAACCCTGGGAGGCAGCAGATGATGGCTCAAGTGTTTTGGGTCACTTAAGAGGCCCAGCCTGAATCCTGGATTCCGGGCTTCAGCCTGGCCTCTCCGTTGACTGTTGAGGCTATTTGGGGAGTGACTCAGTGGATGGAAGATCTCTTTCTATCTGTGTCTCTGTCTTTCTCATTGCCTTTAAAATAAAATTTAAAATAGACCAAATTTTTGCAAAGTAGGTATGGTCACTTTATGGGTCTTATTGTCTAGTGGATGAGACAGCTTGTTCAAATAGCTAACAGATATCCAATTGTGTGTTAAGATCTTTAAGGGAGACCTTAAGATGGAGAGATTTGTTGTCTGTGGAATTGGTAAAAATTTCCCGAGTACAAATAGTAATTGGGGTGAAATCAAATGAGTGGGCTATATTTAGGATGCTAGATTTACCAAATAAAAAACAGGACATCCTGTCTTGCGTTTATCTGGCAACTCCAGTTGGAATTGGCTTTGGACATCATTACTGTTGGTTGTACTAAACACTTGACTGAACTGGAGATAACTGTGTGGTTAAAAAGCCGCATTTGGGGAGCCAGTGCTGTGACGTTACGGATAAAGTCACTGCCTGGGGTGCTAGCATCCCATATGAATGCCAGTTCGGGTCCCAGCTGCTCCACTGCCAATCCAGCTCTCTGCTAATGCACCTGGGAAAGCAGCAGCAGATGACCCAAGTCCCTGGGCCCTTGCACCCATGTGAGAGACCAGGAAGAAACTCCTGGCTCCTGGCTTCTGCCTGGCCCCTCCCTTGCCATTGGAGGGATTTGGAGAGTAAACTAGAAGATAGTAGACTCCCAACATAATAGACAGCCTTCTTTCCTATATATGGAAACTCACAGTGATCCCTCACAAGATATAGGAGAAGTCCTGAAAAAGTTCATGGAAATATGTATTATGAAAGAACTTAGAAGTGGGTTTCAAACCTTTTTTTTTTTTTTTTTTACATTTTTATTTAAGATTTATTTTTTACTTATTTGAAAGGTGGAGTTACAGAGAATCTTCCATCTGCTGGTTCACTTCCCAAATGGCTGCAGCAGCCAAGGCTGGGCCAGGCCAAAGCCAGGAGCCAGGAACTTCTTCCTGGTCTCCCACATGGGTACAGGGGCCCAAGCACTTGGGCCATATTCCACTGCTTTCCCAAGTGCATTAGCAGGGAGCTGGATAGGAAGTGGAACAGCTGGGTCTTGAACTGGCACCCATATGGGATGCCAGCATCACATACGGAGGCTTAACCTGCTGAACCGCAATGCCAGCCCCTCAACACTTTTTGCACCATAATAAATGTTCCTTATAATTCCATTTTCCACAAACTTTTGGAGGTGTCCTTGAAGAACTTACTAGCAGAGTTTGTCATCTCCGCGCTTTGAGCCGACTTGTCTTTGTCACTGGGCTGAATTGGCAGCAAGGCAAGGTAAAAAATGGTAAGACTACCTCCTTGGCTCAACTTCCTGGTTGTGGAACTGAGCTAATTTATTTGATAGGCTACATGAAGTAAATCAGCTGAACCATCTCTCCCTTGCCTTGCTGTGGTTTTGTTTTGTTTTTGTTTTGTTCCTGTTGACACTAAGCTCTGTGAGACAGGTTGCTGCCTCAGCCAGCCCTGGGGACTTCTCAAGGAGAGAGATTACAAGGGATGAACTATTCAGAGGGGGTGGTTCCAAACATGCCTGTTTTACAAATGCCTCTGGGTAGATGAGGCTGATTATTTGCTTTGAGCAGTGCGAAGGTTTTCCTTCAGCATAGACGTGCAATGCCAGGTGACATTTTAGATTGGAGTTATGGGTTGCATATTTCTGCATGTTAATTAGGAAAGGGATGTCAGTCTTCAATAATGTGACTGTTGTGCTTCCTAGAAGGTCTGCAAAAATGCAGCTGCCAGTGGTATACTTTGGGGGACACAGCGATACCGCGGGGTTGAAGAGAGTTCTTAGTTGTCATTGAGGAAAACGAGACTGTCTAGAGTCCTACTTTTTGGCAGGCCCTGGAAGCCATCTGTTGTGATAAGCTCTGTTGGCAAACTCGACCATGGAATGCTCTCTGTTGATAACGCAAGTAACCGAATGAAATCTGTGCTGCAATTGGCTGTTGCTCTGCATGAAGCTGGAGGGAAAGGCTGGAGCTGGCCAAGCGTTGCTCGCATTTCCTGCTCAGATCTCCAAGGATTCCTTGAGTTAAGAGCAGATGTTGGAGATGAATGCATGTTTAAATGCCAGTCATCATTTATGAATTGTGTGCATCTCAGTGTCTGCATTAGAAAATGGGAATATTGATGCCTTTTTTTTGTTGTTGTTCTAAGATGGTTAGGAAGAATAGAGTAATTGAGGCAGGCCTTTGGCACAGCAGTTAAAGATACTACTTGAAGTGCTTGCGTTTCATATCAGAGTGTGTGAGTTTCATTTCCAGCTCTGGCTCCTTTACTCCAACTTCCTGCTAATGTTCAAGAGGTAGCAAGTGATGGCTCAAGTACTTGGGTGCCTGCCACCCATGTGAGGGACCTGGATCCAATTGAGTATGGCCTGGCCCAGTCCTCACTTTACACATGTTTGCTGAGTAAGCCAGTGAATGGAATATCATTTATATTAGTAAATGAGTGGGTAGTCACGTATAGTAGGTATACTTTTTTAAATGCTCTTGGAATCTGTGTTCTCGTATATTCTATGGCTCATATGCATTAAAAACATTTTTTAAAAGTTCATGAAAAATGGTTTTAAAAGATAAATTTATTTTGGTGCAAAACATTTTTGAAATACAGGCAGAGAGGACTCTTCAAAGAGCTCATGGAAAATGTGTATTATAAAAAAGTCAGCATGAATTTCAGATTTTTTACACCAAAATAATTCTTTTCATTCCAATTTTCCACAAACTTTTTGAAGCCCCTTGGTATTTTTGTCTTTACCCTGTGGATAGTGAGGCTGAAAAGGAAAAGATCCTTTACCTTGCTCAGGGGGACGTAGCTGTTAGCTTCTTTTGTCCTGCAGGCATTTGTGTGAGAAGCCTCATGGCACTGGCCAGGACACACTTCTTATTACAGGTCAGTGAGTTCTTGGCCCGTGGTGCATGTAGATCATATTTTTCAGGGTGGGGCAAGTGGGAGAGGAAGAACAGAGAGAAAGTGCTGGTCTCTGTGGATGATGGCATCACGGGCTGAGGAGGCAAGTGGTGAAGTGAAGTGATGCGGATCTGCAGCAGTGCGGATGAAGTAAGTTTTGGGGCTGGGAAGAAACTGCAAAAACCAGATCTGCAACACAGGTGTTTAGGAGAATCCCAGGCTGGAATTCCTGTGCACTCTCTCCACTGGTTCATTTACTTACTCTGCAGAGAATCGCCTCGTGACAGTGTGTGCATAATACTGTTAGGCCTGGGGACACAGTTGTGCACAAAACTAGGTCAGGCCCCTGCCCTCATGGATGTGAGGGGTCTAGGGGGAAAGACTTTTTTTTTAAACTTATATTTATTTATTCAAAGGCAGAGTGCCAAGTGATAGAGAGATCTTCAGCCCACTAGTTTACTCCACAAAAGCCCACAGCAGCCAGGACTGGGCCAGCCTGAAGCCAGGAGTCAGCATGACATCTGGGTCTCCCCTGTGGGTGGCAGGGACCCAAGGACTTGCACTGTGATCTGTTGCCTTCTTAGGTGCATTAACAGGGAGCTGGATTAGAAGCAGAGCAGCCAGGACTGGAACCTGCCCTAGGATGCAGGATCCTGACCTTGCACATGGTGGCTTAACCTGCTGTGCCACAGTGCTGGCCCCTGGGAGACTAAGACTGACTAATGAATTAGACTGGCAAATACAAACAGGGGCATTAGGAAGGAGAGGTTCATGGTTCCCTGAGGACATAGTAGAACCATTCAGGACAGCTTTGATCTTGTTCCTGGGCTCAGAGGCACTGTCCCTGAGTCCTGAGGATGAGTAGGTATTGCTGGGGTGAGGGACAGATGGAGGAGTGGGACTCGGAGCTGTAAGACAAGAAGGCTACATAGTTTGCAAATAGGAGCTTAAAGAGGCCCAGGAGGTTCAGAGCAGAAAGAGCAAGCAGAAGGCAGCTGGGAAAAAGGGCTTGGCGAGTGGGTGAAGGTCTCAGCCTCGATGTCCAGGGAGAAACAGATCTGTGCTGAATGCCTGTGTGTCCGTGTACTGTGTGCATATGCGTACTTTCTATAGAAAGAGACAATGATTTTGACAACCATTCCCTAAAAGCAGGGAAGCCATGTTTGTCCCCTTGGGAGTCACATTGCCCATGGTGGAAAGGTGTCCTCTGGATTCCCAGTCCCTGTGGTCACTGCCGTCCTGGCTTCCTGTGTATTTTCAAAAGCTTCCCCTGCAGAGACAGCTCCTCTGCTGCGCCTGGTTGCCATTGGCTGCTCTGAGCCTCCCCCTTCCTCGTCGTCCATCCACAGAGGGTGATCCCTGGACCAGTGAACGCAGCATCACCTGTGCACTTCTTAGAAAGTCCCAGTCTAGGACCCATGGTGGCCTATGGAATCTGCAGCTGCATTTACTGTAATCTCAATGTCTGCACATTACCATTCAAGACAACTGATGCACACCGTGTAGAACCACTGTGAAGATCATGGTGTAGTCCCAGTTTTACGTTTTTTATTTCCAGCTTCTGGCTCAAAGAAGTCTCTCTGGAAGTGATTGAGTGAATGTAAGTGTGTGTGTGAGGTCATACAGATTTGATTCATTCTGACTTAAATCCAGGGTTATAGGCCCCCTTAAATATTTTATAAAGCTCTAAAAATTGATTTGAAGGCCCTATTAATTTTTAAATGTGTGTCAGAAGGTATTTTCTTTGGCTTGGTCGTGGTCAGGAATTGTGCCTATTAATTAAGGCCAACAGGGCCTTCCTCTTAGATCTTCCGTTGTCCTTCCCTTCCCTCCCTTGCTGCCAGCCCTGTTGACTTCTGTTGTAGAATCAATTCTGAGAATAGCAGCAGATAGGAACACATCCCCGCTTGGGAGGGAGCCGGGCTACTTAGGGAGCTGTGTGTTGGGTAACATGGAAGCCCTGGGACATCAGACTCGTGGCTCATAGAAACTGTCAGCCTGTCAAGTGCTAGCCTTAATTAACTTTTTAGTCATTTATCATTTTTACAATAATTTTTATTTAACACTGTTAAGTGATCAAAATATTCACATGAAGTCTCTTGTGCATGGTGTGTGTTGTCTGTAAGGTTTGTGTCTTGATCTTGCCAAGATTTTGCTTGATGATGAGCAGAGTAGAAACTTGATCAAATAGGTAATTTTCCAAAAGGTGTAGCGGTCATGAACTCAAAGGCCTGAGGGGCCAGGCAAGTTGAGTAAGAGTGCATAGGCTGGTAGAGGCTGTGGCATTCGGGAGTGTGTGACCCATGCTGCCTGTGTTCCACAGCAGAGACAAATCAGAGCACCCTAACCCCCCAGCCAGAAACCCAGGACTACGGATGGACTCGCCAAAAGTCAGTTCGTTCACTGACCAGTTTGTGAGTTATTAAGGAATTTTTGAAGCTTTAGATTTTCTTACATGCTGACTCGTGCCTCTCTCTATCCCTGTATCTGCCATGCCTTAGCCGTGGAACAACCTTAGGGACGTGTTCTACTTTGGGTGCAAGGGATTTGTTTAGCAAGGGCTGGGCAGAACTGAAACACTTGTCTGTGCAAGTCTTTGATTGACTGAGTGAGTTGGGAGTGAGCTGACTTTAAACTCCTACACTTGCTTATCAGCCTTGCCTATAAGAGATGGAGTCCATGCAAGCAGACCTTGCAGTTTATCAAGCAGCATTGAGAATTCTGATTTTAGTTGGAAATAGCACATTTCTAAATGTTGGTCACTAATTCAAATTACATAAAAGTGATGTGTAGGTAGAAAAGTCTCAAAATATGTCTCTCAAGGTCTGATGCTCAGTGGATAGAAGACCACGAGGTAGAAGCTTTTCTGCAAAGTTTGCAGTATGAGAAATAACAAATGCTGGAGAGAGTTGAATAATAACATCTCATATTTGTAACACCTTGTATATTTTTTTAAATTAGCAAAAAAATTGTAGTGGAGGGCGTGGTGCTGTGGCATAGTGGGTAAAACCACCATCTGTAGTGCTGGCATCCCACATGGGCGCCAGTTTGAGACCTGGCTGCTCCACTTGTGATCCAGCTCCCTGCCAATGGCCTGGGAAAAGCGACAGAGAGTGGCCTAAGTGCTTGGGCCCCTGCTTCCCATGTGGGAGACCTGAAGAAGCTCCTGGTTCCTGGCTTCAGCTTGGCCTAGCTCTGGCTGTTGCTGCCATCTGGGGGAAAGAACTAATGGGTAGAAGATTCTCTCTCTGTGTGTGTGTGTGTGTGTGTGTGTGTGTGTGTGTGTCTTGCCCTCTCTCTGTAACTTTGACTTTCAAATAAATAAATAAATCTATTTTTTTAAATTGCACTAGCTGATCATCTCAGTCATCGTTGGAGGTCACTACAGCTAGTGCTTCCATTTCCATGGCAGCACTCAGGAAGGGTAGAAGATACGGCTCTTTGGGCCAAGTTTGCTTGCTTTTTCCTTCATAGCAGTGAAAGACAAGAACACAGTTACCATGTGCCACACCCTTCAAATACTTTATCTCTCTAGAAATGGGTGATACTGGTATTCAGTGGCACTGGCTCTCCTGGAGGACTTCAGTGTGGGCAAAAAGCACTTAGTAGACGATCTCATTTTTGTCCTCAGAAAAGTGTCCTCAGTGTGAGCTGCGTTTTCAGAGAATCCTGATTTGAAGATTGAGGACAAAAGCTTTTTTTTTTTTTTTTTTAAAGATTCATTTATTTATTTGGAAGGCAGTTACAGAGAGGCAGAAGCAGAGAGAAGACTTTGATCCACTGGTTCATTCCCCAGATGACTGCAACTGCCGGAGCTGTACCTATCCAAAGCCAGGAGCTTTTTCCAGGTCTCCACATGGTATAGTGGCCCAACGACTTGGGGGCTGTCTTCTACTTTCCCAGGCCATAGCAGAGAGCTGGATTCAAAGTGGAGCAGCCAGGACTCGAACTGGTGCCCATATGGGATGCCAGCACTGCAGGTGCTGTACCAGCACTGCAGGTACCCTCTACAGCACTGGCCCCAAGGACAAAGCTTTTTACAAAAGGGTTACATGAAGGCTGGTGAGTGCCAGTTTGCATCCCAGCTGCTCCACTTGCCCATGCAGCCGGCCGCAAATGCTCCTCGGAAAGCCCTGGAAGATGGCTCAAATATCTGGGCCTGTGTAACCCAGCCCACATAGAAGAAAAGGATGGAGTTCCAGGCTCTTGGCTTCAGCCTGGTACAGCCCTACCTATTGCAGCCCTTTGGGGAGTGAACCCACGGATGGAAGATCTTCTCCCTCTCCCTCTCCATTTGTCTTTGCATTTCAAATAAATAAATGAATAAATCTTTTTTAAAAAATGTTTAAATGACTTGACTGTGGTCACACAGGTGGTCAGTAGTGAGATTTTGAATTCTGGGCTGACTCTTCTAAGCTCTTTATCAATATGAGGGCACTTCCCAAAGTACATGGAAAAATAGAATTAAAAACTAAGTTAATTTTGGTGGAAAAAATTTGAACTGATTTCTAATTTTTTTATGATGTACTTTCCATGAACTTACTTTTTTTTTTTTTTTTTTTTTTAATTCTAGAGGCATGGAAACAGAGACAGACAGTTGAGGGGAGAGAGAGAGAGAGAGAGAGCGAGAGCGAGTGAGCGAGCGCAACAGAGTTCCTACTCACTGATTCACTCCTCAAATGCCCATGATGGCCAGGGCTGTGGCTGGGGCCAAAGCCAGGAGCCAAGAACTCAACCAAAGTGTTTCACATCGGTGGCAGGGACCCAATTACTTGAGCTATCAATGCTGCATCCTACAGTCTGCATTGGTGCAAAGGAGAGCCAGAGCCAGGAATTGAATCCAGGCACTCCAGTATGAAATATGGACATTTTAATCCCTGTCTTTACCGTTAAGCCAAATGCCTGCCCCTCAAATTTTGTTTGGGGGGTGTGAGGGAGAAAGAGAGAGAGGCAGACAGAAGAGAATGATCCTAATGGTTTACTCTTGATATGCCCACATTGGCTGTGGCTGGGTCTAAGCCAAAGCCAGGAGTCAGGAACTCTCATCACTGCTGCCTCCTAGAGTCCACATTAGCAGGAAGCTGGAGTGAAGAGCTGGAGCTGGGTATTGAACCAGGACACAGGGATCCTAACTGCTAGGCTAAACATCTCCCTCCCATGAGCTTTTAGAAAACCGGATTACTGAGGCTTCTCAGGATTGTTAATTCATAAACATGAGATTAAGGCGAATGAAATTGTTGGTGTTTGACGGTTTATGTCTTCTGCTGTACTGATTTCATATGGCTCAACCTGATAATGTTCACTTCATCTGTCTCCCATCAGTCTCAAGCTAATTCCAAGAAAGAGGCAATACTGCTAAACAAGTGGATTGTTCCAAGGCTGTATGGTGTTGAATTGACAGATGTGTTAATCACTTTACTAATGAACTTAAAAACAAGGGTGGTTACCTACTGGGTAATTGTGAAAAATAGGTGTTAATTTTATTTTCCAGCATTTGTTTCTGGTATGAAATGAATATTAATGGTTTAATTGATTGTTAAATAGTAATGTTTTTGAGTGGGACTTCAGTTTCATGGTATTGAAACAATGTGGTTATAAATTATAATTGAGTAAAGGGTCATACACTGTGGTCACATCTTTCAGGGGAAGTTTCTTATTGATATTAGCCCTAATTTAACATCTAATTCTAAAATGCACATGTTGTTTCTGTATGTTAGTGGTTGGAAGGAATTAAAAGTAAATTCAATAGATTTTTTTTTTCTCACTGTGATGATTTTTTAATTGGTTAACCATCTTAATTCCATGTGTCACTGAAGAATCTTTAGTCTATGAAAACATTAGCCCTTAGCCTATTTAGATCATCAAGGAAGGAGGGGAAGTCCTTGAACCTAACCTCTGTCACAGTGCAAGGTGAAGTGCGTTTTTGGCCTCATAGATGTGCGGATTTTTCCTTGCCCAAGTGTTTGCCCCTAAAAACACAAAGAAGATGCCCTTCATCCCTTCATCAAGCTGTTTCAACTGATCCCTGTGCCTTTCACTTGGAGACATGAGCAGAGTTTCCTGAACAGTGTGATGGATCCTTTGCTCTGGGAAAACGTCAACACTTGAGTACAAGGCTCCACCTGGGATCCTTCCCACTGAAGCGTGATGTGCTTGTATCTATTGCTTTTATAAAACTTAAGTTTCCCCTGCTGCCACACACAGACTGTTACACCACTCTTGAAGAAAGTGGGGGTGTGTGTTAAATCAGATGATGATTCAAAAGAATGTTTTAAAGAAATGTCAAACCCTCTTCTGTAGAAGAAATCTTTTTTTTTTTTCATTTTTTATTTATTTATTTATTTTTGACAGGCAGAGTGGACAGTGAGAGAGAGAGACAGAGAGAAAGGTCTTCCTTTTGCCATTGATTCACCCTCCAATGGCCGCCACGGCCTGATCCAATGGCAGGAGCCAGGTGCTTCTCCTGGTCTCCCATGGGGTGCAGGGCCCAAGCACTTGGGCCATCCTCCACTGCTCTCCCTGGCCACAGCAGAGAGCTGGCCTGGAAGAGGGGCAACCGGGACAGAATCCGGCGCCCCGACCGGGACTAGAACCTGGTGTGCCGGCGCCGCTAGGCGGAGGATTAGCCTAGTGAGCCTCGGCGCCGGCTAGAAGAAATCTTAACTACAAAGATAAGGCAGCTAATTATTTACCACCTGTACACCTTAGGAAGACGAAAATGTTGCAGTCTCCATTTGCCTTTTCTTTATGCTTTTGCAATAAAATGTATGTTATGGAACTGGCACTGAGGTGACCAGTGGAATTGGGTCCTAGGAAAGCAACAGCATAAATAGGATTTATTATTGCTTACAAATTCTGCTTTACTCAGCATAGAATTACAAACATTGTTAATTCTAGGGCTTAACATCATCTTTCTGGCCTTGATCTAAAAGACAAAAAATGTGAATAAATCATTGGCATACTAATGTTGATGTGTATAATTATGTAGTTACTGAATACTATTGATTATAAACTGTGCTTTTTAAACTTTGATTTCTTTCTCAATGTCTTTCCCTCTTTCTATAACTCTGCCTTTGAGATAAATAAAATAATAAAATAAATCATTTTTGAAGAGGGAGAGAACAAAAGGAGAGAGGTTTTCACCCAGTGGTTTACTCCCGAAGTGGCTGCAAGGGCTGTGGCCGGACCAGGTCAAAGCCAGGAGCATGGAACTGCATTCAGCTCTTCCACGTGGGTGATAGCGACCCAAGCACTGGAATCATCTCCTGCTGCCTTCCCAGGCGTATTAGCAAGGGAGCTGGACCTGCAGCTGAGCAGCCAGGACTGGTGCTCATATGGGATGTCAGTGAGTTGTGCCACAATTCTGGCCTCTAAAGCTGCCTTCTTAAGCTTTAAAAATAAGTTAGTTCTTTAGAGCATTGCACTTTTTCCTAATTTTAAAAGGCAAACATTTTCCTTAGTGCTTTAACTTGTTAAGCTTTTTCTACTGCAAATGTAAAATACATGTATTTATTTTGAAGAATGCAAAAACGTGTTTCTGTACCACTCAGAATCATATAGCACACTATAGTGGGACAGGTACCAAACTTGGGAGAAATATGGCTGAAAATGGCCAGAAGAGTAGCCCCAAAGGGATGCCCGTAGCCCCCCAGGGTTCTGTGTTACCAGTGACAAGGGTTTGTCCCCACCCCTCCTGACTCTGAGAGGCAAGTCTGCCACTCAGTTAAAGAGGCGCCACGTGCAGTTCACTGTCCTCCCTTTTCAGTATTGCCCTGGTTCCCTCTTGAAGAGTCCCTGTATTCAGGGATGGTGACCTGAACTTTTTAGCCCTGTAAGGATGCCAGCAGCAATGAATTTTCTATTTTCTGCGAGGCTCACTCTAAATCAGATTCCAGCATTATGCTGGTGCATATATGTAAAGAGCCGGGCAATTGAGATTCAAATGTAATGAGCATGAAGTTTGCCTATTGAGCACGGCTGCCTTTGTTTTGCCCTGGTAGGTTCTTGGCCCCCAGAACAGTGCAGCTTTCCTTTTTGCTTCTGAAATCACCAGATCTAGCTACACAGGAAAAGATACCTTTTCTAACCAACCCAGAAATGAAACACAATCTGTTCTGGTTTCCTAGATTCATTTTTTTTTTAAATGATCTGAGCGATTTGGTTGTGAAGTCTTGGGAAAAAACACCAAAGTATTCTTTTTGAAACATGCAAATGTGTCTCTCCCATCACCTAGGAAACTATTATGGGACACCCAAACCTCCCAGCCAGCCAGTCAGTGGGAAAGTGATCACGACGGATGCCTTGCACAGCCTTCAGTCTGGCTCCAAGCAGTCCACCCCGAAGCGCACCAAGTCCTACAATGATATGCAAAATGCTGGCATAGTCCATGCGGAAAATGAGGAGGAGGATGATGTTCCTGAAATGAACAGCAGCTTCACAGGTAAAGGCCAGGCTGTGTCCTCATTAAAGGGGTGCGGGGAGAGGGGTGGCAGGAGGGGTTTGCAAAGACTTAAAAGAAGGATGCTGTTCTTAAGAGGAATTCAGTGAGGTTGCCAGAATTCTAGCTCTCACCACACGGTGCTCAGGGAAGAGGTGGTCCTTTCCTGGCCTACTTTTTGTACTTGTTCATAGAATTTCGTCGATGCCAACTAAATATCTTTAAGAGGCTGGGAGTTTAATGTGTGAACAGTGTCAGAATCATCGTGGTTTCGTTCTCTCAAACATGATATGGTATACAAGAAAAAAAGTGTGGATTTTGGCCTTGGAACATCTCTGTCATTATGACTGATTGCTGTGAAGCAGTATCTGAGAATTCGTTCCACAGGTTAATGTTCACTGATACTGTCAGGAAGGCCAGGAACATCTCCATGTCTGATCCCTTTATAGAGATATAGTGGGAATGTATCATGTGTTCAGTTAACTCATGCAGATTTTTGTCTATGCTTTAAAAAGGAAATATTAATATTGTGAAATACTAATCTTGTGAGGTTATATGTCACATAGGTATTCTGTATTGTATGGCCTATTGTGTTGATTGTGTTATGTATTTCCATCTACACTTGAGGCTGTCTGCCCCTAAGCTTAGGTGCGCTGTAATTTATGAAGGGATTTTCAAGAACAGAACCATGTGACTCTGTGTGCCAGACAGTCTGGATGTTGGTTGTATGACTCCAGGAGCACCAGGAGGCTAGGATCTGTGTTCCCAGATTAGTGCAGTGACCCTGAGCCATTCAGGAATATTTTTTTCACCATATGCATGTTTGACTTTTGGTAATAGCTCAAATGCAACATCTGCATGAGACATGAGTAACTTCAGTCTTCAATATTGTGACTAAGGAGAGTGTCTTCTTTTTTCCGTTTTTCCTGTATAATATTCATGTATTGTCTTTAATGTTTTATTGTCATGGATGAGTTATTTTCAACATAGGAGAACTTCTCATATCACCATACTTTGACTTGAGAAAAGCTGACCCTGGGAAGGGGCTCAGTATTTCCTCTATGTGTCACCCAGTCTGATAGAATATTCTGGAAAACAATTGTTTCTTGTTGAATGCTATCTATAGGCTTTGTAGATCTTTCTAAAGTCTTGCCATTCATTAAGATGGCAATAAAAAATTTTTGGAATGACTTCGTCATAGCAGCAGCATAGCCCAACATTTTGTGTTTGTTTTTGATATATTTCAGTTGTTTTGTTGGCACATAATAACTGTACACACTAATAGATTACAGGTGACATTTCAGTACATGCATACAAATTGTAATGTTCGAATTAGACTAATAGACATACTCATTACCTCAAACATGTAACTTTTTTTTTTTTTTTGCTTTGAGAACATTCAAAATCTTCCTTACCATTTTCAAATATACAGTTCATTATTGTCAGCCATAGTTACAGTACTGCACTGTTCAGGATTCCAAATCATTTCTCCTGTGTATCTGTACCACTGTACTATGCACTAGCCATCTGCCTTCTCTCTCTTCATTCCTCCCTCTCTCCTATATGCCCTTCCCAGACTCTGAGCCACTGTTCTACTTCTACCTTTATGAGATCACCTTTTCATTTCCATGTACATATAAGTGAGAACATGTGGTGTTTGTCTTTGTGACTTATGTTATTTGCATCAATGTGAGTAGAACTGGAGGGCACTCTGTTAAGTACAGTGGACCAACCCTTTTTCAAGAAGTATTGGGTAAAGAAGGAAGGGGATTGTTTGCTATCCTGGTTTGGCTCTTGACAGTTTTCTTTTTATGAATGTGTTGTTTGACTTCATTCATCTGTAGAATCAGTAGCTAGGATTAGATCATTTCTAAGTTTCCCCTTTTAGCTCTGAGATTTAAATGCATGAAAATTTCCATTTTCTCAATAAGAATGAGTTAGGCTGACATATAGTTGCAGTATCTGGAAGAAAGTTGTCATCTTTTTTTTTTTTTAATTTTCTCTTTGAATAATTTTATTTAATATGTTGCTTTTTCAAGGACATAGGGCGGGTTTTTTTTTTTTGCTATTTTTTGAGATAAAATATATTTAATTTACTTTATATAAAGTCCAATGCTAGTGGCTCTGCTAAATAAAGAATTCAACAAATAATTTGTCATCTTTTATATATACTTTTTTTTGAAATTAGCTAATTCCAGAAATATGGTTCAGCCAGTTACGGTAGTTCTCACTGAAAGAAGAAAAGAGAATATGAAAAAGTGTTACCTTTCCTTTAAAAATATATGATATTTTAATGTCTTAATATTTCAACAATAAGAATAGCAAATCCTGACATAATAGACCAAGACACAGAACCCTTGGGAGATAAAACTTTACTTGTACTTCATGAGTGTAGAGTTGCATTGATAGCCCAAACACATAGTTAAGTAACTGTTAAGTATACAAAGAACACCTTTTGTGAAAGTGTTGTGTTCGTTATGGACAGCATGGAAACTGTGCAATAAACTAGTACAGCTGAGTCGCCTATTAATCACCTCCAAGAGACATCAAAATGTTGTTTGTGTTTCTCCCTCCTCCAAAGACCACTGTTGAACACTAGAGTGTTGGCAAGCACTTCCTTTTTATTGATGAACAATGGAAAAAACATTGCTTTGGCATGTCAAGAAATAATATTTACTGTGGGATCTATTTCTCAAGGGTTGACCACATAATGACAGATACTTTTCCAAGGTTTTTATTCACAAACCAGGTAGTTCAAATAGTTTTTCCAGTATAATAAAGCTAGTGAGTATCAGAGCTGCTTTTCCAACTTAGAAAGCCAGTCTCTAGAACCTAGGTGCACATTCGCTGTTATTTGTGTTGTAAATCAATTCATCAGCTCCATGGTGCTCCAAAGATTTTGAATGGTTGTTCATTGAGAGATATACATAAATGTAAAACAGTGTATAATTTTATTGTTTCTTATAGGTTTATTTATTTATTGGAAAGAGTTACAGAGAAAGAGGGAGAGAAAGAGATATTTCATGTGCTGTTTTTTGTTTTTGTTTTTGTTTTTGTTTTTGACAGAGTTAGAGAGAGAGAGATAGATACAGAGAGAAAGGTCTTCCTTCCTTTGGTTCATTCCCCAAATGGCCACCACAGCTGGTGCTGCGCCGATCGGAAGCCAGGAACCAGTGCTTCCTCCTGGTCTCCTATGCGGGTACAGGGCCCAAGCACTTGGGCCATCCTCCACTGCCTTCCCGGGCCACAGCAGAGAGCTGGACTGGAAGAGGAGCAACTGGGACTGGAACCTGGCACCCATAAGGGATGCCGGCTCCTCAATGCGGAGTATTAACCAAGTGAGCCAAGGCGCCGGCCCCATCTGCTGGTTTATTCCCCAAATGGCCACAATGGCTGAGGATGGGCCAGGCCAAAGCCAGGAGCCAGGAACTTCTTCTAGGTGTCTTACATGGATGCAGCGGCCCAAGCACTTGGGCTGTCTTCCACTGTCTTCCCAGGTGCATTAGCAGGAAGTTGGATCGGAAGTGGAGCAGCCAGGATTTGGACTTGAACTGGCACCCATATGGGATGTCAGCATTGCAAGCTATGATTTTACGTACTACAACACAATACCAGCCCCCAAGAATGTATCTTTTTTTTTTTTTTAAGATTGATTTTATTTATTTGAAAGCAGCATTACAAAGAGAGGTAGAGACAGAGAGGTCTTCCATCCACTGGTTCACTCCCCAAATGGCTACGGTAGCTGGAGCTGAGCCAATCCAAAGCCAAGAGCCTGGAGCTTCTGGGTCTTCTGCATGGGTGCAGGGGCCCAAGTACTTGGGCCTTCTTCTACTGCTTTCCCAGGCACATTATCAGGGAGCTGGATTGGAAGTAGAGCAGCCGGGACTCGAACCAGTGCCCATATGGGATGTTGGCTGGGACTTTAACTTGCTGCACCACAGCGCTGGCCCCAAGAATGTATCATTTTAAAACATGTATTTATTTGAGAAGTAGAGCGAAAGAGAAAGAGAGAACACTTCCGTTGCTTGTTTACTCTAAATGCAAGTTGATCCTAGGCTGAAGACAGGAACCAGGAATCTAATTCAGGTCTCCCTTTCTGGATGGCAGAAAGCCATATTTACACCAGCCATCACCTGAGGCCTCCCAGGGTCTTTATTAGCAGATAGCTGGAGTCAGGAGCTAGAGTGTAGTTTCAAACCCAGGCAATCCAATGTGGGACCTGGCTGTCTTAAGCACTAGGCTGAATACTTGCCTCAAACATTTATATATATAAATTTTTTTTTGATAGGCAGAGCTAGACAGTGAGAGAGACAGAAAGGTCTTCTTTCCATTGGTTCACCCCCCAAATGGCTGCTACGGCTGGCATGCTGCACCAATCCGATGCCAGGAACCAGGAGCTTCTTCTGGGTCTCCCATGCAGGTGCAGGGCCCAAGCACTTGTGCCATCCTCCACTGCACTCCCGGGCCACAGCAGAGAGCTGGACTGGAAGGAGCAGCTGGGACAGAATCTGGTGCCCCAACCAGGACTAGAACCTGGTGTGCCGGTGCTGCAGGCGGAGGATTAGCCTAGTGAGCCACGGCACCGGCCTCAAGCATTTATATTTTTAAAAGAAGCTTTAGAGGGGCCGGCGCCGTGGCTCACTAGGCTAATCCTCCGCCCAGCGGCACCGGCACACCGGGTTCTAGTCCCGGTTGGGGCGCCGGATTCTGTCCCGGTTGCCCCTCTTCCAGGCCAGCTCTCTGCTGTGGCCAGGGAGTGCAGTGGAGGATGGCCCAGGTGCTTGGGCCCTGCACCCCATGGGAGACCAGGAAAAGCACCTGGCTCCTGGCTCCTGCCAGTGCTCCGACCGCAGCGCGCCGGCCGTGGCGGCCATTGGAGGGTGAACCAACGGCAAAGGAAGACCTTTCTCTCTGTCTCTCTCTCTCTCTCACTGTCCACTCTGCCTGTCAAAAAAAAAAAAAAAAAAGCTTTAGAGAAGTTTTTCTTATGTGACTTTATGTACTTGGAGTCACTTCCAAAAGTTCTTGAGTGTATGTGTGTTTGTGTGTGTGTGTGCATGTGCTGGTGTGTAAGTGTGTATAAATGCTTGAAAGCTTCTGATTGACATAAATAAAAATGCCATTCATTTTCTGTTATGGTTTACAAACAGTTTTCACAAGTGTCCAGAAAACGTCCTGGAAATACGAGAGTTATTACCTTCTCAGGTATTACCTTCCCAGTTCTGTGGAAGAGAATTCTGAGGAAGAGTGTGTATTCACCACTGAACCATAGGAGAAGAGACTCCCTGTCTGCCCATTCACTCTCCTTGCAATATTCCAAAGTCCTCTTTGGATTCATTGGCAATCTTGAGTAAGAATGTGGCAGTAGAGCTCCTAAATGTTTGGTAGGTTAAATGAAAGATTTTTTTTTTTTAAATCACAGTGTACATCAAAGTCCAAGCCCTGATTGAGCCTGTGGATTCCTGAGTCTGCCCTATGTCTGCCCTTCCTGTACTTTCCATTTTACTCCAGAAGATGTGGTGGTATACGTTCTTTTTAACTGGAAATAAGACACAGAAAGCACACAAAATAAACATGAATATTGGATAGTCTAAAGTCCTTTTGTTGGAATTATATGTTTTTTTTTCTCTAGGAATTGTAACATTCTGTTATTCCTCTCCTGTGGCTGAGATTTGGAGACACTGGGAGTACTTTTTTTTTTTTTTAAAAAACATGAATTTTTTTTAACCCATTGTTCATCTGAGTCCCTCTGATTTCCTTTGTGGTGTGTTCCACTCATTTCCACTACTCTCTCTAGTTTTTATTAAAGGGTTTAATTAGCATTGAATTTATTCATGTCTCCTATTGTGTTGGCAGTTATCCGCCTCTTAAATATTATATTAAAATATCAGTGGATTTCGTTTTTTATTAACCTGTACTCTTGGATACAAGTTACAAAACTGACTCACATTAATTTAAGCATAGATAGGACTTTGGGGGAATCAAGCAGTTGTAGAAGAAGAGAAGCTTTGATTTCAGGCACAGAAATATTGGATAACTTTTCGCATCTTTAACCTCTGCTTTCCTCTGTGTGGACTTCATTCTTGCAAGTCTTGCCAAGATATATCAAGATGGCTTCCACACATACAGCATAAGAATCCATCAGATAAATAACCCCAGCATCAACAGATTGCCTCTTGCTGGAGTAAAATTTTCATGCCTGATACCCGTTGGTTTGCCTTAGATCGTATACCTATTGCTGAACCAACCACAAAGGCAAAAATGATGGAGTACTCCTGACTGGCCAAGAGTGTTACCTGGAGCCAGGAGTTAGTTCCCACCTGGACTACATGGACCTGGAATGTAAGGGGTGCTTTCTACAAGGATGCCTGAGTGCTTCTAGCAGAAGAAGTGGGGATGGTTACAGTGCTGGGAAAATTTCCACGCAGCATCCTTCACGGGTGGTTTCGGTGGAAGTGGTTGCCGAGTAGGCTTGACATGTCCTCCATCCAACTTTTGTGTGCTCCTCATCAGAGAAAGCTTTGCCAACCATGTGTTATTATCCTCCACTCTGCGTTTATGATGTCAGAAATGCCCGCAGGACGATTACTGTGGGAGATATAAAATCATTCTATCCCTTGATCAATGTGTTTTAAAGCCTGCTTGACATTTAATATCATCAGCCTCTATAAAAACTCACCCAAAATGTTAACAACCGTAATGCTGTTTGTGGCTACTTTGATGACATCACCCCTGATGTTTCTAGTTAATGAGAGGGAGAGGAGACTCGTGTACTTAGAGCCTTCCTTAAAGATCCATGTCAAATCAGTCCACCCACATGGCACTGTTATGAGGGTAACTGTCTTGATTTTCACAGGAATGTTCTCGACTTCTCCAAAAAAGGCTCCAGTGTGACTCACTGGTATAGCTGTCTCCATATTCTGAACTCTTTTTTACTTTCCAGCTTACTTTGTCAGTCTTTGATCTTTGCCAGTGTCTACCAAAAATATTTTCAATGAATGACTTACATAAAAATGGATGATAATGCCACCCTGTGTCTTCAGCATGGAATTCTTTATTGCCCCGAGAAGTCTCTTATGTGTCACGAACCCAAACCTACGGAATGAGAGTGCCCATCTGTTTGGTTGGATGACTTTCCAGTTTACAGACTCTTGACTTTGAGTGTTGCCTCGGTTTCACCTTTGCATCTTCAAGGTTGTGAACACTGCTTATCCAGGCACACTTTTCTCTGTGTTCCTTTTAAGTAAAATAGGTTTGTTGATTGTTTTGACGCAGTCTGTTGGAGGAACATCATTCTAAAAAGTCAGAAGTCACAGTGGGTGCCCAGCACTTAGGAAAAGAGCATTTTAAAATTCAGAATATGCAGGTAGTGCACTTCCCAGGTTTGAGACGTGATTGCTAAATATTTTCTTGTTTTCTCTCCCTTTGTTTCTCCCGACCTGGTTCAACAGCCGATTCTGGTGACCAAGACGAGCACACTCTCCAGGAAACAACATTACCACCTGTGAATAGTAGCATCATCTCTGCTCCCATCACGGACCCTTCTCAGAAGTTCCCTCAATACCTACCTCTTTCTGCAGAGGATAATTTAGGTCCTCTACCTGAAAACTGGGAGATGGCCTATACCGAAAATGGAGAAGTCTATTTTATAGAGTAAAGTATACCATTATTCCTACCTGACTTGCTCCTTCTCTTCCTTTTCCCTTCCTTCCTTCCTTCTCTCCAACAGTCAGGGATGTAAATTAAAAACCGGGGGATTGCTCACCCAATCATGGTCTTTCATAATGTTTAACAAGCTTTGCATGAAAAAAATGTAATTAGCCATATCATCCTAGTTATTGAGTCTGAAGACTTTGAGAAAGCGGGAGGTGAGTAACTTCCTTGTAAGGTTACACAACTATTTATGATACATATCAGTTGGACTAACACTGAAGGTTTTATTTAGCCATTAAAAATAATAAACACTTTTTAAAAAATAATTCACATACAGCCTTCTTACCATTGACTTTTAAGACTTCTTCATATGAATACTTCAAAAAGTTCATGGAAAATGAAAGTAAAAGATAAGCTTACTCGGTACAAAAAATAAATATAATTTATTAGAGTATGTGTTTTCCATGAGTTTTTTTGAACACTTTATTTATTGTTATAGGTATGATTCCTTTGTCATATTTGTGATTGGCAAGCGCTTTCTCCAAGTCTGGGTTGTCCATTTTATATATATATATATATGTGTGTGTGTGTGTGTAATATATGTAATTTATATATGTGTGTGTGTGTGTATGTATATATATATATATATATATAAATAATTTGTTTTTTGAGAGAGAGAGAGACCTCCCATCTGCTGGTTCACTGCTCAAATGCTCAGAACCGGGAACTCAGGTCTCCTATATAGGGGGCAGGAACCCAATTAGTTGAGCCTTCACCTCTGCCTCTCAGAGTGTACGTTGTCAGGAAGCTGTAATCAGGAGCCAGAGCTGGGAAGCGAACCCATGCGCTGTGATGTGGGATACAGACATCTAGCCTCTAGGTCACACACTCACCCTTCATTGTTCTAACAGTCTTTCCAAGACCAAATGTGTTGTGTTTTTTTTTTTTTTTTTTTTTTTTTTTTTTTTTTTTTTTTTTTTTTTTTTTTGACAGGCAGAGTGGATAGTGAGAGAGAGAGAGAGACAGAGAGAAAGGTCTTCCTTTGCCGTTGGTTCACCCTCCAATGGCCGCCGCAGCCGGCGCGCTGCGGCCGGCGCACCGCGCTGATCCGATGGCAGGAGCCAGGAGCCAGGTGCTTTTCCTGGTCTCCCATGGGGTGCAGGGCCCAAGCACCTGGGCCATCCTCCACTGCACTCCCTGGCCACAGCAGAGGGCTGGCCTGGAAGAGGGGCAACTGGGACAGAATCCGGCGCCCCTACCGGGACTAGAACCCGGTGTGCCGGCGCCGCTAGGCGGAGGATTAGCCTAGTGAGCCGCGGCGCCGGCCGCAAATGTTCTTGATCTTCATGAGGTCTAATTTGTCAGCTGTTTTCTTTTGTGGATTATGCTTTTGCTGTAGTAGCTATGGAATCTTTGCCTACCTCAAAGCCATTAAAGATTTTTATTATATTTCTTTTAGGAGTTTCGTAGCTTCACATTTTACATTTAGGTCCATGATCCCTTTTAAGTTAAATTTTTTTACATAATACAAGGTGTATGGATCAGTATTTGAGAATATATATATGGATGCTAAAGTCTTTCAAAATGATAAAACTTAAATCCTGTGTAAACATTTGATAATTAACTTTTTCTAAAAAGCTAAAAAATTTTGCAGTTGAAGTGATTCTGAAAGATGTATGATGAATATGATTTTTATAACCAATAAGAATTTTTTTAAATCAATTACTTTGATTCTATTGTTATGTCATTAAGATTCATCTTTTTGGCCGGCGCCGCAGCTCACTAGGCTAATCCTCCGCCTAGCGGCGCCGGCACACCGGGTTCTAGTCCCGGTCGGGGCGCCGGATTCTGTCCCGGTTGCCCCTCTTCCAGGCCAGCTCTCTGCTGTGGCCAAGGAGTGCAGTGGAGGATGGCCCAAGTGCTTGGGCCCTGCACCCCATGGGAGACCAGGAAAAGCACCTGGCTCCTGGCTCCTGCCATCGGATCAGCGCGGTGCGCCGGCCGCAGCGCGCTGGCTGCGGCAGCCATTGGAGGGTGAACCAACGGCAAAAGGAAGACCTTTCTCTCTGTCTCTCTCTCTCACTGTCCACTCTGCCTGTCAAAAAAAAAAAAAAAAAAAGATTCATCTTTTTATATACTACTAAAAATGAAAAAATAGTGGTCAAACTCTCAGGAGAATGAAAGCATAAATGAGTATTCATATGTACATATAGATTGAAACTGAACTACTGTTTGGGCCAGCGCTGTGGCACAGCTGGTTAAGCCACCACCAGCAGTGCTCCGATTCCAACCCAGCTCCCTGTTAATGCCCCTGAGAAACAGCAGAGGATGGCCCAGCTCTGGCCACTGTCACCATTTAGAGAGTGAGTAGATAGAAGATCCATTTGTCCCTCCTCTTACTGACTGTACCTCTGCCTTTCAAGTAAATAAAAATGCTTCTAAAAGAAACCAAACTACTCTTAAATGGCCAGTAAGAAAGGAGAGCATTGCAGAGGAATATAGGAAGGATCTCTCTTTGATAAAGTATATGCTTTCATACCCACATACCGCATATACGGTATGTGTGCATTTGTTTCTGTGGGTATGTAGACAGAATTTCCAGAATTTATGAACAATGTGCATTACGAAGAACTGCACGGATATCAACAACTTCCTTGCATCACAGTAAACATCTTTTAAGTCCATTTCTCCATGAACTCTGTGATGTATCCTTCTATATTTCTTTATGTAGAAAACATCTACAAGTATCTATAAACAGTTGGGTTTGAGTTAAGTAAAAGGAGTTTATTTTCTAATCACATTATACATTTCTGTAGGGTTTTAACTTTTTTTATCTTTAATATGTGTTTTGTAATTAGAGAAAACAATGAAGTTAAACTCAATTTTCCTAAACACATGAGAAAGAGGGAGAACACTTAGGTTCACAAAGCCTGTGTTTTAGTCCTATCTAGGAAGAAGTCTTAGACAACCGAATTAGAGCCCCTGAGTCGTCGACCAACCAGAGGGAGGAAATAATTCATGGTTTCTTCGTATTCCTGGAAAATGCTTATTAAAGAAAGGGATACAAGTTCTGCTCCTAATTCCAGTTTCCTGGTAGTCTGTACCCCAGGAGGCAGCAGGTGAAAGCTTAAGTAGTTGAGTCCCTGCTTCCCGCAAGGGAGGCCTGGATTCGGTACCTCCCTCTCAGCTGTAGTCTGGCCCATTCCCTACCATTATAGGCATTTGGGAAGTGAAGCAGTGCATGGGAGAGTTTCTCTCTGTGTCTATTTCTCTGCTCCCTGTGCCTCTCAAAAAACAAACAAACAAACAAAAAACAGAAGGACTGGAAGATGTCATCTTTTCCCGGGAATTAGGGAAGTATAGTGGTTAAGAACTCACCCCAAAACTCATGCTGTCCACCTCTTTCTAGTTGGTGACCTTGGGAACTTGTGGGGACCTCTTTGCATCTCAATTTTCCATGAGTGGAAAAGGAAGACATGAATGTCAAGAGTCGTACTTACCTTGTCAGTCTGTTCTGAGAATGACAGGAGACAGTGAGCATAAAGTACTTAAGTACTTAGACCAGTTCTAATCAGTGGCCGCTGTTGTCGTTATTACCATTTTTGTCACCATCTTCTGGTTATTACAGAGGAGTACAGACATTGTTAAAAAAAAAAAAAAAACAGGATGTCAGCTGTAAGATCAGGATTTTGTACTTAGCTTTTGCAATAAATTGCCTTTAAAATTATTTCCATTAGTGAGGAAGAACAGTGCTGAGAAAAGGAAAGTATAACAGAGGCATTCTTAGTAATAGAATACAATGTGAGACTCAAATTACTGGAAGAGAAGGCACTAGTAATTTTGCTTAAGAGTGGCTTAATATGTTTGAAAAAAGAAAGTTGGACATGTTCACAGTTAATAAGATGGTGGCCCCAAACTGGCAGCCTTCCATAAAAGCACAATGTTCTACCTACTTCTCATGATTTCCTTTAGCTTTTAGCTGATGTGAAGCTGTTGTTTCATTGAATTAATATTTAATAGAAAATTATATAAAAATGGAGTTTGACAATTGTGAGACTTTTGTCTATAGCTGTCAAAATCCACAGATATTGATTAGTTACATACTATTTATATCTTTAACTTAAATAACCTCGTTACTGAGTTGTATGTTTCATTCTCATAAACTGCCGCTTAGATGATTGTTTATTTAAGATTTATTTTATTTACTTGAAAAGTAGAGTTACAGAGAGATTAGGAGACAAAGAGTGACCTTCCATATACTGATTCACTCCCCAAATGACCATCATGGCCAGGGCTGGAACAGGCTGAAACCAGGAACCAGGACCTTCTTCCAGGCCTCCCACATGGCTGCAGGGGCCCAAACACTGGGACCATCTTCTGTTGCTTTCCTAAGCACATTAGCAGGGAGCTGGATCAGAAGTGGAACAGCTGAGACTTAAACTGGTTCCCATATGGGATGCTGGCATCACAGGTAGTGGCTTAACCCACTAGGGCACAGCACCAGCCCCAGATGATTTCACATTGAATAGCAAGTTAAATTTCATTACAATTGAGTCTGCTTTGTTTTATGCATGTGTATATATATTTGAGCATGTATTAGTTTTGTGGTTTGTGGGAAACCTAAGAGATTTTGGAAAGCAAAAAGCACATGTAAATATCAAGCATGAATTTAGAAACTCTGGATATTGTGTGGAAAATGAACATAAGACTCTGAAAGGAGAAGCAAATAAGGCAGACCGGCTAAGGAGCTTAGGATCAACGAACAACAGACAGGGAGTTGCTTGACCTTTCTTTCCTGGTGGGGTGGGGGGAGGAAGAGAGAGAGAGATCACTCCCTAAATGGCCACAATGGCCAGGATTGGACCAGGTTGAAGCCAGGAGCCAGGAACTGCATCCTCATCTCCC
The DNA here is from genome assembly GCF_051225735.1 of Oryctolagus cuniculus. Lineage (NCBI taxonomy): Eukaryota > Metazoa > Chordata > Mammalia > Lagomorpha > Leporidae > Oryctolagus > Oryctolagus cuniculus. Next base: position 85,470,725 of record NC_142876.1, read on the forward strand.
AGATGAGTGGAAGGGGTCCAAGGCCATCCTCTGCTGTTTTCCCAGGAAAGAGGCCTCCTTCACAGCAGTGTTATTTCAACAGTGGCTGTAGTGCAGCCAACCCACAGAATAATCTGCATTTGCAACCTCACCTGCACCAGCCAAGGTCAGGTGGGGAACCACAACAACGTGCTACAGGGTGTGACAAGCAGCCCAGCCCTCCCTGGCTGCTGTTTCCACAAAGGCTCAGCATCCAGCTGGCCCTGTGATTGCAAGTGGGCAGTAAGAGTAGACTGCAGAGCCCACGTGCTGGGGGTGTGGACCTCCACGCCCACCTGGCATCAAAGACACACCCTCTGCTAACTCCCCACTGGCGTGGTGTCAGGATGTTTAGAGAGAAAAGAATCAGAACAGATGCTGGTACCTGTAAGTGGTCAGATGAGTAGTCCTGGTGGCAGTGGTTGTTACTGTTTTTCAATTTTTAAAAAAGATTTATTTTTCACTTGAGAGTCAGAGTTACACAGAGAGAGGAGAGGCAGAGAGAGAGAGGTCTTCCATCCGATGGTTCACTACCCAATTGGCTGCAATGGCCAGAACTGCGCCGATCCGAAGCCAGGAACCAGGAGCTTCCTCTGGGTCTCCCATGTGAGTGCAGGGCCCAAGGACTCTCTCCATCTTCGACTGCCCTCCCAGGCCATAGCAGAGAGCTGGATGGGAAGAGGAGTAGCCGGGATTAGAACCGTTGCCCACATGGGATGCTGGCGCTTCAGGCCAGGGCGTTAACCGGCTGCACCACAGCGCCAGCCCCATTTCACTTTCTTCATTGTGTTTTTCCTTTTGTTACAGTTTTTAAAACAATTTATTTATTTGAGAGGCAGAGTTACAGAGAGAGGAAGAGAGAGAGAGAGCAAGCTTCCAACTCCTGGTGTACTCCCTAAATGGCAATAGCATGTGCCAGGCTGAAGTCCAGAACCTGGAACTCCATCCAGGTCTCCCATGTGGGTGGCAAGGGCCATTTTGCACTGCCTTCCCAGACGCATTAGCAGGGGGCTGGATCAAAAGTGGAGCAGCCAGGACTCCAGTGCTCATTTGAGCTGTTGGCATCACAGGTGGTGGTTTAACGTCCTGTGCCAAAACACCAGCCCCTCTATTAGCACAACTGAATTGACATGTTTTTCACTTAAGACAGGATTTTATTTTTAACAATTAATATGATTTTAGTCCAAAGTAACAAATAATGCCACTTCCTTCTAACCCCATATTTATAACCTAAACTAAGAGGAAAAAGTTAAGTAACTGACTAAATTTCAAAAAAATTTTGGATCCGGCACAGTGGTATAGTGGGCTAAGCCTCCGCCTGCAGCACTGGTATTCCATGTGGCTGCTGGTTCTAGTCCAGGTTGTACTTCTTCTAGTCCAGCTCTCTGCTGTGGCCTGGGAAAGCAGTAGAAGGAGGCCCATGTCCTTTTTGCCTCACACTCTCGTGGGAAGACTTGGAAGAATCTCCTAGCTCCTGGCTTTGGATGAGCCCAGCTTTGGCCCTTGTGGTCATTTGGGGAGTGAACCAGTGGAAGGAAGATCTCTCTCTCTTTCTCTGTCTCTGTCTCTGTCTGTCTATAACTCTGCCTCTTAAATAAATAAAAAAATGTTTTTTTTTTTTTCTTAATTGATTTTTATTTCTGGTTTGTAGCCAGAATGAGTAGACTTGGAGTTCCTTCCCCCACTCGCTTTGCTGCATGGGGTGGATGTGGAGGCCCTGGCAGAACTTTGTCCCCGTGGTCTCAGTCTGCTGTGGAGGCAGAAAAGCTGTGTCTATGTAGCCGTCCTCATGATCTTCCCAACGTGGTGGAAAAGCAGTGTCCGTGTGGACATTTTTGCACACTTTGATCTTCAAGGCTTGGCTCACTGTTTGTACAAACACTTCATCCAGAGTCAGGCTGTGCCCTCTGGAAGGCAGTTGGGGCACATGCTTAGTTGCTTGGCCCCGGTGCTGTTTATGATAGGTAATTTGGAGTTGTCCTCAGTATGTCCCAAGCATAATTCAGGACACTATGATTAATGGTGTGTTTTAGTCACTTTGAGCCACTTGAGAGAGTTGAGGGAGTCTCACACTGTCATTAGAATTCTTATATATCGGCCGGTGCTGCGGCTCACTAGGCTAATCCTCCGCCTTGTGGCGCCGGCACACCAGGTTCTAGTCCCGGTCGGGGCGCCGGATTCTGTCCCGGTTGCCCCTCTTCCAGGCCAGCTCTCTGCTGTGGCCCGGGAAGGCAGTGGAGGATGGCCCAAGTGCTTGGGCCCTGCACCCCATGGGAGACCAGGAGAAGCACTGGCTCCTGCCTTCAGATCAGCGTGGTGCGCCGGCTGCAGTGCGCCGGCCGTGGTGGCCTTTGGAGGGTGAACCAACGGCAAAGGAAGACCTTTCTCTCTGTCTCTCTCTCTCACTGTCTAACTCTGCCTGTCAAAAAAAAAAAAAAAAAGAATTCTTATATATCATGGGGATAATGAGTAAAGTAGCAGCCTTCCATGTGAATTCCAGGACTTAAGATTTAAGTCATAGACAAATTTAAAATGATGTTTTCTCTTTGACGAATGTGAAGATTAGAAAATAAGTCTAGACAAGAGCAGACAGGATAGGCAAGGAGTATCATTTGTAACTCATTTTTTGTAAATAAAAACTGGTATTTCATTTCCAGCTTTCAGTAAAGGGGCAATTAATTATACCTTAAGAAGGTAAGAAGCCTGCTCAAGACCTTCCCCAAGCCAGTGTGTTATTCCAAACTCAGGCTCTCCTCTGGTTTGAGTTTGATGTTGGAAAGTATCTTTATTTTGGTTGGGGAGCAGGTATTTCAAAATTTCTTCTGTCACTGGGCTTTTGGCTATTTTGGTTTTAAACAACTTTCTTGTTTTTGTTCCTTCTTTGCAGCCATAATACAAAAACAACATCTTGGTTAGACCCTCGGTGCCTGAATAAGCAGCAGAAGCCCCTGGAAGAGTGTGAAGATGATGGTAAGGACAGGGAAGGTCTTGGGTTCAGTGAGGTGGGGGCGTGTTCCCAGGTGCAGGTTCTGAAGGGTGCTAAGAAGGGCAGTGGAGTTGTAACAGTTTTGGAAAGGTAATCCAGTTTCTAGTAAGTGTGCTGTGGTTTACCAAAGTGGAGGAAGTCAGAATTGCTGCAGAAGAACCATTTGTTCACATCTAGAAGCAGGTGCACAGCAACAACTCCATCAGAAACAGAACTTCAGCACAGTCTGAAACCATTCAGATGCAGGCATGTCTTCCCACTCGAGAGACCAGGAGCCTCTAGAAAATTCTAGAAACATAGAAACCAAAGATGTTGGGGCCACTCACACTGGACCTTCAATCTACGTTTTGAAAATCATTGGGGATGGCCGGCGCTGTGGCCCACTTGGCTAATCCTCCGCCTGCGGCGCTGGCACCCTGGGTTCTAGTCCTGGTTGGGGCGCTGGATTCTTTCCCAGCTGCCCCTCTTCCAGCCCAGCTCTCTGCTGTGGCCCGGGAAGGCAGTGGAGGATGGCCCAAGTCCTTGGGCCCTGCACCCACCTGGGAGACCAGGAGGAAGCACCTGGCTCCTGGCTTGGGATCGATACAGCACGCCGGCCGTAGCAGCCATTTGGGGAGTGAACCAATGGAAGGAAGACCTTTCTCTCTGTCTCTCTCTCACTGTCTAACTCTGCCTGTCAGGAAAAAAAAAAAACAAAAAACAAAAAACACTGGGGACAAAAATCAAGATGCCCTCTTGAATTCTATGTATTTTATGACTCTATTAATTTCCCCATCTTGAGTGTAAATAATGCAGATACTGCATTTAATTTAGGAATCACTGTACAACTTAGAACATACCTAGAGTATCTGAAAAGTGTATGCTACCAAGAAAGAGACAAAGGTATTAGCCAGAGCCCTTCCTCCTGGTTAATCTCGGAAACACACTAAAAATCAGAATTTTTTAAAAAGATTTATTTATTTATTTGAAAGTCAGAGTTACACAGAGAAAGGAAAGGCAGAGAGAGAGAGGTCTTCCATCTGATGGTTCACTCCCCCATTGGCTGCAGTGGCCGGAGATGCGCCGATCCGAAGCCAGGAGCCAGAAGCCTACTCCAGGTCTCCCATGCGGGTGCAGGGGCCCAAGGTCTCGGGCCATCTTCCACTGCTTTCCCAGGCCATAGTAGGGAGCTGATCAGAACAGGAGCAGCTGGGTCTTGAACCGGTGACCATATGGGATGCTGGCACTTCAGGCCAGGGCCTTAACCCGCTGTGCCACAGCGCCAGCCCCAAAATAAGAATTTTTGTTAAAAAAGCTTATTTCAGAGCTTTGGAGTTTGTAATTCCTTCTGTTTTTTTCCAGTTTACAGATGTTTATCCTAAGTTCTATGAAAATTATTTTTTGACATGGACATACAGCTTACTTTGCATCTCATTATTCACTTGATACTTGAACTAGTACAATTATTGAATAAAAATTCAAGTAAGATAACATAATTTTATTAGTTTGTCCCTTAGTGCAGAGGTATTGTATATATACATTTGAGGTTTGTTTTTGAATGTATTTTTTTTTTAATTTTTTAAAAACTTATTTGACAGAGAGAGGGAGAGAGAGAGAGAAAGGTCTTCCTTCTGTTGGTTCACTCCCCAAATGGCTGCCACAGCCGGTGCTGCACCTTTCCAAAGCCAGGAGCCAGGTGCTTCCTACTGGTCTCCCATGCGGGTGCAGAGGCCCAAGCGCTCGAGCCATCCTCCACTGCCCTCCCGGGCCACAGCAGAGAGCTGGAGTGGAAGAGGAGCAACCGGGACTAGAACCCGGTGCCCATATGGGATGCCAGTGCCCAAGGTGGAGGATTAACCAAGTGAGCCACGGTGCCGGACCCCTGAATGGATTTTAAAGTATAACCCTGTTGAAATCTTGTCCTGAAAGATCTCTTTGTTTCACGAGAGTACTTCCAAAAATTCATGGGAAAATAGCATTAAAACATAGGTTTATTTTGGTGCAAAAATGTTTTGGAATCCGTGCATAGGTTTTCTCATGAAAATTTCATGAAAGATACATGTTGTGATAAAACTATGTGTGAATTTCAAAGCAGTTGTGCACCAAAATGAATCCGTCTTTTAATTCTGTTTTTAACACATTTTTTTTTAAAGTGCATTTATACAGAGTTTGCAGATGACATTGAATTGTGTGCAGTTGTGTGCTCATATTTAACTGAGTAACTTCGAGTGTAAATACAAGTCCTCTGACTTAGGAGACATGACTGCCATGCTCATTCTATTTTGGTGGCTTGCTCCATTTCCTGTGGAAAGAGTGGGACAGGTTTGGTCAGCTCTTAGTATTTTGCCTGCTCAGAGAATAATGAACTGTCTTGTTTATTCAAATGTTCTGTTTAATATATAACACTTAGGTGACCAATTTTCAAAGATCAGAACATAAAACACATTGAACCATAAAACTTCACAGAACAAAATTTAATCTTTATTTGATGCCTGATGATTTTGAAAGCAATTTAGACACTCTTATTACAGTATCTTCAATGTCAATACCCGTTCTAATTATACTGGGACTGTATAAAAATGCCTGTTAATATAATTTCCTTGATGTTAGAAGACTGCAGTAGCTTTTACTGAGAAACCACTATTGGTGGAATAGAAGTATTGAGTAGAGTTAATAACTGTTTTTGTTACCGAATCTTGTCATTTTTAATTCTTGGAATTCTTATCATTTGTGCTAATGTTATTTCCTTTGTGGTGTGTCTTCATACCAAATGCAGTTAGTTTAGTTAATTATCCCCTCAACATTAGCATTCATGTATTCTGTTTCTAGTTGAAATTATATGTGTGTCTGTGTGTCTGTACACACCAACAGTGTAAATATATAAACAGATCATGGCAAGTATCAGTGTGCACTTTCTGTTGCTTGTTAACACACAGCTACTTTGTGTTATTGATTATATAATTACACAAAGCAGAAAAATGGGATTGGTTATAAATATTGTTCTTGTCCCTATAGGTCATATGCACATGGACTATAAGTGTAGTGTCATACTTAATTATTATAAAGATTTTATATTTGTTAATTTCTGTCTCAAAAATAAATGAAAAGCTAGTTGGGGATTTTTGATCTTCAGTGTGTAACATGTTATTACTGTTTGTCTTGTTTAACAAAAAGTCTTCCACCTAGCCTTTGAGCCCCAGACCAATACTTTAATCTACCTGGTTGATAGTACCAACTGGTTGTATCCAGGGACTTCAAACTGAGTCTGGTTAGGGCTGAACTAATGGTCTTTGTCCCCAAAATCTGGTCCTCTCTAACTGTTCCCTAACTCTATTTAGGATAGATCCATGCATATTTAAAAATTCCCTTGATCTACCTACCACCTTGTTGACACCCATTTCTAAGGCATGAAACCATCTGAATTCTGAGCCCCGAGATGTCACTGAATTCCACTCACTGTGTTTTTCAGCACTCTGCCACCACTCGTGACTCTTTCTATGCTGCATACAGAGCAGTCTTTTAACGTCAGTGGGATGATGTTATTGCTGACCAGCCCCAGGACCAAGCCCTGTTCAGTGCCTCGCTTGTCTGCTCAGTAACTGTCAAATGTATAACTTGCTTGTGAAAGCCTGGTGTGGTTCAGCCTCGCTAACTTCTCTCTCCCTCCTGCTTTCGGCTCTCTGCTCCTCATCCCTGCTCATCCTCGATGAGTTCCCACCCCATAACAGTCGGCTGTGCAGTTCTCTCTTCTTGGGATTCACATGCAATCACACAGAGTCACTGAACCTCTTCCATATTCAAGTGCATTCTCAGACCTTAAGATGTATCAAGGAATGTGACGCACAAAAGCCTTGCTTTTGCAGAGCTTATGTTGTAATCATTTTTCACTCAGGCCTTTTTGTTACATTTTGCAAGTTCTTCAGTTTGCATCCCTGGGATTTTTTCCCATAATCTTGCCCCCAGATGTGATATAGTCACCTTATTATGAATGTTACTCTAGAGCACTTAGTGTGGTCCTAATTTATTGAAATGAGCTCTGGACTCGTCTCCTCTTCCACAAGGTTGGGAATGTGTCTGATTATGCTCATTTTGATATCTCTGTCACCCAGCACGGTGACTGACACCTTATAAGTGCCAGTTCATTGAAGAAGTGAATGTGTGTTCCCAAAGACATTCCAAGCTAATATACAAGTGGGCATTTTCACAAGGATTTTGTGTCAGAAACAATGTCAGTCAGAACTCACTATTGGCTTTGAGTAGGGCTGTTTGGGTGACTTTTGATTGTCTCACTCATTCAAGAAATACTGAGTACCTAACATGTTCCTGAAGCTGTAGTGGGCACTGAGCACATGGCTGCGGGGAGAAGAGGCTGGATCCCTCTTTTCCCTCTCTCTGTGGGCTTGCAGTGGAAGGGACAGCCACCTGTTCTGTAGCCATGGAGACTTTGATGGCAGATGACTTTGGTGTGCTGTCCTGTGTTCTTGGCAGTAATAAAATGTTGTACTCCCAGCTAGAGGAGACCGAGGATGGACAGGTTTTTGACTTGCTTTGCTCACTGAAATTATTGAGAGCATTTTCATTCTAATATTTCGGAGCTGTTTGACATTGAAAACGTGTACACATATAAGCATTAAACAGTGAACTCTGCTCCCTGTGCTCCTTTGGGGCAGCTGTCAAGCCTCCTTTCCTTGATACACATCGTCGTGACATCATGCATCTTTCTAGCTCCGTTTTGGAAGACATTGAGCTCATTAGACCATCTACATTCTCATGTGGACCTCATGTGCCATTGCTCAGCAGCTGTATTAGTTGTAAGTTAAGTAATGCTTTCATGGTGAGTGTAATTGCCTCCCTGATTAGAGGCTTATTGAAGGATTAAAAGAACTGATATTGAAAGGTCTGTAACAGCTTTGTTTGCTCCAAATAATTTCTGTTACAAGTGACTTCCTACTTAAGAACATCGAAACCGCAAAAAGTGTTTGTCATCTTTTACAACCAATCAAATCCTGTTTTGACATGCAAGGAAATGAGCCATGTAATTATTTTGTCAATATCGGCTCTTCCCCTCTTGTGATTTACACTGAGGCCATGTGAGTTTACTAGCCAAGCCAATGTAATAAGCCACAACACAGGTAAGGACAAATTAAAAGGGGTGTGTGTGCTGCTATTTTTCTGAAGGAAATTTCTTTCTTGGTGCTGGTATCTGAATTTTTCTTTGTCTCTTTTCTGTCTCATTCCTGTTATTCCTTTGGAGAAGAAGGGGTACACACCGAGGAGCTGGACAGTGAACTAGGTAAACCCTCCCTTGCTTGCTACAGCTGCATGACGGGCCCTGCATTGGTTTGTCCGTGGTGAATTGCTTGATTTCTCTGTGTCTTTAGTTTGCACTTCCCCAATCATGATTTTTCTCTCCAGCTGATCCACAAAAGGTCAGTCTCATAACCCATGTGTCTGCCAACAACACAAAGGGGTGTAATGTGTTATGTCCACAAAGAAAAAGTCAGCGAATTGAGTCTAGAACGAGAGCAAAGACTAATGTAAGGATTGCTGCAGGGGTAATTGCAATAAAAGAATTGCAGTGATTAATTGAGCAGTTAATAAGCCTTCAGGTCATACTGTTATTAAGTCACGGACCACATACTCTTGACTTGGTCACTGTGATGGATGGCTCGGCGACCAGATGCATTCTTCCTGTGTGCTGTTTTCCTCAGAATATGTATGACAATGTCAATCCAGTCTTGACTGCTCCAGCGGTTGTAGTTCAGGAATCATTCACATTAATGCATGGTGCCAAACCCTTTTTCCTTTATTATTAGAAAATACTGAATTCTGTTCCCTGCTAAGTTACGTGGTTTATGGTTCAACTTTGAACAGTGTTAACCTTGGTTTGCATTCCATCTAATGCATCCACAGAGGGATACAGAGGAAACCACAGCATTCAACTCTGTTGTAGATAAAGCCCTTTGCTGTTTGTAAATTGACAATAGTGTTTGTTTGGTTTTGTTGTTAAGGATTTATTTTTTATTTGTTTGAAAGGTAGAATTGCATAGATGGAAGGAAAGGAACTGGGGAGGGAAAAAGTGGGGAGAGGAGGGGTGGGAGAGAGAGAGAGATTGAGAATCTTCCATCCACTGACTCACTTCCCAAATTCCTGCAACAGCCAGGGCTGTGCCATGCCAAAGCCAGGATACTAGAGCTTCCTTTGGATCTCCAACATGGGTACAGGGGCCCAAGCACTTGGGCCATCTTCTGCTGCTTTCTTGGATGCATTAACAGGAAGCTAGATCAGAAGTGGAGCAGCTGGGACTCAAACCAGTGCCTATTTGGGATGCTGGCATCTCAGGCGGAAGCTTAACCTGCTATGCCACAATGCCAGCCCCAGTTTTTTTTTTTTTTTTTAAGTAGAAAATTAATTAACATCAGTATGAATTGAAATGTCTTAAGCTTATTTAATATACCTAGTCTTTTTACAATTGACTTAGGACCTGAAAATATATACATATTTAATGTAGATTATTGCTTTGATTTGGTTTTGTTTTTCTTACATAATCAGTCATGATTGATTTGAATTATGATATAATAAAATTTAGCTCTTATATAAAAATCTAATTTTTCTTATTGTTTGGAAAGTATCCTCTTGCATGGACATGCAAGAGAGAGTCAATAACTATTGAAGGATTTATTTTTTTTTTAATGTTTAGTAAGTTACCCTTGTAGTCATGATGGTAGGATTACCCTGCAGCTCAATCTGTGTGATAAGATAATTGGAACCTAATTTTATTAAAAATGAACTATCAGAGCCAGCCCTGAGTTATACCAGGTAAAGCTGCCACCTGCATTGCCGGCAGCCTATATGGGCACCAGTTCAAGTCCTAGCTGCTCCACTTCCAATCCAGCTCCATGCCAATCCTGGAAAAACAGTGGAAGATGGTCCAAGTGCTTGGGCCCCTGCACCCACATGGGAGATCTGGAAGAAACTCCCGAATTCTGGCTTCAGATCGACCCAGCACTGGCCATTGCAACCATATGGGGAGTGAACCAGCAGATGGAAGACCTCTCTTTCTCTGTATCTCTCTCTCGCTCTCTCTCTTTTTTTTTTTTTTTTTTTTTTTTTTTTGACAGACAGGTAGAGTGGACAGTGAGAGAGAGAGACAGAGAGAAAGGTCTTCCTTCTGTTGTTTCACACCCCAGTGGCCGCCTCGGCCAGCACATTATAGCTGGTGCACCATGCCAATCCGAAGCCAAGAGCCAGGTGCTTCTCCTGGTCTCCCATGCAGGTGCAGGGCCCAAGCACTTGAACCATCCTCCACTGCACTTTCTGGCCACAGCAGAGAGCTGGACTGGAAGAGGAGCAACTGGGACAGAATCGGGCACCCCAACCGGGACTAGAACCCAGTGTGCCAGCGCCTCAGGCGGAGGATTAACCTAGTGAGCCGCGACGCTGGCCACTCTCTTTTTCTGTCTCTGTAACTCTGCCTTTCAAATAAATAAATCTTTTTTTAAAATGAACTTAGCAACCCATTGATATTAAATTGTGTAGATAAAGTTGTATAAGACCTAACTCAATTTTCCTTATGCAAAACGAGTGTGTTTATTGTTTATTTCCTATTTCTATTCTGTTAGATTTTTCAGTATCTCAACAGTAGTACCTTCTCCCTTCAATAGGAGCAAGGGAGAAATGTGTCGTACTATAGACATGGTCCCAGTGTGTGCTGCTAGGAAGAGTAGAGATAGGACCCTTGATTTTTGTCTACACATGTGCACACGTATGCTGTGTTCCATTACATTCATTCCAGATTCCACTGACAAGCCCACTGCCCATTTTCTTAATAAGAGGCTCGTAATTTCACACAATAGCCACTGTCAGGTTTTCTGTGAACAATGCGATTCCAGATGTGACAAGGAAACCCTCTCTCTAATCTGCCTCTGGGAGGCGTGGGTGGTTGGCTTGGGTGTTGGACACAGATCATTTGATTATAGAGTTGTCATTTCTGAACTCTTTTCTGTGAGCTGGGTCAGTAGCTCCATTATGCACTTTGAGTTTGCACAATTTATCACCTGTTCTGCAGATATCTCCCCAGAATTCTAAAGCACCCGCAGGACCTTCATTGGGAACAATAGGGGATTCATGTGATGAAGCCAACCAGGAGCAGTAGACATGAGAAATTGAGTTCCCCTCTCAACCAAAACTAAGTCAGCATTTTGATGTTTATCTCTGATATTCCCATCTGTACACTGACAAATCTCTTTAGAAAAGAGCTCAGAACATTTACTCAATATTTGCTTCTGTGGTGACAAAGTAGGGCAGCATGGGATTTTCAGAAGGGAGAGTAGTAGCAAGCACCAAGGCCCTGGAAATCTGATCTGTCCCTTTTGTCCTTTCTTGGAACAGCTGCCATTTTTTTGGGAGCACTTCCTGTGTTCCAGGCACTGTACTGTGGGTTTTACAAGCTTCTTTGCTTTTAATGCATCGTTGTCTTTTGAGAGAAACCCAAGAGAAAGACTTAGGTCCAAGATAAGTAACAGATAAGACCAGAAGGGTTAGTGCTAAGGCTCAACACCCAATCCGAGCAATGCCAGAAAAGTCGTAGCTCCTCCTGAAGTCTATGTTTTAGATTGTATAGTCTGGTCTACTTCCTGGCAGTGTTTAGGTAGATGCCTCTCTAGGATTCTTCAAAGCATTCATTAAAAAAAAGAATCATAATGTTATCACTTTCGAGGCTTACATATTTTCTGCCATGTTCAATTTTTTTAGAACCAAATGGCAAATTGTAGGACAAACATCTTCCTTTTTAAAATCCATGACCCATTTCTATTTTCAGCTTTAGAAGACTAATTCCTGTGATTAAGTTAATCACCACATTGGAAGTGAGAAATCTATCGTTTCAATGTAAAATGAGTTTTAACTTGAGCAACTGGAAGATGCCTGGAGTTTGTGGTATCTGTTCTGGAGGATGTGTTTAAATTGAGGCATGTCCAGTAGTGTCAGTTGACTGGCTCCATTTCTGGACCCCAGAATGTTAAATTGTCGACTAGGTGACAGGTGAAAAGGCAAGAGTAGCTTCTTTTCCTATACCTTCCTTAGAGTTCCATCAAAACACACACAATGTGGTTAGATTTTCTGCTAAGATAGTGCCCTTGTATTTATCTTTGTATCCCTAATAGCTAACACATTCTCAGGCAAACAGTAGGTGCTCAGTAGATGTTTTTCAGATTAATAATGGAGTGAATTGAATGCTTAATGTTTTTCCTGTTTTATCTGAAGACCATGAGGTCAGATATTTCAGATTGTCAGATTGCTGATTTTGCAGAGAGGTCTGGTTTAATTAAATACAGTGCAATCCCCTCCAACTTCACCTACTCTTCTACCCCATACAAATGTGTGACTGTGCACCAATTTGCATTTTTTTAATCTTCGATTTTTCAACTCTTTGGAAATATTTTCCTGATTTATTTTCATTTAAATGGTAATTTCCAGCTTTGTAAGGGGAAACCATTTTTCAGGCATTTGATTTGCATCAGGCCACAGGACTCGGTATATAAAGCAAGTCAAGTTGTATCAACATCTGCAAATTGGACGTGTCTTGCATTTTAGTAGCTTATGTCTTCTAGAATTCAAAGACTTTTTTAAAACTTGCTAAGTTTAAAAAAATAAATAAATAAATTAGAAGAAAAGGGGAAAACCTGTCTCTTTGTGTGCAGATAGGTAACATGTGGAGCAAAAATCATGAAATTAACATCTCTTGATGTACAGCCAAATCTTAACAAAACATAAACTTTGAATGATTAGTCTGTGTTGATGTGCACCCGGCTGCCTTCATTTCCATCTGCAACTGTTTATGGCATTTGTAAGCTCTCTATTCTGATGAAAAGGACATTATTTGAAAATAGTGACCACCCAGTTCCTTGAATTGAGAAAAGATGATTTTGAAATAACTGATATTTCAAGTGTTGGTAGTATTCCATTCAAGTTAGTCTTAACCAGCTACTTCTAGGCATACTGATTCATCTTGGAGTAAGCTGTTACACAGGCTAGCTTTGACTACGTATATTGAAACAGTTTTAAAATTGAGTCATTTCATTGCTGCCATGCCTGAAAGGATTGTTTAATGACACAGAACACAAAACAGTTAATTCTTTCACTGAATGAATTCATCTGAGGCAATGGGCCCTCCCATAGTAACAGTCTTGTTCATGGAATTCACTAATTTGTAGTTGGTAAAGTTATGCTCTTTGATATGAAACCTTATAAAGTCCAGTCCAGTAGAACATGATTGAACTTTCAGAGGGGCACATACATTCCCCCTGTGCCACTGAAGGATAAAGCTATCCCTCATAAGTAGTGAGTTCTTGGGGAGCAGGACCTGTGTTCCTGCTTTCATAGGTAAAGCTCTAGGGAAGATGGACTGGCCCACACACAGTAGTGAAGTGATTGATTCCTGCAATTCAGAAACCCTACTCCATGTAGGCATTTTATTTACTCCATAGCTTTCTTAAATAGGAACCAGGAGAAAATAAGATGCAGATTTGATTTTATTCCGGTGAGAGCATAACAACACTATTGTATTGCAAATGAAAAGGTAGTCTAGAAAATGTTAAGGTAGTCTAGAAAGAAAAAGGAATTGTGGATACTGAAGGTAGGAACAAGGCACTCAAGACTAGTTTCAGCTGTAGTTCCATTGAACTGTAACTTAGTAGTTGCTTTAGAATAAAGGCGTATGGGAACTGCATTTTATTAAAGTTTATTTTCTTGAGAAAAATAACAGTAGATGAAGGATGGCTTTTCATGTAGAGAATATACTGATAAAAATAATACATGCTATCGGGGGGAGGCAGTTAGGATGAATAGTTTGAATTGGCGTTAAGGCATTTGGTTGAGGCTTTCTCTTTTTGTCTAACTCAGTTGTTGAAAATCTCTAAATTTTTTTTGAGAATGTACACTTTTTGCTCTAAACATGGTTTATTTTTCAGAACTGCCTGCTGGTTGGGAAAAGATCGAAGACCCTGTCTATGGTATCTACTATGTAGAGTAAGTGCCTGTTTACAATGTACATGGTTCTTTGTGCTCCTCTATTGATTTACATGGATGCTAGACAGACTTCTCATCATGGCAAGAGTCACACTAAATAACCATAAAATAATATTAATTTTATAATGGAGATGTGTGTATATATATTTAAGATTTATTTATTTGAAAGGCAGAGTGACAAAGAGGGAAGGAGAGAGAGACAGACAGAAATAGATCTTCCATCATTGGTTTACTCCCTTGATGCCTGCAACAGCTAGAGTTGGGCCAGGCTAAAACTAGGAGCCAGGAACTCTTTCTGGGTCTCCCACATGGGTGGCAAGAACCGAAGTACTTGGGCCAACATCGACTACCTTCCCAGGCACATTAGCAGCAAGCTGAATTGAAAGCTGAGTAGCTGGAACTTGAATTGGCACTCCAATATAGGATGTGGGCATCCCCAGTGGCAGCTTAACCTGTCACCACAGTGCCCACGTATGTGTACATTTTAATGAACAAGAAAATATATGCAGTTGGCTGGCATTGTGGCACAGCAAATTAAACTGCTGCCTGCATTGGTGTCATGCTGGTTCAAGTTCTGACTGCTCTACTTCAGATCCAGCTCCCTGCTAATGAACTTGTGGAAGATGGTCCAAGAAGTTAGACCCATGCCAATGACGTGGGAGACCTGGATGGAGTTTCTGACTCCTGGCTTCCTCCCTGACCCAGCCTTGACTGTTGCAGCCATCTGGAGAATGAGCCAGTGGATGGAAGATCTCTTTCTGTATCTCCCTCTCTCTCCCTGTCACTCTGCCTTTCAAATAAATAAACATAAATCTTCAAAAAAGAAAATATGCAGTAACTCTGAATTTAACATGCCATGTTATTAAATTTAGAAGAGCAAGATCCGTTTTGTTTATTTCACTAAGACCCAGCCAAGTCAATTAAGAAAAGAGGGGTTTGTTGGACTTGATGAATAAGAGTTGTTCATCTTCAGGAGGACAGGGACCTGTTTAGCCTCCTTTTTGCCCTGCCCAGATCTGAACTTCTCATTCATTGTTATTTCTTCGCTCACACATTCTCCAAAGGTAAGATAGATCTTAATCATTTATCAAATGTTGCCAAGAACAAGCAGGAAGTGGCAACTCTGGCTGAGCTACAAGGCCTTGTGCACCCCATGCCTGTCCCTTGCTGGAGAACCCTACACATGACTTCTGATGATTTCCAAGCCCTTCTTGGGTCCTGTTCACTATGTGCCGTATTCCAGCATTGGGCTCACTCTGCTTTCAGCAGAACCACTGATGATAGGAAAAAGATACTCAAGAGATAGGACATTGACAAAATAGGCTTCGTGCCATTTCCTGTAAGAAAGATGAAAGAGAACTAATAAAAGACAAATAAATGCCAAATAAATGTATCATCATAACATTCTCTGTTAGGATGAAGATGGGGTGTCTCAGCCTCATGTTGCTGGCTGTGAAATGTTATCTGTACAATGCCATGGTAATGGGAGCATATGATACACAAATGCCAGACCGTAAAATGCCCAGTCAAATATTGTGTAAAATTATGAGTTCAGAGTAGCAAGTGTTCTTGGCCAGTCCTAATATTGCTTCCTCTTTAACTGACACAGTGGATTGGCATTTTGGGGTATGATGAAGAAGCAAATGCGGCCATTATCTCGCCATTTATAGGAGTAAAATAATGTCCTTTGTTTGCCCCCAAAGATTATTTTTCTTGTAGGTGTATGGTGAGGTTTCTCCTATTTGGGGCTCCTTTTGTCTTGCCCTTCATCTTGTTTGTGCATTAAGAGAGAAAAAGGAACAGGTGAGAACAGCTGTGACCACCAAAGAGACATGGTTTGAGAGGCAGGTTGCCATCCTGCCCTTCAGTTCTCGATTCTGTGTCTTTTAATATGTGATCTCCATGTTTATTAATGTTTCTTTGAAAATTGCCAGCAAGAATTAGGACATAAAAAATTTTAATAGGAATTAAAGGTAATCAATTTATCTGTTTTGACACAGCTGCTTTTAAAAATAAAGCCTGATTTTAAAATATATATCTTTAGTGTTCTAAATAAGTATATGATAAGTATATTCCCTAACTTCTAAGAAATAAAATGGTTTTGAATTAAAGTATAAACACACAAACATATTGGGACTTTCAGCTTAGCAGTTACGGTGTTTGTTAGCATGTCCACATATGGTTTTGCAGTACCTGGTTTCTATACTGAGCTTCAGCTTCTGGCCTTGAGAGATAGCAATGAGTAACCAAGTGATGGGTTTCTGCTATCCATATGAGACACCTAGCTTGACTTCCCAGCTCCTGGTTTCAGCCCCCTAGCCAATACAGGCATTTGCAGAATGAACCAGAAGATGCAGGCTCTCTCTTGTTTCTGTCTGCCTCTCAAATAAGTAAATTTAAAAAAAAATTTGAAATTCATACTTTTTTTATAATACTTGTTTTCCCTGAACTTATAGATGGCCTTCATATGTATGGATTTCAGAAACTTTTTTTGCCCAAATAAACATACCTTTAATTCCAATTTCCATAACATTTTGAAATGTATAGCCCATATATACACACCCACACTAAATAAGGCCATTGTAAAAGCCATCTTTGTGTATATATTTTCATATGTGTGTGTGTGTGTGTGTGTGTGTGTATTTGCCATGACCTTACCAATCTGGAGGCCATTCAAAAGTTCTGAATCTCTGCCACTTTGAACACGTCACATCTGCTTAGGTCAGCTATATTTGCAGTTTCTTTGCCTTACAGCTATACTTTTAATCCTTTTCCCAGGTCTGTTGATCACAATAGTCAACAGATGTTGTAAAGTCCTTTTAAAAACTCTGTTCTTTGGCTAAATGCTTATGCTTCTGCAAAGCATATGGTAGAAAATTTCACAGCAGTTCCTGCCCTGTATGTCACAGACAGTATGTCACACCTGCTTGGTTTTTATTTTTCTTATTCTATTTCTGTTTCATGTAGAATTAAAGCAGATTTCCCTTCTTGAGAAGGGTCAGTGGTTAACATCCTAGCGTGTGAAAGCAGGCAGACTGGAGCTTGCACGCTTACACTGCTTACAGGTAGCTTAGCTGAGTTATTAACCGCTCAGAAACTTACTTCCTTATCCATAAAATGCAGTAGTCTCCCTTACTCAGTTTTGCTTTCTGCTATGTCAGTTAGAGTCACCTGTGGTTCAGAAATACTCAGTAGAGAATTTCAGAAAAAAACGGTTTAGAAATTTTCAACAGTGCGCTGTCCTGAGTCACAAGAGGAGATCTCATGCTGTCTCATTCTTGCTGCCTGATCTGTCAGTCATCCATTCGTCCAGCATCCCCGTGCTGTATACACAGCCACCTGTTAGTCACGTGGTAGCCCTCTCCGTTATCAGGTCATCCACAGAGGTGTCCCAGTGTCTGTGTTCACGTAAGCTTTATCTTACTGACTGATGCCCCAAAGAGCAAGAGTGAGGACGCTGGCAAATCGATTTTGTCAAGAGAAGTTGTAAAGTGCTTCTTTTCACTGAAAAGGTGAGAATTCTAAGTAAGGAAAGAATGAAATCATGTACTGAGGTTGCTGAGATGTATGGCAAGTTGTTAATCTCTTATTGTACCTAATATTGAAGTTAAACTTCATCATAGGTATGTATATGTAGGAAAAATTACATGTCTACATGTAATATATATGTCAATCATATATATAATATTTACATAAATCCCATGTCTGTAATATAGCATGTCAATCATATATAATATATATTTTATACATATATATATATACGTATAATTTGGTACTCCCTACAGTTTCAAGCATCTGTGGGGTATCTTGGAACATGTCCCCCACAAATAAGGGGGGACAATCTTGTGGATAAAAGTAGAATTTACCATGCTGTCAGTTACTGGGAATTTTCACGTAAATGCATGTAAAACTGCTAACACAGTGCTAGGGGCATATAAGCATTCAGTAATGGAAACCATTTGTTTTTATGGCCTCTTCCTAATGGTGCATTTTGACACTGGAGGGTCAGCCTCTCAGACCACCCACTTACCCAGTACTGGCCTGATTGGCATTTTGCTGGTGAAATGCAGTGTTGCCTAGCTGAATATTATTTTCCTTCTTCCCCAGCCACATCAACAGGAAGACACAATATGAGAATCCAGTTCTAGAAGCCAAACGGAAGAAGCAGCTTGAGCAGCAGCAGCAGCAGCAGCAGCAACAGCAGCAGCAGCAGCAGCCGCCGCCGGCAGAAGGTTAGCCCTTCCCGGGAGACTTCTCTCCAGCAAGGAACCTAGGGCGAAGGCTGGGCAATGACACCCCCGTGTGGTCAAAACTGGCCTTGATGGTTGATTCGTTCTGCCACTCTGAGTTGATGTCCCGGCAGCAAGAATACAGAGCTGCTGCTGAAATCCCAGCAGCCCCGCTGGATAGCTGCTGTGGGGTCCCAACTCAAAAGCTCCCAACCTCCACCTTAACTAGACAAGAGCGTCCTTTGATCCAGATAACTAGATAAGAGCATCCTTTGATCCAGGAGCTGTCTCGTGGTTGATGGATTCGCCTTGCCGTGGCACGGTTCTTCATAGCCACTGTCTCATTCCCAGCTACTCTTAGCATTTCCCCGTTAAGCTGAGTTCCTGGACATGAGACTCACTTTTAAGTTGGGGGAAATGACCTATAAGAATCAGAAAGAGATGGTAATTTTGAGTGCTTTTAAAAAGTGACGGGTTACTTAATGTTGTTTATAAGAAAAAAATCTGAGAAGGTCAGGGTAAAGAGAAGGAGGTTCTTACCTGTTTGCCCTATCACATTCTCAGAGGTAAACACTGTGCAAAAGTTTCCCAAGGGTTTGCAGATTTTCATGTGTTTACAAAATCAGATCATAACTATACATAGTTTGCTCACTTTTTATTTCTTAGACTTATCAGAGTCATTTAATATATATTTTTATTATATATTTACTTTTTTTTACAAAATTTATTTATTTATTTGAAAGGCAGGGTTACAGAGAGGCAGAGGCAGAAAGAGGTTTTCCATCTGCTCGTTCACTCCCCAAATGGCTGCAATAGCTGGAGCCATGAGCCATGAGCCTGGAGTTTCTCCCAGGTCTCCCATGTGGATGCAAGGGCCCACTGACCTGGGCCATCTTCCACTGCTTTCCCAGGCCATAGCAGAGAGCTGGATCGGAAGTGGAGCAGCTGGATCTCAAACCGGCACCCATTTGGGATGCCGGCACTGCAGGCGGCGGCTTTGCCCACTATGCCATAGTACAAGCCCCTATTATATACTTTTAATAGCTACATAATATTCCATTTTATGAATGTCTTCACCACTATTTAACTATCCATTTATTAGTAGATAATTAGATTTTTCCAATTTTTGATTAAAACATTTTAATGTTATGGGTTGAGTACCCCTTCAGTATGTGAATATCAAATGTATGAAGGTCAAGTCTAGTACTTCTGGATACTGTAATATTGAATAAATACAATACCTTAGATTATGGGTTCACAAACTTTTCTGTAAATGGCCATATAGTAAACATTTCAGTCTTTGTGATTCATGCAGTCTCTGTGACACCTAATGTTGCTGTTGCAGATAAAAACAGCTATGGACAACTTGTAAATGAGTTGGTGTAGCTGTGTTTCGGTATAACCTTACTTCTGGACACTGTCATTTGAATTTCATGTCATTTTCATGTGTCATAAAATATTCCACATTTTTCCCCAGCTATTTAAAAATTTGAAAACTGTTCTTGGCTCCCAGGCTGTATACAAGCTAGCTGACTGCTGCCCTACCCTGTGTAATTTAAAGAGTGTGTAGATGCATGTGTCTACATTTATTTGCCCATTATAAAGTTCTCTTCTATACCTTAATTCTTTTTCTATTTAAAAAGAGCCTCTAAAAGAATGTGTTTTCTAAGGTGTGAATCCTGGTAGTGTTCAGAAGTAGTTTGTGGAATGGGAACAGGCGATTGAATGTGTTAGCTGCACTAGAAAGTGAAGCCAGGAGACCCCCAAAGCACACTCACTGTGAATTACTTCTGGGCCTCCAAGGTGATTAAGACTAGAGGAAAGAACTTTAGGAAGTTCATGGTGAATGCATATTACTAAAAAAAAATCTATACATGGATTTCACAAGTTTTTATCAAAATAATGTGTTATTCCGATTTTCCATGAATGTTTTGAAGTACTCCCGTGGTTAGGATCAGGATTAGAGTCATGACACCCCCCCACCCCAGGTTTCAGAGTTGCACCTGAACAACCTGCTGAGAGTGCCTTCCTCTGCCTGGCTCCCTCTGCAGTTGGTATGAATCACATTAGTGACGTTTCTCCTTTGTAGGACTGTCCTGGGTGACTGTCTTCCCTGGTGTTTCCTATTTATTCCCAGTTGGGATTCTAGACAGAGAAGTGGAGCTTTTGTTGGTATATATATCTATATATAGTTAAATATATTGATCACCAATCAATATTTCTTATTCTCACTTTGGACTCTGGAGAAATAGAGGTTTTGTGTGTTGAGATCAATACATCAATTGATTGATTGATGGGTGAATAGATAGGTATCACAATATTTGTTTCCATGACCATCTGACAGGAGAAAAAGAGGTCAGACACCAATTTCTTTTTCTCTTTTTTTTCCAGAAGAATCATGGCTTTTATTTTTAGACATTAGGTGGCCTCCTAGTGGCAGGATCTTGCTTCTGCCTGCAGCAACTCAGTGGCCCTGTTGAATCTGTGGAGCTGGGAGGCTTAGGATGCGCTCACAGTTGATGGAGCCATCCCTGTCCTCATACCCCGCCTGGGCAGGCTCAGCCTCCTCTGTCATCTAACCTCCCGAACCCCAGGCGCAGCACAGGGGCCCAGCCTCCCCTCACCAGCCCACACCACTGTATTCCCTTTTCTACCGACTCAAAGCTGCTTTTTTTTTTTTTTTTTTCTACTTTTCTATGGACTCAAAGCTCTCTGCCTTTGATCTCAGTGCTTTGGGTGTTACCAAGAAGGAGGGGACTCGTCAGTCGTCCAGCCATTAGAAGGAAAAACAGGAAGCTGTTTCTGTTCTTTATTCTAGAGTGGACGGAAGATCATTCATCCCTTGTGCCTCCTGTGATTCCAAGCCACCCCCCGAGCAATCCGGAGCCAGCCAGAGAAGCTCCACTTCAGGGTATGGTGTTTTTGTGATTGCATCTTGGTTTTATGTAAAAAAAATCTTGTTATTAAAAAGTGGGCTTTTGTAACTCTCAGATCATTCCTTTGATAGTGAAAGCCATTAATAATGAAAGCAGATCTGGATGTATTGTTAATCAGACTTGTCCAAAAAATTTTTCTGAGTCAGTTTCTTTAACTCTTGGTGATACTCTCAAAGTCAGGACTACTTGTTAAATGAACAATTAAACTAAGAGTTTTCAGCCTCAGCACTATTGACATTTTTTGCCAGATAATTGTTTTAAAAGATCAATTTTTATTTGAAAGTCAGAGTTACACAGAGAGAAGGAAAGACAGATCTTCCATCGGCTGGTTCATTCCCCAGGTGGCCACAACAGCCAGGGCAGGGCCAGTCTGGGTCTCCTATATGGGTGCAGGAACTCAAGTACTTGGGCCATATTCCACTGCTTTTCCCAGGTCATTAGTAGGGAGCTGGATAAGAAGTGGAGCAGCCAGGATATGAACTGCTGCCCAGTTGGGGTGCCGGCATCCTAGGCAGCAGCTCTACCCACTGTGCCACAATGCTGGCCTTGCCAGATAATTCTCGGTGTGTGAGACTTAATTATGGGAGGGTTAGCAGCACCCTGGCCTCTGTCCATTAGTTGCCAGGAGCATACACCCCATCTCCTACCCCCAGCTGTGACAACCAGAAATGTTTCCAAATATTGCCAGATGTCCCTGGGGTGCAGAACCATTCTACACTTGGGAATTGCTGACTTGGAATCTGTTTATACTATGTTGAATAAAGCAAACTCAAAATTCAGCATTAAGTATTTCAGAATGCTTATCAATATATTTGCTTTTATCTGAGATCTTCCTGTCAGTGTAAATGGTTTAATATTGCACTTTTCAGTTCTTATCCCCTGTTCGTGCCACAGTTTTGGCATTTAAAGAATAATTTATTTATTTGCTTGAAAGGAAGAGTGACACTGAGGGAGGGAGAGAGAGACAGAGATCTTCCATCTACTGGTTTGCTCCCCAGATGCCCACAATAGCCAGGGCTGGACCAGGTCAAAGCCAGGAGCCTGGAATTCCATCTGGGTCTCCCACATAGGTAACAGAAGCCAAGTACTTGGGCCCCTAGCCACTACTTTTCCAGGCACATTAGTGGGGAGCTGGATCAGAAACAGAGAAGCCATAACTTGAAACAGCTCCCATATGGATGTTAGCTTTGCAAGTTGCTGATTAATCTGCTGTGCCACACGCCAGCCCCAGTTTTGGCATTTATACCTGTTTTATTTTTCAGTGGGTCTCACTGGTTTACATTCACAAATAGTTTAAACCCCCTAGAGGGGTTCATTCTTGAACATTGGAGGCTCCAGAACCATGCTACTTCAGGCCTCCTTCCTCTTGAGTACTTCTAAGATTTGCCTTCTTCCTGTATGCATTTTTAGAGAGTTCAAGTGTGGAAAAAGCTAGGTGGGGGCAATGCTCTGGCGCCACACATAAAGCCACAGCCTGCAGCACCAACATCCCATAGGGGCAATGGTTCGAGTCCCTGCTGCTCCACTTCCAATCCAGCTCCCTGCTAATGTGCCTGGGAGAGCAGCGGAGAGCAGTGGAGGATGGCCTAAGTGCTTGGGCCCCTGCACCCACATGGGAGACCTGGAAGAAGCTCCTGGATCCTGGTTGTGGCCTGGCCCAGCCCCAGCTGTTGATCATTTGGAGAGTGAACCAGCTGATGGAGGATCTCTCTCTCTCTCCCTCTTTCTCCATCAAACTGACTTACAAATAAATTTTAAAAAATTAGACTGCAGTTTAAAAAAAAGAAAGCTAGGTGGGATACTCTTTTCTGATTTTTATTTCCCTATGATAATTTTTATAAGGAAGAAATTCTGTGCTGACATTGCCCTAGATTAATATTGAAATTAGATAGAAATAATTTCTTCTGGCATAAATATACTTTTTTGTGGTGATAGTAACTAGAACCTAGTAGATAATATATTAATATGAACATGATTGTGGCTTCGTTAATATTTTTTAATTATCAGATTCCTTCTGCAGGCTCCCATAATCTTGCCCTTCTCTTTTTGACAGTCCATTAGTGACACCACCCTCTGTTACGCCCTTGTATCGGTGCAGCTGGACCATCTCTTGGCTTTTGCATGTGTACAGCTGTCTTTCCTTCCAACTCCCTCCTTTGCTAACCCCTGCTCTTCTGAGGTCTTTCCTTGATTCCCGTATCATATTCACTCTTCACAGCACCCTGTCTGTCTCGCTTGTAACACTTAGCAGGTATGGTTCATGTTTGTTTGTGTTCTGTTATTTAACAGTAATTTCCTCATTAGACTTTGGGTCCCGTGGAAGCAGGAGACTGTGATGATTATTATATTTTTTCCACTGTGGCTAATCTCAAATCAGGCTCCAATCCTTGGTACCTAATTTCTGCTGAAGTTGATAATTGAGTGTAACAATATATATGTGTATGAGGGTACCTCAGAAAGTTTGTGGAAATGGGATTTTAAATTTATCTGAGGGCTAAAATTTTTGAAGTCCATGCATACAAGGGGTCTTCAGGAAGCTCATGAAAAAAGTATATTTTGAAATACAATGCTTGGTGGCCAGCACTGTGGCGTAGTAAGCTAAGCCTCCTCCTGCAGTGCCAGCAACCCATATGGGCATTGATTCATGTCCTGGCTGCATCTCTTCTCATCCAGCTGTCTACTTATGTCCTGGGAAAGTAGTGGAAGATGGCCCAAGTGCTTGGACCCCTGCACCCACATGGAAGATCCAGAAAAAGCTCTTGACTCCTGGCTTTGGATGGGCCCAGCTCTGGTCACTGGGGCCATTTGGGGAGTGAACCAGCAGATGGAAGACCTTTCTATCTTTCCCTCTGTTTCTGTGTGATTCTCTCTCAAATAAATAAATAAAATATTTATTTAAAAAAAAACAATGCATGGCTTTCAAAAACTTTTGCACCAAAATGAACTTTATTCATTCTGTTTTCCCATGAACTACATGAAGTACTCTTGGATCCACCCATCCATCCACCCATATGTATATGATAGGTAGGCCAAGCTTCTTTAAAGGATTATCAGTAATTCCATAAATTAAAGTTTTAAGGTTTGGGTTCTGGGTGCTAAACGCTTAAGTCACCAACTGAGTAGAGTCGAGGTAGCATTTACCTGCATGAGAAATGTCCTGTCAGATTTTTTTCTTCTCTGCTTTTTGTTTTTCCTTTCTTCATTAGTCTGCTTGGGTTTGATAGTGGCCTGGAAAAGTTTCTGCTCTCTGAACTCTCCTGGCATTGGCTCATTTGTCCTTACAGTCCTTCTACTGCATGGTTTCCATGTTGGTTTTTGTCTTTGAATCTTTGGAATGTAATTGATACCAAAGAAACCTTTTAGAATCCAGACCTTTGTAGTCAAAGTGTAATTGTGATAAACACTTAGACTTTATTCTCATTGGTTGAGATCCTCAGTTACCCATTTGCTAGTCCGCTATCTAGTCTTGTGTGTTATGTACCATGTGAGTGTTGATAGTATTATCAGAAGAAGCTGTATACCTAACTCGGTTAGAGTGTTTGATGTGAATTTTGCTAAATTCACTGCTCACCTGAACTCTCCCCGGATCAAGAAGACACTTCTCATCCCAGCATGTAGTGGATTTAGAGATGTGCTCTCAGGCAAACTCTCCAGTTTCAAGTGTAGGCTCGAAGGGAGATTTTTGGAGCCACCCTTCTGCTGTAGTCACTCTACCAAGAACACTGTCAAAATAAAGACCTCTGAGCTCTTCCTGTGTGCGAGGCACCTGCCTGAGCACTTTATTGGCATCGTCCGCCACAGTTACTCATCACAACTGTCATGTGTGGTAGGTGCAAAACTTAAAGAGAGCTTTAGTAATTTTCTCGAGGCCACACCGCAAGTAAGCAGTTGAGCACAGATCTGAAGGCTCATTGTCACTGGGATTGGTTTAACTTTTGTCTAAAACCTTGGTGTGGTTGTTTTTCACATGATGCCTCATTGCATAGTCTGTGTTCCATACTGTCTGGTAAGGTTGCCACAGGTTGTATGTTTTCCATATACGTTTTTTATAATTAAAAAATGAATAACTGAGTTCCTCAGTCCCAGTAGCTGCGTTTCAGGGCCTCCGTTACTACATGTGGCTCGTGGCTGCCATATCAGACAGTGCAGGAATGGAGCATTCCCATCGTAGCAGAAGTGCTACTGGACAGCACTGGTAGAGGGCATTTGAGCTCTAGTATCAAACACAGTGCCAGCCCAGTGGGAAACAAGCACTCAAGTGTTGTTCAAGTACAAGGATTACTCAGGTTTTGAGCTAACACCCAAGAGCTCCTGATAAAGTGAGTCTAGGGTAGGAATTAGAATTTCTAGACTCTACCCAGGTGATTTTTATGTATAGCTAGGTCCTAGAACTGGTGGATGGTCAACAGAAGGTGGCGTATCCAAACATTACATGTTAATACAGAGCTGCAAGCAGAGAACTCCAAGTTGTACTGCTTGGAGAGAGAACAGCATTTGTTCCCCAAAGCTACCTTAGATAATGACCCACCCATTCATAAAACATAATAAAGTGTGCAAAATGGGAAAACCTCTGATCATCTCTCCCCAGTTACACATAGGATACGGGATTCCATGGTACAATTTCAAAGTCTGTTCCTGTCTCTATCAAGGTGAAAACATTCTAATCCCAGAATTGGTTAATGGTATTCAAAATTTTTTCAGGTAGACTCCCAGGCACATTTTCACATCTTCTAACTGTGTCTGTTAGAAGTGTACAAAATTCTAATACACAACATCTCTTTTTAGGCTTCTCAAAGGTAGGTTAAGTCTCACAGCTTTGTGCTTTTGTTTGTTTATTCATTCACTCAGCACCTAAAATATACCGGACCATATTCCAGAGGCAGTGAACACAAAAAGGAATCCTCGTGGTGCTTAGATTCTTGCGGATTTTCACATGTGCGCAGGGCCGTGGGCAGTGCCCCCTGATGCTTGCGAGTGGGGACAGTGAGACAGGAGAGCAGCCAGTAGCTCAGATGTTTGGAAGGTGGTAAATGCTAAGGACAGAACTAAAGGAGGGAGGAGGAACCACAGCCTTTAATGAAGTAGTCGGGGAGGTCCCCCTGGAAAGTACAGCTGTTGATGTCCCTGTGTAAGTGAAATGCTCTTCCCTCAACTCCCAGCAGCCTCTGCCGCTGGAGTCTAGGCCTTCCCACCCCAACTCCTGTTGGATCACCTGTCCTCAACTTTCCATCCACTAATTGCCTTGGCAGCTGTCTCCCCAAAGCCCTTGCTGCAGGTGACATCACCCTCTTGGTTTTCTGGCAGATGACTTCGCACTGTGCATCCTCCTCAGGCATCTCCTAAGCCATAGCGACAGGGCTGGATGGAGTTTGTCAAGCTTCCAATAAACCTTGGGACTGTGTTAGGGAGGAGGGTGTTGTGAGCTGGCCTTCGACTTGGGCAGTTGAGAAGAACCTTATTGTTCAGAGCCAGAATCTTTGAAAATATGCAATTAAAAGCTGTATGCAAGCCCAGAGACCTTTTAAGGCCTTTTAGATGGAGCTAACCAAAAATAACTTTCTTTCCTGGGTGCCAGGCTCCTACTACAGGGGTGTGTGTGTGTTCTTCTGTTGTTTTCGTGGCTAACGTTTTTGGTAGAAGAAGGGTGGAACAGATGAGGAAGCAATAGCAAGGGCAGGACTAGGAAATGAAATTAGCAGAGAGGGAAAATTCTGCTCATGGAATTGTGTCCACTATTTAAGTAACTAGAGAAATCCCAGTTTCTCAGAGGAATGTCTAATAAAACCAAAATGAAACTTTGATTTGTGTCCAGAATATTATTTTTTACTACATTAAGAAAACTCAACAATTCCTTGTGCAGTGTTTGGAAGTTATTTAGCTGTGTGTATATAACTTTTTTTTTTGAAGATTTATTTATTTATTTGGAAGGCAGAGTTAGTTACAGACAGAGGCAGAAAAAGATACCTTCCATCTGCCATTTCA
Source organism: Oryctolagus cuniculus (assembly GCF_051225735.1). Lineage (NCBI taxonomy): Eukaryota > Metazoa > Chordata > Mammalia > Lagomorpha > Leporidae > Oryctolagus > Oryctolagus cuniculus. Next base: position 85,497,884 of record NC_142876.1, read on the forward strand.
CTCCCCAAATGGCCACAATGGCCACAGCTGGGCTGATCTGAAACCAGGAGCCTGGAGCTTCTTCGGGTCTCCCATTTGGGTCCATCTCCTACGTGGGCCATCTTCCACTGCTTTCCCAAGCACATTAGTAGGGAGCTGGTGGAGTAGGGACTCAAACCAGTGCCCATATGGTTTGCTGGCACCGCAGACGAGGGCTTTACCCACTATGCAATGGTGCTGGCCCCATCTAACTATTTATTTTTTTAAAGATTTATTTCAAAGGCAAAATCACAGAAACAGAGAGAGGAGACATGTACAGAGAGAGAGAGAGACCCATCTTCCATCTGCTGCTTTACTCCCCAAATGTCCACAATAGCTCAGGGTGGCCTAGGCCAAAGCCAGGATTCTGACACTCCATCCGGGTCTCCCATGTGGGTGGCATGGGCCCTTTTACTTGGGCCACCATTCACTGTTGCCCAGGTGCACAAGGAGGGAGCCAGATTGGAAGTGGAGCAGCCAGGACTTGAACCTGCGCTTATATGGATGCTGGCATTGCAACCTGTAGCTTAACCTATTGCACCATGGTGCCAGCCCCTACTATTAATATGTGTTAAATAAGATGGCTGAATTTGGAGTTCTGTGGCTATTGTTAGTAACTCTTTAGTTTGGGGGTTTTCTCTTAAGTATTTTTATTTATTTTTAAGACAGAGTGATGGAAAGAGAAAGGGAGAGAGATCTGCCATTCACTGGTTTGCTCCCCAAATGACCATAATGGCTGGGGCTGGGCCAGGCTGACTTCAGAAGCCAAGAGCGGTATTTCTGCAAACACATCTCCCTAATAGCCCCTGTGCACAAGCTTGGAGAGTTTTATCATGCTTAGTTCACCTCTTCAGAAGCCAGGAACTCCACCCTGGTATCCCATGTGGGTGGCAGGACCTGAGTACTTGAGCCATCACCTGCTGCTGTCTGAGGCACATTTGAAGACAGCAGGATTGGAAGCGGAGCAGCCAGGACTCCATCCAGCACCCTGATACGAGATGCAGACATCTCAAGCAGCGGCTTAACCCACCATGCCGCAATGCCAGCACCTTGTTGAGGGTTTTGTGTTCTGTGTGTGTGTGTGTGTGTGTGTGTGTGTGTTTTTAAGATCCCAGGTCACATATCCTTTTAAACAGTAAATGTTAGCAGTGGACACGTGTTGGCTAGTTCACAAATTGTTAAAAGGTGCGAATTAATAGGGAAAAATCAGCTAATTTAGAGAATTATTTTTTAATAAGTATTTTTTAAGGTATATTATTTATTTGAAAGAGTTGCATAGAGAAGAGGAGAGACAGGGAATCTTCCAGATGCTGGTTCACTCCCCAAATGGCTGCAACAGCTGGGTCTGCACCAAGCCAAAGCCAGGAGCTAGACGTGTCTTCCCAGTCTCCTCCCACCTGGGTGCAGGGGCCCAAGCACTCAGGCCATCTGCTGCTTTCCCAGACTATAAGCAGGGAGCTGGATTAGAAGTGGAGCAGCCAGGTCTTGAACCAGTGCCCATATGGCATATTGGCATCACAGGTGGAGGCTTAACCTGCTACGCACAGTGCTAGCCCCAAATTTAGAGATTTAGAAGCTGATACAAACTAAAGTTATGAGGCTTCATTTTCAAAACAGTGACTTTTTTTAATGTTCTTGTCAAATTTGTTTTTGTGACTCTATTTCCTAGTTCTATCTGTGCATTTGCAGTGTGAGTTTCCTGTTTGATTAAAAACTGATGATTTTGCTCAGCTGTTTTTCCAAGTGGAAGCCAAGCCCAGAGTAGCACGTAGGAAGCACTGTTGCAAAATCAAAAATGAAACAAAGCCAAAGACAGAAAACAAAGAGCAATCATATTTTCTGTGGAGGAGCTTGTCACAGTGCAGATGCTATCAAACTCCATCACGTACCTGAGACCTGTTTCATTTTCTAGATTTTTCTTTTAGGCCTTAGAGGTGATGTGCTCTGTATATTATTTCCCTCTGCTGAACAAGGGGGTCTAGGAATACTCTTTAATACTGAAATCAAGAGGAGCCTTCTAAAAAATTTTGATTTATATATTTGAGAGACACAGAGCCCCCATCTGCTGGTTTACTCCATAAATGCCAAAAAAGCCATGGGCAAGCCAAGAGTGAAGGGGACTCAATCCAAGTTACCCATGTAGGTAGCAAGAACCCAATTACTTGAGACATCAGTCCTACCTCCCACAGTCTGCATTGGCAGGAAGCTGGATTTTGGAGCCTGTGCCAGGAATCGAACCCAGATACTCTGATGCAGGATGTGGGCGTCTTAACCGCTAGGCTAAAGACCCACCCAGGAGAGGTGTTTCTGAAGACACATCTTCCCAAAGGCCCCTGTGCACAAGCTTGGAGAGCTTAATTCACCTCTTCAGTCCTGCTGATGTTCCATGTACTTTTCTTGTTTTCATCCAGGCAAACCCTTTTTTACACGAAACCCTTCTGAATTGAAAGGGAAGTTCATTCACACAAAGCTGCGGAAAAGCAGCCGAGGCTTCGGCTTCACCGTGGTCGGCGGGGATGAACCTGACGAGTTTTTGCAGATCAAGAGCTTGGTCCTCGATGGTCCTGCTGCTTTGGATGGCAAGATGGAAACAGGTAGAGTCCACATGACCTTGGCACATTCTGTGTGGTGCACCTGCTACCCACACCCGGACAGCAGCAAACAGCATCATGATTTCATGGGTCTGTAAATGTCCTTTAAATACTTGGAAAATGTGTTGGATTTCTCTATTAGAGAAATGCATCCCTTGACACAGATGGAAATCTTTGAAGCTATTTTAACTTAGGGAAAGCTATTAGGGTGATCTAGAGTACAGCTAAGCAATAATTTACTAAAAATGTGATCCATTTAAATAAATGAATTCTGAACTTGAGTTTTTGCAGGAACATTTTTTTTTTAAAGACTCAAGCTCCAGTGTTCTCACAATGACTACTGCATTCTTACTGGCAGGAAAGGCACTGGATGCTAACAGCACACTTTATTTGTAGTTAAAATAAGTAATAGAAGCACTCTATGTGTACCAGGTATCACCCGCAAGTCTAGGTTCAGTTCAACTTTGTATTGCCAATGTGGAGGAGGCAAAATTTTATTGCTTCCCTGTTAGGGTTGTTGCCTGGGCCTGAGAAAAACGTACAGGTTTATTTACTTTGAGTTTTATGTGAGAAGGGACCCTATGAGAAAGTGAAAACCAGAAGACTCATTATATACCAGGTTAGATACAGAGTAGTTAAGCTGTGAAAATGTGATCAGGCAGAGTAGTTTGGGTTGGGTTAAACAGGCAGAGACATGGGTAGAAAGATAAAGGGTGTTGAACCCGGTGGGTTTGCACAGATTTCTCTTGACTTGGACTCTCTGTACTTGATGACAAGAATGTTACTCTTCTCCTGATATCAGGGGGGACATCTTCCACGTGGGCTTTTTCTCCTCTCGGGAAGAATAAAAGTGTCTTTAACTGCAAATAATCTTGATGCCAAAGTGTCATATGAGTGTGTTGCAATGGTCTGTTCTGAGCTCCTGTGTCACAGGGCTACAGTAAGTGACTCACCTTTGCAGGGTGCTGTGTTTTCTGACCCCAAACTCTTACATTTTCAGGGGATGTCATTGTCAGTGTGAACGACACTTGTGTTTTGGGCCACACGCATGCTCAAGTTGTGAAAATCTTCCAGTCCATCCCCATCGGTGCCAGCGTGGACCTTGAACTGTGCCGAGGTTATCCCTTGCCTTTTGACCCAGATGACCCCAATACAAGTTTAGTGACTTCGGTGGCCATTTTGGATAAAGAACCAATTATTGTGAATGGGCAAGAGACCTACGATTCGCCAGCTAGTCACAGTAGTAAAACAGGCAAAGTCAATGGCATGAAGGATGCCCGGCCGAGCAGCCCTGCTGATGTGACTTCGAACAGTTCCCAAGGTTATCCCAATGACACTGTCTCTTTGGCCTCCTCCATCGCCACTCAGCCAGAACTCATCACCGTTCACATAGTGAAAGGGCCGATGGGCTTTGGTTTCACTATAGCTGACAGTCCTGGTGGTGGCGGCCAGAGAGTGAAGCAAATCGTCGACAGCCCGAGGTGCCGCGGCCTGAAGGAAGGGGATCTCATCGTGGAAGTTAACAAGAAGAACGTGCAGGCCCTCACGCACAACCAGGTGGTGGACATGCTGATCGAATGTCCGAAGGGAAGTGAGGTCACGCTGTTGGTGCAGCGAGGAGGTACGTTGTTCTGTGATGATTTTTTTTTTTTTAACCCTGAATCCATTGCTTATGTGGCTGGTCTTAGGGTGACTTTGGAGTTTCGTGTCTGTTCCTTTATGATCATTTTTATTTCAGTATTTGCAAATGCATTTGGAGCATCTTTTTGATTTCTCCAAATCAAAACAGATACGGTTTACACAAGCAACGTAAGCCTCTGGTTTATACATTCTGTTACTCATGTATAGCTGGATTCGTACTTTCAATTATAAGTCATATTGTGTCTTTTTTCAACCATTAAGATTTTAAAATTTTTATCCTTTAAGTCTCTTGAACCTGTCCCGCAAAACCTGCACAATGCGATTCCTGTGCACTCTCGACCTTGTTTCACTTTCCTCTCTCTCTTCTTGCTGTGCTATAGCTATGGTGGCTTCTCTGAAGTTCCTTTAATGCTTCCAACCCTTTCCTACCTCAGGGCCTTTGCACTGCCTGGAGTGATCTGTTTGGCTTAATCTCCTTCAGGTGCCCTCCCTGAGAGGGACTCTCTGATTGCTCTGACGTAGCCCCCTGACACTTCCCTGGCACCTCTTCAGTGTCACCCCGTTGTGATGTCCTTTGTCACATCATCATTATCACAGGTATTATTTTGTGTAATTGTTGTTGGATCTTTATCTCTCTTTCACTAGACAACCAGCTTCATAAGCTCAGGACGCAGGTCTACAGGTTGGCAGGATTTTCCCTTGCATTGAACACAACACCTGATTCCTTTTGGGTATTCATGAATGAATGCATTTTGAAATGAATGACTTGGTCTGTGGTTATTCATACTTTCAGGAACAGCAGCGTCACAAATCAAATTAAAAACATACCTCACAATACATCTTAGAGAAGTGGTTGGGAATCCCAGAGAGCAGGAATACTCTCAATATTGAGATGTTAGTCTACTGTCTGAGTCTATGCCAGTCTTCCCCACTCTGTCCCCCATCAGAACTCCCAGGACCTCACACTGAGAACCACTGTCCACAGTTCGGAAATGCCACATTCCCCGGATATGTATCTGTGACCCACTGTGACTGCTCACTGCACGCAATGTGCCTGAGACTCTACTTTTCCCAATCTTTCTTGCATCATTTGTTTGTGCACAACATACTCAGGCCCTCTGCAAAGAGATTCAGACCCCGATTATTATTTCCCCTTGATTCCATTGCACCGGAGGAGTTAATTCATGTCACAGCAGCCGCATTCTCCCGCTCTCATGAAGTTGTATGTTCTACCATCAAGATGATTGGGGTCGTTAGAAGGAAATTCAGAATTGAGAGCTACTATTGGCATGAATCAGAATGCTCAATCAACCCTTCCTGAGCTGTTACAAAAGCCATTGTGAAGATTTTACTTTTAAAAATATTATTTGCGGCTGGCGCTGCGGCTCAGTAGGCTAATCTTCCATCTTGCGGCGCTGGCACACTGGGTTCTAGTCCCTGTCGGGGCACCGGATTCTTTCCCGGTTGCCCCTCTTCCAGGCCAGCTCTCTGCTGTGGCCAGGGAGTGTAGTGGAGGATGGCCCAAGTGCTTGGGCCCTGCACCCCATGGGAGACCAGGAGAAGCACCTGGCTCCTGCCTTCGGATCAGCGCGGTGCGCCGGCCTCAGCGCACCAGCTGTGGCAGCCATTTGAGGGTGAACCAATGGCAAAAGGAAGACCTTTCTCTCTGTCTCTCTCACTCTCTCACTGTCCACTCTGCCTGTCAAAAAAAAAAAAAAAAATTATTTGCGCCAATACAATTTTGAAGTCTCTCTTTATACTTGGATCTCTTGATTCCCAAATAATTGGCTCTTGAACAGTGACCGAGATGCAGTAGGAAGTGACTTGTACGTGGGCGTGGCAATGGTGGCAGCCATGGTGATGATGGTGATCCTGCCTTTCTTAGAGATGTGTCTCTGATTGGCAAAGCACTTTCACAGCTGTGTGTGGCTCTCACCCCATCGGTACCCCTTCCCCTTGAGGTAGGAAGGTGCCAGCTCATGGTAGGACTGAGAAATTCGTCCTGACTCCAGGGCCTCCAGTTCAGTTTTCTGCCCTGCCAGAAGAACACTGGCTTTTACATAGTTGCTGGTTTCTGTGGCCATCTACCTGGGAAATTTTAGACTGTTCTTGGTGTATCTATCAGGCATATCTTTGCGTCACACCCTGCTCATCTGATAGTCACAAATCACTCTGCTTTCTGATCTAATCCCTTTGCTGCTTCATTTCTGTTAACCATACGACATCTAGAGATTTTCTCTTCTATTAGAGTCACTTTTAAGGAAGTCAAAAAATAGTCTCATCACAACACACTAATTTATAGCACTTACTGGAACCATATTGTGATGCATTTGCCCAAATTAGCAAATATCTGATACAGAAACATACTCCTTGATTTGAAATGTGTCTGTATTATTTTTTCCTAATTCCTAAAATCATCTTTGTGTTAATGCCATCAACTTTGTAACATTCATATGCTAAGCTCCAAAATATATATGTCACGTTAGTCAACATCTACATAAGTTTATGCCAGAACCTGAGTAATTTAAAATCACTGTAACATCAGCAGTCTTTAAAATATGCTGTATGCCTGTGTGTGATTTATGTACAGGATAGAAAGTTTGTACATCTACAGTTGGCAGGCCGGGACCAGCTACTATTAATCTTTCTGGAAAGCATATAAATATATTTGTTTCTGCCATGTCTTAGTTATTTGAATCAGGGCTCACGTTTAATCATCCCTCCTGTGTGCTGAGGTATAATGAGGAGGTTTGATGAAGGAACGAGACAGCAGCGAGGTTAAATGAGAAAGTAAATGGTCACTTCGTTGATTTCTTTCTAATGAATCTCATTTCTGTTTTAGCTCCTACTAAGCAGATTGACAAACTCATTAAATCTACACTCCTCATGAATCTCAAGGATTCATATCATGAGGACCAAGCCTTCTCAGCTTTTCTACTTTGGGGCAGAATGGGCTATGTAGGCAGTGTGTGTTTTAATTCTTACTCCTCGAGCCCATTGTTGACATTTGTTTTCGTTAAGATCCAGTACATTCCATTTGTAGTATTTTGAGTCCATTTTTCCCCTTTCCATTCCAACATAGAGGTCAGCAGAGGGTGGAATGTCATTTGTAAATTTCTGGGTTCAGACTGTTTCCCGGGTCAGCCTTGCAGGCTGGAGCCGGTGCATCCTGGTGCCTGAGTAGCTGGGGCCATTGCTCATGTTTCCCGAGTCTTCTCTGCATGGACATCTGCCTGCTGGCTGACCGTTCACCCATGTGAGGGCAGCACATTGTCCCTGTGCCTTGGTCCTGGTCTTCTCACCCTGTGTCCTTCTTCCTTGTCCTTTGCTGTCCATTCAGGACAGTGCTTTATCATTATCATCATCATCATCATCATCATCATCATCATCATCATCGTTTATTTGAGAAACAGAAGGAGAATGCTCCTATCCACTCGTTCTTTCCTCAGATTCCACCATGGCCAAGGCTGAGCCAAGATGAAGCTGGGAGCCAGGAACCCAGTCCAGGCATTCCACACAGGTGGTGGGGATCCAAGGACTTGAGCCATCCTTGCTGCCTCCCCGTTTGCATATAATACCCTGAAATTGGGAGCAGAGTAAGGAATTGAACCTAGGCACTTGAGTATGGGATGTGTGCCTCTTAAGCTGTAGGCTAAATGCCCAGTTGTAATTTTTTTTTTTAAATTTTTTGACAGATAGAGCTAGTGAGAGAGAGAGAGACGGAGAGAAAGGTCTTCCTTTTGCCATTGGTTCACCCCCTAAATGGCCACTACGCCCGGAGCTATGCCAATCCAAAGCCAGGAGCCAGGTGCTTCCTTCTGGTCTCCCATGTGGGTGCAGGCGCCCAAGCACTTGGGCCATCCTCCACTGCCTTCCCGGGCCACAGCAGAGAGCTGGACTGGAAGAAGAGCAGCCGGGACCAGAACCTGGTGCCCATATGGAATGCTGGCACCGGAGGGGGAGGATTATCCAAGGGAGCCACGGTCCCGGCCCACTTGTAATATTTTTAACATAGAAATGCTGTCCAGAAATTCTATTGTCTGATGTCTATGGAAATCTAAAGACAGAGATGATTACTTTTTTTGAATATAGAAAATATAGAGAATTTTTCCTGTAAAGGTTTTCACATTTTCACCAAAGAAATTTTATTGTAATTACATAGTAAAACTACCTGTGCCCCTTTCTGTAAAGGATCTTTTGTATTTTGGTGATTGACACCTATCAATAGGTATGACAGTCTTTAAGAAGTAATTTTGTGAGGCCAATGTTGGAGTGGGAAACGCCACTGCCTGTAACACTGGCATCCCATGTGGGCTTTGATTCATGTCCCAGCTGTTTCATTTCCAATCCAGCTCCCTGCTCATGGCCTAGAAAAGCAGCAGAAGATGGCCCAAGTGCTTGGCCCCTGCACCAGTGTGGGAGATCAGAAGCTGCTGGCTCCTGGCTTCAGCCTGGCCTACTGCTGGCTGTTGAGGCCATCTGGACAGTGAACCTGAGGCTGGAAGATTTTCTCTCCCTCTCTGTCTTTCCCTCTCTTTCTCCTCTCTCTCTCTAACTTTCAAAACAAACTTTTTGAAGAGTATTTTTGTGTTATTTCACAGTACTCTGTTTAAAGTGAAGATAAGCAATGCTTTATGAAAGTGGAAAATGCAGGTTTTGTTTTTGAGAGAAAATAGCTACTGAAGTGAAACCTGGGCTGGGGGTGTGAAGAATTGGCCTCTACGTCAGACTCTGCCCCCCAGCTGCTGTATGCATCTGGCCAGCATTTCTTTCTTGACCCCAAAATGGATGTTTCAAACATGAGTATCTCTCAGATAGCCTTTCTGGCTCTGACTTTGTGTGAAGAATGACGTCATTATTGTGTTGAGGAAAGACCGGGTGATTCTAGGGTCAGAAGCCTGAATTCCGATTCCTGCTTTTAATGGTTGTGTGGCATTTGGCAAGTCATTTACCTTCTCTGAGCTTAGTTCAACTTCTGAAAAAATGTCTCATGTGCATAACATTAGTTTAAAAAGGAGCATCGTGTCAATTCCTGACATAGAAGTAATTGTTCCATGATAAAGCGCAGGTGTTTTACTGCTCTTACCCATTATCAGAAGCGGTTGAGTATGGGTGGCTTTTTATTTAAGAAAAAAAGAAGAAAGAAGGCAGGCATTGTGGTGCAGCGGGTTAAGCTGCCTCTTGGGAGGCCCACATCCCATGTCCAAGTGCCTGGTGAAGCCCTTGGTGCTCTGCTTCCAATACAGCTTCCTGCAAATGCATCCTGGGAGGCAGCTGATGATGACTCAGCTACTTGGGTTCCTACCACTCATGTGGGAGAGCTGGGTGTAGTGTTGGCTTCTGGCTTTACCTGGCACAGTGCTGGCTGTTGCAGGCATTGGCAAAGCTAATCAGCAGATAGAATAACTCTTGCTCTCACCATCACTCTACCTTTCAAATAAATAAAAACATCATTTTTTAAAAGGAGCTGTACCTGTTACCTACAGAATCTTAGAGTATGATGTTCAAACATTAGTATTTTTTAGAAATTCCTACTGGTGATCCTGATGTGCACTTGGAGTTGCAAATGTTAGGCTCTTGCCTCCATAGTTCCTTCTAGTTTTGCTTCTGTGACATGCAACTTGGGGAAAGTAAGTTTATGAAGCTTAGATTATTTTTCGTTGCTGAGTAGTGTTCTTTTTCTTTTTTCTTTTTTTTTTTTTTGGGGGGGGGGGGAACAGGCAGAGTTAGACAGTGAGAGAGAGAGAGAAAGGTCTTCCTTCTGTTGGTTCACCCCCCAAATGGCCGCTACAGCCGGCGCTACGCCAATCCAAAGCCAGGAGCCAGGTGCTTCCTCCTGGTCTCCCAGGTGGGTGCAGGGCCCAAGGACTTGGGCCATCCTCCACTGCCTTCCTGAGCCACAGCAGAGAGCTGGACTGGAAGAGGAGCAACTGGGACAGAATCTGGCGCCCCGACCGGGACTAGAACCCAGGGTGCCGGCGCCACAGGCGGAGGATTAGCCAAGTGAGCCACAGTGTTGGCCTCTTCTTTTTAAAGTCAGTTTTATGAGCAACAGATATCTCCATCTTCCCTGAGGTCTCATATTAGCTCCAACATTCTAGGTTGTTCTGTTTCAGAGGAGGGCTTAGTATCAGAGATGCTTATATTGAGCTCAATCTTCCACTGGCTTTTGCTGATCCCAACTCTCATAGAAGTAATGTTTTGCTTTCCCAATTATACTGAGTGCTTTTGTCAGCTCACTAAGTCATTGTAGAGTCTGAAGATAAAATGATAAAGTGCTAGAACGCCCAGAGGATAGGACTGGGTCCAACTTTTCCTCTTGTATCCCATGCACCTCATGGGAAACTTGCACATATGAAGATCTTAGTGAATATCACCTAAATACATGCAACTTGATCCTGAAGCAACAATGGAAAATAACCAACCATACAGCCTTATAGGCATGCATTTTTAACTCTAGTGTGATGATCATGAGAGTTAAAAGGCAAAAAGTAAATTTAAAAGTGATGGTCATGGTAATGATCACTTTCCTACTATTGTTTGGGATGTTACCATTGATATAAGCAGGACATGTACACACACCCCTGTACACATATGTAAATAAAAACCCTCAGCACCCCATGGTTGTGACCAAATTTATAACTGCCACCAGTTTGCATTGTGATTCTGTGAAATGAAAGCCGTGGTTCTTAGCTCCTATGCCAGGAAAAAAAAATAAAAGAAGAAGAAATTGTTTTTGTTTTAGGCATTGAAACCCCAGAGCTAAATTTAGCTAGTATAAAGCAAAGGAAAAATCTCTGATTTGATTGAGAAAACATGTATATGACTGGTAATAAAAACAGTAAATTCTTCTACAATGTGCTGGGCACAATTCTTAACCTTTTATATCCCATTGTTTCTGTGAGAGTTTTCTTAGCCCCATTATAGAGAAACAGAAGTTGAGACCCAAAGAGTTTCAGTATCTTAGCCAGAACCATGCAGTTGCATATTGGCAAAGCAAGGATTCGAACCCAGGAATTCTGACTCCAGAGACTGCATTCCTCTTCCCTATGCTGAATGGCCTCTTAGGTTATTGGCAATAAACTGCTCCTTTAAAGAGTCTGTGTCCCACATAAAGGAAGCAAAGTGGCCTGAAATCCATGGGCGAATTGATGCCATGTAATTCTCATTGAAATTCACTAATGACATTTCATTCATTAAGTCATGGTTGATCAAACAGGGAAACCGATATCTAATGTCATCAAGTAAGCGCATTGTTCATACCAGCTTGTGTGTGTGTGTGTGTGTGTGTGTGTGTGAGCGCACACCCACACTATCTGGAATGATGCAAAGCCATCATGATAGAACCACAACAAGCTGTGTGCCAGGGAGTTAAACCCTGTTGGGAGGTGCTTCTCTTCTCTTTGCCCTCTAGTCTTGGATGGAAGAATGAATTGCAAATTTACAAATTCTACCACTTCAGTGTTTCTCTGCCAAAATGTCTCAAATTGAGCAGCAGAGCCCCCGAAAGGGGGAATTTGAGCTGCTTCTAGAGTGATAGCCCAGTAGCGAGTCATGTTAGCATTTGCTGATGTTGAGTCTACAGGATGCCGTCGGCTCACTCTTCTCGGGATACCCAGAACTCGGTGCGCATCCCCCTTCTTCCCGGCCTCTCCATCCATCAATGTGGCCTCTGGTCTTGGCATGACCTTTTTGATAACCTTGTAGTAGGTCTCTTCTCTTCCTATGGTCCTTCTTCCAGTTAGACTGATTTAAAGTAAAGTGGGTCAAGTCACTCTTTGTGTCCAAATGACTCCATGTCAATAAAGTGTCTTCCCAAGTCCATTGTCAGGGCCCTCCTACTTGCTTTTCCCCTTCTTCTCCCTGGAGAATTCTGGAACTCCCTCATTCACATCCTTCAGGGCTGTGCCAGAAGGTTCTTTTCATCTGAGAATTGCTCTGCCCACCTCGCATAAAATAACGTGGCTACCACCACCATCACTTTCTCCCCCTCTGTCTCCCTTCTGACACTTTCTCAGGAGTTCTCCCCTTGTCTCCCTGGGGGAATGTATTCCATGATCCCCACTGGATGCTTGAAACCACAGAAAGTACTGACCCGTGAACAGCCATGGTGTACCCTGAGTATTCTGTTTTTTTCCTATACATCCATACCTATGATAAAGTTTATAGCTTAAACACAGTAGGACATTAGCAGCACTAGCATAATAAAATAGAACAATTTTAACAGTATGTGCTACTCAGCACTGTGTGTAATTTAAAACTTATGAATTGTTTATTTCTGGAATGTTCTGTGGGTGGGTAACTGAACTCTCAAGAAGTGGATGTGCAGGTCAAGGAGGATTAATGTACTTATTGTGAGCCCTCTCTGAACCTAAAGCTGGTCTCAATCACTACTCCATCCCCACTGCCCAAAATAGTGCCTGGCACTTTGTATTTATTCCAGAAATCATGTACATCGAATGCAGTAATACTAGATCATTCTTTAAAGTTTATTTCTTTTTATTTATTTAAAAGTCAGAAAAAGAGAGAGAGAGAGAACTTTCATCTGCTGACTCACTCCCGAGGTCCTCACAGTAGCTGGAGCTAGACCAGGCCGAAGCCAGGAGCCAGGAACTGCATCTGGATCTCCACCCTGAGTGACAGGGACCCAAGCACCTGAGCCATCGCCGTATGTCTCCCAGTGTGTGCATTAGCAGGAAGCTGAAATGAGAAGTGGAGCCAGGACTTGAGCCAAGGCACTCTGATCAGTGACACGGGCATCCCTAGTGTTGTCTTGACTACTGCATGAATTACCCATCTGCCTGTTTGTTTTCTTAAACACAAATCCTCAAGAGAACTTTGGGAATTGTGAGCGCTTACCATGATAGGTGAAGAATCAGGCAGCAGACTGACCACCCAGCTAAAAGTTGACAGAGCCTGAGTCTGTACCCAGGTCTCTTTGCTGTGTCATCTGTCGTCGGATCTGGAGGCCAAGGTACCAGAGGATTGTACCAGTGCCTCATGTTATGCCCAAAGTATCTTCTGCAGAATCTAGTAAAGTAGCAATTATCTCATGAATTAGAATTAAATAAAATTTAAAAATTTAGCTTCTTGGTCCACCTGGCTACATTTTGAGTGCTCGGTAGCCACTAGTGGAATATATTGGGCAGTGTAGATAGGAAACATTCCCATCATCACAGAAAGTGTTGTTGGACTGCTAGAAATGTTAGCCATTTTACTCTCAAATGTGAAAAAGTAGGGACTGGTGCTGTAGCTCAGAGGGTTAAGCCACCGTCTGCAGTGCTGCAATCCCATATGGGCACCACTTTGAGTCCAGGTTGCTCCACTTCGAATCCAGCTCCCTGCTAGTGCACCTGGGAAAACAACAGAGGACAGCCCAAGTGATTGAGCCCCTGTACTCACGTGGGAGATTCAGAAGCAGCTCCTGGCTCCTGGCATTGGCCTGGCCCCCAGCCCTGGCCGCAGCAACCATCTGGAGAGCAAACCAGAGAATGGAAAACGCTCTCTCTCTCTCTCTCTCTGTGTATGTGTGTGTGTATGTCTGTCTCTTCCTCTCTCTCCTCTCTCTCTCTCTAATTCTTACTTTAAATAAGTATTTTTAAAAAGAGTGAGATAGTAAATATCTTTTATTTTATGTCTCCTCTTATTATACCTTTGAATAAAACAAAAATGAAGGCAGCTTCATAGTTAATGGGTGTTTTTATATAGATAGTAACAAAAATTAGTCTTGTGTAGTAAATTCGTTCCATGTGTAGGCACTGCTGTGAATTCTTCGCATGTGTTGAGTAGGTGTTGGGTAGCTCAGGGAACTTGAGACGTGTACAGTGAAGCACTTGGGGGCAATGTCCACTTTGACCTATGCTGCTTCATCTTTCTAATAATTCTGGGAATTAAGGGCTCTATCAGATCCATCATGCTGCCTCCTATCTCCTTGCTTGCTAAAGCTGTTCATGGATGAGCATGTAGTGCAGCAGTTAAGAGACCACTGGTGCCACCCACATCCCGTGTTAGAGTGCCTGATTTGAGTCCTGCTTACTCCGCTTGTGATCCAGCTGCCTGCTGATGCACATCTTGGGAGGCAGCAAGGTAATGGTATAAGAACTTGAGCTCCTGCCCCCTTCCTGGGGGATTCTGATTGAGTTCCAGCCTCCTAGCTTCAGCCCAGTCTAGCCCCAGCTGTGGCAGCAGAACAGAGGTCCCTCTCCATCTGTCTTGCTGTCTCTAACTTTCAAATAAAATGGAAAAAAGTTTGTAAAAGTTGTTGCAGTTAAAATTAGCAAGCTTCCTAGCACTTCCACAGTGCTAAACAGGGTGGCATTTGAGTTTGCTATTAAGGAGCTTTCTGGCCTGTGGTAGGGATGCAGTTTTAAGTTGCTATTTTGGTTTATTGCCACGGTTTAAAGTTATCAAGGATTTTATTTGAGAATTCTTTATAGAATGTTAGTTCACATTTATATTTGCGATGACATAGCTACAGCAAGTGAGGAGATTAATACAAAAATATTTCTATTTTGGTTCTGTCTTTATGTAACACTTAAAAATTACCCCTCCCTGTCACAACTTAAGGAACTCTACTTTGTGCATTTTTGGTCACTTCATTTTTAAACCTAAGTAGGCTTTACATACTTGTCCGAGAGTTCGTGTTTCAGACTTCATAGAATGATCTGAGTTTTATTTTTATTATTTTCATAATTCACAGTGGTTAGCACCGGTGAAACTTCTTGTTTCCTACAAGGCTTTTGGCATATGTAGACTTAATGCTCTGGGTTGCATGTGTGTTATTTCTTACAGTTGTGTGTGCTTTATGATTGTCATTAATGATGGTTGTTCTTTGTGGAAGAGTAATGGGGTTCTATTGCCATGGTTGGCAGGCTGTAGAATTAGTCTGTACTCTACAAGATTGAATTTGATTGTAACTATGTTGTTTTCTTGTCCCTTTTTGGGGGACAGAGTCATGAAGATCCTGTGCCAGGCATTGTCTGGACCCTGGGAGTAGAGAAGAATCCTGTGTACTCAATGCCAACTGATTTCATGAACTTTTTTCTTACCCCCTAGGGGAAGGAGAGAAAGAGCAGAAATAAACAGATGAAAAGAAAATACCAGAGGCAAGTGTGTGAGGCCAATCAGAGGTGAAGTGAGCAGGTGTCACAGGGGGCAGGGAGAGGGCTCCTCTAGATGAGGCAGTGAGACTTGAGTGGCCACAGGGACAGGAACAGTATTTCAGCAAGAAGGGACAGCTGGTGCAGACGTTGAAGGGAGAGCAGTGTGACCAGAGACAGGTGCAGTTCAAGGACTGGAGACCAGGTCAGGACTTGGAATTTCATTCTCCGTGTTGTGTCCAAGTAGTGAAGGGATTTGCTCCCATTAAAATTTCTAGTTGGTCCCTCTGGTGTAAATGGAGAGCAGCACCTTCCTGGGCTCCATAGTGAGGGTGGAACGAGACAAGGGCCTGCTTGCCCTTCCCTCTGCGCCACGCTGCCATGATGGCAGGAGGGTTTATTGCATTGTGGCCACTGGCTGTGTTGGATGGGATGGTACTCAGGCCGGAGCAGCTGAAGGAGACAGCTGCGGTCCTGCACTTGTATGGGGTGAGGAAAAGATCAAGGGAGGCAGAAAGGAGCCACCAGGGAAGAGGTGGCAGAAGATGTGTTTCCCTGTGGTCCATGATGTCGTGTCCTTTCAGCAAACAATGAACTGAGAAAAATCAGGACAGGGTAGTGGGTTCTTCAGGAAATGACGTTTGTCCAGTGCACAGGGTTCTCCTTAATGGCTTATCTTTTCCTTCTTTTGCATATGAAATAATTGTCACTTGTCTCCCACTTTCCCATGTTCTTGGTTTGCAGAATTGGGAATTCGTAACTTACCATAAATTGTCTTATTTTCTGTTTTTTAAAAACGTGCTTGTTTGTAAAAATCTCAAATCCAGGGATTGCTGCTGTGGAGAGGCGACCAGAGGAGGCTGAGAAGGGGATAGGGCCAGAGAGCAGAGCCACTGAAGTGCTGGGTGGATGCAGCTCTGCAATCCAAGCCACAGCACAGCCGCGGGGACTCCTTGCTCCTGCTCACCATTGCTTCCACCGTCTCTCAATTTGGAAGAAGCAGAGTTCAGGTTCTGGGCCAGGATAGAGTTCATCGCTCTCCCATGCATTGCCCATAACTAATACTACATAATTGGTCAGAACTTTTCATGAACTTCTTTTGTCCTACTCAAGTTATTGAGGTATACAGAATGTCACATCCAAAAGCTTGAGAAAAAATGAGTGATGTGGGCACGTGCATTGTGCTCCGGGTGTCCCATCATATCCATGGCTGATTTCCTGTGTGTAAAAAGCTGTCGCAGAAACTTCATGACAGCTTTTAAAAATTCACTCTGGGTGTGTTTGCATGTCTTAAGGTCACCCTCTACATTGGGTCTCAGTCTGGTTGGAGCTTTGTCTCCCAGAGTAAGAAACAAAAAAGTAAGAAACAAAAAGACATAGGAAGTAGCCAAAATCATACAGGAAAGAGAGAAAAAGGGTCTTGGCATTTATCTCCACTACAAGAAATATGTTAACTTGAATGCCGACCAGGTCAGCCTGTATTTCGTTTCCTACTTACTCTGCACTGCCATTAACACAGAGCTCTGTTACACATCTTGTTCCCAGCTAAAGTACTTGATTAAGTGACCTCACAGTCAGGGATCTTTGCTGCACCTTAAATGTACTTGACCTGTAGCAGTTATTTCTAACTGAGGCTCATCCTGAGGGGGACAACGTGGGTGTGTACGGCTAAAACTGATTCCTGAACTCTGCATTAAGTACATCCGGTTGGTGCAGTATTGACTCACTGAAACCTGAAGTCCCAAGCCTCAGCTTCACCTGCCTCCCCATAGCCATGGAGATGGCTTTACTCCCCCCTGTAATTCACATAATCACTCAGGCCATTTCAGATACTTTGCAGATGGAGGATTTCAATGATATTTAATATCTCCATTGAAAATGAACAGGGCTGCACAAAATGTGCTTTGCTCCCTGGAAAAACCCTTGCCCCTTGGTAAATGGCTTCTTTGGGTGTGACCTCCAGACTTTGAATAATGCAGTACTGCAGATGCTCAAGTCGAATCGCCTGGCTGACATTAACCATGACCTGTGCTTTTTAAGGCTAATAACGATTTTTTAAATGTAAGAGATTAGAATACAGTTGAGTGTTGTGCCAGGGATGGCCCCAGTTGCAATTAAGCTGTTCTATAATAAAGTTCAACAAAATTGCCAAATAGTACATACCTTTATAGAACAATCTGGAAAACTTCCCTCCTGGTTTGCAAAACTGCACCCAAAGAATGATTGTCATGTGAGTCAGGTTGTTAGAACCGCTCAGAGAGGTTCATGGATTTGTCTGAAGAAAAGGACTTGAAATACTCTTGTATCATTGTCTGTTTGCTTTTTGAGGGGAAAATGTACAGCTTTGGAGACCTTTTAAGTAGGTTTCTTGATAAAAGTTGCTTCTATAAGGAAGGATGTAAAGGCCTTTATTTTCTCAGAGTCCCTGACAAGACATGCCTTTGTTGAGGCTGGGACTTGGTAGGGTTTGGGGTTTCGCTTTGAGCTACCAGCTGGTGCTGAGAACTGTTCCGTTGTGATGGGAAGTCGGGACACAAGGTGGCACAGTGGAACCTTGTTCTCTGCGCTCAGCGAGGCAGCTGAGAGTGAGCCGGGCCTGGCAGCTCACCAATAAATCAGGGAGCAGACCAAGGATCAGGAGCTGTTAAATAGTCACCACAGTGATGGAGGCGATAAAAAGGAAGGCCAGGCCGCCCCTCCCCTTTGCCTCATCAGCTTTTCCTGCAGCCTTCAAGATGGAAGTGACTTCATAAGCTCTGCGTATTTGTGCATCCATTCGGAAGGTGGTAACCGAGCTGGGGAGAGGCTGGTCAGGTCGCACAGTTCTCTGAAACAGAGACAATAAGCAAATTAACAGTAATAAAGAATATGAATCATGAGCAAATAAGGTAATTATAGAGAGTGGTGGGGCTTATACACACTAGGAAGGTAGACTGTGTGCATAAAGTGTGACCCAGAAGGGTCATTTCAGATTGACAGGTGGCCTGAGTCCCTGAAGAACTGACCTAAAGGAGAGGCCTGAGTAGTGACAAGAAGTCACCTACACAGATCTCCAGGCTTAGTGTTCCAAGCAGAAGGAGCTAGCCTGCAAGCAGATGCAGAGGAGTGAAAAGGAGGAGCCAGAAGCAGAGAATGCCAGCCTAGCTATGGCCATGGGGCAGAGAAGTAGGAAATAAAATGAAAGAAGTTGTTAGGATCAGATCAAGGAAGGCTTGGTGGGACACAGAAAGGAATCTACATTTCATTAAAATGGTGTTGGGAATCCGCAGGGACCTGCAGCCAGGAGACCATATAATCCGATTCATGCTGTAGAAAGCTATGTGGCCTCTGTGGATAATAGATTATAAGAGGATCAAAGAACAAAGCAAAGGGCCTAGCATTTAGGTGCTTGTGTTCCTATAGGCAAGGAGAGGCAGTGGCAAGGGAAAGAATGGACAGGTGTGGGTGGAGTCAGTCATTTTGGAGACATTTATGGTGGGAGAGAAAAAGGAGCCCCTGGGGCGGTGAGCGTCGTGGTATAGCAGGTTAAGCTGCCACTTGGGATAACTGCATTCAATATCAGAGTGCCTGGTTCTAGTACCTACTAACTCTGCTCCTGCTATCCAGCTTCCTGCTGATGAGCCTGGGAAAGCAGCGGGTGATGGCCCTAGTGCTTGGGTTCCTGCTCCACACATGGAGGACACAGATGGAGTTCCTGGCTCCTAGCTTTGGCAGGCCTAGCCCCAGCTGTTATGGGCATTTAGGGAGTGAGCCAGTAAATGGAAGTTCTCTCTCTCTCTTTTTCTCTCCAATCCTGCCCCCTCCTCTGCCACCCCTGCTTTTCAAATACATGCATGCATGCATACATACATATATCTTTAAAGAAAAAAAAAAAAAACTCTACAAAGGGCCTTGAGTTTCAGGGGTTTGGTGTCCTGTAAGGATAAAATTTGAGCTCTTCTGATCTCTTTCTTGGTCTGTGCTAAAAATAAGCAGTCGGGATAATAATCAGCCTGAAAGTCAGCAAGTCTGGTGAAAAGGGCCCCTGTGTGTGTGTGTGTGTGTGTGTGTGTGTGTGTGTGTGTGTGTTTAACCTGGAAGCTTCTCAGTACCAGTTACAGTGATTGGTTTCCCTTTGGGGCCAGTGACCTTAAAATAAGGCCCCACACAGCATCCTGTTTGGGACAAGGAATCCCTACCAGCTTTTTCTTTCATGAACTATTTTCAGCTGTTAGTTCAGAATCCCTGACCCCTCTGTATTAATAATCAAACTGAAATTTGGAGGGGCTGTTGTGGACCTTCCAGGCTACCATCCTCTCACCTTTCTATCCCAGGGAGACCTCTAGGAACAAATTATGGATGAGAAGAACAAGGTCAGCCCTTGAGCATTCAACAAAAAGCAATTCAGATGAGAAACATAGGTAATAGAAATGCCAAGCTGTCAGTCTGGCCATGAAGGAGTTTCCTTAGAAGTAGAAGCATTTTTGGACTGAGGCAAGACTATTCCCAAAACAACATAATTAGAAAAACTTTGAGAGTACATAGAGTTAGCGAACTTCCTACTTGATTCTATAATAAAGGTTAGAACTTGATAGGAATATTCCTTGGAGAAGAAAGATTGGCTACATCGTGTAACAACAAATTAGTGGTCTTTTTAGGTTGCAATTTTTTCTCTTTCTCTTTTGGTGGAAGTTACCATAACTCACTCTACTTATGACTCAATTCTTCTTTTCTCTACCTTTAATTTAAAAAAAAAAATTATCATGTAGTGTCAAGGAACATTTGCAAGCTTGATCAAGGTGCTACCTACTTGTAAAACTGTCTCCTAGTTGCAAAGCTTTGAAGACTTGCTTCATTGCCCCAAATCAGAGTTCTTACTCGACTGTTAGCATGCATAGTTTTGAATGGCCAATGATGTAGAAATAAAATAATTATCTTTGAATTTCATTTTATTATCTTTTTGAAGTTCCTGCATGGTTTAGGGCCCTTTGAATGAGACTATACAATATTTGTATTTGAAAGCCTAGGCGCTTGGCTTTAAACAAAATCCCCTCAACCATTTACCTAACTGTGTGACTTTACCTGTGTTATTTAACCTTCACCTGTGTCTCAGTTTCTTCATCTGCTGAGTAGAGATGGTACTAGTGTGTAACACACAGAGGAGTTACAAGGAAGAAATATATGTCAAAGACAAGCACTCAACACTCGTTTTTGCACAAAACCCTTGTTTTGGAAGACCCACTTTCTGTCAAAATGAGAAAAGAAACCAAGTTTTCTTTCAGGGTATCCATCACATGTTCTGGAATCAACAGCAGTACAGTGATCTGTGCATTTCAGTGACAGCTTTTCTGAAGTGACCATCTATTGCTCTAGCATGCCATGAAGACAGCTCATCTGTCTTCCCTAGGTCTTGGAGCAGCCTGGGCTGTGAATGACTCTGGGTATCTCCTCACCTGTGGCAGTCCAAGGCTTTTGACTTTGAGGTTGAAAGGCTCTGTAAACCATTAGCAACCGCCAGCTGTGCAAGCCATTTATTTCTCCTAGGGACATATTTATTAGGCTATATGTACTGTGTAATTGAAGCAGACTTCTCCGTCGCTGTAAAACCTTGACAACTACCATCTTCATCTTCTTCACAAAATGCCACCTGACACGGCGGTGGGAACGGCTCATTCCAGACATCTGAAGTACAAGCATCCCTCTCAATTATGACAGTCACAATATTTCATAATGACCATTATTAGATCCCCAAAGGAAAGAGTGTCTTCATCTTTTTGGACACCTTGGGCCTGATGATCCTGTTCTTGGCAGGTGGCATAATATTTGTGCTGAAAAATTGTACTGCAAGGTCGATGATGGTATTTGGCCAGGGGAGAAGGGGGGGTGGAGATCAAACGTATCCAAGCTAGGATCATCTTTCATTTTGTTTTATAGATTCAGTTCTGTGATATGTAGTGTTTATAAGATCCTTCAGTGAGAATGTGCTCTGGTTTAAGCTTGGCCTTGAGTTGATGTTGGCACACTTATCTAGCTTAAAAAAAAAAAAAAAAAAACTTAAGAGTCATCATCATTATTCACTGAGTCATCAATCCTTGCATGTCATTCCTACCTTTCCCCCCTCCGGATGAATAAATGCTGGTTGTCCTTCAATTTCAGCCTGTCTCTTCTGCCCCGTTCTTTATGTTGGGTTCAATTTCTTGTCTCTGTCTTCATAAGAGCCATGGTGCTTTTCCTTTGACCATGGCACTTCATGCTCAGCGCCCCGCATTACAATGCTTACATTGCTGCTGTTCTCCTTCAAAACATGCTATGAGCTGCTCCAGGGCAGAAACCTCAGTAAGTCCTATATGAATGAATAGAACCTTCTGATATATGAATGAATAGAACCTTCTGATTGAGGACAAAGCTGTGGTTGTGCATCTTCCAGGCAGATTTGCTTGAGCACCTCGTGTAGTAGCTCTGCATCCCAGGTGTGGCCTGAGTCTTCCTCCTGCTTCATTTGCACCCCGGAGGTTCTCACTCTCTGAAATCATTGGCCTCGTTGTTGATTCCCCCCTGCTCCCAGAACGTGAGCGCTGTGGAAGCAGGACCTTGTGGTTCTGTATTCCAGGCAGCTCCTGGCTCAGAGAGGGGCGCTCTGTACAGTCTGATTACTTGAGTGGGTAAGTTTTCCCTATTTTCCTTCCAAAGTTCAGTAGGAAAAGTTAGAAGTGACTGTACCTTCCTTTTTCTGTTTTCTGGACTGTCCTTAGCATTTTATCAGTGAGGAGAGGTCAGTGTCGGTGTATCTCCTTGGTGCTGGGCATTGTGGCGCAGCAGGTTAAACTGCTGCTTGGGACGCCTGCATCCCATATCATAGTGCCTGGGATCAAGTCCCACCTCCACTTCCTGTCCAGCTTCCTGCTAATGTGCCTAGGAGGCAGTCCCAGTGCTTGAGTTTCTGCCATATACTTGTGAGTTTTGACTGGTGCTCCTGCTTCCTGACTTTAGCCTGGTCCAGTGCCTGCTGTTGGAGGCATTTGGTAAATGAAACAGCAAATGGAAGATCTCGATCTCTCTCTCTTTCTCTCTTTCTCTTTCTCTCACTCTCTTTCTCTCTTCTCTCTCTCTTCAGCTTTCCTTCTCTTCCCCACTCTGTTACTCTGTCTTTACAATAAATAAAAATAAATCAACTTTTAAAAAGTTTATTTCATGGTTTACATTTTCTGAATTGAACAAAGAAGACAGACAGAATACAAGAAGGCAAGAGGTCGGTTTTAGGAGGAATGCAGGCACCAGTGCTCACTGTTCAGTCACTGGTTTGTAGTCTGTCATCAACTCGGGTTGGCTGGGGAAGTCGTAGCCTGTTGCCATTTCTTTTCCTGCATCCCTGACTGTTTCTCTGTGATCTCCCTCCCTTTCTCCCCCCACCCAGAAACCTTTTATTTAAAGAATATAAACTTCATGCTTTTCATAAGTACAACTGTAGGAACATAGTGATTCTCCCCACCCATACTCTACCTCTCTTCCTATCTTACTGTTTTGATTCATCAGCATACTCTTATGCACAAATAAATTCATTACCTGGCAGACACATTACTGTTTCATGAGCATCATTTTTACTGGTAATATTAGCATTCCATGTGGTCTTTAACTCAGTTTCTTGCCTCCTAATTTTTTAAAGATGTGACCTTTAGATCTTTCCAAGAAAGGAGAAGCAAACCATGCAACTTTTCCCTTTCTGCGTGATCTTCTCATTGCCTCCTGTATTTGTAGACGCAGTATTTTATATTTGCTGACCTCACTGAAGATTAAAACTTAGTGAAGTAAACATCACCTTGAAAATTGCTTGCAACCCCATAACGTGTGCATGGACAAGGATGGTTTCACCTAAATTGCATAGGGTCCAATAGAATGAGCACCTCAGGGTCACTGTTCAAGGTTTCACGGACTTTCTGAAATTCTATGGAAAAATGTGTGCTTCTGTTCACCTTTGCTTCAGAGAGTCTCAGTCAGCTTTTTATTCCATTTTCAATCAAGGCCGTGACCTGATAATTTAGTAGTAAAGGTACTGGAGTGGGCATTGAGCCAAGATAGAAGTAGAACAATCTCTATTTTCTAATATAGCACCACACTAAGGCCAGTAAGTGCATACCATTGTCCCACCACACTCAGTATTGACTGTCAAATAATGCTTAGATGTTTATAGAGACAGCTGTATTATACATAAAATCTAGAAAGTTTAAAAATAAGGCTGTCAATCACCCATTAATCCCAGTGTTGAAAAGCTGTATTTTAATACATTTCCTTCTGGTCTTTGCATGTGGAGTATGTATATGTGAATACATATCTACTGTTTTAGCAGTGACTGTGTATATTCTCTTTCTGCTTGTTTACCTAGCTTCTATGTCTTGCTTACTGTTTTTCCACTTGACTAAGTATTCTTTATTGTACTCATTTTTTCATGGATTCATAATTTTTCACTTTACTGATCTAGCAGTATATTGGTTCAGTCCTCTGTAATCAAAGTTTGGATTGTTTCTAATTTTTGTCTTCTTTGAATATTGCTGTGTTGAACATCTTTTCCTATGAGTCTGTGTAAGGCTGTTTGATTCTTTCCTTAGTGCAAACTCCAAATGTGGAATTGACAGTATCAGCTGTACTCTTGGGGTCCTGCGTTGAAGATTACACACTGGGGCTGGTGCAGTGGCCTAGTAGTTTAAGCCTCCACCTGCGGCATCACCATCCCATTTTGGCACCAGTTTGAGTCCCGGCTGTTCCACTTCCTGCCCAGCTCTCTGCTAATGGGAAATGAGTGGTAGATGGCCCAAGTGCTTGGGCCCCTGCATGTACCCGGAAGAAGCTCCTGGCTTTGAACCAGCCTAGCTCTGGCTGTTGCAGCCCTCTGGGGAGTGAACCAGAGGATGGAAGACCTCCCTTTCTGTCTCTCCCTCTCTCTGTAAATATGCCTCTCAAATAAATAAATAAATCTTAAAAAAAGAAATTTAATCCCTGATAAACTTTTTTTTTATTAAAAAGGATTACACATTGATAGATTTTAGAATACCAGAGAAGGTTGATGGAATCAGATAAAAATATGCTTGGGAGTATTATATCTTCCTTAGTGTCTATGAGTAACCCTTTTGCAAGCTCTCATAGTCTTCTACTTTGACAGGCTTTTTTTTTTTTTTCTAAGTAAACTTATCTTTTAGTTCCATTTTCCACACCCTTTTTTTTTTTTTTTTTTTTTTTTTTTGGTAAGATTTATTTATTTATCTGAAAGGCAGAGTTTCAGAGAGGCAAAGGCAGAGATAGAAATCTTCCATCCACTGGTTCACTCCCCAAATGGCCGCAACAGCCAGAGATGGGCTGATCTGAAGCCAGGAGCTTCTTCTGGGTCTCCCATGTGGGTGCAGGGACCCAAGGACTTGGGCTATCTTCTGCTACTTTCCCAGGCCATATCAGAGAGCTGGATTGGAAGTGGAATAGCCGGGACTCAAACCAGCGCCCATATGGGATGCTCGCACTGCACACAGTGGCTTTACCCTCTATGCCACAGTGATGGCCCTTTTCACAGGCTTTTGATGATCTATATAAACTCTCTCTCCCTCTCCCTTCCAAGCATCCATTATGTGTGTGTGTGTGTGTGTGTGTGTGTAGTCCCCTGCTCCTTGCACATTGTATTACTTGATTCACCTGGGAGTACAGTTTTCAGCACATTTTGCCTTGCAAAACTCTAAAGAATCTCACTTGTTTCATGACCTATGGATTTGTGACACAGTGTTTGTTAGAATCCTTAGGAAAATGCATCTCTTAAAATACTCCAATCTAGAGCCCTGTGCAAAAGGGAAATGAATATCACAATGAAAAAAAATGCAAATCAGTGACCTAGTACATTTTTGTTATTTGTAGCTCTACTTTCTATGCCACAGTGGCTTTCAAAGTTATCCCCTCAAAAGCTCTTTGCACATTTTTCTTGTAGTTAGTGAGTCTGCTTGGGATTCTGACTTGCTATAAACCTGGGGAAATTGAGGTCCAAACAAGTCCAAGGTTTTATTAACCTCAGTGCCAAAATGGCAGTGCTTGGTTTCATTGCTTTGCTTTGCTTTTCCCTCCCACCTTACCTCCCTCCCTTCTTTGTTTTCTTTCTTTTCTTTCTTTCAGAGTCACAGAGAGAAAGGGAGAAAGGGAGAGATCCATCTTCTATCCACTGGTTCACTCTCTAAATGGCCACAATAGCCAGGGCTGATCCAGGCCAAAGTCAGGAGCCTGGAACTCCATCCAAGGGACTGGCAGGGACTCAAGCACTTGAATCATGTCCCATTGCCTTCCTAGGCACATTAGCAGGGAGCCGGATCAGAAGTGGAGCAGCCGGGACTTGGACACTGTATGGGATGCCAGCGTCTCAGGAAGTGCCACACGATGGCCCCTGGCAGTGCTTGATTTTTTTTTTTTTTTTTTTTTTTGACAGGCAGAGTGGACAGTGAGAGAGAGAGAGACAGAGAGAAAGGTCTTCCTTTTGCCGTTGGTTCACCCTCCAATGGCCGTCGTGGGTGGCGCGCTGCGGCCGGCGCACCACGCTGATCCGATGGCAGGAGCCAGGAGCCAGGTGCTTTTCCTGGTCTCCCATGGGGTGCAGGGCCCACAGTGCTTGATTTCTGTTTGGCTTCCCTGATAACTCAGCGGGGCTAACCTGCTTCATGGTTCACGGAGTAGGACAGACACCAGGATGAGTCGAAACAGGGTGCTTTAAAATCGTGTAAGCGTGTATGCATTCCTTTCAGGGAAAAGAAAGAACTGATAGAGGATATAGAGGTGGGTGATGGCTCTAGAGGCTTAGAAGTGCAGTTTGCTGCAATTGTATTACTTACAAAGGTAGCATAGATTTTTGTTTATTGTGGTATCTGTGTGTTTATGTATCTGTTTGTAACTAAATAAAGCTTTTCTTGTAGAAGATGTTACAATGGGTAATAAAGCCACTGATGAGGCAGAGAAAATACACTTTTAGTATATAACCCTTTAGTCTTTTGTGTTCCAATTGCATGTGTATTCTGTTATGTTCCTACTCCTTTCCTATAAATAACTTGTGCTCCACCTTTACGCAGTTTCACCAAGAATAACATTCTGCCCTTGAGTTACATGAGAACATGTTTATTGGCAGTGCATGGCCTTGGTATTTGAAGGAAAAGAGATCCCTCCTCCTCACCTTAATCCATCAGGTCGAAGTCATCAGCAGAGAATTTGCCCTTTGCTTTCTTTTTTTTTTTTTTTTTTTTTTTGACAGGCAGAGTGGACAGTGAGAGAGAGAGACAGAGAGAGAAAGGTCTTCCTTTGCCGCTGGTTCACCCTCCAATGGCCGCCGCTGCAGCCGGCGCACCGCGCTGATCCTGGCAGGAGCCAGGAGCCAGGTGCTTTTCCTGGTCTCCCATGGGGTGCAGGGCCCAAGCACCTGGGCCATCCTCCACTGCACTCCCTGGCCATAGCAGAGAGCTGGCCTGGAAGAGGGGCAACCGGGACAGAATCCGGCGCCCCAACCGGGACTAGAACCCGGTGTGCCGGCGCCGCAAGGTGGAGGATTAGCCTATTGAGCCACGGCGCCGGCTGCCCTTTGCTTTCTTCAGTGAGACGCCTCTTTGACAGCAGACTTCAGAAATCCAGGGCCCATGTTTTCTGCCTTCAGAGGCTGCACTGAGTCACGCTTTCGACTTCAGCTTCCCTGTAGAAGTTGTCTGGGACCACTTAGACGTAGCAATTGCTGTCTTCTCTGCTCAAGGAGCAGATAGTACCGTCCTCAAGCTCGCTCTCCTCCATCTTTGGAAAGCTCCCCTTGGTTACCCTGAGTGGACCAAATGAGCCCATTAAGACAGGTGTGGGTTTTGCCTGTCTGCCTCCCGTGTACTACGGGATGAGACTGAGGAGCACAGACTTCCTGCTGCTGCAGGGTACACATGCTGTGCTTTAGTCCTTAGGAGAACCACTGGCATGCTGTGAAGTGTCGGATAACGCTGCTTCCGACAGCCCATCTGGGACATGCAGCCTGCAGTTCACGCCCACTGGACCAGGGGCACAGCCTACGATTTCTAGGTCTTGGAGAATTCGGCCAACCAGTGACCTTTCATGTGGGTCCTATTAGGTCTCCCAGCTGTTTTCAATTCATCTGAATTATTTTGGCTAAAATAAATTATAAATTTTCCAAAGGAGGTTTCTTCCAGCATTCATATTTATTAGATTTTAAGATTTAATGACCATATGGGCCTAAAACAAATCCTTAATTTCTTTTCTTTTTTCAAATGCAGTCAAGTGGAGTGTTTTGGCTTTGACTATTTAAATATTAACTGGTGGGCATAACCCACTTTGGGCTCCTGGAAAAGGTGTGGCTTTTTAAAATGCAGCTTTTTGGCAATCAGCAAGGAGGAACAAATGCCTCTGTGAATTTAAAGAAACATTTTCTTATTATAAAATGCATCCTGTGGTATCATTGCAACAGGGACACTTTCCCTGGACCGCTGTAATGAGGAAATGGGCTTTTATTGACCATACCCTATCCTATACCCCACTCCCCACCACCTTTCAGACTGGTTGATTTTGTATCTTCAACAGTGGGAATTTTTAAATTAATGTTTTATTGCCTCAATGAGCTGTGGATATAGTATTCTTGAAAAGGAATTCGGAATAAGACTAACATCCCGCCTTGAACTAGTCCCTCTGGTCCCCGCCCTCCGTGCCTCCCCTGAAGTATCTGTGTCACTTATTTGGTGTGGACGGTGGTGTAAGGCCAGAAACCATGCATGTGCTTGGGTGTATATGTGCCTGCCATTCTTCAGCATTCCGTCACATAGCGAAGTGTTTAGGAGGCCATCTTTGTTGGGACCATAGAGATACATCATTCGTTTTAACCTCCATGGATAGCCTTCTAGGTTGACTAACTCCTAGGTTAATCTGAGCTTCTAGTTGTTTTTATTTTTTTCTTTCTACAGCAGTGCTGTCGTGCACATCCTTGTGAATGCACCTGTGAACATACCTACAGGTGTTACTCTAGAGTAGAGGACAGACAGTGCTCTTGATTGTATATAAGAAGAGCTTAAGAGTCCAGGAGCTTAAAACTGTGCGGTCTTGTAAACAATTATAGGTCGGGATTGAAACCATTGCCATTGATTCTACCTACCTAGATGGAAATTATTTACAAAACATTGTAGAGAGCACAGTCAAGTTCAGTAAAAGCCAGCTACAGTGCAGTTTTGCTTATTCCAATGAACAAAGAATGTCTGAATTAGGTGACAATTTGAATTTAAAGATGTAGTATAAAATTTTGAATACAGTGATGCACATTAATATAACTTGATATGGATCATATTATTGCACCAATAAAAGCACCCAAGAATTATGTGCAAGCAGAAAGACAAATCAGAATTTTTCGCCTTATCTGTAGATCAAATAGTTCTCCTCCCATCTTTTTTATATTTTAATATGCTTATAGAAAAATGTTTCTTAGCTGGAGTCACATAATCACATCCACTTGATTTCTCAATTTTATGAATTAGCCAAGGAAAGAGAAAGGGCCAGGTCCTGGAGAAAGTGTCCTGTGCCAGGGACGAGGCTCTGAAACATTTTCTCTTAATTACCTTCACAGTCTTGTGAGGTGAGCCGGGGTGTTTCTGTTTCATCCGTGGAGACTGGGCATAGAGGGCGCTATAGGAACCTGCCGAGGGTGCCTGGGTTTGCCTGACCTGAAAGTGTCACCCTCCACTGCGTCGTAACTTCCTTAAATGGGGTTCTGAGACCTCTTGTGTTGGAAGCCCCAGGAAAACTTCTTGGGACTGCAGACTTCTGGGCTCCTTGGGGAGGGGCCTGGGAACCTGCATTTTCCACAAGCTGCTGTGTGTTGCTCATGCGCTCTGAAGTCTGAAAGCCACTGTGCCAGACCGTGGTGACCTCATTTTGCTGATGCGACGAGCCTTGCCCAGATAGCGCTCTCCCCACCCCCGCACCATGCCTCTTAGGCTAAGTAATTCGTGTCGTGCCTCACTTGGAATGGTCACATCCACGGTGCTCCTCGGAGTGGCTTCTGCTGTCCTCACCCACTTCTGTTGCCTCCTATTACTTGCGCTGAACTTGGCAGGGCTCGCGGTTTGACGAGTCACTTCCCAGAGATTTGAAATCATTGCAGTGTGTGGGGATCCCTTTCAAAAACAGGTTGGAATTTCCTGTGCAAAACCCTCGGAGCGCACTCTTCTCTGGCACTTTACGCAGATGGAATCTGCATTGAGCATTGTGACTCCTGCCCCAACTAGAGGTGGCAGCCTGCACAAGTGATGACTTTCCCAACACACATTTGTGCTCCATTTTCCCTTTTTTTTTGGCTACTCTTCCCCATTCTCTGTTGCTGACAGATTCTCCATAATCTGCCACAAATTTGTACTGACTTTCCTAAAAGTGAGACAATCACTGGCCCCTCCCACTAAGGACAAGGCTTGGGCACAGACTTTGGGGCTCAACCTTCTGTCTTTCTCTTTCTCCTTTGTTCTCATTTTTTTTTTTTTTTCCCACAGCTCTGTGACTTTTTTCCTTTGCACTCCCAGATGACACGGTTCCTTTCCCCTGGAGGGGCTAGCCCAAGCTCCAGTACTTTCCAACCAGCTGAATAGGAGGTTGAGTGCTTGATTGACAGGCACCGAGACATGTGCTGATGAACTGGAGGGGATCTTAGACCAACATGGACTTGGCTTCCTATTTTATCCTGTGCTGGCAAAAGAGCATTGTCTTTGTTTTGGTATTGAGCTCATCCAAATAAAGAAGGCATTTCCTCTCCTGAACGGCAGAGGCAAAAAGGAAAGAAAAGACAAAAAAGGAAAAAAAATTAATTTTAACCATGTACTCCTTTGAAACTAAATATATACCCTTTCCTCTGTCCTGATTGGTCCACTTCATGTGACAAGTGGATCGTGCGGAAAGGAAATATCCCGGACTTAATTGTAAGTTAAGTCTCTCTTAATCCAGAAGAGCATTTGAGATTCTGTCCAAGTGTTCAATTTCCCAGGCCGCTGAGGTCTGTGAATTTCTTTCCCCAGCCTCCAGGCTGCTGCAGTACAAGTCAGCATAGCTAATGCAGATAGATCTGCCTCTCGCTCTCCTCCTCCCTCTGCTTTGATTCGATATGAACAGCCTGGTAACTCCGATGCTGGGGAGAAATCTGACATAACTCTGCAGATGGCTAGGTTGCCATGAAACACCTGGGGATGGTTCTTTAAGGAAAAGGTAACATTGCTATGCTAATGATTTCTTTCCCCCTCCCTCCCTTGTTGCTTTTTTTCCCCCAGGGCTGCCAGTCCCCAAGAAGAGCCCAAAGTCGGTAAGGACTTGTCAGTTCCTTGGTGCTTGTTTGGAGGTGGGGGGCTGGCCGGCTGGTGGTGGGAGGGTTCACGGTCCAGCTTCACTTCATTAAATGGGTTTTAGAGTGGCTGGGGAAGAGACAGGGGCCAGGTCTCCTTTTATTAAGTTCTGGGGATCTGCTTGGTATAGAAGGTATCTGGGCTTGCCTTTAACTGTGTGGTGATTTGTGGGCAGGTTGCCGGAGCCGGGGTACAGAATGCATGTTTGGAATCGTCTCTGTACCATTGCATCACAACTCTCCTTCACGGGATGAGTTTCTTAGCTGTTTGAACTTGATGCAAATGCTATTGTCTCCTCTGGAGGGATGGGAAGAGGCAGCTCCACCTGTTCCGAGTAGCTTTGCTCTCAACTGGTGTTCGCAGCCGTTCACATGGCTGCCCGTTCTCTCCCCGAGCTGCCTTATGCCCTGGATGGTGAATTATTTACAAAATACAAAGCCGATTGGTTTGAGGATGAATTGCTCTGCCCTGCATGTGTGTCCATGCTCACATGCAACAACATTCAATGCCCAACGCTGAGAATAAGACATTTCCTTGCTGTGCAAATGTCCTTTGTTGTTTTTCCAGGTTTAGCAGCATTATGCTGCAGGTAGAGGATTCTTAAAAAAAAAAAAAAATCAATGTTTTGCTGTCCTTTCTAATCTGGTTTCTCTGAAGATGCATTACCTAGTTGACATGTTAGCTAATAGCTTAGAGATAGTGCTTTGCTTGGTGTATGGGCTTTTGCTCTTGGGGCACTGACAACAAATTAGAATGCTGTTGAAAAACTCAAAATCTGGAGCTCCAATGAAATTGATCTGGGTGGAAGGGGCTTCCTAATTCATTAAAATTAGGATAAAGCTGGGGGTGTTTCCATATGGCTTAGAAGATTGGAGGGAGGGGAAATTTACAGCTTTCTAGCATCCAGGAAAGGAAAAGCTTTAAAACTTTGCGGCTTACAGCGCTGCAGCTGAATTCTTTCCACCTGTCTCCAAGCCTGGCAGCGCGAGACAGAAGTTTATTAAGGAGATGAGAGAGGGAGCTTCCTGCATTCTGAAACCCCACTCCCAAGTTCTCCCGAGAGAAAAACCTGCAATAATTGCTGTGATTCTGATAGCATAGCGCCGTGCTGGTTGGAAGCATTGACTTCAGGGCTGCGGCCCCTGTCAGTCTGTGTTAATGTCCAGGCAAAAAAGGGCTGGCTGGTGCCTAAGCTGGAGCCACAGAGATGGCCGAGTGTGTGCATGGGCACATGTGTTTCTCCCTGGCCCTGGGTCATAGTCAGAAACCCATTCAGCCTTCAGACAAATAGACGCAGATCTGGCAGGTGCAGCTCATGAGCTTAAGTTAGCATGAGCCACCTTTTTTCCCTCCTCCACCCCCACCCCAGCCCTGCTTGGCTGATGGATGGAGTCTTGGCAAGGAACCTACTGTGGGGAGCATAGCAGTTTTGCACAGGTAAGGTGACATCAGGTAGCAAGGTGTTCTTTCCTGTGTTGCATCCCATTTGCACTTGCAGTGCCAAAAAAGGATTTCTGTAGTTCATTTACATCTTTTCCTCCCCAAAGTGTTTGGAAATTATTTGGTGAACTCAAAAGGTGTATCAAACAGGTATACAGCCTGCCTTCAGCAAGTCGGTTAAGAGAATTCCCTATGACAATTTATTTTTGTAGAAGCCTTGCCATTAGCAAGCAGCAAGCCAATTACTTGGGCTGCATTCCTAGGGGAAAAAAAAGCTCTCTTAACTGCTTTGCCCACAGTCTGCTGGCTCTTAATTACCACAAGCTAAGAGAGTGGTGTGTTGCTGGGTTAGCAGAGAACAAGCCCCCAGCTGGAGGCTCGTCCTTCCTCGATTTCTGTGCCAGGACAGGGATGATGGTTTTCACGCCATTACTGGCACGCTCTAGCAGCTGCCGTACAAAACGTGGGGGGCATCTGCCAAGGTCTGCTGTTGGCAGAGGAGCGTTGCTAACATCTGTGACCAGTGGGGGCTCTGTACAGGTGGATGGAAAGCTTTGCCAGTTTGCACTGGGATCGTGTCCTGCCAGAGACGCAGATGATGATGAGATGTTTCTGGTGGGGGTCAGGGAATCCACGAGGAAGCGGGATGTCCTGGAACCAGAAAACCTTTCAGTTAACCGCAGACAGGGTCCCTTGGAGAGGCTGTCTGATGAGACACCACGGGTTGTGCTGGGTTAGATCTGCTCACAGCTCCGTGAATTTAGTGTCTTAACCCCGAGCCATGCTGTTTTCTGCTTAGAAGCTCCTGCGATTGTCGCCTTGCTCCTGTGACTGACCGCTCCTCTTTGCCCTCATTCCTGTTCCCCGCCCCCTCCCCCCAATAATTCAGTCATTGGGTTTTTATTGGAAACGAAGGACTTACCTTTTTTTATCTTATTTCCCTCCAGGGTGGTCCCTATAGCTTACTCTTAATAAGCAATTTCGCCTACTAGATTGAGTTTAAATGTTGAATTTATGGTTTATATACTCACTAGAGACCATGACAGTGTCTTAATAAAATTTTATTAATTCAATACCTGGGCTTCCATCCCATTGGACATTTTCCTGCCAAATGGCAGAGACAAAAATAAGACATATTTGGTGTCACGTTTTAGACCTCTCTGGAAAACTGATTCTGTTGCCCAGCTTAATCAGCCAGACTAGAAACTTGTTTAACTGAGACTTTCAGTCCAAGTTACTCTAAGACCTAGTGAGTGAGGATTTAAAACTCGGAACATCACACCAAACCATAAATTTTAAAATCAACATCTATTAATATATTTATTCATTAAAAAATACTTTGAAAGGTAAAGTGACAGGGGAGTGGGTGGAGGAAAGAGAGCTTCCATCTGCTGGTTCACTCCCCATATGCTGTCAGTGGCCAGGCCTGGTCCAGCCAAAGCCAGGTGCACAGAACTCCATCCAGATCTGCCATCTACTTGGCAGAGGCCCAAGCATGTGGGCCATCATCTGCTACTTCCCCAGACACATAAACAGGGAGCTAGATTAGAAGTGGAGCAGCCAGGACTCAAATCAGTGCTCTGATAGGAGATGCCAGCATGTGGTTGGTTAACCCACGGTGCCACAACGCTGGTCATTTTCTGACTCCTCTTTTACTTTCTCCCTTTTGTCTGTCTGCTCATCTATTCGTCTGTCCACGCATCATCTGTTCATTTGTCCATTCTTTACACTCATCTGTCATTTACTTACCCATTCATTCATTTATTTAGTAAACTAATACTGAGAACCTTTAAGTATTAAGTTCAGAGCAAGGCACTGGAAATACTTCAATAAGTAAAAGGGTCATATCACTTCTCTTCTTCCTCTTAAGATTTCTTTCTTTATTTGAAAGAGTTAAAAAAGAGGGTAAGACACACACACACACACACACACACACACATACATACAGATCTTCCATCCACTGGTCTACTCCCCAAGTGGCTGCAATGGCCAGGGCTGAGCCATGCTGAAGCCTGGAGCCAGGAGCTTCATCTGGATCTCTCACTTGGGTGGCAATAGACAAAGCAGTTGCATAAATTTCTGCTGCCTTCCCAGGCCGTTGGGAGGGAGCTGGATTGGAAGTGTAGCAGCTGGGACATGAACCAGCACCCATATGGGATGCCAGTGTCGCAGGCGGTGGCTTTACCCGTTATGCCACAATGCCAGCCCCAACGCCTCCCTTCTTTCAGCTTGCAAACAGATGGTTTATTGATGTCTCCTTTTAGAAATAGAATTCAAATTACCAGAACTTCTTATGGATTCATTTTATCAACAAGTATTTATGGAGTATCTTCTGTGTCAGACCGGTTCCAGTATTCAGCAAGAGCTAAAACAGAAAACATTCCTGCCTTCTTGGAACTGGAAAGAGAGAACCAATAACCCCATCTGCAGGCAAATCCCTAGAGACCCTTACCTTATGGAGATGAAAGTCTGTTGAGCATGGAGTTTCCAAAGTAAATAGAGCGGAAATATAATATGGAACCAAGTACACACATAACGAAGAATCAGTCAGCTGCTAATTACAACAACCTCAGTGAAGTAGTCCTACAAAATCCAGACCCAAGATTGAGTTCAATGCCATGATGGAGTATGGAATTCTTTGGAGCTCCCCAGCTGCCCAGGCAGCACAGGAAGGGAAGCATATTCTTTGGTTGCTGCTGTTGTCAGATAAAAGAAAGTGCACCGTTTCAGTGAGGAGACACAGTTTCTTCAGTTACTAAAAATCTTCTTGCACAAATTCTCATAGAGAGACCACAGAGTAGCAGGCAGGGCACTCCCTTCAGCAACCTCTTTTTAGCAAACTAAAGAGTAGGCATAGTGACAAGTCTCTGCAGCACGGTCCTCTGTCCCTTTCCCCTGCCAGAGGTGCTAACAGGAGTTTCTGAAAACCAGTCAGTAAGAGATGTGAGGGGAAGACACACAAAGGCCTCTTAGAAATGGTGCACATGACATGACCCTGGCTGACTCATTCGGGTTTATGAACCCTGTCTCATTCTCCGACTCTCCCAGTCATCTTGGAGTCTGTCTTTCTTTTTATTGACGCCAGGCATCTGACAACCGGCACAGTAATAGATCCCATCAAAGCTTCCCCAGTCTCCAAGGAGAAGCAGGGAGAGGAGTGCTTGGAAAAGATACAGGGTTACTTAAGTGAGCCCCCTGGCTCCTGCCTCCCACAGCAGCTCCTGCTCCCAACCCTTTGGAGCCCTCCAAAAGACAGACTTGGCCGTTGTCTTAGATTCCTTTAAAACATTCAGTGTGAACCAGGGTTATTTTCATATCCAATCGATGCATTCCCTTTTCTTCTCCGCTAACTCCTCTTGCCTGGCTTTTTGGAGGAAATCGTCCCATAAGTGATAAAAGAAGTAGACAGACAGTTAGGCCGTGCTGTGTTTTGGCTTGGATTTGGGTGTCAGATTCTTGTACAACCTTTTAATGACATTGGCCTCATACCTCATCCGCACTTGGAGTTTTTCCTGTTGTCCATGCAAATCGCTGCAGTGGCCTTCGGTCTTGGCAGAGAAGTGAACTGTAAATAATTTTGCTTTAAAATGGATCGATTTGTCATTTTTAAGCCACATGAATTCTTTTCATCATTTAAGCTCCTAAGTGCTGTCTGTATTCATTTGCTCTTCCGAGCAAGTATTTTCAGTTCACTGTATAAGTACCTCCATTTCTAAATCATTCTGTGAAATACTGATGAGTTGATTTTTTTCCCCATTTCCATTTATAAAAACCAGTGTATCTTCCCAGTTTCCCTGGCCTGACAGTAAATAGTAAGGAAATAATTCATTTCAAGGAGGTGGGTAGTTTTATTTTAAAAGGTCTTGTAATGCAAGTTCAGGACCCATATATGGCCAAGGACCTTTGTGGAGTTTTGTTTTGTTTTACATAGAGCCCCCTCTCCCCCAACACTGCCTTCTTAGTAGGTTGTGATTTCAGACTCCAAAATAAAAGTCTTGCTCTGGGGCCGGCACCATGGCTCACTTGGTTAATCCTCCACCTGTGGCACCAGCATCCCAGTTGGGCACCGGGTTCTGGTTCCAGCTGCTCCTCTTCCAGTCCAGCTCTCTGCTGTGGCCTGGGAATGCAGTGGAGGATGGCCCAAGTGTTTGGGCCCCTGCACTTGCATGGGAGACCAGGAGGAAGCACCTGGCTCCTGGCTTTGGATCAGCGTAGCTCCGGACGTAGCGGCCATTTGAGGAGTGAACCAATGGAAGGAAGACCTTTCTCTCTGT
Organism: Oryctolagus cuniculus; assembly: GCF_051225735.1. Lineage (NCBI taxonomy): Eukaryota > Metazoa > Chordata > Mammalia > Lagomorpha > Leporidae > Oryctolagus > Oryctolagus cuniculus. The sequence goes on from NC_142876.1 coordinate 85,534,294, forward strand.
CTCTCTCTCTCACTAACTCTATCTGTCAAATAAATTTAAAAAAAAAGTCTTGCTCCATGAATATCAGCATAGTGAGGCATAGTGTCAACTGTTAGCATTGGCAATACCCGTCTTAAATACGGCAGCCCTGTCCAACTGTTACTCAGACTGGAGACTTGCTTCTCCTCTCTCCCATTCAGAAATTCAACACTGCCTATTAAACCTGGCACCAGTATATCCTTTGATCTCATTTGTTCCTCTCCATCACTGCTGCTTCCCCAGTATAAGCCACCCCAGGTGCCTTGCGTGGAGGGAAGGAATCGCCTCCTGACTGGGCTCTCCGATTTCACTCCTCTCCCTGTCAATCCATGTCCTACCAGTAGCCAGACCCAACTTTCTGGAAATATGCTGGCTGTTGGCACATCCATACTTTGAATTCATGAATGAATTCCCCTTCTTGAGCTAAGAATGAAACAGAGACTCTTTATAGTAGCCCCCAAGTCTTTTGCATTATTTGGCCTCCAAGTTCATCTCAGGCTGCTACATCTCCTTGTTATGCCACAATAGCCTTTCAGTTCCTCAAACAGCCCCAGTTCATTTTTGTCCTGGGGACTTAGCTATGGCCATTAATGGAATGTTCTTCCTAAGGCTGTATGCATGTATTTACTTCTACTTTACTTCAAAGGTAGAGAAACAGGCAAAGAGGGAGAACTTCCATCCGCTGGTTTGTGCCCAAAATTCCTGCAACAACCAGAGTTGGACCAAGCCAAAGTTAGGGGCCCAGAACTCCATTCAGGTGTCACACATAGGTGGCAGGCATCTGAATTCTTGAGCCATCACCTGCTGCTTCCCAGGCTGGACCAGAAGAGAGCCAGGACATGAACCAGCCATGCTGCGATATGGAATATCACTTCCCATGTGGTGGCTTAAGCAGTATACCAAACATGTATACCCAAAGATTTCTTGTTACTACTTCTCTAAAGGACACTGGAATATGTTCTCAAAGTATTATGGATACTTCTACAGACATACATATGCACACAGTTAGATAAAGACTCAAGAGCTCATTGTTTCTCTGTCTTACGTATCCATTGTATCCCTCCATTTCAGACATCCAGTAAACGATCAGATTGTATTAACTGGATGTGTAAGTAAGTGTGTTACAGGAGGGCCAATTTCTGGCATTGCTGTGCTAGATGCTTCTGTCCTTCTGTTAACAGAATTGAGAGTGTGTCTTCTAGTGTAGTTTCTTGTCTTGGAGCTGGTGTTTTTACCTAGCAAACTAAGGTAGAAGATAATCACATTAGTTGTGAACCTGGTCCTGTGCTAAAACAGGGAGCTTATTCTCATGCCTCAAGTCTTCTGCGAGGTCATTCAGGCTGCTAAAAAGGCATGCAAGTGGACTGCAGACTGAGAGACCTAGAAACATGGCTTTTCTGCTCCAAGATTCTGGGCTCTGGCCAAATAAAGGACAACATCAAAACTAAATAGCATGCTGAAAGAAAATGGAAACTTCTACACACATGTACAGTATAGCTTCCGAAAACCCAGAGTGCCCACAAGATGTGTAATGCAGAATGCATCTTCAAATTAAGGAGTTTTCATAATTGAGTTTGAGAAGGAACATGGAGTGAGGGCTCAGTTTTATCCACAGGAAAAGCCAAGATGCTTCGGGATTGTTGTTTATTTAGCCCATGAGTGTGCCATTTATATAATAACGGTTAGTGACAGTTCCGTGGTGGTGCAGTTTTTGGAGCACATTGTCAGGGTGCTCTTTTATATTTATTTTCCAAATGGAGGGACAGAGTTGAGGTGGCATTTAAAAAGGACTCCAAGGTACAGTTTGACTGAGAGGCAGTGAGCTATTTCATCCCAGAACGTATCTGTCATTTTGTGTTGTATTGGGCCTAAATGAGTCATTTACTGCGGAGGTGAGAAACGGTGTTATAATTTGGAAAATGACCCATACATTTGCGGAAGACTTCATTTGCACACACAGTTTGTGGCAGAGCCGTCTCTCCAGTTAAACTGATGAGATCTGGACTCTCCATGTCAGAGAGAGATTTGTCCTACCAGGACAGACATCCAGGAGTCTTGCAAACCCCTGATGTGACTTGCTAAATCTGTATGCATGGAGATCTGGGTATATGTGTGGAAGCACACAGACATTTCTATAAGAGAAAGTCTGGAAGTTTTATTAGACTCTCAATAGAGCAGGGCTGCTGCCAGTGAGGTGTTTTTCTCCAGTTCTGGAAGAGAAATCCATTGGAAGAAGTTCAAGTTAGATTTCAAGGACAATGACCCAAGGAGGCAGTAGCACAGGGACTGCCAAATAACCTCACAAAGAAGCAGAGTGAACGCTGCTCTCGGGTGGCCCTGCAGTACTCAAGCTTTTGTGAAGTCAGGGACTAGAGTTTGCAGTCCAGGAACCCATTTTTAACTATGAAGTGAATTTTGTGTGGCTGGATCCATCCTAGAATCTTGGATCTGCTACTTACTTGAAGAACCAAGAGTAGATGGGCATGTACAGGAGACCTACAGCTCTAAGGTAGATGCAGAGATCTTTACTGGGTTACTTGCTGTTAATTTAAAATCTCCACCTCCCCACCACCACCACCACCACCACATACAGAGGGGACCAAAAACATAAAGCAGCCATCTTCGTTCTATCTATTGAGATTCATTCATTGTGAAAGTAACTTTAATTTGGGTCTTGATTATAAAAATATTCTGTGTGTATTATTTTTTTAAAAAAAATAGGCAATACAGGAAACTCTGAGGATTATAGGGGAAATGCACTCATAATCTCACTTTGCTGTGTGCATTATAGCGTGGGGTTCACATCATAAATGAGGAAAACCCTTGTAAAGACTCCGTTGAAGAGAAAAACAATGGGAAATGCAAAGAGAATGGGTATGGTCTTCATCATTAACATTTTTCTGACACTGAATATCTTCATTGTGTCTGCCAGGTAGCTAGAGGGCAGGTAGCAGTACCCTTCCTGGGACAGGAGTCAGATCCCTAACCCTGAGAGCTGAATTCACTGTTGCAGAAGACGCTGTTGGAAGTTGGCAGAGCCAAGTTCTATTTCAAGTGTCCGGAATGCTAATCCATCCGGGGCTGAGCTGGGCATTTCGCCTCCAAAGACAGCAGTAGTGATGAGTTCTGATGACCCCTCCCTCTCCCAGCCAATGTCAACCTGCTTTGCTGGCCTCTTCACCAAAGTTTGTTCTCCTTTGAATCAGAGTGAATGAAACAGTTTTACTAAGATCCCTCTGCCACCTTAGAATATGGTCCTCAATTTTCTCCATCAGGCAAACCATGTATACTTTTAAATGGTCTGTCTTACTTTCACTTAAATATATGCCCAGTTTTTCTCAACTGTAAATTCTTGCCAAAGCCTGTATTCAGTTCTGTAGTAATCAAGCACAAATGAAGTCTTTGTCCTCCTTGGGCTTTGTTTAAATACTTGTTTCAAAGAAAGGACTGGCAGGGACCTGAGAATTTAATGACTTTGGAAACTTCTAGCATAATTCCTGGGGAAGGAATAATGGAGGGTACTTGGGGAGGCAGCAGTGATAAGAGTCATTGTAATACCAGGTAGAAAGTTTGGACACTGTCAAGAACTTGAGGGAGCCGGAGTGCTTGAAGTCAAAGATCCTACAAGATACTTTTTAATACGTAAGCTATATAGGACATACAAGAAAGGATGCAGATAAATACCTCTCCTGTCTGTCCTCTCTGTTTTTGATGTTCTTAAGCAGGTGTGCATTGTAGGAGACACTATTCCAGGATTTTTATTTTGAATTTGGGAAACTAAACACCAGATATTGTCGTAGTCTTTTATTGGACAAAATTAGAACTAAAATTATTTTCTTTCCTACCTAATGTTTTTCTTCCCATTAGATTTTGCTCTCTGTTCAGTCACCCTTCAGACAGAGCATTTTGTAAAATGGGAAGGGTCTTTGCTAAGCAGTTTTAATGAACAGGAACTTGCTTATTCTACTGAAATTTAAGTGGAATTCTTCCCTTTTGAATACATTTGGACTTTGGGCAAGTTGCACACTAAGAAGACTGATCTAAGAAGACTGACCCCCAGAGATCAACCCAAGTATAAAGTTGGATCTTGGTTTTCAACCAAGGCTAGTGTCAGCAGTTCAAGAGGTGACACATCATGCCAGCAAAAGTAGGAATTAAGAAACTCTTGGTTGGATTGTTACTTTTATGCAAGAGTACTTCAGAAGCATTTGTGGGAAGAAAGGAATGAAAAGAGAATTATTTTGGAACAAAAAATGAAACCAGTGCATAGTTTTTTTTTTTAAATCATATACATTTTCCATGAATTTTTGAAGACCTCTTTTACCTGTAAGCACTAGTGCACTGCTTAATGCTAGGCATGATTTTTTTTCAAGTTCTGACCTCTGTTTCTTGTAGTCAAGAAAGGCTAGTGGCAAATGCATAGAAAGGAGTATTATTATTATTATTAAAAGGTGCAAGACCTGGACTCCCCAAGAAAATCCTCAGACATGATCTTATTTTTCTGGATATTATAGCCTTTAAGTTAAACCACTCGTGGTGTTTTGTGTCACATATTTTGGTTCAAAAATGGGGATATTAAAACTAATAAATCTTGCAAGAAATGAGCCCAGTATCTTAGCCGGGAACCTGCGTTGAAAATTGGATTTGTTTTCCGCTACAGCCCAGAGAACTGTATGGTTTGTGATTATGTGTTTCTCTCTAGCCCGCCCCTCTGTCTGTCTGCCAATCACCTGGGGATTTATCTGCATTCAGCCTTTGCTGAAGAAAGGTGGAAGCCAAAATGTTGTTGATGTATTGATGTCTGTGTATGCAGAAGTGCTGAACAAAGACGAGCTGGTGGAAAACACCCACTGGTGGAACCCAGTAATAATCTCCTCTCACCCCTCTCGCTTGCTCTCAGCAACCACTGGAAAGGAAAGACAGCCAGAGTAGTTCGCAGCACAGTGTTGCGAGCCATCGAAGCCTGCACACGGCGTCCCCAAGCCACAGCACTCAGGTGCTCCCCGAGTACCCACCTGCGGAAGCCTCAGCTCCAGACCAGACTGACAGCTCTGGGCAGAGAAAACCAGATCCTTTTAAAATCTGGGCCCAGTCCAGGAGCATGTATGAAAACCGACGTGAGTAATACCCTGATTCCTGCCTGCCCATGGCCCCTCCTGGGGGAGGCTCCCGCTTTCTCTTGAGACTTAAAGAAAATGGAAGAATTTCTGGGTGTATCCTGGGTAGAGGTCAGGTGGGGTGAAAGGCTGGAGCTTCCCAGAACACATAGAGTGGACTAGAAATTCTTGGAAACTCCGTTCTGTCTTCTGTCTGCAGTTTGTGTGTGTGTGTGTGTGTGCGTGTGGGCGTGTGTGTGTGCATGGGAAGGGGGGATGCAGAAATGAATGGTCACCACAGAAGTGATCTGCATCAAAAATGGATTTGATTTCCCTTTAAGTTACAAGAAGGGGCAGATAAGAGCTGCTGTGTCATTAATTCTCCCCTAAGCGCAGATGGGGGCACACGCGGAGCTCAGGTCTTGGGACGTGGCCCCGAAACACAGGAGAACCTAAACATGATTGGTTCATGTGGCAGGGGTAATGAGAAGAAATGAAATGCTTTCTTAGCAGTCTCTTTCTTGGTTTTGAAAAATAGTGGTGATTTTCTTGGTAACCATTTTCAGTCTTTCTCAACATTCCCCTCAAGAAGAAAAAAAGAGAAATAACAGTGAGTAGTTGGTGCTTGAATTATTTATACAGCAGTTCAATCTGTTCCTTTGGTTTTACCGTTCTATAAATATGAGCTAGTCATGGTGTACCTTGTAACTTCTTGGCTCTGAGAAACTTAATGTCCTCTTCTTTAATGTCGTGCTACTTATTCTCAAGTAATTTCTAAAGACTCTTCATCATGAATCATCATTATTGGATCTTAGCAAATGGACTCCTAAAATGCTTTAGTTTCAGATACAAATTGGGTGTTTTTTTGTTTTTTGGGTTCTTTTTTGCTGTGTGTGTAGGTCTTTTTGTTTGTTTAGTTTTTGTTTTTGGCTGTTGCTGACTTTCGATGAGTTTGGTTGGCCTAGGTAAAAGAACCGCAGGGTGAGCACCCCTGGTTTCCTGTGGTTGCCATGGGACAGGAGAGAACAAGTCTGGAGGGAGGACCCTGGGTTCATGAAGGAGCCAGAGGAGAGGAAAAACAGAGGAGAGTCATTGTGCCCACCCTCTCGGTCCCTGCCTCACCCAGGCACGGGTTCTGCTTGGATGTATGCCTGAGGTTCAGAGAGTCACGGTGCAGAGAACGTGAGGTGCCGCATGGCCTCCCCTGTGCTGCATCTCCTCTGCTCACTGAGGCTTGAGTGAGGCCAGCATCCCTGTGTGGGAAGGAAAGTTGGCCCGAGGTCCTGCTGAAGATCAGATGTTTGATGCTGCTCAGGGTCCTGCCATCCTTTTCCTCCTCATGGGAGAACTGTTGTACTGCCGCCTTGCTATAACAGCATGTGCAGCTAAAGAGGCGGTTTGGGTTAAGGGTTCACGATGCTGACAAAAGCCAGCTAATTTGAGCTGGGATTTTTACAGTCCTTGGACTAGAAACACCACCCACCACCCCTAAAATGCCCTGGAAGCCAGGCCAAAGCAGATGAAGCTGGCATTTGAAATATCCCTCCTATACAGTAGATGCTAAGTATAAACCCGGGTCTGTCCTCACTGGGTCTCCTCACGAGTTGTACCAGTTTCACTGAAGAAAGCCATTGGACAGATGTTTTCCAGAGGGGAAGAGTGGTGCTTTCCCTTCGCTGTTAAGTGTGTGGCTCCTCCGATCAATGGCCCAACTTCAATGGATCTTGAGCTATTGCTTTATTGACCCCGCTCCTGCTTTTCTCAATACGGCACACATTTATGATTGAGTTTTCTGCGTATGAATCACTTTGTACTAAAATAAATCGTGTTCTCAAGTGCCAGCAGAGACATCGTGAATCGACAATTCTAACTGACTGTTCAAGAGAAGTCTCAGGCTCAAATGCCATTTTGACCCTAATGGAAGGAAATGTTTCTCCAAATTTGTTCTCCAAATTTTTAAAAAATTTGCACCCCCAAAAATGGAATATGTTTGTAAACATTGAAGGTAGTTCAAATGGCAGCCAAACCAAAATATTTGTAATGCTACCAGTTTTGTTTCTTCACCTTCTTTCGCATTTAAGGAGTGGGATATAGCAGCAGAAATGAGAATCAATGTCTTTGTGATGATTGGAAACTCCGTAATTGAGTGGTGGTAGCAATCTAGTTGATGTTAAATTCATAGGGATCTCTTCCTTGCTGCTAAAAGAGGATCATGATGGGAGGATTTCCTTCCAACAGTAATTATTCAATATCTGTCACAGATTTTCTTCTTTTCACAGCACCCACAAAAGAACTTGCATCTATCTCATCTTTGGATCAAGGTTTTGTTTTATCACAGTTTCTGCCATCCCTCTAGATTGTTCTGTATCTTGTCTTCGGAGAAAAAAAATACAGTGTGTGGCCTTGATAGATGCCATTCTGTGTCCCCTTCCTTCAAAGTGAAATAGGAAGAGTACAAGCGGGAATACTGAAGGCAGCAATAGCACCTTAGCCTTTTCATCCCCTTTTTGTTGCAGATAGTTTGTTCTTGCATTTCATGTTATTGAAAAGGGCAACATGGATATTAATAAATCTCTGATCACATTCCTTCATGTGCTCTAAGTATTTTGCAAAATACCATAATCTCGATATGACCATCTTCAACAAAACAGGGTCAAAATGAATCACTCCGAGTTACAGATGTGTCCGTGAAACGCTATGAAGGATTTCACTGTTTAATTAGCAAACAAAGACACACATTGAGGTCCACTAAAAGCCGTGTCGTCTGTTTTATCTTTTCTCTAGCTCGTATTCTATTTGTTTCCATATCTTTAAAAATGACATTGGTGCAATCTTATTAGTAAATGTTTGGGAAAAGTGACATGTATGCAGTAGTGTTTACTACAAAAGAAATTCTAAAGTTTTCAGTTGAAATTTGGACTATTTATAGTATAGTCAGGATAGAAAAATGCTCAGAGTTGCCACATTCACTGTCATCTTCAGCCTGCATGCTTTGAAGATAACTTGCTTCCAAGGTGGAGTTGATGAGTGAGCCTGTTTATCATAGTGAGCGTAAGGAGCTTGTGTGTACTTTTGTATTTTTATATCCATTACAACAGCTCCTTTTTGTGTGTTTGTTCAAACCTCCGATAGACCTGATGATCTGCATCTCTAAATATAAAGACTGTTCTGGTTGGAACTGCCTGGAATTAACCTGAACATTTGTTAGTACAAGAATGAATTCTACTCAGGAACTTTATAGTCTTTTAAATAAATGCTGGAGTGCAACAATGGCACAGACATAATTTTTTTTTTTTTTCCAAAATGCAATAAGGATTCAGGAAAACTTTCTATGGTGCATGATGTGACTGGAAAAGGTCATTTGAGAATGTGTGCTTTTGGTTATAATTAAATATGAGGCATTTAAGATGGTAATGGGGGTTTTAGGAAACTGAGTAGTACAATTGTAAATACTAGTTTTTTGACTGTGGAAAAAAGAAAGAAGAAAACATAGATGAAACTGTTGTCATTTACAGTCCATAGCAGCCAGGATCTTCATTGTGAAAGCTAACCTACACACCCCTGATCAATCAAAACTGATTTAAAATGAACTAAAAGAGAAAACACATACATTAAGCTTTGCAAAACTGTGAAATTAATATTGCAGCTATGTCACCTTCGCCTGCGTCGGGATTGAGCAAGGGTGAAAGAGAGAGAGAAATCAATTCCACGAATTTTGGAGAATGTCAGAGTAAGGATATACCGAAAACTTTTGTTTCTCCATCATCATTCATCCTGTTCAGTGTGCCCATTGGTCTGGAGGCCTGGGGAGAAACTCGGGAAAGGAGGGATGGGAAACACCTTGGAGGAAAGTACTTTGACGCGCTTGTTGACCAAGCGTAAGCCAAAGGCCGCATGAAATAAAAAGTTATGTGCATGTTTTTGCCTAGTCTGGAAATGCATTGTATGTCTGTAGTAATGGAGACATCAGGGGATTTCTCTTAAATCCTGGTGATTCCATTTTTTTTTTCTAGTTATCAAAGGAAGTCTTTTAACTGCTTTATTGAGTTGTCAATGGCATTACCCAAAGATTAACCATTGAAATGGTTCCCTGTACAAGGACTTAAAAATGAAGAAAATGGCAGGTGATTTTTCTCAGCTCTATTTGATTTAACCTCACTCGAAGGAAAGTATTATTAGTATCAGGAAAATCTTATTTCTAATAAAATCTGTCTGAAGTGAAGAGGAGAACAAATCATTTTCTTGGAGTAATTTAGAAACATCAATGCTTCTATGAAGATAAGGTGTCAGAGATTTTATAATCCCCTTATATGTATGACTACTGATTTGTCACCAAAGTGATAGACTTGGGTAAATGGCATTTAGCAGGTGGAAGAGGAAACATATCTCATCGCTAAAGTACTAAAAGACTTTCTTTGTAATATGTCTGTGTGTCAGTGTTTGTGTTTCTCGGTGTGTCTAACGTCCATTGAGCATCTTCCTTATCTACAGAAAACTCTTGAAATAAATTGGCCATTTCTCACTGATTCCCAGAGCAAAATAAACACTTGTTTTCCTGTGGTCTAAACTCTTTGATAAGTTTGGGGATTTTTTGGCCACAACCTCCCATACCATGAACGCTTCTATCTTAATGAGCAGAAGAAGGCAGAAACTTGCTACGTTTGTTGTCCCTGTAGGATGGACAGATATCCTTGTGTTAAAGGATGCTGAGAAGGATGGGTCTGGGCTGGAGGCCTGTACAGATGCCCCTTTGTTATTCACAGAAAGGGCGCTCACTTAGCTGACCCAGAACCCCTGCCAAGGAACGCATCGCTGCCTGTAAGGCATCCCGTACATTTGGGTGATAATCCACCAGCTGAAGTGAACCAAATGTGGAGACACTTGGTTTAATTTATTGTTTCACAGAGTCTATTACAGCAAATCCCTTTACCCAGCTACTCAAACAGAAAGCAAATAGTGTTACCGTAGTGTGCTCAAGAAAATACTACTCTCAGATTGTGTTTGTGGGAATCCTGTGAGGTAGCTGAGCTCCTTGTTCCGTGGTGTTCTGCAGCTTAGCTTCAGCAATTACAATAACAAAAGGATTGGATCAAAAGCACATGTGTAAGGCTGGGGCATTAAGCAGCTCAAGCAAAAAATATTCAACCCAAACTCTTCACTTGTGTTTACCTGGGCATTTAGTTTCTTGGCATCTTCATTCACCCTTCATCTTAAGCTGTGGGTGAGTCACTAAAAATGGATAGCTCTTACGGACATGAAGTCTAAACCACCACCTTCTTCCCCCTGTCCCTATGTATGAAAGTGGAGAAGACAGGAATCTAATGCCCAGGCCTACATGCTCCTTTAGCCCAACAGGGCAGCATTTAAAAATCTCCTTTAGGTTGCAGTTCATTCTAATGTAATTGCAACTCATTTATATTCTCTTCAAATACAAACTTTGTCACTTTATAGGTCATAAAACACTATATGCATATATTAAAATATTAAATGGGAATTAAACAGAAATAACCCTTTTTATTATCTTAGTGAAGGAACAGACTAGTATATACAATAGTTTCTTATACAATAAACATTTCCTCCTGGAAATTACTTCTCTGTTTTTAAGATTTATTTTATTAATTTGAAAGGCAAAGTTAGAGAGAGAGCGAGCGAGCACTTCTATCCTCTGGCTCACTGACAACATGGCTGCAATGGCAGAGGCTGAGCTTGGCTAAGCCAGGAGCCTGGAATTCCATCCGGGTCTCTCACATGTGTGGCAGGAGCCCAAGCCCTTGCACTATCTTCAGCTGCTTTCTGAGGTGCATTATCAGGGAGCTGGATCAGAAGTGAAGCACCTGGGACTCGGCATTCCTATGGGATGCTGGGATTATAGGTGGTGGCTTAATCTGCACGATAACACTGGCCCCACTTGTCTCCCAATATATAAGATTTTTGAAGTTTCAAGTCCTAGATCATTAGGGAGTATTGAAAATAAAATCAAGTTACTGGATAATAAACAATACTTAATAATGTTGAGATAACATAGGCAAATCCTAGAGTAAAGCTGTTATTTTAACAATGAGAACCTTCTTATTATTATCACCATGGGCTTACATGATGTGCAAGTTTTGCTGTTTTTTGCTAATTATATTGAAATCATCATAAACTTGATAACTGGAAATTTTAGAGTGTTTGACAGTAAAAAAATTTTTTGGCAAAAAAACACGCTACCAAATCGATTTATTAGCATTGCTGATCTTGTTTATTTTAAGGAGGAAAAAAATGACTTAAAGATAAGTTGCAAACTCCTTTTAACCCAAGCTGTTGCCTTCCATCCTCTGGTTGCTAAGATGTCAGTTGACGTAATGGGACTTTGGCATCCTCAGAGCCCACTAGTGCTTCAGAGGGCCCCTGACTTAGCGTGAAGTCTTTTCCTGGACAGAGACACCCACTTTGTGGGGTTGGGCACATAACGATTTTAATTCATTTAATTCCCCCTTGCAACAGTACTGAGGAAGGTAGTTCCTGCTGACTTTGGCTTCGTTGGGGATAATGGCCTGGGGTGGACGAGGAATTACCCAATAGTGCTTAGTCCTTTGAAGCATTTAAGCACTCAGTGAGACTTCCTCTTGGTTTTATTTCACTCCTTGTCTTCTCTGATTTCACCTGTCCAGGTGATTTTGTTTCTGTACCTGGGATGCAAGCTTCTATCTGCGCAAGCCCCATCCTTGTCTTGTCTCGTTGTGTGCATGCTCCGGGTGCAACCCCTTCTATCAGTCGAGTAATCTTCCTGCCCTCTCCCCTCCCTGCAGTTCCAGATTACCAGGAACAGGACATCTTCCTCTGGAGAAAAGAAACTGGATTTGGATTTCGGATTCTGGGTGGAAATGAACCAGGGGAACCTGTGAGTCTTTTGTCTGCTTCTCTCCCCAGAGCTGTTTTCGAAGACTTCAAAGCAGATCAGTGGCAGTGACAGATCACTAAGATGCGGGCCTAGCTCGATGCTACACTGAGTCTGCCTTTCATCTGGGGCAGTGTGGGCTCTTCACTGACTTGTGTGGAAGCCGATCCTTTTTTAAAAAGTGTGTGTTAATGCTTATGAAAAGTGCAGTGACAGTGTTTGGAGACCCCCAGTGAGGAAAAGGAAAACCAAAAGAATAATAGAAAAAGGCATCACTCATAAAACAGTGGCCTGATTCTTGTCAGTCCTGCTCCATCTGCCAGCAGGAAGTGGCCGTGGAGTGTTGAGTAGCTGCTGCCTAGAGAGCTCCATGGGGCCGTATGGAAGATGAGAGAGAGCCAGACCCCTGTCTTTCCAAAGCGGAGAAGGAGTCCTGAGCAGGGATCGGGAGACCTTTCAGTCTCCCTGCACCACTGTTTCCGCAGCTTTAGAATAAATTTAGTCCAAGACCACAAGGTTCTTTTGAAAAGAACAAAGACAACTGAAGATAAGTACTTAGATTGTTGATTCTCTCCTGATAATGACAGCTATTACTCCTTGAGCACTTACTGTGTGCCAGGAACTGTACTAAAGGCGTTTAGTATACACATGCATTCTGTCCTCTCTCCGTCACATCCGGGAACTAATCCCCATTTTTTTCCAAACTGTTAAGACCATAAGAAAATAATTGTAGCATCATCATCTACTAGAAATGCAAGGCAGGCACAAATATTATAGCCCAGGGTTAGTGAATGGTGACTTTGACAGTCACTAAATATAAAGTCCACATTGCTTCCAGATGCTACAAGTCTACAGACTTGAGATGTCAAAGCAGATTTGGCTCCATCCACTCAACAGTACTTACAAGGACACTTTAAAGTTTGTGGGAAAATGAAATTAAAATGATAAGTTTATTTTGATGTGGAAAAAAATTAAAATCCACGCACAGCTTTTTCATGATCCACATTTTCTTCAAGGTTTGGTGTTGGACTTTATTAAGGAAAGTAGTATTAATATGATGATTTAGCAGAATTTTATGAAAGTGAAGTTCTTAGGCAGATAGGAAAGGAGAAAAGGTTTTACAAAGGAAGGGAAGTCACATGATTTACGAGAAAGCGTGAGTCCTGAGAAGACCACAGGATCCCAGCCAGAAAGAGTTATTCTTGCCACCACTTAAAAATTGTTGCAGTACCTGGCACAATGCCTTGTACCCAGTGCGTGCTCGGTATATGTTTGTGGCATGCATGCAGACATGAGTACATGAATTGAATTTTTCCGGGGGATGTCAAGGCCATCAGTGCAGTAGCAAACCACCAGGGCAGTGTTTCATCCATCATCTGATTACTCCACAGATTTATATCGGGCACATCGTACCACTGGGGGCTGCTGATACTGACGGCCGCCTGAGGTCTGGAGATGAATTAATCTGTGTGGATGGAACACCGGTCATTGGAAAATCACACCAGCTCGTGGTCCAGCTCATGCAACAAGCTGCCAAGCAGGGCCATGTCAATCTCACGGTGCGCCGTAAGGTGGTGTTTGCTGGTAGGTTTTTCTTTCAATCCTTCCAAGAGCACATTGTTTGTTGGTTTTGTTTGCAGCCTTGAGTGTCCATCTTGGCAAATATGATCAAACTCTGAACGTCCAGCCGGTGTGCTGCCCTCATCCCCACCAAAACGACTGTCGTTCTTAAGTACTTTTAATAACGTGCCATTTGCATCTATTGAGCACAGAATTCTAGAAGGCTGGTAGAACGTAGGTCACCTCTCTCCCATCTCCTTGCTGACCAGAACATAAGTACCCTCTTCATTCGATGATCATCCTCAATAAGCGAGGTCATGATCAATGTCAGATGAGTTGTAGCTTTAAGAGAACAAAACCTAGGTTTGTACAGCAAAATGGCTTTATGAAAAGTTAGCGATACTCTGTTGTTTTGCCTGTCCTATTTATTAAAGAAAGATTTTTCCTTCTGTACAAGCAGATTGTGGAGCTGGGCCCTTCTGTCTCCTGGAGACCTCCTTCCTGCAAGCATCAAACTCTAGTTCTCAAAATACTACAGACCCTTTTAGGATCACCTCAAATAGAGCCTTCCTCCCTCAGAAAATCTCCTTCCTCCGGCTGCTTGCAGATGTTAGCGTTCCTTCTTTGTCTTTCTTGTGATTCATGCTTTACTGCCTATCGGAGTCTACCATTTGAGACAGCTAATTGTACCAAGCATCCTTTTGGTGACTTACAGCTGCTTGGAAGCACACACCTTGATTGTTCATCTTGAAGGGTCCCTCAAAAAGTTTATGGAAAATGCATTATGAAAAAGCATGCATTTCCAGAGACTTTTGTACCACAATATGAATAAATTCATCTTCTAATTCATTGGCCCATGAACTTTTTGAAGGGCCTTCATATGCAGCCCCACCCAGACTCCTTTCAGACAGACCCCAGACTGCAGAAGAGGCAGGAGAAGTGTCCTATCTGTGAATTACTGCAGAAATATGAAAAAATATTATGGATTTTGCACAGCGTTGATATTAGTGAGATAAATACCTATCATATATATCTGTCTTGTTAAACAACAGGTATAATCAAGTCCTTAATACTTTTTTTTTGAGATTTTATTTATTTATTTTACAGGTAGAGTTACAGACAGAGAGGGAAAGACAGAGAAAGAGGTTTTCCATCTGCTGGTTCACTACCCAAATGGCCCCAACAGCCAGAGTTGGGCCAATCCAAGGCCAGGAGCCAGGAGCTTCTTCCGGATCTCCCACGTCCAAGCACTTGGACGATCTTCCACTGCCTTCCCAGGCCAGAGCAGAGAGCTGGATCAGAAGTGAAGTAGCTGAGACACGAACCTTACCCATTTGGGATGCAGGTGGAGGCTTAGCCTACTACACCACAGCGCCGGCCCCCAATACCTCGTATTTTAATACTGTAAAAGGCATGTTAAATCTATAAAGAGGGGATATGTTAAATGAAATCAGCTTTTCATAAAAGGGACAAGTACTGTGTAACTCCACTTCAGTGAGGTGGCGAAATCATAGAAGGGGACAAAGTCCTGGAGGGTGACAGTGATAAAGGCTGGACAAAGCAAGGATGTAGTTACGCCACTGAAGGGGGCACTTCAAGTTGGCTAAAATGGTAAACCTTACCGATAGTTTTATCTAATTAAAACAACCTGGGGCAGGTGTTTTGCCTAGCAGTGAAGCTGTTGCTTTGAACACCTGCATCCCACCATAAGTTCCTGGTTTCAGGCTAGGCTCCGCCTCCAATTCCAGCTGCCTATGAATACACTTCTTGGGAGGAAGCAGCTGATGGCTTAAGTGGTTGGGTGCCTGCCACCCATTTGCAGGACCCAGATAGTAGTCTAGGCTCCTGCCATCAGGCTGGCCGGCCCCACATGTTACAGGCATTCGTGGATTGAACAAGCAGATAGAAGATCTCTTCCTCTCTACCTTCCAAATAAAACTAAATGAATACAAAAATTGTGAAAGAACTCGTCATTCCTTTTTTTTTTTTTAATCTATGAAAGCAGCATTGGGGAATAAAGACAGTTTTATCCCAAATCTGGACATGACACAGATTTTGATTTTGGTGAGGTTGCTACTGTTTAATGTTTTGGCTTTTTAGCAGGATAAGCCAGCGGTGGTAACTGAATTCAGGAGGAGGCTGAGGTACCCTGTTTGGTATCCAGAGTAGATCTTGACATCTGGAGGCTAGGGAGAGAAGCCATGTACGCCCCTCACAGGTGTCACAGATCCCCCATAGGGTATCCACAAGGGCTCGGGCAGCTTAAGGACCCTGGCTTGGTGGAAAAGAGGAAGCTGAGCACCAAGGAGACTGGAGGTGATGACAACATGCCTGAGCAGGTGTGGCTGTGCCTCGGACAAGGATGGTGGTTAGCGTTGGTGCAGCCCGCACCTGCTTTTGGTATCCAGTTTCCTTTGTGCCATGTGGAAATAACTTGAGAGCTGATGTGGCCGCAGACTGGAGTCCCAGTGTGGCTGTTGACACCTAGCATGTTTTCAAGGACACATGATTTGGGACTGGTCTTTGGGGTTTCCTGGGGCTCAGTGGGTACTGAAAGGTTAGTATTTGTCAGGAGCTCCTGTTTTCAGTCCCTTGCGTCTCAGGTCTGTGAGGCCAGTTGCCACCTTCCTTCGCGTGGGGATGCCAGGTAGACTGAGACACGCATCTCTCTCTAACAGTCCCCAAAACAGAAAATGAGGTGCCCTCGCCAGCCTCATCTCATCACAGTAGCAACCAGCCCGCCTCGCTGACGGAGGAGAAGCGCACCCCGCAGGGCAGCCAGAACTCGCTCAACACGGTGAGCTCAGGCAGCGGCAGCACCAGCGGCATCGGCAGCGGCGGGGGCGGGGGCAGCGGCGTGGTGAGCACCGTGGTGCAGCCCTACGACGTGGAGATCAGGCGAGGCGAGAACGAGGGCTTCGGCTTCGTCATCGTGTCCTCGGTGAGCAGGCCCGAAGCAGGCACGACCTTCGGTGAGTGCTCACGATGATTTCCCCCAGGGCTTCCTACCACGCGGGGGTGGGGGGGGTGGTGTGTTCTCTCCAAAGGGAAAGTCAGTCGGCCAAACTCTGATTAGCACAAATGCTTTAATGCTTTTCGCTTTGGGTAATTAAAGTCGTAATTGGGGATGGAATTTGTTTGGTAGCTCTTTTGCCTTCTGAAGGTTGGAAACATTTTTAAAAACTATTTTCAGCTACTTTACTGAAAGATCACACACAACACACAGCCCCAAACATTCATGAGATTTGCATAGAATTTGAACAGCAGCTCCTTGTCAGTGGAGACCCAAATTTTTGCTGGAAGAAGACTTTTGAAAGGTCTTAGATGTGATGGCATGAATAGCAATGGCCTCAGAAGGCCTTAAGAGTTTATAAAAGACTCAGATGCTTATAAAATGCCTAGGAAAAGTAGAAGTAAAAGTGCTGCATGAGATACCCTGCTATCTGTTTTTATTTTAAATACTCTGTTTACTTTTACTTGATGAAGAATAGTTAAAAATCTGACTTCAGAGTGGTTT
Source organism: Oryctolagus cuniculus (assembly GCF_051225735.1). Classification (NCBI taxonomy): domain Eukaryota; kingdom Metazoa; phylum Chordata; class Mammalia; order Lagomorpha; family Leporidae; genus Oryctolagus; species Oryctolagus cuniculus. The sequence continues at coordinate 85,551,365 of NC_142876.1, forward strand.
GATTTTCTTATCTCATCTGGATGTTGGGTACTTCAGCCAAGTGTGGCGAAACAGTGTTACCAGTAGAAGGTTCATACTCTGCTGGTTGCAGTAGCAAAGACACATAAGAGCCCAGATAATTCCGGAAGCTGGTCACCTGTGAACACATTTCCCACTAGCACGAATTATGGCTGCACACTTCAAAAAATGACTCACCCTCCCTGTTAGTTAGAAAGTCATCTGTCATCTCCCAGGCTAATTTGTTAATTGGCTTGGAATTTGATAGTAGAAGGGGAAGGGCATACGGACTTTGACAGTTGCCACAGCTCTGTCCCAGTATGGCCTCTGATGACTGTTGGCCTAGGTCACTTGTGGGCTAATATCAGCAAGGTCCTCTGTCCCTTTAGAAATCTGACCCCTTAGAACTCAACTTCACCTCCATTAAGCAACCAAGGTACATTGCTTCCTGCTACAGCTGTCTTGTCCCTAAGTTTTATTTGGGTAGGGGACAGTGACTCAGCCAGGTGTATGCATGTGTGGCTGCAGTAACAAATCCCCTTACTAACAGTGCTTCTGTGAACTCCATTAATAAAGTCATCGCAGCATGTTGTGGATGGATGACCTGACATTGATGGCTAGGAGGGTTTTGGTTTTGTTTTTCAATGAAGTTTGGAGAGTTGTCTGCTTGCTTTAAAAAGAAAGAGAAAGCGAGCAGGGGAGAAGAAATCATCAGTTTATTTCTTCAGATCTATCATTTGATTGATCTCCTGAACCCTGTGATGTTCTCAGTTATTTCAGAATTCTTAGTTTTACCTTCTAAAAAGAGATGGCAAATATGTCAAGTGTCAAGCTGTGGGTTACATAATGAATATTGGATGTTTTCACTCACAATTTGGTCTTTGATTGTTTTCCTTTGGCTCTTACAACAAACAAATTAAACTTACTTGCCCTAATACCTTGCATGAGACTTCTGAGCTATGCAGAGCTTGCCTTGTATCTGCTGCTTGCTACCTTTGTCTTGCCAGTTGCGCTTGGGGATGAGCTAAACTTAATCAAGCCCTTGAACTTGAGTATGGCAGCTTTCCACTACCTCTACCTGCTGAATTCCAAGTTTTCTTTTTAAAAATGCTTTGACCTTGACATCATATCCAGTGACGCAAAGTCAGGCCAGTTTGCAGAAATTCTAAGGAATTAAAGTGTATTTTCCTATACAGCTTACCCTCAAGGTCTAGACTTACCCTCAAGGTGGAAGAACCTATTTAGATTCTAGGTCTTCCATGTTAATTTTATTTTCCTTTCCAAAAGGTGGCTCAACTGCGTAACTGATTTCATGGTCCCCCAGATTGGCAAATTCTCAAAATAAGTGAACCTGCATGAACAGCTTTCAAACTCAGTGTATGGTCAGCTAGAAACTTAACGCCAGGCTGCAGAGCCAGTTGCCCACCACTCTCTAGAAGTTAACAATAGCATTGAGTGCCTCAGAGTGCTCACACAATCAGCCTTCCTCTTCAGATGCCCTTTTCCTGGTTTTTCTTAATGTGGGCATATGGTAACTGGTGATGAAAAGGACGATCATGAGAGGGAAAGGGTTGGGGAATTATTCGAACCTTACTGTGAATCAGGTACTTGATTTTCATCTTCCCTTAAGGTTATCTTTGCGAGGCAGGAGCAAGATTTCAGAGGTGATGAGAGCCAATCCAGCCCTACCTTGGAAGCACCCAGGATGGGCTGATTGAGCAAAGATCCTGAAAGGAAAAGTGAGGTTCAACGTTAGGTGTTCTCTTGGTGCATCTGTTGTCATGATGCCCTTTGCCTAAAGCTTTGGAGAGAAGGTACCAAGTGCCAGTGTTTGCCCATCAGGTGTTCGCAGATGGAATTTTCTGTGCTAGCCGACTCTCATGCCTCACCACAGAACCAGGGATTGTTTTTCTAAAGGGAAAAAGAACTAAACATTGGCAGAAGCTTGCACAACAGCTGGCAAAAATGAAGTGATGGGAACACACAATGAGTGAAGGCAGCCAGCCTCCCTCTGGGTTTCACATTGGCAGTCCCAAAATAAGCTGGCGCTGAGTTATTTAGGGGCTCTTGAGAGAATTTCCGAAGTTGCCAGATTTCCCAAATTTTGTAATTGCTGTGAAGAGAGAAGCTGGGGTTTTCCGTCCATGTTGAATCAGGAAAGACTGCAGCCGTGATGTCTGGTTTCGGGGACGCACTCCTTATTAGCCAGGAGTTCGCCAATGTTCGGACCATGGGCGCCGAGCTCTCCTTTGAATAACATTTGCTTAATGCTTTAATTAATTAACACTTAACCTTCTCTTTCCCTTTTCAACCCTTTTTCTCCTCCCTTCACTATATTCCCACGTAACTTTAAAAACAATTAAAACTCGATATCAAAGCAGGCAATGCATGTGTGGCTATGCCTCACAAAATAGGTCGGATTATTGAGGGGAGCCCCGCTGACCGCTGTGGCAAGCTGAAAGTAGGAGACCGGATCTTGGCAGTAAATGGATGTTCCATCACCAACAAATCCCATTCAGACATTGTCAACCTAATCAAGGAAGCAGGAAACACGGTTACCCTTCGCATCATTCCTGGGGATGGTAAAGTATACTAAAGCCTACCTTTTATCCCTCCCCCTCTCCCTCTCTCTCCCCCCCGCTTCTTCCCTTTCTCTTTGTGTGTGTGTCTCTCCAGGTCTCTCTCTCATTAGTGTTAATGTAATTGGATAGTGTTGACATAGAAGCAGCTCTACCCACTCCTCACTAAACATACCCATCAAACAAACATGAACCATTGTTACTAAACTATAGCTCACCTTCTTATTTAATTAATCCTCTAGTCCCATGACCCTTACTTACTGCGGATGCCAAAGTTGCATAAATTCTTCAGCTCTCTCCCATTTATTTTGGTTTTGATGTTCAATAGAATAGTTTCAGTGCAGGTAGGAAATATCACTTGATGTTCTCTCTAGAAATCAGATATGGATTTTTTTAAACAATAAGCTAAAATTGAGCTATATAATATGATGACATCACAAAACCTAGTTAATGGCAAGGCAGAGCCAATATTATGTTTTTTTTTCTTTTTTCTGAATGAATGAATTATAATAGTTTGTATTTAATAGGAGCGTCTTAGGGTTTATGCCTACTTGATTTGTTCCAAATGTATAGAGAAAGAATTAAATATATATATTTTCAATACATTTTGTCTGTTAATCCAGGTAGGTGCTCTTTTGCTTGAGTGGTTAATTCAGACTTGGGGTTCTTTTGCATTTGTGGAATTCTACCTCCCAGGGAACATTTGGCTTCATCTGCAGTGGGTGCCAATAACATCCAGTTGGTCAGACCACATCTTTTCCCATAGAAATGTTATGCAGCACAAAATAGCAATATTCATCCTCTTATTCAAATCTAATAAAAATGAAGCTATAAGTATTGATTCCTTGAAGAATTAAGCCCTGAATGTTGACCTTCATATTAAGATGACTTTGTCCTCGGGAGAAAAGTAATACTCGTCCCAAAGTGTTCACTTTTTTTCATTCTTGCTATAGATATTATAAAATAAAATTCTCAAAGTATGATTTCCTCAAGAGGAAAATGTGGTTTATATGGATACTGTGATAAAAAGTCTATGCTGAGGATCTGTAGAAGGAGAAGATCAGTGAAAGTTATTCAGCAAATGAATAATTTTGTATATTAGTTTTAAGAAAATGAGCCTTATAGTTCAAAATTGAGTGGTCTAATCAGGACTTTCCAGGAATTTACTTTCAGAATAAATATTTGAAAGTTGTTGATTTCAAGAACAAAAAACTTTGTCAAAAATAGCACACTGGTGGTGAAGGGAAAATGCATATTCTTGAATGGTGGTCTGCTTCTCCCTCCTCCTGCTAAGTTGTGGATAGGAACTTATGGTGTGTTCTGGGGCCCTTCCACCAACTCACCACTCCGGAAAGTTATTACCCTGTACAGAAGCAATTGCAAGATGAGAGACTATAGATTCCTAATGGAACAAATGAAGGAAATCAGAAAAATAAAGCAAGAACTGGTTGAGAGCGCCACATTTACTCTGTAAATTTAGATACATTTTTTCTATGTGCCATGGAGAGACTTCAAAAACAAAGTCAGAAGAACTGGGTCTGTTCTAGTCAGGAGCTTGAAATCGGGAGAGACATGAATATGCAAAAGCAGCTTATACTGAAGCGCTCGTGCGCGCACACGTGCACACGCGCACACACACACATTACATTTGACTTAATCAGGTATGATGGAAAATATTTATGAAAACTTGAACACCAGTTGGAAAACGGGCATATTTTTTTAACCTCTAGTACTTAAAAATATAAAATTCAGGTAGGCATCTCGTGTGCTGCCTTGGTTAGGACAAAGTGAACATGAAGTAGGTGTAATAAAGTGAAGGAGTGATTTTTTTTTTTTAAGGCAACACATGGTCTGCTGTGGTTGTGATCTCATTCAGACTTTTTCAGGAGATGGTTGTTGTGAAAATTAAACTCTCCACCAGTCACTTTATAACTGTCAGATGGCCGGTAAAGGGAATCAGGTCTGGCAAAGGGTGGACATGGGTTGCACATATTTTAAAAGGAGCTGAGAATTGCCATCTTGGAAATTGGAGTCGAGGCAGAGGAGTTAGATTGGTGGAGGGAAAATCTTGCTGAATCCGCTTCCATTCTGAAGATTTGTTGGATGTGTTTGCTTGTAGGATGAGAGGGAGGTGATCTCTGCATTAGGGACTTCCTGTTTCCTTTCAAACATTGATTATAATATTTACTTCATCGGGTCACTCGAAGATGATTTGTTTCATGATACCGACAAGGAGGCTAAAGTTCTTAGGCGGGTTTCTGAGGTCTTAGAACTCCACTGTGTCAGGTGCACTGCTCTTGGAAACCCCAGGCAGCACTTCAAGAAGGGGCCTGCTTGCATGGGCAGTGCTTGGAAATGTTCCTCTGAATCCACTTCTTTAGTCCATGCTGCCTAATTCTTTTTTTTTTTTTTCTTGTCAACAGTTGCCTCTTTTTTTTCTTCACTCAAGTCAGTCTTTGATTTCTTCACTCTACTTCTCCTGTTTCTCTTTTGCCTCTTCAACAAAAGCTCCAAAATATGGCTCCCATTTGCTTGGCGTTATTGTGCTATTAGAAGGCCAGCTTCCAGCAGATCTGGGACAGGCCGTGCTCAGGGGAGTCCTCACCCCTCTGTTTTTACTGTCTTTGGGGCCAAGGTGGGAGGTAGGGTGTGGCCAGAACCTTTTCTCCCATGAGGTACAGACAAGGGATATAAAAAATATAATAGCAGTACAGAAAGTCCCAGAGACAAGTGGAACTGACTGAATCTGAACTTGAAATTGACCATATCAGATCACACTCGACTTTGTATAGAAATGCCCTGTGTGTGCTGGGTGAGGTGAGTCTTAAATCAGAACAGCACCAGAGTGAGCCAGGCTAACATGGAACCAATCAGGCTGAATCAAGTTCAAGATAATTAAAATATTTATGAGCTTAAAAATGTATTATTTAAGTCGCAATCTTCAATTTGCACATTCTGGTTCAGAGTGTTTGCTTGTATAGGAGGAGAAACTTGGCAACAATTGCTGTTTCTTTGACAAACGCATAGAATGGTAAAAACTCTCCCAGAACTCTTCAAATATTTATAAGGATTCAAATTTTCCCTCAGATATTTATTACATGTATGTTTGTGCATTGAAATATACATGAAAAGAATGATCACATCCTTTGTTGATTTGCTTGGCTTTTTGTTGTTGATTCTTTAAGGAGGGGGCAGTGGCTAAGGATACAGCAGGAGAACAAAATTAGAATTGTGATCAATTGTCTGGGAGACAGGCTGAAATTCAAGACAGAAACTCCTGTCGCAAGAGCAAGGGCCCTGATTGAGAACAGGTGGTGACAGTGCCCTGCGAGCCAAGGATGTGCTCTCTTGACACCTGACTACTAGGGAAAGTTGGATACACATTTCCATGCCTGTGGGAGAGCTGCAGTAGGTGTAAAGTTGTACAGTTGCTTCATAAAGGACAGAGGGTACCTTCTGGAATTTGTCATGAAAATATCCAATCTGTCCATCTTGCCTCGGGGTTTTAAAAGTCAAACATATTGACACCCTTCCTAATGGACTGTGCTGCTGGGGGGCAGGGAGATTCATCCTCTTGTTTCAGGCCATTCTTTGTTGTTTGTTCTGTGATACAGGGCAAAATCTGCTTTGGGATAGAACTCTTTGATACTGGGTTGTGTCTCTGTATTTTCAAAGCTAAAGAGCATCGAAAAGCAGGATGGTTTAATTCCAAGTGAAGATTTTAGGTTCGTTAAAAATACTTAGAATTTTACTGATGTTATAAAAGCATCTTTGACATTTAAGGTATGCTGGATATTATTTTGGTGCTCTGAAGAATGCCCATCTAGCAGTCAGAGAGGGGTAGTTTGTATTTTAATCAATCTTCGATACTGCTTAGTGACCTTGGGGCTATCTATCTGTTGGAAAAGAAATATTACTTATACAGAATTCCCAGGTACACAGAATAAAAGTTAGCTGTCAGACAGGCTCTGGGACTAATTCTACTTGTTCTTGGGTGACCTTCGGCCTGTTATCTGTCTTTCTATGCCTCAGTGTCTCTACCTGTGGAGTGGAGCCATAATTGTACCTGAAATGAAGCAATATATATGATAATGAACTTTGGACAGGGCTTGTTTGGCACTGATCATTATAAAATGATCAAAAAATGGTAGCTGTTTAGATAAAAATAACAAAATGAGGACAATTCAGCAACTTCAGATATTTGCATAGGAAATGTTCATTTTAAAAATACTCAAAGTTAAGCTTCAACCCAGAAAAAAATTTCATGTCACTATAAATGGAATAAGGAGCAAACGAGCAATAGAAGGAAAATGAGTAAAGGAATTTGTTTTTTATCTCATCAAATCATGAATCAGCAGAAACAGAGTAATTTTCAAGAATGGGATCTGATGTGACTAGAAACTGGCTGCCAGCAAGACACGAGAACTTTAAAAGGAAAACCATTGCACTGTCCACTCATTATGATGGCTTCATAAGGAAACATTCTTTTTGACTTACTCTGATTTCTCCATGACCCAAATGATCTTGTCCATAGAGTCTTGTCCAGAGAGTCCATAGCATAGTTTCAGTGAAGTTTGTTAAAAGTCTAATCCCCGTGTGAATCAGAGTTCTGGAGAGTCACATTGACATGTTGTGCCCTCGGTCTGATTCCTGACAGGGTGGGCAGGCAGGCTCTATGAAATATCACCCAGGATCATCATTTGGGTCCTGCTGGCTAGCTGCCCCTTAACTGGGAGTGATACCCCTTCCAAGGCTCAGGAAAGAATTTTGTTAAGACAGCAGTCACAAAAGCGTACTTATATTGTGCTTGTAATGTTATAATCACAATCATCAGGACAAGCTACCAAATATGTGCCGGTCATGTTTTGAGCAGTTTTTGTGTGCCACGCACTATCCCAACCATATTCCTCTTGGTAATCTTTGCATCAGTGTGTTTTGATAATTCTGTTGTCCCCCAGGTACTGTGGAGATAGCTGAGGCTGCAAAAGTTCAAATCACTTTGCTGAAGTCCCAGACAGTAAATTGCAAGGACCTAGGGCACAAAGTCAGACAGACTGACTCCAGAATCTGACCTCATAACCATTATGCTCCACTGTGTCCCAGTGCTAAGCACTGCCTCCCCTCCTTGGAGGGTCACAAGGCATTTGGGCATAGTAAAAGCAGAGTAAAGCACAGACGCACAGAGACACTTGTTCTGTCTTTTCTATTGGGATGCCGTCTGTAGTTACACTCGCGAGGGTTTTCAGATTCTGTACCGCCAAGCTTGTAGAGATTAATGACGTTGCTTAGGACTGTGATTAGTGGAAAAGAAAGTCCATTTACATAGGAATCTAATCCTATTCATTACTTGAAGGTGGCTTTATGATTTATACAGCTGGTATTTACAAACTGTGGTTCTAACGAATGCGAGTTTTAAAATTAATCTTTCATGAGTGATATTAGATGAGATCTGTCAGGAGTTCCATATTTTCATCTGTGCTTCATTAAAAGTAGCAGGGAAGAAAGTGGATATTGTGTGTGTGCTTAACAAGACGTTAGCACACTTCCGATCTGAATATCTGCATGAGGACATCCAGCAGACTCACTAAATGCTGCTGATAAATTGCAGGAAACATTAGCAGAGGAATTCTGGAAAATAAGTCTAGGGTGGTGTAGTGTTTTGATGGGGCTGCCAATTTTCAGTGGCAAGGGAGGAGGGAGAGACACCTACCTTGGCCATGATCTTAAAGCAGCAGCGTATTCTTTATTTAGCAAACACTTCATTTCATTTTGGGCGAAGTCTGGTTGGGATCCTTGAAGTATACACAGCCCAGCACACCACATTTAGAATGGTTCATGTTTTAAGCTCCTGACGGTTTAGAAATTGGAGTCCAGTCATTTGACATGGGGCTAGGGAAGTCAGACTTGCTGTTCCGATGCAGGGCTTCTGCACGCCTCCCAGTTGGGCCAGGTCTAATTCAGGGTCTTCATTGCTGTGTGTTCTCGCTGTCCCTGCAGAGTCGTCAAATGCCACCTTGCTGACCAACGCGGAGAAGATCGCCACCATCACCACCACGCACACCCCTTCCCAGCAAGGGGCCCAGGAGACAAGGTCAGCTGTGGCTTTGGTTTCCTTCTGGTTGAAAGGGGAGATGTGGTCCCCAGCGTGACCAACCATGCCCTTGCCTTGCTCTCAGTTTTCCCCATCCATTTCTCTCTCCTCAGCAGGAATACCACCAAACCAAAGCAGGAATCTCAGTTTGAGTTCAAAGCACCCCAGGCAACACAGGTGAGAGCTGTCTCCCCTTTTATCTCTGCATACTTAGCACATTTCCTTCTAACTTCCTGAAGGTGTTTTTACAAGTTGTTTTGTAAAAGGTGTCCTTAATGTAAAGTAAATAACCTCTGGGGAGGTGAGTTACTAAATACATGCTCTCATTTCGTTGTCTAGGAAATGTTTATTTTACTAGCTTTGAAAAACATTCCTAAATATCCTTTTTGAGGGAAAAAAAATTACAAAATGAAGAGCCACTCCAAGGATTGACAATCAAAGCAAGAGTAAAACTGCTAATATCTACTCATGCTTTTCATAAATATATTTCTGCCAAGAAAATGTCTTTCTGATAAGGGGTTTCTCAGGCTTGTGAATTTCACGCAACACCCTAAAATAAGAGTGTGCGTGTAAGAGCAGGTGGAACAAAATTGAGAAGCATGGGGTGATGTAAAGTTCAACAGGTTCCTGTTTTGCTAGCTACCCTGGGAGCGTTCAGTGATCTGTCTGCCATTCTCTTTTACCAATACAGGAACTCCTCCCTATATGTGTAGAGGTAGTTGGTATCTACATGGGCACTGCTCGCCTTTATCTGGTATGGGTCAGGGGCATTGAACTTCCTGCAGCCAGTGAGACTTTACCATGCCTTGGAGTCTTCCTGCCCCAAATGCATATAGCACCCCCAATGATTACATCTTAATACATATGTGTTGTAATGAATCCATGTGTCCGTGTAGGCATGCTCATGTTTTCAAATTCTTGCTCTCCACCTTCTGAGATGAATGACTAAGATTAATAGGCAATTAAGAAGCACCATGGAGGGAACAGAGATTATACCTTTTTACCAAGTCAACGTAATAGGGAATGCTTTGGAAGAGATGTGGGTGTTCTCCCAGAATGACTGAATTTAATTTCTTTAAACAGGAGCAAGATTTTTACACTGTGGAACTGGAAAGAGGAGCCAAAGGGTTTGGCTTTAGTCTTCGAGGGGGCCGGGAGTATAACATGGACCTGTATGTTCTGCGCTTAGCAGAGGACGGTCCTGCTGAAAGGTGTGGCAAGATGAGGGTAAGTAGGGGTTGGAGTCTGGAGTCGATGTCAACAGATCTCCTGCAGGGACCTGTGGACAAACATGGCCACAAGGCTTACAGTCATGGGAATTATTTTCTGCAGCTTTCAAGATTCTTAACTGCCACCATGTCCTGTATTTCTCCCTAAAACATAGTTGCAGCTCCTGACGTTCAGTGATTCCTTTAAACTCTTTGGGATTAAACGAAGGATCCAAACAACTTAAAACATATTAAAGTCGATATGTTCTGAATCCCATTTCCATAGTCCCTGTGCGTACTCCCATGAGGCAAGCGTTTCACAATTCCTGGATATCCCAGGATGCTCACAGAGCAGGAAGCCACATGGCCTAGAATATTCTGGACCAGGAGCTCCGTTTTCTTCCAGCTGCCTCAGTCTAGCCTGAGAGAGAATGAGTTGGCTCTTAGCACAGGGCCAGTGACTCCATGGTGTTAATATTCAGGGTTGCTTGGAAGTAATCAAAGCTGCAAATTTTAATTACACAAATGCCAAAAGTTACTGTGCTCTGTCTGATACATGTTACTGTGGATGAGTGTGTCAGTCTCCTGGGCAGATGAGATGATTGGGAGAAGATGAATTATATACTCATTATAGGTAAGTCACCTACACGTGGAAGCCATTGGCGACCAACTAAAAGGAATCAAGACAGCTAGGTCAGGAGGGACCCAAGTGAATAAAATTAGTGCCCCAAGAGAAAAAATACTGAGTAATTGTGAATGCTTAATGCTGTACTTGTACTTCAGGTGCAATTTTAATTTTTAAGCTTCTTCAGACTGATTTTTTTTGCTTTTAAAGATTTATTTATTTATTTGAAAGTCAGAATTACAGAGAGAGAAAGAAAGAGCGAGAGATGGGGGTAGGTGGAGAAATCTTCCATCCGTTGGTTCACTCCCCAAGTGTCCACAAGAGCCAGAGCTGGGCCAATCTGAAGCCAGAAGCCAGGAGCTTCTTCCTATGGGTCGTCTTTGAGGGTATGGGGGCCAAGGACTTGGGCCATCTTCTGCTGCTTTCCCAGGCACATTAGCAGGGAGCTGGATTGGAATGAGCAGCCGGGACTTGAACCAACATCCATATGGAATGCTATGCCACAGCACCAGCACCAGACTGAAATTTTTTTAATGTTTATTTATTTTCATTTTATTTGAAAGGCATTGAGGCAGAGAGAGAGTGTGTGTGTGAGTTGAAAAGAGATCTCCCGTTTGCTGGTACACTTACCAAATGCCCACATTAGCCAGGACTGGGCCAGTCCAAAGCTAGGAATGCGTGACTCAATCCAGGTCTCCCACATTGGTGTCAAACACTCAAGTGCTTGAGCCCTCTCCTGCTGCTTCTCAGGATGCAGACTTCCAGAAAGCTGGATCAGAAGAGGAGTAGGCAGGACTCAAACCAGGCTCTGCTGTATGGGAGGCGAGCATCTCAAGTGGCAAATTATCCATTGACCCAAATGCCGAGAAACTTCACATGTGCAACTCTGCAGACACTCTCTGTAACCCTGTCCTTCTTAGTTTACTTTTGAAGGCTTCATTGTTTAGAAATGATTAATTAAATGATTGGCCATTGGTGATCAACTTAGCCTTTAGCCCCTCACCTCTCCCTGGAGGTTGGATGTGGGACTGAGAGGTTTTTTTGTTTTGTTTTGTTTTTTGGTTGTTTTTTTTTTTTTTTTTTTTTTTTGACAGGCAGAGTGGACAGTGAGAGAGAGACAGAGAGAAAGGTCTTCCTTTTGCCGTTGGTTCACCCTCCAATGGCCGCCGCGGCCGGCGCGCTGCGGCTGATGCACCGCGCTGATCCAATGGCAGGAGCCAGGTGCTTTTCCTGGTCTCCCATGGGGTGCAGGGCCCAAGCACCTGGGCCATCCTCCACTGTACTCCCTGGCCACAGCAGAGGGCTGCTGGCGCCCCAACCGGGACTAGAACCTGGTGTGCCGGCGCCGCTAGGCGGAGGATTAGCCTAGTGAGCCGCGGCGCCGGCCGGGACTGAGAGTTCTAAACCATGTCCTGAAGCCACCCAGGGGCTTGGCACATTAGCATTCAGAAAGACACTGGAACTTTGAAGATTCCAAGGATTCTAGGAGTTGCAGGGCGGGAAACTAGATGAAGACCGAATTGATTTTTCACAGTGTCACTGTTCACCCTGTCTTAGAACATGGTTCCCTTACATCAAAAAGACATACAGCTGAAGACAATTCCACATAATTAGAGTCCCATTCAGTCATTAGTCTTATCCGTCATCATTTTGAATGAATATGTCTTCCAGTGTGAAGCCACTCAGCTTTGCTTACTTCCATTCAGTCTTGTCAGGTTCCCCATGTAGGAGAGGTCTCAGAAAATGTGTAACTTTGTCCTTTCAGGCATCTGATATAACTGAGCTAAAAGACAGTGTCATCTCTTGCTCTGAACCTGTCTCCTTGGCTTGTAATAGTTTTTTTTGAAGTTTCAGATTGAATGAAATATGATTGTCATGGTATTTTCCATAAAGACATAGAGTTCACACATCACATTTATGTGTGTTGTTCAGTTGGATCATTGCAGTTTTTTTTTTTTTTTTAGATTTATTTATTTATTTGAAAGAGTTACACAGAGAGAGGAGAGGCAGAGAGAGAGAGAGAGAGAGGGAGAGAGAGGGAGAGAGAGGGAGAGGTCTCCCATCTGCTGGTTCATTCCCCAGATGGCCGCAATGGCCGGAGCTATGCCATTCCAAAGCCAGGAGCCAGAAGCCTCCTCCAGGTCTCCCACATGGGTGCAGGGGCCCAAGCACCTGGGCCATCCTCCACCGCTTTCCCAGGCTATAGCAGAGAGCTGGATCGGAAGTGGAACAGCCGAGGCACGAACCAGTGCCCATACGGGATGGCAGCACTGCATATGGTAGCTTTACCTGCTACACCACAGCGCTGGGCCCAATCATTGCAGTTTGGTAGACGTGGGTGTCTGCAAGTGAGGATATGGACTCCAGGAAGTTAAAGGACTTGCACAAGATGACTTTACTGACAAGTGGTAGGATTCCAATTCAAGGCTTTAGCCCCCAAAGCCAGTGCTTTTCCCTTTTCCTTAAATAAGGGCCATGCGAGCCGCGATCGGGCCTTTCTTGGTTCCCCCTCATTTCCAGTGCCTACAGAAGGGACTGACACGTAGTAAATGCTGTTTGAAGTGAGGCATCCCAGACCCGGGTCTGTCGAGAAGGCCATCAGAGGAACGGGTGTTTCTAAGGTCACTCACATGGTTGTCAGCAGGATTTAGTGTCTTTTGGGCTGGTGGCTGCAGCCTCCCATTATTTTACTATGGCACTCCACAGGGTGACTCAGAACGTCATTCAGAGACAACAAGGGAGATGGGATCCAGGGCTGTTTGAACTGACGTCATGTTTGCCATATTCCAGTTAGTAGAAGCAAGTCACTAGATCTGGTTCACATTCAGAGGCAGGACATGGCTCACAATGTGAGCAGCCGGGAGGCCAGGATCAGTGGAGCCGCCCTACAGCAGCTTACTGCAACCTCTTTCCCTCAGGAGCTAACGTTCCCCTTACTGCTTTGCATTTTTTCTTTAACATTTCACATTCTGTAGCACAACTGTTTTTGCCTCATTAGGCAATTCTTAATTGTCTTTCCATATTAGAATGTCACCTGGGCAAGCGTTGGTTGGTTGGTTGGTTGGTTTTTTACCATTACAGCCTAGCAATAGAAAATTGTCTGATGTATGTTTAATAAAAGTGAAAGACGTTTAGGAGCAGGCTTCGTGGTGAGCGACTGCTAGGGACGTCTACATCCCCTCTTGGACTGTTGATTCAAGTCCTGGCTACTTTGTGCTCCTGATCCAGCTTTCTGCTAGTTTGACTAGTCGGCAGTAGAAGATGGCCCAAGTACTTGTGTCCCTGCCATCCATGTGGAAGACCCCGTTACGGTTCTTGGCTCCTTGCTTCGGCCTGACCCAGCCCTAGCCATTGCAGCCATTTGGAAAGAGAACTGGTGGATGGAGGGAGGGATTCTTGCTCTGTCCCTCTCCTCTCTATTACTCCACCTTTCAAAAAAAAAAAAAAAAACTTATTTAAAATAGTTGAACTCAAGGCCAGCGCTGTGGTGTAGTGGATGGGGCCGCTACCTGCAGTGCCAGCATCCCATATAGGCACTGGTTTGAGTCCCAGCTGCTCCTCCTCCAATCCAGCTCTCTACTGTGGCCTGGAAAAGCAGTAGAAGATGGCCCAAGTCCTTGGGCCCCTGTACCCACGTGGGAGACCTGGAGGAAGCTCTTGACTCCTGGCTTTGGATCGGCACAGCTCCAGCCATTGCGGCTAGTTGGGGAGTAAACCAGCAGATGGAGGACCTCTCTCTCTCTCTCTCCCTGCCTCCCTTCCTCCCCTCTCTCTCTGTAACTTTGACCTTCAAATAAATAAATAAATCTTAAAAAAAAAAGTTGAACTCATGAAGTCCCTGAATAGCCGGTAGAAACCTCCTGCAGCTTTGTCACTTTGTTCTCTCTCGCTTGGCAGATCGGTGATGAAATTTTAGAGATCAATGGCGAGACCACCAAAAACATGAAGCATTCTCGGGCGATAGAACTGATTAAGAATGGTGGCCGCAGAGTTCGCCTGTTTCTGAAGCGGGGAGACGGCTCGGTACCAGAATATGGTGGGTCAAACTATGAAAACCTTCCTTCCTTCCCTGGCATGACTCCATGAATTTGTCTCCAGAACGGCAGCAGGAAAGGCTTTTTTGTTTCCCCCTGTTCACCAGTGTCTTACCAGCCTCTCGCACCATGTGATTATTTGCCTCGCTTGTTCTGAAATCTACACACATGTCATCCTTTTGCTTGCTTCTGTGGACTGGGGCATGGCCTAAGACAAGATCCGTAGAGCCCCGTTTCTGATAATCAGAGAGAACATTTTGTCTAGTCCGACCAAGAGCCAAGGAATGTTTGTTTGAACTGTGCCAAACTGTTTCTCAGCTCCAATTGTTAGCACAAAATGACTATCCTCCTTTGACGAAGCAGGAAAGCAGGTTTCCCGAGTGGTATGTTGAGGCACAATTTTTTTTTTTATTTTTATTTTTGGTTCCTTGATGTCGTAAGAGGCGTGAAATACTGAGCTGAGTTGGGTGCTCTGCCCATCTCCCTTCTGCTCTGTCTACAATGATTCTCCATCCCCCTTGCTGGTCCCTTACCCCCCAGTAAGACCACTGGAGCCCACTCCTGTCAAACACAAAAACTGTTGATACATTTAGCCATATGTTCCTAAATGATAAAGGATGAAATCAATTCCCAGTGCTTGTCATGAGGGAAACATGTCACTATACCTTTCCTATGAGGAAAGCCAGGTTGTACGTAGAGTTCTTCCTTTGTCATATCTTTAGACATGATTTGAGTAGACAGCAATGATATAGCTTAGTATCCTGAGGGCAAAATATTGTATATTGTAATAATCATGTCCTATTTATTTGAAATGCTTGTTTAAATTTACTAAAAGGAAGCTATGCCCTAGATGTAGGGCTTTTTTTTCCCAACCAAAGGTCTACAAAAGTTTCTATAGAAACTGTGATTGAATGGTCCCCATATACATTGGTCCCCTTTATTAGGGATTTATCTGTGATCCCCCTCTTGGCTGGAAGTCCTTCTGCACAATTCCCGCTGCATTTGGGACTGGAGGAGACCCTTCATTCAGATGCAGCTCCCCACATGTTGGACATTTATTTGTACAGGTGCAAAATATAGGGGGTCCCAGGTGGTGGGGGGTGGAGTGTGGTGAGTATCAGACAAGACCCCTTTAGATACATATGGCCAGCCCCAGAAGTATTTTTGACAACATGAAGATGCCATGGCTGTGCACTGTACTAAACTTTTGACCGTCTGGTGTATTGATGCCACTGAAACTGTGTAACACTGTGTCCCTTTTCTGTCTCCTACGCTTCTGTTGGATGTGATATTTCATTTGAGAGTCATCGTCAGTAACCTGTGTACCTTCTCAAAACCTATGTCTGTTGCACTGAGGATGAAAATCCAACACTAACAAATGTTCTTTGGGCTAAAAATAAAGATCGTTTAAATACACGGTTTTCCAAGAAGGGTCGAACTTGCCAGGGTTGTGCTGCTGTAATGTCTCCATGTGTCATTTGGACTGAAATCTCTCTAATTCTATCGATTAGAGTCGCAAATGGGTTATAATATGTTAAGTTCCAATATTTTTCTGACATGATTGGAACCTGCTTCTCTGTGAGGCTATTTTTGTAATGAGTTTTTTGTACTTAATTTAACTGCCGCGGTCTTGGGGTGGGGGGAGGAAGGGGAGGGGAGGGACCGAGGGGCCTTTGTTCTTTGGTTGTTTATTGTTAATGCTCTCCTATGCCAGCCTGTCATTGTTCCAGTTGTTTCAAAACAAAACAAAAAAAAAGGATGCATCTACTGTCCGGGTACTCGAGTCACCTGATGGCTGTGTAAAAATGTCACTGTCCCCAATTGCGGTCTCTGCAGCCTTATTTGAGTGTTGCCTTAGACTGTCTGACTGGACAAATAAACTCTCTTTGCCCTATGTTAACAAATGCAGATTTTTTTTTGTTCTTTCCTTTTTGTTATAGGGAATCTAAATGTTCAACTTCTTCTCTTTCTCTCTTTCTCTTTCTCTCTGACTGTTCTTGGTGCTGGGCCCTCCTCCTACAGCGATGATACCTCCTAATATCGCTGCATGTATGAGAAATGAAAAGCTCGGGGAGGCTTGCTTCTACCTTATGGGCCATAATCAAACTACGGTTTGTAGCTCAATCAATACTAGGTGTTTCTGTGCTGTGGCCTAATTTCCTCATTGCTTCTGCTTAGCTCTATTTTGATATGTTTGGCAATTCATTCTGAGCACCCCGCGTTCTTGGAATTGTAAGTACACCGCTGACCCTGTGGAAGTCTTGCTATGCCTTGTCTTACAAGTAGACAGAAGAATCCCACCTTAGATTTAGGATAGCGAAGGAGGCACCTTCCCTCACCCAGATCTGTGGTTTTTGTCCAGAACCTGTCTGTGTTTTTGTTCTAGTCGTCCACCCAGCATTTAGAAAGAATGAACCTTACGTGAACACAGAGTCCTCAAACCAGGTAGTAGGGCTTGCTGGTAGCTAGCGCTAGGTGAGATTTCCTGGGGGTCCAGCTCTCGCTTGGCCCACTACAGCCCGCGAGCCCAGTCCTATGCACAGCCCATTTTTGTAAACAGATTTTTCTTGGCTCGTAGCTGCACTTGTTTGTTTTATGTGCGGCCTCGGTTTTTTGCACCACAGTTAACAGAGTTGAATGACTGACATTGAAAAGCCCAGAATGTTTACCATCCGGCCCATGAGAAAAACCTGCTGACCTTGTCCTAGGCTGTATTCCAGCTTTGGTGAACATGCACCCTGGGTTTTCGGAGATCATTCCTGAAGCAGATTAATTGCTTACTCTTGACCTTGTAGCCTCATGGGAGATCCGTAAAGAGCCCCAGGGATTGCTTTGTCTCACAGTCTCAGGCTGGCACAGCAAGTCTGGCCTGGAATGGTTTCACTCAGTTTGACTTGCTAGCTTCTGTTATAACAGAGCGTCCCTGCTTCTCTTAAACTCAGGAAACCACCGGAAACATTTGCAGGGTTGTTTCTGATAGTTTAATAATCATCAGTATGGGCTGTCATGGGCCTCCCTGCTTTTAAGATATCTTAGTGTTGTAAGAAGCAGTCCAGTGACTCCACAGCTCCTAGAACTCATTTTGGCTGCTTTGTATGTCACAGAGAAAAAGGACCTGGAAACCTGAAGGGTTTTTTATCTGAGCCTCATGGAATTTCAGATGTGTAGCTAACGACCTCATCTCCTCCCTTTTTCTCCAGAAAGTCCACATTTCAATAAAAAAGTTCCTTATTTTTAAATGTACACAAAAGGAGAGTGACAGACACAGAAGCAGCATAGTTGAGCGGCCCTCGTGTGCCTGTCACATGTGCCACTTGTCAGTGTGGCCCAGGTGTTGCCGCCACACCGGGTCCTTTTTTTAAAACGGAAGCATGCGCCGCAGCCAGTAAAATGCACAGTTCCAGGCAGACTGTGCAATGTGTCTGCCCCGCCACCCAGAGAAGAGGTATCCTTTTTCCATCCCCCAGGAAGCTTCCATCCTGCCCCTCCAGGTCAATATGCCAGGTTATTCTAAGCAAATCGAACAAGTATTCTATTAAGGAAAGAATATCCCTTCCAGAGGGGTGGAGGAGGGTTGAGGGGCAGAAGAGAAAGGGTGGGGGAGGAGTGCAGAAGAGCAAGGGTTAATGGAGGTGGGGCAGTCCTGATGTCTGGCAGTCCAGACAATCCGGGCTGCGCCTGTGGAAAGAACAAAATCATGACCGATTTCCTGCATCCTTTACTGATCTCTGTCCTGAGTCAAGCCAAGGCCCCCAGTACTAGTTAGTAACCCTAGCTAGATGCAGTCATCCATCCATTAACCGAGGGTTAGCGGCTTCCAGTCTGACCGCTTTAACAGTTGTCTGTTGGCTGTGACTAATGAGTCAGGCGTGGGTGGGCGTGGGGACAGGCGCTGAAGGTCCCTGTACCAAACCATGCCTCTCCTTTGTCTTGCTCGCAGACCCCGGCGGCGACCGGAACGGCGCCCCCTCCGGTGCACAAGGGGTTCCGCAAGTGAGGGCCGCGCCGCCCGACCGCCGGCCGCATCCGTCATTGGAGTCCAGTTACCCACCCGATCTTCACAAATCATCACCCCATGGGGAAAGGCGGGCCCACGCGAGAGACGCAAAAGGCATCAGAGAGTATGGCAGCAGACAGCCCAGCGAGCACCACACCTGGAACGGAACTTCTAGAAAACCCGACGGCGGGGCTTGCCGACCCAAGGACCGGGCCGCCGCCGACGGCCGGAGAGACGCGCAGCCAGAGCGCTCGGCGGCCAACGGCCCCAAGAGGAGACCCCCGGAGAAGCGCAGGGAAGGCACCCGCAGCGCCGACAACACCCTGGAGAGGCGCGAGAAGCGACGAGACGGGTCTCCGGAGCGCCGGCGGGAGCGCTCCCCGGGCCGCGGCAGGGACAGCTCCCCCAGCCGTCGGAGGAGGTCTCTGGAGAGGCTCTTGGACCAGAGGCGGTCTCCGGAGCGCAGGAGGGCGGGCTCGCCCGAGAGGAGAGCCAAGTCCACCGACCGGCGGCGGGCGCGCTCCCCCGAGCGCAGGCGCGAGCGGTCGCTGGACAGGAGGAGCAGGGAGGACAGAGTCGGCCCCCGGGAGAGGGAGGAGGCGAGCGGGAAGAGTTCCAGACACCCCCCGGAGCAGAGGAGGCGACCCTACAAAGAATGTAGCACCGACCTCAGTATCTGAGGCTCTGGATCCCGTTCCAACCTTTACCGTGTCAAAGGTTCTACGAGGCAGGTCACGAACCTGAAATCATTCAGTGTCTTACCTAAGGGAAGCATCCGGCCCCTGTGGATCCTGTGAAGAGCGATGGACATTTTATGCGTTTGAAATCTTTTAAGAAAAAAAAATATATATGAAAAGTGTTGTGCCTGATGTATAAAATTAAAGAAAATATTTTTAAATGCATACCTTTTTTTTTTCTTTTGGAAATTATTTGCCAAATTCTGGCCCAAAGGGATATAGATTTTTGTCTCTACGTGCACTGTAGAACGATCAAGAATTAATCCCTTTTGGGAGGGCTGCCTTTTTTCTCTCCTGGTTAAATGGGGCTGTTGGTCGTTTTCTCTAAGGGAAATTATTAAGTGTCATTAATTTGATATCGACTGTTATGTAGTGATGTAGGGCTATACTATAGTCAGGAGTTTTTCTTCAGAGCGGAGAACAAAAAGGCAAAGTTTTATTTGTGAAAGCTGAGGACCCTTGGGGATGAATTAGGATTGCCAATGATCCTAAAATAAAGCGAACAGTATGAGGAGACTACTATGGCAAATGAAGGATATTTATAGCTACAAGACACAGCTCAAGGGAATTTTATGTTCTTGAATTCTGGTTGGTTCAAAAAAACAGTGGTTACCCTTCCTGGTCCAAGAAAGCACAGAGAAGCAAAGGTTGGCCGCCATTACCCAAATGCAGCCCGAGCACGGGTCAGGTTCATTGGCATCTCCAACATCTAGTAAGGTCTCACTTCGGGCAGTGCCCTCGTGGCTTTGCTCACCTCCTAGAAAGGACAGACACCTTCTGTGTTGCCAGATTTGAGGCTGTGTTTGTCAGATGGAGTGGGGGACAACATGCCCCCACATGAGGGAGAAGCCCATGGCTGCCTTGCCCAAAACTGGGGAGGAGGGAATGAGCCCTGGTGGAAGGGACCTCTCTGTTGATACTTAAAGAAGTGAGGGTTGGGGGTGCATTCTCAGAAATGCCCATCGCACGTGGAAACCGCAATCCAAGCCTCTAGGTTGATGGCAGGGGGAGGAAGAAGGTGATCCCAGTGTTCTAGATCAGTCTGGGGAACGGCTGCCTTCAGGACCCTGTCCTTTGAGTCTTTGGACAGCAGAACAAAACATAACATTCCTTCTTTCAGAAAAGTTCCATTCTTTTTTTCAATCCCGTGGGAGGTAGGGTTGGGTCGGCGGTAGCACCAGGATGTGGTTTGAGTGGATTACTGCCTAGCTGAGCCAAAACGTTTGCTTGTACCTGTTGGACCACTACAGCAAACCGCTGCTTACAGTGCGTTGTGTATTTCTGTAGTACTGTTCTGCATTTTCCGTACAAACACAAAACTTTGCAAGTCAATCACTGTTGTTCCCATGGTACTGTAAAAAAAAAAAAAAAGACATAAAAAGAGAAAACCAGCCAATCATAGTGTGTACAGACTTTAAAATTGTATTTAATAGAGCCTGTTGAAAAAAAAAAAACAACTGTTGCCTTCTTTTCTTGTACAAAAGAGAATTTATGACAAAAATTTAGCTGTGAGGAATGTGATATGTGTTTATATTTCTGAATATGGAACAAATTGATTCATGGGGTATATTTTAATGTAAACTAAATCAGGTATGTAAAGTTGTTTTAAACCTGGAGACTATATAAGTAATTCTCTAAAGCTTTAGTTGGTTTGAATATCATCACTTTCTCCATGGTGAGCCTGCTTGTGAATTATTAAGCACTTGTTTGCATTCTCTGTTCACTCATTTATTTCTTGCAGTGTGCTATGGACTTAATGCTCTTTCTGTATTGATGAAAAGCAGTATGGGGGCCAATCTTTTTATAAAACACTATGCATATATAAATACTACATTGTTCATAGCTTTATTTGACTTATGGGTTTATACACAACATTAGAATGAGTAGCTATAGCTGTGTGGACATGTAAAAAAACAGGTTCCTGGAACAGATGAAACGTGCGTTCTGTAGCTAACAAGGGAAAGTCTATGAAGGCTATTTTTATTATCAGAGTTTTCTGTACAAAGCATATATTGACTGCAGTGATAAGGCTAAGAGTACAACTGAATGATGATGTTCTTTTTCATCAATTTCCTCAGAGCCAGCTTTGGAGATTTTATCCCGAAGGCTCCACTGCTAGGATTTTTTACTGGTTCTCGCAAAATCTGTGATGTTAAATGACTGATGCTCTCAATTGTGGTCCAGAGTTTTAACTAAATGAAATCAAGGTGAATTTTTGGAGTCCATCCTGAAGTTAACATCATGATGTCTTTGTTCTTGTAAGAGATGACATTTGACATCTTCAAAATTTATGTCCTACCCACCTGGGCTTGTCTGAGTCCGTGGGCATTTGATGTGATGATTTCACCTGAATTCCACACACCAGATTTGCTTTGGAAATACTGTACTGTACAGGGACTTTGCATTCAGCAGAAAGATATGAGTTTCTTTGAACTACTGTAACCTTGAATTGAAAACCGATTCTTGTGAGCCTACTTTCCCTAATCCCCCCACTTCATGTCAATGTCTTGATGCAAGATGATGGATGAATATTTTGTATGATTCAGTCAAACCATTTAGGAGTTCCTCTCCTTCCATTACACAGTGGATGCCTGAAAGAATGTTGGGGGGAGGACTCACCACTCTACTTGTATTTTTTAAGTTTCTTTTGTGAAAGATTTTTTAATGCATTTTTACTGTAAAAATACATGGAAATGTATGCATTCCATAACCACTATTGCTTCTGGATTGGTATCTTTCTTGTCTCCGTGTTGTCTCAAATTAGGGTCAAGTTCTCAGTTGAGGGCTTCTGACTCAAAGTCAATGAAAGACCATTCCATTGAAAGAGAAGGAGCTGCCATACAGTGCCTTGTTCATTAAGGTATGGTCAGTGGACCAGTTTCCTCCTCATGCTTGGGGAGCTTGTGAGAAATTCAGAATCTCACACTCCACTCCAGACCTACTGAATCAGAATATACATTTAACAGAATCTTCAGCTAATTTGTATGCTCATGAAAGTTTGAGCAGCATGGGATAGCATAGTACCCTGGTAATACAGCAAATCCTGCCTGGCCAGGAATTTTATCATTCCCTGTGTGATTCTTGGGCAGATTGCTTTACCTCTTTAAGCCTCAGGGTTTCATTATTATTCTTATTTTTAATCAGCAAAGAAGCATACACCTAGAGTTGACAAGAATGAATGCACAGTACTTAGAATACCTCTGACAATTAGAAGGGTCCACAGAAAATGACATTAACAATTTTTATTGTCGATTTTCTGCACAGTGACGGGTACCCTAGTCTTTTTGCTATCTTAGTTTATTTTCCTATAAAGCTGAAGAAGAGCATTTCTCACTGTGAAAATGGGGAAGAAAGCCGTTAGTTTCAATCACAAAGTTGATGAATGGTATGGCTCATGGCTACATAACAAGTATAATGCTGCTTACCATTGTTTTAGATGAAAGCAAAATGCTGTGATGTGAAAGTTGACACAGTTAGAAGCATATCTTTTGGAAGTAGGTATGTATGTGGAGTTAGATATACTCTGAATTTGCTTCAATGGGAATGTTAGTCCCTTAGTGGATGACTTAAGAGGCATCTAGATTGATCACATAGTTCTGAGTGACTTTCTGATTTCCTTCTCAGAGGTTTTGGGTTGTTCCTCTGCACGATATGGTGATGGGAGTTTTCTATACAACCCAATTCCTGGGCGTTGAAAAGGGCATGGTGCTGAACAGTGGTCTTTCCTTACAACCATCTATTTGCTCTACTTTGTCACCAACATGATTGTTATGGACACTGCTCATTTCCCTAGAATGTCTTTGTTAAAAGTAGCATCTAGAAATGGTCCTTGGCTTCACCGGTAGTTGAAGCTGAGTGTGAAGCTCTTAGAGGTGTACAAGGTCTTTAGCCACACTAAAAAGATGTGCTGGGCCTCAGAGCTGTGATTTTCCTAGCAGGCAGTCTGAGATCACCTGTGATGATCTGCATCAATCTCGAAGAGCCCTTTCAGATTCCTCTGGGTGGTTTTTCTGATAGTGAGGCAACACTATCAGAATTTCAATTGTTCAGCACAGTATTACCCAAGTACTTCTTTTGGATACATAACTGCATATTTAGGGGGTACAGTGTGATAAGGTGGTTCATGTATACATCGTGTCATGATCAATCCGGGTAATTACCATGTCCCCATCCTTAAACATTTATCATGCTTTTGTGTTGTAAAGTTTTAACTCCTCTCAATTCTTCATAAAATCTATAATAAGTTGTTGTGACCTATGGCCACTCTACTGTGCTATAGAACACGTTGGGACATAAATTATTACTGGCTTGTTAGAAGGGAAGTGAGAAGGCTGAACCTTTTCTAACCCAGAACACAATTACTGATGATTTTTTTTTTCTTCAGGAGACTTTCTGTGAAGCGTTCTTTACCAGTTTTCCTGTCTTTATCCATTGCTATCACTGTCAGGGTCAAGGGGAGTGTGGCTTTATTTCATTAGTGCCGACATTAGGTGTGCTAGGTCCAAAGCACAAGGTCTCCTTGAAAGTACAAGAGTTTAGACAAGATGCTATTAACCTTTGCATTACACCATAAATATTCATGTACTCATTTAACTGCTACCTTTTACTACAGTAACTGCACACCCAATGGAAAAGTCTTTATTGACATGTCTCAAAAAAACAAAAACCTGGTCTACACAGCCTGTAACTCATGCAACTCATAATTACCACTCCAATAAGCACTGTCCTAAGTATAAGAAGGAATTCAAAAGATTCATGGAAAATGCATCCTAGGAAAAATTAGGCATGATTTTGAAAAAATTTGTACCAAAACTTAGCCGGCGCCGTGGCTCAATAGGCTAATCCTCCACCTTGCGGCGCCGGCACACCGGGTTCTAGTCCCGGTTGGGGCGCCGGATTCTGTCCCGGTTGCCCCTCTTCCAGGCCAGCTCTCTGCTATGGCCAGGGAGTGCAGTGGAGGATGGCCCAGGTGCTTGGGCCCTGCACCCCATGGGAGACCAGGAAAAGCACCTGGCTCCTGGCTCCTGCCAGGATCAGCGCGGTGCGCCGGCTGCAGCGGCGGCCATTGGAGGGTGAACCAACGGCAAAGGAAGACCTTTCTCTCTCTGTCTCTCTCTCTCACTGTCCACTCTGCCTGTCAAAAAAAAAAAAAAAAAAAAAAAAAAAAAAAAAAAATTTGTACCAAAACTTAACCTTTAATTCCATTTTTTGTGAACATTTTCATGTTTATCCCTCAATAAATCCTCTTTGAGCTGATGAGATCATAAAATTGAAGTGAAAATAGCTAAGAAAGGCAGCTAACTCCTGGGTGTGTAATAGGCAAGGCTTGATACTCTGTTCCTCATTCTCTAAGTTTATTAAAGACCAACTCTGCTGGGTACATGGTTGGGCTGGAATAGCTGGTGCCTGGTTTGGAGAGGGCAGAGACACAGGTTAAACCACTGAACGGAGAGGCACCATGCGCTCTGTTAGTAATTAGTAGGGGATTTAGCCAGATTGCTGAAGGTTACCACTGAACTGAGGCCAGAAGGAAGTGAAGAAGTTAGTTGGTAAAAAGAGCCAAGTTCAGGCTAAGATAAAGGCCAGATGGGAAGAAACTGGTCCACAATGGAACGGTGACACCAGAAAGGGATGGGCTAAGCCTTGTTCTGAACTCCAGATTTCAGAATAACAGGAGGCTCTTGAAGAGTGAGCTGTGTGTGTTGGGGAGGAGGATGGAGACCAGCTCAAGCTTAACTTGGAGAAGGATGACTTCTGCAGGACTGAGAGCAGATGGGAGGAGCCAGCAGTGAATCCAGGTGGGCAGGGTTGCTAGTCCAGGCAGCCCCCCTTAGCATGATAGCTTGTCCTCATCACACATGAGTTGCCATGGCTGAGAAGGTTGCAGGCCCATGTTTGCCACCCACTCATTAAGAGACTTCATCTTCTTTCCAACCTAAACCCCCTACTGCACTGTATCTTAATATATACCAAACACTTTGTACCCAGTTTCTCCTCTTCCATAAGGTTGACCACTGACTACTCAACTTGGTCTACTCCCAGTTTCAAAGACCCAGCCTATTCCACCCCCCCTTTTTTTTTCAGATCCTGCTTTTAAAACTTGAAATCTTCTTTTTACATTTTTTTAGGTTGACCACATCTTCAAGTACAGAGCCTATGTAAATAATCCACTCTTTGTCAGACATTCACATTTCAGTGGTAAAAAAGGAGCCCTCTTCTAAAGAGAAGTGTTTTTTAATTTATTTATTACAAAACCAATGCACACTTGTAAGAAAATATTAAAGCACTGCAGGACAGTTCAACATAAAACGTGACATCTTTCCCCTTCTACTTCCCATTCTCACTGCTCAGAATGACCACTACTAACAACTGGGGTCATGACTTTTTTTTTTTTATGATATATTCATAGTTAATGAACCACTGGGTATGGCTCATGACATTTCTAATCTTTTTCTCCTTGTGTGTACTTCAATAATTTATGGGAAATGGAATTAAAAGGTAAGTTTTTTTTGGTGCAAAAATTTTTGAAATCCATGCAGTTTTCTCATCCTGCATTTTTCATGGACTTTTGTAGGAAATCAAGTGCACATGGTTTTGTTTTTATGAAAAAAATCTTAAGTACTTGATATTTTATGAAATCTTCCTTTATCTTATATATTGTGGATATTTTTCAGTGTTAAGATTTTATACACACACACACACACATGCATACACATACATTAAAATAAAATCTCAAAGCCTCATTCAGGGACTGGCATTGTGGCATAGTAGGTAAAGCTGCCACCTGCTGCATCGGCATTCCATAGGGCGTCAGTTTGAGACCCAGCTGCTCCAGTTCTGATCCAGCTTCCTGCTAGTGCACCTGGGAAAACAGTGGAAGATGGTCCAAGTGCTTGGGCCCCTATTTCCTTGTGGGAGACACAGAAGGAGTTCCTGGCTCCTGGCTATGGGTTGGCCCAGCTCTGGCTTTTGCAGCCATTTGGAGAGTGAACCAGCAGATGGAAGATTCATTCTCTCTGTGTGTAACTCTGCTTTTCAAATAAATAATAAAATCTTTAAAAATAAAAAGGTCTCATTCAGTCCCATTTTCTCCGCTCCTGTCTGCAGTAGCGGGCGCTACTGTTAGATCAGCCCTTGGCCCCATGCATCCCTACCTACAGATTCTTCTCTCTGCAGCCATGAGATTCACCCAAAATGCTGAGTCAGTGGTAGAGTCCTTACATGGGGCTTTGAAGCCCTCTGTGATGCCACTCCCTCTTCCCTTCCAGCCATACTTCCAGCCTGGGCGGCTTTGCTGCAGCGTGTGTCCTGCCTGGAATGCTGTTTTCCAATCCACGCATTGCTGACTCCCATGCTTTACTCAAAGTCTTCTCAAATCTTATTCTGCAGTGAATCCTACCCTGACCACCTTATCCAAAATTGAAACTTGGTTCTTCTACTCACTCTACCCCTTTCCCGTCCATAGCACTTCCCTCCTCTGACCTGCTGTGTAATCTTTGTGCATAGCTGTTATTTCTGCTGGTGGCCGGATCACAGCCAGCTCTGTGGATACAACCCATGCAGTCATCCAAGGGCCTTCCCTTCGAAGGCCCTTTTGCTTCGTTTAATGCTTTGCTGTCATGATTTTCAAGTTTTAGTATTTTTTTCCCACAAATTAATTATTTATTTTGAAGATTTATTTATTTGAAAGTCCGAGTTACACAGAGAGAGAGAGGAAAAGAGAGAGCAAGAGATCTTCCATCCATGGGTTCACTCCCTAAATGGCTGAATGGCTGGGACTGGGCCAGGCTGAAACCAGGAGCCAGGAGCTTCTTCTGGGTCTCCCATGTGGGTGGCAGGGGTCCAAGCACTTGTGTCATCTTCCGCTGCCTTCCCAGGCACATTAGCAGGGAACTGGATCAGAAGTGGAGCAGCCGGGTCCTGAACGGGCACCCATATGGGAAGCCGGCATCACTGGTGTCAGATTTACCTGCTATGCCACAACACTGACCCTTAATTTTTTTTAAATTTTTAACAAGGAGTCCTTCAAAGTATGCAGCTGGCTTTGTCTAAATGTAAGCTTCACAAGGGCAAGGTTCTTTGCTCTGAACTCTGATGAATTTCAAGTTCCTGAAAAGGTGCCTGCAATTGTTGGTTCTCGAGAATTGGCTTTCTCGATACCACATATGCTGCAGTTGGCTACAATTTATTTAATTAATCCGATATGGACTTGCAATTGCCTGTTACAAAAACACACATCAATAAACAAAGTTATACTTAAACTAGGTACCCTTGAGTGGTTTGGCCTAAATACTTTTGAGGGGATAAACTGTGGCTCTTAGTTCTTATTTATTTCTGGTAACGTGGATATTCTTGAGAATGTGCATGCTTTCATTAGGAACAGCTGTTCATAGCAAAATACTTGCAGGTTGTGGGATCTATTTCCCCTCTGATGAAAGTTACCAACACAGCATCGCTGCTAACCTATGCTCCCGTAGCCTTGGATGCACAGTGCGGTCACCCGGGGAGCTTAAAAATGCTGCTGTCTGCAGCACACACCCTCATTCTGATGTAATTGGTCTGGGTCTAGCCTGAGTTTATAACAGGTCCCAGGTGAGTCTAGTAGGCAGCCATTACCTTCCCTAACAGCTTTGACCTCATAGGCTGAGCCAAATGGGGTGGGTCAGCTTCACTACTTTCTCTTTTCTAGAGTGTCTGCACTGGCTTTAGTTTGTGATGATTCAACAGCGCAGAGGAAACAGTTCAAAATCATTTTCCCAAGGTGAGCAAACACTTTCCTACTTGCATGAAATAATAAGCAAAATGTTTACACTGGGGGCATCTATGTATCAATTGTGAATTGTTTTATGTTGCTACCATCCCTGAATTTATTCATTAATAAGGATAATTGAGGAACTCTTACATTCTCAATGAGAAGACGCTAGAAGCACCATTCTTTAACCAAGGTTTAGCCAAGTAACTTCTTCACTTAAATTCTTTTGAGAAATGTGTGAATGCTCTTATTGAAATGAAACATGGGGTTTCTTAAAAAACATGGGTTGAACAGTCAGCAATTAGAAGCCCTGAGGAGGAAACACTATTTTCTAGCAATTCCTTAATTCCCAAAATATTTGTGATTTTTCTGCTTTCCACCCTCATTGACTACATCTAGCAGGCAACTTTGGGGCTGAAAATAATTGTGTTATGCCGAATAGAAGCGTGAGATATTCCTATGACCAAAATAATTTACAAGCCTTCAAATTTGAGGGAAAAACATTCCTGGGAAAATTCTGCTGGCAATAAATGCTCTGATATTAATGTAAAAGATTTTAACATTGGTCAGGGCCAGTGATCCAGAATCCACCACTGGTATTATTAGCTGATTAGCCCTGGCTCTGGAATAAGAGAACTCAAGAATATGTTTGAAATAGTCCTGAAGTCTAGAACTAGATAATATCCCTCTTTCTCTGATGGCTGAATGTGGCAGGACTACTGAGTATTTTCTTTTTCTCTATCTCTTTTTCTCTCTGCCATCAATTTGACAGCTATTTCTCTACAGAACCACTCCTAGGAGGATTTTTTTTAATTTATTTTTTCATTTGAAAAGCAAAGTTAAAGAGAGAGAAATCTTCCTTCCATTTGTTCACTCCCCAAATGTACACAAAGGCTGAATCTGGGTCAGGCCAAAGCCAGTAACCAGGATCTCCATTTGTGTCCCCCACATAGGTACAGGGGTCCAGGCACTTGGGCCATCCTCCATTGCTTTCTCAGGTGCATTAGCAGGGAGCTGGACTGGAAGTGGAGCAGCCTGGACTCCATCCAGTTCTCAAAGGGATGTAGGCCTTACAGGCTGCTTAACCTGCTGCACCACAGTGCAAGCCCATCTAGGAGGAATTTCATGAATCAGATTCTCCATTCACCCTTTGTGAGTTATAAATTAGATGACTTTAACTCCTTCCATTATCTCCTGCATTTATAGCTTGGTCCAAAGCAGTTAGTTAGCAAATAGGTACTGGGGTTGTGCTATTTTCCCAGCCTGGTGGTGGCACTGATTGTCATACAAATACTCCCTGAAGTTCTGAGTCTGGCAGGATAATTGAGTTGAATTGTGTAAGAGCTATAGAGGCAAATGTGGTGCTCTGGAGTTTAAAACGGGGGGGCTTTATTGGATGGTGAAAGGGGAGGAAGAACTCTCCAAGGGGGAAGCAAGACTTGAGCAAAGGGTTTATGGCCAAGGGAAGGCAGAGTATTTCTAGAGTGCAGGGAAGGCCTGTGAGACTACAGATGCAGTGTAGTCCAGAGGAAAATGTGGAAACAAATGGAATGTGTCTGTAAACCTTAAGGAGAAAGACCCACTGCCTGTCCCCATAGTGGAAGAGAGACCAAAGGAACAGTTGACACAGGACCAAGGGATGCTCAATGCAAAATAACTGGTACAACAAGTAGTGAGAGCAACCCACATTCAGCCCAATAGAATGCCCACAGATAGGTGAGGGAAGAAATCACACGTTGGTTTTCTTTTTATGGAGGAGTAAATACTTCCTTTATTCTTCCTACAAGAGGCGGTATTGGGAGCACAGAAAGCACACATAGGCTGTGAGTACCTTTGCTGCTATCTTCCTTTGAACTAGTCTTATTGGAACTTTGTCACACAAGGAAACGTTTCCTGTCAATAGATGGACCAAATTGTTGAGTGCTGTCGTGAGCCCCGTGAAATCACCTAGTCGACCTTATGATGTTCTTTTCTCTCAGCCTCTTTCAGCTTTAATTTGGAAATCTATTTCATGGGGGTTTATTTTTATTACTTTGATATTTTGTCTAGATTGTTTTTTCTTTTTTTTTTTTTTTAAGAACTTATTTCCTCTCCCTGAACCCCTTTGAAATGAATTAGAAATCCCAAAGGTGTGTGACTAGATGATAAAAGTGTCTTTGTCTTCCTTCCTATTAATGAAATTTAATTTGGACTTAGAGAAAAGCGTTCTTCCTTTATTTGCCTCCCCCATTATGTCACCGATGGTTATGCTCAAATGTTAGAAAATGTTCTGGTGCAAAAATAGAATTTAGAGCAGGAAGAATTCCAAATTCTCTAATTTTTTGCTACTTTTAGGAAGGCCTTGACGTGGTCATCATTGAGAACATACTTTAGTCTGAGAAGACTGAGATGAACAATTGAGACAAAAGATCTGAAGTTTTTATTTGCTTTATGATACACGTAATATGTATTACATTAGTTTTGTTTAGAAAATCCACATAGGATCTGATAAAAATTCTTGTCCCCCCCACAACAGTCCCAGTCTTCTTTAGGTGCCCATCATGGCTGTCACATAGGTGTCTTCTCCTGAACCCATCGCCATCCACAGGCAAATATTCAATGTGTATCTGTGTGTGTGTTCTGGTGTGTGTGTGACTAGTTTGATCTGTAGGGTTTGCCACTTGCTACATCTTGCTGATCTTACCGGATCAGGGAGTATTCTCATGTTCCCCCCAACTACCACCCTTTTTTTCCAAACTGCTGAATAGCACTGAGTAGTGTTCTAGTCTACTCAGGTTACCTTAGCAGACTACCGCAGACTAGGAGACTTCAACAACTGCCCTGTATTTTCCCATGGCTCTACAGACTGGCAGTTCAGGATCAAGGTCCTAGCAAGGCTGGTTTCTGGTGTGGGCTTTCTTCTGGTTTACAGATGTCTGCCTTCTTACTGTGTCCCCACAGGGCTTTGTCTCTGTGTGTATACATTCCTGGTGTCCCTTTCTCTCTTTTTATTTTAAATTTTTTTATTTGACAGGCAGAGTTATCGACAGAGAGAGAGAGAGAAAGAAAAGTCTTCTTTCCGTTGGTTCATTCCCCAAATGGCTGCTATGGCCGGTGCTGCACTGATCCGAAGCCAGGAGCCAGGTGCTTCTTCCTGGTCTCCCATGTGGGTGCAGGGGACCAAGTACTTGGGCCACCCTCCACTGTCCTCCCGGGACACAGCAGAGAGCTGGACTGGAAGAGGAGCAACCGGGACTAGAACCCGGTGCCCATATGGGATGCTGGTGTCTCTTAAGGACATCAGTCCTAACAGATTAAGACCCTACCCTAATGACCTCACTTTAACCTTTATTACCTATTTATAGGCCCTATCTCTAAGTCCACTCATATACAGGGGCTCAAGAGTCAACATATGAATTTGTGGGGTATACAGTCCAGTTCATAGCATTTATAGAATGGCTGTCCTCCTATATTTAACCTACTTATATAATCTACTTATGACTGCTGTGGGATAAATTTCTTTACTTTTTAAAAAATATTTATTTTAAAGGCAGAGTTAGAGAGGCAGAGAGCACGAGATCTTCCATCTGTTTGTTTACTCCTCAAATGGTGGCAATGTCCAGATCTGGGCTGGTCTGAAGTTTGAAGCAAGGAGCTTCTTCTGGGTCTCCCACAGGGGCCCAAGCACTTGGGCCATCCTCCTTTGCTTTCCCAGGCCATCAGCAGGGAGCTGGATTGGAAGAGGGAGCAGCCAGGACTCGAACTGGTACCCATATGAGATGCCGGCACTGCAGGCAGCAGCTTCACCTGCCACGCCACAATGCTGGCCCCTACTTTTTTTAAAAAAGACAACTTAATTACAGTATGATTTTTGTCCCCTTCATCCATAGTGACCAAAATTTCCTTCACCTCTGAGGACTGATGGGAGGTAGGAGAGAGATAATGGGGACAGAAAGAGAGGGAAATGAGAGATGGATGTTTAAAAGGCTGATATCCAATTACTCATTCTCACTAACTGGCAGAGCTTTCAGCTTCTTCTCTCCCTTTTAAGCTACAAAGTGGGAGAATGTGGCATTTGAGCACACAAAATTGGAAGAAGCCAGCAAGGCCAGAAATGTCCTGTGTGGGCTGCAAGCCTTCCTTGAAAATTAGCATTGCTATTCGGAAACTGCATGTTATGATTGGATAATACTTTGGGTGGCTCCCAAAAGCCCACATGTTGAAGATTTGGTCCCCAAAGTCTTATATTAATGGTTAATGGGTTTATGTTAATGATGAGTAGATAAAGGATAAAGACTTGATCCAATCATAGTGTCTTGTAGGAGGGTCCAAGGAAGATTTTGAGATCACTGAGGTCTGCTCTTGGAAGGTGGATCTCACAAGAGAGTGAGTTACAAGGTTCATTTGACCTAGCTGCTCTCTGCTTCCTGATCACCACCTGGTCCTCCCTCCACACACTTTCTGCCATCTCTTGCCCTCAGCAGGCACCAGACGAATGGTACCACATCATCTTGGACAGGTAACCTCCAAAACTGTAGGTCTCAGTTCAGCTTCCTTCCTAAGAAGCTCCTCTCGGGTATTTGTTGTAGAGTACCAAGCTAATATACTTGGGGAAGCTATAAAAGCTTCAGGTCACAGACAGACACCCCGGGACTGCTTCCATATACTTTCCATACAGAGTTGTCCCCTGGAGTTGTATCCAGGAACCAGACTGCAGCATTCATCATTCTGAGCATCTTTGAAGGACCCTCTGTGTGCATGTTTACCCAAGTCCCCTTATGTCATGGGAAAATCTGGAATTCTTAGTTCATTTAGATCCAACAGTAATGGTACCGGGAAAAGAAAACATTCTTTTCTTGGTCAGTCTGCAAGGACCCTCTGGAGGCATGCAGTATTGGAGAGATATGCTTTGCTCTCTCTCTACTATAAGCCAGGTTCACATCTGGGCTGTTTTTATCACTGAGGGGACATTAAGCAACAACTGGAGATGTTCTGATGGTCACATTGAGCAAAGGATTTGCTTACTGGCCAGGAGCCCTCCTGTCCTGTGCATTGCCTACTACTAATTTTGCAATGTGCAGCCCAATTATCCAGCCCAAAATATCAATTGTGCCAAGGTCATAAAACTCTGACGCTCGCTAAATGATAGAAATTTTCTGGGGCACTGCCAAGTGGGGAAACAATTTCAGAGACTATTGACATCTTTATTTTGAAGGAGATGTAATTTCAGACAAGGCTCCGTCCCTTTGAAATTGTGGATTTGTATGTTTCTTTGAAAACAGTGGGTATCTCAGTAAACAATTTCCTTTTCTATTTTGCAGATGGCTACTAAAGCAGTCATTAAATTTCTTAGTCACAGCACATAGGATTCTTGGGAGACCAGTTTGTGATATCTACTGCCATCCTAAGTTTCGTTACAAACTCCGCTGGGGTCTCACCATCAAATAGCCTTTTTCAAATCATAGACACTAACTGATGCTTCACTTGAGTTAAATAATAATATATACTTCACAAAGTGTTATCAGGATCAATTAATTAAACTTTATAAGGTGCTTTGAAGATAAAACCTACACTGACTTTCATAATTGGGCAAATTAGGCACTTTTTAGTCATTTCTGGTGGCTTTGATCCTGCCTGTCTTCTCATGTGCTTAAGCAATCTACTGGAAGGAAGGATACTGAAGGAAGCAATAGTGGTGGTCAGTGGTGGAAAAATGCAAACTTAATTTGTGATGGATATTTTCAGATTCTCTTTTAATGGAGAGATGAAGAGAAAGATATCTCAAGGGAATTGAAAAGCTTTTTGTAGTGATGGAAGACTTCTGAAATACCAGTAAGTTAGCAAAATGGTGTCTTCTCTCATTCATATTCACTCATTCAGTCTGTCTGTACCTCCCTCTTCTGCCCCCACCCTTGCCATTCCTTTGAAAAGAGTAAAGTGTTATTTAAAAAAATTACTTGAAATGCAGAGAGAGAGAGAGAGACAGTGAGACAGTGATCTCCTATCCAGTGGTTTACTTCTCAAAAGCTCACAATAGCCAGGGCTGGGCCAGGCCAAAGCCAGGAGCCAGGAACTCAATCTAAGGCTTCCACATGGATGGCAGGAACCCATCTATTTTAACCATCATCCTTTGCCTCTCAAGGTGTGCTTCAGCTGGCAGCTGGCATTGGAAGTGAGCCAGGACCCAAACCTATGCACTCTGATGTGGCAGGTGGGTATCCCAAGATAACCCCTGTGACAAACACCAGCCCCAGGAAACATGATTTTGAGACTCTGCTAAAACTCTTTAAAGTAACCTATAACCTAACACCAAGTGATCTTTATTTGCTGTTCAAATTCTATCTTTTGACCCCTATGATGATAACTTCTTATTTTATGATCATCGCCATTGTCATCATCCTGTATTTGCCAAGTCCTTTGTCGATGGGAAACAATTGAAACTGCAAAGTTTCAGGCACTGTCCTGGGATCCCATCTAAGCCTCCGGCTCTTAGTGCAATCCGTGTGATTATCCCCAGTGTGTGGTTGCCAGAACTGAGGTTCCCAGAGGCTAGCACCGAAACCGTGGTCACTGAGCTAGGATGACACCGGGCTGTTTCAAAGTCAGTGTTGGATTGTTCCAGAATCTCAAGGTAAAGATGCTCTGCCTCTCCCCCGCCCCTTTTTTTTCCCATGTGGCTTTTGTCTCCCTGGGAAGCTAAGAGGGAAGATAGCATTTTCAAAGAAAAAGAGGAAGGACTTGCTCATGAATATCAGCAAGTTAATCGGTGAGTCATGGCCTCACCTCTTATACATTCCATAGCTCCTGCTCCAAGGCACCCACGGTGACCCCTTGACCATGAGCCCACCGGGGGCCACTGATCCAAAGTCACAAGTTCAAGGCTGCTTTAATCTCTTCCCTTTTCTGTAGTATGGGCAGAGCTGGACCCTCTCTCCTGGATTCTCCTCTTTGCTTTGGTGGTTGCTTCCTTACCCTCCAACCAGGTTGCTCCTTCCTTCCTTGTCCCTGGGTACCCCGTAAGGGTTGGTGGTTCTCCAAGGACCATCCCGGGCCTTCTTTTTCACTTAGGTGATTTCATATATTTCCTTGGTTTAGATCAGTGATTCCTGAACTTTGCTGCCTATTAGAATAACCTGGGGGAGCTTTTAACTTCCCAGGCTATGCTATAGGCTAATTAGCTCATAATCTGTAATCATCAGTAATTTTTTTTTAATTTTTTTCAAAGCTCTCTAGATGGTTACAAAGTCGAGGAAAGAGAACCAGAGATGTGAATCATTTTCCGTGTGTGGTTCTCAGGTGTGTACTTCAAGCCCTGCCCTCTGCCCTCAGTTTAAGACCCTTATCTCCCTCCACCTGTTTCCATAGCTGTTACAAACCCAGAATGTCCAAAGAGTGTGGTTGCCTGATTTACCAAGTAATTCAGATAGACAATGAATAACTGTTTAGAATAAGCATGTACCAGTAAATGCATAGAACATATGTACCTCAGTGGTTATTTGTTACCCATCTGAAATCCCAGTGTAACTAAGCCTTCTCTGTTGCATCTGGCAACCCTGCCAAAGAGAAAATGTCCCCTCTCTGCTGGTGCTCCTTAGTCAGGATAATGCTTTACCATCCTCCTATCCATCCAGCAGTGAGCCTCTGACAGCGCTGGATCCGGGTCTTCCTCTTCCACCCCAGCCTACAATCACTGGCTCCTTTGACTCTACCTCTGGGACTCTGAGATTCTCAGATCTTTCTACCTTGTTCCTTTGCTTTTAACTCTGCACTTGCCATTTAATCCATCAAGATTAGATTGGCTGCCTCACTGGACTCCTTTCCCTCTACACTCAAATACTCATCTGAGTGTGTTTCCTTGGAAACATCCACAGTGGCCACCCAGGGCTGAAAGACAAAGCAGTGCTTGTGGCTCAGGACCAGACCTGGGGTTACCTTTCCAGCATTTCTCCCCTGGAGAGCCCCTGGCTCCTGCTTGGCCTGGAAGGCCTTTCCTTTTGTAATGAAATTCAACCCATTCAAGTCCAAATAAAGCAAAACAGTCATGGAAACAACCAGCCCACCTTGGAGCCATCCTTGCCACTTTCTAATCCATTAGTAATTCCTGTAGACCCTTGTCCACAACACATTCAGCCATCAATCTGTCTCTTAGCATCCCCACTCATGCCCTTAGGCTACCAGCATCTTGTGCCTGGACTCAAGTCGCAGTTTCCAAGTTAGTCTCACTGCTTCCACACTTGCCCAACCCCCCCCCGCCCCTGCCCTGCTGTGGCCTTTCTAAAGTAGGGGAGATATTGCCACTCATCAGCCTGCCTGACCCCTTCCTCTGGTCATCTCCATTTTCCTGGCTGGTACGCCAGTTTACTATTTCAGCTGGATTTCCAGCAGCTACAACCTGTGTTTCAGTGCCTGCACGTTTCCTCTAGCCAATGGAGCTGGCTCTACCTGGGTAAGCAACAGGCTGGCAGCACCTGGCATGAAATACCTCCCATCTCTACAAACCAGCACTGACAAGCCTTGGTTGTGTGCTTTATGCTTTTTCCTCAAGTTCCCCAGCAGGATGAAGTACAGTTGCCTTCGGTGGCCATTTGTTGGGTAATTCTCCATTCATCAGCTCTTTCTCTGTTTAACTTCTTCATTGCTTTTACATGACTGAAATAATGATTTCACGTAACAGAGATCTGCTGGGATTGCTCACTCAGAGTCTATTGCTTGGAGACCCTAAACTAAGACAAAACTTCTAGTTGTGTTTCTCAACGGTTTAGATCATTAACACTAATGTGCCTGATGAGTAGGAGAACATAAAGATTTGAGGACTACCTAGACTCCAGGGAGATTGAATTAATCTCTCTTGATGATACCACAAATTGAACTTATAGAAATCCTTCCTAAAATGAAGATTTCTTCCTCTCTTGTTTAAGATTTATTTATTTCAAAGTCAGAGTTACACAGAGACAGAGATAAGAGATAGAGCTCTTCCATCCCCAATTAATTCCCCAAATGTTTGCAACAGCCAGGGCTGGGTCAGGCCAAAGCCAGGAGCCCAAAACTCCATCTGGGTTTTCCACATGAGTGTCAGGGGCCCAAGGTGGGGACCCTCTTCTGCTGCTTTCCCTGGTACATTAGCAGGGAGCTGGATGGGAAGTACAGCAGTTGGGACTTGAACTGTCACTCATATGTCAGTCATCATAGCAGCTTAACCTGCTACAACACTACACTGGCCCCAGCTGGGGAGAATTTATATTGTAAGTTCTTTTGGGGGCGTTCCAGTGCCATTCCCACCAACTCCTTGGGTGCCTCCTTCACCTTCAAAAGAGGGGCCTTAGGAACCTTCTTGATGGTCTCCGACCTCACTATAGATGATTGGACCAGAATGGCCAACTGACCCACACTGCACTCACCCAGTCCATATTCAGGAATATGAAGTCAGGACATAGACATTCTAGGTCAGTCCCATACGGAAAAAGAAAACAAGAAAAGCAGAACATATTCAGCTATATATTTTCTACTCTGCAGACTAAGTAAGGGAACAAGTCAGTCTGCAGAGAGAAAAATGAAGTAGGCAGAAAGGAAAGAGCGTAGTGTTCTGGGTCCCTAGCCGAAGTCTGACCACAGCGCTGTCCAATACTTGTAATAGATAACGTGTACCCTTATATGGCATTTTTCCACTTTCAGAGCCTTTGCTAGTTCAGATTGGTTGCTGTACTTGGAACCAGGGTGTTCTGATGAATACAGGTTCTGAGAAACTTGTTACAACGGAAATGAGATGTGTTGCACTTTGGTGGTGGGAGAGTCCCTATAAACCCTCAGGTGGCAGCAATAAGCTTTCTTTGCCAATTAAGTGGGCTTTCTGGGTGAATGTAGGGAGCTTGGGACTTCGTGCTTGTTTCCTGATAAGATTTTCAAGTTTTCGTTTTTCTTTCTTAAGTTTATCCATATAGCCAGAGTGTTTTGGAGCCTTTTTACTTCTTAAGATAGCTGTCCCTTGTAAACCCTGACTTTGGAATATGCATCCTATGACAATCACCCTTAAAAGCACTTCTCTTAAGAATGGTTAAACAGAATAAAATGAGCAACACCATCTTTTGGCTATTTTAAAAATTGGATATATTGGAACATAAGTTTTTAAAGACTGAGTCATTCCTTGCCTAAGCGATGCTCCATTCCTGAGAACTGTGTGCCAGTAGGGAGCTGGTATAGGGAGTCGTAATGATACACTCACTGCATTGATGACCTTGGTTAATGGCTCCTCTGTATTCATTCCATTTGCCCTAAGCTTTTATGGCCCTTTTCCAATATGATTCTGGGCTAGCCTTGCTACTTGTTTTAGCTAAAAGAACCTGTTAAAAATGATGACATGATAGTTCCAAGCTTAAGTCTCAGGGGGCCTAGTATATTTCATTTTTTCTCCTGAGCAGTTGAATTTGTCCAGTCGTATGGTAAGAAGTGTCCTTGGTTAATGTGCTGGGTGATGAGAGATGGTGGATGGTGGATCCATTGGTAAACAGGGTCATCTGAGACCAGCCAGCCTTTAGCTAACTAACAACACATGAGCAAGCCCAGTCAAGATCAGCAAACCAGGTGCCTGTCAGCCGAAACATCTGGGTGATCCATAGGTGTTGGAGAAATGATAAATGGTTGTTTTAAAAAATTATTTACTTGAGAGGCAGACAAGCAGAGGCGTACCATCTACTGGTTCACTCTCCAGGTGCCTAGGAGGCGGGAATACAATTCAAGCATTCAATATGGGTGGTAGGGACCCAACCATTTGAACCATTACCTGCTGTCTCCAGGGATATATATTCAAATATAAGTATAAATTACATAATCAAACATATAAATATAAATTACATAATCAAATATATTTTCCAGCAGGAAGCTGGAACTCAGAGCATAGTTGGGATTCCAACTGACACTTAGATAGGGGATGAGGGCATCTCAAGTGGTGTCTTAACTGTTATGCCAAATGCCTGCCCCAGAGTTTGTAGTTGTGGTGTTACTTGTTAAATAGCCTCATTGTGGTAATAAATAGAGCTGATATGCTACTCAGTCTTTCCTTGATTAGAATTATATATGCTTAAGCCACTAACATGGAACTTGTAACAGTATTATAATTCTATGCATAGGCATCACCACAGATTTTCAACAGAATTGGTGGTTATATTCCAAATGATTGACTTAGGAATCATTCTACAGGGACTTGGATATCATCAGAGAGAAAGAGAGATTAGTCCTCCCTTCACAGTTTACAAACCATAGCTCAGGGGCCAAATCTCACTAGAACAGAGTTACAGTCCCTTCTTTTCACTGCATGCAGTTGATTTTGCAAACTTCTGATAGAGACTGTAAGGCCTGAAAATTTAAAAAAAAAACCCTCACTCTCTGGCCCTTTGCAGAAACCATCTGCCAGCTTCTACTCTGGAAAATCTCAAAGTTCCAGGTGCTAATAACTGGGAGCGATGTGCCACCTGGATTAAGACTCCCAGGACAGGGAAAGGCACTGTAAGGAGCACAAAAAGGAGCAAAACACCTGCAGCAGTAGGGGTGGATGCCTCAAATGGCAGCTGCTTACATGGGGCAGAGGCGCTTTGCACAGGGAGCCTTGCCTAGAGCCTCCTCCATGGAGAAACAGCAGGGGGTTATGGAATTAGTGACCAAAACTAACTCATCTCCCTGACAATAGGGAGCCTAACTTGTTCTAAATATAAACTCACCCTTATGCTCCTTAAAAATCAGTTTTCCCTGCAGTCTACAGCCCTGTCTGTCATCCTTTTCTCCAGAGTGCTACTTTTTTGAAATGTAAGAAACTTTGAAGAAAAATACATTGTAGAGAGATTTATTTCAATTAGCACTGAGGCTGATTTACAGTATAATAAATAAGCAGAGGGAGATTCAGGCAGATTAACCAAGCTTCTCCTGGATGATGGATCCCAAATATTCATATAATTCATATA
The DNA here is from genome assembly GCF_051225735.1 of Oryctolagus cuniculus. Classification (NCBI taxonomy): domain Eukaryota; kingdom Metazoa; phylum Chordata; class Mammalia; order Lagomorpha; family Leporidae; genus Oryctolagus; species Oryctolagus cuniculus. The sequence goes on from NC_142876.1 coordinate 85,591,315, forward strand.
ATTCATATAATTCTTCCTCTCCCATTTTAGCTTGAAAATAACAGGAGCAAAAAGGTATGGGTGACTGATGTGGGTAAATTTTTTTCTCTCAATTTGTCGTCATTGCAATGTAGGCAGGAAGTGCATAATCCACATAAACAATTCATAAAACTTGGTGAGGGAAATAATTTTATGCTGTGCTCACCCAGCAGTATCTGCTTTTCTTGTCTTCTTCCTGCCCCGCTGATGTAACCCTCGTTAGGTGTCAAGCATCACGTGACAGTCCTCACGAATGTCAGAGACAGGTATCAGAGTCCACGTGTCCAGACAGCACTGTTGGTTCCTCCACCCAAATCTGGTCTTCCCCAGCCCCACTTTAGGGCAGTGGCCTCATCCAGTTGTTTGTATTCCAAAGTAGGACGTCATTGCCTTCTTTTACCTTTCCTTCTCCCGTCTATTCTGTCATCAGATCCCATCAGTTTTTCCACGGAAATAGACACCAAATCTGAGAGCTTCTCTACACCCCTCTTGCCATCACTCCAGTCTAAAGCCCAGCATTTCACATTGTGTGGCTTGGGAACATTTTATAAGTGGTCCCATTGCTTCCAGGCTAACCTTGTCTGTCAGTTCTCCCCACAGCACCCAAGGTGGCCTTTTAAATATGTGAATCATAGCCGGCGCCGTGGCTCAATAGGCTAATCCTCCACCTTGCGGCGCCGGCACACCGGGTTCGAGTCCCGGTTGGGGCGCCGGATTCTGTCCCGGTTGCCCCTCTTCCAGGCCAGCTCTCTGCTATGGCCAGGGAGTGCAGTGGAGGATGGCCCAGGTGCTTGGGCCCTGCACCCCATGGGAGACCAGGAAAAGCACCTGGCTCCTGGCTCCTGCCAGGATCAGCGCGGTGCGCCGGCTGCAGCGGCGGCCATTGGAGGGTGAACCAACGGCAAAAAGGAAGACCTTTCTCTCTCTGTCTCTCTCTCTCACTGTCCACTCTGCCTGTAAAAAAAAAAAAAAAAAAAAAAAAAAAAAAATATGTGAATCATGTCAAATCTCTTTCCTGTCCCCACCTTCCAATAGCTTGTCTTACCACTCCAGTTCCAAACCTCTCATGCCCATCCCTAAGGTGCTGTGTGATCTGACTTCATCTGTGCTGATAGTCCTCCTGACTTCTAGCCCCTCTGGACTTCTTCCTTTTCATCCAAACTGCCTTAGTCCTTCTCCAGTGTCTTTGTTCTTGATCTTATTTCTCCCTAGATGATTCTTCCCTAAACCACTTCATGATTTTTCTTAGTCTACTCTGGTGGTTCTTAACTAGAATAATTTTGCTCTGCTGGGGACATTTTTATCACATCTAGATGAAGGGGTGCTTCTGGCATCTAGTGGGCAGAGGCCAAGGATAGCCCCAAATATCCTGCCTCACACAGAACAGCCTCTGCAGTAATTTGCTGTCTGCATGGCAATGGTGCTAAAGTGGAGAAAGCCTGCTCTATTCTGTTCTCCATTCAAATTTTTTTTTATTTAAAAAAAATTTTGATTAATATTTGTACAGCTTTCTGAGACAACATGTGATATTGCACAGTTGGCACTGTGGCTTGAGTCCTGGCTGCTCCTCTTCCAATCTGATTCCAGCTCTCTGCTGTGGCCTGGGAAAGCAGTAGAAGATGGCCAAAGCAGTTGGGCCCCTACACCCACATGGGAGACTCAGAAGAAGCTCCTGGCTTTGTTTCAGCCCAGCTTCAGCTATTGTGGCCATTTGAGGAGTGAACCAGAAGATGGAAGACCTTTCTTTCTCTCTCTACCTCTCTGTCTCTGTAACTCTGCCTCTCAAATAAATAAATCAGTCTTTTTTATTTTCATTTTTTAATTTAATGCATTTTTACATAGATACAACTTTAGGAATACAGTGGTTCTTTCCCCCATGCCCCCACCCTGCTCCCTTCCTGCTTCCCATTCCCACTCCCATCTCCTTCTTCATTATAGATCATTTTTAGTATGACTTTATATATAGAGGACCATCTCTATGCTAATCATAGATTTCAACAATTTGCCCCCATGCCCACACACAACATATAGAGTACAGTTTGGGGACAGAATTTGCAGTTGATTCTCATATTGTAATTCAATAGGGACAGAGGTCCTACATGGGGAGCAAGTGCACAGTGACTACTGTTGTTCCTTTAACAATTAACACTTTTTTTTTTTAAGATGTCAGTGATCATCCGAGGCTCTTGTCGTGGGCTGCCAGGGCTATGGAGGCCTTTTGTGACCATAGACTCCATTGGTATTTGTACACGGCCATAAGCAAAGAGGATGATCTCTTCTCCCTTCAGAGAAGAGTGTCTCCTTCTTTGATGACCCTTCCTTTCCTCTGAGGTCTTGCAGAGATCCTCCGTGTAGGATTTTTTTTTTCCACAGAATCTTGTCTTTCCATGCCTGAAATGCTCTTGCAGGCCTTTCAGCCTGACCAGGAAGCCTTATGGGTTGATTCTGAGGTCAGAGTGTTATTCACTGTGAAAGTCATTCTAGGAGTGTGCTGTGTGGACTGCTTCCCATGTTGGTTCTTCCTTCCTTTTTTAATTCTATTATTTTTACCAGGTACTTGATGTTATTTATGTCACCCCTTTTAAACTTAGACCAGTCTATCTGTTGCCTTTAACATTTAATATGATCATTGAAACAGTGGAGATGGTGTTTATACCACCAATTCTTATGGGTTTGGAGCCCCATGATTGGTTCTTAGGCTGTACCCTGAGAGGTAAGTCTATATGCCTGTATGCAGAACTATACTGTTTCACAGTGTTAGACTACCTCCTCCATCTCCTATTCCCTCCCTTGTTTTTAACTGGGATCTTCTTCCAATTGCTTTAAAATACATATGATTAACTCTGTGTTACATAGAGAGTTCATCATATACTGTGAAGTAGAGAGATGAGAGAAAGAGAGAGAAAACAGAGGAAAAAACTGACAAAACAAAAAGGGTATACACAGTAAAAACTAACAATGGTTAACTGTCTCTCAACAATCAAGTCAAGGATTCTTGAAGACATTAGTTCTAAAAGTGACTATTTTGCTTCTATAGCTTTCATTTTGCTGCTCCACTTCTGATCCAGCCCTCTGCTGTGGCCTGGGAAAGCAGTAGAAAATGGCCCAAGTCCTTGGGCCCCCGCACCCACGTGGGAGACCTGGAAGAAGCTCCTGGCTCTTGGCTTCAGATTGGCACAGCTCTGGCCGCTGTGGCCAATTGGGGAGTGAACCAGTGGATGAAAGACCTCTCTCTCTCTCTGCCTCTCTCTGTGTAACTCTGACTTTCAAGTAAATACATAAATCTTAAAAAAAAAAAAATATTAGTTCTTCTACTCCATGACCATGGAGATCTTTGTATTTTTTGTATATGTCTCTATAATGTAAGCCATTTTAAAAAGATTTTATTTATTTCTGAGAGGTAACATCACAGACAGAGGGAGGGAGAGAGAGAGAGAGAGAGAGAGGGCTTCCATCCACTGGTTTACTCCCCAAATGACTGCAATGGCTGGAGCTGGGTCAATCCAAAGCCAGGAGCCAGAAGCTTCTTCCAGATAGCCCACGTGGGTGCATGGGCCTAAGCACTTGGGTCATCTTCCAGTGCTTCCCTAGGCCATCAGACAGCACTAGGTCGGAAGAGGAGCAGCCAAGACTAGAACTGGTGCCCGTGTGGGATGCCAATGCTACAGTCAGAGGCTTAGCCCCCTATGCCACAGTGCTCGCCTTATATATGTCTCTAATTTCTCTCATAAGTGTTTTTTTTAAAGAGTTATTTATTTATTTGAAACACAGAGTTACACAGAGAGAAGAAAGGCAGAGAGAGAGACAGAGAGAGAGGTCTTCCATCCGTTGGTTCACTCCCCAATTGGCCACAACGGCTGGAGATGTGCCAATCTGAAGCCAGGAGCTTCTTCCGGGTCTCCTATGTGGGTGCAGGGGCCCAAGGGCTTGGGCCATCTTCTGCTGCTTTCCCAGGCCACAACAGAGAGCTGGATTGGAAGTGGAGCAGCCGGGACTAGAACTGGTGTCCATATGGGATGCCAGTGCTTCAGGCCAGGACATTAACCCACTACACCACAGCGCCAGCCCCATCTCATCAGTGTTTTAAAATTGTCACTGTGTAGTTGTTTCCTACCTGTATTTAAATTTACTTCTGGGTATTTTATTTCTTTGTAGTTATTCTGAGTGGTATTGCTTAATAAAATTAGAAATCAACAACAAAAGAAACTTTAAAAAATGACACAAATAAAAGGAAACAGAACTACATGCTACTGAAGGAGAGAATAGGTCAATGAAGAAATCAAAAGGAAAATTTAAAAATTCTTTGAAACAAATACAAGTAGAAACACACATACCAAAATTTATGAGATATAGTAAAAGCAGTACTAAGAGGGAAATTTATAGTAATGGGCTCCTATATCAAAAAAAATTGAAGGATCTCAAATAAACAACCTAATGAAAGATCTCAAGGATCTGGAAAAGCAAGATCAAACTAAACTCACAATGAGTAGAAGGGAAGAAATAAGACATCAGAGCCAAAGTAATTGCAATGGAGACCAAAAAATACAAAAGTTAATTGAAATCAAGACTTCATTTTCTGAAAAGATAAAAAAAAATGACTGACTGTTAACCAGGCTAACCAAGGAATAAAGAAAAAGAAGCCCAAAATCAATAAACTTAGAAATGGGAATGGAATAGAAATGGGGAAACAGACACTGAAACCCAATACCACAGAAATATATAAAGAACCATCAGGAAATATTATCAACAAATATACACCAATGTATTAGAAAATCTAGATTAAATGGATACATTTCTGGACACATACAATTGCTAAAATTAACCAATGAAGACTTAGTAAAATTGGACACACCAATAGGAAGTAATGAGATTGACTCATTAATGAAAATTCTGTGAGGCCAGCTATGTGCCATAGCCAGTTAAACTGGCACCTCTGATGCTGGCATCCAGTATGGACACAGATTGAGTCCTGGCTGCCCTACTTGCCCTCCAACTCCTTGATAATGGCCTGGAAAAGCATCAGAAGATGGCTCAGGCATTTGGGACCCTGCACCCATGTGGGAGACCCAGATGAAGCTCCTGGCTTTGACTTGGCCCAGCTTTGGAGGTTATGACCATTTGGGGAGTGAATCAGCAGATCGAATCTCTCTTACTTTCTTTGTCTCTTCCTCTCTCTGTGTAAGTCTGTCTTTCAAATAAATATGTCTTTTTTTGTTTTGTTATGTTTTATTTGTGTGTGTGTGTGTGTGTGTGTTTTTCCCATAGACAGCAGCCACTAGGGTACATTTATTTCCTGCTCGGCCTCGCAGGCTGGGGGCAGAATACAAAGGCACTGGGTGTGTGGGCCTGGGATGGCCTGCAGTGTGTTTGGCTGCCCGGGTGGTAACCGAATCTGTGTGTCAGGGTGTGTAGGGACCGGAGTGATCTTTCCAGAGCTGAGAGAGGGCCCTTGGGCATGGAAGCCACCCAAGGGCTGGGCTTGGCACAAACACAGGACAGAGGTTATGCAGAAGGTATCAGATAGGTGTGGCAGGAGTAGGGTGACAGAGCATGCTAGAATGTCTTGGAGCCAGGGGTAACTTAGGGTGTGGCTCGCTGGGGCGTGTTGGGCTGTGGGTATTGCCTGAGAAGCTGGATGCCAAGGGCTGAGGGAACCAAAGGCCTGTGGGTCAGCAGGACCCAAGAAGACGCGAGGACAGACAGGACCTGCCCTGGGAGAGACCAGGGTCCGAGGTGACTCCTCCGGCGCGGCGGAAGGGGGCGGCTCTGGGGTTTCCACTCAGGAGTACATCGTCAGCTGCAGCCACTCCTGGATGTTCACCTGGATTTGCCCAGTGCCATCTTTGTCAAGAGATTTGAAGGCACGGAACATGGCGTCCAGCCTGACCAAGCAGCTGATGAAGTTGTCAAAATCCATGTTTCCTGCCTCATCTGAATAGCGTCGGATGATCATGTTGTAGAGATGCTCATTCAGGTGGAACCCTGCTGCCTCAAAGGCTCCCGGCAGTTCCCGGCTGCAGATGGTCCCTGATCGGTCCACATCAAACTGTTTGTATATGGCCTGCCACTTTTTGATGTTGTTCCACAGGTACTTGAACTCCTCAAAGCCCAGCTTGCCCATGGTGTCGCTGTCCATCACGGCCACCATGCTGCGACATGTGTCAAGGCCAAAGCCATCGGTCTTCAGATCAGGGTGTCGGGTCACGACCTTGTTGAGAATGTTCATGAGTTCTGTGACACTCACCTCCATGTCATCTCCGGCCAGCTGGGCAAACAGTCTCCGGAACTGCCGGACCTCTTCGCTCTCGTTGGCCTCAATGTTGGAATAGTGGGTTCGGGGGGGGCGGGGGCTCCGGGTTGTACTGCGCAGCTGCCTCGCTGATGGCGCTGATGACTCCGCCCAGGATGCGCATGGCTGTTCCGCCGCCGCCTGCTCCCCCGCCGCCGCCGCTGCCGCCACCGCCGCTGCCGCCACCGCCCCCAGCCCCGCTGATCAGGCCTCCCAGAACATTCCCTAGCCCCCGCCCAGGCCCCCGCCTCCCCCCGCCGCCGCCGCAGCCCTTCAGGAATGAGTTAACCAGGAACATGGCTGCGGCTCAGACTCTCGTCCAGCGGTCCGTTGGTCTGCGGCTCCTGGGCCTCCCGCTGCGTACGGCCTGTTTTGTTATGTTTTAAAAAGAAGTCTTTTAACAAAGAAAATCCCATGATCTTATGGCTTTAGTAACAAGTTCCAACAAACATTTAAGAAATGACTAAAATCAACTCTTCTCCAACTATTCCAAAAAGTTGAAAGGTAGGGAACCTTTCCAAGTTCATTTGTTGAGGGTATCATTATCCTGATAACAACAACAGATAAGGATACACACACACACACATACAAACTATAGACCTATTACCCTGACAGTTACAGATGTAAAATTCTCAACAAAATGCTAGCAAATCCAATCCAATAACAGATCAAAAATATCATCCAATGTGATCAAGTGGCATTTATCACATGCAAACATAACAAAGGCTATATATGACAAGCACACAACCAGTATAATGAAGTTCACGATACTGGATGGGGAAAAACAAAGCATTTCTTCAAAAATCTGACACTAAACAAGGTGTCCACTCTCAGCATTCTTACTCAAAATAGTACTGGAAGATTTAGCCAGAGCAATTAGGAAAGAGAAAGAAATAAAATACATATAAACTGGAAAGGAGGAAATCAGATAATCCCTCAGATATGTAGAAAACCCTAAAGACTATTTGATCTGATAAAAAAATTCACAAAAGATGCAAAATAGAAAATCAACATATAAAATCATTCACCTGTTTATATGCCATTAGTGAACCTGCTATTCAAATAGTCTCTCCTTAGAGAAAGTTTTTTGATTGCTCTTTCCAAGAGTTTGCTGTGGTCTGGGTATTAGTTTGTAGGTTGAATATTGCTCAAAGGGTCTGTGTGTGAAAGGCTTGGTCCTCAGTGTGCTGCTGTCGGGAGAAGGCAGGAGGGTGCTCCGTCATTGGGACTGTGCTCTTGGAAAGTAGTTCTCTGCATACTAAACTGATCTTCTGTTAAAAAAAAAAAAAAAAAAAAGAAATTATCAATTCCCAACTTGGCTCTCACTGGGATTAAACATGACAATAGGTCTGATCTGATTTCATCATCATTTAAAAAAATCATCTATTATTTTTCACTTTATGTTTCTGTGTGGGAGCAAACCGTTGAAATCCTTACTTAATGTATACTAAGCTGATCTTCTGTATATTAAGATAATCGAAAATGAATCTTGATGTGAATGGAAGGGGAGAGGGAGTGGGAAAGGGGAGGGGGGTTGTGGGTGGGAGGGACGGTATTGGGGGGAAGCCATTGTAATCCATAAGTCGTACTTTGGAAATTTACATTCATTAAGTAAAAGTTAAAAAAAAAAAAAAGAAAAAAAAAAAAGAAAGTAGTTCTCATGAGAGGGTTGGGTATAAAAGCTTGAGGTGGGTCCAGCCACCCCCTGCTTCCAGGCTCACCGCGTTACCCTTACTCTGCGCATGTTCCACCATTGCTGTTCCCTGCTCCCATGAGAGGCCAAACCATTGGGATTGCCTGATCTTGGACTTGAACTTTGGAAACTATGGGGTAAATAAACCCTTTTGCTTTTTAAAGTTAGATATTCTGGGTATTTCATTATGGTGACAAAAACCTGAGTAATACAGAGCTTTTCTCCTTCTATTCCCCTGTCACTCTGTAGTCCCTTAACCAGCTGAACACTACCTGAAATTAGTGTATATTTCTACTTTGTTTCCATTCAACCCACTTAAATGTAAGCTCCCTAACACAGAAGATTAGTCTGCCTCACCCTTGCTTCTTCAGTGGCTAGAATACCCCAAAACACTGACTTCTGAGGTTTAGAAATGTTAATTGGACCACGGCACACAAGGCAAGTAAGAAGCAAAGCTGCCCAACTGCCTATCTATTTCTTTTAGACACTGTACGTTTGCACATAATCCAGAGAAAAGTGTAGTGCTGGTTATGCAAGCACCACAGTAAGACATTTTCCTTATTTTTTCCTTCCTATTTTCCATGTTCTCTCCATACCCTGTTCCAGCCTCTCTTAAGTAGAAATTGTAAATCCATCAAAACCTAGATTCTCATACCCCCTTGACAAATGTTTGTGTATCCTGGACTTCTATTCTGTATCCACAAGTGGCTGACAGAAGTGAAAGGTAGAACTATGATGCAGCCAGGAGCCCCACCAGACACAAGCTGTCAGTATCGGCAAACCCCACGGTCAATATTGGATTAATTGCTTGCTTAACCTCCAGTTCTCTGTAGCTGTTCCCTCGCAGACAGAATTGCCAGTCTCCTTCAGTACCAACTTGGCAATCACAGAGGAAGCCTTGAAATGATTATCCTAATTTAATGACAGCAGGAATTCCTGGCTCTTTCTTATGAACATAAAATTGCGAATGTCCTTTGTTCTTGCAAAAGTGATGAGCTTTTAAAAAAAAAGTCATTTATTTTGCCTTCTGGACTTTTTCTGTACTTGAAAATAACTTCAAATTGTATGTTTCAAAGACTTGGCATTTCTGCACAAGGAGTCTTCAAAAAGTTCTTGGAAATGTATATGATTAAAAAAAAATATCCTGTGCATGGATTTCACAGGTTTTTGCAAAAAAAAATCAATATGTCTTTGAATTTCTTTTTTTTATAGGAACTTTTTGAAGTCATCATATTTTAACATTGGACATTTTCACTTTGACCTTGTCACACTTCTATAGATTTTTCTCTTTTCCACTCCTGATTCCCTTCTTCTCCCAACCACCCCCACTGCCCTGCTCAGATTGACTACTCATTTCTCATGCTGAATAAATAGCCATCATTATTGTGGAAATGATCTTACAGAAGGAGCCCTCTACCAGACACCCCTAAACTTTGAGAAATGAGTGACGCCATGCCCTCCTCAGAGGAAGTGCCAGGTTTCTGGCTTTGAACTTGCCTTTCTGCCGGTATCAAAAGTCCTGTGCTTTTCACTGTTCTGAACCCTATTCCTTAATGGATTAATTTCTTGGCAACCCTGTCAGTGTGCAGCTGAGCACTTCAGTTTCTCATTTGGGATTTCCTGTGAACTTTGACCTCTCATGGCTCCAGCTGGGAGAGCAGCTTGCACACCAGGCTGACTCGAGCCTTGGTTCCTCTGAATTACCTCTTTCTTAGTAGACAAGCTCCATTTGTTCCCTGCCACTATCCTGTGAGATCTCCATGTTGAGAGGAGCTCCCTGAATCATGTTTGTGTGGTCTGCAAAATGTAAATTAGCTAAGCAAAGGTGAATGGCTAAGACAATGGTTTCTTTTTAAATTTTAAGATATATATATATATATATATATATATATATATTTAAGAGGTAGAGTTACAGACAGAGAGAGGGAGAGACAGAAAAGAAAGGTCTTCTAACCTCTGGTTTACTCCCCAGATGGCTGCAACAGCCAGAGCTGAGCCAATCCGAAGGCAGGAGCCAGGAGCTTCTTCAGGGTCTCCCATGTGGTTGCAGGGGCCCACACACTTGGGCCATCTTCTACTCCTTTCTGAGGCACATTAGCAGGGAGCTCGAAGGGAAGAGGAGCAGCTGGCAGCTTTACCCGCTATGCCGTGGTGCTGGCCCATAACACAAAGTTTCAAGCAAGTAATTTGGATGAAACAGCAGTCAGGAAGTCACTGAGTGGTGGGCTACTTGAGCTTTGAAACAAGGTAGTTCATGTAGTATTCTGCTGTGTGCATGCTGTGTGACCCATGACAAATCACTAAACCTCTCTGGCCTTCAATTTCTCCCACAAGAGGGGATTTGTAATACCTACCATTTTAGAGTCCAGAGAAGGATAAGAATGGAGTATGCATTGCACCTAACAAAGTGATGGACTCATACAAGGGGTTTAGTTGTATTGGTACTGAAAATCTTAACTATGGAGGGTTTCTTTGCCATGAAGCATTCCACAATTGGGTTCATTTTTGTTTGTTTTTTAAGGTTTATTTATTTATTTGAAAGTCAGAGTTACCACACAGAGAGGAGACAGAAAGAGAGAGAGGTCTTCTATTTGCTGTTCACTCGCAATTGGCCGCAACGGCTGGAGCTGCACCAATTGGAAGCCAGGATTGGTGCAGGAGCTTCTTCCAGGTCTACCATGCCGGTGTAGGGGCCCAAGGACTTGGGCCATCCTCTGCTGCTTTGCCAGGCCATAGCAGAGAGTTGGATTGGAAGTGGAGCAGCCGGGATTCGAACCGGCGACCATATGGGATGCCAGCACTGCAGGTAGCAACCTTATTTGCTACACTATGGTGCCAGCCTCATAACTGGGTTCTGAGAAGGCTTCTCCCACGACTTCCCAGTGTGACCGTGAGTCATACACTACACCTCATAGAGCCTTTGGAATGCCCACATGAAGGATTCTGAGATGTCTGTTTCTAAAAAAGATTTATTTATCTACTTTAAAGTCAGATAGACACAGAGGGAGTAAGAGACAGAGAGTGATCTTCCATGCACTGGTTCAGTCCCCAGATAGCTACCACAGCTGAGGCTGGAACAGGCTGAAGCCAGGAGTGACAGGTTTCCCATGTGGGGATACTTGGTCACCATCTGCTGCTTTCCCAGGTGCATTAACAGAGAGCTGGATCAGAAGCAGAGTAGCCAGAACTCCAACTGGCTTTCTGAGTGGGAACGTAGGCATCCTAAGCAGTGGTTTAATCAGCTGCACCACAATACATACCCCTCTAAGATATCTGTTTAGTGTGTACAGTAATGTGGCTCCATCATCCATGTGGCCCTGTTGGCGGTTAATTATTTGAGTGACAGACCAAGCTTTTAGCCCAATTGTCTGAGCACTCTGGGCTCAGTTGTGGTTTTACTTCATCAGCCCAGCCAGTTGGAACTGACTTTGAAAAATAACAGCCCTGGGGCCTGCTGTGTGGCATAGTAGGCTAAGTCTCTGCCTGCTGCGCTGGCATCATGTATGGGCACTGGTTCGTGTTCCAGTTACTCTTCTCCTGATCCAGCTCTCTGTTATCACCTGGGAAAGCAGCAGAAGATGGCATAAGTGCTTGGGCCCCTGCACTGACGCGGGAGACTCAGAAGAAGCTACTGGCTTCTGGCGTCTGGCTTTGGATTGGCCCAGCTCTGGCTGCTGCAGCCATTTGGGGAGTGAACCAGCAGATGGAAGACCTTTCTCTCTGTCTCTCCTCTGTAACTCTACTTCTCAAATAAATAAATGGTTAAATTATTTAAAAAAATAACAGCCCTCCCATTTGTGTTGAGTGCTGACTCTTTGCACGGTGATTTGACAATAAAATGTCTCATTTATAACTCACCAGAGGTATGAGAGGTGTATGTGATAATTTTGTTACCATTTTGTAGAAAAGGAGACAGGATCCTCAAAGCAATCTGGCCAAGGCTGGATGGCTAGAGAGTGAGAGCCACGTTTCTCTTCCCCACTGACCTGCCTACTCCAATGTGTGTGTGGTGCTCTTCAGGTTGGGCTGAAGGATCCCCTGGCTTCTGAACCTCAGGGCAGAATAGCATTACGCTCATGTTCAGTCTCCATTCAGGCATCGCCTCTCCACAGCTAATGTTGGATAATGTGCTGGGCCATATCTCTTCACATTGTGGGTGATATTTCTGGCTTGCTTTCAACTTACAGTCAGTAATGACTTTTCAACTAAGTCTTGAATGCCTTATGACAGGGCATGAATGGATAATGATGATGATGGTGAGAATAATAGCCGCTAATATTTATTCAGGGCTTTCAGAGGCACTTGGGTAAGTGCTTTCCTGAGGTGACCTTATCTGATGCTCATTTAATGAGCTCCCTAACGCAGAAAGGCTTCTTTGCAGAAGTTGGTGTGTCTGTTACCATGTGACAGAAGAAATGAAGATTTGGCGAACCAGAGAAACTTGCTCAGTATCACAGAGCAGGTATCTGGAAAAGCCAGGATTGGAACTCACATTCTGGAGCTCATATACTTAAGAAATTTTTGCTGCTTTGGCTGTAACAGCTTGAACTTTCAGTGGACAAACCCATGCAGTGCAATTTCTCCATGTGCCTGCTTACTGGAGGAGTTGTGAGCTTCTAGAGAAATCAGCCAGATAAGCATGTCATTCCAACTCTGCTAGCCAAGCATCATAGTCCAGCAGTGCACGAATAGTTTTGAGGTCATAGAAAGGGGAACAGGTAAGTTTCCCTGACAGTGTTAAGAACAGTGTTGCAGGGAGACTTCATTAGGAAGAGCAGCAAAGCATGTTCCAAGGAGGCACAATAGTGGGCATCAATCCCAGGCTAAAGCATACCATGTCTTTGGAAATGGTCATTGTTTTTCAATTTTGATGTGACTGGAACTCAACTAATAGGGTGGGGCAAGGAAAGGGAAAAAAATGGAGGAGGAAAATCTAAGGCGAGAAAGGGAGTGGTGGTGCAGTGTCATGGAGCAGCAGATGAAGCTGCCACCTGTAGCGCTGACATCCCTTGTGAGCACTGGTTCATGACCCAGTTCTCTGCTAACATACCTGGGCAATCAGTGTAAGATGACCCAAATCCTTGGGCCCCTGCCACCCACATGGGAGACCTGCATGGAGTTCTAGACTCCTGGCTTTGGGCTGGCCCAGCCTTGGCTGTTATCTCCCTCTTTCTCTCCATCTCTGTCACACTACCTTTCAAATAAATAAAATAAATCTTGGGGAAAAGGACAGGAAATGGTATTGCATACAAATCCAGAAAGTTGAGTTGGCTGCCAAAATGCATACAACATGTTAAACAGCAAAGCAGAGTCAATACGGGGGAGATGATTTTGTGGACTGGAAGAAGGACAGCAAAGGAGAGAATAGTGACAGACTGCCCAGTTAGAAGTCTCTGCTGAAGTCCAGTGAAAAAAAATGATGTTGGCCATATCTAAGACTGTGGACATTAGGAGGCAAAGAAAAGAGGATTTGGAGAGATACTGGTAGAATTTATTCACTTGCAGGTTAGGTGGGGAGATGAAAAAACCAAGATGTTAATCGTGCGCCTAGCTTGTAGGGAATGTGTTGATTATTGTACTATTTAAGAAACGACCACGAAGTAGGGGACAGAGGAGAGTGAGAGAAGGAAGGTATGTATAGGAAAAAAAAGGGGGGGGGGAATGAGGAGGGAGGAGTTCAAAAGGAAATACTGTGTTTATTTTGGTTTTATGATACATAGGGTGGGAATGTCCATGGGCACTGGGAGATTTTGATGGTCCATGCAGAAATCTTTTTAGTAGACCCAAACTGGGATGCTGTCAAATTCACACCAAATATCCAGTGACAATATTGGTGCTACCTGCTTTCAGCCATATCTGATTAGTCTAAGGGTTCTCTCAACCAGGGATATTTGCCTCCTCTTTGGGACATTCAAGAATACTCAGAGCTGATGCAATACCATTGCATTTAGTGGGCAGAGGCCAGGGTTGGTGCTCAACATCATACAATGAATGCACCAGACCATGCCACGCAACAAAGAATCATGATGACCCAAACATCAGTAGGGCTGAAGTTCAGAAACCAATGTCTAAGGGGCAAGGTGTCTGACCCAAGAGTGCCAATCATAATTTTTTCTCTGAGGAATTCGAAATATCAGATCATGGTAGTTGCAGACGGAAGGCAGCTGGAGCCAAGTCATATTTCAGCGTGATCCCTGAAGCAGGGAGAGTAAGCACCTGCTGATGCGTTCCTCAAGCTTCTCTGGGTGTTACGTTTTTTTCCTTTGCCTCTGTGGATTCTCCTAAGAGCCTTCCAGTACACTGACATTGTGTTCAGGATATGTTTTGGTTGGTATATAACCAAAGAATGTGTACAGGGGCCTTCAGAAAAATTTCTGGAAAATTGAATTAAAAGATAAATGTAGTTTGGTGCAAAAAAAATCTTGAAATGCATGCACTGTTTTGCAAAATGTGCATTTTCCACTGCCTCTTTGAAGACTCCTTGGAAGCATGGATTTCACAATTTTTTACACCAAAATAAACTTTTCTATTTCTGTTTTCCATAAACATTTTGAAGTACCCTTGTATTAATTAGTCCTGTTGGTTATTAGTAACAGAAATTCATTTCAAAATAGTGAAAGTTAAAAAGCAAAACAAAAATAAAACCATCAGCTCATGATCCTGGGAAGTTTAAATATTTGAATCCCGGGTTTCAAATAATGGCATCCAGGATGGATCACCCTCTCTCCTTACCTAGGTCCTGTTTGTATTCAGTGTTGGCCTTACATCTTTGGGTTCTGCAACTAGAAGACAGAGAGAATGGCATGTTACACATGTGCAGAATACAGCTTCTGCTCCCTCTGCAGAAAATCAATCCTGTTATTTGGGCAAAGAACCACTGCATTGTTTTCATACATGTGAGTGTTTGCTTTTGAGAGTTAGAGCTGGAGGCAGCCTGAGAACTCTGCTGTTGCTGTTATTTCCCCCTCAACACCTGTGTTGTGCCATATGCTGCCATCTGCGCCAGGAGCCTAGCGCCAGTGGTTTTTAACCAGCAACACACACCTGGGGGGCACTATTGGCTTCTCACTGTGTGGTTTGAGAAATTTACTCAGAATACTTCCATACACTCCATATTTCATATTGTAAACCCAACTCAAGGCTCTCATTTTGACTCAGAGACATTGAGTTCCTATATTTAGGGTAGATTTAGATGGTAATGCTCTACAGTAAAAATCAAGGCATCTGCAGGTGACACTCTTGACTGCCTGTCTTCTCTCCTTCCAATTCTATGAACTACAAGCTAGAGTTCTAGTCAGTGGACTGAGGGCAAAAGTACGAACTCCATCTCAACCCTGGCCACCAATCTCTGACTCAAGTCCTACAGGCTGCCTTCCCTGCCAATTTTGGCTCCAAGGCAACCACGGAAGGCACTTGTTTGAGATGGTAGAGGCTCCACCCATCTGGCTCCTCAAATAACTGTATCCAGAGACCCCCTGCTACCCTGTGTACCTATACAGACATGTTATGCAAGCAGGAAGTAAGCCTGTAAAGTATTTGGGTCTGTTCTAGCAGTTAGGCTTCCCTTAGACAGAAGGTGTGAATTTTCTTGTTTTACCATGCCATGTTCACTCTGTTAGGCAGGTCCATATAGGATAACAAATAAAAATTCCTTCTGGCCATGTTTTGGAACAAACAGCTTGCTGCTCAACACCCTGTTGAATTTCCTTTGTGGATTTGACTTGCCCTGATTACAAAGACTATGGAGAACAAATGACATAATTTCCTCAAGATCTTCAGCAAATTGCAGTGAACTCTGAATCAGAAGCAGAGAACTATGTATCATTTTGCAAGAAGCTTTAAGACTTATCACAATAGCTCTTTTTTGAGTCTTCCTTGGGCCTTGGATGTGTTCATTAGGCTTCTTCCCGAGGTTATTTTGTGCACTCTCTGTTCTTAGAACACTATTTTTCTTTCCTCTCTCAGTGTTTCAAAGAAAAACTCCGAATGAATCTCTTGTGATGAAAGACAACTGCTTGCTTCTGTAATCCTTGGTGGTAGAGAGCCTACCACCCAGGGAAGAGCTGCAGGAGGCTGTGACCGTGGAACAGGGCAGGCTGTTGTGTGACCGCAATGTTATCATAGCCCCGGATTGTTCAAGTCTTCCCTGCACCAGTGTGTGTGATACAGGCTTTGCATTGTTTCATCATCATGGCTTTGTTAAGAGAAGTAGTGCTACACCATTCACAGGTGAGAAAACTGAAGCTGAAAGCACCGAAACAGCTTCCGTTTTTTAGTGGTGGCCTCACACCGTGGCGTTGAACCAGCTTGTTGGACTCTAACGCTTGTGGTCAGAATCATTCTGGTGGATTTCCCTCACCACAGGGGACTGAGGTTCCTAGGTAAGCAATTTCTCTGTGAAGAACACTTGAGGAGAGGGAGATTTTTGCAGGTGAAAAAAAAAAAAAAGCAAAGGTGTTTTATGATGCTGGCAGAGTTGTAGGTAAGCATCAATGGAGTGAGGTGCTGTGTACCCCTCCCATGTTGCAGAGTGGTATGGATATGGGTGGGATGCAGTGATTTTGTCCTTGACTGAAGGTCTGGCTCAGAGACAAGGGTGGTCCTTCAACCTGATATTATCTTGTCCGAGTAGCTCCCAGTGACCCATTTTGTACTTTGTGATTCAACTCTTTGGGATGCACTGGTTGCCTCTATACACTGTCTGAGCAGAGTGTTTTACTTTGTAATTTTTCTCATTGTTTTATTCCTCCAATTCTCCCCTGCCCTTCCAAACACTCACTGTATTGGTGGCTGTCTTAGTTAGTGCTCTCCCAGAAGCTGACATTATGTAAGTGATTGAGTGTAAGTAGCTGATTCCAGGAAGTCCTAGGAAGGTATGAGGAAGACAGACAGGGAAATGAAGGAAGCCAATACAAAGAATGTTAGAAGCAGACTATTTTTGTGGGAAACTGGGCCTCAGTGACAGGGGGCCATCCTGCTACACAGGGTGGGACAAACCTCCAAGACATTCTACTTGATGCAGACATGATCAGAACAGCAGTGAATGTTGATGGATAATGGCTGGGGCTCTGTAAGCATCTGCTACAGTGGGACAAGTTTAAGAAAACAGTATCTAAGATTGAGGAGTGCTGAATGGTAGCAGAGAGGCAGAGCATTGTTGGCAAAAGTGCTCCAGACTAGGAAATCAGGAGGACTACTTTCTTCCTCTTCTTTTTTTTAAGTGTCTTGTACTAATTTGAGAGGCAGAGATGCATAGAAGGACAGACAGACATACACACACACCACACACACACACACCCCTACCACTTAACTTCATAAGTGCTGTGGTCAAGTCTAGACTGGAGCTGGAGCCAGGAGTGCAGTTCAGGTCTTCATCATGGGTAGCAAAAACCTAATTATTTAAGCTATCACCATTGCCTCCCAGGGATGGCACTGGTGGGTAGCAGGAGACATGAGCCAGAGACAGGTCTTTAACACAACAGGTATTCCAATGTAGGATGTGGCTATCCTAATGGCTAGGTTAACCACCCGCTACCCTGGAGAACTGCTTTTAAATCCCAGTTCTACATCTACCCATTGGGTAAGCTTAGGCAAGTGACTTCTTCTCTTTGAACCTCAGTGTTCTCATCTGTATATAAAGAAAATAATGAGCCTCTTCCAACTCAGAGTCTATGGTTCCATGAATCAGAATCCTGTGATGGGCTCAAAGTAACAGGTCCATGTTCTCCCTGAGCTTCTTGGCTAAAAGAATACACTGTGAGGGATGCCTGAAACTGAATAGTTTCTCTGCACAAAACTAAAAATATAATACAGTATTTTATTTCATATTCATAGCAGCACTAGGAAACTAGGCGAGAAAAGTAAGGTTGACTAATTTGTACACACTGCATAAATAATAAGTGATGTTGCTGGGATTTGTGTTCAAGCCAGTCTGAGTCATAAGCACTATATTCTGCTGCCTCCTACTTTTGTGCTGGAGGCCCAAGACATCTGTGATACAAAATTATCTCACATGCAGGTGTGAATGCGGAAATGCAGTGGAGCCCCTAGCTCTGGAATGTGTAATAGGATATTTGAATGATGAACACAGTTCACATCTGTCCAGTGGACATCCATATGACAACCTGTGTCCTAAAATAGATGTCTGTAACTAAACTACAGTCTTCCCAAGACCATCATCATCATCATAGCATCAGTGACTGTCTGACACTACCCACAGCGCTTTACTTTTATCCACTTGTTCATTCTGTACAAGCACACCATGACATAGGTACAGTCATTCCCCCTATTTGGCAAATGAGAAAACTAAAGCACAGAGGAGCTGATCATTTGCCAGGGTTTCCACTAAGGGGCAAGGCCAAGAATCTGGCTACAGTGTCTATATTCATTCCTCACCACTAGTCTACTTTCCCAGTGACTCATGGACATTTGCATTAGCATAGTGAACTACAAGGTCTCATTTCACAGTGTCTTCTAGAAGTGAGTAGAGAGGAGTGATGGAGAGCACCTTTGGTAAAGAGTTTCCAGTGCTAATATGTGGCTTAAAAGGGAGCACTCCCAGATAATCTCTCTCTATCCCTCTCTCTCTCTCTCTCTTTTTTTTTTAAAGATTTATTTATTTGAAAGGCAGAGTGGGGAAGAAAGGAGAGAGAGATTCTTGTTATCTACAGATGTATTCCCCAAATGGCTGCCACAGTCAGGGCTGGGCCAGGACAAATACAGAAGCCAGAAATTCCATCCAGATCTTGCACTTATGAACAGGCGCTCAAGCACGTAGACTATCATCTACTGCTTTCTAGGTGCGTTAGCAGAGAGATGGATCAGAATCGGAGCAGCCGGGACTTAAACTGGCACTCCAATTTGGGATGCCAGTGTTGTACTCTGTAGCCTTAACCTGCTGCACTGCAACAGCGACAACCCCAGTTGTCTTTGTTCTTGTGCATTCTACCTACAGCAAATGCCTTTAGTCTAAAAGTTGGATGAAGTCCAAAGATAACTTTTTTAACCCATTCAGGGATATAGCATCTGCCTAGGTCCTTACAATTGAAAGATGTGTCACTTCCCAGTGCTCTCAAGAGTGCCTGTCCTTCATCTGCTGTCAGTTACTCCACAGCACATGGAGCTATTACTTATAATGAAGTCCATTGATAAATGTGTTTCTGGCTGCAGGATCTGAGAGAATTCTTCATAGACATTAGACTGGATAGTCACAGGCATTTGTAATGATTTTTTCATGTAGTTACTCTGATATGCATTCTCAACTTATTCATTCATTCACTGAAGAATCAGATACCAATTTGCTGTCAGTGTCTATATGAAGTACCATAGGGAATACAAATAATGACAAGACTTCTGTCTAGAATCCTCAGAGATCCTTTGTCCAGCCTACTAAAACACAGACCTGAGGTGTGGATAAGGTCAGCATCAATTTATCAGAGAAGGAAATTAAGAGACAATAGTGTTATTCATGAAACATAAATGAAATAGTGCAGATTCACCACATTAAAAATACAGTAGAGGGCCGGCGGTGTGGCACAGTGGGTTAACGCCCTGGCCTGAAGCGCTGTCATCCCATATGGGCGCCGGTTCAAGGCCCAGCTGTTCCTCTTCTGATGTAGCTCTCTGCTATGGCCTGGGAAAGCAGTAGAAGATGGCCTAAGTTCTTGGGCCCCTGTACCCATGTGGGAGACCCGGAAGAAGCTCCTGGTTCCTGACTTCGGACCGGTGCAGCTCTGGCCGTTGCAGCCAATTGGGGAGTGAACCATAGGTTGGAAGACCTCTCTCTCTCTTTCTCTCGCTCTCTCTCTCTGCCTCTCCTTTCTCTCGGTGTAACTCTTTCAAGTAAATAAATAAATCTTTTAAAAAAATACAGTAGAAATGTTTTGACTCTGAAATAGTAAGTGTCTTGACCTGAAAAAGGGGAAGGGGTACAGCATGGCATGTGTAATAATAAATACCTTTTAAGTGAAATTTAGAGGATATCATTAGGGGGTTTTTGGGGGAAGAAGTATGCTCATTTTTTATCCTTGGTTGCTTAATAGCGACACGATTAGGCCAAACTGTACCTGTAGCTCATTCAGACTGAACCTCTGATGTTGGCCTTCCACAGTCTAAGGCTTATTGCCAATCAGGTCACATTTATAGTTCCTTCGATGGCACTGAAAGCAGTTTGCAATTAAGCAAGAAGGAGAGAGCCTTCGTTTGTTCCTGACGCTGACAGAAGTGTTGAAGTTTGGACTTCTTTCAGCAGAGCAGTGACCGATCTGTTTGTCCCCTGGCGAAAGGAGAGCTGTTGAAGGCAGGTAGGGAAAGCACCTCCTTTCTAGGTGGGATCACCCACTGTGACCCCTGCAGGTGGCTTGGCTGAATTCAAGACCATTAGAGATGATGCATATGGGAGGTGTTAGCAATGAATTAGAATGTGGGTCCTATGACCTCCTGAAATGAAAACTGAAGACAGATGTTCCAATTCATGGGCCTTTTCTTCTTGTGTTGCCAAGACACACCAAGCTGTAAATAACATTGTATACGATGTTCTTCCTGTTTGTTTATCTCATAATACAAATGCCCCTGAAGTTGTAATACTCTGTCCACCCATCTTCATAATGGGTCTACTTCCTGTCTTTCTGTCAATTTATCCACTTTCTAATCTCTGGCTCCAGGAGAATCTTATCCCATTCCTATCTTTATTTTTGACAGTTGTGCTATATCTCTGAAGACTGGCAGAATAGAGTTCTGGCTTCAGGAGGCAATTTTTATGTGACAGTGGTGGCAGTGTAGATACTGTTATCTGCAGGGCATCTACCCTATAAACTCAACACTTTGGAATATTATTGAAAATCCAAACCCAAGAAAGAAAAGATAACATAAAGATCAGAAAGCCCAGACACAAAATCCCATTGGGGAATTCTTGAGACCTTGACTGATACTCAGCTGGCTCTTGTCATGGATGGTTTTAACAAGCTCGTCTAGTTGGCCTCTCCTCTCTGCAGATTAGATACAGTAGTTTCTTTAGTGTGGCCAGGATGGATAATCTAGACCAGGCTGGGCAGTAGAATATTCAGCAGTGACAAAAATGTCTGTTCAATATGGTACGGAGCAGCCTCTTGTGCCTTTTGAGCATTTGGAATGTCATTGTTGCACCTGAGGAAATGAATTTTCATTTTACTTAATTTTAATTTGCTTACATTTAAATCTCAGCAATTACATCTGGCCAGTGAGTCTCATATTGGACAGTGCAGCTTTGAACAGATTCACTGACTAGAGTGAAATAACCAGAGCACTACTGGATGTAATTTAGTAAAAAGACAAAAATTCTTCTTAAACTCTCTAAAACAACCCATAAAGGTAATTAAATTATACCCCTAAGCATTTGCTTACTTCTCCTTTATTTTGATAAATGTTTATTAAGCACCTATTATGTGACTTTGTTGTTCTAGGTACTGGGGATGTAACAGTGAACACAGTGGATAGAAATGCTTGCCCTCATGCAGCTTACTACATTAGCAAACAAATAATAGAAGAATGTAGGATGTCAGATTATCCTAAGAAATATGTGCAGGTCAAGGGAAGTTGAAAATAATACCTAGGAAGGTCTTACCGAGGAGATGAAGATGAGGAATCAAGCTTAGAGGTTGCCTGGTAAGAGTATGCAAGTTAGAGGGAACGATGAGTTAATACATCCTGAGCTGGGAGAATCCTGACAGGTGCAAGGGACATTAGTTGGGGCATATGATGGCAAAGAGAAAAGATGAAAACACATGGTGGTGACTTCTACCAGAGTAGCAGCAGCAGAGGCAGATGTATATGTTATGGTAAAGTCATTAGTACTTGCCAAAAATTTGATTGTGACAACTCAAAGTAATAGAGCATTCCAGGATGACTACAGAGATTTTGGACCATGCAGGTAAAATGATGGAGTTGTCATTTACTGAGATGGCGGACCAGTTTTGCAGGGTTGTCTGGAGTTGTCCGGGAGAGGCTAAATCAGATATCGTCGGTTCCCATAAGGGAACTACCAACACTTTATGCTGCATTCATGGCAGACATCGAACATGGGCCTGGATGAGGCCTTGGAATTCTTAGCATAGTTCTGCAAGACAATATGTATTCAAATTGGCATTCAAGATAGAACTGTAATCAGATTCAATTATGCATATGATCTAGTTAGGAAGGTGGGGAAATATGTGATCCAGTTCATGAACAATTCTACCAGAATGATTTCATTTATATACAGTGTAATTGCTTATATTAATGTGATTCGATTCTTTGGAAGTCCCTTTTACTTGGAATCAATGCCAAGAAAAGATTGACAGAACTGTGCAGAATTGATTTAGGTTCCTGGGCTGTAATGTCTTTCATCGTTGAGTAGAATCTTCTGTGTTGTGGGGCTGACTTGTATCCCTATAGCAGGGCTCTCTGAAGGGCAAGAGCCATCACATTAATAGCTGTCCCTTGAATGCTTATATTATTGCAAATGATTAATAGATGCTGATTAATGGGAACAGTTCTGAATTAATAAAGGACCTGGTTTCAAGGTGACCTTACTACATTAAACGATACTATTAAGCATTTGCTTAATACTGTCCAAGAAGTCTCATAGTGACAGTCATAAGTAGAGGAGTATGAGTACTAATCATAATTAAGCTACTATTTATTGGGAATCACTGTTTTTTCACAAACTATACTGGACGCTGATAAGCAGAGCTGCATAAGATTTAGTTCTTGCCTTCAAGTAGCTCAGAGTTTAGTAGGAATGCTTTCAATGCAGTGTAATTGTTTCATTGAGTATTATAGAGTCATGTAAGCATGATGACTGTTCACACTGTGAACAGAAATTTTAGAGAATCAAATCATCCAACTTACAGAGGTAAACATTTGAGTTTTCATAGAACTTGTTCTCAGCTAAGGCAAATTTCTCCTCCAGGGAACACTTAGCAAAAGGAGACATTTTTGGCTATCGCAGCTGGGAAGGTGCTCCTGGCATCTGGTAAGCGGAGGCCAGGGGCAGTGCTAAACACCCTGCAGTACACAGGACAGTTCCCACAGCAAAGAATTATGCAGCTCCCAATGTCAAGCATTCCAAGGTGCAAGAACCTAGCCTACTGCTTACCTTGCAGAGCATCAGAGTTGTGGATCCACCTACTTCACATGTGAAGGAGAGGATGAAAGAGAAACCCATACTCTGGTGCTTTGCCCCTTTAACATGTAAGGACTCCTGGGTGTGCATTCTGGAGAACGTGGCAGTGTTTGCTTACACAGGTGCTCTGGATAGGTCAACTTTGTTTTCTTCTGACTGAGCTTTGGGCTTTATTTTGTCTAGTGTTTGTGTGTTTTTAGTCAAAGTAGATAGTGTTTGTTCTGGGAAAAATCAGATTTGTTTAGAAAAAAAAATCTCTTTTATTTTTATTTTGCTGGCAACTTGTTGGTGACCTTCAACTTGCTCTTGAAGCCAAGAAAGCAAGCACAGGCTTTGGTGCAGAGAGCTGAGATTCATGACAGTGAACCTTGCTGTGTGACTAAGCCGTGCACCGATGGTTTGTACATTCTCAATCCTTTGAAATAGATAAAGGAAAATCTGTCAATGTTGAAACAGTGGTAAGGGTCAGAGAGTGCCTCACAGTTTCTCTGGTCTCTCACTATATGACAGGCCTTGGAAAGAAACGCTTTAACTCTGTGAAGGCTCTGTGACACTCTCACAATAGCCAAGTCCTTACTGTGGTCTGCAAGGCCTTGCCTGCCTCTCTGGCTTCCTCTCCTCTTGTTCACTTCCTCCATTCCTCACTGTCCTCCTTGCTGTTCCCTGAGCACACCAGACACAGTACCACCTCAGTGCTTTCACATTTGGTTTTCTCTCTGCTGGAAAGCTGAAACCCTACATTTTCACGTGGACTGCTTCCTTACTTCCTCCTGCAACCATTACTTCTCCAATGTCTTGCTCTGTTCTGCCCTGTTGATCACCTGATGCAATTTACATTTTTAGTCTGTTGGCAGTCTTTTTCTTCCATTTAGTAGGCCAAATGGTGAGAACAGGGGTCCTTCTCTGTTAGGCATGCTGTCCCCCAGCACCCAGGACAAGGCCTAGCACATTGTAGGCATCCTATTCCCACGTGTTAATTGAATGCCTGTGGCAAGACAGACAACGTTAGCTCCTGTGCTGAGGCAGAAATGTGATGCGTATCTCTATTCTCCACCTTGGCTGCTGTGGAAGCTTGGGTAGCAGGCAGCTTCTGAAATTAATCCAGTGATCGCTGCTGCCTCACATTCATGCCCTTGGGTCATCCCCTCCCTGTGACTCAAGATTGGATCCAGTGACTTGCTTTAATGAATACTATATGGCCAAGATGATGTGATAGCACTTTTAAGAGTGGCTGTGAAAAAATTTTTTCTTTCCTGAATTGCTTGTACTTTGTCCCTTTAACTCCTCTTGCTTATTCCTTTTGAGGAAGTCAGCTGATGCATTGTGGATTGTAAAGAAGCCCATGTGGCAATGAACTGAGCACAGCTGCTAGGCAATAGTGAAAAACTGAAGCTTTAGGTCCTACATACTACAAGGAACTTAGTCTCCTTAACAGCTGTGTCAGGGAGAGCGGAAGTGCATCCTTCCCCATTCAAGCTTTGAGATGAGACTGCTGTACCACAGACCCTGTGTTGCAGGGTTGTGAGATGATGTGCACCACAGCTTCATTCATGCACAGATTTTAGACTCACAGAAGGTGTGAACAGTTAATATGATTGTTTTAGGCTGCTAACTTTATAAGCAATTGTTAGCAGTCAATAACTAATACAGCTCATGTAGGAGTTTGGTGATAAATCAAGAAGAAAAAGAATGGTTAAGTTCCTTTTCTGTAGACCTCAGATAAAAATAGTACCTATGTCCTAGACTTATCATGAGGATCAAAGGAGTGAATGTGTGTAAAGTGCTTGCAACAAAGCAAGTCTCTACAAATGTTAGTTAATATTAACATCCCTGGGTATTCCCTGCCACACTGCATGTACCACCGTGGGTCTGAGTGTGCACCACCTATCACTGCTGCTGCTGCCCACCACCAAGGTGTACAGCAGGGGCCCTAAGCATGTGACCTCCAACATCATCCATTGCCAGTGGTGCTCACCCTACATGGGTTGAAGACTTGGCCACCATGGTCCATACCCTGGTATGCCCACTATGGCTTCCAGATGCTAATGCTTCAGCCATACTCATCCAAATGAGACCTGGGACACAACCCCTCTGCTCCACATCCCAGCATCACTACTGCCACTTTTGGAATCCTCCTCCATGAGTCATACTCACACCTGCTGGTATTGCAGACATGTCCCCCATGGTACACATAATGTCCGGGGCATGTTGCTGTCATTGCCGGAGGCCCCCAACAACAATAGTGCTCACCCTAGTGGTATCTGAGGGAGGGTCTGCCATGTTCCTTGTCCTCAGGGCTACCATTCCTATTGCCAGAGTGAGCCATGCAGTGGTGCACCATCACTGCTGCATGTACCTCCCCTTCCTGGGCTGCCAGAGTTCCCCTAGTTTCATATATCCTTTGGAGATACACATGATGTCCAACCCTACTACCATATTTGTCATACCCCAAACCATAGATTATAGCTGAAGAAATTATAGGAGGGCTAAACTGTGGTGCCCAACTAAAGATAAAGTCAACATAGCTGACCAAACTGACACCCTCAGTTAAGACACAGCTTCAGGAGAAAGCATTTTACTATGAAAGCCACCTTGGAAAATTGGTAGTTATAATTGATCTACTAGATGTCCAAACATCAATACAGAGATGAAAGAAGTATGAAAAAGCAAGGTAACACAATGTCTCCAAAAAAACAAACAACAAAAATCAACACAATAACACGCTAGCAAGAGACTCCAAGGGGAAGGAAATTAATGAAAAATCTATCAAAAAGAATTCAAAAGAATGGCTTTAAGGAAACTCATGAAATACAAGAGGATATAAAAAGACAAGTCAATTAAATTAGAAAAATAATTCATCATATGAATGAAAAATTCAGTAACAAGAGACATCATGAAAAAGAACAAAACAGAAACCTCAGAAACTTAATAAACTGAATAAGTAAATCTTGGGGTTGGTGCTGTGATGTAGCAAGTAAAGCAGCCGCCTGAAGTGCCAGCATCCCATATGGGCGCTGGTTCGAGTCCCGGCTGCTCCACTTCCAATCCAACTCTCTGCTATGGCTTGGGAAAGTAGAAGATGGCCCAAGTCCTTGGGCCCCTGCACCTGTGTGGAAGACCAAGAAGAGGCTCCTGGCTTCGGATGGGTGCAGCTCTGGCTGTTGAGGCCAATTGGAGAGTCAACCAGTAGATGGAAGACCTCTCTCTCTCTCTCTCTCTCTCTGCCTTTCCTCCTCTCTCTGTGTAACTCTTTGAATTAATTAAATAAATCTTTTTTTAAAACATTAGTAAATTGGGAATCTTAGCAGCAGACTAGATTAAGCAAAAGAAAGGATTTCTGAACCCCAAGGCAAGCTTCTTGAAATATTCCAATCAGGCCAAATCTCTAAACCAAATCCAAAAGAATAAAAAAAAAAAAAAAAAGAATGAAGAAAGCCTCTGAGACTTGAAGATACCATTAAATGAACAGATATTCAAATGACAATTTCACGTGAGAAGGGAAAGTGCATAAAGAACCTAATCAATGAAATAGCTGACTGATAATAAAATCTTGAACAAGACAGACTTCCAAGTTTAGAAGACCCAAAGAGATTATATTTAGAAAAGGCCCCTTAACTTTTTATACTCAATATATCAAAACTCCAAGACTAAGAGATAATTGTATCAATACCAAAAAGAAAAGTGCCAGGTCACATTTATAGGAGCCATCAGATATCTAACAGCAGATACCTCAGCAGAAACTTTACAGGCCAGGAGGAAATCGAGTGACATATTCAAAGTTCTGGGGAAAAAGCAACTGCCATTGAAGAATATTGTATTCAGCAAAATTATTCTTCAGAAATGAAAGACAAATAGACTTCCCAAACAAACGAAAACTTAGGGAGTTCATCACCACTAGGCTGGACTTAAAAGAAATGCTCAAATGAATCCTACACCTAGAAGTGAAAGGATGATTACCACCATTATGAAAACATACAAACCAATAAAATTCACTGATAAAGTAGATATATAACTGAAAAAGGGAAAATAATCAACCCTATCACTACAGAAAACCACTAAACCACAAAAATAAATAGCAAGACAGCCGGCGCCATGGCTCACTTGGTTAATCCTCCACCTGCGGTGCCGGCACCCAAGGTTCATTCTAGTCCCAGTTGGGGCACCGGGTACTAGTCCCAGTTGCTCCTCTTCCAGTCCAGCTCTCTGCTGTGGCACAGGAGGGCATCAGAGGATAGCCCAAGTGCTTGGGCCCTGCACCCTCATGGGAGACCAGGAGGAAACACCTGGCTCCTGGCTTCGGATTGGCGCAGCGCTGGCTGTAGCGGCCATTTTGGGGGTGAACCAATGGAAGGAAGACCTTTCTCTCTGTCTCTCTCTCTGTCTATAACTCTCTCTCTCTCTCATTGTCTAACTCTGCCTGGCTCCCCCCCTCCCCCAAAATAGCAAGAGAAAAAGGAACCAAGAATATTTTAAAAATTAGCAAATTAAAATGGCAAGAATAACTGTATTTAATAATAATCTTGATTATTAGTGGATTGAATTCCTAAATTAAAAAAAAAAGGCAGACTTGACAGATTAAAAAAAAAAATCCTAGTGACAAGACCTGCCTTCAAGACACACATAGACTAAAAGTGAAATGTTGGAAAGTGCTATTTCACACACATGAAAACTCCAAAGCAAGGAGTAGATATAATTACACATGGCAAAGAAGTACACTATGTAATCATAAAGGGGTCAAATCAATACTAGGAAATAATTATAAACATATATGCACCCAGATATAGAAAGCAAATATTACTAGAGCCAAAGAAGGAGATACAGTCTAATGTAATAAAAGCTGGGGACTTCAATATCCCACTGTCCTGGCTAGATCATCCAGACAAAATATCAACAAAGAAACATCAGAGTTAAACTAAATCATACATTAAATGAACCTAACAGACATTTCCAGACCATTGCATTGAACGGCTGAGAATACACATACTTCTGTGAACATCAAGCATCCTCCAGGGTATCCCATATGTTGGGCCACAAAGCAAGTCTCAACAAATTTTTGAAAATCAAAATTATATTATGTATCTTTTATCATCCAAAGGAATAAAAATCAACAAGCGGAATGTGACAAATGATATAAATACTTGGAAATTGAACAATATTCTCTTGAATGACCAATGCATCATTGAAGAAATCAAAAGGGAAATTAGAAAATTTTTTGGAATAAGTGAAAATGAAAACAGCATCCAAAACCTATAGCTAAAGCACTATAAAAGGGAAGTATATAGCAATAAGTGTCTACATGTAAAAAATGAGTAAGATTTTAAATAAATAACCTAATGGTACAACTCAGAGAACTAGAAAAGCAAGCAAAAAAATCAAAATCAAATTCAAAATTAGAAGTGAAGAAATAACAATGATATGGAAAAATAATTGAAATAGAAATTTTAAAAATATAAAACATCAACCAAAGAGATGGTTTTCAGAAAAGATAAACAAGGCAAATATTTAGCCAGGTAAACCAAGGGAAAAAGAGAGAAGACCCAAAAAAAATAGAGATGACAAAGGAGGCAATACATTGGATTGCACAGAAAAACAAAGGATTATTAGAGACTATCATGAAGAATTACATTGCAATGAATTGGACAGCCTGGAGAAATGAATAGATTTCTGCACACAAACTCCCTAGCAAAGTTAACTATGAAGACAGAGAAAACCTGAACAGACCAATAACAAACTGTAATTTTGAATCAATAATAAAAAATCTCCTACCAAAGGGAAGTCAAGGACATGAAGACTTTACTACTGAATTCTACAAAGCATTTAAAGAACTAATGGCAATTACTATAAAATTATTCAAAAACACTGAAAGGGAGGTAACTATGCCAAATTCATTCTGTAAAGTTAGTAATTACCTTGATACCTAACCCAGATGACACAACAAAAAGGCAACTACAATTCAACATCCCTGATGAAAATAGAAGCAAAAATTCTCAGCAAAATGCTGTCAAATGTAATCCACCAGAAGATGGTAACAATCCTTCATCACGGGCAAGTGGGATTTATCCTAGGGATGCAAGGCTTATTTTGGTCATATGTTCAACATATGCCAGTCAGATAAGTATTGTATAACACACCAATCAACTGAAAGACAAAAATCATATGATCATCTCAATAGATACAGAAAAAGCATTCAGTAAAATTCAGCATCCCTTCATGATAAAATCCTCAAATAATTGGGTAAAGAAGAAACGTAACTACTCAATATATTAAAACTATGGCTATGACAAACCAATAGCCAGCATCATGTTTTGTGGGGAAAAGCTGATACAGGAATAAAACAAAAATGTCCACTTTCATCATTTCTATTCAACGGAGTACTTGGAGTTTCAGCCAGAGTAAATGGGCAAGAGAAAGAAATAGCAGGCAACCAAATCCCCATTTTCAGATAGTATGATCTTATACATAAAAAACCTAAAGACTCCACCAAAAACTTTGGAACTGATAAATCTGATAAAGTTGCAGAATATAAAATTAATATACAAAAACAGAATTTTTATATATCAATAATGAACTGGCTGAAAATCATCCCATTCACAAATATTCATAGACACACACACATACACACACACACACACACACACACAAAACCAAGGTAAAATTTAATCAAGGAAGTGAAAGACCTCTACAGTGAAAATTTAAGACACTAATGAAAGATTACAGAGGACACTGCAAAATGGAAAGATATACTTAGGGATTGGAAGAATACTGTTAAAATGTCCATACTACTCAAATCTATAGACTCAGTACAATTCCCATCAAAATACCAGAGTATTCTTAACAAAAAAAAAAAAAATCCCTAAGGTTGTATAACAACACACATTTACAAACACAAATAAACCAGAATGGACAAAGCAGTCCTGAATGAATAAAATAAAACAACCCCCTAAAACCCAATCAGAAAGCTTGAGAAATCACAATATTTGACTTCAAAACATATCACAAAACTTTATTAATCAAAACTTCATGGTACTAGTATTAAAACAGATGTGTAGATCAATGGATTAAAATAAAAAATAGAGGAATTTATCTATTTATAGTCAAGTGATTTTTTTTACAGTGAACATATGATGGAGAAATGACAGTTTCTTTTTTTTTTTTTAAAGATTTATTTATTTGAAAGTCTGAGTTACACAGAGAAGGAGAGGCAGAGAGAAAGAGAGAGAGAGAGAGAGAGAGGTCTTTCATCCGCTATTTTACTCCCCAGTTGGCTGCAAAGGCTGGAGCTACACCCATCCGAAGCCAGGAGCTTCCTCTGGGTCTCCCACATGGGTGCAGGGACCCAAGGACTTGGGCCATAGCAGAGAGTTGGATCAGAAGTGGAGCAGCTGTGATTCGAACTGGCGTCCATATGGGATGCCAGCAGTGCCGGTGGCAGCTTTACCTGCTATGCCACAGCGCCGGCCCCCATAGTTTCTTTAATAAATGCTACTGGAAAAACTGGAAATACACATGGAAAAAAAGAAACGATACCTTCCTTCCTCCCAAATCTCACCATATACAAAACTCAGCTCAAAACGGATCAAAGATGATGTAAATGTAAGGCACACAACTATGAAACTATTAGAACAAAACTTAGGGGAAATACTTCAGGATACTGCGAGAGGGAAAAATTGACTAAGACTCCCCAAAGAGCAGACAACAAAAGCAAAACTTGATAAACTGAATTATATCCAACTAAAAATGTCTGTTTAGCAAAGAAAACAGTGAACACAGTGAAGAGATAACCTACAGAATGGGTGAAAATTCTTGCTAACCTTTCATCAGGAGAAGGGTTAATATCCAGAATACATTGGGAGCCAAAAAAAAAAAAAAAAAAACAAATACGACTTTACAGTGAACAAATACTGTATAATATGGATGGATAGTTCTTAAAAGACAATATAGAAATGGCCACCAAGTATATGTGAAAATGCTCAACATCACTAATCACTGGGGAAATGCAAATCAAAATCACAGCTGTATGTCATCTCACCCAGTTAGAACGGCTGTTATCAGAAAGACAATAAAATAAGAAATGCTGGCAAGAATGCAGAGAAAGAAGAATTCCTAAAGACAGTTGATGGTTATGTAAATCAGTATTGCCATTATGAAGAACAGTATGAAAGTTCCTCAAAAAACTGACAGTAGAACTGCGCTATGAGCTAGCAATTCCTACACTGGGTGTACAGCCAGAGGGAATGAAATCATTATATTACAGGGCTACCTGCATGCCCATGTTTATCGCAGTATTATTCTTAGCAGACAAGATACAGAATCAACTATATGTCTATCAACAGATAAAAGGATAAAAAAAATGTGGTAAATACACATTCTAGAGTATGAGAGTGCTTAAAATAGTTTATGAAAAATGGAATGGAAAGATAATTTGATTTTGGTTTAATTTAATTTTAATTTTATTTGAAAGATACAGAGAGAAGGGAGACAGAGAGAGAGAGAGAGAGAGAGAGAGAGAGAGAGAGGAAGAGAGGTATCTTCCACCTGCTAGATCTCTCCTTAAGGGTCCATAACAATTAGGTCTGGACCTGAGTGAAGACAGAAGTCAGGAGCTCAATCCAAGTATCCCACATGGATAGAAGTAACCCAAGTGCCCAAATGTATTGCCTTCCCAGGTACACATTAGCAGGTAGAAGGATCAGAAGCAGAGTAGCAGGAATGTGAACCAGAACACTCTGTTATGAGATCTATGCATCCCCACTGGTGTATTAATTGTGTCAAATGCCTGAGCCAGGCATAAACAATTTCAAAATCCTAGTTTTTTCATAATGTACATTTTCCAAGAAGTTTCTGAAGATTCCCCATGTCTTTCCATCATAAAAATGATGAAATCCTGTTATTGTCAGCAAGATGGATAGAACTACACGACATTATGTTTACAGAAATAAATCACACAGGAAAACAAGTATCACATTACTTCATTCATTTGTGGAAGCTAAAGAAGTTGATTTTCAGTAAAGAGTAGGACAGAGGCCACTAGGGGGCTAGGAAGTGTAGGGGCAATGGGGGTGCGTGAGAGGGTGAGTAATGCATACCAGAACACACTTCAATGGGGAATAACAGTTCTAATGTTATAAAGTGCAATAGGTTAACTACAGCAAGTACAAAAACTCCACACAGGTGGGGCTATGCTGTATATAATGTTTTCAACCTACTTTTAAAAAAGTACCTGTTGGAGGCCGGCGCCGCGGCTCACTAGGCTAATCCTCCGCCTAGCGGCGCCGGCACACCGGGTTCTAGTCCCGGTCGGGGCGCCGGATTCTGTCCCGGTTGCCCCTCTTCCAGGCCAGCCCTCTGCTGTGGCCAGGGAGTGCAGTGGAGGATGGCCCAGGTGCTTGGGCCCTGCACCCCATGGGAGACCAGGAAAAGCACCTGGCTCCTGGCTCCTGCCATCGGATCAGCGCGGTGCGCCGGCCGCAGCGCGCCGGCCGCGGCGGCCATTGGAGGGTGAACCAACGGCAAAAGGAAGACCTTTCTCTCTGTCTCTCTCTCTCACTGTCCACTCTGCCTGTCAAAAAATAAAAAAAAAAAAAAAAAAAAAAAAAGTACCTGTTGGTAAGCTTTGAGACAGCATTCTAGTTTTTTATAAACTTTTTTATCTTGAGACTATTGTAGACTCATACGTAGTTTAATAGAAGATACAGAGATCCCATGGTAACACCTTGCAAGACACAAGTATTTCACAACCCAAATATTGACACTGATAAAGTCACAGTGGAACAGTTCCATCTCCACAAGCATCTGTCCTGTTGCCCATTTATAGACACACCTACTTCCCTCCTGCTGGCACTTGTTCTTTAAAACCTGGCAACTATTCATATGCTATTTCTGTAATTTTGTAATTTCAAAAGTGTAACACATGTGCACACTGTTGTGTGTAACCTTTTGAGATCGACTCTTCATTGTAGTACCATTCTCTAAGGTATTCATTCAGTTGTTGCATGTATCAGTAGTTTTTTCTGTTGGTGAGTAGTATTCTATAGGATGGATATAACACAGTTGGCTTAACCTTTGTACTCACTGAAGGACATCTTGGTTGCTTCCAGATTTGGATCATCAGGAATGTTACAAAATCCAGGTATAGATTTGAGTTGTTGACTTGTTAAGCTCCAAATCTTGGATGTACACAGCAAAAATAAAACCAAAAATAAACTAGGGCATTTACTATCATGTCATTCTGTAGGTCACAGATTCATGTAGTCCAATGCCCAGGGTTTTTAGTTTTACTAAACAGGAGGAATACAAAAAGTATATCTATTATCTGTTCCTGGAAGCAGGCATCTTAGTTGTCTTCTCAACTGCTCAATATCACCTTGTATAAACTCTTTATTTTGTTATATTGTCCAAATTACCCTCCACAAAGGCTTTTCCAGTTCACATTTTCACCTGCCTTAATACGCATTGGTTGATATTTGTGGCCACTGAGGACCATCTGTACACTCACCTGATGTTTATTAGATGCAGATGAGGTAAGGTGAGGATGATCTGGATGCGGATTAAAGCTGGGCTCATTATTTTGTGTGTGTAGTGCTGAGTACTTCAAATGGCAGGCAAATATTTGATGAAGGGCTGGTGAAGGCCATGTTGAGTTGATTTGAGAGCAGTGTTGACTAAGGGGAAGAATCATAACCAAACCCACACACCTTCTCCCAGACTTGGAAGACAGTGTTTGGTTGGCTGGGGAAATGGGAGGGCTGGTATCAAGAAGAAACCAGGCTGTGAGTGTGGAGCTGCGGGTCTCTCTCTAGCTCCAGAGTTGCTAGGGACTGCCTTTACAGTCGAGGGGAGCTGAGTGGTAGACAAAGGGCCCAGGCAAGCAGGACCAAAAATATCATGAAGGAATTACCAGGCAAGAGAGTAGATGACTATATATGTGATATCATGATTCATGTGGAAATTTATAGAGAAATTCATGTGAGACACTGAGACCCAAAGTCTCCCAAGTGGGAAAGGGGTGATAGGAAGAGGCTCAAAACAAACATTTTGGGGAGGTCTTTGGATGAATGTTCAGCTTCCAGTGAGAAAATCGTGAAGAAGAGATGTTGGATCTGATTGTTTGCAGAGGGAGAGCGTGTTAAGGAAGAAAGGAGAGCCTTTCAGAAAGAGCACAGTATTAGCCAAATTAGTTTTCTTCATTGTGTAATAAATTTAGCAACTTAAAACTATACACATTAACTGGCTCATGGTTTCTGGGCAAATCTTAGGTGGGTTCTTTGCTCAGGTTCTTGGGGTTCTCATCAGAGGCATGAATGGGGAAGGATTCACTTCTATGTTCTGTTAAGTGGTTGACAGAATTAATTCCCTTATAGCTGTAGGAGTCATGGCAACTTGCTTATCTGAAGTAAATAGGGAGAAGAAGAAGAGAGAGGGAGACAAACAGGACATGGAAGGAGTCTACAAGTAATAGAGTTTTATATAACATAAGGTAATCCCAGGAGTAACATTTCATGGCCTTTCTTGCATTCTACTTTTGGAAGCTCATATGCAAAAGGAAAGCATGATAGGACGATGTGAAGACCAGGTGTTGGGGAATATGGTGATCATCTTGAAGTGTGCAACAGCAAAGACATGGCGGGTTAGGACAATGTTAGGTTTAAGGAAGAAAAGTAGACATAAGCTGCCTGTTGAGGAATGTTGGAAATAAGATGGATATGAACTTTGGGGCTACATTTTGGGGAACCCTGAAGGATATTTGGAAAGACTGATCCTTTTGGCTTTGTAGAACTTGTTACTGGATCTTTCCATCTTTGGCCTCCTATTGCTTCCTGAAGTCAATGTGCTTGCTAAAAAACTCATTTTGGTTTTTAATTCTCTGCTCAAATACTCATTTTCTAAGCATTCATTTCTTTTGAAAACTGTTTTAGAACTTAAATATCAATGTGTTTTAAAAAGCATCTGCATTGAATTAATCTTAATCATTTTCTATAGTTTTATTATTTGGGGAGTTGTTGAAGCCCAACATGCAAACTACTACCTTGAGAATCAAGACAATAGATGACCCCTTTCAACCTTGTGTTTAGCACAGCTCCTCTGTGGAACTAATTGTGGAGAGCAAAATGAGCTACCTGCTAAGTGTACCTTGTTTTTACCATCTTGTATGAGCTCTGTTTAGGAGCTAAGCTAGGAAAGAAAAGATTCTTGTGGAACTATTCAGGAAGGTAAAAACGCATGGAGTTGGAGCTCATCTGGACTATGCTGGAAATAGCTCTCAAATATTATAGAAAAGATAAAAAAAAAAAGCAGAGCCAACTGGAAAAGTTCTGTGTAGGTGGAATTTGTAAGCCTCTAAAACAGCAAATTGTATGTTTCTAATTGTCAAAATGTTTTATGAACTTCCATATGGTGGTAAGTCTGTGACTGTTAACATTGTTTGCTTGATAAGGTATATATTGACCAATAGTAGAATCTTTAAAATGAATTTATTATTTTTTTAAGATGACAAGCACAGGGGCCAGTGATGTGGCACCGTGATTATGCCTGCATTGCCAGCATCCCATATGGGCACTGTTTCACATCTCAGCTGCTCCACTTCTGATCCAGCTCCCTGCTATTACAACCAGGAAGGCAGCAGAAGATGGTCCAAGTGGGACCTAGACGAAACTCTTGGCTCCCAGCTTCTGACTGGCTGTTGCAACCATCTGAGCAGTAAACCAGTAGATGGAAGATCTCTGTCTCTGTCTCTTCCTGTATATGTAAGTCTGTAAGCTTGCCTTTTAAATAAATAAATGAATCTTGAAAAAAAAAAGAAAAGCCAGATCAAAGGTTCTTTTTTCTTTCTGTTTTTGGTGGTGACAAGGGCTCCTTTGGGAATCCTCATGAGACCCACGGATTTTCTCCTACAAAATATTTATATGTAAAGAATTATATACAGTTTCAAAAGCCTGTTGAACTCCCAACACTATCCACTAGAAAATATGTGGACTCTACGTTAAGAAATCTTGAGTAATATATTTTTGAAAATAATAGTAAATCCAGATTTTCCGGCAAGATGGCGGAATAGGAAGGGAGCACACTGATAGTCTGGGGAGAGATAGTTTAATAAAAGTGGAGATACTGCAGGTTCAAGGAAGAGTAGGGGAGGAAACAGCAGAAGAAACTCTTCCGGAACGCGTGACTCACAGCGGACCTGCGTGGAGAGCGTGGGAGCCCACAGTTCGGGACATCAGCGGCAGACTCAACACACCAGCGCTGGAACGCGAGGTGAGCCGAACCTCAATAGCCCGAGACACCGGCAGGCAAGCGGAGAGAGGAGACTAGAGGGAACGACCCCCGGGGGGGGGAAGTTCACAAGGCTAACTGGAAGAGAGAGAGAGAGAGAAATAAGGGTGAATAGTACGGACACGGGTTTCTCTCTCTCCGCTCACCTCTCAAGGGCGAGCAAGACAAAGAGCAGGCGCCATCTTGGACATACGTCATAAGCAGAGCGACCTCAGGTCTGCACCGGCCCTGAGCCTAGCAGAAAAACCTGACTCTGGGCGGGGCGAATTAACAGGAGATTAGGAGCTAGTAAATTTGTGGTGCTACTGAACTGAGACTGTGAAAAAAGAGACGGTGGGGGAGAGAACTCACGGAATTCACGTGAGCACTCTCCAGAGACGCTACAATTCCGTAACTTTGGCAACCCAGTGGGAGGCTGAAGGAGAATTTGAGCCCACTCTGAGGGCCGAACAGATTCCCTGTGGGGATCTTGGGAAAGAGCTTCCGATCTCTGGCTCCTGTGGGTATATCATTTGCCTGCTAACTACCTCCAACTTCGTTCAGCTGTGCGGAATTACTTCCCTTTTGAATCAAAAAAAAAAAAAAGAGAGAGAGAGAGATTTACCACGCCTAACCTGGGAGTGTCACCTTTGGCACACCAAACAGAGCTCTCAGGCCACACCCATCTCAAGCCCTAAGGCTCCATCAAAAACAGATAGTCCACTTAATCTAGAGTCATAGTATAACAAGAAAAAGCACCACAGTGAAGAAACCAAATATCTCCAATATGCCAAATAACAAACGCAAAAACCGAGGTAATAAAAACAAGGAAGTCACCATGACGCCCTCAAATGAAAAAGACACCCCAATTCAAGATTATGAAGATGATGACATAGAAGAAATGCAAGAAGCAGATCTCAAAAAATTGATAAGAACATTAAGAAGTTCTCAAAAACAAATTCTGGAACTACACAAATCCTTAATGGACAAGATAGAAAATCTCTCTCGTGAAAATGAAATATTAAGGAGGAATCAAAATGAAACGAAACAACTAGTACAACAGGAAACTGGGATAGTGACTGAAGTGAAGAATTCAATAGATCAAATGAAAAACACAATAGAGAGCCTTACAAACAGAATGGGTGAAGCAGAAGAGAGAATATCGGACTTAGAAGACAGAGAACAGGAAAGGATACAGTCAGACCAAAGAAAAGAAGAGGAAATTAGAAATCTGAAACATATTGTCGGGAATCTTCAGGATACTATTAAAAAACCCAACATTCGGGTTCTAGGAGTTCCTGAAGGCATGGAGAGGGAGAAAGGATTAGAAGGCCTTTTCAGTGAGATACTAGCAGAAAATTTCCCAGGTTTGGAGAAGGACAGAGAAATCCTAGTACAGGAAGCCCACAGAACCCCTAATAAACATGACCAAAAGAGATCCTCACCACGACACGTTGTAATTAAACTCTCCACAGTGAAACATAAAGAAAAGATCCTAAAATGTGCAAGAGAGAAACGTCAGATTACTCTCAGAGGATCTCCAATCAGACTCACAGCTGACTTCTCATCAGAAACTCTAAAAGCTAGGAGGGAATGGCGAGATATAGCCCAGGTAGTAAGAGAGAAAAACTGCCAGCCCAGAATATTATATCCTGCAAAGCTATCATTTGTGAATGAAGGTGAAATAAAGACTTTTCATTGCAAACAGAAATTGAAAGAATTTGTTGCCACTCGTCCAGCCCTGCAAAAGATGCTTAAAGATGTGTTACACACAGAAACACAGAAACACGGTCATCAATATGAAAGAAGGTAAAGGAAGGAAACCAAGGAAGGAAACCTCACAGCAAAAGATCACAGGGAATTCAAAGCATATATTAGAACTTATCTTTGGCAAATGGCAGGGCAAAGTTACCACTTATCATTAGTCACTTTGAACGTGAATGGCCTGAACTGTCCAGTTAAAAGACACCGATTGGCTGATTGGGTTAAGGAACAAAACCCATCTATTTGCTGCTTACAAGAAACACATCTTTCCAACAAAGATCCATACAGACTGAAAGTGAAAGGCTGGAAAAAGATATACCATGCCAACAGAAATGAAAAAAGAGCGGGCGTAGCCATCTTAATATCGGACAACATAAACTTTACCACAAAAACTGTTAAGAGAGACAAAGAGGGACACTATATCATGATTAAGGGATCAATTCGACAGGAAGATATAACAATTATCAATGTATATGCACCTAACTACAGGGCACCAGTTTATCTAAAAGATTTATTAACGGACTTAAAGGGAGACTTAGACCCCAATACAGTAGTACTGGGGGACTTCAATACTCCACTCTCAGAAATAGACAGATCATCCGGTCAGAAGATCAACAAGGATACAGTAGATTTAAACGACACTATAGCCCAAATGGATCTAACAGATATATACAGAACTTTCAATCCTACAGCTAACGATTTTACATTCTTCTCAGCAGTACATGGAAGCTTCTCTAGGATTGACCACATACTAGGCCATAAAGCGAGTCTCAGCAAATTCAAAAGAATTAGAATCATACCATGCAGCTTCTCAGACCATAAAGGAATGAAGTTGGAAATTACCAACTCAGGAATCCCTAGAGCATACGCAAACACATGGAGATTGAACAACATGCTCCTGAATGAACAATGGGTCATAGAAGAAATCAAAAGAGAAATCAAAAACTTTCTGGAAGTAAATGAGGATAACAGCACAACATACCAAAACTTATGGGACACAGCAAAAGCAGTGTTAAGAGGAAAGTTTATATCAATAGGTGCCTACATCAAGAAATTGGAAAGACACCAAATAGATGAGCTTTCAATTCACCTCAAGGATCTAGAAAACCTACAGCAAATCAGACCCAAATCTAGTAGGAGAAGAGAAATAATTAAAATCAGAGAAGAAATCAACAGGATTGAATCAAGAAAAACATTACAAAAAATCAGCCAAACGAAGAGCTGGTTTTTTGAAAAAATAAACAAAATTGACACCCCATTGGCCCAACTAACTAAAAAAAGAAGAGAAAAGACCCAAATCAATAAAATCAGAGATGAAAAAGGAAATGTAACAACAGACACCACAGAAATAAAAAGAATCATCAGAAATTACTACAAGGACTTGTATGCCAGCAAACAGGGAAACCTATCAGAAATGGATAGATTCCTGGACACATGCAACCTGCCTAAATTGAACCAGGAAGACATCGAAAACCTAAACAGACCCATAACTGAGACAGAAATTGAAACAGTAATAAAGGCTCTCCCAACAAAGAAAAGCCCAGGACCAGATGGATTCACTGCTGAATTCTACCAGACGTTTAAAGAAGAACTAACTCCAATTCTTCTCAAACTATTCAGAACAATCGAAGAAGAGGGAGTCCTCCCAAATTCTTTCTATGAAGCCAGCATCACCTTAATTCCTAAGCCGGAAAAAGATGCAGCACTGAAAGAGAATTACAGACCAATATCCCTGATGAACATAGATGCAAAAATCCTCAATAAAATTCTCGCCAATAGAATGCAACAACACATCAGAAAGATCATCCACCCAGACCAAGTGGGATTTATCCCTGGTATGCAGGGATGGTTTAATGTGCGCAAGACAATCAATGTGATACACCACATTAATAGACTGCAGAAGAAAAACCATATGATTATCTCAATAGATGCCGAGAAAGCATTTGATAAAATACAACACCCGTTCATGATGAAAACTCTAAGCAAACTGGGTTTGGAAGGAACATTCCTCAATACAATCAAAGCAATCTATGAAAAACCCACAGCCAACATCCTATTGAATGGGGAAAAGTTGGAAGCATTTCCACTGAGATCTGGAACCAGACAGGGATGCCCACTCTCACCACTGCTATTCAATATAGTTCTGGAGGTTCTAGCCAGAGCTATTAGGCAAGAAAAAGAAATTAAAGGGATACAAATTGGGAAGGAAGAGCTCAAACTATCCCTCTTTGCAGATGACATGATTCTTTATTTAGAGGACCCAAAGAACTCTACTAAGAGACTATTGGAACTCATAGAAGAGTTTGGCAAAGTAGCAGGGTATAAAATCAATGCACAAAAATCAACAGCCTTTGTATACACAGACAATGCCATGGCTGAGGAAGAACTTCTAGGATCAATCCCATTCACAATAGCTACAAAAACAATCAAATACCTTGGAGTAAACTTAACCAAGGACGTTAAAGATCTCTACGATGAAAATTACAAAACCTTAAAGAAAGAAATAGAAGAGGATACCAAGAAATGGAAAAATCTTCCATGCTCATGGATTGGAAGAATCAATATCATCAAAATGTCCATTCTCCCAAAAGCAATTTACAGATTCAATGCAATACCAATCAAGATACCGAAGACCTTCTTCTCAGATCTGGAAAAAATGGTGCTGAAATTTATATGGAGGCACAAGAGACCTCGAATAGCTAAAGCAATCTTGTACAACAAAAACAAAGCCGGAGGCATCACAATACCAGATTTCAGGACATACTACAGGGCAGTTGTAATTAAAACAGCATGGTACTGGTACAGAAACAGATGGATAGACCAATGGAACAGAATAGAAACACCAGAAATCA
This sequence comes from Oryctolagus cuniculus, assembly GCF_051225735.1. Classification (NCBI taxonomy): domain Eukaryota; kingdom Metazoa; phylum Chordata; class Mammalia; order Lagomorpha; family Leporidae; genus Oryctolagus; species Oryctolagus cuniculus. The sequence goes on from NC_142876.1 coordinate 85,632,318, forward strand.
ACCCAAACATCTACAGCCAACTTATATTTGATCAAGGATCTAAAACTAATTCCTGGAGCAAGGACAGTCTATTCAATAAATGGTGCTGGGAAAATTGGATTTCCACGTGCAGAATCATGAAGCAAGACCCCTACCTTACACCTTACACAAAAATCCACTCCACATGGATTAAAGACCTAAATCTACGACCTGACACCATCAAGTTACTAGAGAACATTGGAGAAACCCTTCAAGATATTGGCACAGGCAAAGAATTTCTGGAAAAGACCCGGGAGGCACAGGCAGTCAAAGCCAAAATCAACTATTGGGATTGCATCAAATTGAGAAGTTTCTGTACTGCAAAAGAAACAGTGAGGAGAGTGAAAAGACAACCGACAGAATGGGAAAAAATATTTGCAAACTATGCAACAGACAAAGGGTTAATAACCAGAATCTACAAAGAGATCAAGAAACTCCACAAAAACAAAACCAACAACCCACTTAAGAGATGGGCCAAGGACCTCAATAGACATTTTTCAAAAGAGGAAATCCAAATGGCCAACAGGCACATGAAAAAATGTTCAAGGTCATTAGCAATCAGGGAAATGCAAATCAAAACCACAATGAGGTTTCACCTCACCCCGGTTAGAATGGCTCACATGCAGAAATCTACCAACAACAGATGCTGGCGAGGATGTGGGGAAAAAGGGACACTAACCCACTGTTGGTGGGAATGCAAACTGGTCAAGCCACTATGGAAGTCAGTCTGGAGATTCCTCAGAAACCTGAAGATAACCCTACCGTTCGACCCAGCCATCCCACTCCTTGGAATTTACCCAAAGGAATTTAAATTGGCAAACAAAAAAGAGGTCTGCACCCTAATGTTTATTGCAGCTCAATTCACAATAGCTAAGACCTGGAACCAACCTAAATGCCCATCAACGATAGACTGGATAAAGAAATTATGGGATATGTACTCTTTAGAATACTATACCGCAGTAAGAAACAACGAAATCCAGTCATTTGCAACAAAATGGAGGAATCTGGAACACATCATGCTGAGTGAAATAAGCCAGTCCCAAAGGGACAAATACCATATGTTCTCCCTGATCGGTGACGACTGACTGAACACCAAGAGGGAAACCTGTTGGAGTGAGGTGGACACTATGGGAAATGGTGGCTTGATCAGCATAGCCCTGACTGTTAATGAACAACTAAATACATTATCCCTCTTAGTAGTTTTTTTTATATGTTCTACTTAATATGACTGGTTTAGATCTGTAATTGATGCACAGTTATTCTTAAGTGTTGAAAATTAACTGAAATGTGATCCCTGTTGAACATGGTGGTGGGAATGGGAGAGGGAAGAGATGTATAATTTGGGACATGCTCAGGCTGACTTGCCCCAAGTGGTGGAGTTGGAAGCATACCAGGGGATTCCAATTCAATCCTATCGAGGTGGCATGTACCAATGCCATCTCACTGTTCCAGGTGATCAGTTTCAGTTCACAGTTGGTCATGGTGAAGGGACTGGGAGTCAAAGGGAGCACATAGACAAGTCTAGTACCTGCTAACGCTAACTGATGGAGTAAATAAAGGGGAGAGTGATCCAACATGGGAAGTGAGATACTCAGCAGACTCATAGAATGGCAGATGTCCTAAATAGCACTCTGGCCTCAGAATCAGCCCTAAAGGCATTCGGAGCTGGCTGAAAAGCTCATGAGAGTATTTCAGGCATGGAAAGCCAAGACACTCTGGCAAAAGATCTCTGCGAGTGAGATCCCAGTGGAAAGAACAGGCCATCAAAGAAGGAGGTACCTTTCTCTGAAGGGAGGAGAGAACCTCCACTTTGACTATGAGCTTGTCTAAACAAGATAAGAATCGGAGAACTCAGAGGGCTTCCATAGCCTTGGAAACTCATGACTGGAGCATAGGGAGATTACTGATGCCATAGACAGGAGTGTCAATTGGTAAAGTCAACAACAGGAGTCACTGTGCACTTACTCCTCATGTAGGATCTCTATCCTTAATGTGCTGTACATTGAGATTTAATGCTATAACGAGTACTCAAACAATATATTTCATTTTGTGTTTCTATGGGGGTGCAAACTGTTGAAATCCTTACTTAATGCATACTAAACTGATCCTCTGTAAAAAAAAAAAAAAAAAAAAAAAAAGAAATTATCAATTCCCAACTTGACTCTCACTGGGATTAAACATGACAATAGGTCTGCTCTGATTTCATCATCATTTTAAAAAATCATCTATTATTTTTCACTTTATGTTTCTGTGTGGGAGCAAACTGTTGAAATCCATACTTAATGTATACTAAGCTGATCTTCTGTATATTAAGATAATCGAAAATGAATCTTGATGTGAATGGAAGGGGAGAGGGAATGGGAAAGGGGAGGGTTGTGGGTGGGAGGGACGGTATGGGGGGAAAGCCATTGTAATCCATAAGTCGTACTTTGGAAATTTATATGCATTAAATAAAAGTTTAAAAAAAAATAAAGGATAAAAAAAAAGAAAAGAAAAAAAAAAGAAAATAATAGTAAATCCAAATATGTTCTCATATTTTCAGCTCATACAGTTTTCCCAGTGATTGATATATTTATGGATCTGAGGATCTCCCCAGCAATGGCTGCAACACTGATTCAAGTGACAAGAAAAAGCTTTTATTATGTGTTTGGGATCCTCGTGTCAGATTCTAGATGCAGAAGATAACTAAGAGCTGTCTTGAAGTTGTATTGGAATTTTGTTTCTCAATAATTTTTTGACATTTTTCTGCATGGAAACTTGTCAGGTCAAAGTTTTAACTGTATTAGTGTAGGAGAAATTTAACAATCTAGTGGAGTTAATAATATAGGTAAAAAATGCATTATCTGTGTATACATGTGCGTAAGTGGGGAGAGGAGCATAAAAAGATATGCCAACAGAGAGGCAGAGATGGACACACATATTGTGACAGAGAATTAAGGATTTTCCCCCTAAAATCCACACTTGACACCTAATTCTCAATGCAGTAGTGTGAAGAGATGAAGCCTTTAGGAAGTGACTAGGACATCAGGTTAGAACCTACAGGAGTGGGATGAGCGCTCCACGAAAGAGGCCCCGGGGAGGCTGTTTGACCCTTCTGCTGCAGAAATCACCACCTATGAGGCATGGTTCTCACCAGATACCTCATGTGCTGCCATCTTGGATCTTGGAATCCTCGTCCATTGTGCATAAATGATCCTGTTTAACGTATTTTGTTACACCAGTCCTAGCAGACTAAGTCAGGTTGGTAGCAGATGCACAAATACAAGAGACAGAATTAGAGGCAGAGAGTTTACAGGCCACGCCCATGGGTGCTCTTACCTGCTGACTAGTAGTTAGGTGCCTGCAATGTGGTTTATCAACAGGACACAGTCATGGCGGCCAGAAACGGTGGCTGGCGAATAATTAAACTGAAAGGCAGCTTCTGCTTGGTGAATCGTTTCTGGGTTACAGTAAAGAGATCCAGAGTGTGGCCGTCGGCGCCGCCGTCGCAGTTTGGCGGGCGCAGTGCAGTGCGCATGCGCCATGGTGGCTGGCGGGGCGCGCCGAGAGGGCGGAAGGCGCCTTCCGGGACCCGCGGAAGCGTGAGGGAGCGGCGACGGACCCGCAGGGCTGGCAGATCGCGGCCTTTGTGAGACCGGCAGCGTGCTTTTGGCTTCATGGAGTTTTGTTGAACTCGCAAAGGAAACATTTGTTTAGTGGATTAATGAGAATACTGGAATTCTTTGGAAAGTTTCAGATGGGAGGATATTGAATTTTCACCCTAGTCCAGAGGTTCTGCTCACTTAAATGCAGATGAGTGAAGACCCCATTCGGAAAGACACCTGGCCAGCGGTCCAGAGCTGATGCAGGCCCTGCTGGAGTGTCTGCAGACAGGGTGAAGAAGCGGACGTCCCACAGAAAACCCAGCAGTGCGGGGCGCAGCAAACCTGATTTCCAGCCCTGGCGGAATATCGTAAGATGCAAGATTCAGCGTGGGTGGGAAGAGGGGAGTGCTCCTGTCACCCAGTGGAAAGGAGCCGGCCTGGACCAGGTGCCCGCAAATCCTTCTTTGTATCTTGTAAAACATGATGGATTTGACTGTGTTTATGGACTTGAACTTAATAGTGATGAGAGTCTCTGCCCTCAAAGCCCTCTCAGCGATGCACACTTGGCAGACACAGGGATTGGCCAAGCAGTGGAGCGTATGTTGGAGGCTGAGGAGGGCTCTAAAGATGAATCGAGGGCAATGGTCTTAGCCTGGGCGCCTGTCATGAACGCGTGGTTTTACATCCCCTGTGAGAACGACCCTGTCCTGTACATGTGCCAGCTCCTAGATGATTACAAAAAAGGCGACCTTCGCGCCATGCCTGATTCTAATGATTCACCTCCAGCAGAAAGGGAACCAGGAGAAGCTGTGGACAGCCTGGTAGGCAAACAAGTGGAATATGCCAAAGAAGATGGCTCAGAAAGGACTGGCATGGTCATCCAGCAAGTGGAAGCCAAACCATCTGTTTCATCAAGTTTGATGATGATTTCTGTTTTTATGTCTACGATTTGATGAAAATATCCTAGGTGTCACCACGAACTTTGCCAAATTTGTGGAACTATTAAATGTATGTTGTAGACAAGAAGACTTGATTGCTTTCTGGTTTAATGAAAACTTAGATGTCCTTGCAAACCCACCATTTCTGCCAGCAGAACTGAATTTGTTCTGAATAGTACAGATGAGAACACGAAGCATTTTGTGAAAAGAGAACTCCTTCTTAGAAGAAATCTGTGTGGAAGGAAGTTACAGGCAAGGTTGATAAAAGTTAAGCTAACATCATAGTCATTTAAACCCATAATTGTTCTGTCTTTTCCTCTTCACTCTAACACTCTTTTTCTGCTGCCACAATGCAATTATAGTTTGGTATTTTTCTTGTTACCTTTTTTTTTTTTTTAGATGTATGTGTTTATACCTACCTGTCTCTATCTTATATCTGTGTGCATACTTACACACACACACACACACAGTTTACAGTGAGAGATACAAGTGTACACATACACCATTGGCAGTCATTTCTCTAGATTGGGATGGGGGTGATGCAATTTTCTCCACTTGAACAGGAGTGCTTAACCCAAGTCTGTCATATTTATGATATTGCCGTTCTTTATTTAAAATCAGATTTGGGCACAGGAAGCACATAAGAACATTCAGCTTATTTTGAAAGTCAGAAGTTCAGAACATCTTTTCCATCTGGGGACTTGAGACACTTAACTCCAAATAGGAGCTATGTGTGAGCAGTTAATGGCCACCTCAGAAGTTCACTAACTGGTGATAAATCTAGGTAAAAGGTTGCCTTTGACTCTAAACTTTGCAAATGTTTTGTTTACATTTTAAATCTAAATACTTTTAGGAAAGCCCAGGTCCTTGATCCACACAATACAATTATAATGTAGGTGTGTCCTTGGTCACACAATATAATTATTATTATTTTTTTTGACAGAGTGGACAGTGAGAGAGAGAGACAGAGAGAAAGGTCTTCCTTTGCCGTTGGTTCACTCTCCAATGGCTGCCGTGGCCAGCGCGCTGCAGCTGGCGCACCGCGCTGATCCGAAGGCAGGAGCCAGGTGCTTCTCCTGGTCTCCCATGGGGTGCAGGGCCCAAGCACCTGGGCCATCCTCCACTGCACTCCCTGGCCACAGCAGAGAGCTGGCCTGGAAGAGGGGCAACTGGGACAGAATCCGGCGCCCCGACCAGGACTAGAACCCGGTGTGCCGGCGCTGCTAGGCGGAGGATTAGCCTGTTGAGCCGCGGCGCCGACCCAACACACAATACAATTATAATGTAGGTGTGTTTTTTGGACTGCATATTTGGTCTGTTATTTGTACAAATCAGGAATTTGGATTTTAGTTCATGGATTTGAAAGGCAACATCCATTGGTGGTTTGTGTGTACATGGTTAGTTCATGGGATATCACTGTGCTTTTATATTAGAAATGTAAGTTTTAAAAATGGTGTTGCCTTCTAACAAGTTCTCTGGGATGTATTAATTTTTGTCACTGCTATTGCTATTATTTGTCAGCTGTTATTGCTGATATGATCATGGTTAGAGACCTCTTTCCCCTTGCTGGTCACTTTAGAATGTTGGACAAAGAATGTTGGACAAAAGACAGCTTAATGTCTTAACACCTATTTCTGTGGATCCATTCCCTTTCATGACTCCTAAGGATTTGCAGAGCGGAGATGAGTCACCTTAATAGGTCCAATCATCCGTTTGCTATGCATGTGAAAGCAGCCCTTAACTGGAGTCCTTTTGTGGTTTGTACCTGCAAGATCATTAAAGCTGAAATAGAACTGCAACTGTGGTTGGTTAACCAGTTGAACAGCTGGTCACTTTGTTCTGGAGGATCCTGGTGGTTTCACAGCCAGGAGAAAGGCCAAATGTGAAGCCAGTCTCATTTGGAGACTGTGAATCTTGCTGCAATTTGGGCAGAACCTGAGGGAGCACGCTGCCAGTCAAACCCAGAGGTTTGAGTCAGAGTGGGCGTGACCTCTTGGGACCATTCCTGATGTTAAGAGATTGTGTGATTTCAAGGCCTAGCTGTGCATGGTTTCCTTGGTGCCTGTTTCAGCGTCCCCGAAGGCTTCTGTCTTGTGCTGTGGGGTGTGAACCACTGCTATCCCTCCTGTAGTCACTGTCTCTCAGTCTCTGTCAGCATCTGAGCCCTGTACACAGAGCCTCACCACAGGCAGCCAGGGCTGAGCTTCTCAAAGCTGCATGACCCCCCCCCCCCCAACATAGATGCTTCTTGGGTGTGATTAGTGTCATTCTGCAGCTCTGCTTTGTGTTTTACTGAGGACTCTCAGGAGTCCTGTCAGTCAGTCCCCAGTCTGAGCGTAGCTCCTAGAGCCCACATTGATACGTGTGCCACCAGAGTCGAAATATGAACAGTACAGCATGCAGACAGGGTGCAGAACATTCCGTGGTGACTTTGGGATAGAAAATGAATTTTACATAGACTATCCCGAGGGTTGAGTCAGTTCAAACATTTCTAGCCTGACCTGATGCCTTGCATTGTGGTTTTTCTGCAAGTAACTTTAGTGGCTTTAATATACCCATGATTTCCTGGTCCACAGAGGAATGCAAAGGACAGTGACAACATCGATGATGCCGATTATGATGTTTTCAGTCACTGTTCTATTTATTGCCTTTAAGGCTGAGGGATGGGCAAGGGTTTTTGTTATTTTTCATTCCCCTCCCTGCCCTATTTTGCTTCGTTTTGGTGGCGTACACCATACTTAACAACACTGTGACTAAATCGGCTCTCGAGCTCTTGTATCTTGGGCTTCATTTTAGGCTCATGTTTCAGATCTGCATTCATTGCTTGCATTTTTCAGGTATCTGAATGTTGGTTCCTTGTTTTAGGAATTCAACATTAATTTCCAGAATTATCGTGGGACTTGTGACAAAGCAAGAGATGAATCTATGTGTGAAATCTATTGGCCTTTCTCTTACCTGCTGTAGTATTATTGTATGTGTGTGTGTGTGTGCATGTGTGTGATGTCATACTGCTATCTAAAACTTCAGAGAAAAATCTTGAAACAGACCATCCTTTTTTGCATGCTCTCTTCTAAGTAGGATGGTAACGATATTAGGTTTTTTGTTTTCTTTCTTTTTATTTTCTTTCAGTTTCCTGTATTTTTGGCTTACTGTGCTATTGTAGTGGTCATAGGATAAAAATGCACTGGTGAAGAAAATGGAGTGCCAACAGAAGGCGATTTTCCAATTGTGTATGTTATGCAGCATTTGAAGGGACTGTGCAGTCTTTAAAAGTCACAGTTACTTCTCAGTCAGATTTCCTTTATTTTTTTCCTTTCTTTTCTTGTTTTATCTGCCAAACCCCAAAGTACACTGGGATTGAATCTCTGAAACTGTAGACCCATAAGAAGACTGTTCTGATTGCACAAATGGTGGTTCCTGAAAGCATTCTTAAGCTGATTGTCTTAAAAAAAGTCTCCAAAGACAAAACAGGAACAATTATAACAAGATAATTATGGTCAAAGTGTCTGTGGTTCCTTGGAAATGCTGCACTCTGTGTTTTCCATCATTAGTGCAGTGGCCAGAGGTCTTCGTGTTCACATTTTAAAATTAGGTAAATGACCTCATCTTTTGAGCTTGAATTCATTTTTTTATTTTGATTTTATTTTGTACAATGTGTAGACAGTCCCCTGTTCTCTGCATTTAGAAATATACACAATATAAATCTGTTAATTCTCTAAGTAATTTTTATAATCATGATGTAACTCTATGCTATCCTTAAAACATTTATGTGCACAAAAAAAATAAATGATCCAGAAGACATTAACGTAGGCTTGTGTTACCTTTTGTTAAGCAGTTCTTCAGGGCTGGGCTATGAGGTATTGATACCTCTTAGCTTTTAGGAGTTTTTGTTGAACATCTGGAAAATTTTGCTAATTTCAAAAATGTGTTCTCTTGTTTCTCTATGAAGGAGTGGGTGAACATTTAAAACAAAATTTATTTTCAACTCTTCTTAGAAAGTTGCTAAGGTTTTCTGAATACCTTGCCTGTGAATGTTATATAAGGCAAAACAAAGGTCATTTATAAAGACATTATTCAAGTCTCTCATAAGAAATCAGCCAAGACCAACAGTAACCTTGAGATAAAGAGAGAGATGGAGAACTTGGAGTTATCATCTTTTGATGGGCAAAAAGTACCCACTGGCTTTTTGTATGGTACATGGCTGTAACTCATGCAGCGAATGTTCAGTTTTTAGTGTCTTGTAACATGAAAGTACTTGGAGTTAAAAAGCTTGCCTAAGAAAAATGGTAACTCATGTGTTAGTGCCTATGTCCATGATAAACATATGCTTTGAGTAGATATTCAATCTCTCCCACCTGCTGAGTTGATGAAAACTCAAGAATTTACTAGAAAGCCTCTCTCTCTGTCTCTGTCTCTCTCTCTCTCTCTTTATGTCTTCATCACATCACATGAGGACCTCATTTGTGTCAGAGGAGTCACTTACTGTTTCTTTGCACCTTGCCATAGTTTTCCAACCACCAAAGTTAAACGTTAGTACTTCTCACTGGTATTTTTTTGTGGCTCACTCTGTATGGTTTTGTTGTGAGTTCACTAACTTGAGAAACAATGGGAAGAGAATAGAAGTGCAAATCAAAATGAAGTTGGTGAATTGTGTTATATAAGTAAGCATAGGAGTTTAGTAGGCAGAGATGATATGGACAATCTGTAAGGGATGGAATTTACAGTGATTGGCGAGGAAGGATCCTGGATTTGGAAGGATGATTTGGAAGAACCCTGGAAGACTATTTGACCACAGATGAAAGAATAGCCTTCACTTAGATTTCTGAGATGAGGAACCCGTCTACCTCAGTGATACTATTTAGATATTATTTAATAGTGTTAAACTCAGAATGGTACCCAACTCTTTGTGGATGCTGAGAAAAATATATTTAATGAATGGATGAATAAATGAATAAAAGTAGTGTTACATTAAACAGAAATATAAACTCCTTAAAAAGAGATGTAAAGGGGTAGACGTGTAGCTGAGTGGTTATGACATGAGTTAAGATGCCTTGGTTTGACACATGGCTCTGACTTCTGATTCTAGCTTTCTATTAATGCTTGCCCTGGAAGGAAGTAGTGATGCGCAGATCATTTGGTCGCTGTCACCCATGTGGGACACCTGAATTAAGTTCTGGGCTCCTGGTTTAGGCCTGGGCTCAGTCCTGGCCAATGTGGAAAAAAACTAGTAGATGGGAACTTTTTCTCTTTGTGTCTCTGTCTCTCAAATTAATTTATTAATTAACTGATTAATAAAAAAGAATGACCTAGAAAATACTCTTTGGCTACATGGAATTGATCCTTTAAGGAGGTAATGAAATTACTGATGGATTTTTAAAGACAAACAGTGGAGGAAACAAAACTGGCATAGCTAATTCCATAACTGGCAAAAGCATTGAAAGAATCATTTAATTTGGCTTTTCTATATACTTCCAGAACCCATATTATTTACTGCAATGAAATCTGCCTCGCTGAGAACCTGAGTCTTTAGGGACAGTTGAGGGATGCTGACTCTTTGGAGGGAAAAAATAAGCCTGATAAATTCAAACATACCTGGAGTGCACATTCTGCTCATGAGATTAATATTGTGTGGGCAACTCTCATCTCAGGAGAAGTGGCTATTAAGAGCAGTTTCTGCTTGTTCTGTGCTAGGCACCACTCTGTGTGCAATTAAGCTAATATTTTACCTAGTAATCAAAGAATCATGCTATGCTAGGTATTATACTTCTTTTCTTCATAGGGGGATGAGGCTCCTAGGGGCTTTGCAGTTTGCTCACGGTCCCTTGACTAGACTGGGGATGGAATTACATGTAGAAATACTTTGGCAGTTATCCTGGCTCCCCAGGGTTTAGGGTTGAAAGGTGCTATGGACTGCAGTTGGGGCTGAGAGGTACACGATCAACTCACGTCCAAGTTTCTGTTTGGTCATTGACGCTCATGGCCTCCTTTGATTAATGATGCTGCGCTCTTCAGGGACTTTTTGTGATGATGTTGTGGGCTCCATTTGGCTTTGGGGGTTACATGCATGTGGTAGTTACGTTTTGCCCCAGACCTGAAATCTCCCTGCCCAGACCTGGAATTTCCCTAAACAAAACTCTTCTGAACAATACTGTCCATTAAGGTTCTATCTATTGGAGAAGTAAATGACTTCTTTTAAAAATATATTTTATTTATTATTTGAGATATTATACTTTTATATTATAGTCAAAGGCTTATTGCCTCCACTAAATATAGAGTTCAAGAAATAAATTTGCAGGCATGAACTTGCATTCTAAGACAATTTGTGACATAAATACCTCATTGTCAGGGAATGTCCTGAATGAATTCCTTTATTCTGTACCATGAGGCATTTGCATGTGTTATCAGTATTAATATTAGATTTTTAACTCTTAGAGGCTAGAACTGGCATTTTAAGATAGATCCTTACAAAGTGTCTGGCTGTGTGTCCCCAGGAGCCTGACATTTAGAGTTCCCTCAGTAATTTATACAACTAGTATATGAATGAGTGAGCAATCATCCTATGTAAATTAGGATCTCTCCTTTGGGCTCAGGAAACCACTTTTAATGTATAAATATGTTTATGCTTAACATGTTCATTATACACAAATTCAGAAGTGTCCTAGAAAATGATAAAAAAGAACATTGACTTTCATATCATAAAAGCTTTTGTAATGCTGATGAGGTACATGGTTTTATTTCTGTTGGGACCAGTGGTTCAACCTTTAACTCTTGTCTCATATTCTGTGTTGAGCACTAGAGATTTGAAGGTTCCTTTGGGAGCAGTTATGCAGAATTCCTTGGAGAAAGGGCTGGCAGTATTTTTCTTTTTTTTTTTTTTTAATTTTATTTTATTTATTTGAAAGGCAGAGCTAGAGAGGGAGAGATGGAGAGAGAGAGGTCTTTCATCCACTGGTTCACTACCCAAATGGCTGCAATGGCCAGGTCTGGGTGAATCTGAAGCCAGGAGCTTCCTCCGGATCTCCCATATGGGTGCAGGGGTCCTAGCATTTGAGCCATGCTCTGCTTCTTTCCTAGGTGCATTAGCAGAGAGCTGTTTCGGAAGAGGAGCAGCCGGAATTTGAACTGTAACCCAATACAGGATGCAGGCATTGCAGGCAGCAGCTTAACCCACTATGCCACAATGCAGGCCCCTCCTCTATTTTTAAGACTTTCACGGGCTGAGCCTGTGCTGTGGCTCAGCGGGTTAACACCCTGGCCTGAGGCGCTGGGATCCCATATGGACACCAGTTCGAGTCCCGGCTACTCCTCTTCCAATCCAGCTCTCTGCTGTGGCCTGGGAAAGCAGTGGAAGGTGGCCCAAGGCCTTGGGTCTCTGCACCCATGTGGGAGACCTAGAAGAAGCTCCTGGCTCCTGGCTTTGGATCAGCTCAACTTTGGCTGTTGTGGCCGTTTGGGGAGTGAACCATCGGATGGAAGACCTCTCTCTCTCTCTGCCTCTCCTCTCTCTGTTTAGCTCTGACTTTAAAATTAATCAATTTTTAAAAAAAAAAAAAAAAAAGACTTTCACAATAGCTATTCTTGAGGACTAGTTAGCATTTAAAGCCATTGTAGCCTGGTTTCCTTCACTATTTTTAATTCGCTTGAAAATTACATTCATATTCCACTGTGTTCATGTGGACTTTCTAAATATAAAATGGGAGATGGAAAGATACCTCATTAAAAATATTATTCTTAAAGGAATCCTTGAATGTTCTTGTACAAATGTTCCTGAGGTAGTCTCGACCTGTGTTTCACCATCCCATTGGACTGCATGTGTGATGATTCATTTTAGGTATTAACTTGAGTCTGAGAGTATCCAGATACCTGGGCAAAGGTTGTTCTTGATATATCTGCTAGGATGCTTTTTTGGATGAGATCAACAATTGAATTTATTCTAGACTGAGTAAAACATGTTGAAGATCTGACTAGAGCAAAATGTGTGACCTGGCTGTGTGTAAGGAACACTCCGTCCTACCTGTGTGAACTTGGAACTCAAACTATTGTTAGGCTGTGAGGCTGCTGGCTTCCAGATCAGTAGCTAAACCATTCAGTCTTCATGTCCTCAAACCTTTGGGCTTGGATGAGGCTTGCAGTATATTCTCTCCTGGGTCTTCCAGTCGCAGGCAATGGAGCTTCTCAGCCTCCCTAATCATTTAAGCCGAATCCTTGTAATAAATCTATGTAGCTGTATCTGTATCTCTGTGTCTGTCACTACAATTGTATATTGATCTTTATCTGCTCTTGGTTCTATTTCCCTGGAAAATCCCAACTTATATGATATATAACAACAACAAAAGACCATGAAACTTACATGATTAAAAGATTCATCTGTCAAGGAGAACTAATCTAGGAGTCAGTAATACTCCTAGGTTTGCATGGGAGTCCAGGGATGATATCAAGGGCCAGACTCCCTCTGTATTCTTTATTGACCTTCATGTGTTGCTTTGTTCTTATGTTCTTAATGAGTGATTGCAATTTTAGGAGTTGTACTTATCTTCCAGGCCGGGAGAGGGAAGGTCAGAAGGCCAGAGTTGCTTGTAGAGGGCCTCATGGGTTGGCACTCTTCAGACATGTCTGTGTGGCACAAATTCAGCCAATGATGTCTAGCTGCTAAGGATCTGGGAGATAAAGCATTAGCTCAGCATATTACTGCAACACATAAATCTGGTGTTCATTTAGAAAGAATAAGGGAGAGGTATTGGGCAGGGCATTAGCAATGTTTTCCACAGCTCTTTAGGTAACCATGTTGAAATCAAAACATAGATTTTAGTATTTCATTGGCTTTGCAGATTACATACATAAATTTCTCCAGCCCAGTACGTCATAAATGATTTCACTTAATGAGGCAAGCATAATGACATTTACTGAGCGTCTGCTATGTCTTAGTCCGTTTTGTGTTGCTGTAACAAAATACCTGAGGCTGAGAAATTTATAAAGGAAAGAAGTTTATTTAGCTCACAGTTCAAGTGCATGCTGTTGCAATCTGCTAGATTTTGGGAGGCTATCAGAGTACACATGCAGCAGAGAGAGAGAAGTGAAACCACAAGACATGAAGTAACATACTTGGAAGGGTCCGGGAGGGGATCCAGGCTAGCATTTTTTTTTTTTTTTTAATAATAACCTGCTTGTGGGGCTGGCGCTGTGGTGCAGCCAGTTAAAGCCCTGGCCTGAAGCGCTGGCATCCCATATGGGTGCCAGTTCTAGTCCCGCTGCTCCTCTTCCGATCTAGCTCTCTGCTATGGCCTGGGAAAGCAGTAGAAGATGGCCCAAGTCCTTGGGCACCCGCACCCGTGTGGGAGACATGAGAGGAAGCTCCTGGCTCCCGGCTTCGGATCGGCGCAGCTCCAGCCGATGCGGCTATCTGGGGAGTGAACCAGCAGATGGAAGACCTCTCTCTGTCTGCCTCTCTCTGTAGTTCTTTCAAATAAATAAAAAATAAATCTTTAAAAAAATAATAAACTGCTTGCACAAGAGCTAACCTTTCTTTTTATCTGTTCTTGCTCATACATCTTCCATGTGGTGCACATTTTTTTTTTGCCTGAAGTCCATATTTGAGAATTTGATTTCTTGGATAGTCTTACATGTTTGTTGATCTTAAAATGTCTTTGCCTTTCTCTTGTTCTTGAATGATTTGGGGAGAGAATAGGATTCTACGTGGGCAGTAAATTAAAGATATGGACCCCCTGTCTTTCACCCATTGTTGCGAAAGTCAGGTATCCAACTGCTGCCAGCTGAGTTTTTCGTTTGTTTTATTGGTTTGCTTTTGGGCTTGTTGTAGTTTTAATTTCCTGCAGTTTACTCTGATCTCTATCTGTGAATTTCTTCTAGAATGTTTCCTTTAGATTTTTTTTTTTTTTTTTTTTTGGACAGGCAGAGTTAGACAGTGAGAGAGAGAGACAGAAAGGTCTTCCTTCCATTGGTTCATCCCCCAAATGGGTGCTATGGCCAGTGCGCTGTGCCGATCCAAAGCCAGGAGCCAGGTGCTTCTTCCTGGTCTCCCATGTGGCTGCAGGGCCCAAGCACTTGGGCCATCCTCCACTACACTCCCAGGCCACAGCAGAGAGCTGGACTGGAAGAAGAGCAACCGGGACAGAATCCGACATCCTGACCTGGACTAGAACCCCGGGGTACTGGCGCCGCAAGTGAAGGATTAGCCTAGTGAGCCGTGGCACTGGCCTCCTTTAGAATTTTTTTAGCTGCTTGCCTTTGTGTATTGAGTTCTGGAAAATTCTTTTTTCATTAATGCTTCAAGTATGGCCTCATTTTCTTTTTTATAATTTATTTTTGAAATTTAAAATTTAGACTTTTTGACTCTTTTCCCACCACATTTCTTTCCCCATTGCTTCTCCTCTTCACTTTCTACTCCTTCCCATCTTCTTCTCTTTCTCTTCCCTCTTCTTAAAGCTCCCTTTTTCTTCCAGTTAGTTTTTCTTGGTGTTGCATTCTCCATAAATGTCTTCTAGTGTCTGTTTGCTGAATCTTTTTTTCTTTTTTTTTTTTTAAGTTTTATTTATTTATTTGAAAGTCAGAGTTACACAGAGAAAGGAGAGGCGGAGAGAGAGAGAGAGAGAGCGAGCTTCTATCTGCTGGTACATTCCCTAATTGGCCACAACAATCAGAGCTGCACCTATCCAAAGCCAGGAGCCAGGAGTTTCTTCTGGGTCTCCACGTGGGTGCAGGGGCCCAAGCTCTTGGGCCATCTTCCACTGCTTTCTCAGGCCATAGCGGAGAGCTGGATTGGAAATGGAGCAGCCGGGAATTGAACTGGCACCCATGTGGGATGCCAGCACTGCAGGTGGTGGCTTTACTGGCTACGCCACAGTGCTGGCCCCACTGAATCTTTTTTCAGCCAGTCTGCTGCCTAATCTATGCAGCAAGTTTTAAATTTTGATCATTGTATTTTTTATTTATGGAAGCTTCATATTGTTCTTTTTCAATTCTGCTATCATACATTGTATAGTTCCTATACCCTGATTTATTTATAATTTTTTATTTGAGAAGTATAGCAACGGAGGGAGGGAGGGAGGGGAAGAGAGAGAGAGAGAGAGAGAGAGAGAGAGAGAGAATTTCTTTCATTCATTGATTCACTCCCCAAATGCCTGAAAACCAGGAGCCAAGAGCGCATTCCAGCTCTCCCAAGTAAGTGACAAGGACTCAAGTGCCTCTCAGGGTGTACATTAATAAGAAGCTGGAGTCGGAAGCAGAGCCAAATCTAGACACTCTGATATGGGAGAGGGGCATCCTAAGCAGCTTCTTAACTGCTACATCAAATGCTCACCCTTCAGTTGATCTTTCATTTCTGGAAAATTGAAGATGTGGTCTCCAGGTGTGATAATTACAATATCTAAAGTACTAGGAAATCCATTTTGTTTTTCTGTTGATTCCCACTCACAGCATATTGGTTCCTTGTGGACTTGGTTATCTTTCTATGATATTCATGTCCCTTAATCACATCTTTGGGGGTGGG
Source organism: Oryctolagus cuniculus (assembly GCF_051225735.1). Taxonomy (NCBI): domain Eukaryota; kingdom Metazoa; phylum Chordata; class Mammalia; order Lagomorpha; family Leporidae; genus Oryctolagus; species Oryctolagus cuniculus. The sequence goes on from NC_142876.1 coordinate 85,648,364, forward strand.
GTATGCTGATGATTGAGGGACTGTTTTAAGTTAAAACAATAGTTCATATTTTCAGCTACTTACGTGCCTCAAAATTGGTGATACAAATAACTCAGAAAACTTACCCATGGTTCACATCCTTTCAGGGATTATGTTTCCTTGTTTTGCCTTGGTTAACTTTCTCTCTCTCTCTCTTTTTTTTTTTTTTGGTTAAGATTTATTTATTTGTTTGAAAGGCAGAGTTACAGAGAGGGAGGGACAGATTGAGAGAAAGAGAGATTGATTTTCCATTTGCTGATTTACTCCCTAAGTGGCTGCAAGAGTCAGGGCTATGGCAGGCCAAAACCAGGAGCCAGGAGCTTCATCCAGGTCTCCCATGTGGATACAAGGGACCAAGTACTTGGGCCATCTTCTGCTGCTTTCCCAAGTGCATTAGCAGGGAGTTGGATCAGAAGTGGAGCAGGCAGGACTCAACCTGCGTCCATGTAGGGTCACAGTGCTGCAGGTAGTGGTTTAACCCACTGCACTACAGCACCAGCCCCTGCTTCCCTTCGCTTTCTTTCTTTCCTCCTGCTGAGCTTAGTGCCAAGGTACCAGGGGTGGATAGAGTGGGTGGATATACTTTTCCTGATGCTTACCATCTCTCAGTTTAACCTGTATGGGAGCAGTTTACCAATATAGCAGTCAATGAACCTCATACTTCTATGTGTATTTTCCCTGTTTCACATGGTCATCAAGAACTCAGCTTAGTTTCGACCAGATTGGCAGATGGCTTCAGATCTAAAGCAACTCTGCAGTTTGCCGTTTACAGCTCTTATTTTGGAACTTACTTGATATTTCCTTTTCATTTCTCCTGGCTCTTAGATGCTGTTAAGAAGATCAACGTGTTTCATGAAATAATTTTTGCAGTATTCATTGGGGGAGCTAGTCTACATCAGCTAGTCAGCCATGACCCATCATCTTACATCATTTCTTTGTATAATAAGAAACTTTTCTGACTGCCAAGTCAGAAGAGAGCTAAGACATTGGAGACTTTTTTTCTATATTTGGCTTACTCTCTGTTCTGTTTTTTTTTTTTTTTTTTTTTTTTTTTTTTTTACTTTGAGCTTATTTCCTAATTCTTGAGTCCCATATTCTTTTCTGGTGTTGCCACTGACTTCAGAATGCTAAGGGGGAGATGAGGTTTAGAGGATGGTAACTACCGCATTGAAATGGGGACCTTCCAGATGTAGAACTGAGCACATAACATTTTTTTCTATAAAATTGGCCAAATTGGCAAATTTACATAATTTATTTAACATGTTTCCAGAAAGAACATGGTCTGTGCTGAATTAATCTGGTAGAAAAACTCGAGATCTGTGTGAGGAGGTAAATTGGGAAGGGAAATGTGAGGAAGCCACCCACTTCCTCAGGATGAATGGAAGTCCAGACTGCACAGATTTTTCAGGTCCTAAAAGTAAGTTCTTTTGCTTTGAACTTGCGTGACCTTTTAGCTACATTCCTTCCTGTTCCATGAAATGCACTTAGGGCCTCCATTTTGTTGTTCTGGTAATATTACATAAGGTGTGTTTTCTTCCGTAGAATGAGTTTTTTAAGATTATAGCTTATCCCTTTGCTCTTTACTATAAATGTCTCTTTTCCTTCCTTTTAAAATTCCCTATGGTTCTACTTTTTATGTTCATTAGTCATCTCTCTCATACTCAATTTGACTTTTTTTTTGTCTCAATGGAAATGGTTTTGCTGTTATTTCCTCATTATTTGAGTAATCCATCCCTGTAAAAAATAGGAATAGTAGAAAACCCAAAGTTCCTCTCTAATAGCACTTTCCAGAAATAACTGTATTAACATTCACTGAGGGTTGTAGTGGATACCATTCTAAGCTTCCCTTTGTCTTCCTCTGTTTATGAGGATACTTCAGAAAGTTTGTAAATGCAAGTAAAAGATAAGTTTATTTTGACAGATACAGAAAAAAACCCCATGGACTGTTTTTTTAGACTAACTTTTTACAACCCCTTTTTATGCATGCAAGTTTGTGTTGAGCAATATATATAGTAGTAAATGTGAACATGTATCTGATATGTGTGTATGTGCATATATGTTGTATAAATATGACCCACACTTTCTGTGGATATAAGGAAAACAAAAGTCTTCTTTAGTACTAAGTCATGAGTAGCTGTGTCTCTCACTTTAAGAGGAATCATTTCTTTCTATATCAGGAACCCTTTTGGTCAGTACAATATGCATATCAACACAACTATGGTGCCTGTATGATTCCTTAAGGTAGGGAATGGAAATGAAGAGAACTGAATTCTGCTTATAGTAACATATGAGTTTCAGAGCTCTCAAGAGCCACTGTGGAAAGAGGCAGAGAGGTCTCTGGAGGAGCAAGGGGCTGCCAGCATATTACCTGGGGCAAACTCCAGGACAGAGACAACAGTAGGGTGATTTCAAATAAAAAATAGGGTGGGCCTGTGGCACAGCAGGTTAGATGCAGTTTGGGATACTCACATCCCATACCAGAGTACCCAAGTTTGAGTTCCATCTCTGCTCCTGGTTTCAGCTTCCTACTAATGCATACACTGGGAGGTAGCAGATAATGACTCAGGTAGTTAGGTCCTTACCATTCATGTGGAAGACCCGTGTTGAGTTTCCCACCTCTTGACTGTGGCCTAGCCCAAGTCTGGATGTTGTGAGCATTTGGGGAATGAACCAGCAGATGGAAGATCTCTACCTATCAATCAAATAAAAAAACAATAAGAAATACAAAATTACAGCAATTAAAATACCATGGATTGCTCAAATCCAGTCTTCAATCCATCTCTGTGAAGTGCCACATGGACTCTCTTTGCCACGTCTGCATCTTCACTCCTTCTTAACAGTCTATAGAGGAGTGCATCTCTTTTGTCTTTGGGACTTTGTTTTTCTTGGAGTGAAGGCACTGATATGGTGTCTAATATGGCCTGATACTCTCCAGAACAGCACAAGTAGGAAGAAGTGGAACAGTGAGGGAAACCAGCATGAAGTAGAAACTAGAGCCAGGGTTGGTGATAAGATGTGTACAGCCTGCAACTCCTGGCATACCATTTCCTGTATTCTTAGCCATCAGTGTGCTGGATGTGGTCCTTGCCATCATCTCCAACCCTCCCATTGCCAGAGCTGTTGTCCATTACCTTATCTGTGTGCACTGATGTTATTTCCCATTAGCACTGCCTTCCTAGCCATGAAGGGACTTACAATTCCATTTATTACTGCATCCAATCCTTATACTATTCTAGAATTATCCAGTGCAAGTCTGACAGGTTATCATCAAATGCCATCTTTTCCTTTTCACATCATTGCAGGTGAGCTATTTTGAGTCACTCTTATCTTTTCCAAAAGCAGTTCTTGAGAAAAGGTTTGGTTGATTGTTGCCTCAAAGGTTAGAAATGGAACCTCTGAAAATCAGCTAAAATCTGTGTTACACTAACCGGTAAAAACTCACCAAATTCTTTACTTTGTATTCAGCAGGTTTCTACTGAGGGTAATGGTGATGAATGGGGTTGAATAAGCAGAGATAGGTTGAATAACTTTGGAGCCATTAAGGTCCAGATTCCCTCTTACACTCTGTTCAGCCAACACTGACCAGAGATTGGCTCTGTCTTTTCTGAAGAAATTGAATGTAAGAAGTGTTCTGTTGTGTCTTTCATTGACCCTATCCATTCATATTGGCCTCTGATTTGTTTTTTAAGTATCTCATTTTTAGTAGAAATTTCCATCTTTCTGAAAGAAACAGAGACAGAAGTTGAGGAGGTTTTGCTCCAGAAAGAGGAATGCATAACACTGTTAGAGGTTGAATAGCATCTCTCCAAAATTTGTGTTGACCTCAAACCTCAGAATGTAATCTCATTTGGAATGCTGGTCTTTTGCAGATGTGATTAATTAAGGTAATCTGAAATTAACTAGGCCTAACTCCAGTGGCTGACATCCTTATAGAAGCCAATACAGGGGGCAATACAGGTGCAATACGAGGGCAATACCTGAAGGAGGTCATATGATAGTGAAAACCAAACTTGTAGTGGTGGTGTGGCTATAAGCCAAGGAATAGCAGGGATTGCTACCAAGCAACAGAAGCAGGAAGAAGGCCATACAATGGATACTTTCTCAGAGCCTCCAGAAAAAATCGTGCCTTTTGACACCTGGATTTTTGACATCTGTGAGAGACCTTGTGTTTCTTTAAGCCACCCAGCATATAGTACTTATTAGGACAGCCCTAGGAAAGTAATTCAAACCTGACAGATGAGGTGATATCTGCATTAAAGCATTATCATTGTGATGCTTCAAAACCCAAGGATTGAAGAGTGCATTCTTTTTTTCTTTTTTGGTAAGATTTGTTTATTTATTTGAGAGGCAGAATTAGAAAGAGAGGTATAGACAGAGAGAGAGAGGTCTTCCTTCCACTGGCTTACTCCCCAAATGGCTGCAACAGCCAGAGCTGGGCAGATCCGAAACCAGGAGCCAGGAGCCAGGAGCTTCTTCCTAGTGTCCCACATGATTTCAGCGCTGGCCGTGAAGAGTACATTCTTTTTTTTTTTTTTTTCTTGACAGGCAGAGTGGACAGTGAGAGAGACAGAGAGAAAGGTCTTCCTTTGCCGTTGGTTCACCCTCCAATGGCCGCCGAGGTCCGCGCGCTGCGCTGATCCGATGGCAGGAGCCAAGTATTTATCCTGGTCTCCCATGGGGTGCAGGACCCAAGCACTTGGGCCATCCTCCACTGCACTCCCTGGCCACAGCAGAGAGCTGGCCTGGAAGAGGAGCAACTGAGACAGAATCGGGCAGCGCCCCGACCGGGACTAGAACCCGGTGTGCTGGCGCTGCAAAGCAGAGGATTAGCCTATTGAGCCACGGCGCCTGCCAAACTAGAACTTGACTCATTCTATCAACTAATAATGGTATTGTGATAATTGAGAGGATTCAAAATATTTACTTCCATGACAATTTTTTCAAGGAAGATTCTGGAGGTGTGTTCTGATATTGGGTACAATAACTACACAAAACCAGAATTCAACGGCAGGCACTGCAACACAGGAGAACTGTAAAAGTCAGGATCCAGAATGTCATCTGGATAGCAGGCATAGAGAGAGGAAACAGAAAACCAGGGGCTGGCACTGTGGTGTCGTAGGTTGAGCATCTATCTGCAGTGCTGGCATCCCATATGGCCACAGGTTTGAGTCCCAGCTGCTCCACTTCTGATCCAACTCTCTGCTAATGTGCCTAGGAAAGCAGTGAAGACAACCCAAGTGCTTGAGCCCCTGCAGCCATGTGGAGACCTGGAAGAAGCTCCTGGTTCCTAACTTCAGATCAGTGCAGCTCTGGCCATCACGGCCATTTGGGGCGTGAACCAGCAGATGGGAGTCCTCTCTGTTTGCCTGTCTCTCTGTAACTATGCCTCTGAAATAAATAAATCTTTGAAAAAACAAAAAAGCATGATGGAGTACAGTGATGAGACTTTCTGAGATGGAGTTCTTACAGGAAGGAAAAATATGGAAATGATGTCTTAGAATTAAATGGAAAATATTATTCATAGGGTATGGCAGGGATAATGGAACATTTGAACAAATTAGCCATTTGTACTTAGAAGATCAGATAATTAAAAAAAAAAAAAAAACATCAGGAGGGCAGCACTGTGGCTTAACGGTAAAACCTCTGCCTGTGGTGTCGGCATCCCATATGGGCACCGGTTGTGAGTCATGGCTGCTCCTGTTCCAATCCAGCTCTCTGCTGTGGCCTGAGAAAGCAGCAGAAGATGGTCCAAGTCCTTGGGCTCCCTCACCCCCAACCTGGGAGACCTGGAAGAAGCTCCTGGCTCCTGGGTTCGGATTGGTGCAGCTCTGGCGGTTGTGGCCATCTAGGGGTGAACCAGCGGGTGGAAGATTGATCCCTCTCTCTCTGCCTCTGCCTCTGCCTCTGCCTCTCTGTAACTCTGCCTTTCAAATATATAAATAAATTTAAAAAAGAGGACAAGCCGAGTCCCTTGCTTTTTTAAAAAAAAAGAGAAAATAACAAAAAAAAATGTAGTAATTGCTTCCAGGAACCATGTAGAACTGCCCAAGGAAGAAGGCATGGTGACAAGACACAGTCTGATTCAGAAGTGACTCAAAATGTGTAGATAATGTTCAAAATCAGAAAGTTAAGAAAAGAGAGTGTAGACATATTACTCATAAATGCAGAAGTAAATATTAATGGAAAAGAGCTAGCAAGGTTGAGGACTTGTTGCCTATGAGGAATTGGTCTGATGTATGCAGAGGTTGATCAGAGAAATACTGGGTATTTTTGAGGGGCCAGCATTGTGGTATAGAGGATTAAACCACTGCCTTCAATGGTGGCATCCTGTTTGGATGTCAGTTCAAGTCCTGGTTGCCCCATTTCTGATCCATCTCCCTTATAGTGCACCTTGAAAAACAGTGGAAGATGGCCCCAGTGCTTGGGCCCCTGCACCCACATGGGAGACCCATAAGAAGCTCCTGGCTCCTGGGCCATTTAGGAATGAACCAATGGAGGGAAGATTTCTGTCTCTCCCTCTGTAACTCTGCCTTTCAAGTAAAAAAGTCTTTAAAATAACTAGGTCTGTAAAGTAAGTAAATGTCTTTAACCTATAAAAATACTGTTTTTTTTTGTCTTAAATCATGTTAAATATAATTTGTTATTTAAACAATGCACAGATTATTTTGACAAATATTAAAATGAATTTTAAAATATAGTACATCTTTTTATTCAGCATTTTTTACAGTATGTTTTACAATATGCAAGATTTTATTTGCTGTTCAACTGAGAATCAATTGAGGATAGTGAAGTGATATAAAATCAAATAGACTTGTTTTGGAATGATTTCAAAGATTTTCCCTGATAATCTTTCAGACAGATAATTTTGGCCTTATTTACCAACCAGAAAAATAAAAACACATGAAGCAGGATTCTAGGGACTGCAGTTTCTACATTGAGCAAGAACAAACAAGCAAACAGCAACAACAACCAAAATATTAACATCAAACAAACAAACCAGAATGACCCTTTAAATTGGAATTTTAGAGAAATGGTACCTTTTAAAGATATGAATGTGTCACACATACTGAATGGGACATACTGATTCTAAAATATTATTCATATTTATTTGAAACTCCAGTTTAATAGAGTGTTCTGTATTTTATGTGACAACCCTAATAGAGGTTCAGTGGGTAATGATTGAGCCTCTTTTTTCATACTAACCTATTATGATCTGTCATCCAAGAATTATCAAAACCTGCTTGCAATCTACCTCTATTTTCAGGCCATATCAACCTTTGTTGTTAATGAATTCCAGAAGGTGGCCAACCACCTACAACTCCGGAAGAGTGGGTCCATCTATCTGCTCTGCCATAAATTTATCTGTCACTGGACAGTGGCCAAAATAATGACTTGAATGTGAAACTTAAGGACAAGTGCAGGTGACTATTCTGATAAGTAAATCTGAGAGCATTTTTGCCCCTATTGATGGATGAAGAAGGGATCTGTGAAATGGAATGTTTTATCTGGATAAGTTGGCATTTACTTAGTCAAGGGCACTAACCTTGTCTAAAGGTTGTCAAACATAAAGTTACTCTTGTCCTCCCTTTGAACTCAGGTTCAATATCTTAATAGTCAGGGCTGTCACCAATCAAGCTTTTATCCCATGTCAGTACAGTTTCTGTTCAAATTGTGCCCTGGGACCTCTTTCACCTTTAATATAATTGCAGAGTAATTCATTCTTCTTCATTGGCAATTAGATGGTCCGGGTTTGTATGCCTGGTTTTCAAATCCTTTCCAGAACTCTTCAAACAGCCTGGAGAAATCAAAGAAGCCATAAAGTAGTCAATTGCATGCCTCTGTTTTTCAATTATTTCCAGCATGGTAAAAATTCTATCTGTAATGGTTTACAAGTATTAAATATCTGACTTTATAATGTGGCATTTTCTGGTTATCAAAGCTTTTTTGCTGAGCCTAAATGTGTCCCAGTCTAATGACCTCTGTAGCTTATGTAGCTCTTTCTCTCTCTCATCCTTATTTTTAAAAGACAGCATAATTTTCTCCTCATAATTCCTGTCTTTGATTTTCCATATTTATCTCAAGATGTCAATATGCTTCTCTGTTGCAAGACTGTTGGCTTCTAAAAGTTTTATCACTTTAGCAGTCTAATTCTTTTATTTTTTCCAATTATGTCTGTCTCACCTTCTGAGAGTTCACACCAAAGCATAAATCTGAAAATGGCCTTGTGTGTGTGTATTTGATTCTGAAATGAAAAAAAAAATAAACTATTTGTGAGTGATATAGATCCAAAATCAAATACTGACTCTATGATTTTCTGTTTATATCATCAAGACTAAGTCACTTGAGTTCTTCTTTTTCCAGCTTTACTTATTTACTTGAAAGGCAGACTGGCAGAGAGGGAGAGAGAAAGAGAGATCTTCCATCTGCTGGTTCACTCCTCAGATGACTGCAACAGTTGGGCTTGGGCTTCTGAGTCTCCTGTGTTGGGGGCAGGGGCCCAAGCGGCTGGGCCAGCCTCCACAGCATTCTCAGGCACATTACAAGGGAACTGGACTGGAAGTGGAGCGGCCAGGACTCAAATTCAGTACCCTGGTGTGGGATGCTGGTGAGGCAGGTTTCAGCTTAGCCCACTACACCACACTGCTGGCCCCATTTGAACTCTTTTTTTTTTTTTTTTTTTTTTTTTGACAGGCAGAGTGGACAGTGAGAGAGAGAGACAGAGAGAAAGGTCTTCCTTTGCCATTGGTTCACCCTCCAATGGCCGCCGCGGCCGGCGCGCTGCGGCCGGCGCACTGCGCTCATCCGATGGCAGGAGCCAGGAGCCAGGTGCTTTTCCTGGTCTCCCATGGGGTGCAGGGCCCAAGCACCTGGGCCATCCTCCACTGCACTCCCGGGCCACAGCAGAGAGCTGGCCTGGAAGAGGGGCAACCAGGACAGAATCCGGCGCCCCGACTGGGACTAGAACCCGGTGTGCCGGCGCCGCTAGGCGGAGGATTAGCCTAGTGAGCCGCGGCGCCGGCTTGAACTCTTTTTGATCTCTCTCTCTCTCTCTTTTTTTTTTAAATTAATTTATTTGAAAGGCAGAGTTACAGAGAGGCAGAGGCAGAGAGAGAGAGAGAGGTCTTCCATCCACTGGTTCACTGCCCAAGTGGCTGCAATGGCTGGAGCTGAGCTAATTGGAAGCCAGGAGCCAGGAGCTTCCTCTGGGTCTCCCACACGGGTGCAGGAGCCCAAGGACTTGGGCCATCTTCTACTGCTTTCCCAGGCCATAGCAGAGAGCTGGATCAGTAGTGGAGCAGCCAGGAAAGAAAGCAATGCCCATATGGTATGCTGGCACTGTAGGTGGGGGCTTTAACTGTTATGCCACAGCGCTGCCCCGTGCCCCATTTTCCTCATTTGAAAATGCTGACAAAGTACCTGCCATATAGATTGGACTTAATAAGATGAGAGTAAAGTGTGCATTGTGGTATCTCCCAAACTCATAGAGGTCACACAGTAAAACTACTTAAAAAGCAGTTTCACACTGAATATCATGGTTTTTGATCAACTCCATGCCCATCACTGAAACCGATAGTGGTGGCAGGAGGTATCCCTGGCCCATATGAATGAATTACTTCCTGCCTGGGGGCTCAAACTCTGCTGGACACATGGGTTAGGATTTAAGAAAGCTGTTGCTCATTGTTCTTTCTAATGTATCATCACACTGACTTATGACTTTGGTAGGGAGATTTTGTTTTGTTTTGTTTTTGGAAAAAAGCATCTGCTTTCTCAGAATTAACTGGTAAGTTCTTTTGCATTGTGTTTCTATTTTGATCATAAAAGAAGATTCAATGTTTGGGGTCGGTGCTGTGGCGTAGCGGGTAAAGCCGCCACCTGCAGTGCTGGCATCCTATATGGGCACCAGTTCGCATCCGGGCTGCTCCACTTCCGATTCAGCTCTCTACTATGGCCTGTGAAATCAGTAAAGGATGCCACAAGTCCTTGGGCCCCTGCACCCACATTGGGGACCTGGAGGAAGCTCCTGGCTCCTGGCTTTGGGTCAGTACAGCCAATTGGGGAGTGAACCAGTAGATGGAAGACAGCCCCCCCCTTGCCTCTCTTTGTAACTCTGACTTTCAAATAAATAAAGATTTCTTTAAAAAAAGAGATTCAGTGTTTGACAGGAATGTTCTCTCCTGTACAGAAGGGCTTCAAGATGTTCCTGGGAAATGCATTTTATGAAAAACCTACAATGGGGGCCAGTGTTCTGGAGCAGAAGATTAAGCTGTTGCAGGTGATGACAGCACCCCATATGGTAGAGTCCAGGCTGCTCTGCTTCTGATCTAACTCCTGCTAACGTGTCTGGGAAGGCAGTGGAATATGACCCAAGTACTTGGACACCACCACACATGTGGGAGACTTGGGTGAAGTTCCTAACTCTGGCTGCTGTAGCCATTTGGGAAGTGAACCAGTGGGTGGAAGATTCTCTCTCTCTCTCTCTCTCTCTCTCTCTCTCTCTCCCTCTCCCTCTCCCTCTCGCCTCCCCTTCTCTGTCACTGCCTTTCCGATAAATAAATATTTTTAAAAAGATTTATTTATCTGGATTTCAAAATTTTTTGCACCAAAATGAATTTCTTTTCATCTCATTTTCTCTCAGGCTTTTCAAAAGCAAAGCTTTATTCATTCATTCATTCATTTGAAAAGTAGAGTATCAGAGACAGACAGCAAGGACTGGGCTAGGCCAGGCCAAAGCCAGGAGCCAGGAACTCCATCTGGGTATCCCTCGTGCGTGGTAGGGGTCCAAGCTTTTGGGTCATCTTCTGCTGCTTTCCTGGGTATATTAGCAGGGAGCTGGATCCAAGGATGCTGGTGACACAGGCAGTGGCTTAGTCTGCTGTGCTGGAATGCCAGAACCATTCACACACTTTTTAAAGTCCTCTTGCTATGACTTGGATAATTAGGTTGGCTGTCTCAAAGGCAGGTGTGTTAGGTGTTTGGTTAGTGGTTAGTGGTGCTTGGTTAGTGGTTAGTGGCTGAAAGGTGGAGTTGAAATCCAGGTGTGGTGCCTGAAGTGGGACCATTGAATGAAGCTGCTGGGAAGAATCCCCAGGATTGCATCATGGCAGCTTTATAAAGAGCTAATAGGGACAGGGGGAATGAGGTTGCTCCTGGTCTGTCCTTGCTTCTTGGCTCATCATGAGATGTTTTCTCAGTGCTGCTTCCACTATCCACAGCCTACATCATCAGGTGGCAGACCAAGGAGTTCACCCAATCTTGCGTTGTAAAGCTCCAGAACTATGAGCTGAAATAACCTTTATTTCCTAGGTATCTCCTCTTGGGTAGTTTAGTTATAACAACAAAAAACTGACTCATGTAAAGTTGGTACCAAGGAGTGAGATCATTACTATAATCTGTACATGAAGATGTGGAGAAGCCTTTGGAATCACTTTATGGGAAAAGCTTGGAGAAGGTTGAAGGAGCAGACTTGAGAAAGTTTAACATACCATAAGCAGAGTGTTACGGATGATTGTGCTGAGGGCTTAGAAGACCAGAATGCTGGTGGAAGTGTGGATGTTCAGGGCCTTGCTGGTGAGGTTTCAGATGGAAATGAGGGTTCTTTTGGGAACTGAGTTAGAGGTCAACCTTGCTGCAAAGAACTCGGCTACATTGTGTCTGTTTCCCAAGACTTTAGGGAAGGATGAATGTGGAGGTGGAGGACTAATTTGTTTTGGCAGAGAAAAGACTAAAGGCAGCAAGGTGACTGGGCTACTGCATGGCATTTCCAGCTGCTGTTTGGACAGTGAAAATCAGGAGCAAAAAGGAGCAGGGTGGAAAGATTTGGAAAATTTACAGCCTGCTATAGAAGGAGCAGACAAGAGTTTTGAGGCATAGAGTGGCAGAGAAAGCTTTTGCTGAAGAGAGTAGTGCAGGTAAGAGGAATATCTTAAAGGCATTTCAGAGATCTTCCAGGCTGCCCCTCCCATGACAGTCCCATCAGAGGACTACAAGGGCACATTGTTCCTTCAGGGATGAACCCTTTTGGGAAAGATCCCCAGGGCATCCTAATCCCCTCTGGGTCGGCTCTGGTTCCTGGCTTGCCTGGGAAGAGCTCCAAGGCTACTGCAAAACTCTTGCACAAACAAGTCCTGGCTTGTGCTGGTGGCAGATCTTGGTATTATCCATATAATGCTGATTTTACAGACACACAGAATACACCAAGATTTAAAGAGAAAGTTTTGTAGGGCAAGCACAGTGATGCTGCAGGGGTGAGGCTCCTCATGGATCCCATGAGAGGGCATGCCTAGTGAAGCTGTGAGAGTGAAGCTGCGGTAGAGACCCCAGAAAGGTCAAGGTTCCTGCATCATGGACCACCTGCCAGAGGTAACTGCAAGCAGTGTGCTCACACACATTGGAAAGCCACACACATCAGCGTGCAGCTTCAGAGAGTGGCCATGTTGAGAGAGATCAACACAGCCAAGGCATCATGGAAGCCTCCACCTACATTTCAAAGGATATTCAGACAAGCTGGGGGCTCAGACAGAGACTGTAACCGGGCCAGAGCCACTGCAGAGAGCTTCCACTAAGGCAAAGCCAAGTGGAAATGGGGGGTGGAAGCTGCTGCACAGAGTCCCTGCCGGGAGTGCTCAGCCTAGCGGAGCTGCAGGGAAGACACTTCAGCTTGTGAGAACTGAAGTGCAGTCTGAGCAGCGAAGCCAGAGGGGCAGAGCTGCCCTACCACAGTGCGCCCAGGATGCTGCACACAGAAAGCAGGGGTTAGTGTTTGCTTTGCTGATTTTCAGACTTGTTTTGCTTTGATCGGTCCTTTCTGTTTCCCCTTTTTGAAAGGAAATGTACATTCTCTGCCTTTCCTGCCACTGTATCTGAGAAATAGATAACTTGTTAACTCTGAAGGGTTCATAGCTTAGTTGACTTTAAATCTCAGATGAGACTTTGCACTTTTCAGCTAATACTGGTTTGAGTTAAGACTTTCGAACTGTTAGGGCTGAAATGAGTATATTTTGTGTTATGAAATGGACATGAACATTTAGGGGCCTGGAGTGGAAGCTATAGTTAGGATATGAGTTTGGATGTCTCCCTAAAAACCCAAGTGTTAGAGGCTTGTTTCCTGAAGTTTTAGGTTAATGGATTAATAGATTAAGTATGGAGGCTTCATCCAGTTGTGGTTTCTGAAGGTGGGTACTTTGGGAAGTGAATTGAATTAAGTTGCTGGAGAGGCACATGGACATGGAGGATGAGTATGTTCCCCGTCTCTCTCTGCTACCTGGCGCAACTATGTGATCTTTCCTCTGTACTTGTTTCACCACCCACTACCCTCATCAGATGCTAGGCCACTGAGGCTGCCCGATCTTGGACTGTGAACCACCAAAACCATGAAACCAACAGAAATCTTCCTAAGTAACTTCTCAGGTGTTTTAGTTGTAGTGACAAAAAGCTGATTCATACACCCCTTTTACTTTTGTTAGCTTTTGAAACCTTTATGTAAAATATATCTCTGTGTTCTCTCTGGCCCCATGAAGAATAGAAAATAAGTACAAAAAGACATTACATTTGAAACATAATGAAAAAGTTGGTTCATTGTATGCTGATTGTTGATGTTCATGTTATTCGCGATTTGGACATGTGAGAATATTTTGTGCCACCTCCATAGAGCAAGAAATGTTACCCTGAATTATGTTAGAAGAAAACATTGGGCACTGCAGTCCTGCGGTGAATGAAGATGAGAGGTATGTGGGGTCAGTGACAGTATAGTCTGCTTGAATTGTCAAGTGATTTTATTGGTTGATGTCCTTTAAGAACCTTCAGCAAGATGAAGCCGTATTTCTCTTATTTACCTCTGAGAAATGATGTCAACAAGGCTTGGTTCCTTCAATGGGCATGAGCCTTTGCCCAGTGATTCACCTGGAAGTTTCTTTTCTCTGACAGAAGCCAGATAATTATGGCAACTCTTGTTATCATGAAAGTGTCTCACCTGTAGGGAACAAATGACTATGCTTTATTGCTACTTTTCTGGAAGAAACTCACCCAACTGTGCCAAATCATGTTGACTGCTTAAGAATGACTCAGATATTTCTTTCTTGCAAAATCAGAACCCAAATTTTATTTGAGTAGTTGTGTGTCAGGACCTGGGGCCAGCCATGATTATTTTAAATTATGGCATTGCTTATGTGATCCTGGTAGGTACTGGCACTGGCAAAGCTATAGCTGATTAGGTATACATAGAAGCTTGCTTAGTTGTAAATGAGGCCTTTAGGAATGCAGAATTTGTTGGCACCGTTGTTATCCCTCCCTTCATTGTGGGTGTGATGGCAGAAGTTATTGCAGCCATCTTGTAACTATGATAGAATAGGCATGACCAAAACCCAAAAGATAGTGGTTCAGAATCAAAACAAAAAGTGATTCACCTTCACAGTTCTTGCTTAAACCACAGAAAGCTAGATTTTCATAGGCATTCCTTACAGCTTCATTTAGTTATTGACATTCTGGTAGATTAATCTTCCAAAACTCATTTATTCATCTTTCCTGTGGTATCTGTGAGGCAGCATACAGTGAAATAAAAAAGTCTTTGGCCGGCACTGCGGCTCACTAGGCTAATCCTCTGCCTGTGGCACTGGCACCCTGGGGTTCTAGTCCTGGTTGGGGCACCGGATTCTGTCCCAGTTGCTCCTCTTCCAGTCCAGTTCTCTGCTGTGGCCCAGGAAGGCAGTGGAGGATGGCCTAAGTGCTTGGGCCCTGCACCCGCATGGGAGACCAGGAGGAAGCACCTGGCTCCTGGCTTCGGATCAGCTCAGCGCTCCAGCCTTAGCAGCCATTTGGGGGGTGAACCAATGGAAAAGGAAGACCTTTGTCTCTGTTTCTCTCTCTCTCACTGTCTAACTCTGCCTGTCAAAAAAAAAAAAAAAAAGTCTTCACTAAATTATACCATATCCATGACAATATACGCTTCTTTCCTTGCTTTTTGATCATTGTCATTAGTCCCATATTTGTGATATTAATATCCTTCTTTTTAAAAAAATAGCATATATGTGTATGTATACAATATCTACATGTGAAGTGAATATGACAGAATTTTAGAAATTGTTACATCTTAAAAATATTTGAAGAGATTAAGTAATAAAAATTTTAAATAGGAAAAATTAAAAATAAATAGAAATAATTGTTTCAAAACTATAAAAAAAAAAGAAAGCTAAAGATTGGATCCAGAAAACTTGAATTTAATTATTATCTGTTTCTGCAGTATGGAGTGAGTATTTAGATCTTAAGCCTCAGTTTTCTCATCTATAAAGTGAGAATAATGATGACAATCACATCAATAAAAATGGTAAGAATAACCAGAACAATATATATGCCAGGAGGTGAGCTAAAGAAATTTACTGGCATTGTCTCAGTCTTCTCAAGATGTTAAAAATGTAGATTATTTTTAAAATTTCTAGAGTTCAGATGAGAAAACAGAAATTTAGAAATGTTAAATGGTTTTCCTGAAGTTATATGATTTGAACTCACACTCTCCATGTATTTACTCAATAACAGAATTAGTCAGCCTTCTGAAAGGCTCCATTTGGTCCTGGCCTACTGGTAGTCCCTCCTTTGTGAAATGATCTCTTGCCATGTCGCAAGCTTAATTTGGATTCTGAGGAGCATACAGCAGAACAGCAGAAGGGGTGGTCAGTCACTTCTGAGTGTCAGTTATAAACCACCAGAGTTTTGTTTTGTTTTGTTTTGTTTTTTTTTTTTTTGAGCTTCTCTCACTTTCTGATTACGTGCTGTGCGGGAAGCTACCTGTGTAGTGTGGACATCCTCAGAAGATCATAGAGATAGGCAACCATTGCTGCCAACCACCATGGAAGCAGAGTGTTCAACCCAAACCATGAAGTATCTGCAGCCTAGATGACGTCCTAACTGGGGTATGGTGAGAGGCTCTGAGTCAGAACCACATCACACGTTGCTCTCAAATCCCTGCATGCTGACACTGCGAGATCACCAATGTTTGTTGATGGAAGAAACATGGTTTTTATAGAGCAAGAGATCAGCCATGGGGGTCTTCTCAGGTGTCTTCCCTGACTACCCTACCTGAAACTGACTCGTCTTGCTTACTCCAAAAAATTAACCACAACTCTTTCTTCTGATGCCTTATTACCACCTAATGACTCTGAGGAGAGTGTGTTTGTTCTCTTTTGTTTCATGCCATATCGTCAGCACCCAGAGCAGTTCGTGGCACAAAGTGGGGAAATATTTGTAGGATGAATGAATGAATCAACATCCTGCTCCATAACCTGGCCTCTCAACAGTCTTGCTCTATCCCCACCTATCTCACAAACACAACAGTACCTGAGTACCTAAGGGTATCCACTGGAACACCTGGCTTTTATTCTTTTAATCTGAATGACCAATTTTAAGCCACACTTCTATCAGTACTTTTCCATTCTATGTAAGTCTTATTCTAGACGTGTAAAAAATGGAAGGAATTTGGGTTTGGGGAGTCTACTAGAACAAATAGATCTAAATTCTCATTCCAGATTTAGCTCTAATTCATCTGTGACTGTACAGAACAGTGTCTTCCATCTTAATTTTTCTCATCTCTTAAATTTCCATTTCCTCAAACATGTAGTCTTACTCAGTCTTGAGTTACTGTATAGAGAAAACAAACTCCTTTCACAGTTTCCTAGAACTTGGGCCTATTTCATCTATATTTACACTATAAATTTTGCTTAATAACTTCCTGATGATCTTAGGGAAAAAGAAAGCACAGAAGGGTTGTAATTGTCTGGTACTGTCCTTGGGGCTTAGAGTTGAAGGGGCCTTGGACCAAAGACTGGAAAGCTCACAAAGTTTGTTTTCAAGGCTTTTCGTTGACCACTACAATAGATTTTGTTAAGGAGACAAGGCCAGGGGGCACCTAACCAAGACTTTGATCTAAAATAATTGGTAATCTAATGAGGCTTTTTATATTTGGGGGATTATCCCACCCAACAAAGTCTTCTGTGGAAGGGGGCAGAGAAGAGGGTGATGCGATCGTCAAGTTCAAGGCATATTAGCAGCTCTGGAAGGAATTATTTAAAACATGAGACTCCTAGATTGCTTAATACCAGCTCTTCTTTGTCATATATTCTCTCTTCTAAGAAGTTTTGGTAATGTTTGGATCATTCCCTGCTTTGATAATATTTAGTTTATTTGTTTTAAATAATCTGCACATTTCATGTGTCTGCAAATGGCTGTTGTCAAGATTTTGTATTACTGGCCATCAGGCATTTTTTTTTTATGTTTTGATTGGATGTAAGAAAATGTTTACTCAAGCTGCTTGAGAGAATAGGGAGAAATCAGTGGCTAATAAGAGCAGGATATCAAAAGATAGAGAGAGCTTCAGGTATTATTTGATCTAGAACTTCATCACATATCCATATATCTCACTAATTTCCTCTGGGATTCATTTGGTTCTATATTCTTCTGTTTCAGCTTCCTCTTGAGATTTTTTCCCTTGTGATTGTAAACATGGCTGATTTGACTCAGGTTTCCCCTTCAGCAAACCATGCATCCAGAGGCAGGAAAAGTACCTACTCTCTTGGATTCCAAGAATGGATGTCAGGATCTGGAAAAACCTGGGCCACATGCTACTAAGAGCCTATTTTGTTGACCTCTAATTTCCTATTCTCCTCTTAATTAGGGATAGACTTTTCACTAGGCAGTTATATGCCTGAAAAGAGACTACATTATCTTGTCTGGCTGTTAGTATGGCCATGCAAATGAGTTACGTCTAATAGGAAGTGAGTTTTGTATGTGGTTTTGATATATGCTTCCAAAGTAAAGGAGAAGATATGGGGATGCTTTCTTAGTTATAAGCAATATTGAGTCTATGAAGATAAGACTGACACTTTAGATATGGAAGAACAATTTGATAGAAGGAATTCAGGTCCCTGATGACTCTGCAAAGCAGAGCCACAATACTAACTTGAGCTTTATATGATAGAGAAATAAGATTTGACCTTGTTTTATACCATTGTTAATTTTTGATCTCTCTTTCCTACCAAAACCTACATCTTTTCTTAAATCTTTACCTCCTCCTGAATTGTGACTCACTGGATGGAACGTGTAGATTGGTTCAGTGGAGACCACAGATTCCATTGCTGGAGTCTGAGATGGAGTCAGCTCCCAGAACCATGTGGCTCTCTGAAAGAAAATAGAAGGCGGTTGAGGAAGAATCAGGAAGAAGCATGGGAAGCCATCACCAATTATTCACTAATTGAACTTTTATCTGATCTTTCCTGGTTTTAATACCCTTGGCCAACTTTGCTTGCAACCATGGCTTGCTGTGGGACTAAGTAGCCCAAACAGACAAACAAAAACCTGGAGGTTGCCACAATATCTTAGAAAATGGCACAACTCAGATGATGATGTAGAGACTGTCATGAAGGGTACACTTCTCTTTTGGAATAATGAAGGGAGATTGAGATGCATGCCTTCTTTTGAATTTAGAATGTATTTTGTAGCTAGGGCTGTATTTTCTTCACAAAGGATATGCTCTTTACACATTTGTCACTTAAATGTATTTAACCACTTCAATTCTATGAACTAAACAGGTTCTGCAAAGTGAATCCCAAATGTGCCATTAACCAAGAAAAACAGAGACATGAAGCAGACTGTAAATCTATGGAAATAACTTACTAAAAGAGAATAAATTTTCCAAGTGGCGTGAAAGTATAAGTTTAGGACACATAGTTATATTTAACACATTTATGGAGAGAAACCAGAAACAGGAATACAAGAAATCTTATTTATAGATATCTTCCAAGTTCACCTGCTTGTATTTAAACTTTCATGGCTTGGTTGTTCATCTGGAGTTCAGGGGTGGGATATTTAACATGGTAAGAGTTTGTTCTAAACATACATTCTGGGGCAGGAGTGGGAAATGGTGCTGAAAGGCAGTTCACTTCCATGCTTGTTCTCAAATATCCTGAGATGATCCATCACACTGATTAGAGTTCAAATGCCACAAAACATATTGCTTACATTCAAACTTTTCCTTCTGTAGATCTCTAGGGTACCAAAGGCATTGCCCCTAGACTTCTTAAATAGTGTTAAAAGCCTATGTTTAATAGAGTTTTATAAATCTATATTAAAAGCACATGAAAGTCAAGAGATGAAGTCAACAAAAGGACTTTATGAGAGTGCTGCAGGGGACAGAGTTGTGACACAGTGGTTTAAGCTATTGCTTGAGATGCTGGCATCCCATGTCAGAGTGCTCGTTCAGGTCGTGGTGGCTCCAATTCTGATCCAGCTTCTTGCTAATGCTCCTTGGAAGGCAGCAGAATATGGCCCAAGTATTTGGGCCCCTGTTACCCATGTGGGCAATTGGGATGGCCCCTAGCTTCAGCCTGGCCCAGCCCTGTCTGCTCTGGGTATTTGGAGAGTGAACCAGTGGTTGGAAGACTACTATTTTTCTCTCTGTCTCCATGTCTCTCTCTCTCTCTCTGTCTCTCTCTCTATCACTCTGCCTTTTAAATAGGTAAATAACTAAATAAATCTTTTTTTTTTTTTTTGATAGGCAGAGTTAGACAGTGAGAGAGAGAGAGAGACAGAGAGAAAGGTCTTCCTTTTTCCATTGGTTCACCCCTCAAATGGCCGCTAGGGCCGGTGCACTGTGGCTGGCACGCTGCACTGATCCAAAGCCAGGAGCTAGGTGCTTCTCCTGGTCTCCCATGCGGGTGCAGGGCCCAAGCACCTGGGCCATCCTCCACTACACTCCCGGGTCACAGCAGAGAGCTGGACTGGAAGAGAAGCAACTGGGACAGAATCTGGTGCCTCAACCGGGACTAGAACCCGGGGTGCCAGCGCTGCAGGTGGAGGATTAGCCAAGTGAGCCACGGCGCCGGCCTATAAATAAATAAATCTTTAAAAAAGATGGATCAAAGACAATAGTATAAAAAGCCAGCAACAGATAACGAGGAGATTGTTATGAAGGTGCCAGTGTTTATATTTGCATGAGTTCCAGCTATGAGCATAGTTTCCATGAAATAATTTATAACATGTCACCTTAGACTGTATCACACATCAGTCAAAGCAGGGAGCTTTGCTCAGTGTCTCTCTTTCCATTGTTGTGTGTGAACAATGTGCTTCAAACACTGGTCTAAATGAAGTTTACTGCTGCTGTAGGCAGCAGCAATGGCTGCTGGGATATTTTACTAGAAAAAGGGGGAAAGAGTTCAACAGCCGAATGATTCCACTGCATTTGAATTCCTGGCTTGGATTAAACACCTACTTGTTGCCCGTTGACTTTGGATGCCTGTGGGTGTATTTGCCCGAGTTATTAATCTATGGGTATAGGTACTACACATCTTTAATGACTTGCTGGGATCATGTGGTGAAAGTGATAGCTTCGTTTGGACTGAGCTGACAGCCACATGTGTGCAGCTCTCAGCTCTGCTGGTTTTTGCAGACTATAAGGAACAACCTGTAGTCTTGTTTAGGCTGCTTGCTGAGAGCAAAGTTCATTCCAAGTGTTCCTGGAAAATCAAATAGAGATTTGATTTGTTGTAGTGAATTTGTGCCAGGCATACAACGAGACCACTTAAGCAGCTAACTCCTTCAATCTGAGCCTGCTTGGAGAATCCTGGTGGGACCTTTTGGTTCGCAATCACATGGAAAAATGTTGCCACCTCCTTTACAGAGATTCCAAGGTTGATGTCTAGCCATGATCTGGGCGTCCAGAGGTGGTTATTAAGGGACAGCCTCACATGCTGGAAGGGACTGGGATGAGATGAGGGGAAGAGGAGTCACAGACTTCATCAGTCTAAGGCTTTGGGCACAAACTACAACCCCTGATTTATAATGGAACTAAAATTAATGCTGAAATGGTCCTCATATCTGTAAAACTCTTGACTTTGATGGAGTGAGTTGGCACTTGGAACAAGTCCCTGCCCCCTGAGTTATTGCTCATTCCATTGAATTAGCACTGCAGGAAAACAATCTTTTGGTGTTGGTGGGAAATGTGGCAGTGTCTACTTGGAAGGCCATGGAGGTCAGGGTCGTACACTGAACTCCCTTCCAAAGATGTGGTCCTCTGAAGCTGGGGTCTCTGAATTCCTTTGATCTTTAGAATCACCGGGAGAACCTGAGATGTACTGATTCCTTGACTCCCCACTAGATTTCATTAGTGGGGACTCTGGTATTCGACTTTGAGATGATAGCTTTGAAGAACTTTCCGTAGGGGATTCTGGGGTTGGAAGACACAAGCATATATCTGGAGATAATGTGGGGACTTTGGATGAGACTGTATAGGGTCATTTTCTGTTGCGGTATGTGAGCCTAGATTATTAAACTAACTTCCATGTGCTTTAGTGCTGTTATCTCATACATTAGGGAAGTCATTGTCCCTCCTGATTGCCTGTGAGTGAGGATTTATGTTGGGAAATGCCCAGCATAACACCTGGCACACAATAATACCCTGTGTAAGTTAGCTATTAGCTTTCAGGGTGGTGTGAGACCTTAGAAACCAGATCTGTCCACACCTTCCCTTTTCATCAAAGTCAAAACAGGACACAGTGGTCATAGCTGAGAGTAATTGTTTACTGTGTTCCAGACAGCATGGAGTTCATCCATTTGTTACCGCATCTTGTCATCACAACTACTCCCCAAAGTAGGCAGTAGTATTATCTCTGCTGTTGAAAAGGTATCTGATATACAGAAAAGTGGAGCAGTGTGCTCAGAGTTCCATTTCTAACAGCTTGTCAGTGACAGTGCTAGCATTTGGATGGACACTGGTCTGCCTCCAAAGCCCCTGTGTCTAGTAGGTGCTAAATTTGTATCCCTTCCCTAGGCCTTTCCTCTAAAGGAAGAATTTCTAGACTTTGTAAAACCCAACTTCCATCAATGATTTTTCCCATTTCCTTTGTCTGCACCACCCGAGAGTTTGCTGTTTTGTGTGTAGAGGTATATGGTATGCTTTCTCAAATATGCATCTCCTTTCCAGCCACCAAGAACCACTGTCCTTGAACATGATTTGTCTGTTTCACATGACTGGGCCCTTAGGTAACCCCATTCCTCTTATTGGCCTTCTGTATAAAGACTATGAACATCTTAAAGATGATGATGCTTTATGGTTCTGTTAGCCTCTGTCAGGGCCCCGCCCACTGCTTGTGACACAGGAAGTGGCAAACACTCATGGAGCTCTGTGTTGAAAACAAACTGACCAGGTTTGGGTTCAGAAGGCATTTTCTCCCTGAACTTTCTTTATTGGGCCTGTAGAATGTTCCTTAATTTGAAAGGTTTCACATTTTCTTGTCGTTAGCTCTCTCCATGTTGGGGAGCCTTCAAAATGCAAGTAGTCAGATATAGCTGGGATGAAATTCCCTTGCTCACCGATTTGATCTGCCTTTCCCGCATCTTGTTCTTTTGTTATTGATCTTGTACATCATTGTTTTACCTTCACACATTATCTCCTGCTGCGTCTGGTTAGCGGTCACATGGACTTTGCAGACCCACAGTACTCTGTGTTTTCCTTCTTGGCACTCATCACAATTGTTAAAAGTATGTTTATCTGTGTGTTTACTTGGCAGATGCTTCTCCACTGCCCCAACCTTCATGTTTCCTCTGTGCATTACAGTATCTCCAGTACCTATCAGAGTATCTAGCAAATGACAGGTGCTCATTTAATACAAATGATCTCCAAAGAGTGCATACAAATTGCATATTATTAAAAAAAAACTGTTCATGCATTTCCAAATTTTTTGCATCAGAATAAAAATATTCTTTCTAAATTTTAAAATGTAATAGAGATAGAGACAGAGACAGGAGAGAGAGGGCTAACATCTTCTGATTCACTCCCCCAAAACCCACAGCTATATTGAATCTGGGAGCTGGGAACTCAATCTGGGCCTCTTATGAGAGTGTTAGGAATGCAATTAGCAATTAGTAGGCCAATGGTGTTAGAAGCCAGAACAGGTATCAAACCCAAATACTTCAGTATGAGATACAAGCATTTTCACCAGCATCTTAATAACTCAGCTAAAAGTCTACCCCATAAACTTAGATTTTACTTCAATTTTCCAGAGACTTTTTGAAGTACCCACAAATCTGGTGAGTGAATGAATGGATTTATTGTTCTTATATTTGTGGAGAGGAAGCACAGAGAGAAATACAACTCAAGTTAGCTTGATCATGAAAAGAGAATTATTGACTACTCTAATTGAAAATTCAGGTTGTAGATTCACAAATAGAGGCAGGAATGACTGAATCTGAATATTCAAATACTGAGGGTTG
Source organism: Oryctolagus cuniculus (assembly GCF_051225735.1). Classification (NCBI taxonomy): domain Eukaryota; kingdom Metazoa; phylum Chordata; class Mammalia; order Lagomorpha; family Leporidae; genus Oryctolagus; species Oryctolagus cuniculus. The sequence goes on from NC_142876.1 coordinate 85,671,632, forward strand.
GAATCTGCTTTTCACCACCTTTCAGTTTGTTTTTCTCTGTTGTCTGCATATTGGGCATTTGGTCACCTTATGGTAAATACATTGACACAAGCTGCAGGATGACATTCTCACAGTTTATTCACCTGAGTGTAAATGAGCTATTCTTTTCTATTCTCCTTTTGGAAGTCTTAGACTTGAATATCATTGGTCCAACTTTGACAATATGACATATTGATCTTAAATCAATCATGTTCAAAAGGAAGGATTATGTACTTTATGTTTGAGTCATGCCTGTGCAAGGATCAGTGGTAAATGTTACTATATCCACCAGAACAGTGTTGTCTGAGAGGGAAGCAGGAGTTGGCTCACTCCCCAGTGGCATTCTGGCCAGTGTTATATGCTGTTTCTGGAATGAAGAAGAAAGGATGCTGGATAGGTAAAACAGATTTACCCACTGTCATGTCAAAACATCTCTAGATCTAATAAGTATTCCCAAAGTCAGTGAGTACACAAACCCTTAGCAAGAAGGGCTCATAGACTGGTATAGCTGTGGCTCCTTAGACCACCAGTCAGGGTCCACAATGTTACACTCCAAGTCAAAGGCAAAACCGACCTCTGTCTGCTTAGTCTTCTCTTAATCACTGCCCATAGTGACTGAGGCTGAGTCAAGGCAAATCAGGAACCAGGAACTCAATCCAGCTGTCCACACAGATGGCAGGCACCCAAGTATTTGAGCCATTACCTGCTGCCTCCTGGGGTGCACATTAGGAGGAAGCTGGAATTGGAAGTGGAGCTGGAACTCAAACCCAGGCATTCTGATGTGGAATGTGCTCATCCCAAGGAGTCTTAGCCCCTGTGCTGAATGCCTGACTCAGGAATGGGCTTCTTTTTACCAATGTTGTGCTACAGAATCTCACAGTGTAGGGGTGAAAATAAGAGAGCACATTCCTCCTCTATCTGGTCTCTGGATTGCCAGGAGCTGAATCTATGACTCCAGCTAAGCCAATCAGGCACTTTTTGCTGGACTTTTAAAGGATAAGGAAAATATTTGGAGAAATTTTCATGGCAATTGATGGCAATGTCATTGACAACAGTGGTGTTACAGGCGATGTTCTGAGCAGGCTATTTCTGAAGAGATTGGCTGTACTTTCTGCTTCCAGCAAACTGGCCCCCAGAGTCTTGCCATCCCCACATCCAGTTACCCATTGATTCTGATCCCTCTATCTCCTTCAAATAAACCTTCTTCTTAAAGGGTTGTTCAGTTGGTTTCTCTTGCTTGCAGTAATGTGTCCTAATGGAGGCACTCACTGAAAAATTTTTGCTTAACTGAATTTTGTATTTAAAGAATTCTAATTATAAATTCATTCCCCTTTAAAAAATTTCCAATATGAGATAAAACCACAGGTCTGGGAACCAGAAGAACTGAATTTAAATTCTCATCCTTTGGCCATTTACCAATGTGATTTCAAGTAAATTACTGAGTAGCTATCTCAGTTTCATCAGCCATAAAATGGGAATAGAAAAATTCTCTGCCTGTAGGGCTGTAGTGAGTGCCCATTACCATGTGCAGCAGAACAGTAGAGCTTGAGTACCCTATCAGTTCTAAGTATGAGATGTCACTGTACGGCCCATGCATGCATAAGTGGATGGTTTTGCTTTGATTCCTCAGTGCTATAACTTTGTCTTACCTCTATTCAGCACATGCTAATAAGTGGTATTGAGATTTGCAAATTCATTCTAGAGAAATTTATTAAATGCTCATTATGTGCCAAATATCATTTTAATTAGCATTTTATGAGAAATCTATCATTTGCCATCTATCTGTCATCTTCTTCCAGTTCTGTGGAATACACTACTAAGCTCTCTGCCTGCAGAAGGAAGTCACAGACTCATTCCAAGGTTCCTGCTTCTTTGGCCAAGAGTCATATTTTGCTCTTCAGCAACATCTGTGAGTCAAGGGCAGCCAGGAAGCAGCCTTTCTTTCAGACATTGTTCTTCTTTTCCCTAGAGAAAACAATTTCATCTGTGTAAGTGGCCTTCTTAGTGCTCTATTTTCCTCTGGTGCCTGCTGAATGTGTACATGAGGGTGAGGGAAGATGGGTGCAATTAGGGAATGTGAAGACTCTGATTGAGTAAGGATTGGCCGAACCAGGGAGGGGACAGATCCTTTCAAGCATCAACCCCAACTGGCACTGTTTTTGGGAAAGAAAAGAAAAGAAAAACCATATAACAGTGTCAAAAATACTTGGCAAACAGAAAAATAAAACCCAACCTGCTAGGCAAGATATCTTAAGAACTATTCTCAACAGATAGATTTTTAAAATTTCTTTTTTAACTGGCATACAATAATTGTGTATACGAGGCTGGCGCCGTGGCTCACTTGGTTAATCCTCTGCCTACGTCGCCAGCATCCCATATGAGCACCAGATTCTAGTCCCAATTGCTCCTCTTCCAGTCCAGCTCTCTACTGTGGCTTGGGAAGGCAATGGAAGGTGGCCTAAGTGTGTGGGTGCCTGCACCCATGTGGGAGACCAGGAAGAAGCACCTGGCTCCTGGCTTCGGGTAGGCGTAGCTCCGGCCATAGTGGCCATTTGCGGGGTAAGCCAACAGAGGGAAGACCTTTCTCTCTGTCTCTTTCTCTCTCACTGTCTAACTCTGTCAAATAAATAAAAAAAATTGTGCATATTAATGAAGCACAGTGTGGTAATTCAATACATGGATACAATGTGATGTAATGATCATCAGGGCTATTACCATTTCTATGTCCTTAAATGTTTATCATTTCTTTGTATTTGGTGCCTTTGGACACCTTTCTTTGAATTCTTCATAACATACACACTACATTGCTGTAAACTATGGTCACTTCGTTTATTATGAACACTAGAATGCATCCCTCTTGTCTAACTGTATTTTGGTATCTATTATCCTGCCTCTGTCTATCCTGCTCTCCCTGTTCTACCCTCCAATGACCTTTACTATTTGTCTGCTTTTATGAGATCAACTTGTTTAACCTCCATATACAATTGAAAAGATGCAGAGTTTGTCTTTCTGTGCCATCCTTATCAACTAATGAAATATTTATTTATTTTTATTTAGCAAATATAAATTTCCAAAGTACAGTTTATGGATTACAATGGCTCCCCCCCCATAATTTCCCTCCCACTCGCACCCCTCCCATCTCCCGCTCCCTCTCCCATTCCATTCACATCAAGATTCATTTTCAATTATCTTTATATACAGAAGATTGATTTAGTATATATTAAGTACAGATTTCATCAGTTTGCACCCACACAGAAACACAAAGTGAAAAATACTGTTTCAGTACTAGTTATAGCATTACTTCACATTGGACAACACATTAAGGACAGATCCCACATGAGGAGTAAGTGCACAGTAACTCCTGTTGTTGACTTAACAATTTAACACTCTTGTTGATGGCGTCAGTAATCTCCCTAGGCTCTAGTCATGAGTTGCCAAGGCTATGGAAGCCTTTTGAGTTCGCCGACTTCGATCTTATTCCGACAGGGTCATAGTCAAAGTGGAAGTTCTCTCCTCCCTTCAGAGAAAGGTACCTCTTTCCTTGATGGCCCCATTCTTTCCTCTTGGATCTCACTCGCAGAGATCTCTCATTTAGGGTTTCTTTCTTTTTTTTTTTTTTCCAGAGTGTTTTGGCTTTCTGTCGCTCCCCGTCTTCATGGGGGAACGACACTAAACCCTGCCTAGGCTTCATATCCGAGTCACGGCACCATTACGTCGCTCCCCCTCTTCGTGGAGGAGCAACACAGGACCCTGCGCTGTTCTTTCGTCTGCTCGGCCCTCCCCGGGTTTGCTGCTGGTTCTTCCCGGGTTGGCTACTATCCCTTCCACCTCCGTGGAAGGGCAGTTCCCCCTGGCCGCATTCCCCACTTCCGCAGGGGAGCGGCACACCGCCGGCCGGCTCTCTTGGGGGCTGCACGGGTGTTCCTTCAGCTAGATGTTCCCCATAGATGTTCCTCGTAGATGTTCCTGGTGCATGCCGTCTCTCTCCTCCTTTATAGTCCTCCTCCGCCAATCCCAACTCGGCTGCCCACACGCCGAGCACGCCGCTCTCCTCCAATCAGGAGCGGCTCCTGCAGCTTGTCAAGTTGGTGAGAGGCAGCTGGGTAGAAGCTGTTCACCTCTCTCCCAGCGCCATATTGTGGGAGAGCAGATGCATAGAATAAGTCTTAATTCCAGTAACTTAGTCTAGTCCGAGCTGCTCCCCACAGAGGAGAGCAGATGCATAGAATAAGTCCTAATTCGAGTAACTTAGTCTAGTCCGGATTGCTCCCCACAGCTTTCCATGCCTAAAATACTCTCAAGGGCTCTTCAGCCAGATCCGAATGCCTTAAGGGCTGATTCTGAGGCCAGAATGAAATATTTTTTAAAAAGTTTATGGAATACTTCATCATCAAAATGTGGAAAAACGTAAGATCTTTACTTCAGTTAATGAGTATAATTCCCATGTCCTAAAATCAAGTTTCTCTGATACACACGGAGGCTTCCGTTGTGTGATCAAGTATCTAGAATTTCAGGGTGTGGTTATCATTAACAAGGATGACTGGGTAAGCTCCACAGGGGGATTTATCTGGAATGGGTTAAGGGTCACTTATTCTTGTAAGAGCCTAAATAGATCCCTTCTTTCCAAGTCAAAAATACACAGAGCTGGGAGAGTTCTTTGTCTGCCCTACTAGAACTATTAAATAATATAAACTCCAAGTGTTAATTTCTAACCAATTCTCCCAAATTTTGGTTGAGAACTAAGAGAAAGAGCCATTTTAATGCTAACTATTTATAATTCTTGAGAGAACACACAGAAGAAAAAGTTACTTTGCTGCATAATTATTTGTGGTGACTCAACGTTTCTGGAGTGCCCGCACTACTGCACACACGTAGGAATGAACAAAGAGTTCACATAGTGAAGAGTTCTTCTGTCTTTGTTCTGTAAAGGTGATTGTTTTATGTGCAGTGAGTCAGCCTATGCTGGAATTACCTTTGGCTTACTGCTTAAAAGCAAGCCCTTGCAAAATGTGACACCGGAACTGTGGCTTCACACAATGTGGAGATCATCAATTTCAACTTTTCCCCATTTTTCCAGAAACTATAAACTAGACAGACTAACTGAATACTAGCAATCATGACAAATGGCATCTTAGAACTCAAGACTTTAGAATTTTAAAATTCTTCTCCCTCTATATTGTCCCTCCATTGTTTATTTATTTATTTAATTTTTTAAATTTTTTTTTATTTAATGAGCATAAATTTCCAAAGTACAGCTTATGGACCACAATAGCCTCCTGCCCCCCGTATCTTCCCTCCCATCCACAACGCTCCCCTCTCCCACTCCCTCTCCCCTTCCCCTTCACATCACGATTAATTTTCAATTATCTTTATATACAGAAGATCAATTTAGCGTATGTTAAGTAAAGATTTCCACATTTTGCTCCCACACAGAAACACAAAGTGTAAAATACTATTTGAGTACTAGTTATAGCATTGATTAAACACCTAAGAGTAATTGTGTATTAATTAGAGTTCAACCAATAGTTTAAGTAGAATATAAAATGCATCTTTTGTATTGTTGTGGCTTCCCCCCGACCTCCCTCCCTCCCGTGGACCTCCCCTCACCCACTTCCTCTCCCATCCCGCCCTTCATCATGTTTCATTTTCAATTACCTTCATATACTGAAGATCAACTTAGTATATACTAAGCAGGGATTTCAACAGGTTGCACTCACACAACCGAACCAGGTATAGGGTATTGTTTGACTAGTAATGTTGTTTTTGAGTTTCATAGATAAACATATTAAGGACAGAGATCCTGCGTGGGGAGCATGAACCCAGTGACTCCTGTTGTTGATTTAACAATTGGCACTCTTATTTATGACATCAGCAATCCCCCAAGGCTCTTGCCATGAGCTGTCTAGGCTATGGAAGCCCCTTGAGTTCACCAGCTCTGAATTTGTTTAGTCCAGGCCATATCACAGTGGAGGTTCCTTCCTCCCTTCAGAGAAAGGCGCCTCTCTCCTTGATGGCCTGATCCTTCTGCTGGGGTCTTGTTCACCAGGATCCTTCATTTAGATTGTTTTTTGCCACCGTGTCATGGCTTTCCATGCCTGCGAGACTCTCATGGCCTCCATTGTTTTAAAACAGGAAAGTTTAAAGATGGAGCACAGATTAGATGCCAGATTCCAGTGGAAATATAAATCTATGAAGTACATTGTTGTACCCCCTTTATCATGGTTTATCTTTTGTATATAATGGACTGCTTTCTAAAACAATGCAGACAGGAGGGAGAGAGAAGCAAATATCATTTTCTATAAAAATACCCTTGGCAAACAGAGAAGAGAAGCCCAAAAAGTATGAGAGTCTTGGCTTCCTCAAAGAGGCTCAGTGGGCTTGATGACCTTGATGTTCATGCTATAGTTGTTATGGCAACAGGAAAGTGAAATTATGGTTGCTAAGGGACACTGAACTGAAGCAATCTCCATCACTTACTGGTCACTTCACTCTGGAACTCAGAAATCCACCCAAAGCAAGGATGAGTCAGCAGAACAGAATCTGAAGATTGAGCTAAAATCAGGCTGTGTTTAATGGGATGTGTTCTTGAAGAAACTCCCAAAGTTTTGAGACCTCTAAGACAATTGTTTTTAAAAGTCTTAAATGACTTAAGTGTGGTGACAGTATCCTAAATGGCAGGAATGCTCCGGTCACCACATCTGTAAGTCTCCCCAGGTACTACAACACCCTTCATTTATAAATGGTTGGCTTTTGAAGCAGGTAATATATTCACAGTAAATCTTTGGCTTCGGAAAGGTCACCATTGTTAGGAAAAAGGTGATCCCTGAAAATGACTAATGAGTCATTGAGTGGGCATTTCCCTGTGCCAGCCTGGGATGATAGTCAGTGACACCAGTGTCCATTTTCCTGAGCAATAATCCTCACCCCTCAAATTTGTCAAAATCCATGGAATGCAAAGAAGGCTTTGCTGACCAAATAGTACTAGGGAAAACATGAGTGCCAGTTGCCTATGGCAGATGAATCGCCTGTGCATTTCAGTGCTTAGGATGGAGATCAAATGCACTTATGTGCATAGTTATCTCCTTACGACGCACACTAAGCACTCATAAATGTTTGTTAACTGTTGGGTGGATTACAGACAGAGGCAGACTACTGAATACATGCCTCCTGTGGATGAGTTTTTTTGAGTTAGCTGTGGTGTGCTGAGGTATCAAAAATAGTTCCTATCATTGAAACTTTCCTCCCTTACTTTCTTCCTCCTGTTCTTATTTTTTCTTTCCTCAAGTAGTCTCTAAACATATTCTGTGTGCCAGGTAACCTGAGAGGTGCTAAGAGTGCAGAAACAAATAAGGGTATCTTCTTAACCTTCAAGAAGTAATTCCCAGTGGGGTTATGGACTGGTGAACAGTGTGATACAGTGTGCTAAATATTATGGAGGTGTGGAAGATGTGGTAGGAATAGAGGGAAGTCACAGCTACCCAGGGGTGTCAGGTTAGCTTTCAGAGATGCGTTTTCATGTAGTATACTTAACCCCAAGTGTATGTGTGCATGCATAGCCCTTTTCTCTCCTGAGTGATCTTGTGTGTGCAGTTTCAGTGACCTCTGACAGTGGGCTTCATGGGGAAGGGGATGCCCAGACTGCGGAAGAAGTATAAGAGATTTATTGAGGGTAAAGCCTGCAAAAGATAAAGAGGAAGAGAGTAGGAGCAGGCAGGGCAGGCCTTCAGATCATGGCATGGGCATGGTTTACCATCTCTGAAAGAAAAGAGGCAAGGCAGGAGGAGCCTTAGACTGCAGGACACAGCCTGAAGGGACACTGTTCCAAAGGTTGCCTGTAAAGGCATCTGTTGGCAAGTCTTGTGCCAGCACTGTGCTCTGTCATTTCCTGGAGTATGTCTGGGGCTGGTAAGCTTTGTTGAAAACTAATGCAGATTCTGAAGACAACCACAGTAGAGATTGACAACTGCCTGCATCCCCTGAATGAGTCTCTCTTTTAATAAAAAACATGTAACATGACAGGTACCATCCTAACTGTTTTTCAAGTGTGCAGTACGGTGTGCACTGTTTACATTGTAGTCTAATAGGTCTCTAGAATTCTGCATCTTGCTAAAATGAAACTCTATAGCTACTGAACAAAGGCTTTCCATTGCTCTTGGTACCATCATTCTCCTTTCTATTTCTAAGACTTTATGGTCTTACCAGGCAGTCTTTGTCTTTCTGTGATTACCTTATTTCACCTTGCATAATGTCAAGTTTCATTAGTGCTTTAGTACATGGCAGAATTTTCTTCATTTTTAAGGCTGAATAATATTCAACTGTGTATATGAACCACATTTTAATTTTTCAAATTGTTTGAGAAACACACACAAACACAGATTGAGGGAGAGTTCCCATCTGCTGGTGTGTTCTCCAAATGTCCAGAACCACCAGAGCAAAGCCAGCAGGTGGGAATGTAATCCAGGTTGCTGATGTGGGTTTCAGGGAGCCAAGTGATTAAGCCATCACTTGCTGCCTCCCAAGGTTTGTGCTAGCAGGAAGCTGGGATTGGGAGTGAATCATGCACTTGAACTCAGGCACGCCTGTATATCATGTGAGAATCTTATGTAGTATCTTAATTGCCAGGCCAAACAACTGTCCCTACCATATTTTTTTTATTCATTCATCTATTATTGGACATCTTTGGATGCTTCCACCTCTTGACTGTTGTGCACAATGCTGCTGGAATATCAGAGTGCAGATATCTCTTTGAGATGCTTACATCTGTCTGGTGCTGCCCCATGGCTGTGGCATTGTTAAGAGTCCAAGTTTCTTTTTGAATGAATTGTCATAATGTGTAAATAAAGTTGTCCATCTTTAAGATGTTTGAGAAGGCCAGATGATTGAGACAATTCAGTCATTTAACATCTAGAATTATCCTACTAGCTCCATTTGGGCTGCCTCTTTGAGAAGTTGTCTCTGTGTAAAGAAGTAAAACCTTGTAGTCATAATTGCATTGCCTCACTATACTCCTCTGTGGCTCTAGCAGGCTAGATGAGGGTAGATACCTGAGCAAGGCAAATCATCCCTGGTTGGTCTCAGCCAATCAGGTGTTCTGACCTGGGAGTTTGGAAGTAGAACGCAGGGATGTTGTTAGCTAGCTGGTGGGTAGTCTTTGGGTTCTGCTTCTCAAGAGTTCCAAGAATCCTTAAGATACTCCAGAATTATTAAAATAGGTTTTCTCTTACTTACTGCAGGCTGGGTGGATTTCCCTTTCTCGCAATCAAATGACTTTTTGAAAATGAAACTAGCATTAATCTCATATTTTTTTTTGTGGACACCCCAGTGTTTTTATCAGGAGTTTAAGAAAAAGCCTGATTATGAAATGACACAGCACATTTGTGGACTAGAGGGCAATATTTAGGTTCCAGATTTATAAAAAAATCTGAATTTTAGTCCCTACTTTGCTATTTTTTGACTGTGTGACTTTGGGTAATCAGTTATTCTCTGACATTACCACATTCTTAAAGTGAGAGTTGCTCCCATTTTAAAATACTGTTTTGGTAACGTGTACAATGCCGTACCTATAAACAGACTGTGAAGGTCTGAAGGAATACTAGACATACTGGTGTGGGTCAATTTGGAGATGCATGGTTGGGTGAAAAATAAAAATTCTGGTACTTCCACCAATCCGTGCTCTGCTACCCACACGCTGAGTGCGCTGCTCTCCTCCAATCAAGATCAGCTCCTGCAGCTCAGTCAATCAAATTGGCGAGAGGCAGCTGCGTAGAAGCTCCCTTCTCAGCGCCATATTGTGGGAGAGCAGATGCATAGAATAAGTCTTAATTCCAGTAACTTAGTCTAGTCCGAGTTGCTCCCCACACTTGTATGTGATCAACACTGAACATTTTTAACAACTGTGTTGAAGCCCATTGTCTGTCTGTCTGTCTCTCTCCCTTTTTCTTTTTAAAAAGGTTTATTTATTTATTTGAAAGTCAGAGTTACACATAGAAGGAGAGGGAGAGAGGGAGAGAGAGAGAGAGAGAGAGATATTTTCCGTGCGCTGGTTTACTTCCCAAATAGCCACAATGGCTGGAGCTGTGCCAATCTGAAGCCAGGAGCCAGTGCTTCTGGATCTCCCATGCGGGTACAGGGGCCCAAGGCCTTGGACCATTTTCCGCTGCTTTCCTAGGCCACGGCAGAGAGCTGCATTGGAAGAGGAGCAGCTGGGGATTGAACCAGCGCCCATATAGCATGCTGGCACTGTAGGCCGGGGCTTTAATCCCCAGAACCACAATACCAGCCAACCTCCTCTTTTTTTTAAAGAATGACTTATTTATTTGTCAGGAAGAGTTACAGAGTGGCAGAGAGAGAGAAAGAGAGAGAGAGAGAGATCCTTCATCCATTGGTTAATTCCCCAAATGACAGTCGTCGGAGTTGGGCCAATCTGTACCAGCAGCCAGGAGCCTCTTCTGGATCCCCGACATGGGTGCAGAGGCCCAAGGACTTGGGCCATCTTCTGCTTTCCTGAGTGCATTAGCAGGGAGCTAGTGGAGCAGCTGGAACTTGAACTGGTGCCCATATGGGATGCTGGCACTGTAGGCAGCAGTTTTACCCACTACACCATAGCACAAGCCCCTGTCCATCTCTTTGGATGCCATAGACCCAGAAGAAGCTCTTGGCTCCTGGCTCCTGGCTTTGGATTGGTGCAGCTCTGGCCTTTGTGGCCATTTGGGGAGTGAACCAGTGGATCAAAGACCTCTCTCTCTTTCTCACTGCTTCTACCTCTCTGTAACTCTGCCTTTCAAATAAATAAATAAATAAATAAAAGAATGTGATGGAAGAGAGATGAATAAACTGAATAAGATATTTAACCTATGCAAGACTGGACTCCCTATCTGTAACATGGGAATGACGATGTCTATCTACTCTTTCTTCATGGTAATTTTGTGATATCAAACTGCTGAAAGTATGTTAAAGCAGTTAGAACTATCCAAGTGATGGATTGATTTTATAAATAAGAGAAGGCAGAATTTAGTCTGTCAGAGAGAGAGAAGGAATTCTAGCAAGGAAGAAGAATATGAGGACAGATACCAGTAAAATCATATGTATGCATGGTTTTTTTTTTTTTTTTTCCAGACAGAGTTAGATAGTGAGAGAAAGAGAGAGAAACAGAGAGAAAGGTCTTCCTTCCATTGGTTCACATTCACCCCCCAAATGGCCGCTACGGCCAGCACGCCATGCCAATCTGAAGCCAGGAGCCAGGTGCTTCCTCCTGGTCTCCCATGCGGGTGCAGGGCCCAAGCACTTGGACCATCCTCCACTGCCTTCCAGGGCCACAGCAGAGACCTGGACTGGAAGAAGAGCAGCCGGGACAGAATCAGGTGCCCTGACTGGGACTAGAACCCAGGGTGCCGGCACCACAGGCAGAGGATTAGCCTAGTGAGCCGTGGTGCTGGCCTGCATGTATATTTTATATTTATACACACACATAGACATATGCATACATACAAGTGTATATGTGCATAATCTCTATCTCTACCACTGTCTTTCCATTACTTCTCTCTCTCTCTCTCTCTCTCTCTATATATATATATATATACACACACACACACACACACAGGCACACACACATACATATATACATATATATGATATAGAACTGTATCAGTACAATAGAGAAGGGAGTGAACTGGGGAGAATGAGGAGGGATGGTGTAAATGAGAGTAAGGAAATGGCCAGACTTAATCGACATTTTCAAGACTTTTCAAAGTGTAAATTGACACTATTTGTTGACAGCAGCCTCTGTTCTCCAACAGTGAGAACATGCTTGTGTAGAGCATGAATGTCATTTTATTTGCTGGCCTGGGATCCAGGCCTTGTCTTCTTTATGGTAGATTTCTATCATATGTAATTCTCTTTGGAGAATAGAGGGAGGCTGTTGGGAAGCAGTACTGGGCAGGGAGTGATTCTGAACGGAAATGGAGTTTATAGAGACCTCAGCCATCTGCCCAAGCAGCTCTGAGTGTGGTTGGCCCTCCAGGGATGACCCAAATTGAGGCTCAGGGGCAGGCCTTCGTATTCTCGTATCAAGCAGGCACTGAATGCAGGCTGTCCCCAGTACCGACCGTAATCCTGGGTGAGGCAGCTCCACCCAAGCAGTGAGGAACAGTTCCTGGGAGGCATCCCTCTGTGACCCCTCAGCAGGGGGAATGAGGCTTGGATCCTGATGAATCTGACAGTGAACCACAGCACTGCCTACAGAGGGCGTCTCCTCTCTTTCAAGTGCCGTGGGGCCAACCTCTTCCCATCTTGTTCTCTCCCCAAGGAGATTAATTCCTTAGTGAATGACATGTAGAATCCAATAACACCGACTTGGGTTGGTAGTAGCAGTGGAAGGTATGGTTACCTTTTGAGGTTTGAAGCAGTATTAACACCAAAATGTCCCCAATGTAGTTTTTCAGTGCTCTCTGTTACCTTAATATTTTCCCTGTTCTTGAATCTCTCACTGATTCTTTGAGTTTCTAATTGCCTCCTGATAAACTCTATGTAGTCTCTAGACATTGAGAACTGGCTTTGATTTCTTGGAGGCAGGAACCTGAGGAGGAAAGAAATAAATGGCAAAAGAGAAAGCGGAAAGAAGAAAAGCTAAATGCTAGAATAATGATCATTATCTATACTTAAGTATAAACAGAGAGTCTTTTTATTGGGATATGACAGTGATAATAATCCTATATTATTTCCCCTAGACTTGACTTTTTTAACTCCGGAGAAGTGTGAAAACAATGAGATGAGATTGTGTTTTTTAAAAATACATTTAAAAACAACTGTACAAAATGAACAATTTGAGGGACTGTGTTTGGCAGAGAAGCAGTATATATCTTTTATGTCATATTCTGAAGTATGTTTGCAAGAATGAGTGACTTTGCAGGAGGTGGATTTCACTTCTCTGAGTGGGTTGTTAGAAGAAAAATGGGGAACTACCACTGAGCATGTTGAAATCATTTCCAGGACCAAGATGGGTGACATCAAGTTACAAATGAGAAAAATTCGTTAATATGATAGCAGTTCCATTGAGGCCTATTTGGAGGGCTGCATGCAGAAAAAGAGGTGAGATGGAGATGCCACTTGCTCTTGCTGCAGATACCTGGACACACCAGTCCCTGGAAGTATTGGCAGGAAGTAGAACAGGATAGTGAGACATGGGAATGCTAACTTAAATATGAATGGCCTCCTGTTTATGAGGTTGAAATCTTTTGTGGCTTAATAAATCTTGGATTAATGGTAAGATCTCCAGTGGGGGAATCAAAGTTTTCATCCAATCTACATACGTGTAGATAGAGTACTCCCAGGGTTAGGTCATTAAAACTCTGTCAGAATGTACTTAGTAAAGCAAGCAGTACAAAATGTGAGGTTAAATTGCCTTGCTTTGTTGACAGGATGGAAGGCAAATCAATTCAAGTGGTTTCCTGCTATCCTTTCTAGAGTGTGCCTGCTGATGGTGGAAATGGATCCCAGCAGGAGCAGGTCTCTGAACATTTAATCTCTCATGGATACCGTAGCAGATTGACAGGCTTGAGAAAGCCAGAGTAAAAATGGGGGTTCCTGTTCGTTGGTCTCTTGAAACAAGGGAACAATGAAGAAATCTTAGAGGGTGGTATCAGGCTTTCTGTTGGGAAGAGGTGATGTTGCAAAGTGTGGGGTTTCAGTGAAGGAAAGGCATTTTCTTTGGATAAAATAGTCAGAAAAAACTCATTGAAGAGATCAGTTTTATAGTGAGACCAGTACATCAGAAGAATCCACCTATAAAAGGAGGTCGGGGTGAGGCTGGGGGAGTAGGAAGAAGTAGATCAGAATGAAGAAACAGCATTGCAAACACTCTGAGGGAAGAATGAGGGTGGTCCATTTGAGGAACTGAAAGGTGGCCATTGTTACTGGAACTACTGAGTGGGAATTGCTGGGGAGAACAAATAGGGAGATTGGGCACTCAGACAGGATTGGTGAGGCAAGTAGCGATCCATTTTGTTTGACAAGCCGGACCATGGTATGATGCTTAGATTGTGTTTGACATATAACAGGGAACCACTGAGAAGGACTGACATGATCATATATTTGTATTGGTAATAGACCAGTGGAGCTTCTACCAGGAAAATGGATCAGAGGAAAGCAAAAGTGGAATCAGATAAATGTGTAAGGGGACAATTACATTGGTCCAGGGAGGTGTGACAGTGGCTTGCTGTATGGTCCTTATGCATTGGAGGTTGAGAGGCTGATGGGTTAAGGGTATAATTAGGAGTCAGGAAAAAAGAGAATGTAGTGCTGGATTGTCTGGTGAAGAGGGATCATTAGAATGTGAGGAATCTAGGATAACACCCAAGTTTCTGTCTTGAGCTGCTGCTACTGATGGGTGGTGGAATTGTTTTCCTGGCTTGAATTCAAGACTTTGGTTCAATTTTACTCTGTAATTTCATTCCCTTCAGCTCTTGCTAAGTCAAGGTCTCAGTTACTGCCTTTGCTCATCATCATGCCTGCTTAGTGTCCAGGGGAAAAATCAGCTCCTCTCCAGAGCAAGTTGTGCCTCTTGTCAGTAGAATTGAAAAATGGAGTTCCTTTCGGTTATCAGCACCACATGACTTCCCTCTATCTCGCATGCAATGCTGGATCTTCGAATGATTTAGAATCAGCTCTTCCTACTCAGCCCTAATATGAATGCATTGCCTGTTGATTATCTCAGATACAACTTATTACCCTGAATTTAAGGCTGTTTCAGAGCCATTTCAATTAATGTGGCCATGAGTGTGCGAATTAGAATGACCAAGCACGGCCAGGATTTAATTGATTTAATTTGCATATCTCATTCTGAAAGAATTATATGTTGTAAATTCACCCGCTGGCAGGACCTGACCACTGCCACCTCCTTTGTGAATACAAAATTAACTTCCCTGAAGGTTTCCCAACCCTGGTTACCTTTAGATCACTTAAGACTCATAGTGTTTGTTTGATGTGCTTGGAGGAGGGTACTGAACCCTCTCGGGGAATGAAGGCGAGCTTGGGGGAAGCCTGTGAATATGATCAGACTGCTTATAAGAGGAGTAAGCACCTTTGAAATTTTGTGCCATCTCCAGAGGGTTTTTGGGGGGCTCCTGCCCTGGGAGCTAAAGTTAGAACAGTTGCTTCTTTGTTAGAGAGTATAATGGAAAAAGAATTACTGTAATTTTGCATGCCAAAATAATATCTCCCAGAAATCTTCCTAGATATTGTTGACAGTTTTATGATAAGAGAACGTGTAGAAGATGACCTGCTATATTTCATGTGTACATGTGTATGTTAAATGTACTATACATTAACTATACAAAAATAGATACATAGAGGGTAGTCACCCAGTATGTACCAATACAACTGATGAAGTATTGAAAAAGTTCCATTGTACCTGGTAAATAGCCACTGCCCCAAAGTGTTCCTCTTGCAACCTGCTTCCTATTTTGATTCTCACCTTGATCTAGCAGCTGAAGTGGAAACACTTGGACCCTAGAAGGTATCTCCAAGTCTCAGCTCCAATTCTACAGCTAGAGAACTTTCTGGTGGGTTTGTGAATTTATAAGTTGTTAACTGTTTGAATACCACATCTGTGTATGTATGTAAATGTTTCAGGTCTGACCACATATTGAAAATTTTTTTAATCCATTCATTCTCTCAACAAATTCTGAATAAGTACTTTAATGCAAGCTACGGGTTCAATTCTAGGAAGTATGACTTAGAGTGAGATAATCGTTTGTTGAAGAGGTTGAGCCCAAGGAGTGGAGACTAGCACATAAATGTGTAAGTGCCATGAATCAGAGAAGCAAAGGGAATTATAGTATCCCTGGGGGCTCCTAATCCAGCCTAGGCTTAGGTGATAATGAGTAGTTATAAATAACCTCTTGGAGAAATAATAATTGAGCTGAGTCTTGCAGGGTGACTGAGGGTTAGCTTTATGAAGGTGTACAGGGTAAGAATGGTATCCTTTGGGTTTTACTGGCATGAAATGTCCAGAATGGTGGGAGGAGACAGCAGGGCCAGAACAGGGAAGACCTCGTGTGTGCAATGATTGTTATTTTGTCTGTAAAGCATTCCTTCTGCTAACAGAACTAACTCTCTCTCTCTCTCTCTCTGGATTACAGTAAACTTTCACTCTTAGACTAATAGCTTGGATGCAGTTGACTCCCATTTTCTTCTTCTTCTTCTTCTTTTTTTTTTCTTTTTTGAGAATGAGGATGTAATTGTGATCTGGATAAATATATCGTTTGTTGCCTTGAAACTGTTATTTGTTCAGTGATAGGCATAGAACCCAACGCTCTTCAGTAAGAGTGAGTAGTAAGATATTGGTTGGACCTATTGGAAATAGGATCCTTCTCTCTTTCTGCTGATATTGCTAAGCCTCTGGTGTCCAACTTGCCAGGGAGGAGAACTAGCTAACTACCAGCTGGGAAAGCAGATTTGAGACATAAGAGTGACAGATTTCCGGTAGATGTTGTGTGAACAGCTGGATTCCACCGTGCTGAAGCCCACAGAACCTTTGGCTTTGGTGGTTATTTGAATGCTTTTGGCAGAATTTGGCTCCTGAATCCATGCAGATGTTTGATCTCCACATCATAGGTTATGGGGATCACTAAGTGGTGCGAGAGTGGTAGAAACTTAATCCATTTATGGTGTCTAGGAGGTAGGTCTAGTGGGATGTCCTTAGCTCTTAGGGGTGTGCCCTTTGGTGGTGGGTCTCATAGGAGGGTTGCTTATAAAAGCTGAGTTGCACCTGATCCTGCATTCTACTTCGTGCTTTGCTGCATGATACCTCTTCTGCACATAACTGCACCAATTGCCATCCGCTGGCCTCACTGGACAGCTGAGCCAGTAGGTCCTGTGTGATCTTTAACTGTGAACTCTAACACTGTGAACTGAAGATAATCTCTTATTTTAAGCAAAATCAAGGTTTATACCTGGCATTTACAAGTGAAGGAGACTCAACTGGTCCCTCTTATATCCAGTGGAGTAAGGCCCCAGGACTCTTGGGAACAAGACAAACCAGACATGAATATAGGAGACTTCACCAAGGATGGAAATGCTAAAGAAATGGAGGAGAATCCAGGCCGATGCTTATACAAAGAGTTCTATCAAGTGAATATGATTTATCCTTTAAGCAACTCTGGAAGCAGAATCACCTCTGTATCATGACTCCAGCTACGTAGACTCCTGTTTCTGCTCAGGGAGGTCATTGTCAGTCTGTATTATCTGTTTCCCACTCTTTTGTTTGCTTAAGACCCTATTTTAAAATCAACACTTCAAAGAGATATGTTAGTGACTCATTTCCTTTAATATTCTTGGATATGTAGTAGTGGATTTTGATTTAGGATGTTTTATTGTAATACCCTCAACCTTCTTAAAATACTCTTTTCCTCCCTGACTAATGTGAATTGTCTGGGGAAATGCTTTATTTTGTTAATTGTACTTTGAGTCTAACGGTAAACAGTAACAATATCAATGACTTATCCCATCCCAAAGACTGTTATCTAAGCCGTTTGCAGCTGGCTTCTGAGATGGCAGCCATTTTCAACCTCATTTTAGAGATGAATAGACTGAGGTTAAGAAAGCCTACAATTTTCCAAACTCATACAACTAGTACATGACAGAGTTGGGGGAAAAGCTCACCTTTATTCTATTTTTTAGTGGGGGGAAAAGTATTTTTTCTATTACAGATCTCTGTATGGAAAGACTAACTTCCAAAGGCCTAAATTTTTCTATCCTCTGACATTCATTTTATGTGACTTTTAATTTGCTAGTCTTTTGACATGGTCTCATTGTGCTCTATATCAGCTTCCTGTCAATAACATACAGAGCCTCTCACTAACAACAAATAATAATTCATTTTTTTCTGTGCAACTGTGTTGACCAACCTCTCTGCCCTCCAACCTATTAAAAGTGATTGCCCTCTAGGGATCAGCTTGTGTGATTTCTGAAACACCACAACTGATATTTTATCCTTGTTTGCTTAATAAACACAGTGAACACCAAAGTCTTAGATATTTCGTGGAAACCTCTCTCTCTGATTTCTTAGCAATAATGAACCTATCTACCAGTGCAACAGCCTACAAGGACTCGATTTCTTGTAGAATGCGATGAAAAATTTTTTCTGTAAAGGGAAAAAAAAATCTGAGACTTCCCTTGATGCTTTTTCATCGTTTTTTTCACTGCTTAAATGGCATTAAGCTCTATGACTTGTCCCTCAGCGTCACAACAGAAGAATTTCTCTATTGACTGTTAAGAGATCCAGGTTTAGACCAGGTCTGATTTTCATTGTCTGCTCAAAGAGGGAAAGTTCCTTTACAGGAGAGATTCCTGCAGAAGGCCACATGGAACCATGCGAAAGATGTTCAAGTTTCTTATGTTTTAAATTTTAAATTTCTTTGTAAAACATGTTTGGGTCAAGCCTGCTATTTACTTTTATTTTATTCACTGAGAGGAAGTTGTTTCCATCTGAAACATAATTTCAGCACTGCTATCTAAAACCAAAATATGACCAAAAAAGTCCAAAAACTAAAAAAATACGAATAAAGCTCCCTGGGCAAATCATTCCAGAATTTCTCTGCCCATTAGCAGTCTGGAGAAAACAGCGGGGTTGTCTGTTGTGAGTCATTCCTAGGAGCTGCTGTGCTTAGGAGAACTGCCTGTCTCCTGTGGCAGAGAGAGCTCCTCTACCAGAGGACTGTCCTCATTGCTTTGTTTGCTTTCTTGGTCACTAAGTTCTGTGAAAAAATAGACTCATTCCTTTGTTGTGCCCATGCTGATTTCTACAATTTTGGTTAAAACTGTTAGAGCATTTGATACATTTAATTACATCTCTGTATAATATGATTTAGACTGGGTTTGAAAAGCTATCTCCGAAATTCAGAAAAGTAAAATTTCCCTGGATTGTGGAAGATTCTGTGATTTATAACAACTCCTCACTGGGTGATAATCAGAAAGCAGGATAAAATATTGTATATTTGAAAATCTCTTTTAAGAGTGTGTGGAACTAGGCCAGCGCCGCGGCTCACTAGGCTAATCCTCCGCCTAGCGGCGCCGGCACACCGGGTTCTAGTCCCGGTCGGGGCGCCGGATTCTGTCCCGGTTGCCCCTCTTCCAGGCCAGCCCTCTGCTGTGGCCAGGGAGTGCAGTGGAGGATGGCCCAGGTGCTTGGGCCCTGCACCCCATGGCAGACCAGGAAAAGCACCTGGCTTCTGGCTCCTGCCATCGGATCAGCGCGGTGCGCCAGCCGCAGCGCGCCGGCCGCGGCGGCCGTTGGAGGGTGAACCAACGGCAAAAGGAAGACCTTTCTCTCTGTCTCTCTCTCTCACTGTCCACTCTGCCTGTCAAAAAAAAATAAATAAATAAATAAATAAAATAATAAAAAAAAGAGTGTGTGGAACTAAGCAGGTTATGAAGTGTTATTGGGTCAAAACACAAGAAATCGAAGCACAGGAGAGGTGAAACCAATGTTTTTGGCTGTTTTAAGTCTGGGTGTGTTGCTGACTCTGGAAAAGGCAGCTGAGGGCTGAAGTTCAGGGCCCAGTAAAGATAGAGACCTAGTAAAAGCTCTGCATGTTGGGTTGGGAATGTGAAAGGCTGTTCCTTAATTAGGAAATGTGAAGCAGAAACAAAAACACCTGCCTTAGAGCCTACCACCCATCTTTGGTGTTTCCTGAGATAGGATGGAAGTGATTCTAGATTCCTAATGCCTCTAGTTACCTGATAAAAGTAAATGAAAAATCCTCTTTAGAGGAAGATAACCTGATTTGAGTTCTCAAATTATTTCTCCAAACACTTTCTCAACTGCTTTTATAGCCACAAATTTCACAGATAACCAGACCAACAGGAAGCTACATATGATTGAGTACAGACAAAATAGCAAAATCTGTCTTTCAAAATAAAAAGAAAAAAAATCCATGGGTAAAATGTTTGTTGAGTGACTAAACGAATGAATGAAGAATAGAAAATAGAATATATTAATACTCTTCAGGAATAGCAGTAGTTTAAAAAGAAGAGCCTGGAGAAGGCAATGCTTTATATTAATGGGAAGAACAAATAATGTCAATAATGGTGAAATTCTAGGCTATGCAAACCCCGGATGAGAGATGATTTAAAAACTGACTGTTATGATTGGGATAATAGTTTGGATGTTCCCCCAAAGTCCCGTATTTTAAAGACCAGATCCCCAGAGTCTGATATTAGTGAATTAAGGATGGAAATGAATCCAGTTATGTTGCATGAAGGTAGAACCTTGGAAAATACTTAAATTGGATTAGACTGTTGGAGATGAAGCCCCTGTGGCCCAGTTGCAGTGGCTGTACAAGGAGAGAGACGATGTACATGGGAGATGAGGACTGTACTCTCTGTCTCTGCTTCTTGACTGTCCACGTGATCCTTCCTCTGCTCTCATTCTGCCACCTCCCCTCTGATCAGACGCTAGACCGATGGGGCCACTCAATCTTGGGCTGTGAACCTCCAAAATTGTGAGCTGAAATAAACTACTTCATAAGTAGCTTGTTTCAGGTGTTTCTTATATGACAAAAAGCTTACTAATATACAATGTGTAAATTTCTGTTTTACAGAAAAGTTGAGTCAGCAGTACAAAGAACTGCCCCCAAGCTGTTTGAGAGTAAGTTACGTAGTACCCCAGCATCTCCAATAATTTAGAGTATTTTTATTTAAATAAGGATGTTTTCCTATATAATTAAAATACAAGCATTTTCATCAAATAATTGACCCTTAATCCATAGGCCCCAGATCAGGTTTCATCAGTTGTTCCAATAACATCCTTCATAGCAAAATGTTCCTATCCAGGATCACTATTTGCATTTGGTTGTCATGACTCCTTTGTTCTGGAAGAGTTCCTCAGTCTATTTTGGCTTTCATGATCTCAAGACACTTTTGATTGTTACAGTCTATTTATTTTGTATAGTTTCCCCTAATCTGTGTTTTCTGATATTTTCTCATTATTGAGTTCAATTTATGCATCATTGGCAGGAGTATTATAGACAGCTTGTTACTGGCTCCCATCACAGGTGCAGTCAGCTTTGGTTAGTGGCTTGAGTTGGTGCCTTGTATTTTCTCCACTGGAAGTTTTTTTGTTGGTTTCCCCTTTGTAATTAAGAAGTGTTTTTGTGTCGAGAAACTCTGAGGCTATATAATTATCCATTTCTTATTGAACTTTTAGTGGAGGAGATACTCGTGAGCAAAGGATTCTTTTTGGCATCCCTCATATGTACTTTCACCCTTAGATTCAACAACGGGACTCTTACCATGGGCCCTGAACTTGAAGTATTTCTCTCTCTCTCTCTCTCTACTGTCTCACTTTATCCCTCTCCCTCTCCTCCTCTCTCTCTGTCACACACACACACACACTTTTTTTTTTTTAAATAAGTTTTACTTATTTATTTGAAAGAGTTACATAGAGACAAGGAAAGACAGAAAAATCTTCCACTGGTTTTAGTCCCTAGATGGCTACAACAACCAGTGCTGGGCCACGCCAAAGGCAGGAGTCCCAGTACATTCTTTCGGGTCTCCCATGTGGATACAGGGGCACAGGTACTTGGGCCATCTTCTGCTGCTTTCCCAGGCACATTAGCAGGGAGCTGTATCAGAAGTGGAGCAGCCAAGACTTGAATGAGCACCCATATGGGATGCTGGTGCCGCAGGCAGAGTCTTAGCCTACTATGCCACAGCACAGGCTGCAGTAGGGATTTTTAATATATCCTTATACTTCTGCTGTGCCCCAGTGCCTTCCCCCTGCCCCAGCAATTTTTTTAAAGAGCACATAGGCATATCTGCTATTCATACGATTTATATCTAATGTTTAGCTCTAGCACAGGGAGAGTTGTAATCCTGAATATCCATTGCCACGATTTTAACATATCTCTTGGCCAAAGTCCTTGGAGCAAAAGGAGTCTGAATATATTGAGCTTTGTGGACTGTGCTGCTACTGGCATCAGAGAAGAACTCTGTTTCATAGTATAGAGGGTTGAAAATGCCAGAAGATGGAGGGAGACAAGGAAAATCATACCTTACCTAACACATATAATTCTCCATTTTATTTTTTTAACTTTTATTTAATGAATATAAACTTCCAGAGTACAGCTTATGGATTACAATGGCTCCCCCCCGCCCATAACTTCCCTCCCACCCGCAACCCTCCCCTTTCCCGCTCCCTCTCCCCTTCCATTCACATCAAGATTCATTTTCAATTCTCTTTATATACAGGAGATCAATTTAGTATATATTAAGTAAAGATTTCAACAGTTTGCTCCCACACAGAAACACAAAGTGAAAAATACTGTTTCAGTATTAGTTATAGCATTAAATCACACTGTACAGCACATTAAGGACAGAGATCCTACATGAGGAGTAAGTGCACAGTGACTCCTGTTGTTGACTTAACAAATTGATACTCTTGTTTATGGCATCAGTAATCACCTCAGGCACTTGTCATGAGTTGCCAAGGCTATGGAAGCCTTTTGAGTTCGCCGACTCTGATCATATTTAGACAAGGTCATAGTCAAAGTGGAAGTTCTCTCTTCCTTTCAGAGAAAGGTACCTCCTTCTTTGATGACCTGTTCTTTCTACTAGGATCTCACTTGCAGAGATCTTTCATTTAGGTCATTTTTTTTTTCCAGAGTGTCTTGGCTTTCCATGCCTGAAATATTCTCAAGGGCTTTTCAGCCAGATCCAAATGCCTTAAGGGCTGATTCTGAGGCCAGAGTGCTGTTTAGGACATGCACCATTCTATGAGTCTGCAGTGTATCCTGCTTCCCATGTTGAATCGTTCTCTCCCTTTTTGATTCTATCGGTTAGTATTAGCAGACACTAGTCTTGTTTATGTGATCCCTTTGACTCTTAGTCCTATCATTATGATCAATTGTGAACAGAAATTGATCACTTGGACTGGTGAGATGGCATTGGTACTTGCTCCCTTGATGGGATTGAATTGGAATCCCCTGGTTTGTTTCTAACTCTACCATTTGGGGCAAGTCAGCTTGAGCATATCCCAAATTGTACATCTCTTCCTTCTCTTATTCCCACTCTTAAATTTAACAGTGATCGCTTTTCAGTTAAGTTTCAACACTTAAGAATAACTGTGTATTAATTACCCGAGCACCAAAAAAGGAAACCTGTTAAAGTGAAATGGACACTATGAGAAACGGTGACTTGATCAGCCCTTGCCCTGATTGTTGATAAACAACTTAATACGTTATCCCTCTTAGTTTTTTTTTGTTCTACTTAATAATTCTCCATTTTAAATAGCATAAATGTGAGAATACATTGTTTGCAACACAAGGATTGTTAGGCTGTCACAAAACACACCAAACACCGGAGTAAGGAAAAGGGTTTATTGGGGAAAACCAGCAGACTGGAGGGAAGGGGTGAAGAAGGAAAAAGAGAGAGAAGGAGAGTGTAAGAGAGAGAGAGACAAAGAGGAGAGGAGAGCAGAGAGCCACGTGTTCAGGAACAGGTCCTTTTAAAAGTTTGCTAGAGGGCAGGCAGGGGAGCAGGAGCAGCAAATCCCATTAGGATGGGGGTGGAGCTTGACATGGTGGTTGGGCCATGTGGCCACCTGGCTTCCAGCAGTGGCAGTGGGGTGTAGAGCCTAGGATGGTGTTAGGGTGTAGATTGCGCCATAGACAAAACTGCACCATTTTCCTAACAAGGATCTTATTTTGTTAATTTTCAAAAGATTTCTTTTATTTATTTGAAAGACAGGTTGACAGAGAGTGGGGGTGGGGAGACAAGTGAACTAGCTCTCATCTACTGGTTTACCTCCTAAATGGCTGCAATGAGCAGGGGTAGGCCAGGCCCCAACCAGAAACTACAGGCAGAAACCAGGAACTCCATCCAGGCTTCCCACATGGGTGCAGAGGTTCAGCACTTGGGTCATATTCTACTGCTTTCCCAGGCAAATTAGCGGGGAGCTGGACTGGAAGGAGAGCAGTTGGACTCCAGCCTGCACTCTGATATGGGATGCCAGCATTGCAGAGGGTGGCTTAACCCACTGTACCACAATGTTGGCCCCAAAAATCTTGTTTTAAGGCTACTCATGAGTTAACTTTGGTTTTGCAATAGTCGCACAAGGCAGCTAAAGGATAATTCACAATGTTAAACAATTTACTCTTTAATTTTTGTTTATTTAGTTCTAGATGTAACATAAATGAAACCTGTTTGCAATTCTTTACACTTTTTTGTGTTATATTTGAAAATATTTAATAAGATTTATTGAATGCTGAAAAGCAAAGTACAATTCTTTGTTTTATTTAAATAGTTTTGATTTAATTTTGATGATCACTAATTAGTTTAAATTTTGTCTTTAATTTTATTGCTTTAACACATTTTAGAAGAAAAATAAGATTTTTAAAGAAGTAATGTAGATAATGTTAAATAATTTATTGAATAATCAAAGAATAAAAATGCAAAGATGATAAAATACTAAATAATGGTAAAGTAATTTGACTTAAATGATTTACATTTTTCACTTGGTTTCATTTGCTTTCACTTTTTTTTTTTTTTTTTTGACAGGTAGAGTTAGACAGTGAGAGAGAGACAGAGAGAAAGGTCTTCCTTCTGTTGGTTTACTCCCCAAACGGCCGCTACCGGCCAGCACTGCGTGGATACAAAGCCAGGAGCCAGGTGCTTCTTCCTGGTCTCCAATGTGGGTGCAGGGACCAAGCACTTGGGCCAACCTCCACTGCCTTCTCAGGCCACAGCAGAGAGCTGGACTGGAAGAAGAGCAACTGGGACTAGAACCCAGTGCCCAGATGGGATGCCGGCGCCGCAAGCGGAGGATTAACCAAGTGAGCCACAGCACCAGCCCCTGCTTTCACTTTTTAATAGAGATATTCTCAAATTTTGTCTACTTTGTGTGTAACATATTTAATCCTTTAGATCATTATTGTGAATAGAAAATATATGAAAATCTTGACCCTAACAAAATGGTTAATGATTCTATGGAAATAATGGCAAGAAAGATAAAGTTTTTGGGACAGGTAGATAGATGTTTTTGAGTATGTGTGATTTGTTTAATTTTTCATTGAAATACTGCTGATTCATCTAAAAAGTAGCTGTCATTGTATAGTAATATTTAAATTCAGCCATCTCTGATATTTCATTGACTTTTTGGTCCCTTAAAGCCATCTTTTCACACTTACTTTCTAGTCTGTCTCTGTGGAAGGAAGTAGGGAGACAGAACATCTTTCATTTGTTAGCCTGATTTGTAAAATAGACACACAGTATATGAGCCTCCATTTGAACTCTTGCCTCAGGCTTTTTCAATGTTATGGGTGGGCTTTGTCAAGACCCCTGCCTACCCCACTACATATGTAATTACCTTGATTTATAATTATCCTGAATTCTAGAGACAACTCAGAGATTATTTTCAACTTCTAAGTGATAGATAGAATTAGACTTATTTGTCTGTATATAGCCATCGGCATCAGACAGCATCAGGGACTCCTGGGCACAATGTATCTTCTTTTGGTGAAGGTTTCATGATGGTTGACAGTTACAGCTGGGTTTTAACTAACAAGAAGGTTAATACACTTCAAAGATGATCTGGTGATTTAGGGCTGGCAGCTTATCATCTAATTATCTCTCCCGTTGGTTAGCATTGATCCGCAGTACAATAGTACAATGGTTTTTGTCCCTCACCTCCATCTGTGAGTCCCTGTGGAATGGCAATTGAAACAGTGCAGCATGAGCGTTCCATAGTTCTATTCCTTCTAGTAAAAACTGTGCTCGCCCCTGCCCATACCTGCACTGTGATTATATGTGAGGTTTTTTTTTTCTTATCACAAAAGCAATACATGTTTATAGGAAGAAAAGAAAGATAAGCAAAGAGAAGAAAATAAAAACACCAACAATCTCATCAGGCAGAGGCAGCCCCTGATAACGTATCAGTTTATATCTTTTGAATTTCTTGGAGAGCTTTGAAGGAATACCAATGCTGTTCCCCTCCCTCGCAGCTTCTGATCCAAGTGGTCTAGAGTGAACCTGGGTAGGGAAAGGTTTGTCAAAGGTCTACTGTTGTAGCCCTGGATGAAAGCCACGATTCTGGACATTAAGTGTACAAGATGTATATTTCATCAAAATGAACATCCTAGAATGTAGTTCTATTAACTGATCTGTATCACTTAGCAGCTTATTACAAAGATCTTTCCATAGAAGGATGGGAGATCTAAGATCCATCTTTTTTCATGGACTTACACTCTGGGTAAGTCTATTCAGAGTGTTTTCACCTGGGCCAGCTGATGAGGGCTGGGTGGCAGAGGAAGACTGAAATATCCAGAGTGGTGTCAGAAAACTCACAGGTGCAAAAACAATTAAAGCAACATTGGGTGAGGTTATGACAAATGATAAAATGACTAAAATTTTTGGACTCTAAAGGTATAATTTTTCAGTGCAACAAACTTCAAACTGCTAGCTGGTGACATACCTAGAAATTCATTCAGTAACTTACTTCTCATTCATTCATTCATTCCATCAGGACATATTGAACGTTACCTGTAACTTAGCAATGGAGCTACAAAGATGATATGATTTTGTTGTTCATTTCAAGGAATGTACATTCCAAGAGAAAGCAGAGATAAATATACCAATAACTGTGTGTATGTTTATTGAGCCCTTATTCTGTCCCAGGCAGTCTTCTAACCACTTTCAGTGAATTTCTTCAATATTCACTACTACCCGATAAAGTCGGTCTTATTATTATCTCCTTCTTGTGATAAGGAGACCAAGGTCCAGAGAGATTACTTAGTCCAAAGTGATATAGCTAGTAAGTGGGAGAACTAGGAATCCAGCCAAGACAGTCTGCAGAGTCCACGCTCCTGATCTCTCCATCCTCCTGCACCAGTAAGTGCATCAGAGGATGACAGTCGCCATGGGAAGATCGTAATGGAAGGGCTGAAATGTGGAAAGAGAGCAAAGAAGAGATTCAGGAAAGGCTTTGAAGCTCAGATAAATGGTTTAATTTTCAAAGGGAAAAATCTCATAAGAAATATTTATTGTGTTGTAACTGTTGTTTGTTTAAAATACACTATTTCTTCTTTGTATGCCCTGTATCTGCCTGGCCTATCTCCATATACTATGGGAGGTGCAGGAAGATTAACTAAGGATGTGTTGATCCATCAGTCTCAACTGGGACAACATAGTCACCATAGTGAGTGGAAGACAGAACACCTGCCTTGGGAGGAGGCCCAACCACTGGCCGTTCATCCAGGTGTGAGTAAAAGTAAGCCACAAAGGAAGGAGAGTGGTGTGACTCAGATACTGTCTCCAAAGAGAAGCCATTGAACCAATAGTAAATTTGAGGGAGAAAATCTAATGTATTGCCAGATTTGAGGAGAGGACAAGAAATAAGCACATAACAGATGTTACTAACAGTGGGCAGAAAAATCACAAGGCAAAGGTAAGAAGGCATACTATCCCTGAAGATTGTTTTTAAAAATTCCTGTGTATATCAATTATCTTCTTTATCCTGGATCTTGGCCTTGGTTCTGTGAACATCTTGATGAGTTTGTTTATAGAATTATGAAAGTAGAACTGTAGAGATGAGAATGAGTGTTTTAAGAATCTTTAGGCTGAAAATAACAGTAACAACAAAAAATAGCCTTTCCCAAATGAGCTTAAATATTAGGGAAAATATTATCTCATAAGAAGTCTAGAGGTAGACAGCCTTTGGGGTTGGTTGACTTAGTACAGCATTTGCTGTTTTTTCATTTAATCAGACAGTGAAACTAGAGGCTTCTATTGCATTCAAGGACCTTGGTTTCTTAAATGGCATAGCCCTGTCATTGTCAAGGTGGCTTCAGGTATCCTGGCTTTATCCGTTCTGCAGATGGAGAATGAGCAAGAACTTGGAGGGTCAGGTTCTTGCTTTGAAGCACACAAGTTTTGTGCAGGTGAAAGCCTAAAAATTTTAGGCTTATAATAGACTATAAGAGAGAGACCTGTTGCCAGTTATTAAGGCAGCAGTGTCTGATGTATTTATTCTGCAAAAACAACAGGATATTGGCCTTTTTGGATGTTGAGTGAGGCTGACAGTAGGAGGATTGCTCATGGTGCGGGAGCTCTGATGTGACTTGTCTGTCTCCTGTACTCTGGTACATTCCTCCTCATTCTCGAAATGCTTTTGTAAAAACTGGGAAAGAGCTACATTTCTCATCTAGGTTGACAAGGAGGAGAAATGAATCATACTCAGGAGCCAGGGATAGAGGAGACTTGGGAAAGAGATGGAAACCACTGGGAGGGCAGTGTAATGGTGGATTTTAGCCTAGTTAATCTAAATTTCAGGTTGCATGTATTTGACAAGAGGATACTCACAGACTTCCTGGATTTTTGTGTGAAAGCATGATTTTTCCAGATGTTGTAACATTAGGCAAAACACCTTAAGGCTGGGGGAGACTAGAAGTTTTGTGAAATTCTTTGGTTAGTCTGATTAATGTATTATTTGCTAACCACGAAACACATGTTGACTTTTCCCCTCTGCTCTAATAAAATAAGACACGGAAGTGAATAAATTCAAGGTTGTCTAGGAGAGTGAAGATCCCAGAAGGTGGGCTAAGTGGGATGTGATTTACTCTCTGGGAAGTAACACAAAGACCTTCTGTTACAGATTTTTGTGCAAAGAAAATTTCCTACAGTTAGCAAGTGAAGATGTAACAAGTCCAGGGTCTACCCAAATGGATCTTCCAGTACTTTGAATGATGTGCTTGTGGGTGACCAGGGCACATTTCCCAGAGGGCACTGTAACACCAGGTTAAGAACATGACCTCTGGGATCAGACACTCTAGATTCCAAGTTCTCTGTTAGTTACAGAATCTTGAGTAGCTGACTTAATGTCATGAGGATCAGTTTTCTCATGTGTAACATTATGTTAGGGTCATAATCCAGCTTGTAAGAGTTTAATGGAGGCCGGTGTCATGGCACAGTAGGTTAATGTTCTGCCTGCGGTGCTGACTTCCCATGTGGCACCAGTTCATGTCCTGGCTACTCTGCTTCTGATCTAACTCTGTGCTATGGCCTGAGAAAGCAGTGGAAATGGCTCAAGTTCTTGAGCCCCTGCACCCATTTGGGAGACATGGAAGAAGCTCCTGGCTCCTGGCTTAGGAATGGCTCAGCTCTGGCTGTTGTGGCCATTTGAGGAGCGAACCAGTGGGTGGAAGATCTCTCTCTCTCTGTCTTGCTCGCTCGCTCTGTCTATAACTCTGCTTCTCAAATAAATAAATATTTTAAAAATAGTTGTTTAATGTAGATGTGATTGGCAGAGTCCTTGGGTCATAGAAAATATTAATAATAATATGAATAGCTGTTATTGCTTCTGTAATTTTGGTCTGTAACAGAGCAGCAGTATAGGTAGAATCTGAGATGCACTTGTGGGTTTGTAAAGCTTTTTGATGGAGTGCATTGGACTGGGATGACATCATAAGTAGTGTTGTCAATAATGGTGATATACTTTACGTGATGGTGAAAGGTAGGCCACTACAGATCATCCATCCAGGAGGTGGTGCGGTCAGATTAGACGTTTAAATTTTAAATACTATTTAAATTTTTTGTCTGTATATCCCATCTCTCAGTTCCAAGAAGTAGCCTTAGTTTCCTGGCTAAAGCTTTTTGGTGAGAGTCAAAACTGCTTGAGGACAATACTCTTCTGAAAAGCCTAAAAGTGTAAAAGAGATGATAAGGTCTCAGTGGGTAGGACTGAGGGACAATGAGGTCAAGGTTAGAGAATAAAGAAATATTTCTAGATACTGAGAAAATCCCAAAGATGTTGAAGCTCCACGGTAACTCACTTAAGCAGATCATCTAAGGGTATTTTCCTGGGTTGCGTGGGAGGTGATGCCTACATAGGGGTGGGATCATAAGCCCAGGACTCCACGGAGGGCCCAAGATTCCCATGTCACCCACAGAGCATGATAGCCATGAAACTTATTCCTGGAAGTAGTGTTCCACAGATGCCTTAGAAAAGAGTGTCACTTCCTGTCTTCTTGCTTGAGGTTGGTTAAGCATATGGGACCTAGGAGGACAGCAACATCAATAATGAAAGAAGATTCCAGATCTCATGGCCAGTTGGGCCCTAAGAATCAGACAGTGATTTAAAAAATAAGAAAACATAGTATTTCTTGCTCTTATGAGAGGAGGGACTAGATGCATCCCTGCAACATTGAGAAGGTTTATCTTGATGCTTCTTTTGTGAACTTCAGGAGAAGTAAATAATTCTAGCAATGAAAGCACAGTTGCTTCTGATGGCATCATCTATCTGTTTCTTCACCTGCCCAGCAAAACAGAAACTTAGAGAAGCAGTCAGAGTTCCTCCCTCTTTGACTTTGGACTGCTCCAGAGGGCAATGCACATGTCAGGAGCACAGCCCCAGTCATATCATCCATCTACCTTTTTTTCTCTTCTCTGCTAAAAGGCTGAAGGCAACGTTTTTTGTCACAAAAAGATCCACTTACTCGCCTTACTGTTAGGTAGTTCTATTAGCTACAGAGATACCCTAAATTCTCAGCTTCCAACGGTTTTAAGCCCTTTCTGTTTTCCATCCAATGGTGCTTTGCCCATGGTTGGTGAACTATCAAATGCTTCCTTGCACATTTGAGTTTGATTCTTGTCTTGAATATTTCTAATATCTTACGTTGGATAGTTACTAGGTCTGTCTAGTCTTCTAGTTAAGAATGACTGGTAATTGTGTGCTTATCAGGGCTTGGGTGTATGGATAATATGTATTATACCAGCGTTCATCTGGCAACTCTGTACAAATACAGTACACTCTCTTCTATGAAGCTACCCACTTGTTCTTTTCAAGGGCAAATAACCTCATGCTTTTCTGAATCTTCCTCATGGTCTGGCTGTACCTGTAGGTCTCAACCTTGGCTGCACATCACAGTCAACCAAAGATGCTTTGAAAACACACAGATATTCAGGATCTTGCTGCAGACAGATGGTATTGGGATCTCTAAGGTCATCTGCATATTTTTTAAAACTCCCCAAATGATTAAGATACTGATGCTTCCCACCCTGTGATGTATGTACCATGGAAGTGACTGTTCTCCTCTTCTGAATTTAAAGCTCTGCCATCTCATCAGTCTCTGTCCCTTCTCCTATCTCTTGTCCCACCCAATACGTGTACCTTGTCTACCTAGTGCTATGTACATTATCAAAAATGATTTATTGAATGATTAGGAGGATTACTTTTAGCAGTATAAGAGGGAACTTCTCAGTGTTTTTGGAAAATGGAATTAAAAAATAAGGTTATTGTCATAAAAAGTTTCTGAAATTATATGCATAGTTCATAATATGTATATTTCATAACTTTCCTGAAGTGCCCTCATAGGTACTGCTGTGAAAGAAAGGTGGCCACCGCCATATACAATAAAGGAAAAGAAATGACTTCACTTCTGGAACTTGCTGCAAAGTTCTTCAAACAAAAATTATTGCAAATGCCTAAATTCATAAAAAGTTCTTTGAAGAATGAAACTTTTTTTATTTAAATTTTAAAACATACTTGTTATTCTTATTGAAAATGCTTTTCATATTAATTACTGAAATATTAGTAAATATAAGCCAGTTCACAAAAATAATGAAAATTTTAAAAAGAGAAACACTGCTGGGGCCCCCTTTCAGATAAATAAATGCTATCATTTCAGTTCAAGGTAGGCTGTTTGGCTTACAGACTATCTTGCTTTGCTTCATGAGATAGTGAACTGGCTTTTCAATGTACCAAGTTGGAGCTCTGCACTTGACTCCACAACCAACCTAAAGTTCTTTCTAGATCAATTTTCTTAAAATGCTATCAGCATTTATTCCTTTAACCTAAAGATTTGTCCTATGATTGGAATGCAGGTAAAAGTTAAGACTATCATGTTATTAGACTCTAGGCACTGAGCTAAGTGCTTTACTTTTATTATCTCATTAAATCCTCACAGGAGCCTTGTCAGGAAGAGACTGTTAACATTTTTACTTTGCAGATGAGGAAACTGAAGGTCAGAGAGGAGCACCTGATGTGAACCCAGGCAGTTCACAGACTCTGTGGGTTCTGAAGCCTGATGAGGCTACCAAGCTTCTCCAGGCGAGAGTTTGGCCAGCTTTGTGCAGGGATGGTTTAGATGAGGAGAGAGGGTTGCTGGGTACAGAATATCATGAGTCTCAACAAAGGAG
This sequence comes from Oryctolagus cuniculus, assembly GCF_051225735.1. Lineage (NCBI taxonomy): Eukaryota > Metazoa > Chordata > Mammalia > Lagomorpha > Leporidae > Oryctolagus > Oryctolagus cuniculus. The sequence continues at coordinate 85,703,834 of NC_142876.1, forward strand.
GCTCCAAGGATCAGGAAGAACTGGTCATGTAGTGATTCCAAGAACTCTCATTTACTGCTATTAAATGAATAAACAGCCTTTCCCAATCTCCTGTTATGATGCTGTCTACCTCTTGCTTATTTGGTCTTTCTGTTATGTTTTCTCAAATCCTTCTTTTATTCTGATTGTTATTTTTGCTCTGCCTCCTACTGGAAAGGATTCTTCTCTATATCCCCTTCCACTTTCTGTACCCATCATGGGCAGTGATCTCCTCCCTTAGGGAGAGTGAAAATTCCTGGGCAAAGCCTGCTGACCCAGGTGACATGAGCCTGTGATGTGTGCCTTCTGCTTGTTTGCCGTGCCCTGGTGGGGTTGTGTGTGACTCCGCAGAGTAGCAGAGCTGTGCTACCTTAAAGCACTAAAACAGAGGAACAGAAAATAAAGGCAAAAGGGGGCTTATTGGTTGTTCAAGACATCAGAAAATTTCAGAGCTGTAGGCAAAGTTGAATTTTCTAGACTTGGTCAAAAGAACTCATCAGGAAACAAAGCATGGCTTCAGAAAAACTGACTAAGGAGTGGGGAGATCTCATACTGTTTTTTCAAAGGTACCTAGTTTGCAGATGTCATTCACTGAGCAAAGCCTCCATCCTCTGAGATAATCGCAGAGCTGGATGCTGGATATAGAAAAACAAATGGAAATGGAACGGTTCGCTGCAGCTCTGTCACTGGAAGAGTGAGAAACACTCCTCCAGAGGCATTGTTCATGCAGGCCCTGTGTTTATCTGCTTCTCTTAGAGGTCAGCTGGGCCACATCCTTTCTGCTTCATTGATGTATAGACCATCCAAGGTTTTCTGGATAATTTTCCTACCCATCATTTCTCATCCAGAGTGCTGCATAGTGTCTAATCAAGAGAAAAACGCTAAGATCCAATTTTTGAGCTAGCAAGAAGGTGCAGAAAGTAGAGATTTCTGCAATCTTTGATGGTGGGTTCTGCCTTTACATCACTTATTACTTACAAATAATTTCTTTTTGAATCGGAAGCAATGACCATCAATTTAGGAGACATACTGCACAGAAGTCCTCTGAGCATACTACCACTAAATTTTTTTTTTCCTAACCTGTCTTATTTAGTTTAAGTTGTGATTAGAACTCCTAATTAATCTCTACAAACATGGAGATATGGAAAGGAACTCAGCAGAAAAGCAATTAAGAAGCTCTCTATGATTGTTTTTCCCATTAACCAAGCCTATTGAAATGACTAAGCCAGCTGTGGCAAGTCTATTTAATAACTTGCTTTTCATTTCCTGATTTCTTAGTCAGTTTCTCCTGCACTCCTCATTCCTGAGAGGCCTGGATTCATTATTTGCTATTTCTGTCCATATGCATTTGAAAATAATCGCATGTGAATTTATGTTGAAGTTGACTGCTAGCGGTTGGTTTCCTTGGCCAGCAATTATCATTGATGTAAACCAGTGTAAGAAAAGAGTGGGATAAATGATGAAGGGAAAGAAACAAGAAATATTACCCCTCCCCCAGCACCACATGCAATAGGGTGCTGAAATTAAACATTTTATTTTTTATTAAAAGTAAATCTTTTCCTACAAAGGCCCCTTGTGTGGTGAAGCACAAGAGGGCAGTGTTACGTTAAATTACATTAAATTAAACTTGATGAAGATATGATTAGTTGTGGAAACCTGGGAGGGATTAGATTCACCATAATATTGGGAATGAGACTCCGATGCTAGTGGCAGTCAGAATGTGAATTATGCAAGAAGGGAGGTGGGAACCCATCTTGAAGGGCTCAGATCTACTGACCATAGTTCATGACATTAGCCAGGGGACAGTTTGCCCAGAACAGCTGGGAAACTAGTCCTCTACAGCTGAGCCTTAGGGAGGCTTTTGCAAGCCATGACACTCTAGAATACATTTCTAATGACCCTTGGATTTTAGAAGTCTTACTTATCTTTATGCTTTGATGTTGCTCTAGAGAACTTCAGAGCACAGAGCTGAGGACAAGAGAGGGGATGGATAGTTGAGATAGGATGACTTAGTCACTGCCTTGGTTTGTATCTCAGAGCACTCCAGAGCTTCACTTATGCATCTGGGCACCTGAAGGTTTTACTCAAGCTCCAAAGCGAGGGAGCCTTAATGCTCCAGCTTCTGCAAGGTTCTAGTCAAAGAGTATGATTGGCCTTTAATCAAGCCAATTCCCTTGTCTTGGCTTTGTCCCTGCTCTCCTGCTTCTTCTGATTTTTCCCCATTCCTTCCTGGATGTCATTTCTGTCTTCAAAAAGTCACTCCCTAGTATTTCACTTTCCCACTGATGGAAACCAGTGAAACTGGAAACTATAACATTTACATATGAAATTAAATGGGGGAAACCCTACCATAATGACTAGCATAGGACTGCTTTTTAATAAATAATAAACCAGTTTATTATCACTATAACTGTAAGTCTATAGCATGAATGATGTTGAAAATGAATTCAACTTCCCATAAGTTTCAGCATTGAAATATACTTGAAAAGAAGGAATGAAGATTTATATTAAAATCAGTGTGACCCTGTAATTATAATTTATTGTTCAAACTGAGACAGCTTTCAAAGTGAAAGGTAATTCTAATAATAATTACATTATGACAAAAGGCACAAACGAGGACTATCCTGGCCAAATCAAGATGTATGGTAGTGCTAATGTCAGTACAGGTTTTACTGGAGCAATAAATTCAGGTTTGAGGTGCAAGGAGACTCACACATAAAGGTTTATTACACAGGCATGCAATGTTGGGATAGAAGCTCTATCCTCATGGTTTTTGGTATGAGTATCTGTCATATCCACGGGGAAAAAAAAAATCCATGAAAACAGGCCTATTTCAAGCCCCTGGTTCTGATAGCTTTCCTTAAGCTTCAGCCTTCATCATTCAAGCCAGTTTTCATAGCAATTAAATCTGGGAGGGAAGTTTTACTTTTTTTCTTGACATCTGTTGGATAGTATTTGCAGGTCCTTTTGAAGAGAGAGCTGGATTTGGAGCGAGGATGGCATACAAATATCACCATTCAAAATCAGGCCAACTCAGTTGTCCCTGCTTTTTGTGACATGGCTTTTTTTTTTTTTTTTTTTTTTTGAGTTGATCACATTACATTATGTGCATTGTCTATGGAGTCCAAGGACTCTGTCTCATTCATCATTGTCACCATCCATGAGGACAGTGCCTAGCACATGGCTTAATGTTCTTGAATTAAACAGGAAAGAAAATAATGAGTTGAGCCCTTGAAGAAAGGGAAAGGCCAGCCAATGCACATAAAGACACACAATTCTCTTCCAAGCAAGGCATAAAAATTTATCATTATAACAACTTAACATTTATTGAACTCTTGCTGTGTGCCAGACCTTGCTCAGTACTTTACATTTTTATTTCATTTAATCTTTACAACAGTCTACTGGTTTTTAAATGGGGAAACTGAGGCATGTAGCTTTTGGATAGTTTCCTTTAGATCATACCTCTGCTAAGTCAATTTAGGTTGATGATGAGTTATTCAGACAGAGCTGCTGAAAGAATTACTGAGAGCTCATATGTACAGATGGGGCCTCAAAGGTGGCTGAGAGTCACTCATAGGGTGTTGCTAACAGGCCGCTATCACTGAACAAAGATTCTATGAGATTCTCCTTCCAAGAAAATATGCACCTATCCATCAAGCCATCTGCTTAGTGTTTCTCAGAGAATTTTTATCTAGGTTGAGTTTGGACACCAGGTAACTTTGCTACTTTTAAAGATTTTTCTTTGGAGAGGACACTTGAACTAGTTAAAAAAAAAAAATCCGATACAGGCCAATTGAGGGCCACTTGTTACAACAGGTAATGCTTGTGTAAAGAGTGGAGTGGTTAAGAAAGATTCCCTTTAAGTAGTTACGGGAAGTCTCTTAGTTCTCTGGTTTGTATTGCTGGTGAATTCACTCTCATTCCTCTTGCCCACTGTAACTTCTCCTTGAAAACTTACTAAGGACCAGGTATACTTTCCTTTTGTCCCTGTCTCACAGTTTCACAGTAAGTTTCAGTGGGCAGTGAGTGGTCTGCTGTGCCATGAGCTAGATGCCTTTCCCTACTGAATCAAGGCAGTGAGCTAATGGGGCAGGTTCTTGAGTTTTTCTAAATTCTTGCCACTGCTCCAATACAATTCTAGGATTTAATCATGAAGATTAGGAAAGAAGGAAATAGAAAAATTGGAATCATTTTCCCAGTATTCCTTAAGTGCATAGATAAAAGAGTGAGCATAGTGCATTTGAGGTTAGGGCACGATTTAATCGATCCTTTGAAATAACAACCACCAAATCAGTATTTTTAGTCTGTTCTAAGTGTGTGTTTAGAGGCCTCTGCTTGAGAATGGTCTAGGGATTAAACTAAATGGTTAAAGTTTCTGAATGTTTAGAGGATGGAATATTGTTTTTTTAGTGAAACGTATATTGTTTACCATCAGGATGATGTAGATTTTGCTGTTTTAACAAACAATTCGCAAAGCTTAATGCTGTGTAAGACAAAAGGCTTAGATGCATGTCTAGTGTGGTTTATCTGAGGATGGTTCTCAGGTCATTGCTGAGAGACCCAGGTTGACAAAGTTTCATCTTGGAGCGTGCTTCCTTGATCATTGCAACAAGTGGAAGGTGGCATGGAGAATCACAAGGAGTCTACAAAACTTCTTCCAGAAATGACACTGGCTCATACTGGTTCATATTTCATAGGCCCAAGAAAGTCACTGGTCTACCTCTAAATTCTAAGAACCTGGTGAGTATGAACTCACTGTGTGCCTTGGAGGCAGAACAGAAACTCTTTGATGAACAGCACTGATGGTCTTCATACCTTCATTTTTCTACATTTTTTTATCATGAAAATTGAAAAGATATTTATTGAATATGAATGCAATGAATATCCATGTAGCTTACACATTTGCATTTAGCAGTTGTTATTTTTTACCCTATTTGTGCTCTTCTGGGTGTGTATGTTTGTGTAAGCCTTATTCTCTCTTCATGTGGATTTTGCTTTGATAGAAATCAATTTCCTATTGTTAGTCATGAAATTGTGGAAGATTGACAACCTTACTTCTGCCAAAATCTTTTTTTAGGAGCTAGGAGAGGAGGCTCTTCCTTCCCTGGATGATATGAAGAGATGATGCTCAAGCTGCTACAACCGTTTTGTACCCATGAAGACACAGCCTGGAGCTGCTAAGGCGTGTGAAACCTGAGAGTAAAGGCAGCAGGGGAGGAATCAGATGGAAGAGCAGAGACCACTTCCTTAAAGGTACTGTTTGAGTCTTTCCTAAAATCATCTGCATCTTTAGTCTTTTTATTCAGGTAAGAAAACAATTTGATTTTTAAAAAAGAAAAAAATGAAAGGCTTAACTGTGAAAATAAAAGACTAGTGGAGAGGACTCATGTGAGTGCCATGGTATCCCAGGTGTGTTAGGTGGTATTTGACCTGTGGGTGATGACAGGTCGACAGATTGCATGCAATTCATTTGTTGTATCTACCTTCCTCTTGTAGCATTGCCAATTTCATAATAGTAATACAAAGAAGCCTAGTCCTTATCTATACCTGTACTCTCTAATATTTGTTAGGACATTTAAAGTTGGAAGTGGCCGATATCCAAATGGATAGATGCTAAATTAAGCTGAGTTAACTGGTAAATTTGTCAGGGTTTTGGCCCTAGCAGGACTGACTTTACAATTTCAGATATTTCCCTAATCCTAGATGTAACCTCTCTCCGCAAGATACTGCCACTGTCTCCTTGTGTCCATGTATGATGACAGAGAAGGGAACTGCTGGATTCTCTTTCTACCCCTCCTGGATCAATTCCTGTTGCAGGGAGATTAGGAAATAATCTTCCCAGGTTACCAGGGAGGGGAGTGGACACTGTGCTCCACCACAGGTGAAACGGGTAATGATGATGACAGATGTCACTTATGGAAAGAAGGATGCCGAAAACATGAAAATAACAGCTCTGTCCACCTGCCCACTGGTCCCTCTAGCTAGCAAAAACTTAAGTAAAAAAAATAATTAATAGATATTTACTAAAATCTTCCTATAGGTAAGGCAGTGTGCTAAGCCATGTGAAAGACTCCCAAGGAATGTTTGGCACAATATTGCCATCAAAGAGCATTCAGACAAGCCATTGGGGAGTGCATGGGTTTGTTCATTTATAACATAAATAAATATTTGTATTTATTTCACACATAAAGAAAGTGCAAAGTCAAAAATTCTAAAAAGAGTGAGACCAGTAGAATAAAAGGGCTAGGAGATCTTTGCTATGGCTGGCAAAAGGATGGCTTCTCAGAGGTGATACTGGCATAATGATTAAATGCATATGTTAATGGTACCTAAATGAACAGGGTTTGAATCTTGGCACCACTGATTATTGACTGTGTGACGCTATGTAAGTTACACACATTGTCTGAATGCAACTCGCTATCTCCAGAAGAGGAGTAGGATAAGATATGCCTCCTGGGAATGTGGCACTGAGATGACACACCTGTGCACCTTCAGCAAAGGCCTGACATGGAATAAAGGCTCACAGAATGGCAGATGTTGAGCTGGTATTCTAGTTGTTTTTGGAGATGCATTAAAAAAGTCGCACCTGGAAAAGAAATGAGGCGTGCTGCATGCTATTTGTGAACGTACAGAGGATGCTGAAGGCTGGTGTGATTGTAGGAGCACCGGGGTCTTTTCCATGGGAATGAGGCAGGAAGGGGTCTTTGTTCTTACGGGATGGACAGTAGACACACACTGGGTGGTGACTAAATTGTGTCAGACTGATTTATGTGCCCAGAGTTTTGTGTTTCCTATTGAAGAAGACAAAGAGACAACCAAAGAAAAATAGAAGCTAGTTATAAGAAAAAGGGCACTGGATCTGTTTTGGATTAGTGGCAGTGAAATGCATGGAAAACATTTGGTTGTTTGATCCTAAGAAGAGCTCTTTTAAAGAAGTCCCAGGTTTGTGTGTCCTCCAGAATATTTATTCCTAGTAATACTGTCAGAAAGTCACGTGCTGTAGGAAAAAAGGTGCAAGGTGGACTTACCGGCCTTGAATCTACCAGCTCTGTGATGTGAACATGGGAGGACCTGCCTGGAGTTGTCAGCCTCAGATTCCTTATCTGCATTTGAGGGAGTTGCTCAGCCTTCCTTGCAGGATTTGGGAAGGGGGAGGAATCAAGGAGCACAGTGGAATACCGATCCTTGGAAGAGTCTTTCCCTTGTGGGACAGTGAAAGGGTCACTGGACATGGGGTTCAGGGAGGTGTGTCACCAGCAAAAGATGGCACAGAACCCCAAAACATAGCTTGATGGAGCACTTCTCATCAGGGTATGTACTAAAGCCCAGGATTCTAGTCCTGTCTTTAGGGAGAATGACTTGTTGGTTATGTGAGTATTTCAATATTATGTTTTTCCTTTTGATGAAAATCTAACAACAATGTAAGCATGGTTTGGATCATCTGGTTCTCCTTATAATCAAGTACTGCTGTGCAGTGTTAGTACCCACATTTGCATGGTGTTTGTGACTGTGTTAGACCCAAAAAGGACTTGTTATAAGCTAAGAGTGAAAAAGAACTTACACATAAGTGATGAATTCCTGCCAAGGGAAAGCTATGTAATAGCATGGAGTGCTATAAGAGAAAGTCAGGTAAATTTGCAAGCAGTAATTTAGTATCAGCAAATATCACCACCTCTCATTATTATTTAGACTAGTGCGAGTTTTAATTGTTTTTCTTAAATTTTTATTTTTTCTTAGCCATCTCAAGTTTTTCAGTTTAAAGAATTCCTACTTGATTTTGTGTTGCTATGTGTTTTCTAAAAATTATAATAAAAATAAACATCTTAAAACAGTTGTTTAAATAGGGGTTGTGGATTAGTATGAGTTTAGTTTTTCACTTAAGAAGAATCATACTGTGTGTATTGTAGAAATGGTGAAGTTGAATGTAAAAGCTTGCACTTCGCATAAGCACATGAAAAGATTCTTATCCTTAGTCAGTGGGGAAATGCAAATGACAACAAAAATGTGATATCACTACTTGGACATTAGAATTGTTTCAGTGAAAAAGACTGGCCCTTCCCAAGTGTTGGCAAGGCTGGACAGCAACTGGAACTCTCATATGTTGCTGGCAGGAATGTAAAAAATTGTACGGCCACTTTAGAAAGTAGACTGGCACTTAAGTTAAATATAGTTACCATATGACCCAGGCATTCCTCTCCCAGGTATTTCCCAAGAGAAATGAAAACATATGTCCACTCAAAGATATTACAAGCATGCTAAGAACAGTTTTGTTTCTAACAGCTCCAAACTGAAAACTGTCCAAGTGTCCATGAACAGGTGAATGGATAAACAAATGATAGCAGTCTATTGACACAGTGGAATATTATTCAACAATAGAAAGGAATGAGCCATTGATAAACCAGCAACATGATAAATCCCCAAACCAGTATGTTGAATAAAAGAAGAAACCAAAAAAATGTATACCTGTTGAGTCCTTTTACAGAAAACCTTAGAAAGTATGAAGGAAAGTCCCATGACAGGAAGACATGACAGAAGGGTTGCCTGAGGATGGGGTGAGTAGGGAGAGGAAAGAATGACAGGGAGAATGAAAAAACTTTTAAGGAAATGGATAGAAGGATTTTCTTGGTTTTGGTGATGATTTTATAGATGTTTACATATTTTAGATTTCATCAAATCATACTTTAAAAAATATATGCAAGTCTATTTTTTGTCTTCTATACTTCAGTAAATCTGTTAACTTTTTGTTAAACCATGTCATGAGACAAATGGTTTTTAAAATTTTTTTAAATTAAAAAATTGCTTAACATGTACTACTTGTACATTTTTTATAGGGTACTGTGTGATATTTGAGCACCTGTAATGAAACATGAACTGATCAAATCAGGCAATTAGCATTTCCATTTCCGCATCTTTTCTTTGTTTGGAGCATCCCCCCTCCTCTCTTCCAGTTCTGCGTACAGTGTTACTATATATTTCTGTGAACTGTAATCGCCCCATTGTACTATAGAACACTAGACTTTATTATGTCTATCCAACTGGCTTTTCGAGCCCATTATTCAGCTTCCCTCTATTGCCCCTCCCTCCTTCCATCCTTCCAAGCCTCTCATAGTCACTGTTCTAAGTTCCAATTGACTTCTTACAATTCCACATGTGAGAGAGAACATTCAGTATGTGTCTTTCTGTGTCTGGCTTATTCCATTTAACATAATGACCTCTAGTTTCATCTATGTTGCTCCAGATGTCAGGATAGCACACATTTTTATGTCTTGTTAATATTTCATTTTGTGTGTATTTTCTTTATCCATGGTTCCATTTCTTGGCGACTATAAATAGTGCTAAAATAAACATTAGAATGCAGGGTTCTTTTTGATATGCTGATTTTATTTGCTTCAGAAATATACTCAGAAGTGGGAAGCTGAGTCATATAGTAATTTGTTTATTTATTTATTCATTTATTTATTTGTTTGTATTTAGAAGCAACTAGAGAGAGACACACACACAAAGGCAGGATGCTCCCATCCACTGATTTCACTCCTGGGCTAAGCCAGACTAACGCTGGGAGCCAGGAAGTCAATGCAGGTCTCCTATGAGGATGGCAGAGATCCAGCTACTTGAACCCTGGCCTGCTGCCACTCACGGTGCACATTAGCAGCAAGCTGGAATCAGGAGCAGATCTAGGACTCAAAACTACGCACTCTGAAATAGGGTGCAGGTGTCCAAAAATGTCTGAAGTGCTTTGCCAAAAAGCCACCCCTATTTTTAGATTTTCAGGGAACCCCCATATTGTTTGTTTTCCGTAACAGCTGTGCAAATTTACATTCCCACCAGTGGTGTATAAGTGTTCTGTTTTCTCCACGTCCTCGCCAGCATTTGTTGTTTTTCTTCTTTTTGATAATAGCCATGCTAACCAGAATGAGTTAATACCTCCCTGTGATTTTGATTTGCATTTCCTTGGGGACTGGCTATACTGAAAATGTGTTCATGTCTTTGTTGACCATTTTGTATTTCCTCTTTTGAGAAATGTCTGTCTGTTTTCCTGTTTCTTAACTGAATTGTTTATTTTTTTGTTATTGAGTTTTTTTTAATTCCTTGTATATTGTGGATAATAATCCTTTATCAGATGTGAAGTTTGCAAACATTTTCTCCCATCCTGTCAGTTGTCTCTTCACTCTGCTGATTGTTTCCTCTGCTGTACAGAAGTTTCCTAGTCTGATACAATCCATTTATCAATGTGCTTTTGTTGCTTGTGCTTTTGGGCTCTTCTCCAAAAAATTGTTGCCTGTGCCAGGGTCTTGAAGAGTTTTTCTTGTGTTTTTCTCCTTGTAGTTTTACAGTTTCACATCTTTTCTTTTTTAGTTCTTTGATCCATTTTGAGTTGCTTTTTGTACAGGATGAGTGGTGAGGGCACGGTCAACTTTCAGTCTTCCACCTATGGAAATCTACTTTTCCCAGCACCATTGTCCTTTCTCCAGTGCATATTTTTGTCACCTTTACCAAGAGTCAGTTGGTGGTCACTGTGTAGATTTTTTCTGGGATCTCTGTTCTGTTCTGTTGGTCTGTGTGTCTGTTTATGCTGGTACCATGCTTTTTTTTTTTTTTAAAGATTAATTTATTTATTTGATAGAGTTACACAGAGAAAGGAGAGGCAAAGAGAGAGAGAGAGAGAGGTCTTCCATCTGATGGTTTACTCCCTAATTGTCTGCAATGGCTAGAGCTGCGCCAGTCCGAAGCCAGGAGCCAGGACTTCTTCCGGGTCTCCCACTCAGGTGCAGGGGCCCAAGGACTTGGGTCATTTTCTACTGCTTTCCCAGGGCATAGCAGCCAGGTCTCGAACCAGTGCCCATATGGAATGCCGGCACTTCAGGTCAGGGCGTTAACCCTCTCCGCCACAGTGCCAGCCCCAAGTATCATGCTATTTTGATTACAGTAGTTCTATGGTATATCTAGAAGTTAGGTCTTATGCCAACTTGGTTTTGAGTTCCAGCTTTGTCTTTCACTGTTAGTGTCAACTTGAGCAATTGTTTAATGTTTCAAATATGTTAAAATAGATATCTATCTACTGTTGTCATGGAGTCAGATGAAATATATGTATTTTCCAGAAAATTATTGGATTTGTAGGAAATACCAAGTAAGTAGCAGATGTGCAGTAGAATTTCACCTGACAAAAAGCCGTGTTTTGTGCCAACATCTATTTTTTTTTCTCCTGGGATCGTAACAGCTGCTTCCATTTCACCAGAAAGCCTTGCATGTGCAACTCCTAACTCCAAACAAACCAGCTGCTTAGACTGCTTTTTCCATTAGTGATATCCAGTTCTCTGATAACATCTATGGGGAGGGTTCTTTTGCTATGGTACTCAAAATGTGGACCCAAGACCAGCATCATTGCATCAGGCATGACTTCCTTACACAGGCAGTGACACAGGCTCAACCCCTGATCCACTGTATCAGAAGTACAGTTGAGTAAGACCCCAGCTGCCACTCGACCTTGTATGCCTGGAAAAGATGGAGAAGCAACTAATGGCATGACCTTGGGGGGTGAGTGGCTAGGTCCTTCCTTTTTTCCATGGCTGTGCCAAATTTCTGAATGTGATATGATTATATAATCTGCTATTTAAAAATCTTATTGGTAGGAATCAAGAAAGCCAGAAGATTATACCTCAGAGAGAGAGAGAGAGAGAAGGAGGGAGGGAGGGAGGGAGGGAGGGAGAGAAAGGTTGGAGAAAAATTCACAAGAGATGCTTAGCTCCCAGAACAGAAGGCCCTCAATTAGCTGTTTATAAAATGATAATTTGGGATGATTGGGGACAAATTAACCTCAACAGCAATTCTCTATTTATGTACTTACCAAATGGCTCTATTTATGTGGCTCGTTTTCAGACAGTTTCTGTATAAGGCAATTCACACATAAATCTTTCTCTCAGAAACCTGACTTGATGGACCAACATTTTAGTTTGATTATATTCAATATTTTTATTAAATATATCTATGTATTAGACTTTGTGCAAGAGCTTTTGCTACACTATTACTTAATTTAACCCTTAGATTAAGCCTAGGAAATTTACCATTTTGACAAATACTATTGGTGTGACTTAAGAACCAAAGAGATTTACTGAAGATCCTACCAGCTGGAAATTGACAACACAGGATTTGAACCCATGTCCATATATACCACAGCTTGTGTGTGTGCAATGACTAATAAAACAGAGAATTGAAGAGTGTGATGCTGGAGTTGGCCTGCCTGGGTTTAAGTTTTGATTCTGTGTTGAAGGGGAGAACATGTGAATGAATGACTTCACTGTACATAGCATAACTAATGAGGTAGAGGAGAAGATACAGAATGCTCCAGCTGACTACTAGATCTGTTATGGGAACAAGATATGTCCAGGGAACACAAGAGCAGCATGCTGACCCTCAACCTCTGATCTGGAGGGCTAAGAGCGTGAACTGGAGAAAGGGATGGAGGCAGAGCAGGGAATGGTGTAGACAGGAAGGATAGGGTGCAGGGAGATGGTAGGATTTATCATAAATGAGCCTGCATTACATCTCTGCCCAAACGTTAAGTGATAGCACACACTTGTCATGTCTGGTGATGACCCAAGCCCTAGCATCACTTAGCAAATGGTGACCCGCCATGAGAACGAAGCTCTATTATTGTTTTCTATCATACAACAGCTGCTGCAGGAACCAGCTGCCACATCTGTTCTATTGTCTTTCTTTTCTAAAGGAAATTATTTCACAGTCCCATCTAGCCCCATCCTAAAACTCTGCTTCAGACATAATGAATAACCTCTTTGCAATTGCTACTCTGTATTATTTTCTTTATGTGGATTGATTTTTAATATCACTTTTTTTTTAATTTTAAAGGCCAGTTTATTTATTCGAAGGCAGACAGAGGTGGGGGAAAGCAGGAGATGGTAGGAGATGTGTATTCAGAGGTCTTCCGTCTGCTGGTTCACTATTCACGTGGCTGCAGCAACTGGGGCTGAGCTAGGCAAAACCAGAATCCAGGAACTCCTTCCAGGTCTCCCACCTGGTGGCAGGGGCCGAAGCACTTGGGTCATCTTCTGCTGCTTTCCTAGGCACATTAACAGGGTGCTAGATTGGAAGCAATGTGACCAGGATTCGAAATGATGATCTGATATCAAATGTTGGCTTAACCACTGTGTCACAATGCCAGATACTCATTTTACTATTTTTTAAAAATTTAATTTAATAGGAAATACAGGGTTTTTTTTTCCTGGTAAAATAAGACATAAAAGCAAAAATAACTAAAATATAATAAATAATGTCCGTCTTTTATTTCTCAATATTTAGGCTATTGGCAATATTTTGCATTGTAAACAATGCTGATATAGTCATCTTCATATGAAAATATTTCTGCATATCCTTCATGATTTCACTGAGACATATTTTTCAAGCAGAATGAAAAGAGCCATGTGTCACCATCCTTGATGGTCACCCATACCGCTGGGTTTCGGGTGTAAAACCATAGGTGGAAGCTAAGGTGTGTCACTACTGTAAGTGGCTGGGTAAATTGTGACAGTTTGCTCTTCCTGATTTGCATCTGGCTTCTCCTGAGACTAAGTGTGCTCTGGGGTGTCTTAGAGGCAACATTTTAATGTGGTATTTGGGAAACTTGCCCTAATAAAAATGCCAGAGGACTGCGTTTTCAATTCCGCACTTTTCCCCCCAGGGTTTTGCTGCATAGCTGCTGCTAGGTTAAGGTCTGAAATGCCAATAGGAATCGTGATCCCTCCATTGAGTGTAAAAGTTTCTTCACTCTTCAAGAGAACTCAGACTACTATTTAAAGCACTTTTTATGCAGCCTGAATTCTGGAAAATGGTAGCATTTCACTGTCAATGATGGCAAATGAATTCATATTGGTCGTTCCAGTGATTAGTAAGTGCATCATTCTAGACAGGGCCAAATCTAAGCCAGCCAACCATACCTATTAGAACAAAATATTTTCTCTGAAATCAAAGTGAAAATTTGAAAAAGTTTCAATACTCTTTGCAAGGAAAAGAAAGACACATAAAAGATATTGAGCCTTGATGCTGGAAAAATCTCACTTCTGGGTACCAAGAAAGCATGAGCACAGAGGGGTGCATTTCCCACAGGCTGAAAAAAAAAAAAAAGAGAGAGAGAGAGAGAGAGAGAGAGAAGAGCATTTCTAAGGCCCTAGATCAGTTTGGTGTGCAAGGGCCTTGAGTTATTTCTGCTGCATGCAAATTACTTATGAGAAAGGAGAGTGCTGACTTGGGCCTGAAGGGGTGAAGTTTTTTGGCTCCTAGGAGAAATTCCACAGTATGTTTACAGCAGTATCCAGTTTTTTGCCTTGAAGTGGACTGCCAGAGGCCAGCTATGCGGAGCAGCAGGTTAAGCTGCTGCTTAGGATACTGGCACCCCATACTGGAGCACAGGTTGAGTCCCAGCTGGTCTGCTTATAATCTAGTGCCCTGATAATGTGCCTGGGAAAGTAATGGAAGAAGGCTCAATTGCTTGGGTCCCTCCTACTGTCATGGCAGACCAGGATGGGGTTCCTGGTTCCTGGCTTTGACCTGACCCAACCCTGGTCGTTGTGGCCATTTGGGAAGTGAGCCAGTAGATGGAAAATCAGTCTCTCTCTTTCTCTGTCTCTGTCTCTCTGTCTCTGTCTCTCTCTTTTTCTATATGTTCTGTCTTTCAAATAAGTGAATAATTTTTTTTTTAAAGAAAAAAGAGGGACTGGCACTGTGGCATAACGGATAAAGCCACTGCCTCCGGTGCTGGCATCCCATAAGGACACTGGTTTGTGTCCTGGCTGCTCCATTTCCAGTCCAGCTTTCTGCTTTTGGCCAGGGAAGGCAGCAGAAGATGGCCCAAGTGCTTGGGCCCCTGCCTACATGGGAGACCTGGAAGAATCTCCTGGCTCCTGACTTCAGATTGGCCCAGCTCTGGCTGTTGTGGACATCTGGGGGGTAAACGGTGGAAGGAAGATCTCTTTTTCTGTCTCTCCCTCTCTCTTTCTGTAACTCTGCCTTTCAAATAAAATAAATAAATAAATCTTTGAAAAGAAAGAAAAAGGAACTGGACCACCAGACTCAAGACTTAGCTGCCTTGTATTCTTCCAAGGTTTTCTTCTATCTAGCAAACAAAGGGAGGCTATCTAACCACAGAGCAAAATAGAATTCCTGTTGTTTTCCTCTTGTTTATAGTACTGGGCCAGCTAAAATATTTATCATGTGATCTCTGTGGAAAACCAAAAATTAAAAGTTTATTAGAGAGGGTAATATAAGTTTTTAAAAAAT
Source organism: Oryctolagus cuniculus (assembly GCF_051225735.1). NCBI lineage: Eukaryota > Metazoa > Chordata > Mammalia > Lagomorpha > Leporidae > Oryctolagus > Oryctolagus cuniculus. The sequence continues at coordinate 85,719,140 of NC_142876.1, forward strand.
GGGCAGAAGTCTCTTTTTTGAAAATATTTTATTTTATTTGAAAGGGAAAGACAAATGCCAGCAATAGCCCTGACTGTGTCAAGCCAAAGACAGGAGTCAGGAATTCAGTTTGAGTCTCACACATGGGTGACAGGGACCCAATTACCTGAACCATCACCTGTTACCTCCTATGGTGCACATTAGCAGGAAGCTGGTGTCGAGGTTATAACGGAACTCAAACCTAGACACTGATGTGGAATGTGCATATCCCAAACTGCATCTTAATTGCTAGGCCATAAAAAAACCTTTAACAGATGCTTTGTAAAAGAGGATAATGAAATGGACAATAAATGTTTGAGAGATTCCCAGCATCAGTTATTACCACAAAAATGCAAATACTACTATGTATCTAACAAAATGGATCAAATTGACTGTATGTTGTAAAAGTGAATAAATATATAGCCAAGGACCTAGTAATTTGATACAAATGTATATCCTAACAGAGTGAGTTCATTTGTGCACCGAAAGTCACACAGAAGAATGGACATAGAAGCATTATTTATAAAAATTTGAGGAGTGAAGAAACAGAGATAGAAAACTTTGATCTGCTGTTTGACTCCCCAAATGCCGATCATGGCCCGTGGTTGGTGCCAGAGCCAAGGATCAGGTACTGAGTCCAGATCTCTTATGCAAACAGCAAGAACACAATTACTTGAGCCATCACCACCTGCCTCCCAAGGTCTACATTAGCAGGAAGCTGGAGTCGCAAGCACAAGAAGCAATCAAAACCAAGCACTCCACTTTAGGGTTTGGCTCACTTTACTGTTGGGCCAAATGCCCACCCCAAGCACTATCTTTGGTAGCCACAAAACTGGACTCAACCAGAATGTTATCAATCATAGGATGGAAAAATAAATTGTTATATTTACATAATGGAATAATACCAGCAACATGAAAGATCGAAGTACTCTGATATGTAACAACATGGATGCATCTCAGGGATGTAGTGTTGGAGAACAGCAGACATGGGGTAAATCCGTGTGATGCTACAATATAAAATTCATAATAAGCCAAGCTGCCTGCTGGCATTGGAGAGCATGACAGTGGCTGCATGCCACAGGCAGGTGGTAATTACTGGGAGGGCAGACCACACAGACTTCTCGAATGCCCATCAAATTCCTAGTTCTTGTGATTATAAACAGCTCAACAATTTTTAAAATTTCACTGAACCCTAGATCTATATGAGATTCCTTCAAACACTGAAGAAATGGGATCCAAGGGTGAGATGCCTTTCCATGAACTTTTGGAAGACCCCTTATCTACGTACAGGACTTTGGGTATGTTACACTTGGGTAAAATAGTTTTCTCTTAAAAAAAAAAAAACAGGCCCACCAATGGAGATGCCTGGTAAATAAGCATTTTAGAAAGCGAAGAAAAGCAGTGCAGTGGCTTTCAGGATAGCGATTTTTATAATTTTATCTCCTTTTGCTCAGTAAATGTGGTGAGGAATTTTGTGGGAGGTGTATTTGGCTAAGTTGAATCTTGTTCTTTAAGGAAGTCTTGTGATGAATCATTTTGAGGATCATCCTGTCTGTTAATTAAGATGTCTATTGATTAAGCTTGCTTCCAGCAAGGTGTGCCTGAGCTGGATCCCATCTGAGTCATTTGCTGTTGCTCTGTATTTATTTATTTATTTATTTATTGACAGTCATGCTGTATTCTCAACAGCACCTGCGCCCACTACAGCATTTGTTTCCTAGAGCTGCCACTGTAGATTGCTATAAACCAAGAGGCTTAATACAACAGGAACATATTCCATCATGGTTCTGGAGGCTGCAGGTTTGAAGTCAAAGCATCCACAGGGCCATGCTCTGTGTGAAGGCTTTCCAGGAGAATCCTGGCCTCTTCCTACATCTGGTGGCTTTAGGCATTCTGTGACTGGAGGTAGTGTGGCCCCAGTTTCTGCCTTCTTGTCTTTGGCCTTCTTGCCTCTGTGTCTCTGTATCCTTTCTTCTTAAAAAGAAAGGCTGCCATACATCTGGGAAGATTTTCATCTCAACATCCTTAATTAATTACATGAGCAAAGGCCCTGTGTCCAGCTGGGTCACACTTTGAGGTTCAGAGTGGACAAAAATATGGGAGAGGGAGGCTGCTATTCATTCCAGTACAATCACCGACACTGGACTAAGCTGTTTCAGCCTTGCACTGCCTGCTTCCTGGTTAGATGTACTGGGAGCCCTCGGCAACCTGCCTCCTGGAACACTGAGTTTTCCCTCCAGTTATTCAGCAAATATTTTAAACCTCTGCAATATGCTAAATATTACCCCAGAGCTAGAAGATAAAGACTTTACAACTAGTGTTACTATGTGACTACATACTGGGATGTTGATCATTTAACCTTCTTGGCAGTCCTGTGATTTTGCATGTCTTGCAACTGTGGCAGCACAGTGACTTTAAGTAACTTTCTAAAAATCACAAACTAATCAATGATTGCACTTAGCTTTATCTGCTCCAACAAAGCAGATATCAGCTCTTCTTAAAATTATACCACATAGTATAGAGGCAGAGAGTGAGAGGTCTTCCATCCACTGGCTCACTGCCTAATTGGCTGATCCAAAACCAGGAGCCAGGAGTTTTCCTCCAGGTCTCCCAGGTGGGTGCAGGGGCCCAAGGACTTGGGCCATTTTCCAGTGCTTTCTCAGGCCACAACAGAGAGCTGGATGAAAGTGGAGCAGCCAGGACTCAAACTGGCACTCACATGGGATTCCGGAAATGTAGGCAGTGGCTTTACCCACTACACCATAGTGCTGGCCCCGCTATGTTTTCTTTAAAGATTTATTTACTTATTGGAAAGGCAGAAATTCAAAGAGGGGGGGGAGGGTGAGGGAGAGGGAGAGAGAAAGAGAGAGAGAGATCTTCAATCCACTGGTTCACTCCCCAAATGGCAACAATGGCCAGGGCTGGGCCAGGCCAAAGCCAAGAGAGCCAGGAGCTTCTTCTATGTGGATGGCAGAGCTTATCCCATGTGGATGCCACGTGGATGGCAGAGGCCCAAGGACTTGGGCCATCTTCCACAATTTTCTCAGGTGCGTTAGCAGGCAGCTGGGTCAGAAGTGGAGCTGCCAGGACTTGAACTGGATCCCATATGGGATGCTGGCATGGCAGGCAGCAGTTTAACCTCCTGTGCCACAGCGCTGACCCCCTGTATACCTAATTAATCACAAACCATTTCATTCTTTCAAATCTGTAGTGAAAGCTTTACACACGCTAGGCATGGTTTTACTTGCTGTTGATATGTTAGCGAACATGACAAGTAAGCTTACTCTCGGAGCTCATTGGGGGAACAAAATAATGATAAGTAAGCATAGAGAAAATAGGATATGTCCAGATTGTGATAAATACTCTGAAGGAAATGGACGTGGAAATCAATACAGTAATGATTTGGTATCACCCTTTCTGATAAATAGTAATTTAGTTATGACCGTTGAGAGAAGAACCATGTGTAAGCACTTGGGGTATTATAGCTTTCTTGTTATACGATTCCCTTTAAATCTTGGTCATGATTTGGTTGACTTCATGCAGGTAACTTGAAACCTCATCTGTGAAACCTCCTCAATTTAAAATTCTAGGAAGGGGTTTTCCAATCAGCTAATGGACATGAAGGGTCTGCATTGTGTCTAGAATATAGAGAGTGTTCAACTGAAGTTAGGAATCATGATTAGCTTTGTTACTGTGTAGGCAGTACTCTTAGAGAAGCACATGGAATGGTGAGAAGTTGCTGAAGCTCTCCTTTCTCCTCCTCCCCGTGAACCACACTACTGATCCACTGCACAGGCCTGGGTCCCATTGCAACCTCACCTTCAGGTATGGAGGAATGGAAGATGCATTGTGTTCTCCCTCTGGGACCCTGCATTTATTTGTTTTGACCATGTACAGCTTTTAAATCAAGCCTTCTCCTGCTCTGATCACTTAAGACTGCTTCCTCCTCCCCTGGTGCATGGGCTGGCAGGTGCAGCATGGCTGGTGGCTTCTTATTATGCATCCAGGGGAAGTTTGAATATTGACAGTAGTGACTGGTGGTTGGACGCACCACACAATTGCACAGCTGATTTCTCTTTCTTCCCCTACAGTGATATGATAGATTTCATTCCTGGAGAGCTCTGCAGGCAAGATTTAAGTGTGTTTTCCCTGCTGTGAGTCTGGAATAAAGTCTTCACAGATTGCCAAAGCAGGTTCCGTGAATCACTCCGGCTTGCTGGTGCTCCTTGTCCCTCTGCGTGCAGGCTGTACCCTGATTTAGTAAATGTCACTCTCACCTTCCATTCATCACCAGCCTTAGTTATACACTGCTGGTGGTGAAACTCAGTTGCAGGCGTTCTTGTGAAGAGCCTTTCCCCAATGTAGCCAAATATATACCAGACTGTTCTTCCAGAGACAGAATCACAGCATGCTGGGGTCACTGTGTGGCATGACAAGCTAGTGATACTTGGGACCAGTCCTGAGGCATCAGTGCTGGACAAAGTCTGTGTTAAAGCCGATTGGTGACTTTTCTTTCCTTATAGAAGAGGTAGTGCATCTGGATTGTTTGGACAAAATAGTATATATATATATAAAAAAAAAAACCACCAGCTTAGTAGTGATATGGCTCACGTTTGAGTCTACCAATTTTGGTTTTTGTGTCATTGGGCAAGTTGTTCAACTTCTCTGATCCTCAGTTTGTTCTTCTGTAAAGTACCTCTAACTTGGGGTGCTATCAAATGGTACAGTGCTGTAAAATGCTTAGCACAGTCCTGGGTACCTAGTAAATGCTCATTCAAAGTTAGTGGTCACTAATGCCCTACTATTGCTGCTGTGTTAGTGTTGTCCATGATGCTGTAATTCACTATCAGAATAAGGATTAGCCCAACTTCATCTTTTGTCTTAGTCTTGCTTTCCTGAAGGGGATAGAGGAATTAACCTTTTTGCAGGTTTCATATTGTTCCATCTGGGATGAATGTAAAGGGAAAAGTGAAGACGTTGAGGTGCTATGTTTTAAGTGTATCTCCTCCACAATTCAGATGTTGCCATTGTGGTAATATTAAGAGGTGAGGCCTTTAAATGGTGATTATGCCACAAATGGCAGTGAAGCCGCTCTAAAAGGGTTTGATGCAGCATTCGTCCTACTTTCCCTTTCATTTTGTGCTGTGCAAGGATGTAGCAAGAGGGCCCTCGCTAGAGGCCACACTTTGATCTTAGGCTTCCCAGTCTCCAGAATGTCAAGAAAATAAATTTTCATTCTTAATAAATGATCCAATCTGAGGCATTTTGTTGTAGCATTGCAAAATGGCTGAAGACATTATGATGTTAAAAAACAAAAGTAGCACTGGATTTAGGATCGCAGGCTTGTGGTTCTGAGTTCACGCTACTCTACACACTACCTGTTGGAATTTGGCAAGTCTCTTATCCCTTTTGACCTTTTCTTTGCTCTAATGCATGCTTCAAGTGGTTGTTATGAGCATTAATAAGTATACTCTTGTAATTATAACATCTACTGTCTATCGAATACTCAGACATTGCAATTATTATTTTTACAAGCATCAATTTAATAATCTCAGCAACCCTATGATTCCAAAGCTTTATGTCTAGCCTCCCTCTATGGTTCAATGAGATCACATCTTTAAGGATGAAAAGTGTTCTCACAATCTTTTGGTGCCCTGAATTGTTAACTCCAGAGCCCTTAATATGACACGTTGAGGCCTTCAGGTCTCATCCAGGCCTCATTTCCATCCTCACATCCTGTCTGTGGCTGCAATCTGTGCTCCCTCTACTGTAGCTGTCATTTACTTGTGAACTTTTGGATTGAGTTGTTTTCAAACAGGCCTCTGAACCTTTGCATTTCTCTTCCCTCCAACTGGAATATCCTTCTCCTGTCTTCTTGTTTCCCTGGAAGACTTCTATTGCCCATTTGGCTCAGAGTCAAGACCCTTCACCCTGATCTCTGACTCTTACGGCTTTGGTAGAGCCTGTCTCTTTGTGCTGTGTTTCTCTTTACCTGTGACTCACAAACAATACCCATCATACTCTGCAAATGCATTCATGAGTGTCTGTGATTCTCCCTGTTCAAAGAGGTATACAGGAAACTTGGAATTGTCCTGCAAAGCACAGCCTGGTGTGAAGGGTATGCTTAACTCAAGTGGGCTGCAAAAACGTTGCTGAGAGATTTGAGTTAAAGGATGGAGCAAAACTTCCAAGAACTTTTTGAAGCCCACTCATGTACAGTGAAATAAAAAACAGTGAAATGTGCTTGGTGAGGTTTACCCCTCTCCTTTTCCTCCTTGACTTTCCCCAACCTCAGCTGTCATGGAGAGGAGATGTTTGGTTCAGTGATGTGTTGAGCTCTGTAATATGTGCTAGGTCAGAGGATCCATATTATTTTGAGAAAACTGGCTTCCTACAGAAGAACTTGGACAAATGGATCTGGCCTGTCCTGGGGCGAGGAGCTGTTGGCCTTCAATATATCACAAGAACATACTTGACCTCCAAATGCACATCACGAAATAGCCTGAGAATGTAATCAGTACTGGTGAAAATATTTTATCTTCTTGATAGTCATTATTGTGTTTTGTATAATAACAGGCAATTTATGAAGAAAATCTGAATGTCTTACAATGTGGATTGGATTAAATAAAAATGATGGCAAGTCAGTATAAAAGAATTCAAGTTATCTATTAAAAATAAGATTGAAGAGGAATATTTTTTGATCAGGGAAAAATGCTCCCATGTAGGATAAGTTCAGACTACAGAACACTGTATGCAGGCTGATCCCTTTTTTAAAGAGATTTACTATGTGTAATTTTCTAATATTTTTTCACTTTTTTGTTGCTTTAAACTTATTTTTTGCTGTGAAACAATAATTATGTATTTCATTAAAGTGCCAAAAAATTTAAATTACATAAAGTTACATAGTTGAAGAAAGGTAATCCTTATGTCTTACAACCAGATGACTCAGTTTTTTCTAAGCAGTCGTAGGTCTTAACAGAGATAAGATGGAGCACTAGCAATGATTTTGATAAAATACAACCTAAACCTAAAGGTAAATAAAGGCCCTTCATTATTTCTTATTAAGAGAAGAGGCCAATAGTCCAAGAAAACCCAATGGTTATAAAAGAAAGGACTAATTCTGTTTTTTTGTATCTATTTGCCTTTTTTCAAAATTACATTTTACAGTTTTTAAGAGCGCCTTGTCACATTCATTTAGAACAAAGACATTATATATGTAAATCCTATTTTTTCTTGAACACAGAGATATTAATATCTCAGAGTGAGGAATTCATGACAATGATCATCATGTGGGGAAAAAGCAGAATATTGTCATTTACATAGTATGATTAAGCAAAGCAATATTTATAACTAAGATCCAAATGATATGATATCCACCCAATTTTTATACTCTATATTAAATACTACAGATAAGAGAAAACATGTGATACTTGTCTTTCTGGGTCTGACGTATTTTACTTACCATAATGACCTCCAGTTGCATCCATTTTGTTGTAAGTTACACAGGTAATATAAATGCATACGTGTGTGTGAGTGTGATACACTTCGTGGGGAAGGTTAATAGAACTTTTCTCTGGTCAGTGAAATTAACAGGTATAAAAGTTATTTTGTAGCACAGATTTCAGAAATTATATTTAATATTTGAAGATATATTTCTATCTTCAGTAGTGTTCAATAGAGTTTGTTTTCTGAATGCTTATTTTTCCATTGCGTAAAACAGAATCTTTCTTCTAAAATAACACAGTGAAATGATGCTGACTGTAACTAATCACAGCTTCTTCTCTGTTCTGTGTGACAAACTCTTTGGAAAGTTACATCTTTTGGACAATTACAGCTGGATTGCTGGGGTGAAAAATTATCTTAGTATAGGCAGAAGGATGAATTATAATTGCTTCTCTAAATGGATTTTACACTGAGAGTCCAGATTGATTTATGGTTTAAATCCAGCTTTCACAAAACAGTCCTCAAATCAGATGACAAAAAAGGGTTAACCCATCAGAGCTCTAGAGATGGTATTCTAAGGAGACATTTGAAGTAGAGATCATGAGAAACTACTCAATTGCAGGCAAGTTGTCATCTGCAAGGCTAATGTAATTATTTGAACCAAATTTCATATAGTTTTCTCTTCACCAAATTCTTCTGATACTTAGGATACTTTCTTCACAATCTAGCCCTTGATTGTGCTGTATCTCATATTCTTCCTTTTTTGTTTTTTGGAATATATTATGTTCTCCTCATCACATCATGAGTTTCTTAAGGTAAGGATATGCTGGGTGCTTTTCTTCCCTAGAAAACTAACACCCAGCTGGAGATTTGTGAACAGAGGGTAGTGGATGAGGATCCTTGATTTTTGGTATTTAAAAATGTCAGCCAGACATGGTATATTTTCCCATCCTAAAGCCATTTAGGCAAACTGAAATGTCAACTTTCTTTATTCTTGGATGGAATTCTATCAACAGAATGGTAAACTTTGTGATTTCTTGTTTGTTCAATGTGACAGTTAGCTGCTGAGGACATTCTGGAAGATTCTAGGATGTCTGTAGAGGACCAGTTATCAGCACCTTATTGTTTGGCAGTGTGGCAGTGGAGAATTAGAACCATTGGCTCACGACATAGCTGAACACAATGTTTATATTTAATATACACTAGTTGGCATGAGGTGGGAAGAATCTATCTGTTGTATCAAAATCATTTATTCAGTTTAGTTAATCTTAAGTCAAGAGAGCAAATATAAGCTTTGTGGCTGAGATTTTTTTTTTTAAGATTTATTTATTTACTTGAAAGGCAGAGTTAGAGAAAGAAAGAGATCTTCCATCCACTAGTTCACTTTCCAGATGACTGCAATGGCCAGGCCTGAGTCAGGTGGAAGCCAGGAGCTTCATGCAGCCCTCCCACGTGGGTACAGGGGCCCAGGCACTTAGGCTATCCTCCACTGTTTTCCCAGGTGTGTTAGCAGGGAGCTGCATGGAAACAGCAGCACCTAGGACTCAAATTGGCCCCCATATGGAATGCTGGCACTGCTTGCAGCTGCTTTACTCATCACACCACAATGCCAGTCCTGTGTCTGTGATTTCCAATTCCAACTCTTGAGGCAGTGGCTTCACATAGATTGTATCAGAAGTACCTGGGGAACTTAAAAAGAAAATACATGTTCTTTATCTTTCTCTTTTCTCCATTTCAAGATTCTGATTCAGTAGGTCTGGGATAAAGCCTAGAAATCTGAATTTTTAACAAACATGTAGCTTATTATTTGTAGTTAAATTCAGGGACAGTTCATGTAGGTGAATACTAATTTACTTCTTTTTTACGATTTATTTATTTATTTGAAAGGCAAAGTCACAGAGAGGCGGAGGTAGAGACAGAGAGAGGTCTTCCATCTGAAGGTTCACTCCCCAAATGGCTGCAATGGCCAGAGCTGAGCTGATCCGAAGCCAGGAGACAGGAGCTTCTTCCAGGTCTCCCACATGGGTGCAGGGATCCAAGGACTTGGACCATCTTTGACTGCTTTCCCAGGCCATAGAAGAGAGCTGGGTCGGAAGTGAAGAAGCGGGGACTCAAACCGGTGGCCAGATGGGATGCCAGCACTGCAGGTGGCAGCTTTACCCACTGTGCTACAGTGCCATCCCTTGTACTAATTTACTTCTACAAAACCAGTGATAGGTTTAATTTTTTTTTAAGTGTGTGAAGCATCAAAGAATTTTTTCTTATGTAAATTTGGCATTGTGGTGCATTGTGTAAATGCCACTTGAGATGCCAGGATCCCATACCTGAGTGCCAGTTTTGTGTCCTGGCTACCCCACTTACAATCCAGCTCCCTTCCAATGCACCTGAGAAGGCATTGGATAATGGCCCAAGTTCTTTGGCCCCTTCCACCTCTGTGGGAAACCCACATGGAGCTCCTGCCTCTGACTTCAGCTTAGCTCAGACCTGACTGCTGTGCACATTTGGGGAGTGAGCTGGTGGGTAGAAGATCTCCCTCTCTGTCTCTTCCCTTTTCTCTCTGTCAGTCTGCCTTTCAAATAAGTGAATAGATATGTCTTTTTGTGTGTGTGTTTTACTTTTTAAAACATTTTATTAAAATACAGTATACATACCAAGAAATGCACCTAAGTGTACAGATAAATGAGTTTTTTTTCTAATCATACTCATAATCAATACCTGAATAAAGAACAAAACATTACTAATACCACAAGATCCTCACTATTTCCCCCCACTCTGAAGGGAATTCTTAAAGCTGTACTCCTCTGTATGTAAGTGATTTACCTTGGATGATTGCTGGAAGGTTCCGGCGCTTGCTGGATGTTCTTTTCCCCCATCTTATTCTCAGTGAGCATTTGCTGGGAGATGTTCCTCTGATGAGCTTGCAGACCACTTTCTGCCGTGAGGCCAAGGGGAAGTTGCCTGCTGATCATTCAGTGGCTCTTTCTTACCCTGTTTCAAGGATGTGTAGGCACTAAAAGCAATTAGGGAGGGAAAAAAGATAACCAAATGGTATTACTGTGAATTCTTAAATTTTTTAAGGTCTTTTTCCTTCTTTTTCATGTTCCAATGGATGCACCCAACCTAACTATTCTTCTCTCTATTTTTTTTTTCAGCATTGTAGGCAACAAAGATTCTTAAGTAGGTCTGATGTTTTTCGATAAGGAAACTGAACCCCTGAAAATATTTCCTGTAATGTAACCATATAGTCAGAGGTCCCACTAATGCTAGACAAGTTATAACTAAAACCAATACAATTTAATAGAAAGATAACCTCAACCTGAAAAAGCAACACATGGAAACCCAATCAAACAAATTTATTTGGAGAAAATACATTTTGTGGAAGAATGATGACATTTAAAATAGTCAAGACACATACTTATATGATTTTATAAACATTAAAAATGTATATTGGTATGAACCAAATTTTGGAGGAAAAGGCAAATAGGAAGAAGAAGTAGGCTGGCAAGGAAGACTCCCAAAGCATTATCATTGGTTATCTCTGGATGATGTGATTCAAGTTATTTTTATGTATCATATTTATTATAATCTTAAAATTATTTTTTCAATTTACTACACAAAATATATAACTTCGTAATCAGAAAATAAAATAATTGATTTGAAAATATTTTTACTTATTTATTTTCACTTTATTTGATGGTGCAGAGAGAGAGAAAATGGCAGTGACTGACCTTCTATCCTTTGGTTCACTCCCCAGATTATGATGATAGCCAGAGCTAGGCCAAATTGAAGCCAGGAGGCTAGACCTCAGTCCATATCTCCCACATGGGTGGCAAGTATCCAAGTACTTGGGTCATCATCTGCTATCTCCCTGTGTATGCATTACCAGGAAGCTGCATTGGAAGTGGAGGATATGAGAGTAGAACCAGTCCGTTCAATAAGGATGCTGGTTTACTGAGTAGTGCTTAACTGTAGAACCAAACATCTGCTCCAAGGTAATTGATTTTTTGTGAGTATCTGTATGTACATTTCTGACTGAACTTTTGTTTATGTATGGTCATAAAAAGGTTGGAATTCTCTTGATGTGAATGGAAGGGGAGAGGGAGTGGGAAAGGGGAGGGTTGTGGGTGGGAGGGACGGTATGGGGGGGGGAAGCCATTGTAACACATGAGTCGTACTTTGGAAATTTATATTCATTAAATAAAAGATAAAAAAAAAAAAAGGTTGGAATTCTGGATGAAGAATAAAAATGAAGGTATGAAACTGTGGGTTGAATGAGAAAAGAGTTGGGAGTTGGTATTGCAAGGGTGGCAAGGGTGTCATAGCCTGAGAGTCAGCCACTCTCTGCCACATGGAAGCGTGGCAGATATTGCCACAGGCTTTGGCTCTCTTTGCTGCAGAGCCCTAGCATCAGACTTCAGAACTACCAACATTTGACTGCCAGGAGCATCCAGGAAGCAGCCTATTAGTCTTCACTGGCTCAGTAAAGCTTCTGTAGCCCCAAGGCACTAGGTCTAGAAGAGAGACTCCAAAAAGATGAGAAAGAACAAGATAAGGATTACATTTCCAGTTAACAATAGCTAAAGAGAAATGCAGAGGGTGTCACCAAGTTGGCTGAGTAGAGCTGCCTTGTGCATTTACTTCCTTGAAACAAATAAAATGAAAATACAACACACCAAAATCTATGAGATACAACAAAAGCAGTATTAATAGGGAAGTTTATCATAATAAATACGTATATTTTAAAAAGAGGAAGATGAAAAAAAAGCTAACCTTGCAACTCAAGAAACTAGAAAATCAAGAACAAAACAAAGGGCCGACACTGTGGCATAAAAGGTTAAGCCTCCACCTGCATTGCCAACATCCCATTTGGGCACCATGTTGAGTCCCAGCTGCACCAATTCCAATCCAGCTCTCTGCTAATGTGCCTGGGAAAACAGTGGAAGACAGCCCAAGTTCTTGGATCCCTGAACCCACATGAGAATCCCAGAAGAAGCTCCTGGCTCCTGGCTTCAGCCTGGCCCAGCCCTGGTGGTTGTGGCCATTTGGGGAGTGAACCAGTGGATGGAAGATACCTTTCTCTCTCCTTCTTCCTCTGTAATTCTGCCTTTCAAATGAATAAATCATTTTATTTTTTTAAAAAAAGAACAAATGAAACTCAAAATTAGTAGAAGGAAAGAAACAACAGAGAGATGAAGAGAAATGAACAAAAAGGAGGTTAAAAATATAAATGATCAGTGAAACAAGGAGGAAGTTTTCTGCAAAGATAAACAAGATTAAAAACTTTAGCTAGACTAACCAATAAACAAAGAAAAAAGACCTAAAATGAATAAAATCAGTGATGAAAAAGGACACACCAAAACTGATGCCACAGAAATACAAGGATCATTAGGGACTACTATGAAAAACTAAAAGCCAACAAATTGGAAAACCTAGGAGAAATAAATTTCTGTATCATATCGCCTAAAAAAATTAAGTGATGAGGACATAGACAATATGAGCAGACCAGTATTGAGCTGTGATATTGAATCAAAAATGGAAAGTCTCCCAAGAAAGAAAAGCCTGGGACTGGATGATCTCACTGTTGGATTTTCCAAAACTTAAAAAGAACTTACATCAATTCTTCCAGTACGATAGCAAAACATTGAAAGTGAGAGAACTCTTCTAAACTCATTCTGTGAGGCCAGCATTACCCTGATACCAAGACCAGACAAGGACACACCAAAAAGAAAAAAAGAAAACTACAGACCAGTGTTCCTGATGAACATAGATGCAAAAACTATGAATGAAATGCTCAGAAATTGACCTTAATAGCACACCCAAAAGATCATTCATCATGATCTAGTGAGATTTATTTCAGGGATGCAAGGATGGTTTGACATATACACATTAATAAATGTAATGCATCATTATGTTAGCAAGATGAAGGACACAAACCATCTGCTCATCTCAATAGATGAGAACAATATTTGGTAAAATTCAACATTTCTTCAAGATAAAAACTCTCAAAAATTAGGCTTAGAAGTACTTCAATACAATAAAGTCTACATATCATAAATCGGCAGCCTATTTCATACTGAATGGGGAAAAGCTGAAATTATTTCCAGTAGGTTCAGGAACAACAAAAATGTGTTGTTTTTCACCACCCTTTTTCTATACAGTTTGGAAGTCTTAGCCACAGCAGTAAGGCAACAGGAGGAAATAAAATACATCCAACTAGGAAAGGAGAAGGTTGAACTATCCTTTTCTGCAAATTACATGCTCTTACACAGAGAAAAACCTAAAGAGTCTAAGTGCTGTTAGAAATGATGAATGAGTTTAGTAAAGTTTTAAGATAAAAGCAACATGTAAAAATCTGTTTTTTATGCATCAATAACAAAATTGCTGAGAAGGAACTTAAGGAAGTGTTCCTATTCACAATAACTGCAGCAATATCAAAAAGAAAAACCTAAAAACAAATTTAAGTAAAAATTACAAAACACTGATAAAAGAAGTTGAAGACACAGGCATACACACACACACACACACACACACACACACACGGAGATAATCCTTGTTCAGAGATTTAAAAGATTAGGATTAGGGTGAGCATTTAGTCTAGTGGTTAGGATGCCACTTAAGAAACACATGTCAGGGCCAGTGCTGTAGCCCAATAGGTTAAGCCACAGCTTGCATCCCATGACAAGAGTGCTCTTTTGTGTCTGGGCTGCTTTGCTTCTGATACAGCTCCCTGCTAATGCACCTGGGGCAGCAGCAGAAGGTGGCCCAAGGTTTTGGGCCCTTTCCACCCACATGGTTTACCCTGATGGACTTAAAAGCTCCAGGCTTTCGTCTGGCCTAGTCCTGGCTGTTGTAGTTATTTGAAGAGTGAACCAGCAGTTGGAAAATGTTTTTCTCAGTCTGTCTCCCCTTCCCACCTTGCACTGCCCCTCCCACTCTGCCCATTCAGTCACTCTTTCAAATAAATAAAAATAAATCTTTTTAAAAATTAAAAAAGAAACACATATCTTAAGTGAGAGTACCTGACTTCAATACCCAGCTTTGACTCCTGACTCCAGATTCCTGCTAATGTAGACTGTGGCTCAAATGACTGGGTCCCTTCCACCAGTGTGGGAGACTTGGATTAAGTTCCTGGCTCTTGACTTTGGTTCTAGTCTGGTGCTGTATGTTTCAGGCACTTACGGAATGAACAAATGGATGGATGAGAGCTCTTTCTATCAATTTCTTTCTGCCTTTCCAATAAAATTTTTAAAATTGTTTATAAGAATTAATATTATTAAAATATCACATACTGGCCGACGCTTCAGCTCAATAGGCTAATCGTCCGTCTGCAGCGCCAGCACCCTGGATTCTAGTCCCAGTCGAGGTGCCAGATTCTGTCCCAGTTGCCCCTCTTCCAAGCCAGCTCTCTGCTGTGGCCAGGGAGTGCAGTGGAGGATGGCCCAAATGCTTGGGCCCTGCACCCGCATGGAGACCAGGAGAAGCGCCTGGCTCCTGGCTTCGGACTGGCGCAGTGTGCTGGCCGCAGCGGTCATTGCGGGGTGAACTAACGGCAAAGGAAGACCTTTCTCTCTGTCTCTCTCACTGAAAAAAAAATACCACATAGTACTCAATGTGATCCATAGTTTCAAGGCAATTCCTGTCAGAATGCTAACAACATTCTTAACAACAACAGAAAAACACTTCTAAAATTTATATGGAAAGACAAAGTCTCCCTTATATCTAAAGCAATGCTGAGGAAAAAAATACGGCTCAGAGGCATTATGGTACCTGACTTCAAAACATACTAGAATGCTATGGTATCCAAAACAGCAGGGTACTGGCATAAAAAGAGATACAGAGATCAATGGAACAGAATAAAGAACTCAGAAATAAATCTGCATATTTATAGCCAACTGATTTTTGCCAAAGGCAGCAGAAACATACAGTGGAAAAGGACAGTCTCTTCAATAAATGATTCTGGGAAAACAGGCTATCTAGATGTAGAAGAAAGAAACTAGACCCCTGCCGCTCACTATGTGTAAGAAATCAACTCAAAATATATAAAAACAACTTACAAGGATGACCGCAAACTATGAAAATACTAGGAAAAAAACAGAGCTGAAACTCTTCAAGACATTTGGCATGGAAAAGAGTTTCCAGATATGACCCCAAAAGCACAGGCAACAAAAGCAAAAATTGACAAGTGGGATTAACAACTGTCTGCACAGCAAAATCAACAATGAACAGAATTGAACAGATAACCTACAGAATGGGAAAAAACATTTGGAAACTACTCAGCTGACCTGGGATTAATTTCTATAAAGTATATGGGGCTCATACAACTCAACAGCAAACAGAAAAAATACTCTAAGACTTGGGTGAATGACCTGAATAGACATTTCTTAAAATAGGATATACAAATGGCCTAGAGTATATGGGAAAAAAATGCTTAACTAATCAGGAAAATGCAAATCAAACCCACAATGCATTATCACCTCATCCCTGATAGCATGGTTATTATCAAAAAGACAGAAAAAGAATGCTGATGAAGATGCAGAGAAAGAGAAACTCATACACTGTTGGTGGGAATGTAGATTAGTACAAACTGTGGAAAGTAGTGTGAAGCTTCCCCAAAAAGCAAAAATCAGAACTGGGGCCTGCGCTTTGGCATAGTAGTTCAAGCATCCGCCTGTGGCACCAGCATCCTGTATGAGCACCGGTTCAAGTCCCTTCTGCTCCACTTCCAGTCTAGCACACTGATAGGGCCTGGGAAAGCAGTAGAAGATGGTCCCTGCAACTGTCCCTGTGCCTTCCTGAAATACCTGGAAGAAGGTTCTGGCTCCTGGCTTCAGATGGGCCCAGCTCTTGCTGTTACATCCATTTGGGAAGTGAACTAGTAGATGGAATACCTCTGTATGTCTCTTCACGTAAATAAATTAATCTTTTAAAAAAAATCAGAACTTGCAATATGATATATCAATTCTGTTAATGTATATAAATCCAAGAGAAATGAGATCATTCTGCTAGGCATCTGCACTCCCATGCTTATTGCAGCATTATTCACAGTAGCCAAGAAATGGAAACAGCCTAGATGTCTATCAGTGGATGCATGGATAAGGAAAATGTGGTAGAAACAAACTGGACTATTAATTAGCCATAAAATATTCGAGTCCTGTCATTTGTAGCAACCTGGATGAAAGTAGAAGACGTTACTTTAAGTGAAATATATCATGCACAGAAAGACAAATGCCACTTCTATCCACTTTGTGGAAGCTAAGAAGCTGATATCATAGAAGTACACAATGGAATAGCTGATGCCAAATCCTGGAAAGAGTCTTGGGGAAGAAAAGGATGGAGACAGGATAGTTAACAGGTATAGGAGTGCAGTTGGATCAGAATAACATCTAGTTTTTTGAAAAAATAAACAAAATTGACACCCCATTGGCCCAACTAACTAAAAAAAAATCAGAGATGAAAAAGGAAACATAACAACAGACACCACAGAAATAAAAATAATCATCAGAAATTACTACAAGGACTTGTACTCCAGCAAACGGGGAAATATATCAGAAATGGAGAGATTCCTGGACACATGCAACCTACCTAAATTGAACCAGGAAGACATCGAAAACCTAAACAGACCCATAATTGAGACAGAAATTGAAACAGTAATAAAGGCCCTCCCAACAAAGAAAAGCCCAGGACCAGATGGATTCACTGCTAAATTCTACCAGACATTTAAAGAAGAACTAACTCCAATTCTTCTCAAACTATTCAGAACAATCGAAAAAGAGGGAATCCTCCCAAATTCTTTCTATGAAGCCAGCATCACCTTAATCCCTAAGCTGGAAAAAGATGCAGCACTGAAAGAGAATTACAGACCAATATCCCTGATGAACATAGATACAAAAATCCTCAATAAAATTCTGGCCAATAGAATGCGACAACACATCAGAAAGATCATCCACCCAGACCAAGTAGGATTTATCCCTGGTATGCAGGGATGGTTCAATGCGCGCAAAACAATCAATGTGATACACCACATTAACAGACTGCAGAAAAAAAACCATATGGTTATCTCAATAGATGCAGAGAAAGCATTCAATAAAATTCAATACACTTTCATGATGAAAACTCTAAGCAAATTTGGTATAGAAGGAACATTCCTCAATACAATCAAAGCAATTTATGAAAAACTCATGGCCAACATCCTATTGAATGGGGAAAAGTTGGAAGGATTTCCACTGAGATCTGATACCAGACAGGGATGCCCACTCTCACCACTGAATTCAATATAGTTCCGGAAGTTTTAGCTAGAGCCATTAGGCAAGAAACAGAAATTAAAGGGATGTAAATTGGGAAGGAAGAAGTACACCAGGTTCTAGTCAATGTCGGGGTGCCGGATTCTGTCCCGGTTGCCCCTCTTACAGGCTAGCTCTCTGCTGTGGCCAGGGAAGTGCAGTAGAGGATGGCCCAAGTGCTTGGGCCCTGCACCTCATGGGAGACCAGGATAAGCACCTGGCTCCTGCCTTCGGATCAGCGTGGTGCGCCGGCCATAGCACGCCGGCCGTGGTGGCCATTGGAGGGTGAACCAATGGCAAAGGAAGACTTTTCTCTTTCTTCTCTCTCTCTCTCACTGTCCACTCTGTCAAAAAAATAAATAAATAAAGCAATCCTGTACCCCTGTACCACAAAAACAAAGCCGGAGGCATCACAATACCAGATTTCAGGGCATACTACAGGGCAGTTGTTATCAAAACAGCATGGTACTGGTACAAAAACAGATGGATAGACCAATGAAACAGAATAGAAACACCAGAAATCAACCCAATCATCTACAGCCAACTTATATTTGATCAAGGATCTAAAACCAATTCCTGGAGTAAGGACAGTCTATTCAATAAATGGTGCTGGGAAAACTGGATTTCCACATGCAGAAGCATGAAGCAAGACCCCTACCTTTCACCTTACACAAAAATCCACTCAACAGGGGTTAAAGACCTCAATCTACGACCCAACACCATCAAATTATTAGAGAACATTGGAAATACCCTGCAAGATATCGGCACCAGCAAAAACTTCTTGGAAAAGACCCCGGAGGCACAGGCAGTCAAAGCCAAAATTAACATTTGGGATTGCATCAAATTGAGAAGTTTCTGTACTTCAAAAGAAAGAGTCAGGAAAGTGAAGAGGCAACTGACAGAATGGGAAAAAATATTTGCAAACTATGCAACAGATTAAGGGTTGATAACCAGAATCTACAAAGAGATCAAGAAACTCCACAACAACAAAACCAACAACCCACTAAAGAGATGGGCCAAGGACCTCAATAGACATTTTTCAAAAGAGGAAATCCAAATGGCCAACAGGCACATGAAAAAATGATCAGGATCACTAGCAATCAGGGAAATGCAAATCAAAACCTCAATGAGGTTTCACCTCACCCCGGTTAGAATGGCTCACATTCAGAAATCTACCAACGACAGATGCTGGCGAGGATGTGGGGAAAAAGGGACACTAACCCACTGTTGGTGGGAATGCAAACTGGTAAAGCCATTATGGAAGTCAGTCTGGAGATTCCTCAGAAACCTGAATATAACCCTACCATACAACCCAGCCATCCCACTCCTTGGAATTTATCCAAAGGTAATTAAATTGGCAAACAAAAAAGCTGTCTGCACATCAGTGTTTATTTCAGCTCAATTCACAATAGCTAAGACCTTGAATCAACCCAAATGCCCATCAACAGTAGACTGGATAAAGAAGTTATGGGACATGTACTCTATTAAGTACTATACAGCAGTGAAAAACAGTGAAATCCGGTCATTTGCAACAAAATGGAGGAATCTGGAAAACATCATGCTGAGTGAACTAAGCCAGTCCCAAAGGGACAAATATCATATGTTCTCCCTGATTGGCGACAACTAATCGAGCACCAAAAAGGAAACCTGTTGAAGTGAAATGGACACCATGACAAACAGTGACTTGATCAGCCCTTGTCCTGACTTATGGATTACATTGATGTACAACTTAATACTTTATCTCTTTTAGTATTTTTTTTCTACTCAATACTATTGGTTGAACTCTGTAATTAACACACAATTATTCTTATGAGTTTAAATTTAACTGCAAAGTGATCTCTGTTAAATATAGGAGTGGGAATAAGAGAAGGAGAAGATGTACAATTTGGGACATGCTCAAACTGACTTGCCCCAAATGGTAGAGTTAGAAACGTGCCTGGGGATTCCAATTCAATCCCATCAAGGTAGCATGTACCAATGCCACCTCACTAGACCAAGTGATCAATTTCTGTTCACAGTTGATCATAATGATAGATCTAAGAGTCAAAGGGATCACATAAGCAAGACTAATGTCTGCTAATACTGATAGAATTAAAAAGGGAGAGAATGATCCAACATGGGAAGCAGGATACATAGCAGAGTCATAGAAGGGCAGATGTCCTAAACAGCACTCTGGCCTCAGAATCAGCCCTTAAGGCATTTGGATCTGGCTGAAGAGCCCATGAGAGTATTTTAGGCATGGAAAGCCAAGACACTCTGGCAATAAATAAATAAATAAATAAATACCTAAATGAAAGATCTCCGCGAGTGTGATCCCTGTGGAAAGAAAAGGCCATCAAAGAAGGAGGTACCTTTCTCTGAAGGGAAGAGAAGAGAACTTCCACTTTGACTATGACCTTGTCTAAATAAGATTGGAGTCTGCGAACTCAAAAGGCCTTGGCAACTCATGACAAGAGCCTAGGGTGATTACTGATGCCATAAGGAAGAGTGTCAATTTGTTAAGTCAGCAACAGGAGTCACTGTGCACTTACTCCTCATGTAGGATCTCTGTCCTTAATGTGTTGTTCAATGTGAATTAATGCTATAGCTAGTATTCAAACAGTATTTTACACTTTATGTTTCTGTGTGGGTGCAAACTGTTGAAATCTTTACTTAGTATATACTAAATTGATCTCTGTATATAAAGATAATTGAAAATGAATCTTGATGTGAATGGAATGGGAGAGGGAGTGTTAGATGGGAGGGTTTTGGGTGAGAGGGAAGTTATGGGGGGGGGCAAAAGCCATTGTACTCCATAAGCTGTACTTTGGAAATTTATATTTATTAAATAAAAATGAAAAAGAAAAAAACAGAATAGCATCTAGTGTTCTGTAGCACAGTAGGATAACTATGATTGTCAACAATTAATTGAATATTTAAAACTACATAGCCAATAGAGATTATTTTGAATGTTTCTGGCACAAGGCAGTGATAAGTGTCTAAGGTATTTGTTATGTCTGATCTGATAATTACACATGGTATACATGTATTAAACATGTCATACTGTACCCCATAGATGTGTACAATTACCATTTGTCAATTAACAATAAAAACGTATTTTTTAAAAAGACAAAACCAAACAAAATAACTGAAGAAAGAAGAAAAACCACAGGGCAGTCCATGATTAAGTACCAGATGAATGGTAGGAGGAGACCACTTTATTTTTGATGATAGCACCAAATATCTTCCAGTCTGTCCTACCTTGGTCTGTATAATGTCAAACCATGTGGAAGGAGTAGAGGCTGCATCTCTCACTTTGTGACTCACAATTCCTTCCAGTCCCAAATGATCAAAACAGGCAGACCTCTCGTCCAACAGTGGACTTGGAAATGTCAGTTTCTCCTTCTGGCTCTTATTTTCTTTAAAACGAAACAGGAGGCTTTGCTCGGAGCGATTGTGGCAAATGTGATCATATGTAAATATTTGGAAATGCTAGGAAAAAGGCATGCAGGTTCTTGAAGCATAGGAAAATCCCACTTTAAAGCTGTCTCTTATTTTCAGACTCGTTCTATCCCTTGTCTCCAATGACGGCCTTCCCATGTTTCTGTTATGCTAAAGCCATCTTTTGACTGTATTTGGGAAGGTTGCAAAACAGATGGCTTGTGAGATGATAATGAAAACATAATCCCCCTTTTAGGATGACTGTATTGGTTTTCACTTATATGTTAATACAGATACAGAACTCACTAAAGTATATAGTAAGAGTCACATGATAGTTACTGAATGCATGAAGGCGGGTTTTTGCTGTCCAGTGATGAACTGTGGCTTCTTCACTTGAACTTGGGAAAGCAGTGTTTTGTCGTGATGTTTCAGAGCAGTAGAATATTTTGTGTTGTGTGAGGAATGCATGCCAAATGAGGAAGAGGATGAAGGCAGAAATACATGCATGATGTCGTGCCTATATATAGGAGGCCATTTTTCAGTGTTGTGCTTAGAGTCAGAAAGACCAAGAGCTGGTCACAACTTGGCCGCCTTCTAGTTAGGTTTCTGGATGTAGGGAGCTTTTGTTTTGGTTCTCCCTGCCCAATTCCCACTCTGCCCTTATGGGGGTGACAGTGCTCCAACATTCATTTGAATCACTGCGCTGTCTACAGTTAGTGCGGGTCCTGTGAATGGGCCTGGCCAATCGGAACAGCAGCAATTGAATGAGAGCTAGGCCTATATTCCAATTGGGACTATTCAGAGGGACTCCTGAAACTTGGCTAGAATTTTTATGAAAGAACAATTCTCATTTATGCTGGAGACTGCTAAACCTGTAGATGGTAATCTTACTAATCTTGGGAATATCTGTCTGAAAATGAAGCTAAACTGGGAGAAAAGAGATGCACAGAAGAGAAACACGTACTGAAGACAAAGCATATCGATAGCATTCCAAACCAGGCAGATGGCCTGGGCTTCTGACTCCTGTGACAAAGCGAGCTAAATTTGAATTGTGGGTGATAGAGTGACTGCTCGGGAGAGGCCTATTTGGGGCAGCAGGTTGAGGTGCCACTTGTATCCAAGTGCTTGGGTTCATATCCCAAGTCTGCTTCTGATCTGGCTTCCTGCTAACTCACATCCTAGAAGGTACGAGGTGATGGCTCAAGTTCTTGGGTCCCTGCTACTCATATGGGAGACCACTATCAAGTCCCTGGTTCTAACCTTGGGCCTGACCCATCCCCCCAGCTGTTGTGGGCATTTGGGGAGTGAAGCAGTAGATGGAAGATGTCTCTGTGTGTGTCTGTCACTCTGCCTTTTAAAAAAATAAAACTAAATAAACATTTAAAAAATCCTGTTGAGTTGTGTTTTTATTCCTTCCCTGCAGCCAGGTTACTAATCAACTGGGGCAATAAACCCCTTCTGATTCTCAGGTTTATTTTCTTTAAATCATGAGACACTCCCAAAATCTTTATTTTGCTTTCTGATGACAAAAGCAATGTCCACATTGCACAAAAATGACTATCTCAATTATATTTTCCCCACAAACTTTTCCCGGGCCCCTCATGTACCAGGTTTCTATCGCCGTATAACAAATCACATTCAAATCCAGTGCCTTGAACTAATAAGTGTTTATGGTGTTCATGACTCTCAATGTTAGTGGAGGCTGTTCTGGCCCAAGTTAGCAGATGACTCTTGAGGTTCCTTATTTGTCTGTGGTTGGCAAGTGCCCCTTTCCCGGGCCCCGCATGTACCAGGTTTCTATCACCGTATAACAAATCACACTCAAATCCAGTGCCTTGAACTAATAAGTGTTTATGGTGTTCATGACTCTCAATGTTAGTGGAGGCTGTTCTGGCCCAAGTTAGCAGATGACTCTTGAGGTTCCTTATTTGTCTGTGGTTGGCAAGTGCTCAGTGGTCTAGGATGGTCTTATTTGCAAATCTACTGGGGCTAGCTGCCAGGTAGGGCACTGGGGATTCCCAGACTGTGTCTCCCTTGTCATCTACCTGAATAGCTTGAGGCTTGTTCTCATGGCAGCTGAGCAGGGCTGCAAGAGAGGAAGTGGCAGCTTTGGAAACCTTAGTTTGCACCTGGCAAGCCTTCACTCCTGCTGCGTGTATTGGCCTATGCAAGTACCAGGGCCAGTTGAGATTCAGGAAGAGGAAACAGATTCCCCATTGTGGTGGGAAGAATTGCAAAATCATGCTGCAAACAGCAGAGGCATAGTGCGGGAAACAATTGAGGCTATCTTTGTAATTACCTACATAATTTCACTCCTCCAGAAATAATCACTATTCAGGTCAGGTTTGTGGCACAACAGATTATCCTGTCACTTGTGATGCTGGGATCCCCTATTAGGGTAGTGGTTTGCATCCTGGCTACTCTGCTTCTGGTCTAGCTCCTTCTTAATGCACCTGGAAAACCAGCAGATGGCCCAAGTGCTTTTGCTACCCGTGTGGGGAGACCTGGATAGAGTTCCTGGCTCCTGGCTTTGGCCTGTCTCAGACATGGTTGTTGTGGTTATTTGGGAATAAGCCAGTGGATGGAAGATCTCCCCCCTCTTTGATTCTGTCACTCTTTCAAATGAATAAATGTTTAAAAATAAAAAAATCACTGTCAGTATAGTAATATATGTTCTTCTGGATTTCTTGATAATATATATTTTCTATTTACTTTTTAGAATATGTATTTTTTCTGACAAGCATTTTAAGATTTTTATTTTTGTGGATATGTTGGTAAAATTGATACAAGTATTATCTTGCAATTGTCTGTTTTCAGCTAGATGATGTATCTCAGGCATATTCCATGTGTATGTGTATCAGGTTCTTCTGCAGAGATTGAATATAGATGAATTCTTTGGCTCTGACCTTCTGGGACTCTGGGATTCTGTTGCTCATCATGAACCAAATTTCTGAATCCTCAAGCTCCTAACCTCAAAGTGTGAGGAGAGCTGTTTGCTAGATACCCAAGCAGCTGAAAAGGTTAGCCCCTAACCCTGACTGAGCCTATATGGTAGTTTCAAGTGTTGAGTGATTTTCCCCTCGCTACTTAGAAAACTCCTTATCCTCATCATTATTAATTATAATGTAATTACAAGACTGTTTCTGTTCAAATCCCAGCAATTGACTCTCATTAGCTTAGGAAAGTGAATGCTCATTGTTATAGATATACAGCTTGTCTTCTGGCTTCCATCAGTTCAGCAAAAAAGCAAAAATTGGAAGACAGAACAAGATGCCAAGACTAGGCAAGTCAGTTGAGAGAAGTTCAGGGGTTGGTAGGTAATTCTGCAGTCATCAAGTTAACGAAAGAAGATGGACTAGGGGTTATTGGGCCCTGGCTTTTTCCTGGCTCTTTGGGTTTTATAAATCAAAAATTTAATTAAAACTTCTTTATTTTTTTTTTCTTTTTAAAATATATTTATTTATTTATTTATTTATGTGAAAGGCAGAAGGACAGAGCAAGAGGGAGAAATTGATAGGTGATAAATACATAGATAGATCAATAGTTAGATATAGATAGATGATGGATAGATAGATAGATAGATAGATACATCCTCCACCTGCTGGTTCACTCCTCAGGGTCCTGGGGCAAGGCTGAAGCCAGGAGCCAGAAACTCATCTGGATCTCCCACAAGGATGACAGGAATCCAAGTATTTGGGCCATCACCAGTTTTTCCAAGTGCATTAGCAGGAAGCTAGATTGGAAGCAGAGGAGCCAGGACTCAACCTGTCCCTCTAATGCCAAAGTCCCAAGTGGGAACTTAACTCACTGTGCCTCAATTCCTGCAAATTTTTTTTTTTAAATGACAATCATCTCCTGATCTCTTAACATTGCTATGCCTCAAAGGTTTCCATTAGACACACCGTATTTGAAACAATGGTTGAACTACAGTTTATCATGACATGTTGGATTTTTTAGAATTTTTAGAAGTTGAAAATTTCTGAAAAAAAGTTACTGACAATTGTCTTTTTTTTAAAGATTTATTTATTTATTTAAAGGCAGAGTTACAGAGAGGCAGAGAGAGAGAGAGAGAGAGAGAGAGATATCTTTCATTCACTGATTTTCTCCCCAAATGTCTGCAACGGCCAGAGCTGGGCCCATCCGAAGCCAGGAGCTAGGAGCTTCTCTGGGTCTCCCATGTGGGTAAAGGAGCCCAAGCACTTGGGCCATCTTCTGCTTTCCCAGGCCATAGCTGAGAGCTGAATTAGAAGTGGAGCAGCTGTGTCTCAAACCGGCACCCATATGGGATGCTGGCACTACAGGCAGTGGCTTTACCTGCTATGCCACAGTGCCGGTCCCTACTGACAATTCTTCACATGTGCTTTTCTAGGTAGTTACCTTTAGAAACAGATATCCCCGAAAAGGTTTAAAAAGACTGCAATCTATTACACCATAGATTAGCATAGTAATCAATACAAAATTTTAAGTGAAAATTTCACACATTTTAATGGGTATTTCAAGGAGGATCCTAGATAACTAAAGGCAGAATTTTGGGTCTACAAGCTACTGCTCCTTCAAAGAAATTTTAGATAATTGAAAAGAGACAGGGCTGGCACTGTGGCATAGTAAGTCAAGCCACCACCTGTGACACCTGCATCTCATATGAGCACCAGTTCAAGTCCTAGCTACTCCAGTTCTGATCCAACTCCTTGCTGAAACTTCTTTATTTGAGAGGGATAAATAAAGAGAGAGAGCCCTCATCTGCTGGTTCACTCTCCATTTACCTGCAATTGCTGTGGCTGTGCTGCAGCGGAAACCGGGAGCCGAGAACTCAATGCCGGTCTTTTACCTGGGTGGTAGGATCCTAATCACGTGGGTCATCACCTTCTGCCTCACAGGAGGCTTAGTAGGAAGCTGGAATCAGCAGCTGGATCTGAGAGTTGAATCCAGGCACTGTAATATGTGACATGGCATCTTAACTTCTAGGTCAAACACTGCCTCCCCCAATAGTTTGTTTTTTAATAAGATTTATTTATTTTACTTGCAAGTCACAGTTACACAGAGAGAGGAGAGGCAGAGAGAGAGAGAGAGGTATCCCATGCGCTGGTTCACTCCCCAGATGGCCGCAACAGCTGGGGCTGCACTGATCAGGAACCAGGAGCTTCTTCGGGTTTCCCATGTGGGTGCAGAGGCCCAAGGACTTGGGCCATCTTCTACTGCTTTCCCATGCCATACAGAGAGCTGGATTGGAAATGGAGCAGCCGGGTCTTGAACCGGCACCCATATGGGATGCCGGCACCGCGGGTGGCGGCTTTACCAGCTACGCCTTAGCGCCGCCCCCCCACCCCGTAGTTCTTAGGCACGTTTAGCCTGCAGACAGCTTATGCCACAGCCCCTTAGGACTGAATTACTACAGACTTTGGAAACTTGGATCATTTATTTTGTATTACGAATAAGACCTTTTTAGAAATTTGAGCTAACAGATGAATGTTAAAGAAGAATACAGCAGGGGCTGGCACTGTGACGTAGTGGGTAAAGCCTCCACCTGGGGTACCGCCATCCCATATGAGTGCTGGTTCAAGTCCTGGCTGCTCCACTTTTGATCCAGCTCTCTGCTATGGCCTAGGAAAGCATTGGAAGATGGTCCAAGTGCATAGGTCCCTGTAACTGTGTGGGAGACCCAGAAGAAGTTCCTGGCTTTGGATCAGCCCAGCTCTGACTGTTGTAGCCATCTGTGGAGTGAACCAGCAGATGGAGGACTTTATCTCTCTTTCTCTCTCTATCTCTATCTCTCTCCCCACCCCACCCTGCCTCTCTGTAACTCTGCCTTTTAAATAAATAAATAAATCTTTTAGAAAAAAGAATGATATAGCAGCTGTGGATCCTATAGTAACAGGTTTGTTACTAAAATGCTTAGCTTAGCCATCAGTGACTTTGGCAGAGAACTGTTCAGATTAATGTGACATGAAAGAGCAAGTGGACTTCTGTGTCTGCCACAGGCTGAATTTTTTTGCTCCTTGTGAAGCCTCCACTGTGCTCTGGGCGGGCATATAAAGACGTGTAAAATGTAATTTTTGACCTCAAGTTTTTACATCTAGTAGAGGGGGATTGTTACCTATACTATGATTTGAGAGCTCCATAAAGATGAATTAGTGGAATAGTTGAAATGAATATTGAGATGGCTTCTAAAGATACCTCAAATATTTGAATGATATTATAATAATAAAACAACACATGCTCATGTAGTGTTTCTATCTTTTTTAAAAGACTTATTTATTTGAAAGAGTTACACACAGAGAGAAGGAGAGGCAGAGAAGGAGAGGCAGAGAGAAAAAGAGAGGTCTTCCATCCATTGGTTCACTCCCCAATTGGCTGCAGTGGCTGAAGCCAGGAGCCAGGACGTTCTTCCGGGTCTCCCACTCAGGTGCAGGGGCCCAAAGACTTGAGCCATCCTCTACTACTTTCTCAGGCCGCAGCACAGTGCTGGATTGGAAGTGGAGCATCTAGGACTCAAAACAGCACCCCAATGGGTTGCTGGTACTGCAGGTGGCAGATGTACCTGCTATGTTACAGCACTGGCCTCCTTTCTTTCATTTAAAGCACTTTGTATGAATTAAGTCATTTAATTCCCACCAAAACCTTTAAGTGCCATTATTTTCTTCATACTACAGAAAATATATCTGCAGCTTAGGAAGATTAAGTACCATATTAGGGTTCTCAAGAGCAGCAGAACCGATAGGATGTGTCTGTGTGAGTATGTGTGTGTCTTCTTGGGAAATGCATTTTATGAAAAAAACTGATTGCAAATATTCTTTTGCACCAAAATAAACTTTTTTAAAGAAAGCTTAATGTATGTATGTATGTATGTATGTTTGAAAGGCAGAGTAACAGAGAAGGGGAGAGAGGGCAGGGAGGAAGAAGAGAGAGACACTCACAAATAGACACAAACACACAGAGAGAAATGGATCTTCCATTTTCTAGTTCACCCCACAAATGCCTGCAATAGCCAGGGCTAGGCCAGGCTGAAGTTAGGAGGCAGGGACTCAATCTGGGTCTCCTGTGTGGGTGACAGGAACCCAAGTCCTTGAACTGTCACTGCTGCTTCCTAGGGTCTGCATTAGCAGGAAGCTGAATTGAAGGTGGAAGCAGGACTCAAACCTAGGGACTCTGATAGGGGATATGGACATATCAACCTGTGGCTTAACCACTAGGCCAAATGCCTAGCGATGTCTGCCTTGTGACTGCACTGTTTAATGCATTCACATTCAATGTTATTACTCTACTAGTATGGTTGGATTTATGTCTGCCATTTTACTTTTCGTTTTCTACATCGCTCATGCTTTTTATTCTAGTCCTGTTTTACTGCTTTCTTTTGTATTAAGTATTTTCTGGTAAACCATTTTAATTCCTTTAATACAATATTTTCTTTCTATTCTTTTTAAAATGAAAAATAGATTTATTTTTATTTTTTTGAAAGGCAGAGTTACAGAGAGATGGGGAGATATTCCATCTGCTGGTTCACTCTCCAAATGGCTGCAAAGGCCAGCGCTGGACCAGATCAAAGCCGGGAGCTAGGAGCTTCTTCCACATCTTTCACATGAGTGCCAGGAGCCCAAGCACTTGGGCTATTTTCTGCTGCTTTTCTGAGGCCATTAGCAGAGAGCTAGATTAGAAGTAGAGCAGGGGCTGGTGCTGTGGTCTAGCAAGTGAAGCTGCCACCTGCAATGCCAGCATCCCATATGGGCGCTGGTTCGAGTCCTGACTGTTCCACTTCTGATCTAGCTCTCTGCTATGGCCTGAGAAAGCAGTAGAAGATGGTTCCTGGCTTTGGGTCGATGCCATTCCAGCCTTTGTGATCATCTGGGGAAGACTTCTCTCTCTGCTTCCACCTCTTTGTAACTCTGCCTTTCAAATAAATGAATAAATCTTTAGAAAAAAAATAGAGCAGCTGGGACTCGAACCAGTGACCATATGGTATGCCAGCATCACAAGCTGTAGCTTAACTGCCTATACTGCAATGCTGGCCACTCATTCTTGATTTTCTTAGTAGTTGCACTAGAGTTTACCACATAGATATCTTAAATGATTTCAACCTACTTCAGTTTTATACAAACTTATTCCTTTGAGATAAAGAAACATTACTCTTGCATAACTCTGTTCCTTCTTTTCCTTTTATGCCATTATTTTTAGCTGTATTACATTCATATATGTAACAAACTTAACAATAGATTTTTATAATTGTTGCTTTATATGATTTTGCATTTACTAAAGAAGCTGAGCAAAAAAAGGAGAGCACTAACCATTATAGAAGTTTTACATTAAGCTTTCTATTTGCTCTTTTTGGCTTGCTTCATTTGTTTCTATGAATTCAAGTTAAATTTTGCTGTCAGTTCCTTTCCCCAATACTATTTGCTGTACCCACCATTTTTGCACCATCATTGTCAATTATGCTACATGCTACAGGCCTTCTACATGCTCTAGGCCTATAGCGATGCAATTATGTGTGAGTGTTGTAGAATTGCTTTTTAAATCATTTAAAAGTATAAAGAAGAAGAAATCAACGTTTACATGAATTATAATTACCTTTACTGGTGCCCATTTTTTTTTTTAATGTGGTTTCGAATTGTAGTCTGGGAGTATTTTCTCTTAGCCTAAAGAACTTCCATTAGTAATTCTAATAAGATGGGTGGGTGACAGTCTCTGGAGACAGTTAACCACAGATTGCTCTGGAATTCAACAAACTCATGAACGGGCCAGAAACCTATCAACTCTACCCGTCACCGACAGGTGGCATTAGAGGTAGCATCGCAGCATTGTAAATGCACTAAGAATGACCTTGCTTGAAGCCAGGACTGTAAGTAGAGGAAATTTCAGCAATGCTGAGCAGTGTACTAAGCAGACCTTCTCAGGAGGGCCCCTGGGAAGGTCAGAGGAAGGGAGGTTCTCAAGCATGGGCCAGGGCCTCAGAGCTGTCAAAGTGGCCCCATTGGTTAACGCGACCCACAAAGCAGATGGGAGCAGGAGGCTTCCAGCTCTGGCTCTTTCCCAAGAAAAAGAAAATATTCCCAATTATGCTGTGGCAGCTTGAAAGTAGGTCATATCTACTGTCTCCATTCTTTTGCAGTGACCCTGTAATCTAAACCAGTTCCTTGCTCTCTATTTAATTTGGAAAAATCGTTAAAACAAACAGAACAAAAGCCCAATTAGGAAAGAATTGCAGCATAGCAGATAATTATGGCTACTGCAGAAAATGAGTGTTTGGGTATACCTGGATGGGAAGAGGCAGGGCCAAACACCACGGGTGAGGGGCTATGCTGGACATTGTCAACGATATCTCTCTAATGCTTCATGAAAACAACCCTGTGAGTCAGATGTTATTATCTTCTGTTTATAGAAGCAGTATCTGGAGCCTTGAGGGTTTAAGTAGCTGGCCCAGGTCACAAAGCTAGAGAGTAGAAGAGAGTTGAAATGTAAGTCTTTGTGTCCCAGGTCTCCTGACAATTGTAAGGGTTAAAATGGTAAAGTGCAGACTGTGAGTGCACCTTTTAATTCTGGTTTAGCTAGGATCATTTTCCTTTTCCTTTTTTCTTTTAAAGATTTATTTATTTGAAAGGCAGAGATACAGAAAGGCAGAGAAGGAGAGACAGATAGAAACAGAGAGACAGTCTGTCTGCTGGTTTACTCCCCAAATGACCTCAACAGCCCGGGCTAGGCCAGGTTGAAGCCAGGAGCCAGGAGCTTCTTCCAGGTCTTCCACATGGATTCTGGGACCCAAGAACTTGAACTATCTTCTGTTGCTTTCCCAGGCACATTGGCAGGGAGCTGTATCAGAAGGGGAGCAGCCAAGACTCAAACCAGCACCCATATGGGATGTCAGCGCTGCAAGAGGCTGCTTAACCTTCTACGCCACAGTGCTGGTTGCTGGATCATTTTTCTTAATGCAGATCTCACTTTCCCCTTTCTGCCTACAACCCATTTGTGTTCTATGGCACTCTTTACTATGTAGACTGATACCCTAATGTGAGGACTTTTTATTTGGTGATTTGGAAACTTTAGCATAATAAAGGTTTTTTGCTCTTTCTTCTTGAAGCAAAAGTAACTCAGGGTACCATATTTGCCTTCTCAGTAGTAAAAGCTTATACTGGGGTCTGTTTGTATATGAGTTGTCTTGCTGGTCATGATGCCATAAATATTTTCATGGTAGTACTATAGTAGGTGGTAATAAGATACCTGGTTGGTGGGCTACAGAAAATGCTTTGTCTGTCTACAGATCCTTTTACGTCACTACTATTGCAAACCAATTGCATGTCCTTGAGCAAGTCATTTAGGACCTCCTTTCTCTGTCTGGAAAATGAGAGGGCTGGGCTGGCACTGTGGCGTAGCAGGTTAAGCCACTGCCTGCAGTGTGACATCCATACGGGTACTGCTTCAAGTCCCAGCTGCTCCACTTCTGATCAAGCTCTCTGCTGATTGGCCTGGGAAAGCAGCAAAAGATGAACCAAGTCCTTAGTCTCCACCTGGACGACCTGGAAGAAGCTCCTGGCTCCTGGCTTTGGGCTGGCCCAGTCCTGGCCCTTGGGGCCATCTGGAGAGTGATCCAGCAGATGGAAGATCTCTCTCTCTATCTTTCCCTTCCTCTCTCTCTGTAACTCTGTGTTTCAAATAAATTAAATAAATAAGTAAAAAAGTATCTATACTAGATACTTCTAAGTTTCTGTGACCTTAGGTCTATGACTTTGTTATGCCCTCATCAACCTCTAGAGATGAGAAAAATAACAGGCCCACAAACCTATATCTCACTTGTCTCACTGTCACTATAGGCACAGGAGACACAACCAGTTGCCAAAATATGTGCCCATCCAAGCACTCTTTCCCATCCAACTGTACTCTCCCATGAAGCCTTATACTTTGTTGCTGATTCTCTTATCACATAACCTTAGGACAACTTAGTCATAAAATACTAATAAAATGAAGTGTTTGCTGCATTATATTGAGCCTGCTGTATCCCTGTTCTACCATTTTTTTTAACGTGAATTGTTCTTTTTTTTTTTTTAAGATCTTGATCAGCATAGCCCTGACTGTTAATGAACAACTTAATACATTATCCCTCTTAGTAGTTTTTTTGTCTGTTCTACTTAATATGACTGGTTTAATTCTGTAATTAATACACAGTTATTCTTAAGTGTTGAAATTTAACTGAAATGTGATCCCTGTTAAACATAAGAGTGGGAATAAGAGAGGGAAGAGATGTATAATTTGGGACATGCTCAAGCTGACTTGCCCCAAATGGTAGAGTTAAAAACATACCAGGGGATTCCAATTCAATCCCATCAAGGTGGCATGTACCAATGCCATCTCACTATTCCAAGTGATCAATTTCAGTTCACAATTGATCATAATGAAAGGACTAAGAGTCAAAGGGAGCACATAAACAAGTCTAGTACCTGCTAACACTAACCGATAGAATAAATAAAGGGGAGAGTGATCCAACATGGGAAGTGAGATACTCAGCAGACTCATAGAATGGCAGATGTCCTAAATAGCACTCTGGCCTCAGAATCAGCCCTAAAGGCATTCGGATCTGGCTGAAAAGCCCATGAGAGTATCTCAGGCATGGAAAGCCAAGACACTCTGGCAAAAGATCTCTGCGAGTGAGATCCCAGTGGAAAGAACAGGTCTTCAAAGAAGGAGGTACCTTTCTCTGAAGGGAGGAGAGAACCTCCACTTTGACTATGACCTTGTCTAAACAAGATAAGAATCGGAGAACTCAGAGGGCTTCCATAGCCTTGGAAACTCATGACCGGAGCATAGGGAGACTACTGATGCCATAGACAGGAGTGTCAATTGGTAAAGTCAACAACAGGAGTCACTGTGCACTTACTCCTCATGTAGGATCTCTGTCCTTAATGTGCTGTGTATTGAGATTTAATGCTATAACGAGTACTCAAACAATATATTTCACTTTGTGTTTCTATGGGGGTGCAAACTGTTGAAATCTTTACTTAATGTATACTAAACTGATCCTCTGTAAAAAAAAAAAAATTATCAACTCCCAACTTGACTCTCACTGGGATTAAACATGACAATAGGTCTGCTCTGATTTCATCATCATTTAAAAAAAATCATCTATTATTTTTCACTTTATGTTTCTGTGTGGGAGCAAACTGTTGAAATCCTTACTTAAGGTATACTAAGCTGATCTTCTGTATATTAAGATACTCGAAAATGAATCTTGATGTGAATGGAAGGGGAGAGGGAGTGGGAAAGGGGAGGGTAGTGGGTGGGAGGGATGGTATGTGGGGGAAGCCATTGTAATCCATAAATCGTACTTTGGAAATTTATATTCATTAAATAAAAGTTAAAAAAAAGATTTATTTTTATTTATTTGAAAGAGTTACAGAGAAAGGTAGAGACAAAGAGAGAGGTCTTTTATCTGCTGGTTCACTCCTCAACTGGCTGCAATGGCTGAAACTGTGCCGATCCGAAACCAGGAGCCAGGAGCCTTTTCCAGGTCTCCCACATGGGTGCAGGGGCCCAAGGACTTGGGCCATCTTCTACTGCTTTCCCGGGCCATAGCAGAGAGCTGGATCAGAAGTGGAACAGTCAGGACTTGAACTGGCGCCCATATGGGATGCTGGCTCTTCAGGCCAGGGTTTTTACCTGTTGTGCTATAGCGCTGGCCCCTCTACTGTGTTTTGAACTCTACTGTATGTGCTGTTAGAAGCATTTAACATAAATTATCTTATTGAACTTTCACAATATGGCTTTAAGGAGGGTACTACTATTACCCCCATTATAGAGGTGAATGGAAGTCAGAGAGGATAAGATGCAGAACTAAGAACTTGGGCATTTAGCATAAATTATCTTATTGAACTTTCACAATATGGCTTTAAGGAGGGTACTACTGTTACCCCCATTATAGAGGTGAATGAAGGTCAGAGAGATGCAGAACTAAGAACTTGGGCTGTGACACCAGAACCTGTATTGTTAGTCACCAGACTGTCTCCTGTGAGAATGTCCTAATGGGCACTCCCTAAACTATGTGTCTAGTTCCTGGTGAGGGAAGAAGAGACCGAATCTTTGCAGCTAAGCACAATGTCCAATCTAGGGCTTTAGAAAAAATGACCAAAAAATCATTTCAGTCTGTAGAGGAAGTTACCAATAGTTGACAGCGAAGAACATCTATGAAGGCAGGGATCTGGAGTGTAGAAGAGACCAGTGTAGTTTCCTGTGTGGGGTTCCAAGGACAAGACTCTTCCATCTGAGTTGGAGCACTGCGACTTAATAAAGCAGTGTTTGTCCACTGGTCCCCCTATCAGTTACATGCCATCGAATTGTATTTCGAGGCCAGTCACTTCCAAATGGCTTTAAGGACACTTTCCATCTTGGCTCACCCTTTGGATTCAAGCTCCTCTCTGATTGGCTCTGCCAGATCATGTGTATACTTCTTTGGACCACAAAGACTTCTCTTTTCAGAGTGGAGAATCCTGACTGGCCATGTTGGACCACATTTCTGATCACTAAGAAAGAAGACCTGATAGAAAGGGCAGGCATAGGTGTAGTGATTAAGTTGTCAGTTGTGATACCCACATACCACACCAGAGTGGCTGGCTTTGAATATTGGATCCACTCCAGTTTCCAGCCTCCTGCAAGTGTGTACTGTGGGAGGCAGCAAGTGATGGTTCTAGTCATTGAGTTCCTGCCACCCACGTGGAGACCTGGATAGACTTTATGCTTTTCGACTTTGGCTTGGCTGAGCCTCAGCCATTGTGAGAATTTGGGGAGTGAACTATCAGCTGGCAGTGTGTTCTCTCACTCTCTTGCTCTCACTCTAACTCTCTCTTCCCCTCAAATAATTAAAAAACAACAACAAAAACAACAAAAAGACCTCATGGACAACTCTAGAAAAATCATATGAGATTAGGGAGGGGAAGAGTTTCTTTTTTTATCTTTTATTTAATAAATATAAATTTCCATAGTACATTTTATGGACTACAATGGCTCCCCTCCCTCCATAACTTCCTTCCCACTCACAAACCTCCCCATCTTCTGCTCCCTCTCCCATTCCATTCACATCAAGATTCGTTTTCGATTATCTTTAATTAATTTAGTATATACTGAGTAAAGATTTCAACAGTTTGCACCCACATAGAAACACAAAGTGTAAAGTACTGTTTGAGTACTAGTTATACCGTTAATTCACATAGTACAAAACATTAAGGACAGAGATCCTACATGGGAAGTAAGTGCACAGTGACTCCTGTTGTCGACTTAACAATTGACACTCTTGTTTATGGCATCAGTAATCACCCGAGGCTCTTGTCATGAGTTACCAAGGCTATGGAAGCCTTTTGAGTTCGCCGACTTCAATCTTATTTAGACAAGGTCATACTCAAAGTGGAAGTTCTCTTCTCTTCCCTTCAGAGAAAGGTACCTCCTTCTTTGATGGCCCGTTCTTGGGGAAGAGTTTCTTTTTTTTTTTTTTTTTTTTTTTTTTTTTTTTTTTTTTTTTGACAGGCAGAGTGGACAGTGAGAGAGAGACAGAGAGAGGAAGGTCTGGGGAAGAGTTTCTAACAACTACAAAGTACCTGAGGTCTTTTAAGTAGGAAGATAAATTATTTCTTAGGATAATATGGTTATTGCTACATATGAAATCACCCCAAACTTAATGGCATGAAACAACAATAATCATTTATTATCTCTCAGAGTCTTCTGGTGTGAATTAGCTCAACTATATGGTTCTCACTTGGGGTCACTGAAGCAGTTTCAGTAAGATGTGCTGAGCTGGGGTCATCTCAGAGACATCATCACTCATTCTGTGCCTGGGCTGGGAAAACTCAACTCGCTGAAACTCCTGAGCGGGGCGCCTTCTCTCTCCCCCTCTCTCCCCCTCACTCCCCCTCTCCCTCTCCATTCTGTCTATGTCACTTTGCCTTCCAAATAGAATAAATAAACCTTTTAAAAATGTTCTATAAGGAAAACCAGGAGAGTCAGCTCTCCTTTTCTGCCTAAGAAGAACTAGAAGAGCTAGCCTTATTCACTGCTTGCCACAAACTTGGATTATGACTTTGGGTCATCCTGCCATCTTTAGGTGTGTGTATATATGTGTGTGTGTGTGTACATATGTGCATATATGTACATATGTGCATATATACATATACACACACAAGAATGGAATTAAAATACAAATTAATTTTGGTGCAAAACATTTTTGAAATCCATGTATATGAGGGGGTCTTCAAAAAAGTTCGTAGAACATTTGGATTATGTGGAAACTAAGCATAGATTTCAAATTTATTTGCATCTAAATAAACTTCTTTTAAAATTTCACCTTGCTTGAACTTTTAGAAGTACCCTCATATGTGTTTCACCAAATGCCTTCTGGATGCAACAGACACGCTCAGCCTCCCAGCCACCCCCTGCTGCGCTTGTGCTACTGCCAGGTCCTTCCACTCTCCCCTGCTGGTAAGGTCCTGGAAGAGCTTTGCTTCTCCTGCTCCTCCACTGGTAAGATAAAGGAGGAAGCGGAAAAGCAAGATGGATTTCATGGTACCTTCTGAGATTATCAGATGTCAGGACTAGAAACAGGAAAACGTGTTTCAGGACAACATTTTGGCTCTCAGACCACACTTGCCACCAGTGCATCTCCACGGGGAAGTGAGATGGTGGCTGTTTCAGGGGACTCCAGCAAAGGGCACATAGGGGTGTACTCAAGGAATAGGTATTTGGAAATTGGGGTACTGGGAGTTGTAGAATTTGGTATTCCTCTGATCACAGGTGTCTCCCCAAATGTTACAGTAAATGAGCTGATAGACCCAGAGAGAGCAACAAACCAGGCTGCATCTTGGAAAGATAATCCTCTTAACATCTCTCATCTGTCAACACAGGGTCTAAACCCGAGGCACATCTGTAGTCTGGGTGAGAAGCCTTATTGACCCACTGTGTGCATAGTGTCCAGCACACAGTCACAGCTCAGTGAATATTCACTGGATAAATGAATGTATCTAAGCAGCACCAGGTCAGGGAAAGAATATAGCTATTTGATGCAGACAGTCTTGAGTTTCATGCCCAGCTCTTCCTCTTTCAACTGTGACCTTGGAACATTGTCTATTATCTCTGTATCAACCAGGATCCAACCAGGAAAACAGAAGTCATTTTCTGTATTTAAAATTCAAGGATATAATGAAGAGAACTGGTTATGTAGGATGCAGGTAATGGAAGAGAGGCTGAGAGGCCCACAGGAATCACTGAGGGAACTCAGATATGCATGACAGCAGGAAACTTGTGCTACCTCCATGGTGGAGGCAGAGAGAGAGGAAGCAGTTACTGAAGGTCTGGGTTTGAGGTCAGCTGGCACAGGGCCATCAACCAAGACGACTCTGGTTGAGCTTTAATTTTTACAAATTGTATCATGAAAATAATAGTCTAATGAACAATATTTTGTTTTTCAAATTACCTTTGCTTCTGCCACCAACCTAGATCTAATAGCCCTACTCTATTAAAAGTTACTGAAAAATGCATGTTTCATAAGTGAACACAAAACATGGTTTATAGTAGATGCTTAATAAGTTATTTAGCAAAATGAAATTGCAATGCTAACAGCTGTGGGAGATGTATCAGATTAAGCTGCCATCACCTTGGGGTGAAATAGTTTATAAAAATCCTTTCCCATATCCTGGGTAGTAGGTGGGCCTGGTAGCTTTCTCTTATACCTCCTTATTCAGATGCACATAGAGAGGTCAAAGTTAGTTATAAACATGCCCAACCAAGATGTTATAGCATAAGCAAATAACAAATGTCTGCCCTAAATTCTCCCACCTACCCTAAAGGTATTACCTTATGGATAATTCCTTCAAGCTAAGCTTTGATACAGATATCTCATGTACATTTTAAAATTTCACAACAACTCATATCCCATCTTTCTATAATAAAAGAACAGTAACATAGAGACTTGGAGTAACCATGGGTGAGCACTTGTTCTTTTGTCGTTGGTCACCCCTTCCAGGGGACTTGGAGCTTAGCCTGTTTTCTTGGTAAATCAGACTTTTTGGTATTGATCCTGAAGACAGTTTGCTTAATCCCTGTTTTCTAAAAGCAGTAGGGATGGGCTTAGCCTGCCTGCAAAATGCATTTTGAAAGTGCAGATGAGAATCTTCCTGGGGGCTCCAAGACGGATGGGTGAACACTTTGGCCTTTTTTGCCCCAGACAACTGCCTTTCACAAAATTCCTATTGGTCCCAGTTATCTTCCAACATAGAATTTACAAATGTTTAAGAACACAAAGGCTTCATCTAACTCTTGACACATAATGAGTACCATCTGAAAGAGAAGCATGTTTCTGTAGAAAATAAGCCAATGGTTTTAAATTGTGGGAAAATGTTTTCTTTGTTTCATAGCATTGCCAAGCCAGGTTGTGCTTCAGTACTGGTGGGATATTTCTTCCCCTGACTTGATCCCCTGTGCCAGCCAGGGATCAACTGAGGTCCCAGCCAATATGTCACCACCTCAGAGAGGCCTTCCTTGACTGCTCAGCTGACAAAGTCCTTGTCTCTCATAGAGCTGATCTTTCCAAGGAAGACTGGCAAATATACAGACTAACATTGCAAGGTTAAGGAACATATTTTCTGCCAAGGATCATTGGGTA
Source organism: Oryctolagus cuniculus (assembly GCF_051225735.1). NCBI lineage: Eukaryota > Metazoa > Chordata > Mammalia > Lagomorpha > Leporidae > Oryctolagus > Oryctolagus cuniculus. The sequence goes on from NC_142876.1 coordinate 85,757,924, forward strand.
TTTATTTATTTTTAAAGATTTATTTATTTATTTGAAAGTCAGACTTTCACAGAGAGAGGAGAGGCAGAGAGAGAGAGAGAGAGAGAGAGATCTTCCATCTGCTGGTTCACTCCCAAATTGGCCACAACGGCTAGAGCTGTGCTGATCCAAAGCTAGGAGCCAGGAGCTTCTTCAGGGGTCTCCCATGAGGGTGAAGCGGGCCCACAGACTTGGGCCATCTTCAATTGCTTTCCCAGGGCATAGCAGAGAGCTGGATCGAAGTGGAGCAGCACTCAAACTGGCACCCATATGGGATGCCAGCACTGTAGACAGTGGCTTTGCCCACTATGCCACAGCACCTGCCTCAGATCATTGAGTATTTATAAAATCATTCCCAGGCCATACAAAATTATCAACTTAAAAAAATTAAGTTGCTATAGGTTTATTGAATTTTGAGTCCCACCTTTAGTTGCCTTGACAGGGCAGATCAACTGATTTTACAGGCCTATGTGGCAAGAACTGCAGTGAGCATGAAGGAAGGTGAGGAGTTGCCTGGGCGGGGGGAGGCTGGGAGGGAGCTTTATTGATGGACCAGAAAGGATTCCCTGATGAGTTGGCATTTGAAGGATGGGCAGGAAGAGCAGAAAAGCCAGAGGGCTGTACTAGAGTGGCCACAAGAGCAAATGTGGGAAATGCCATCATTGTGGTCACTGATCACAGCCCAGGGCACAGCTGCCTTGGTCAACTTTGGATTTTCTTGAGGATCAGGAGATGGAATGTTCTATATGGAGTGGTAACGTGGCCTGATTTCCTTTTGGTCATCTGGTTGCTTTATGTAAAACAAGGAGAGTGAAGGATGAAGCAGAGAAACCAGTTAGGGCTACTCTGGGCATTTCTTTGGTTGAGTGGGTAAAGACAATTCCCGTTTGGTGTCTCTGACAGCTACTCTCTGAATTCAGACAAGACCAGCCATGCTGGACCCGGCTTTCATGTTCATTGAGTGTTCATAACATACCAGCCACAATGCCAAGCACAAGGGTGAATATGTGGCAACCTGCAGTCTCTGTTTTACCAAAGAGTGGCAGGATGCCGAATAAGGAAAAGTTGCAATTTTAAAGTTGTGCGGGTATCAGCCAATCATTTTTTTAGTTCTATGAGGCTTCTTTACTCAGTGCTTCACAGGCTGAAGTGGGAGAAGCAGCTGCTTTGTTCTTTCTTCCCTTACTTTCCTACTTGTAAAAATGTTTGGAGACACACACATGTCCAGGACATCAGAAGGAAGATTAGCAAGGAGGAGGAAACATCAGATGCATCCTTTGAGTCATCTGGCAAGGGCAAAGAGGTCGGGAGCTCAAAGGAGACTCTGCTGCCTGAAATAACTCATTCCATCGGCTCAGTTCCCTGGCAGGGAGCAGGTTCAAAGCCAAGCTTGTGTCCCAACTCCAGTTCACTTGAAGGAACCCCTAGAGTTGGTTCTAGCAGGGGCACAATGTCATTGGTTCAGTTCGGGATCACAGAATGCCAAGGGGGAAGTGACCATGTGCTGTGAATGCTATTTACAGCTTCCAGTGATGAGTAGCCAATGCATAGCATCCTGTCACCATGACAACAAGGGGACCACCCCTCTTGTGGCATGCAGTGATGCCAGGAGGCAAAATAAAACACACACACACACACACACACACCCAAAAATCACAAGCAACAAAGCAATCCCTGACCTGGCCTAGCCGTAAAGCTTTTCCGTGTTGAGTGTAATTCTGTAGCTCATACTGTCTTAAGCCTGTTTGAAACACAAAATAGATTGCAGATGGACTTGCAAGAGATAAGCTTTTGAGAAAAGGCTTTGGGAATCCTAGGACATTCCTGTTTCCCCTCCCTCTTTCCATGTTATCTGCGGTTAATGAAATGACTTGCGTCCATCCTAGGCATCACCTTGCACTGCAGTTGAAAGTATGTGCAATTCCACCAGGACCAACACGGGGAAAGATAAGATGCTCAGGGCGCCAAAACCAACACATAAATTAAATCTGTGGCATGGTTACTCTGTTTTGCTGACACAGTCTGAAGCTCAGGTTAATATTCATTACACGGAGCTTCTCAGGGCCTTCATTCCTACTTGGACCTTTGCATTCTCAGATTTAAAGAATTGCCCTTTGTGGCTTAACTCATCTGGTTTTCTTGGAGGCATCAGTGATATGTATAAGTCTAGCTTAAAATCTTTGGAATATAGGATTCAGGGACGCTTTGTAGAACAAGGATGATCTTTGTACTGTGTGGGACACTGGCTGGAGGAAAGTCTTCACACACTGACCTCCAAACTGCGCCTCTGCTCACTCTGTTACTGCCTCCATTTCTATTCTCCTTTTGAAAGAGGAGAAACACGTAGCACCACAGAGAGCAAACAGTAGAGCCATCAGGGCACAACATAAGCAGACAGTGTAAAGGATCATCAAGTTCATTGCTCTCCATAGGACTGTGAGGGGGTGCCAGCTGTAAAGTAATGATGAGCGACACACTTTCAGAGTGGAGTGCTTTTCAGTCTGGTCAATATCAAGGCCACAGGAATACCTGAGGTGACCCCAAGCCCCCTTTGTTCTTCTAGGAGCATCCACTCACTTTTGATTGATCTCACTCCATTTGAGTCCCAGTTTTCATTTGGAGCTTTCTGGTCGCATAAAGGGTGGAACAGGGATTCAGCCCTTGCCCAGTTCCGGACCTCCCCATTCTTTTTTCAGTTCCCATCTCTGCTTATCAAATGGGGATAATTTTTTCCCCATGAGGGCTTTTGACAATGTCTGAATTCACTTTTGGTTGTCATGATGGAGAGAGAGTACTTTTGTTAGCAGGTGGATGTCACAGATTCTGCTCAACATCCTGTAGTGCCCAGGACAGATGATGGTGCCTCAAAGGTCTGTAGCAAGAAATGGAGAAACCTTGCTCTGTCTGCATGGTGCGATTGCTACCTCTCACTCACCCCTACCTCAGTATCTTTCCAGATGGCTGTGGGATGACTCAGAACAACATGTATGCATTTGACTCTACTTTCAGATTTTCTTTAATAGTCTGCATCTCCATCTTACTACGGAATATAGAATTGTTAAAGGGAGAGACTAGGCTTTGGAGGAAAATATACCAAGGTTATATTCTTTGGATATGCCATATAATTGCCACCTGTCCTTGGGTGAGGACTTCACTGCTATGAACTCAGTTTCTTCCTTTTTTTTTTAAAGGTTTATTTTATTTACTTGAACGAGTGAGAGAGAGAGAGAGAAGGAGAGAAACAGAGAGAAACCTTCCATTTTCTGGTTCAATTCCCAAGTAGTCTCAGTGGCGAGGGCTGGGCCAGACTGAAACCAGGAACCTGGAATTCCATCCATATTTCTCACGTGGGTGTCAGGGGCCCAAGCACTTGGGCCATCTTCTGCTGCCTTCCTAGGTGCATTTAGTAGGGAGCTGTATTGGAAGTGGTGTGGCTGGGACTCCAACTGATGTCCATATTGGATGCCAGCATCCCAGGTGGCAGCTTAATCCGCTGTACCGTAATCCTGGCCCAAATTTCTTCCTTTATAAAATGAGGAAAGGAATATCTTTGATGAAGTTTAAACAAAAAATTAACTGGAAATACAAAGTACTATGTCTGTTGTATACTCATATACAATAATTGAAAGTTATATAGACATGTAGACTCCATGAACTAAATCTTTTAACAGACACCTTCAGTAAAGCATCTGGACTAAGCAGAATGAGTGATTGCTGTGTTTATAATTTTTATGGCTGTTGGTTAGGGAAAAAATGACAGTTTTGTGTCAAATACTCTCCTGAACACTGTCCTTCAAGATCATGGAGTACACATATGAATACAATGAGAGCAAACTTGTGCTATACTCATGTATGGGGTGTGCTAATCTATGGAGGCATAAGAAATGAGGATAGGAAATGTGAGGGTAATTACAGACGTTTGTAGAAAAAGGGATTAAAAGGTTATTTTGGTGGAAAAAATTATAATTTTAAAATACATGCATAGTTTTATCGTAACATGCATTTTCCATATACTGTTTGGAGCTCCCTCATATTCATGACTCCACATGCAAGCAGTGCAAGACAAGAGTGCCAAACCCATTGAAATGTAGGCAATGGCTTAGATTTTATGGTGATACCAGTTTGGAAGAATTTTAATGAATAGAAGAAATGCTGTTTTATGGAGACATTAGCTTTGAGCCATTTAGTGTAGTGATCCTTGCCTGCCCTTCCACCCCAACCTGACTCCCCAGAAATGTTTCTGAGAGTGGCAGAATTTGCAGGCAAGTTTCTCTGTGTTCACACAAGTTGGACTTCTAATAGGATTCGGGAAGTGCCTTCAACATGGCTTAAGATGGATGTCTGTGATGGAAGGCCCCTGTGGTTTTCATTTTCGACTTGACTTAATCAAAAACAATCATGCTAACAAAAGAGTGGGGTAGGGAGCCTGCTTCTCTCAATTTTTCTATTGTGTGACCAATTTACTGTTGGATTTCTCAAAGGGCCTTAAAACATAAGACAGCAGGACAAATCATTTAATATAGAAATGCCAGCATGGACTAAATCCAAGTAGAGTAAATGAAGCATGAAGAGGTAGAGCGTCTTAAGGGTATAGTTTTTTTTTTTTTTAATAAATTTAGTGCTCAATAGCTCAGTGCCATGGAGTTTGCTGTTCTGTGTATGAATATAACCACCAAGAGAAGGCTTTCATCAGACACACACCAGTGGGTACAAGAGGGTCTCTCACCAGTCTTCAGCCAGTCTGATTTCCCTGTTGGTTAAATACAGTGGGAATTTAAGGCTCAGTGCTGGCATTCCATGCCTAGATGGAAAAGGACCTGATCACATCATGTGATATCCTAACTGATCCAAAATCTTCTGCTACTCAGCTATTGTATCTGAAATTACTTCATGGAGATTTTCTTTTTTTAAGACTTTATTTATTTATTTGACAGGGAAAGTTACAGACAGTGAGAGAGAGAGACAGAGAGAAAGGTCTTCCATCTGCTGGTTCACTCCCCAAATGGCTGTGACGGCTGGCACTGGGCCGATATCTTCTACTGATTTCCCAGGCCATAGCAGAGAGCTGGATTGGAAGTGGAGCAGCTGGGAATGGAACTGGTGCCCATATGGGATGCTGGTTCCGCAGGTGATAGATTAACTTACTGTGCCACAGCACCATTCCTGAAGATTTCCTTTGCGTTAGACCTTAATGAAAGCACCAATCTGGCATTTTATCTGGAAATGGCAATTCAGTGGCTATCAGCTTTGGCTGCACATTAGATTTATGTAGAGAGTCTATAACAAAATATTAATGTCAAAAAACATAATCTAATTAGCTTAGGGTAGGTGTGGACATCAACTTTAAAAGCAGCTCACCCATATAATTTTATAATTTGCAATCAGCATTGAGAAATATTGCTGTTAACATTTAAGCTCTGGTTTTTGTATAGCTTTATGCTTGAAAATATCTGAGGATTACCACACATGTTCATCTGTTGTAGTAACTCACTGTGACATTGATTTATGAGACAGGGTGTTGGATTGAGTAGGGAAACAAGTGGATGAAAGAGAAAGAACCATATATGTCAGCTGAAAAACTCCACAAGGAGGGTGATGTTAAACTATCCAAAGACCATGTGGCATGGGTGCTGAACCGTCAGAACAGATGCTACCTAATATCAAGTCTGCTCAGTGATCTGCCCCTGACTTTGAGAATCTTGCTATTAAGACAGTGCCACCTACTGATACTTTCGGACTGTGAATGTATCTTAATGTCAGTAGTCTCTCAGCAAAAAACCCAGTCGGGGAAGAAAGGAGGCAGTTTAAGAGTATTTGGGGTCCAAGGGTGCAAGACATTTGACTGGCTATCTAGTTGGGAGGGAAGGGATTCATAATAGAGTAGCAGTGAACAGAAGGTAATAGATTTGGGATGTAGGAACAGATGTTACCTACTTCTTATGGTTGCCTTGATTCTGTCATATTCTCGGGTGTTGAGATATTTAATAATCCTAGTATACCTTTTTTTAAAAATTGAGATTTATTTTTATTTATTTGAAAGGCAGAGTTACAGTGAGAGAGGAAGAGACAAAAAGAGATGGAGAGAGAGACCCTCTGTCTGCTGGTTCATTCCCCAAATGGCCATAATGGCCAGGGCTGGGCTAAGCTGAAGCCAGGAGACTAACACTCCATCTGGATCTCCAGTGTTGGTGGTAGGGGCCCAAGTGCTTAGGTCATCTTCTGCTGCCTTCCCAGGTACATTAGTAGAGAGCTGGATCAGAAGTGTAGCAGCTAGGATTTGAATCAGTGCTCCTATGGGATGCTGGCATCACAGACAGCTGCTCAACCCACTGAGCCATGATCTGGGCCCCAGTAGTACCCTTTGTAAGAATTCTAGAGATGGACTGTAAAAAAACTTGAAGCTAAAAGAAAACAAGTCTTAGGCCGGCGCCGCGGCTCACTAGGCTAATCCTCTGCCTAGTGGCGCCGGCACACCAGGTTCTAGTCCCGGTCGGGGCGCTGGATTCTGTCCCGGTTGCCCCTCTTCCAGGCCAGCTCTCTGCTGTGACCAGGGAGTGCAGTGGAGGATGGCCCAAGTGCTTGGGCCCTGCACCCTATGGGAGACCAGGATAAGCACCTGGCTCCTGGCTCCTGCCATCGGATCAGCGCGGTGCGCCGGCCGCAGCGCGCTGGCCGCGGCAGCCATTGGAGGGTGAACCAACGGCAAAGGAAGACCTTTCTCTCTGTCTCTCTCTCTCTCTCTCACTGTCCACTCTGCCTGCCAAAAAAAAAAAAAAAAAAAAAAAAGAAAGAAAACAAGTCTTCTAATGAGAACAATTGGTTTTCAATAAATTCCCACAGGTCATATAATAACCAACTATAAACTAAGACCCTAGAGCCTAAGACACAAGCAAGGGTTCACTATGACATTGTGTATCATTAAACTGGTAACCTTCTACTTGCCTGTTGGTGGCCAATAGGGCTGGAGAGGGGGCCTTTCTCTTAGAGATCCAATCATCTATGTTCCTGAGAGTATAAGAATTTCCAGGGAGAAGAGCAGTCTTTTTTTTTTTTTTTTTTTCAACTGTTCCTCTATCCCCAGTTTTGGCTTTAATCAGCTTCTAAGCCTGGAAACCTTCCCTCTGGCAACCCTGTATACAAGGCAAAAGTTGGAAATATAAGTTGGTCCATAATTGAAGTTCATCCCAAAGAATTGGTGTGTAAGTGTCCTTCGACATGGGAAATTTACCCTGTTCCACATTAGTCAAAGATATGCCTTGCTGTTAGTCTACCTTTGGCTAAGTTCAAGTTGATCTGAAAAAAGAAATGGAAATTGAAATAGTTCTTGTAGATACTGAACATGTCCAAGACTTTAAGATAAGAAATCTAAAAATCAATGTATGCCATGTGCTTTCAGATGCTTTTCTAAGCAGTAGTGATTTATTAAAACATTTGCCAGATACTTTCCCCGTTTTTCTCAACAAATCTTTAACTGCTTGTAGACAAGACTTTCCTTGACAACAGTGAAGACTTACATGGCTGAGCTGTTATTTATGTGAGTTTTGAGGTCAAAAAGATATTTGATCTCACTATTGCTACCGCCTTCAAAGAAAAGAGGAGTTAATCTTATTTCCTAGTAACCCACTAGTAAGTGAAAATGTTAGGGAAATGTCATCCTGGTTATATTGCAAAGCAGCCTTTGTTCCTGGCTCACAATTGGTGTTCAGTGTTTGTGCAAATGGTTGCTGTTGTGTTTTCACATGCAACTTAAATTTGTTATATATAACTTTTTATTACTTTTAAAAAATCCACCTTCAAATAAATTATAGACTAGATCAGAACTTCATTTTTATATGATACATTTGATACTGGATTTCTGTGACTAAAAAGCCAGTTGGAGTTTGGCCTACATAAATCCAAAGTGGACACAAGATAGAAATTTCATATGTAACCTTAAGTCTGTCTTCTCAGTTCTTCTGAAACTGCAGCCATATAAATTCTTATTTATCTATTTTTTATTAAAAATTATTTTTTATTTTTGTGGGGTATAGTATGATACTCCAACGTGTATATACAGTGTAATGGTTAAGAGTAGTTAGCATTTTCGAGCCAAGATGGCGGAATAGTGAGGGTGCGCACCGATACTCTGGGAAAAGATAGTTTAATAAAAGTGGAGTTACTGTAGCCTCAGTAAAAGACTCAGGAAAAATTGCAGAGGAAACTCTTCCGGATCTAGTGGATGTGACACAGAGGACCTACGGGGAGAGCAAAGTTGCCCACCGTGTGGAAGCCGAGCCACGGGAGCCGAGCCACCGCAGAAGCCGAGCCACAGAGTCTGCGCGCCAGTGCTGGAAGGGGAGGTGAGACAAAAACCCCGGTAACCAGAGACATTGGCAGGGAAAGGCAGAAAGAGCATACAGGGAACGAGGCCTGAACCCCCACTGGGGGTTCAGTCACCAGGCTGACTGGAGGAGAGAAAAAAACGAATAAATAAGGGGAACCGGCATGGACATTAGCCTCTCTCTCCACTCACCTTACAAAGCCAAGCAAGATAAAGAGCAGGTGCCTTTTTATGTATGTAAAGTGGCGCCCACCATTAGCCAAGCAGAAAAACCTGACACTGGTGGGGAGAAATAACAGGAGGTTAAGACCTAGTGAAAGTGTGGAGCTAACGAACTGAGACTGTGAAAATCTGAGGGGGGTGGTTAGAGAACTCGCCGAGTACACAAACTTGGTAACCTGGGCAACCTGGTGAGAGACTGCAGAGAAATTTGAGACCACACTGAGGGCTGCATAAACTCTTTGTGTGGTCCCAGGGGTAAGCAGACGAATACACACAGGGGCCAGATTTCATATATCAACTACCCTCAATTCCACTCAGCTGTGTGGAATTACTTCCCAATTGAGTCAAAAAAAAAAAAAAAAAAGAGAGAGAGAGAGAGAGCGCGAGCGAGCAAGAGAACAATCTGGGTGAGTCACCTTTGGCACACCCTTAACCCTGAAGAACCAAACAGAGCTCTCTGGCCACACCCATCACAGCCTCTAAGGATCCATCAAAAGCAGACAGTCCACTTAATCTAGAGTCACAGTACAATAAGAAAAAACACCACAGCGAAGAAACCAAAGAATATCTCCAATATGCCAGACAACAAATGCAGAAACCGAGGTAACAAAAACAAGGAAGACACTATGACGCCCCCAAATGAAATAGACACCCCAATTCAAGATTATGAAGATGATGATATAGAAGAAATGCAAGAAGTGGATCTCAAAAAATTGATAAGAACATTAAGAAGTTCTCAAAAACAAATTCTTGAACTAAAGAAATCCTTAATAGACAAGATAGAAAATCTCTCGCACGAAAATGAAATATTAAGGAGGAATCAAAATGAAATGAAACAACTAGTAGAGCATGAAACTGTGATAGTGATGAGAAATCATAATGAAATGAAGAATTCAATAGATCAAATGACAAACACATTGGAGAGCCTTAAAAACAGAATGGGTGAAGCAGAAGAGAGAATATCGGACTTAGAAGACAGAGAACAGGAAAATATACAGTCAAACCAAAGAAAAGAAGAAGAAATTAGAAATCTAAAAAAATATTGTCGGGAATCTTCAGGATACTATTAAAAAACCCAACATTCGGGTTCTAGGAGTTCCTGAAGGCATGGAGAGAGAGAAAGGATTAGAAGGCCTTTTCAGTGAGATACTAGCAGAAAATTTCCCAGGTTTGGAGAAGGACAGAGACATCCTAGTACAGGAAGCTCATAGAACCCCTAATAAACATGACCAAAAGAGATCCTCACCACGACACGTTGTAATTAAACTCTCCACAGTGAAACATAAAGAAAAGATCCTAAAATGTGCAAGAGAGAAACGTCAGATTACTCTCAGAGGATCTCCAATCAGACTCACAGCTGACTTCTCATCAGAAACCCTACAAGCTAGGAGGGAATGGCGAGTTATAGTCCAGGTAGTAAGAGAGAAAAACTGCCAGCCCAGAATATTATATCCTGCAAAGCTTTCATATGTGAATGAAGGTGAAATAAAGACCTTTCACAGCAAACAGAAATTGAAAGAATTTGTCGCCACTCGACCAGCCCTGCAAAAGATGCTTAAAGATGTGTTACACACAGAAACACAGAAACACGGTCATCAATATGAAAGAAGGTAAAGGAAGGAAACCTCACAGCAGAAGATCACAGGAAGTTCAAAACATATGTTAGAAAATATCTTTGGCAAATGGCAGGGCAAAGTTACTACTTATCATTAGTCACATTGAACGTTAATGGCCTGAACTGTCCAGTTAAAAGACACCGATTGGCTGATTGGCTTAAGGAACAAAACCCATCTATTTGCTGCTTACAAGAAACCCATCTTTCCAACAAAGATGCATAAAGACTGAAAGTGAAAGGCTGGAAAAAGATATACCATGCCAACAGAAACGAAAAAAGAGCAGGCGTAGCCATCTTAATATGGGACAACATAAACTTTACCACAAAAACTGTTAGGAGAGAGAAAGAGGGGCACTATATAATGATTAAGGGATCAATTCAACAGGAAGATATAACAATTATCAATGTATATGCACCTAATTACAGGGCACCAGTTTATTTAAAAGGATTGTTAAGGGACTTAAAGGGAGACTTAGACCCCAATAAAATAGTACTGGGGGACTTCAATACTCCATTCTCAGAAATAGATCAACAGGACAGAAGATCAACAAGGAGACAGTAGATTTAAACAACACTATAGCCCAAATGGATCTAACATATATCTACAGAACTTTTCGTCTTACACATAAAGCATTTACATTCTTCTCAGCAGTACATGGAACCTTCTTTAGGATTGACCACATACTAGGCCATAAAGCAAGTCTCAGCAAATTCAAAAGAATTAGAATCATACCATGCAGCTTTTCAGACCATAAAGGAATGAAGTTGGAAATTAGCAACTCAGGAATCCCTTGAGCATACGCAAACACATGGAGATTGAACAACATGCTCCTGAATGAACAATGGGTCATTCAAGAAATCAAAAGAGAAATCAAAAATTTTCTGGAAGTAAATGAGGATAACAGTACAACATACCAAAACTTATGGGATACAGCAAAAGCAGTGTTAAGAGGAAAGTTTATATCAATAGGTGCCTACATCAAGACATTGGAAAGGCACCAAATAGATGAGCTTTCAATGCATCTCAAGGATCTAGAAAATCTGCAGCAAACCAGACCCAAATCTAGTAGGAGAAGAGAAATAATTAAAATCAGAGAAGAAATCAACAGGATTGAATCAAGAAAAACATTCCAAAAAATCAGCCAAACGAGGAGCTGGTTTTTTGAAAAAATAAACAAAATTGACACCCCATTGGCCCAACTAACTAAAAAAAAAGAAAAGACCCAAATCAATAAATTCAGAGATCAAAAAGGAAACGTAACAACAGACACCACAGAAATAAAAAGAATCATCAGAAATTGCTACAAGGACTTGAAATATATCAGAAATGGAGAGATTCCTGGACACATGCAATCTACCTAAATTGAACCATGAAGACATAGAAAACCTAAATAGACCCATAACTGAAACAGAAATTGAAACAGTAATAAAGGCCCTCCCAACAAAGAAAAGCCCAGGACCAGATGGATTCACTGCTGAATTCTACCAGGCATTTAAAGAAGAACTAACTCCAATTCTTCTCAAACTATTCAGAACAATCGAAAAAGAGGGAATCCTCCCAAATTCTTTCTATGAAGCCAGCATCACCTTAATCCCTAAGCTGGAAAAAGATGCAGCATTGAAAGAAAATTACAGACCAATATCCCTGATGAACATAGATGCAAAAATCCTCAATAAAATTCTCGCCAATAGAATGCAACAACACATCAGAAAGATCATCCACCCAGACCAAGTAGGATTTATCCCTGGTATGCAGGGAAGGTTCAATGTGCACAAAACAATCAATGTGATACACCACATTAACAGACTGCAGAAGAAAAACCATATGATTATCTCAATAGATGCCAAGAAAGCATTTGATAAAATACAACACCCTTTCATGATGAAAACTCTAAGCAAACTGGGTTTGGAAGGAACATTGCTCAATACAATCAAAGCAATTTATGAAAAACCCATGGCCAACATCCTATTGAATGGGGAAAAGTTGGAAGCATTTCCACTGAGGTCTGGTACCAGACAGGGATGTCCACTCTCACCACTGCTATTCAATATAGTTCTGGAAGTTTTAGCCAGAGCCATTAGGCAAGAAAAAGAAATTAAAGGGATATAAATTGGGAAGGAAGAAGTCAAACTATCCCTCTTTGCAGACGATATGATTCTTTATTTAGGGCACCCAAAGAACTCTACTAAGAGACTATTGGAACTCATAGAAGAGTTTGGCAAAGTAGCAGGATATAAAATCAATGCACAAAAATCAACAGCTTTTGTATACACAGGCAATGCCATGGCTGAGAAAGAACTTCTAAGATCAATCCCATTCACAATAGCTACAAAAACAATCCAATACCTTGGAATAAACTTAACCAAGGACATTAAAGATCAAAACAGCATGGTATTGGTACATAAACAGATGGGTAGACCAATGGAACAGAATAGAAACACCAGAAATCAATCCAAACATCTGTAGCCAACTTATATTTGATCAAGGATCCAAAACCAATCCCTGGAGTAAGGACAGTCTATTCAATAAATGGTGCTGGGAAAATTGGATTTCCACAAGCAGAATTATGAAGGAAGACCCCTACCTGTCACCTAACACAAAAATTCACTCAACATGGATTAAAGACTTAAATCTATGACCCAACACCATCAAATTATTAGAGAGCATTGGAAAAACCCTGCAAATATAGGTACTGGCAAAGACTTCTTGGAAAATACCCCAGAAGCACAGGCAGTGAAAGCCAAAATTAACATTTGGGATTGCATCAAATTGAGAAGTTTCTGTACTTCAAAAGAAACAGTTAGGAAAGTGAAGAGGCAATTGACAGAATGGGAAAAAATATTTGCAAACTATGCAACTGATAAAGGGTTGATAACCAGAATCTACAAAGAAATCAAGAAACTCCACAACAACAAAACAAACAAGCTACTTAAGAGATGGGCCAAGGACCTCAATAGACATTTTTCAAAAGAGGAAATCCAAATGGCCAACAGGCACATGAAAAAATGATCAGGATCACTAGCTATTAGGGAAATGCAAATCAAAACCACAGTGAGGTTTCACCTCACCCCAGGTAGAATGGCTCACATTCAGAAATCTACCAACGACAGATGCTGGCAAGGATGTGGGGAAAAAGGGACACTAACCCATTGTTGGTGGGAATGCAAACTGGTTAAGCCACTATGGAAGTCAGCCTGGAGATTCCTCAGAAACCTGAATATAACCCTACCATACAACCCAGCCATCCCACTCCTTGGAATTTACCAAAAGGTAATTAAATTGGCAAACAAACAAGCTGTCTGTACCTTAATGTTTATTACAGCTCAATTCACATTAGCTAAGACCTGGAACCAACCCACATGCCCATCAACAGTAGACTGGATAAAGAAATTATGGGACATGTACTCTGTAGAATACTATACAACATTGAAAAACAGTGAAATCCGGTCATTTGCAACAAAATGGAGGAATCTGGAACACATCATGCTGAGTGAAGTAAGCCAGTCCCAACGGGACAAATATCATATGTTCTCCCTGATTGGCGACAACTAACTGAGCACCAAAGGGGAAACCTGTTGAAGTGAAATGGACATTATGAGAAACAGTGACTACTTGATCAGCTCTTGTCCTGACTGTTGATGTACAATTTAATACTTTATCCATTTTAGTATTTTTTTGTTCTAGTACTATTGGTTGAACTCTGTAATTAACACACAATTTTTCTTAGGTGTTTAAATTTTAACTGAAAAGTGATCCCTGTTAGGAATTTGGAAAACATTATGCTGAGTGAAATAAGCCAGTCCCAAAGGGACAAATATCATATGTTCTCCCTAATTGGTGACAACTAACCGAGCACCAAAAAGGAAACCTGTTAAAGTGAAGTGAACACTATGAGAAACGGTGACTTGATCAGCCCTTGTCCTGACTGTTGATGAACAACTTAATATGTTATCCCTCTTAGTATTGTTTTTGTTTGTTCTACTTAATACTTTTGGTTGAATACTGTAATCAATACACAGTTATTCTTAAGTATTGAAACTTAACTGAAAAGCGATCACTGTTAAATATAGGAGTGGGAATAAGAGAGGGAAGAGATGTGCAATTTGGGACATGCTCAAGCTGCCTTGCCCCAAATGGTAGAGTTAGAAACATACCAGGGGAGAGCCGGCGCCGCGGCTCAGTAGGCTAATCCTCCACCTTGCGGTGCCAGCACACCGGGTTCTAGTCCCGGTTGGGGCGCCGGATTCTGTCCTGGTTGCCCCTCTTCCAGGCCAGCTCTCTGCTGTGGCCAGGGAGTGTAGTGGAGGATGGCCCAAGAGATTGGGCCCTGCACTCCATGGGAGACCAGGATAAGTACCTGGCTCCTGCCATCGGATCAGCGCAGTGCACCGTCCGCAGCTCGCGGGCCGCGGCTTTTGGAGGGTGAACCAACGGCAAAAAGGAAGACCTTTTTCTCTGTCTCTCTCTCTCACTGTCCACTCTGCCTGTCAAAAAATAAAGGAAAAAAACGAAAAAAAAAAAAAAAAGAAACATACCAGGGGACTCCAATTCAATCCCATCAAGGTGGCATGTACCAATGCCATCTCACTAGTCCAAGTGATCAGTTTCTGTTCACAACTGATCATAATGATAGGACTAATAGTCAAAAGGATCACATAAACAAGACTAGTGTCTGCTAATATTAACCGATAGAATAAAAAAGGGAGAGAATGATCTAACTTTGGAAGCGAGATACATAGCAGACTCACAGAATGGCAGATGTCCTAAACAGCACTCTGGCCTCAGAATCAGCCCTTAAGGCATTTGGATCTGGCTGAAGTGCCCATGAGAGTATTTCAGGCATGGAAAGCCAAGACACTCTGGCAAAAAAAAAAAAAAAAAAAAAAAAAAAAAAAAACCACCTAAATGAAAGCTCTCTGGGAGTGAGATCCCAGTGGAAAGAACAGGCCATCAAAGAAGGAGGTACCTTTCTCTGAAGGGAGGAGAGAACTTCCACTCTGACTATGACCTTGTCTAAATATGATCAGAGTCGGTGAACTCATAAGGCTTCCATAGCCTTGGGAACTCATGACAAGAGCCTAGAGTGATTACTGATGCCATAAACAAGAGTGTCAATTTGTTAAGTCAACAACAGGAGTCACTGTGCACTTACTCCTCATGTAGGATCTCTGTCCTTAATGTGCTGTACATTGTGATTTAATGCTATAACGAGTACTCAAACAGTATTTTTCACTTTGTGTTTCTATGTGGGTGCAAACTGTTGAAATCTTTAATATATGCTAAACTGATCTTCTGTATATAAAAAGAATTGAAAATGAATCTTGATGTGAATGGAAGGGAGAGGAGCAGGAAAGGGGAAAGTTTAAAAAAAAGAGTAGTTAGCATTTTCATTTCCTTAAAAATTAAAAAATATTTTTGATTATCTAATAATTACATACATTTCTAGGAAATAATGCAATATTTCTTTTTTTTAAGATCTGTTTATTTGAAAAGCAGAGTGCTAGAGAGAATGAGAGAGAGAAAGAGAAATCTTTTGTGTGCTGGTTTATTTTCCAAATGGCTGCAATGGCTGGAGCTGGGCCAGGATGAAGCCATGAGCCAGGAACTCTCTCTGAGTCTTCCACATGAGTGGTGGAGGCCCAAGCACTTGGACCATATTCTGCTACCTTCCCATGTACATCAGTAGGAAACTGGATCAGAAGTGGAGCAGCCCGGACTTGAATCAACCCTTCAATATGTAATGCTGGCATCTCAAGTGGTGGATTAAACCACTGCATCACTTACTGGCCCCATAATATTTCCTTTT
This sequence comes from Oryctolagus cuniculus, assembly GCF_051225735.1. Lineage (NCBI taxonomy): Eukaryota > Metazoa > Chordata > Mammalia > Lagomorpha > Leporidae > Oryctolagus > Oryctolagus cuniculus. The sequence goes on from NC_142876.1 coordinate 85,773,906, forward strand.
TTTAAAAGATTTATGTATTTATCTGAAAGTCAAAGTTACACAGAGAGAGAAGGAGAGGCAGAGAGAGAGAGAGAGAGATTGAGATCTTCCATCCGCTGGTTCACTTCCCAGTTGGCCACAATGGCCAGAGCTGTACCAGTCTGAAGCCAAGAGCCAGGAGCTTCTTCTGGGTCTCCCACGTGGGTGCAGGATCCCAGGAACTTGGGCCATCTTTCATTGCTTTCTCAGGCCATAGCAGAGAGCTGGATCAGAAGTGGAACAACACTGCAGGTGACAACCTTAGCTGCTACGCCACAGTACCGGCCCTGATATTTCAATATATGTATACAATATGTATTGATCAAATCAAATTAATTAGCATTTACATCTCATTTTCATTACTTTAGATGCTGAGACTTTATGTTCTGGGACTCTCATCTAGTTATTCATAAAATATGTAATAAGTTATAATCACACTACTATGCTGTAGAACCAAGTGGTGTCTGTGTTTTGGTGCCCATTACCAAACCTTCCTCTATATCCCCCTTCCCCATCCTTGCTAACCTCTAGTAATCATTATTCTTCATTCAGATTGGCTGTTTTTGTTTTCAGCTTGCATGTATGAGAGAGAACATGTGGTTTTTGTCTGTCTGTGTCTGAGTTACTTTCTCTTCCATCCATCTTCCTGCAAATAATAGGATATCATTTTTTTAACTGAATAATATTCCACACTTTTAGACATTCATCCATTTATAGGCATCTTAGTTGCTTCCATATATCAGCTATTGTCCATAGTGCAGCAGCAAATATGGGAGTACAGGTATCTCTTTCATTCTCTGATTTCGATTCCGTTCAATATATATGCAGTAGTGAGATAGCTGGATCACATGGTAGGTCGACTTTTAGTCTTTTGAGGAACTGTCATACTGTTCTCTATGATTTTCATTCCCTCCAGTGTACATAAGTGTTGCCTTTTCCCCATCTTCATGGATTGGGAAAATTAATATTGTTAAAATGTCTCTAGTACCCAAAGTGATTTATAGATTCAGGGCAACTCACATCAAAAATATCAATGACATGCTTCATAGAACTACAAAAACAACCCAAAAGTTTATATGAAAGTACAAAAGACCCCAAATAACTAAAGCAATCCTGAGCAAAAAGAAAAAAAATCTGAAGGCACCACAATAGCTGTTAGTTACTTATTTTTAAAAATTGTTAGGATTCCGGTACAATCCCATCAAGGTTGCATGTACCAATGCCATCTCATTAGTCCAAGCGATCAATTTCACTTCACAATTGATCACACTGATAGGTCTAAGAGTCAAAGGGATCACACAAACAAGGCTGGTGTCTGCTAATACTAACTGATAGAATTAAAAAGGGAGAGAACGATCCAACATGGGAAGCGGGATACACAGCAGACTCATAGAATGGCAGATGTCCTAAATAGCACTCTGGCCTCAGAATCAGCCCTTAAGGCCTTCGGATCTGGCTGAAGAGCCCATGAGAGTATTTTAGGCATGGAAAGCCAAGACACTCTGGCAAAACAACAACAACAACAATAAAACAACAACAACAACAACAAAACACCCTAAATGAAAGATCTCTGCGAGTGAGATCCCAGAGGAAAGAATGGGGCCATCAAGGAAGGAGGTACCTTTCTCTGAAGGGAGAAGAGAACTTCCACTTTGACTATGACCCTGTCGGAATAAGATCGAAGTCGGCGAACTCAAAAGGCTTCCATAGCCTTGGCAACTCATGACTAGAGCCTAGGGAGATTACTGACGCCATCAACAAGAGTGTTAAATTGTTAAGTCAACAACAGGAGTCACTGTGTACTTACTCCTCATGTGGGATCTGTCCTTAATGTGTTGTCCAATGTGAAGTAATGCTATAATTAGTACTGAAGCAGTATTTTGCACTTTGTGTTTCTGTGTGGCTGCAAACTGTTGAAATCTTTACTTAATATATACTAAATCGATCTTCTGTATATAAAGAGAATTGAAAATGAATCTTGATGTGAATGGAATGGGAGAGGGAGTGGGAGATGGGAGGGGTGCAAGTGGGAGGGAAGTTATGGGGGGGTGGGGAGCCATTGTAGTCCATAAAATGTACTATGGAAATTTATATTTACTAAATAAATGTAAAAAAAATAAAAATTGGTTTTCTTTCTTTTTTTTTTTTTTTTTGGTGATGGGCGCGGTTTATGGCACAATAGCTTCAGTTAATTGTACCCTTCAGATGCTACAACATTATCATGATTGTTCTATGAAAAGATTCTCTTTGGTTGTGTTTGCTCATCATTCACTCCCTATCATTTGCATATACCTCCCCTCAAATTTATGCACATGGAACTGTTTATTGTTTTATAGATTTTGAAAATTTTCTACCAGTTTTTTCCCCCCTAGGCACTATGCATTTAAGATTTCAGTGATGAAAAGGCTGTCAACTGCATGATATGGTGCTTTCTTCCAAATAATTGGAAATTAGGGGGCTGGAATTTGGGACTCATCCTTTCTACCAGTTGAATGGATCAAATGCTGCCACAGTTTGCCAAAAATTTTCCAGGAGTGATCAGCATGAGCATGTAATTCCCTGGACTCACTAAGAACTGAGCACAGGCTCTCTCTGGCCCTATAAGTTGTGGCTTTCTCTCTAGGAGTACAACCATAACACACCTGGCTATCTGCCGTCCTAAAAACACCTCTCCGTAGGATACTATGATAAAGAGTTACTGAGATTTGGCATCCTGTTGCTGTCTTCCTCCCTGAGACTTCTCATCTGCCCATTTGAGGTTTATCCAGTGTGCAGTAATGTGCTACATTTGACAGAGATAATTTGGGTGACAGTGTACAGCCTGGTGATTCTCATTGCTGCCTAACACTCTGTAATATTCATTTGCTGCTCACCTAACTTCCTCTTCTAGTAGTAGACATCTAACTGCTGCACATCACAGCATACAAAGAAAACATCCTTACACATGTCCCTCTATGAACCTTTGTGAAATTTCTCCTGTAATTGAACTACTAGCTCCCAGGAAATGCAAGTCTGAAGCTTTATGAAGCCCTATTTTGAAGTCTGGCCTTTCTGCCTAAACCTGAATGGCCTGGGGTGGACACCAGATCTAAGATGAGCCATTAGATTCCATTTGGAAATTTAGAGGCAGACAAGGGTATCTGTCTGATCATGTCAACTGTGGACCTACAATCTTGAGAGACGTGGGAGTGCTTGTTTCTATCATGTATGCCTGGAGAGGCAGAGAACACACTGCCCTGCAAAGAATGAAGCCAACTGTGAGGAGCTGCAGTGAGCAGAAACAACCACGCAGAGTGATGGGGAGGTCCAGAGACTGGCTGCCTTCATACATCTGACTTTCTTGTGCTTGGGTCGCACGCTTCCTGCATTTTTCCTGCCCTTGGGTTTCACAGTGTGTTCTTTTACATCTCTAATTCCAAAGCAAGATTCAGTGAATTCCTGTAACTTGTGAGCAAATGAGCTTGTGACACAGAAGGGATAAATCCTAAGACAAACAATGAACCCAAATTTGACCTGAATGTTTTTTGAAGTTTGCTAAAACCTGTATTCTAGAGATTTTAGAAAGAAAATTTTGGTTTTAATTGAAAGCCAGGTTTTATTAGTTGCTTTTTTTCCTGAGAGATGGAATTCCTCCATCAGAGTTAGCAGTAAATATCCATTCTTGACTTTGTATTAGGAAATTTTGAAAAATAATGCAATAATATAAATCAGAACAGTTTTATAGAATCAAGATCTTTAGAAATTAGATAGCAACTAACTAATGTGAAGGCATCTATTTTAATGTGTGACTTTCGAGTAATCTGGTTGGTGTAAGGTACATATTACATACATAAGATTAATTGAATTTTTCCTATTTAAATATTTCATGTTATATTATATAAATTGTTATTCTGCCTTTTGTCATGAATTTTAGTATAACACAATTGTGGACATTTCTTTGATTAGTTTTGTGTTTTCTCACCTGTCCTTTTATTAGAATGTTTGAATAGGCTGCCCTCAGGATTAAGGTATTTTCATAATGTCTTTTTGAAAGGTTGGAAAAAAATGTCTGGTTGAGATTTGTTTCAGGAAAAAATGCAGGGTTGGTTAGAAATATGGAGTTGTGGGTTTAACATCATTAAAAATGGCTGCCTTCTTTTAGCTAAAAAAGTTTACTGTGTACAATGGAAAGTTGAAATCCTTGATGGAAGACATAAAAATAGGGTTGATAAAATTCCAAGATACCTTCTCTCCTTCTGGTTTACAATAACTCTGAAGGTAAATGCAGCTGTATCTGTAGTTTTACTAAGAAAGTGTTTTTTGTCATTTAAAGTCAGTCGTTCAATCTTTTTTGTTTGTGGGGCCTGCTCCCTCCACTTCTCATGATATTCTGAGAATTGTTTCATCTTCTGTGTAGTTGCTGCCCAATAATTTTTTCTTCTCTTTTCTCCCATTGTGCTTTTCTTGGTTTGTAGCCCATCTGTTGTGACTCTCAGATAAAATGTAGTAAAAATTCAGATTTATGAGTAGGGGAAATCAGAATCAGGTGGGTTGCATTAAAAAAAAAGATTCGTAATGGCAAAAATCTAGCAAAAGCACATGTATGTCTACAATATATTGATGTCTCATCACAAAAAAGAATAAGCAAAGTAAGTGAAAGTGACCTCGTGTTTTCATTAGAACATCTCTGATGGTCAGTCCACAGATCAGCCACAAACAGCTCAGTTTGTGGGGGAAGGTTAGCCAAAATCCTGTAAGTTTACCAAAAAGAAACTTCTTTCAATTTGTGAGCTCTTGCTTTTCCCATGAAGATAAAAGACAGAATTTCAAAGCCACAATTCTTTTGCTCCTAGAAAATGTTTTATGTTCATACTATTGTTACAAAGTTAAACTTCTTTCTCTTATTGAACAAATGAGTTGCTGGGGTTATGCCACATGTTTAAGTTTATTAGCCTCTTTTAGTCATGTCAGCTTCATGAACTGAATTGGAACAAATGGATAAGGGAGCTGTGGTGCTATAGTGCCTGGAGTCCATGCTAGAGGACAGCGCCTCTTCACTGCACTTGGTCTTTGATGGTACTGTTTGTTCTGGTGAGCTGAACTTGAGGTCTTGAGGGAGAGACTGTAGAGGTGCCAGGTAGGTAGGATTTGGGGGAGTAGCTTCCTGGAACAATCTACTGAAAGCCCTACCTTAAAAGCTGTAAAAATTAGGGCATATGTTTTGATTGCCCAGGCTAGGATTTCAAAAAATTTAAGCTTCTGTGCATTCTCTATAATTTCTTGTTACTAACTCATAGCATAATTTGCACATTTATGCTACCTACATGGCCCCAGTAGGGTTTTTGTAATGCTTGGCTTAGAGGATAGACAACTGGCACCCTAGACTCACCATCCATCCATCCATCCATCCATCCATCCATACACCATTCCATCCATCCGTTCATTAGAAAAAGCTTATTCCTGTGTCTTGTGTTCAGGATATAATATGTATTAAATGATCAACAGTCTCTTCTATCTAGGAATTTAGAGTCTGGTGCAAAGAAAAGAAATTCTACTGAATGAGCATATAATTAGAAACATTTGGAAACATATTCATGCCTCTTAAAGGAAAAGAAACTGGCTCTAAAGCAGGACAAAGTAATTGATCAAAGGAGACTCTTTCCAATAGGACAACTGAGCTGGAATCAGAAGAATGAGTGGGAGTTTATGGGGTAGCATGTCAGAGAGGACACTGTAGGTCTAGGAAGCAGTGAGTACTAGGCCATAGGACACCGAGGGTTTGCATGACCAGAGAACACTCAGTAGACCAGCTGAATGTAGGGGTCATTTACTACAGTTGAGTTGAGTGAGTAGCACAGTGGGCATTTCTAGGAGGGTCCCAAAGACAAATTAAGGCTTCTGCTCCTCATCCAAAGAACCATAGGAAGTCATGGAAGAGATATCAGCAGAAGGCAATACTGTGACATGGTAGATGTTACACAAGGGACATTTTGGCTACTAAGTCAAGAATAGAAGTAAGGGAACAGGAGGGAAGGCATGAAACCACTGAAGAGAAGGTTACTGCTGAAAAAGAGTGGTGGCTGAGACTGAGATGGTGACAGCAGACTTGGATTGTGGCCGGAGCAAAGCCAGTGGTTGTAAGTTACAGTTGACAGCTCTACGTGATGGGTTAGACATGAGGGTGATGGAGAGACAGGATAGATGTCAAAAATGATTCATAGATTTTTGGCTATGCAACAGGAGGGGTGGTAACAAGCAAGATAGGTTCCTATGGAGGGGGGATAGCTCTGTTGCATCTCAGTCATTTCTATCTAACGGGCTCCCTTTGTTAGCCTGTTTGATTTCCAAGTCAATGTTTGCTGAACTACAATGGGAGAATAATGTTGTAGTGCAGAGATTTTGAAAGGTGAAAAGTAGCAAAAGGAACCACAAAATTCTGCCACATTCTTGTCATGAGCCAGCAGTGACTGAGTTAAGCACTAAGATTCCAGTAATAAGGAAAATTAGGCCATATTCTTGTCTTCTTGGAGTTCCTAGTCTAACAAGGTGGAAAATCATTACCGAATAATCACTTCATTAGGCATTTTTGTTACTGTGATAAGTACCACGAAAGTACGACAGAGGTGAACTAATCAGCTCTGGTAGGAGAGGCAGGGTTAAAGTAGGCACCCAGTGAAGTATATGCTGTGATTCAAGAGGGCACCCACATAATTGGTCAGCAATGAGAAAAAAGACAAATCACTCTAAGAGGAGGAAATAAAGATTTTTGAAGTTTGTAAAGAATCAGAAGTATGGGGAGTTTAAAGGACTGAGAGAGATGTCTTTCTACCTCATGGAATTAAAGGGCCAAGGGGACAGTGATGTCTGAGGGGTTGGTGGGTATTCATAGGGTCCTGCAGATGAGTGTCCAGGGCTTGCCTTGCCTAGACACCTGAGAGCTGCTTTTTGTTTTGTTTGGTTTGGTTTCAACACTTTTACCATTCCTTAGAACTTAAGGGAGAGAGACTGAGCTGGGAGAGGGGCAGGTTTTTGACACTGTAGTTAAGTAGGATGCTACTTGGGACCCTCACATTCCATGGTGGAGTGCACAGTTTCAAATTCTGGCTCCACTTCCAATTCAGATTCCCGATAATCTGCTTTCTTGGAGGCCACAGGTATTGGCTGAAGTGCTTGGCTCCTTGCCACACACACACACTCATGAGGGATCTGAATGGTTCCTGGCTTTGGCCTAGCCCAACCGGAAGATTTCTCTCTCTCTCTCTCTCTCTCTCTCTCTCTCTCAAGATTTATTTGGGCCGGCGCCGCGGCTCACTAGGCTAATCCTCCGCCTAGCAGCGCCGGCACACCAGGTTCTAGTCCTGGTCGGGCGCCGGATTCTGTCCCGGTTGCCCCTCTTCCAGGCCAGCTCTCTGCTGTGGCCAGGGAGTGCAGTGAAGGATGGCCCAGGTGCTTGGGCCCTGCACCCCATGGGAGACCAGGAAAAGCACCTGGCTCCTGGCTCCTGCCATCGGATCAGCATGGTGCACCGGCCGCAGCACGCCAGCCGCGGCGGCCATTGAAGGGTGAACCAACGGCAAAAGGAAGACCTTTCTCTCTGTCTCTCTCTCTCACTGTCCACTCTGCCTGTCAAAAAAAAAAAAAAAAAAAAAAGATTTATTTGAAAGGCAGAGTTATAGAAAGAGGCAGAGAGACAGAGTTTTCCATCCACTGGTTCAATCTCCAAATGGCAGCAATGGCCAGAGCTCAGCCAATTTGAAGCCAGGAGCCTGGAGCTTCTTCCAGGTCTCCCACGTAGGTGCAGGGGCCCAGGAACTTGGGTAATTTTACACTTCCTTCCCAGGCACATTAGCAGGGACCTGGATAGGAAGTGGAGCATCCAGGACTCAAAAACCGGCGCCCATATAGGATGCTGGCACAGCAGGTGGTATTACCTGCTATGCCACAGTGCCGGCCTCTGATACATCTTGTAATCAACTCCTTGGTTTGAGATAATTTTATTTGATTATCCCTTAGGGCCCATTCATTTCTGAGCTTACGTTCTGAGTTATAGACAACATATCCTGTGATAACCAGCTTGCTTCAAGTCACCAGCAAAGTGCTTTCTCCTTTGTATTTCCCTAACCACCTTCTCCATTCTGGATGAGAAAGCGTATTGCAGTGGTCATGGCAACCAGATGTCATAGTGAAATAGTCTTGTGGCACCACACACCCTGCCTGCCTTCTCCTCTAACACATATTTGGGTATGAAAATACCCTATCATTCTCTCTTCTCTTTTTGTCCTAATACCTTTTCTTCAGTCCCCTTCCTCTGATTTAACCTCTTTGCTCTATCTGATCAGAATATTCTGCCAGGTTTGTGAGTTCCTTCTGTGGATCACAAGAAAAACAAGCTTGACAAAGAGTTATGCCTCGTTTAATAACTTGCTGGAAAGAAAGAAAAGTGTCAAGGAGCATTCTAATCTTTCCTGTTTTCTGGACACACTCAGCTGAACATTAATTTGAGCTCCTCTTTAGAAAGAAGATCATGGGTTTCTTATCTGAAGGGCTTTGCTGATAATTCAAGTTGTATGCATGTTCTGAAGTTGAGAGTTTCTTCTTGGGCAGTTTTAGGACAGTGTCAGTGGTTGGATCTTGAAATGAAATAATCTCCCACTTGGGGACTTCTGCTGTCACAGATGTTCATGCAATTGCTTCTCTGTCTGAAGAATGAAAAATAAAAGTAGCTTTTAGATTTGTTTGGAGGCAAATGCAGGTTTGAGTGCATGTAGGCATGGCAAGAAACTTCAACGAAGTCACAGAAAATGTAGCGAAGAGATGGGTTTATTTAGGTGTGTGACAATTTTGAAATATATGTGTAGCTTTTTTCATAATATGAATTTTTCATGAACTTCTTGAAGATTGTTTATGTATTTCAATTTTTTACCAAAATAAACAGTTTTTAATTTCATTTTTGCAGGAATGGTTTGAAGTTCTCTTGTATGTGCAAGCATACATGTGTTTGTATGTGGGGAGTCTGAGGAAAGAAACAAGGTGCCATGGAAAGAGCTCAGGACAGGGAATTTGGAATTCCAAGTTAGACTCTTGGTTCTGTCTGCCCCTGACCTGTCCACATGACCCTGAGCATATAATCCCATTGAACGCGCCTCAGTTTTGTCATCTGTGAAATGAAAACAATAACACCTACCTATTGTCCTCAAAGTACTGGGTTGAGGCTATGAGCAAAATGCTTTATACATATGAGAAGATTGTTGTTGGACTTGCTGCTTTTCCTATGACAGGTTCACCATCTTCCATGGGTTATTTCATTCAGTGAAGATGGGGGGTATCAAGATCTGATGGGTGGAGAGTGGCTATGCAGGGACCACCGTGCAGGGGGAACCATTATGGTGGTGGTTACAGCCACCCAGGCAAGACATAAGGGTGTTGAGACCATGGTGGGGCAGAGATGGTGAGAGGGAGAGGATGAATTCAAGATAAGATCAGGCTGATTGGAATCTTTATGAGGGAGGTAAAATTTAAGTTTAAGTCATCAGCACATGAGCTGATTCTCGCAGACAAATGCGTAGAAAAGTGTGTTCTAGGAAGGAAGAGTTCGTTGATGCTTGGCTAGAAACTGCTTCTTGTTTTGTTTCTGTTCTCTGTTCATGCCCAAATTTGTACATTTAAAAAGGTGCTAGAAAAAAGTTGTTTTCCATGTTGAAAGACCATACACCATCAAATTAATGTTTTTTTTTCATTTGAAGTAACACATGGAATGAATAGTTTCTCTATCTATTAACTTCTAGTTACCTTACCCTAATTTTTGAGGGTGTGGCAATAGCGACCTAATAACTTATGGAGAGAATTCAGACTCACAGCACAGTTCAGAATGACCTTTATGTTTGAGCAAACAAAAGGCTGACATAGGCAAGAATCACAATGTGTGAGGAATGTCTTACAACACAGACTCACAGCGGAGTTACTGACACTTTCATTAGGCTGTTTTCCTTCATTGTTAGCACCAACAGAAGAAACATAGTCATACCTACTGATGCAATAAAACCTGCATTATAAGTCTGTGCAATGGTGACAGGCCTGTTGCCTGAGTTACTTATTGTTTTTAAAAAAAAATATTCCAGAGGGCCACATGTATATCATGTGGATATGAGTTGTGCTGGTTGAAAGAAATAATGAAATCCTGGCTTGCACAACAAAATGGATGCAACTGGAGACCATTATAATTAGTGAAATAAGCCAGTCCCCAAAAGACAAATATGATATGCTTCCCCTGATTTATGGTAGCTAATATTCATAGTGCAAAAATTGTAGTATGTATATGAGTGAAATTGACATTTTTAGATTTGATTATTGTTTGTATCCCTTGTTTATATTTTTGAGGAGCAGTGGTTGTTCTGCTTACTAGTTGTTGAATTCTTTATTTAGTACAGGCTTAAACTTGTGATTATAAAGTAAACTGAAAGTATGTCATTGTAAAAGTTAAAAGAAAAATAAGAAAGGATGAAGGAGGGAAGAATCAATAGGCTCTTAAAACTGTGAATAGGAAATGCATGAAATTTGTTTCCTTTACGTAAGTTTTTACAAATTAAAAACAGAAAAGAAAGTATCACAACACAGATAGCTCTCTTTGGAGAGTGTTATGGAATTCGGTTAACTACAGTAAGTGTGTCTACTTTAATTTCCTTCTCTACTTCTAGATCAGTTAGTACACATTGTTTTTTATGAGAGAAGGCAATACACCATTATGAGTCTAGCTAAATAAATGCATGCATTTATGTCACTTTTCATTAACATCTTACTGTGCATTATGCAGTGATATTTTGGGGGATCATGTTTTTAAAAACCCATCTGGTGGGCCGGCGCCATGGCTCAATAGGCTAATCCTCCGCCTGCGGTGCTGGCACACCAGGTTCTAGTCCCGGTCGGGGTGCCAGTTCTGTCCCGGTTGCTCCTGTTCCTGTCCAGCTCTCTGCTGTGGCCCAGGAGTGCAGTGGAGGATGGACCAAGTCCTTGGGCCCTGCACCCACATGGGAGACCAGGAAAAGCACCTGGCTCCTGGCTTTGGATCAGTGCGGTGCGCCGGCCACAGCTCACCGGCCGCAGCGGCCGTTGGGGGGGTGAACCAACAGAAAAAGGAAGACCTTTCTCTCTGTCTTGCTCTCTCTCATTGTCCACTCTGCCTGTCAAAAAATAAAATAAAATAAAATGCATTTGGTGAGCATTTGTTCTACCTGAGCATTCACAGAGGGCAGGCAGAGGAGGACTGACACACACCCTGAAGCATGCAAGTTGGTAAACTAATTGCAAGATGTAACATTATTCAGGGGCTAGTATAATGTGAGAGAAGGTATTTGGACTTCTCTCTTAAGTCCATCATGGGGTAGCCTTTGTAAAGCTCTGTCAGGTGACTATGGAGACCTGGTATGAGTCAAAGACAAATTTTTCTACTGGATGAAGAATAGATTGGGCAGAACAGAATAGCCAATACGTGCAATAAAAGAGGCTCAACATCATTAGTCTTAGAGAATGTAAATCGAAACTGTAATCAGATAACACAGTGGGATATCATTTCATATCTATTAGGAAGACTATAATCAAAATGGCACGTGCAGGTGGGCACTTAGCATAGCAGTTAAAATGCCCATGTTTTCATGACAGTGACTGGGTTTGATTCCCAGCTCTGTTATGAACTCCAGCTTCCTGCTAATGCAGACCCTGGGAGGCAGTGGTGATGACTTCGCAGGGGCATTTGGGGAGTGGACCACGGCCTGGGAGCTCGGTCTTTGTCCATCTCTCTCTGTCAAATAATTTTAAAGGACAGATATAGGTATATACACAGATACACACTACACACACACACACACACACACACACTTGCTGGTGAGAATATAAAATATTGTAGTGCAGCCAGTTTGGAAAACAGGCAATTCAGGGGCCGGCGCTGTGGCGCAGCAGGTTAATGCCCTGGCCTGAAGCGCCGGCATCCCATATGGGTGCCAGTTCTAGCCCTGGCTGCTCCTCTTCTGATCCAGCTCTCTGCTGTTGCCTGGGAAAGCAGTAGAAGATAGCCCAAGTCCTTGGGCCCCTGCACCCACGTGGGAGATCTGGAAGAAGCTCCTGGCTCCTGGCTTCGGATCAGTGCAGCTCCAGCAGTTGCAGCCAATTGGGGAGTGAACCAGTGGATGGAAGACCTCTCTCTCTCTCTCTGCCTCTCCTCTCTCTGTGTGTAATTCTGACTTTCAAATAAATAAATAAATCTTTAAAAAATGGAAAACAGGCAGTTCTTCCAAATGTTTATGCTAGATTTTACCATCTAACCTAGAAATTCTGCTCCTAGGTATAGACCCAAGAGACCCTTATACAAGGATGGTAGTATCAACATTATTTCTAATAGCTAAAAAGTAGAAAGAAACCTAATGTCATCATCTGAAAAATGATGGTATAATATGTGATACATGCACACAATGAGGTATTATTCAGTCATGAGAAGGAGCGAACATCTCATACCTGCTACGTTATGGATGAACTTTGACAATACTAAAGTAGGTAAAGGAAGTAAGTGAGTAAGGACTACACATTATGGGACTACTTGGCCATGAAATATCCAAGAGAGGTAAATCCATGAAAACAACAGGTAGGTTAGAGTTTGCCATCACTTTGGAGTGAGATGATGAGGCCTGCCTGTTGATAGGTAAGGGATTTCTTTTTGGAGTGATGAAAATGTCCTGGCATTGATTAGAGAGTGGTAATGGTTGTATAACCTTGTGAATATATTTAAAAGTCGGTGAATTAGGTGGTATCTGTGTTGTATCTCATTAAACATGTTAAGAGAAAAGGAGAATGATAAATGAGAGAGGAGAACAGGGAGAGCCTGATTTATGTGTCTGATCTCTCTTATGCAGGTCAGCGGTCACTGGGCCTTGGAGAATGAATGTACTGAAAAATATGGGTACTGGATTCCCTCCAGGATTCCCTCCATAGCTCATGTAACAGCCCCCAGAGTAGCCTACCATTTTTTTCAACCAGCTATACACTTTTATTTTACTTGCTTTTGTTTACTCTCTGTTATTTTACTTTCTTTCTGTAAAAAAAAATCTTTTTTTGACAGGCTCTGCTCAGATTTCTCCTTGAAGCTCCCCTTGGAGGCCTGGCCCTGCCATGTGTCCTTCTTGCTTTCTTTTCCTGCATCTCAGCCACACAACATTCCAAAGACCCACTTGGAGTTACTCCGTCTCCTTCCTTTCTCGCTCCCTTTTTTTCTCTCTTCCGTTTTCTTTCCAGCTCCTGCTCTTTCTTTCCAATCACCCTTAAGAGTAAAGGATGTTTATCTGCCACTTGAAAGTCCCTAAACTTCTCCTTCTATCCAACATGTGTTCACAATTGATTTCCTAATCCTCACTGTATCACAGATCTTCCTCTCATTTTTTTAAAACTTTTATTTAATAAATACAGATTTTCAAAGTACGGCTTTTGGATTACCATGGCTTTTTCCCCCCATAACTTCCCTCCCACCCACAACCATCCCATCTCCTGCTCCCTCTCCCATCCCCTTCACATTAAGATTCATTTTCAATTATCTTTATATACAGAAGATCAATTTAGTATATACTAAGTAAAGATTTCAACAGTTTGCACCCACACAGAAACACAAAATGTAAAGTACTGTTTGAGTACTAGTTATACCATTAATTCAAATAATACAACACATTAAGGACAGAGATCCTACATGGGGAGTAAGTGCACAGTGACTCAGTTGTTGATTTATTTATTTATTAATTTATTGACAGGCAGAGTTAGACAGTGAGAGAGAGACAGAAAGGTCTTCTTTTTTTCCGTTGGTTCACCCCCAAATGGCCGCTATAGCCGGCAGCTGTGCCAGTCTGAAGCCAGGAGCCAGTTGCTTCCTCCTGGTCTTTCATGCGGGTGCAGGGCCCAAGCACTTGGGCCATCCTCCACTGCCCTCCCATGCCATAGCAGACAGCTGGACTGGAAGAGGAACAACTGGGACAGAGTCCGGCACCCTGACCGGGACTAGAACCTGGTGTGCTGGCACCACAGGCAGAGGATTAGCCTAGTGAGCCATGGTGCTGGCCCTCCTGTTGTTGATTTAACAGTTGACACTCTTGTTTATGGTGTCAGTAATCACCCTAGGCTCTTGTCATGAGTTGCCAAGGATATGGAAGCCTTTTGAGTTCGCCAACTCCGATCTTATTTAGACAAGGCCATAGTCAAAGTGGAAGTTCTCCCCTCCCTTCAGAGAAAGGTACCTCCTTCCTTGATGGCCCGTCTTTCCGCTGGGATCTCACTCACAGAGATCTTTCATTTTTTTCTTTTTCCCAGAGTGTCTTGGCTTTCCATGCCTGAGAAACTCTCACAGGCTTTTTAGCCAGATCTGAATGCCTTAAGGGCTGATTCTGAGGCCAGAGTGCTGTTTAGGGCTTTTGCCATTCTATGAGTCTGCTATGTATCCAGCTTCCCATGTTGGATTGTTCTCTCCTTTTTAATTCTATCAGTTAGTATTAGCAGACACTATTCTTGATTTTGATTTTGATATCCAAAAGGATTAAACATTCTTCAAGTTTTTGATGATTGAATTGACATCTATGGAAATGCAGTGCTTCTTTGACTTTTAGTCCTATCATTATGATCAATTATGAACTGAAACTGATCACTTTGACTAGTGAGATGGCATGGGTACATGCCTCCTTGATGGGATTGAATTGGAATCCCCTGGCACGTTTCTAACTCTACCGTTTGGGGCAAATCCGATTGAGCATGTGCCAAACTGTACATCTCCTCCCTCTCTTATTCCCACTCTTATATTTAACAGGGATCACTTTGCAGTTAAATTTAAACACCTAAGAATAATTGTGTTTTAATTAAAGATTTCAACCAATAGTATTAAGTAGAACAAAAAGAAATACTAAAAGGGATAAAATATCAAGTTGTTCCTCACCAGTCAGGACAAGGGCTGATCAAGTCATTGTTTGTCATGGTGTCCATTTCACTTCAACAGGTTTCCTTTTTGTGCTCAGTTAGTTGTCACCAATCAGGGAGAACATAAGTGACAGGTTCACCATCTTCCATGGGTTATTTCATTCAGTGAAGATGGGGGGGGGGTCATGATCTGATGTGTGACTATGCAGGGACCACTGTGGAGGGGGAACCGTTATGGTGGTGGTTATAGCCACCCAGGCAAGACATGAGGGTGTTGAGACCATGGTGGGACAGAGATGGTAAAAGGGAGAGGATGAATTCAGATAAGATCAGGAGGGCTGATTGGAATCTTTATGAAAGAGGCAGAGTGACAGAGAAAGGTAGAGAAAGAGAAAGAAAGAGATCTTCCATCTGCTAGTTCACTTCTCAAGTGGCACCATCAGTAGGGTTGGGCCCGGCCAAAGTTAGCAGCCAGTGACTCTATCCTGGTCTAACATGGGGATGACAGGGGACCAAGTACTTGGGCCATCCTCTGCTGCTTTCCAGGCACATTACTGGGGTGCTGCATCAGAATCAGAACAGCTGAAGCTCAAACCAGTGGTCTGATATAGGATGCTGGTATTATACTCAGTAGCTTAACACACTGTGCCACAAAGCTGACCTCTCTCCTAGAATTTGTTTTGCAGGTACCTTTAAGTAGGATACAATAAGCAAGTATTTTCATAATTCATTTAACAATTTTTTTTGAAAATTTATTAATTAGAGAGGGAGGGAATTCCCATTCCTTGATTCATTCCCCAAATGCTCTTCCCAGCTGGGCTGGGATGGAGTCTGAAGGCAGGTGCTAGGAACTGGATTCAGGTCTCTCTTGTGGGTGGCAGGAATCCAATCAAGGAGATCATCACTGCTCCCTCCCATGGGTCTGCAATAGCAGGAATCTAGAATCAGGAACTGGAGGTGAGCGTTGAATCCAGGTACTCCAATATGGGACACAGGTAGCCCAGTCTGGTATTTTAATTACCAGACTGAACACTCTTCCATGCCCTACATAATTTTTTAAAAACTAACCATTGAGCATCTGTTGTGCTAGTTGCTAATTGCTAGGGATGCAGTGAGGCACAAAACTGTTAGGGTCTTTGATTTTATATAAGATCAGGAAATGACAAGTGCACTACAGAGACTGAAACTGGGTAATGTCAGAAAGAGTGAGTGAGAGGCAGCTTCAGACCAGGTGAGCAGGGAAGGAATGCAGATAAGGAGAGAGGGCATTTCAGCTGTGGTCTGATTTATGAGGAGCACAAAAGATTCTTGGTAGAGGGACTAGCTCCTGTATAGACTCTAAGGTCTGTATATCCTCTAAGGCATCCTTTGCTGCCTTCCCAGGTGCATTAGTAGCCTCTAAGGTCAGAAAGTGCTTAGAGTGCTCACAGGTCTGAAGAATGTTTATCATGGCCATTGCTTAATAGGCAAGAGAGAGCAAGGCAGTGGTGATTGAAGAGTGGGGTGGGTCCTGGATTTTTGCAGTACTGCATGTTGATGCAAGGCATTGAGATTTTTCTGTTTGCAAAGGGAAGCCATTTTAGGAAATTTGACATGTGCACAAATTTGTAAATGGGTTGGAGCTTGGAGATTTTGTGTGTTTCATTAAAATATTATTTTTGCTTGCAAAGGAAGTGACACACTAGATCAGAAAGTGAAAAAGGAAGGTAGATTGATAGTCAAGAATCTCTTTGCCTTAGCTGAGTATCCAACTGGTAAACAATGAGTCAACCAAAATTCTGAGCTTCAGCTGATTGAAAGATGTCATCTAGGTATGATCGCTTTGGGCTGTGCAGCCAGTATTGTGGGTTTAATATTTTTGCCTAATCCAATTTCAGTTTAGAAGCTACAGGAAATGACTCTTCTATCAGGAGGAGCTTTCCAAAGCCTTTCATTGGCCACACAGAAGAACATGTGCATTTCATAGTGGAACTATAAAAGAGCCTGTTGGTTAGAAAGACAAAGAGCTGTAACATTACATATTCCCAGCTAGAACCTGACGAAAATTTTTGGAAGAAGCACTGCATTTCCATAGATGTCAATTCAATCATTAAAAATTGAAGAATGTTTAATCCTTTTGGATATCAAAAATTCTGCCTCTCAGAATTTATCCTGAGGAAAAGACCACAGATCTGCACAAACAATTTGTTCTAAGGATATTCAACCATTTTTAAAAGGTTTATTACATTTTTATTTGGAAGGCAGAGTGAAAGAGGAAGAAAGAGAGAGAGAGGAAGAGAGAGAGGGAAGGAGAAAGTTTTTCCATCTGCTCTTTCACTCCCAAATGGCCACAATAGGCAGGGGTGGGTGAGGCTGAAGCCAGAAGCCTGGAACTCTAACCAGGTGTCCCATGTGGGTGCAGCAGTCCAAAAACTTGGCCCATCCTCTGTTGCCTTCCCAGGTGGATTTGTAGAAAGATGGATCAGAAATGGGGCAGCTGGGACTTGAACCTGTGCTAATGTGGATGCAGGCATTGCAGGCAACAGCTTAGCTCACTGCACCACAAAGCCAGCCCCTCAACCAATTTTTACAAACAGGAAAATCTGAAAACCCTTTAAATAGTGAGTAATCAAGGAAAAACTTAATAAATACCCCAAGGAGCATCAAATCTGGGCACTCCCACTGGGCTGTGGGCACCCCAAGTGGCATCCTAAGTGATGTGCTAAACACCTGGCGCCTGTGTCTTTTGTTATCTATTTTATAGAGTGTGGATTTCCTTATAGAATACAGATTCTATCCTTTTCTTTGAGTCTTTCATGTTTTATGATTAAAGAACACATTTGGGTATTCTCATATGGATGAGCTTGAACCGGTGGATCCTACCAGACTTCATGATTTTAAAGTCTGTATAGTAGCAAAAAATCAAGTAAGTGATTTGACATCATTCTGTGTTACCTAGGCTTCTGGTTCTCTCTGAGTTTGCAATGTTCTACATCACTTCTGCCTACTGTGATGTTACTATGGCAGTTGGCTTGCACTAGTCCTTGTTATGTTTATTAAATTTTTTAAAACAATTTTTTATTCTAAAGGGAGAGAGGGTGGAAAGAAAGCAAGGAGGAGAGAAAAGAGTGAGGGAGAGAGAACCAGAGACCAGACTGAGGGAGACCTTCCATCCTCTTGTTCACTTCCCAAATGGCAACAGCAGTCAGTGCTTGACCAAGTTGAAGCCAGGAGTCCAGAACTCAATCCAGCTCTCCTATGTGGGTGGCAGGGCCTTGAGTTCTTGAGCTATCACCTGCTGCCTCCCAGGGTGTGCATTAGTGGGAAGCTGGAATCATTAAATTCAGACCTGGAACCAGGGACTCCAGTATGGGATGCAGACATCCCATTTGCCTCTTAACTGCTACAGCCAAATGGCTGTCCCTGCTTTCTAAAGTTAGACCCTGTGTTTGAAATAAGAGCACATAATAAAAGGCATGAAAATACCTTGCAAATGGAAGGTTCTGGAATGAAATTTCAAAAGAGGCCACAGGAAGAATAGTCAGTAACCACAGCAGCAGCATGTGCCACATGACACATATTATTAATGAATGCTTGCTTAGTGCCAGGCATTAAACTGAGAGCACATAGCACATGTTATTCCCATTTACTTCTCACGACACTCTGTGACATGGGTGTCACCATTCTCCCCATGTTATGCAGTGGGAGCTAATGTGTGGAGGGCACATCATACAACCAGAACTTGTGCTGTTGTGTTGTTGGATCTCTACACTACTTTTGCTTCCACAGATGGGAAGTGGTGCCTTTCCCAGCCACAATCATGTATCTGTTCCTTCTCCAAAGATGCAGCCTTGAATTTTCCTTTTAATTATGATGTTACTGCTCCTAAGTGACAAAGTTATCAAACTCCTTCTTTTGATGAACCTGCAGTGTTCTTTGTGAGAGAAAGTAGGCCTTCCTTGCTATTCTAAAACCTCCTTGTTTGCCCACAGAGATGTTGTGCTGGAGTTGTGCTTGCTCAGACTGTGATGGGACCCAGTTGGCTGGGGGCCTTTGGGATGTGACACATTCACATCCTTGTGTATTTATCTGTCACTGTGGCTTACTTGAGGAAGCAACGTGGCTGACATCGTGTTGCTCCCACATCTGAACGGGACTGACTGGCTTTCCTGCTTTGCATCTCTTGAGCCTGTTCTCCATGTAGCATCCGTGGCTGCCTCCATAGGAAGAGCCTGTCATTGTCAGGATTGGGCTCGTTCGTGGCCTTATGGGAAATCAGAGCCATGCCGCTGGGACAGCCCCTCTCTCTCTACCTGCTGCCTGCCAGAAATCCCTGACTGGTTGTCAGCAGCTACATTATATTGGACATTCTCATCTGAGTGTCCTGTCATTTCAGCTTAGGGTCATTTTTAATGGCACCTCTTTCCCGTGGGCCTTCTATGCCAAACTCCACTTTGACATTTGTCTGGAAAATAATACTCTTTCGCCCTTCTCTTTAGCGTGTGTTCTGCATGATGATGGTGTCAGTTACGTCCCCTTCAGTGCTGCCTATCTCTTAAATACTGTTCTTCAACACATTGTAATGCACTTAAAAAACCTCACTCTTCCTAAGCAGAAAATATAGTCAATGTTCATTTTGGAAAATGTTTGAGCCATTGGGAACCCTATCAGGGGTGCTATCTACATGTTCATGAAGTCATATTGAAGGCCATGGTGCTGATACATGACAGAGAACCTGTCGAAGCATTTTTTTGGCCACCTGTAACTTTGCTGTTGGAAGCTTCCATCAGAATATTAGAAGTGTTTCCCTTTTGAAAGGAGGCCATCTGTCAGCAGAGTTGTTCTTGGCATTTACTAATACACTCTAACTTGATTTGAAAAGTGAACTGTGCAATACAGTATAATTTCAAATACTTTTCTAGCAAAAATATATTACCTTTAATTAGACTCATTTAAAGCTGTTAAGATTCTTGTCAGAAATAATTTTTAAGTGGATGTGTCAGATAAAAACAGCAGTTGTCAAGTGAAGAAAATGGTAATCTGTGCAAGTGCTCGGTGGTGTATGAGCAATTGGGTCTTTAAATACTAGCTGAGCATTTGTACTTACAATTTCTTGTGTAGAAGCCATTCTGGCAGTTAGAGATTCAAACTGTTGGAATGCCATTGTTTGTGGTAAATATTTGTCCTATGGCTGGGGAATTAAATTTGGTTCCTACCCTGTAATATAGACAAAAACATCACTAAGAAGAGAAAGTATTTAGGCAATTCAGGTCACCAATGGGCCCAACATATAACTGGAGCAAAGCATGCTGGGTGATTACAGAGTAGAATAATAACAATATTGAAGACCACTCTTTGATGAAAGAAAACCAGATGACATGAAGCATTTGAAAAAGCTTGAATTCTACCTGCAATCTTTTTAGGCTATTAATTTCTTAGCAAGCTTTTGTGATTGCACAGCGAAAAGGTAGACTTTTGCTCGACCTCTGTGGTGGGGTTTCTTAGGAGTGGTCCTGTTGACATTTTGGGTCACATAACTCTGGTGTGGGAGCTACCCTATGCATTGTAAGATGTTTAGCAGCATTCCTGGCTTCAATGGACTACATGCCAGCAGCTCTGATGACTTCCCCACCTTTATTTTGACAAATACAAGGGTACTTCAAAAAGTTCATGGAAAAATTAAATTGAAAGATAAATTTATTTTGGTGAAAGACATTTTGAAATCTATGCAGTTTTTCAAAAAGATTTATTTTTTTTAAGATAGAGTGACAGATAGGGGTAAGTACAGAGAGAGTGAGCTGCTCTTTTCTCTAGTTTACTCCCCAAATGTCCCCAGACAACGAGGGCTGATCCTGGCTGAAGCCAGATGCCAGGAATTTGATCTGTATCTCCCACCTGCTTCCTGTTAATGTGCTTCCCTTGGCACATTAACAGGGAGCTGGATTGTAAGTTGAGCAGCTGAGACTCCAATATTGGATGCTGGTGACGCAAGCGGTGGCTTAACCTGTTGAGCCACAGCACTGACCCCTATGTGATTATTTTATAACATGGATTTTCCATGAAATTTTTGAAGACCCCTAATGTTTAAAGATATCACTAATATAGAGGTAGGAAAAATTGCTACACTGTGAGAATCAGCATAGCTTTCAAGTTAGGGATTTCCAGACTAGCAAGATACAAGGTTCTTACTTTTTACACATTCACTTTATAAATAGGTTATAGTTTCTCTTAATCGTCCAGAGCGAAATTGCTGATGTTATCTAAGATAATTCATTCTGTTCATTGAGTTAATAAACATTCATTGAGTGGTTACTACATGCAAGAGGCTTTGCCTGGGCATTGTGGGCCATATAGAAAACACAATTATAAATTTTTGTTCTCAGGAAGCTTGTGATGTCAGAAGGGATGATGAAGGGATTTAGGTCACATGTACACATAACTATAATGCAAGTAGGAGCACTACATCTGACAAAGGAAAGATGTAAAATCTTGTAAGACCTTGCAAAGAGGAAGCACTTCTGTTTTTTCCTAATGGACAAGTGGTTGATTAAACTTATCCATGAGATGGGATTCTGGAAGCTGAGTTTAACAGATGAGGTTGACTTGTAGTTTGGGCAAATGAAAGTAGATTTGGAGATAGAACTGGATCTCTGGAACAAAACATCAAATCTGACAGGGCCAAGGAGAGAGACAGACCCTGGCTGAAACCAAAAATTCTCAGGCAGAAGCAGTGAGGTGGAGGCAGGAGTCAACAAAAAAGTGTACAGAAAGTCTCAGGAGTACTGAAAAATGCCACATGATCCCCCAAGGTAGGAAAACTGCTCTTGAGAGCTGTGAGAGCACTATACTGCTTTAATGGGAAGTGGGGCCTCCCCAGTGGCAACCAAATCATTCATTCTTCTCTTACCTGTGGTACCCCAGAACTCAGCCATGGCATCCGGAAAGTAGTGTCAAGCCAGAGACAGCAGAAGCCTGTGTGTTCAAGAGCTCTCCTTCATACCACAGTCCAGAGGCTGCCCTGCCATCTCCACCATTTGTGAACTTTGTTGTTTTGGCCAACCTCCTCCCCCAAAATGAAAATTCTTCCACATCTAGCATTGTTACCCACAAATCTCTTGGTGGCCTTATTCTCCAAGAGTATTCCAAGGACTGTTAATAGCTGTTAATGTGAACAATTTTTAGTCTCAAATTCATTTTTGCAAAGCCAGGTAAAACAAGATCCATGGAGGAGTATAATTAACAAGCCTGTGGAAAGGCATATTATGAAAAATCTATGCATGGGCTTCAGAATATTTTGGCACCAAAAATGAGCTTATTGTTTGATTCTGTTTTCATGAACATTTTGAAGCCCTTGTGTTTCTTCACTGCAGAACTTCTCAGGGCCTTTCAGCTACAGTGCAGGTCTCAAGTAGAGGGACAGAGTGTGAAGCCTTTCCCACTTTACTTGATTACAAAGCCATTTTTGTTGTGCAGCTTCTCAACAGAACATGATCCTTGCTTTGGATCAACGGGCCTTTTTGTGAATGAGATTGTGAACTGAGTGACTGGGGCCAACAGTATGGATTTTAAGGAATTGGGAAGTAGTAGTGAAAATCTGTGACTGTGTGAGCATCCATGGAGCTGTCCCTCCCCACCTGCCAAGGACAAACCAGACTTTGCCTGCTCCACCAGATACATTTCTCTGTCGATTGCTAACTCCTTACATTTTTTATACCTTACAGTAAGTGCTGTGGTCCAGAGATGCTAATTCCCATAGAGAGGTTGAACAACAAATGGGAGGAAAAAATAGAAATATTACAGAGGAAATGAAAAATGGGGGCAGCTGTGGTGAGCAAAGGTGGGTGTTTGCAGGGCAGGTGTGTGCCCTGGACTGCAGCTCGCATGCATACTTCCTGGAGTATGAGAAGGAGAGAATGGGTGCTACATGAATAATTTTTACATAGGTTTTTAAATCAAAAGCTTTAGTAAACATGTAAAGTTCTTTTTTTATTTACTTGTGGTTTCTAGGATGAGTTTCTTTGAATACAAAAATGAGATGAGGTAGAACCTAAAGGTGGAGTCCAAAAGGGTTATGCGTCTAGGAATGATGGCAAGGAACGTTTATAGGAAGCAGATGTCATGAGTTAAGGTGAATAAGGGTCAGAGAATCTGAGTGTCCTGGAAATAAAGACAGAATGGGATGATGTGGTGAATATTTTTTTGTTTGTTTGTTCTACATTTTTTTTTTTTTGAGAATAACAAACAGCCCACTTCCAGGAACTTCTCTTCTACTCTGTGTGGTTCTGAGGAGCTGCCAGTCACAGGATACAGTACTGCAGCATCAAAAGTGGGCTCATAAAGTAGATAACCTGATGCCATGGCCACAGACGTGAGCACGTGGCTCTATTCAGACCAATCAGAATCTTCCTGGCAACAGAAAGACAATGGAATAGAAAAGCTGTGGTATTAGCAAGCAGAAATGTTGGAAGCCTGGTGATGTCCACTTCCATACTTGTTTACTATCCCTCAAACTGGCTATGGGGAAGAAGCCAGTGTATAGAAAAGGGAGAAGACAACAGTAGAGTCTGAGCTGGAAGACAGAAGAAAATGATGAAATGTCATCACATTGTATGTGTTGTTGGGTGGGCTTCCTGGGGTCTACTTAGCCCTAGAATTCTCTGTTAGTTGAGCCCATCATTCCAATTTGGCTTAACTCATTTAAGTTCAATTTATGACATTTGTAACCGAAGTAATTTCTCTCTCTCTCTCTCTCTAATTTACTTATTTGATACTGAGGAAAAGAGAGAGAGAGAGAGAGAGAGAGAGAGAGAGAGAGAGATGGAAGTCTTCCACTTGCTGTTTTACTCCACAAAGGGCTGCAAGGTCTGGGACTGGGCCAGACAGAAGCCGGGAGCTTCTTCTGGGTCTCTCACATGGGTGCAAGGTCCTAGCACTTGGACCATCTTCTTTGCTTTCCCAAGTGCATTTTCAAGGAGCTGGATTGAAAGTGGAGCAGCAGGGACTCAGACTGGCATCCATATGGGATGCCAGCATCACAGACAGCTGCTTTACCTGGAATGCCACAGTGCTGGTCCCAACCAAATGAGTCTTGATGAATCAATGGTCTGAGTGTCTTGGGGACAGAAAGGTACAGATGGCTGTGATGAGGAATGGAAAGACTTGGTGAAAACTTTCCCATGAACTTCATTTGCTCAGCATAGAACCTGATTGGGTGGAGGGCGGGAGGCCTATGGTCTGAGGGGAGGGTAGGAATCAGGAATTGTAAAGAGGGTGGGAACTGAGAAGTTAATTCTGTTTTCCTTGAACTAACTGCCCTTATGGGTGATGAAGCAAAAAAAGCAGGTTTTTTGAGTGGTGATTTTCTTGTGAGTTACTTAAATGTATGCTCTAAAGGTGAATATTTCTACCCTCTTATCTGTTTCATCACTGTATATTTGGATGAAAAGAAAAGTACAGGACACAGATTGTTTTTAAAAATGATTGGTTTAGGGGCCGGTGCTGTGGCACAGCAGGTTAAAGCTCCAGGCCTGCAGTGCCCGCATCTCATAGGGGCGTCGGTTCGAGTCCCGGCTGTTCCACTTCCAATTCAGCTCTCTGCTATGGCTTGGGAAAGCAGTAGAAGATGACCCAAGTCCTTGGGTCCCTGCACCTGTGTGGGAGACCCAGAAGAAGCTCCTGGCTCCTGACTTCAGATTAGCTCAGCTCTGGCTGTTGTGGTCATTTGGGGAGTGAACCTGCAGAATGGAAGACCTCTCTCTCTCTCTCTCTGCCTCTTCTTCTTTCTCTGTGTAACTCTGACTTTCAAATAAATAAAATAATTCTTTAAAAAATATTGGTTTATTTGGTTTATTTATTTATTTAAGAAGCAGAGTTGAAGACAGACAGATAGATTGCCCATACGACACTTTACATCCCAACTGCCTACAATGACTTGGGCTAGGCAAGGTTGAAGATCAGAGCCAAGAACTTAATCCGGATCTCCCATGCTGGTAGCAGGAGTCAAACCACTTGAGCCATTACCTGGTGCCTTCCATGATGTGCATTAGTGAGAAGCTAGAATTGGGAGTGGCACTGGGACTTGAACCCAGAGACTCCCATATGGGCAGGTGTCCCAAGCAGCATCTTAATTGCTGGACCAAATGGTTGTCCCTTAGGCCCACAGTTTTATCAGTTGCGGTTTTTTTTAAAGATTTATTTTATTTTTTTTGAAAGAGTTACAGAGAGAGGTAAAGACAGAGAGAGAGTTCTTCCATCCGCTGGTTCACCCCCCAGATGGCTGCAACAGCCGGAGCTGCACCGATCCAAGACAGGAGCCAGGAGCTTCCTCCGGGTCTCCCACATGGGTGCAGAGTTCCAAGGACTTGAGCCATCTTTGCTGCCATCCCAGGTCATAGCAGATAGCTGGATTGGAATAGGAGCAGCCAGGACTAGAACCGGTGGCCATATAGGATGCCAGTGCTTCAGGCCAGGGCTTTAACCTGCTGTGCTACAGTGCTGGCCCCAGTTGCTAGTTTTAAGAAGCTTTTTTATGGTTCAAAGATGCTGTATTGCAAAGGAAATATGATGCTTCCTCATGATCATCTGGATAGCATGCAGACTGTGGACATCAGCATGACGAGACAGTATTAGAGTCTACCTAAGTGGCTCAGTGGATTTACTCATGCCGTTGGCGCAGGGAAGTGTGTACTGGAATCCATGCTGGTTGAATGATGTCTGCCATGTTCTCTTCTGGAAATTCAGTTCATGCTGCACAAATTAATGTCTTCATTTGTGTCTTTCTGAAAGGGATTAACTTGACTTTACTCAACTAGGAAACATGTGAGTTCTGGAGCAGAGAGACCGTGTTAATTTTTTATTGTGTTCCTTAAACACAAATAAGAGCACTGCATCAGTTTTATTATTGTTGTTGATTATTTTAATGTATTTTTCCTTAACCCACTGTGCCACAACGCTGGCCCCCTTGGTAGGTTTTTTCATGAACTACGTAAAGGATCTTCTATCCTCCTCCCTCAAGTTTTTTGGCAAATGCTCTGGCAGGGGAAATAAAATCAGACAGTGGAGACAGTTTGTTGTTAGAAGGGCTAATGATGACAGTATTGACATTGGTCAGTCCGAATCCCTGATGTTCCCAGGCCACTGGAGAGAAGTTTCCGGCAGTCCTTGCATCACCAGTGGTATCCCCTGCTTGCAGACTTACGGTAGAGCACTTTCGTGCTGTGTCCCCGAGGTGATGGTGACGCAGAGCCTTGCAAGCTTCTAGCCACTTATGGGGAGGCAGTGGGCTGTAGGCCCAGCCGGAGCTCATGATGTCCCAGAGGAATCTCAGTACTTGGACAGCTGACAGGGTCTGCCTCTGCGAGCGCACACTGCAAGTCAGAAGGGAATTTAGCCTGCAGAAAGTATGTTTTCCGTCCAGCCTGGGCTCTGTCAGAATCAGCACACAATTCTTAACAGTTAGGGATTTATTCTGCTAATTGTTGAGGACACTGAAGAAAGTAAGAAAAATATTAAAGGCACAACTCCTTGTCTAGAGTAGTAGCCGCTGGTCCTCTCTAAGCAGATGGAGTAATGATTGTTCCCTAGTGTAAGGGACTTGTGTTCAACTCCACCTTCTAGCATCTGACCTGCAGGTCCTCTGTGTGTCCCTTGCCAGAGCTGGGGATATGAATGGAGCAGGAACTGTAGGGGGAGCTATTTGGTTTTGAATGCAGAGTGTAATCTGCCTTTTCAAGTAAGCAACATACAATTCTCTCCAAGAGCTCCTTTCAGAGAAAAATGTCACCTTCTGGGGTATTATGAAAATGTTATAGAAAGAAGCCCTATTTGTCATACAGGAAATTTTAGATAATATGAATCTAAATTAGGAAATGAGGCACTTGTTCTCCTGCTAAGGTCACATAACATTTGGGCATTTTAGGAGTAAGGGACGAAGCCCTCATTGTGAAGCCAAAGTGACCTGGGTTTGCATTCCAGCTCAGCCGCTTGTTAGTGGCCCTGGGCAAGTTGCTGCAATGCTGGCAAATGGAAATAAGAATGTTTACTCCCTGGTCTTCTTGCTTGTATTTTATTTGACAGTGTAATTAATATTTGATCAGTAGTAAGTGTTCAAAAAGTATTTTTTCATCCCTCTGATTTTTCTAGACTATGAAATATCATATCCATTCATACCCAACTGTGAATTTTGTCTCTTTGATTGAGTTCTTGCATTTTATATACATGATATGATTAGAGTCCGCAAATAGGGCACGTTTTCAGAACGAGTTCCACTGTGCAACTGGGTGTTCTCTGTTTATGTCATTGATAGGATGGTTTAAGGATGGAGTGTTTGGTACTGTTGGAAATGTTTTTGTGGCTAAGCATAGGTCAGGAAGGAAATAATGATAAGAGGAGCACTGGCTTCTCTACAGAGTCCTGAGCAGTGGCTTGAAAATGATTCCTGAACAAAAGTGTTTTTCTGGCATGCCATAGATCTATAGCCATTGCAGCCGGGGCTGGCTCTGCCTCACCCACACATAATATTCTGCTCAGGTTAGCTTTCATCAGGACCCGGAATGCCATAAAGCACAACAAGCCAGTGTCTCAGTTTCCAACAAAACAAAGATTGCTTTGGAATCCATTTGTAAATCACAAGTGGGGCCTACCACCAGGCCACAGGGAACTATGAGGAGTTAACCAGAGAAGGGGAAAAAAAGCGAGGGTAGGGATGCAGACCCACAGAAGACCTGCAACATATTACAAGGGGAAATATCTTGCTGCCGCGTCTTCCTTGAGCTGTGTTGAACTGGGGCATCTTAACGAGGAGCTATATCCTCTCCGGATATTACCTCAGAGCATTTATCAGAAGCCTTGCTAAGAGCTTGTTCTCTTAATGTTTTTTCTCCAGCTACATTTATACAAACGAATTCCATATTTGACAGCATCCTGGTGTTTCCCTTATTTAACAAAGGCAGCTTAATTTTTCCGTGACGGTAGCATTAACATTACCTCAGATGCAGTCCTAAAATAATTGTTACACGCGAAGGATATTCTTAGAATAAAGGTGGAAGGAAACAATTCTTCTGAATCCCTGACTTTCCAGATGACAATCTCGGGACTCAAGTTCAGTGCCTTTTCTTTTAAGATTAATCCATTTACTTGAAAGGCAAAGTGACAGAGAAAGAGGCAAAGACAGAAATAGAGTGAGAGAGAGACAGATAAGAGGCATCTTACATCTGCTGGTTCACATCCAAAATGACCACAACAACCAAATCTGGTCCAGGATGAAGCCAAAAGTCAGGAAGTCCATCTTGGCCTCCCACCTGGGAGACAGGGGTCCAAGCAGTTCCTACGTTAGCAGGGTGCTGGATTGGAAGAGGAAGCTGGGACTAGAACCAGCACTGTCATATGGAGTGCCAGTATAGCAAGTGCTGGCTTAACCTGCTGTGCCACAAAGGCAGTTTCAAGTTTAATGCCTTTTTTAAGTAGCACAATTACGGGGTTCAGTGCAGGGTTGAGCACTCAGATTTGTATGAGTGCTTCCACATTCATGTTCTTTTGATTCTGTTATGTCTTCATTTAGGGAATTCTGGGTAGTAGAGAACTTAGAATGTTACCAGGGGTTTAAGTATTTAAAAAACACTACTCAATAAACCTGTGAAAAAAAATCATCACATAGAAATATTAAGGATGAGGAACTAAAGAGATAATGAGGATTATATTTTATAGACAGTGTGAAAACTGCAAAGAGAAGTTGAGTGACTTACACAAAGCAATGTATCTAGTAATTCATGGAGCCAAATTTGAACTCACTGTATCTTGCCAATCTGGTAGTAGTTAGAAATTAAGCCAGACATAGCCAAGAGTTCTACTGAACTCACTGGAATGGAGGGTATTATTACTGATGCTGCCTCACTGGTCTGTAATGAAGATTGCTCTTTGAGGGCACATGGGTGAGGATAGAATAGGCAGTTCTGCCTACCCTGAATGGAAGGAGTTGTACAACCTCACCTTCATTTCTATGCCACATGGAAGAACAGGTTGGCATCATGGAAAGGCCTTGAACTGTGTGGTCAGAACTACGTTATACCTGAGAAATCTGTTGTTTCAACTTCTGTCCCTCTGCTGCAGAGTGGACAGTGAGAGAAAGACAGAGAGAAAGGTCTTCCTTTTTGCCATTGGTTCACCCTCCAATGGCCGCCGCGGCCAGCGCACGGCGCTGATCCGAAGGCAGGAGCCAGGTACTTATTCTGGTCTCCCATGGGGTGCAGGGTCCAAGGACTTGGGCCATCCTCCACTGCACTCCCTGGCCACAGCAGAGGGCTGGCCTGGAAGAGGGGCAACCGGGACAGAATCCGGCGCCCGACAGGGACTAGAACCTGGTGTGCCGGCGCCGCAAGGCGGAGGATTAGCCTAGTGAGTGGTGGTGCCGGCTACCCTCTGCTTTCTTATAGATTCAGCCTTATACCCCAGAGAGGTACCCTTCTAGCTCCTCTGGTTGGGCTACAAGTTAGGCTCCTATCAGAGCCTCTATCCATGGTTTTTACAATTGGAAGTTATGCTGGGGCCAGCGCTGTAGTGCAGCAGGTTAAGGTCCTGGACTGAAGTGCAGACATCCTATATGAGTGCCAGTTCAAGTCCTGGCTGCTCCTCTTCCGATCCAGCTCTCTACTGTGTCCTGGGAAAGCAGTAGAAGATAGCCCAAGTCCTTGGTCCCCTGCAACCACATGGGAGACCCAGAGGAAGCTCCTGGCTCCTGGCTTCAGATCGGCGCAGCTCTAACCGTTGTGGCCATCTGGAGTGTGAACCAGCAGAAGGACCTCCCTCTCTCTGACTCTACCTCTCTCTGTAACTCTGTCTTTCAAATAAATAAATAAATCTTAAAAAAAAAAAAGAATTGGAGGTTATGATCGAGTTTTTAACCTATGGAGAGATGAGTTGGAAAATGATATAAACTTATGATCTGCAGCTGCCATCTCCAGAATGCCATGATCAGCCATTTGTTTGTAAACAAATAGCAACAGTTTAGAGAGAAACAGGGATCAATGAATGAATGAATGAATGGCTAGATGGATTCAGTCAAAGCAAATGAGGTTCAATGAAAATTTTTTGTATGCTTCCTCTTTTTCTAGCTATAAAGGGTGCTCCTTTTCTGGTCCAGACAATGAAGCCCTGCTTTTTCTGTTCCATACAATAAAGCTAATAGAATGGAGGACAGAAAAAACACTCAATATTATTAGCTATCGGGAAAATGCAAATCAAAACCTCATTGGGATATCACCTTATCTCTGTAGAATGGCTGTTACTAAAAAGACAGAAAGGAAGATCTAGCAAAAATATCAGCAAAGGGAAACTTGTATACTATTGGTGAAGATTTATAGCCACTATGGAAAACAGAATGAAAATTCCTTAACAAACTGGAAATAGAACTGCCATATAATCCAGTAGTCCCACTACTGGGTATATATCCAAAAGACATGAAATCATTGTATCAAAGAGGTACCTGTTCTACCATGTTTGTTTCAGCACTATTCACAATAGCCAAGATGTGGTGTCAGTCAAGGTATCCATCATCAGATGAAGGTATAAAGAAAATGTGGTATATACATACACATCAGAATATTATTCAGCCACAAAAATAATAAAAAGGCAATCACTTGCAGCAAAATGGATGGAACTGTGGAATAAGTGAAATGAGCCAGACATAGAAAGACAAATACTGCATATTCTCCTTTATAAGTATTAGTTAAAAAACTCAATCTGAACACAAAATAGTAATTAATAAAGACTAGGAGAGGTTGGGGGATAGAGGGAGTTTGGATAATAGATACCATCTTAGAATTAGATCAAAGGAAGGAGTTCCTAGTGTTATACACCATAGTTTGGTGACTATAGTTCACAAGAACCTGGTATGTATTTTATGAACAAAAAGAAGGAGCTGCAAGTCTCCAGTCTTAAAGTAGTGTCAAAGAAGGGGAAATGTGGATGACCCGGATTTGATCAGTATACATGTATTGAAATATCACACTGTAGCCTATAAATAGATATACTTATTGTTAATATTTTGCTTTTGTAAAAAAAGAATTGAAGATAGAATGGAGACAGGGAATGAAAATGGGTCGTGGTGACATCATTTGGATCCTGAAACCATTTGTACTCTAAGCCAAGTTTCATCCTGAACATTTCACTGTCCCCCTTATTTCTATATCTCCTTTTTTTTAAAAAAAAGATTTTATTTATTTTATTTGAGAGTTAGAATTACAGACAGTGAGAAGAAGAGACAGAAAGAAAGGTCTTCCCTCCACTGGTTCACTCCCCAAATGGCCGCAACGGCCAGAGCTGCCTGGATCCGAAGCCAGGAGCCAGGAGCTTCTTCTGGGTCTCCCATGTGGGCACAGGGGCCCAAGGACTTGGGCCATCTTCCACTGCTTTCCCAGGCCATAGCAGAGAGCTGGACTGGAAGAGGAGCAGCTGGGACTAGAACTAGTGCCCATATGGGATGCCGGTGCTGCAGACAGAGGATTAACCTACTGGACCATGGCGCCGGCCCCTCTATATCTCCTTTTTAACAAGATATGTTTCAGCCCCATGCAGGAAAAAGGTTTCCAACTGGTACATGAACCTCACACTGTCAATGAACTAGTTTGCTTTGCAAGATTTCCAGCAAAGCTTCAAGAAAAAAGAAATGATTGAATTGACCACTTTTTCATGGTAGTTGTTTTATTTATTTATTTTTGTTGTTGTTTTGGTAAAGAACATGTAAAAACCCTCCAACTGAATTCCACATGCTGCCTAAATCCTGAAGCAGAAGCATTTTTTTCTACTCTCTGGGTGGTTCCTAAGGATTGTGCTTATAAAAAGTTAAGACCTGAGAAGAATTGTTCAAAGTAAAATTTTTTAAAATTTCGAGTAACCTGTAGGGGGGGATATAAATGATTGAAGCAAATAAATAAATAAAAAGAGCAAAAAATAAAACATCCAAAGCTGAGGTTGATTTCATTTTCTAAATGCTCCTAGCAAGTTAAGAAAGAGGCCAAGAAGCACAATCAGGAAAGACTTGCTTGGGAAGGAATGCAATGGTTCAAAGCCACGCCCATGGAAACGAAGCATCTCACTTTCAAAATAACAGTCCTGGCATTGAAACTCATTGACTGTAACCAACCTTAGCTGAACTCCTTTGCCTGTCCCTGAACTAACCACGATGGCTGCAGAGATGTGAATGCTGTGATTAGTGGGTCTTGGATCATGTATCCATCCATGCAGCTATGGAGATGATGAGTACCACCCAACTGAGGTTATGGAAAGGGCCACTCTATAAGGATAATCAAGATGAGAAAGACAGGTGAATAGAAGTCAGGCAGGTAGCAACAGAAATCAAGCCTGGAGTTCTCTGTAAAGCAAGAAACTTGTAGCACCGAAATTCCTTTAATGGCAATTTTTTTTTGTTTTAATTATTTTTTATTTAAAACCAGACACAGAGAGAGAGAGAGAGAGAGAGAGAGAGATAAAGAGAGAGAGGAACAGAGCGAGACAGAATCAAACAGACACAGAGACAGACAGACAAAGATCTTCCATCTGCTGGTTTATTCCCCAAATGCCCATGACAACCAGGACTGGGCCATGCTGAAGCCAGGAGCATAGAACTCAATTTGGGTGTTTCAAGGGGTTGGCAGGAACTCGAGCCCTTGAGCCATCAGCTGCTGCCTCCCAGGGTGTGCATCAGCAGGAAGCAAGAATTGGAAGCTATGCTGGGTCTCAACCCTGGCACTCTGATGTGAGATGTGGGCATCCCAAGCAGCATCTTAACTGCCACACCAAACTCCTGCTCCTAAAGACAAGTTTGTAAATGAAACATTCTTGCCCAAGATAAGCATTTCCGTAAGATTTATAAAAAATATACCTGTTTCTCTAATGTTGGAAATTTCACACTAAGAGGAACAGTTCAGAGATGCTGAAAATGTAGAAACCTATAAAATACTTTAAGTTTGCAAGTACAGTACTGAGAAAGCAAGGACTGCATATTACGAAATCTTTAAGGTTTTAGTTTCAGCTTTTTGTAATATGGCCTTTTTATTGACTCAGGATTTCCTGCAGAATGCATTAATATAGATAATTTTAGAGACATATAACTGAATTTTTGTAAAGTTGTTAGCCCTGGGCTCTTCGAATATACCACATTCTAGAACTTTCTTAATGCAGCTAAAGAGAAAGATTATACTGTACACTGAGAGAGTAACTAATTGACTGTAACAGAAAGATTGCTGGAATCATTTTACCCTGTTGCAAGAGGTTTTCTTAAAAAAATAGTATATACTAGATTGCTTCAAAGACTTGTACTTGGTAATTTTCTCATCATACTTAATGCTTTCAAAAATGTTTGATGCAGAAATAATTTATTAGCTTTAATATTCCCTCACATCTAGGAAATTTGTCTTGGTCTGAGATGGAGACTGGATATTCCCAATAAAAATAAAGCATGTGTACATAAATGGGCACTATTGAATAAATGCAGTGTTGGAAGAAAATAAGGTGGTAGTCATGCCACTCTGACTCAACCTCCCCTTCTTCCATCTGATATTCCACCTTTAGAAACATAAGGATGGCCAGTGCCACGGCTCAATAGGCTAATCCTCTGCCTGCGGCGCTGGCACACCGGGTTCTAGTCCCGGTTGGGGTGCCGGATTCTGTCCCAGTTGCTCCTCTTCCAGTCCAGCTCTCTGCTGTGGCCCCAGAGTGCAGTGGAGGATGGCCCAGGTCCTTAGGTCCTGCACCCACATGGGAGACCAGGAGGAAGCACCTGGCTCCTGGCTTCGGATTAGCGCGGTGCGCTGGCCTCTGGCCGCGGCGGCCATTGTGGGGTGAACCAATGGAAAAGGAAGACCTTTCTCTCTGGCTCTCTCTCTCACTGTCCACTCTGCCTGTCAAAAAAATTTAAAAAAATAAAAAAAAGAAACATAAGGATGTACCAGTCATCATAGTCTCCTCCGTTTCCTTTGTAGGAAATTATCATGTTTTGTTGACTTGTATGCAGTGTTTGAGTTGAAAGAAGCATAAACAACAAAAATTATTCTTCAGTTTTTTAGGGATCTTTGTTCTTAAATGCAGGAAGTTGTAAACTCTCCAATAGAAAATTTCATTAACTCAAAGGCAGTAGTATAAATGATGGTTCTGCATTAAGTCAGTGCATGGAACATGAATCAGGAGAATAACTTTTGTAGCAGACTGTCAGTCTTCACTCCTAAATTACAGTGAGGAGTTAAATTTTTTTTGTTTTGGCTTTGAAGTTGAATTATTCTTGGCTTATTGTGTCAGAAGAGAAGCTTTTTCTTCTCAGCTGAGCTCTGTGGATAATTAACATCTCCCCCTCCTCTACTCTGTCATTACATTGTTATTATTCACATTCATCAATTTCTAAATATTTCTCTAAAATTCTGAGTGGTTTGACAGTTAAACTGTATCCTATTATTTATGATATTAAATAACACCTTCTGAAAATGGCTCTGTGGGCTGGAGTGTGGGTTTCTGTGAATTCTGCAGTAAAATGTCATTATATTTGCATCTTTATTTTTGAGACTAAGAGAGAGAGTGAGCAAGCAATCACGATCATTTGTTCAAGCTCTCTATACATGTTTGTAGACCAAAAAACATGGTCTAGGAAAGACAAAAAATGTCAACTTCTTGGACGTATTCTATAATATCTGTCATGAACAGACATACAAGCCTAAGTGCTCACAAATATTTATCTAAGAATATTCATTGCTGCCTTCTTTGTATCAGCTAAGACACAAAAATAGAGACAACCTAAATTTCCAAATACTTATAGATGAAAGATAAATAAACCACACACAGTGTGATATCATGTAGTGTTTAAGAAGTATGAAGTGGATTGACTTGGGCTCACTTGAAATGAAGGTCAGGAAATATTATTAGGAATAGAAAAAGCAATTGCACAGGAGTTAATATAGTAGAATCATCTTTGGGAGTAATATAGATAAATTGATAATAGATAGATATAAATATAAATATAGATACATGTAACCGCCTCTGAGTAGAGAGACTTTGGGTAGTGTAAGAATGAGGATTTTACTGTTACTTTTTAAAAAAAAGATTTATTTTATTTATTTGAAAGACAGAGTTACAGAGAGAGAAAGAGAGAAAGAGAGAGAGAGGTCTTCCATTCCACTGGTTCATGCCCCAAATGACCACAATGGCCAGAGCTGTGCTGATCCGAAGCTAGGAGCCAGGAGCTTCCTCCAGGTCCCCCACATAGGTACAGGGGCCCAAGGAATTGGGCCATCTTCTACTGCTTTCCCAGGCCACAGCAGAGAGCTGGATCAGAAGAGGAGCAGCTGGGACTCAAACTGGTGCCTCTATGGGATGTGACCATTGCAGGCTAGGGTTTTAACCTGCTGCACCACAGCACTGCCCCCTTTATTTTACTTTAATGTACCCCTGTGTCTTTTTTGATCGGCATGGAAAATTATTTCAAAATATAGGAGACAAAAAAATAGGTTGCTAAACTCTCATTTTACAAGTGAGATAACAATGGGGCATAGAAAAATTACATGACTTTCTCCTCGTGACATAACTCATTAAAGCCAGAGATGGAATTTGAACCCACATCTTTGAAATTCACATCCTGTATAATTTTCCTATACCAGAGTGCCCCTCCTTATTTAAACCCCAGTAATAAAACTTTTTTAAACATTAGTATCTTTATATTTGAAATAAAACAGAAATAAAAATCGCCCCTGACTACATATGCACCACAAAACCTTGGGGTTTAGATTTTAGAAAAATCAGGGCTTTCTGTTCTTCACAGTATCATTAAATGCAATTTCCCACATGAATTGGAATTATGCTTCTCTTTCATTTTCAAATGAGTTCTGTTGTCAGCTAATAACTTGGATGATTCCAGTGTGTGGAAGAAATGTTTTATCACTATTGAGTGGTCAAATCAATCTACAAAATTAAGAGGAAGAGGGCAAGGGAGAGGGAGGGAAGGCTGCCTTTTGTACTGTTTTGTGTGCTCCTCTAGTCTTCCAGTGCTAGCAAAAGTGTCCATGATTGGGCTCCTCATGCAAAGGTGCTCATTGTGGTGACATCAGGAACCACCTTCACAGGAACATCTATCCAGGTGGGCTCTAAGCTGAGCTCTGTGTTTCTACATTTCACTCGGTTTCATTCATTCCTTCCTCCCCAGCTACCCACATAGAAAATATTCTGAATAAATATTGTGGCACCTGAAGTCATCCTGTTGAGTACTGTATTCATCACTTTCTTGTAGTCCTCTTCAAATTGCACATGTCCAAACTTATCAAGCTGTACTTCTCTGGTTCCATCTGCAAGAGGATTTGACCACTTTGAGTGCCAATGAGCAAACATTGTAAGAGATAGAGAAGAGATGAGGAAAATCATGGCAGGAGATTCTGAGCTGTCGCCCCCCTTGGCAGCTATTTCTGTCATCTTCCTCACAATCATCAGTCACCACTATCCTCCATCTAATCCTTGTCACCTTCAGAGGAACTGTTTATTGAGCATTGACTTGGAGCCAAGTCTCGGGGAATGCATTTCACATGATTGTATGTCTCATGACAGCCTCCTGGGATCAGTACCTTTATATGTGAGAGACTCAGAACAGCCAAAACAATCTCAGAAAGGAAAAACAAAGTTGAAAAATTCATAGCCTGATTTTAAATCTTAAAACACTGTAATCAAGACCATGTAATGCTGGTGTAACAATGGACACATTGATCAGTGGAATAGAACTGAGTGTCTAGAAATATACTCTGACATGTGTGATAAGAGTGACAAAATATTCTGGTAGGGAAAATGTAGTCTTTTAACAAACGGTGCTAGGACAGCTGAATACTCAAGTACAAGAGAATAAAGTACCTTCTATTTGACATTATATACAAATATTAATTCACAATGTATTGTAGACCTAAATGTAAAAACTGAAATGAATGTTTCATGACGTTAGATTAGGCATTATTTCTTTTTTTTTATTTGAAAGACAGAGTTACAGAGAGAGGTAGAGACAGAGAGAGAGAGAGGTCTTCCATCCACTGGTTCACTCTCCAGATGGCTGCAACCGCTGGAGCTGCACTGATCCAAAGCCAGGAGCCAGGAGCTTCTTCCGGGTCTCCTGCATGGGTGCAGGGGCCCAAGGACTTGGGCTATCTTCTACTGCTTTCCCAGGTCATAGCAGAGAGCTGGATTGGAAGAGGAGCAGCCAGGACTCGAACTGGCGCACATATGGGATGCCAGTGCTTCAAGCCAAGGCTTTAACCTGCTGTGCAACAGTGCCGGCCCCAGGCATTATTTCTTAGAAATGATGCCAAAAGCATAAGCAACAAAAGAAAGTCTAAATAAATGAGAAATCATCAAAATGAAATTTTTTTGTGCTTCAAAGGCCATCCTCTCTGAGGTAAAAGGGCAAAGGTGTATATTTCCAAATCACATATCTGATAAAAGTCTAGTACCCAGATTCTCCTAAGAACTTTTGCAACTCTACAATAATGATGACCTAATTTAAAATGATAAAAGGACCTGAATGGATTTTCTTTCTCTAAAGAATATATAAAAATAGCCAAAAAGCTGGGGCCTGAGCTGTGGTGCAGTGGGTAAAGCGGCCATCTGAACTGCCAGCCAGCATCCCATATGGATGCCTTTTCAGATCCTGTCTGCTCCACTTCCTATCCAGCTCCCTGCTAGTGAGCCTGGGAGAGCAGCAGAAAATGGACTAAGTCTTTCGGCCCCTGCATCCACCTTGGAGGCCTGGCAGAAGCTCCTGGCTCCTGGCTTCCATCTGACCTAGCCCTTGCCTTTGCAGCCATTTGGGGCTTGAACCAGCAGATGGAAGGGGTGTGTGTGTGTGTGTGTCTGTAACTCTGCTTTTCAGATAAATAAAATAAATCTTTAAAAAAATAGCCAAAAAGTTTATGAAAATGTACTCAGTGTTATCAGTCCTCAGGGAAACGTCAGTCAAAACCATCTATTTCCCATCACATCGTTCCACACCCAGTAGCATGGCTTTAATAAAAACAACAGCAACAACAAGTGTCAGTATAGTGATGGAGAAATTGGAACCCTCATACATTGCCAATGGGAATGGAACCTGGTGCAGCCACTTTGAACACATGTGGCAGTTCCTCACAAATGCAAAATAGGGGTTTTGTATGGTGCAGAATGCCAACATTGCCGGCGCCGCGGCTCAATAGGCTAATCCTCCGCCTAGCGGCGCCGGCACACCGGGTTCTAGTCCCGGTCGGGGTGCCGGATTCTGTCCCGGTTGCTCCTCTTCCAGTCCAGTTCTCTGCTATGGCCTGGGAGTGCTGTGGAGGATGGCCCAAGTGCTTGGGCCCTGCACCCTCATGAGAGACCAGGAGAAGCTCCTGGCTTCGGATCAGCGCCGTGCGCTGGCCGCGGTGGCCATTGGAGGGTGAACCAACGGCAGAGGAAGACCTTTCTGTCTGTCTCTCTCACTGTCTACTCTGCCTGTCAAAAAAAAAAAAAAGAATGCCAACATCAGGTATATACCTTAGAGAATTCAAAAATGTATGTCCACAAAAAAAAGTTCTTAAAAACTTTTACATGAATGTTCTTAGCATTATTCATCATAGCTAAAAGGTGCAAACAACCCAAATGTGCATCAGTTACTGAATTAGGATAAACAAAATGCTACGTAGGCATACAGTGCAGGATTCATTCAGCCATGAAAAGAGTGAATACTGCTATTTGCAACAAGATCATAGGAGTGACCCTGAAAATTCTGTAAGTCAAAGAAGGCTATTTATTGTAGCTTTACATTTATGGATTATCTAGTGTAGGTGGACTTAAGACGAAAGTAGGTTTATCTGTTGCCAGGTGCTGATGGAGGAGGTAAGGAATGAGCACTATGAGTATGAAGTTTCTGTTTGGGATGATAAAATATTATAAAATTAGTGGTGATAATTGCACAACTTTGTGCTTATGGTAAAAACACTGAATTGTGTGCTCTGAAAGAATGGATTTTGTGGTCCATGGATTATATCTCAATAAAGCTCTTGTTAAATGAAAGAAGATGAAGGCATCCCCCAGCAGTCACCAGGTAAGCCTCTCAGGACCTCTGTGAATGGATGACTCGGCAGATCTCAACACTTCTGTTTTCAGAAGAGCCAGACTATTGTGAAACATAACCAGCATGCATTAAGCTATATGTAATCATCACATTTGCCTGCTATGAACTAGGGGAACAAAAACAGATTTCTTCACAGACACCATATGGAAATGGGATTCACCCATAGAAACAGACAAAACATTTTGGTCATTTTCTACCAAGCTTGGGTTGGCAAAACCAAAGAGAAAGGGAAGTGAAATTGCCATGATTCAGTCCTGCAGATTCTGCTCTTGATCAACAACAATAAAGAGGCTGTTCTTAGATCCTTAACTGTCCATCCTGGCTCTCTCTACTCATTACCTTTACAGATAATGGTTTGTCCGCCAGGTACTAGTAATTATTTCAGATTGTGAGATTTCACTGTGATTAAATTAATTACAATCTGTCTCCCTGGCGTCCTAAATAAAGCCTGTATACCTCCTAGAGATTAAGCAATTTTTTTTTCTTAAGTTGGAGAATAGCTAAAAAGAGATTGGTATCTACTTCTAAAAGAAAAAAAAAAACCTCACTCTCTTCTGGATGCTGCCATAACAAAAGAGAATAATCAACACAAGCGTGGAGCCTTTTGGCAATGGAAATACTTTAGAACTTGAACTGTTTGTTCTGTTGCATTTGGTTACTCTGGTCGGTCCTTTCCAGATAAACAACTTCGTTGAATTAATGCTCACATTCTAGTCTAACATTCTGCTCATGACATTTACTGCTATCCCCTTGGACATGCCAAATATGTTATGAAAAGATCCTGCTGAGATGCATTTAATTACATTTAGAAATAACCAGGCACATCATTAAAAATGAGACATTTCAACAAATTTTAAATTTCCTTTATGTGTTGATATGCATAAATGTTTATATTTTTCCTCTGTCTTTACTAATGTACGTCTTAAATGATTATCTGACCTTGATGTATCTGAGGTGGTAAACCTGAGGAAATGTAATTGTGAGATTGGATTGTAATTTAAATGTTCCCTGGGAGCAAACTAAGGATGTTTGTCATTTTATGGATTGACAAGGGGGAGAGTTTGAAATATAGATCCAACATAACTCATCCTCCTGGTGAAACTCTTTGGTCATTTGACATCACTCTGCTTTGGAGATATTTATCATAGTTTTGTCACAAGAGGATAAAGAGGAAGGCTTTGAACTGTCATCTGCAAACTAAATTATTAGATATTACTTTTGCATCTTAAGGAATTTGGAGGCAGAACTTGTTTGTTTAGATCTGATTTATACTCTGAAATTCCCATGTGGCTATGAATATGGTAATCTTGAAGGGCAATTTAGATTGTCTGTTGCTATCTCCCAGTGACTGGTTTTTGCTAAAGAATACATTTAAATTACAAATTAGAAGGAACTATGTCTTTAGAATTTTGCACTTATATTGGTGACTGAAGCAGTCATAAACAACTGAAAGATCTGAAAATGTTTCTATATATGGTAGAAACATATTATTCCAGTCCTTTTCAGCACCATGAGTCCTGGAAGGAAAAATGAATTCCTAAGAGACTGGGATTAGCTTAATTTTGGAAGAATTTCATCCAAAATGGAAATGAGTGTTCAGATCTTGGTTAGACTCTCGTTAATCTTAGAAATTTTGAGGAATTGAATTCAGGAATGTCAAGATAACAGGTCCCCAGCATGCATGCATGTATGCATGACAACATGTACTTTTCATGTCCTGTTCGAGACAGACATAGTAATGGGACAGGGAACCCTAAGATCAAGTATGATCACTTGCCTCTGAGATGCCTACCAATGATCCCAGCTGCCTGTGTGTATCCATGCGTTTGTGTAATTTCATCTCATCTTACATGAAGCTAGCCTTTTGACCAATAGTGTTTTCAGAAAAGCCGAAGACTGTAGGTGGTTGAAATGGGAAGCTGCCAGAATGTACAAGAACTGTCCACTGAGGCCGTGAGTAAACTCAGAGGATTATGGGGTCAGACTCCAATAATATCTGCCACAT
Source organism: Oryctolagus cuniculus (assembly GCF_051225735.1). Taxonomy (NCBI): domain Eukaryota; kingdom Metazoa; phylum Chordata; class Mammalia; order Lagomorpha; family Leporidae; genus Oryctolagus; species Oryctolagus cuniculus. The sequence goes on from NC_142876.1 coordinate 85,814,918, forward strand.
AGCTTCACAGTCTCCTTCATCAGTGTGCTTTGAGCAGCCACTCCCAATCAATCAGAGATAGGATTTGAGATGGAGTCCGCTTGTCTTCTGTGGTCTAGAATGTACTCCCCTTTCTTTGTTCTGTTCAGTGCACTTAACAGCACTCTCCACCTGGTGAATTCTTACTTAACCCCCAAAGGTCAAAGGTTACCTGCCCAGTGAACCTTTCCTAATAAGGTCCCTTTTGCCTGGCTAAGTTAGCCTCTCTTTATTCTCAGCTCCCTTGCTTTCAATAGTTGTATGCATTGTGATCTTTACGTGTTTCTCTGCCTAACTCACCTGCCTGTCAACTTCTGCTCATCTCCGTGTTCCCAATTCCAGGCCTATATTAGGCACTGAAAAAATGGGAGCTAAAAAAGCAAAACTACAGGACAGGAGGTAAACGAGTAAACATCCACAGTGTTCTACAATATTCTCTGAGAGTGTATTTTTTCCTCCAGAAGTACTCAAAGATGGATGTTTTGCTACTTCTGGACTACTTGGATTTCCTCATAATGAGGAAGGAAACCAAGGGAGAAAAAAGATTCTGCCAAACATCCTGGGTTTCAAACATGCACTGTTAAGCCCCAGGGCATCCAATACCTGCATTAACATATTTACTTTTCAATCTGTTGCATTCTTTGGTCTTGGAGAAACGTCCTTTCAAAAAGTGGGCTCTTCACAGTAAGGAGAACACCATAGTTATGTTGCTGTGTTAAGTGTGGAAGGTGGTTTGGTTCCCATTATTCAAGTTTGAAGAATAACATTTACATCCGAAGGGAAAAAGTGCCCAGCATGATTTCAAATCTGGCTTTGTTTCTAGAAGTGCCCCAGGAATGATACCACCCCCAAACATGAACAGATGTTATTCTCTTGTCCCCAACTGACCCGGGGCTCTTATCCATGGTTCCAGTGGGTAGCGACTCAGCCAGTATGGATGAAATCATCCTTTTCTTCCAGACAGGGCAAACAAAAAGAACAGAAGTGTTTTATTTTGGCTCTTTGTTTTGTTTTTACCTATCAGAGCCACTCCTGGTTTGTGTTCTGGTCATCTAAGAGTTGCTGGACCTGGAGAGACCCTTCTTGTCAGATGCAAAGAGTTAAGTGGATTCGGTTTCTAGAGAGCATTAGGAAAGGTGCTAACAGATGTTGAATTCAGCTTTGTCATTAAAGAGCTTCTCAAAGCTACCTGATGTCCCTTCATTAGCACTTTTCTTTCACCCTTTTCTCATTACATTTCAGCTCTGTTTTGTGAAATAGACCTTTGAAGAAACTTGAGAACTACTTTGGAAACCTAAGGCATAGAAATCCTAAAGTGTACAGCTCTGAAGTATGCATCTGAGATTATTTCCCAAGGCCATGAGCCAGGAAAGGCAAAGGCAAAGGCAGATGCTGAATGTGTTTTAATGCTCTGAAAATATTTAAAATTAAACATTAATGCTATTATCATTATATACACTAAAAACATTTTCCACTGTGTTCTTTGTAGAAATCCTTAAAAATTGGTGCTAAAGAAATTCATGTCATGTTTGGATCATCTTGTTGAGAATTTTTGAATGCTTTTCTATGTACTGAAAGTAGATATAACTATAATATGCATGCAAATACCCTTGCTTCCTCTGAATACTTGTAGTAGAGACAAAGAATAAGTACCAGGAACTGGCTTAGGATTTGCACTTTGGGAAATGGTTTGAGACCCATTTGATTGTTAGTAAAACATAGAAATCTTTGAATTCAGCACCCCTTCTCCTTTCCTTAGAGACCTGTGCGTCCTCTGTATCTCCATGATACTAAATGCCATCATACCCCTGGCACCTAGACCTTGCCCAGTATAAAGCTGCTCAGAGAGACTGAATAAATCAATCTTGCTGGACCACTGTGGACCACTGGAGTTTTTTTTTTTTCCCATAGTTTCTTTGATTTTATTTTTACATTTAAAAGGGAAATTTGTGCAGCATGTGAAGGTTATGTCTCTTTCTGGGGCTCTGTTTAGGGAGTGATGCAGCAGTTGAGAACCATTTCTGCTTGTTTCCATTGCTATCTTTTCTGTTGTTCCCAAGGCATTTATGCTGTTTATGGGACCCTGCTCTGAACCATGCACTGTGCTGGGTGCCTTGCCACACATCAACTGTGGTATATTGTTTAGGTCCATGCAAAGTAGGCAATTTAGAACCTTCTGGAAGTTAAGTAACATGTCCATACACATTCAAATGTTAAGCACTTCAGTTGAAATCTGAATGGAGATTCAGATGTGTTTGTATTTACGGTATGGCTTTACTCCTTCGTTCTTTTGCGTGGCTAGGACAAAATGCCATATACTGGGCAACTCAAAAACAACAGATATTTACTTCTCACAGCTCTGGAGATTGGGAAATCCAAGGTAAAGGTGACTGCGGTTCCGTGTCTAGTGAGGGTCAACTTTCTGGTTCACAGATGGTGTCTTCTTGCTGTGCCTTCCCAAGTTAGAAAGGATAAGGCAGATCTCCAGAGCCTCTCTTATGAAATCACTAATCCCATTGGTGAGGGCTTGGCCCTCCCTATGACCTAATGCCCACCCAGAGTCTCTAATGCCCATTCCCTCGCCTGTGAGCTCATCCCAGTCTAATAAAAAAGTTTTTGTTGGTTCTTATTGAAGTATTCTCCAGCAAAATAAAGAAATTAAAATAGAAATAATGGTATCTTCTAATTCATTTAGCTTAGCCAGAAGATGGAGTTGTGTTCATAGCATGAATGCAATTGTGATGGAGATTCAACCTGTTGTCATAGAAAGGTGTTTTGTTGCCACTGATGCTTTGGAAGAGGTTATGGAAAAGGTGATGAGACATTTTCCTGAAGGATGCCAAGAAAATTTTTCATCTCACTTGCAGGAAGGAGAAATGAAAGATTTTTCTGTTTTAAGGAACAAGCCTTTCCCCATCTGCAAGGAAGTGGCAACCACGTTTTTCTTTGATGAATTTGGATTCTGCTTTTAATGAAGCAGTGAAGGTTTTCCAGTGGGTTAGACGAGGAAAATTGGGTTTGGAGGGTGATGGGTTGTTGAGTGGGAGTGTGTGGGAAGACAGGCATCCAAGAGAGAACCAAATGGAAGTGAGAGTTCAGTGGTGCATCAATGATTGGTTTTCAGAAGAGACCCTGGATCAAAACATTTATCAGTGCTCTCTCACAGAATTCAGAAATCAACATGACCTCCATCAAGAGCTGTAGCCAATCAGCAGTACAATCTTCACACAGTGGTGCTCTATGTCTTCTTAGCAGTGACTCACCAGCAGGAGTGACTGCTGGCTCAGGCCTAAAAGCCTGTTTGAAAAATTTGAGAGGCAGAGAGACAGAGGCAGACAGACAGAAGAAAAAAGCTCCTGTCAACTTGTTTACTCTCCAAATGTGAGAGTTAGGAGGTCTAGTCTTGGTCAATCTGGTAGGAAGCTGGGAACCTAACCTAGGTCTCCCATGTGGGTAGCAAGAGCCCATTTGAGCCATTCCTGCTGCCTCTCAGGGCCTGCATTAGCAGGAAGCTGGAGTCAGGAGCCAGAGCCAGGAGGCAACTAATCTGGTGTCTTAATGGCTATGCCAAATGACTGCCCCCAGGTCTTTTTCCACCTCCACCTGGGGACCCATAGGTGTCCTTTCTTAGAGTAGTCAAAGGGACCTTGTGGATGTGTGCATCTCCTGTGTATGGAATGAGACTGAGCCTGGGGCAGATGTGTCTCTTGTGCAGGTTGGATGAAAGACCCTGCTTTGGACACTTGGGGATTGTGAGACCTGAATTGGACTGTAGGCTGTGCTGTTCACGTAGTGTTTCATCCTGTGTAGAAAATAACATCATAGCTAAACCACCAGGGAGTTCCTGATGTGTGTGTTCTTTTGCCTTCTCCCTTTTGCCTCTTGAATCTACTCACCCATCTTTGTTTTGCCTGATGTTTGATCCTAACACAGAGTTTTGACTCTTTTCTCCATAAAAGGTCCTTTACCCTCAGTATGTTGTGAAGCATAATTTTTTAAAAAAAATTAGCTTACATTTAATTCCATTTTTAAAAAGGTTTTATTTATTATTTGAAAGACAGGGTTATAGAGAGGGAAAGACAGAGTGAGAGTGATCTTCCTTCTGCTTGTTCACCCCTAAAATGGCCGCAATGGCCAGGGCTGGGCCAGGTCCAAGCCAGGAGCCGGGAGCTTCATCTGAGACTCCCACATGTGTTCAAGGGCCCAAGGACTTGGGTCATCTTCTGCTGTTTTCTCAGGCACATTAGTAGGGAGCTGGGTCAGAAGTGGAGCAGCTTTAACTCGAACCTGCACTCATATGAGATGATGGTGTTGCAGGCAGCAGCTTAACCTACTATACCACAGCGCCAACCCTCAACATAATTTTCTTGAAGAGTTGGGATGCACACCAGGAAAATAATAGCAGTAATCTGTGGCTGACTACCTGTGGCCTTAGGATATTGCAAGCAACCTTTGTTGCAGAGGCAGCCCCCTGGGAAAGTACACTCTGGTTTCCCATTTGCCTGCTATTTCACCCTGCAGGTTTTTATCATAGGGCCTGGCACCCTGCCTAGAGCTTCACTCACATTTATTGAATGAGTTAATAAGTTTGTGCATGGATGCATGCAAAAATAAACATATAAAACCAATCAGCTCTGAATACCGACATGGAATTGAGAGGCTTAGAACATTGTTGAGTGAGGAGTTTTTGTAAATCTTCCTTGAGGAATACCTTGAATACACCATCAGATGCAACTTTGGCAACTGCCTCTAGTTCTTCATAGGTGGTTGGGTGCCCCACCTAACATGTTACTCAGTTCCTCTCTTGATCCTGCAGTACCAGGGAGTGCCTTCCTAGGCAGCCTTTGAAACAGTGGCAAGCTCCTTCTTCACTGTCGTCGCGTCACATCTGTTGATTCACTTTTCCAGCTGAGATTTTCAGCTTAAGCAGCTGTACGTAGAATCTAGCCTGGCCTCACTTTTAAGCAGTGAGTAGGTGGAGAATGAGGTAATATTATTAGCTAACATCTGGCACCAGAATCTCTTTATTTTGTATCTTGGTTCAGATTCATTTCTTTAGAAGTTCTCCTTTTCTCTAACTCGTGCTCAGATATTTTGTGAAATCCTAGTAGGAAGCATAAATGAGATAATTTGCCAGATATAAGACAATAGGGAGAGGTGGAGCCTGTGGCAAAGTAGAGCATGTAACCCCTCTAACATCAGACCCTGCATGTCATCTCTGAAGTAGTATGGCTTCAGAGAGGGTTGTATCTAACATTGACAAACCTTCCTCTTTCAGAAAAGTGTGAAATATGGACATTTAATTTTTTTCAACTTTTACATTTTGGCAGCAAATTATTTAAAAACTTGAAAATACCATATGGATAGAATTCAATATGTGTTAAATTTAATAAACATACACACACATACACATTTGAAAAGCAGAGAGGCAGGGAGAGCAAGAGACAGAAACAGATCTCCTATCCACTGCATAGCTCCCCAAATACACAGGACAGCTGAGGCTGGGCCAAGGCTTAAACTGGGTGCCACTCAATCTGGGTCTCCCATGTAGGTGGCAGGAACCCAACTACTCGAGCCATCACTTGGTGCCTCCCAGGAAACTGAAATCACAAACAGAGCCAGGACTTGAACCCAGATACTCACAACATGGGATGTGTGCAACCTAAGCAACTCTTAACTCCTGTGCCGAACACCTGCCCTGAACATATATTTAAGACATCTCTGCAGGATTTCATGGAGAACTTCTGTTCTGTACCTCCCCTCTGAACTTGACCACAAAGCCTGGATGTGTAGGTGTTAAGTGGTATCCCGAGTATTTGATATGAATGTACTTCTCTGTATTAATATCTGAGGACAAGTTTCTCCATAAACTATCTTTGGGAACAGCCATTAGCATAGTGATTAAAGTGCTAGTTAAGATGCCAATGTCCCACATCATAGTGACTGGGTTCAATTCCTGCTCTGTTCCTGATGTCAACTTCTGCAAATGAAGACTGCTGTAGGCAGCAGTGATGGCTAAAGTAGTTTAGTAGCTGCTTTCCACATGGGAGACCAGGATTGGTTTTCACCTGACTTTAGCCCTGGCCCAGCGCAGGCCACTGTGGGCATTTGGGGAGCTCTCTTTATCTCTGCCTGACTCTCAAATAAACAAACAAGTTTTTAAAAATCATTGTGTAAACTTAAAGTTTTCACTCTGATACTCTGCTCACCAGTTCTGATTTTGGTTGTGTTTTGTTATGAAGGCAGAAAAGGATTCAATTACAGCTCGTTGTCCTTCTGCATGGTTAAGGCAACGGCCTCTAGAACCTCTCTGCCTGGGTATTTGGCCTTCAGCAGGTGACTTAGTTTCTCTGTGCCTCAGCCTCTTTATGTGTAAAATGGAGTGAATAAGAGTACCCACTTCATAGTGTTGCAAGGATGTACTGCCTTACATGGAAGCTGCTTTAGAATAGTTCTGGGCATCTAGTAGGCACACAGTATTTTTTATTCACATTAGGATTATGGTGGTGTTGCTGCCTATCCTTTTTTTTAAGATGTATTATTTGTTTATTTGAAATTCAGAGTTACACAGAGAGAGAAGGAGAGGCAGAGAGAGAGAGAGAGAGAGATCGATCTTTCATCTGCTGGTTCATTCCCCAGTTGGCTGCAACGGCCGGAGCTGCTCCTATCTGAAGCCAGGAGCCAGGAGCTTCTTCCAGGTCTCCTATGTGGATGCAGGGACCAGGGACTTGGGACATCTGCTGCTGCTTTCCCAGGTGCTGCCTATCCTTGGATCAGCCTGTGGATTATGCCCATCTTGTGGATGACAGTTGAACCATCGCTGTAGGCACTGCTTGTCTCACGTGCAGGCAGATGAAGGGCTAAAATAGTAAAACCTCACTCCCGGGTCTCGTTTTGATCCTCTCATGGCAATCAGGTAGCCATCAGTAGATCTTGGCAAAAGAGAAAGGCAGAACTGAGTGGTTAACACCCTAGACAGGTGACTTTGGAAGTTCTGAGGCAGCCACAGGATGACTTAACACTGGGATCTTCGTGACACTGTCAACCTACTTCTGATTTTATCACCAGAATGCCGAGCTGTTCCTTTGCTAGCTTTTTGGGCTACTCAATGTTCTTGGAATTTCTGTTTAGTAGTTTTCATGTCTTTGGAGTCATTTTCCAATACTACAGGCCTTTTCTAAGGTCAGCTCTCATCACTGAGTTTAGTCATTCTCTTGCAACACACATGGATCATCTGAAAGCTCGTTGCACTGGCTGGAGTCTTCTTGCTTCAGTAGAGGAACAAACCATTTCTATGGAGAAAAGGGGATGACCTGAAACAAATCAGCATTCTGTCAGCTTGAGTTTCACTTTTTAAAAATATTAATTTTTTTATTTATTTGAAAGGCAGAGTTACACACATATGCACACACACATACACACGCAGGGAGAGAGGGAGAGATAGAGATCCCTTCTGAGATGAAGGGATCTTGAAAGGATGATTAAGCAGATGCTATGTCTGGTTTCTTCCATCTGTCCTGAGGAACCTATCCAGTGGTGGCTGTATCTGTAAGATAAAGTGTGGCTGGACAGGAAGAGGCTGCTGGACATCCATCCTGATGCTTTGAGTTGTTTTATAACTCAATGCACAACTCATTACTTCAGCTGGTCGGGTCTCTCTCTTGGTTATAAAAGGCTTTCAAAGGGTCCTAAGTTCCATTTTACCCACACTTCTGCTTAATAGCACCATGACCTGTTGCCCACTTGAGCTTGAGATTAAATGATTTCTTTGGCATGTAAGACACTCTTGGAGAATTTCCATCACCTCCTGAATTTCATCTCTGATTAACAGGAAACAACTTTATTTCTCTTTTTAGGTTTGACTTTTTTGAACTCTGATGTACCCCCTTTTGATTGAAATGGGAATGACATTATATTCATTCCCCTTCCAAGAACTGTATCAAAATTGGAGACATCATGGGCTATCTCTTGAGCTCGTTGTGTAGTTATCTTCTTGATAGGCCAATTATATGAACAAAGCATTTGAGGTGACATCTCACTGGAGGCTTGCAACCTGTATTGTCAGTTTTATTTCTGTTCTATCACTTACTGTATTTTCTCTGCTTTGCCTGTAATCTTCCATTTGGTTTTTAATTATCCTGGGTGCTGAGTCTTAAAAATGTATTTGTGTGCTCAGCTTATTGTATCAGAATTGTCCGATCTTAGTCTGGAATGACTATGGGGCTTAATTTACATGTACTTGTGCAAATTCTTATTTCTTTAAAATTCCATGCCATTCTCATTTTGTGGAATACTGCTGAAGGAGTTATTCATACCCTTGCCTGCACATGATTAATATTCACTGCAATTCATAGCTTCTAGCATGGCCAACTATAGCTATAGTTGATGCTTATTGTTTGAAATGTCCCTTTGCTGATGTGGCATTGAAATCCTTTGTATACTAAAGGGAAACCAAGAATCTGAGAAGTCTCTTTCCAGGCCTTAGAGCAACAAGCAGTGGCCATACCACTGTCCAGAAGAACTTTCCAGGATCCGGGAAATGTGCAATTCTGTGCCATGTAATATGGAGCATTTGAAATGTGGCTAGTGTGTCTGACACACTGAAGTTGCTCTTTCATTTTGTTTTATTAATTTACTTTTAAGTAGTCTGCTGAGTCTATTAGATACTTTGCTGGGCAAGGTGTAATATGCCCGAACTAGAGAAGGTTGATTGCTGAGACTTTTAAGGTACATGTGTTATTCTCTTGTCCTTTCACTGTGTATTTAAGTCTGTCTAGAAGAATGAATAATGATTTTAGCCCTTATAAGGCACTATTTGCTACCTGTGTGATGGATTTGCACATTTATTTCCTCATTTAATCTTCATCTTGAAGTACATAGAGTATTATGTTACCATATCTACCTTATTGTTCAAATGGCAACAAAGATAAGGAAAGGAACTTGCCCACTAGAGACTAAGGCTGAAGTTGGCCTCATGTGGATCTTTTGATCTCTCTGCAGAACACTAAACTTGTGTCCTGTCCCCTTGTTTGTGAGCTGTCTAATTGAGACCTGCAGGAAACTGCCACACAGTGGGTGACTTTGAACAACAGTAATGTGTTTTCTAACAGGTCTTAGCGTCAGAAGTAGATCAGCCATGAGCAGGGACACACTCCTGAAACCTGCAGAGGAGAATCCTTTGCCTCTTGGTAGCTCCTAGTGGTTTGTAGGTGATCTTGCACATTCTTGGTTGTGGGTACATCCATCCACATCTTTCTCTTCACATGGTGTCTGTCTTCATACAACTCATGTCTTTTAAGCACATTGGTCATATTGAATGAGGGGTCTACCCTACTCCTGGATACCCTCATTTTTACTTATAACATCTGCAACAACCCTACTCCCAAGTAAGGCTACATGATGAAGTATTAGGGGTTAAGATTTCAGCTTGCTGGCGCCGCGGCTCACTAGGCTAATCCTCCACCTTGCGGCGCCGGCACACCGGGTTCTAGTCCCAGTCAGGGCGCCGGATTCTGTCCCAGTTGCCCCTCTTCCAGGCCAGCTCTCTGCTGTGGCCCGGGAGTGCAGTGGAGGATGGCCCAGGTCCTTGGGCCCTGCACCCGCATGGGAGACCAGGAGAAGCACCTGGCTCCTGGCTTTGGATCAGCGCGGTACGCCAGCCGCAGCGCACCGGCCGCAGCGGCCATTGGAGGGTGAACCAATGGCAAAAAGGAAGACCTTTCTCTCTGTCTCTCTGTCTCTCTCACTGTCCACTCTGCCTGTCAAAAAAAAAAAAGTTTTCAGCTTGTCTTTGTAGGAGGGAATGGCTCAACTCTTTAACAGGCACCTGTTTTATTATGTTAGGGTTGGGTACTCTTCCTCTCTATTTTTAGATAATTTTACACTGATACTTTCTGGAAGCAGAGTAGTATAATGGAAAGAGCACTTCACTGAGAATTAAGAGGCCTGGGTTTGAATTCTGAGAGTGTTTTAGTTCCTGCTTTTCTTAGTTTTCCCACTGTAAAATGAGATTAATAAGAGCTGAAGTCTGGTATCTCCCTTCTCTCCTGTTTTTTGAGTGGGTCTTGCTAAACAAAGAAGAATGGCAGCTTTGGCCAACAGAATGCCAGTTCCTCTGCAAACTGAGCTTGTCATTTAATGACTGTAGCTCTTTCTCCTGTATCTCTGGTTCCCACAGCAAATGTGAGGTGCAGCTCTTTCTGCAAATTTTGCAGAAGCCAGGGAAGGATAGTGACAGAAGCCAGCATGGGCTTGAATACACATTGGTTTCTAGGCTCCAGGCCAGCACCGCGGCTCAATAGGCTAATCCTCTGCCTAGTGGCGCCGGCACCCCGGGTTCTAGTCCCGGTCAGGGCGCTGGATTCTGTCCCAGTTGCTCCTCTTCCAGGCCAGCTCTCTGCTGTGGCCAGGGAGTGCAGTGGAGGATGGCCCAAGTCTTTGGGCCCTGCACCCGCATGGGAGACCAGGAGAAGCACCTGGCTTCCTGGCTTTGGATCAGCGCGATGCGCCAGCCTTTGGAGGGTGAACCAATGGCAAAAGGAAGAGTCTCTCTCTCTCTCTCACTGTCCACTTTGCCTGTCAAAAAAATAAAAATAAAAAATAAATAAAAAATAGGCTCCTAAGGACATCCTGGAATTGAAAGTTATGTACTCCTGGGAGAACGAGTGGAAGTGGAAGTGGCAGTGGCTGCAGTCTTCTGACATGGCCTGATGCTTGGAGAGAAGGCCGAGCCACACCAGGCTTCTTTGTAGGTCCAGGTGTGCAGTTACTGCTGTGTGGACAGGTAGACAGCCTCTCTCTGAGTCCTAGTCATTTATTCTGTTGTTAATGCAGAGTTAGCATCTGTGTTCTCTGAGCCCTCTTCTGCCTTCCTGACTTTCTATTGGCTGAAGCCATGTTAAGACAAAGACTAATATGGCTCTTAAAAATGGTTTGGTCTAACCCACGATTATTTCCTCTTCTTTCAGACTTGGGCGCTGCTTGGAGAGCATGGAAGGAAATTTCTGCCTTTGCTTCTGCTCCTGTGAGCAGTTTGACACTGATACCTGCTCAGCCTGCATTTGTCCTCCCAGGGTCCACAGTCTGAAAGCTCAACGTCACCTCTGCTGACTCTAACAAGGTCTGGTGTCCGTTCTTCCTTGCATCTCTTACTTTGTGTTATTACAGAGTGTGTGTCCTGCGTCTGCTTTGCCTTCCTCAGTTTTTGGGTTGAGTTCTTGGACTCATTGAGTCCAGTCTCATGCTGCCCTTTCTCCCATACTTGGTTTATCAGGTAAAAAAGCACAGGACATCACAATGTATAGAGAAGAGTTTTAGGCTACACCTATTCTAAGAAATTGGTTTATTTACTTGAGAGGCAGAGAGATAGAAACAGAGACCCAGAGAGAGCTCCTAGCTACTATTCATACCCCAAATGCTTGCTGTGCCTAGGGCTGAACTGGATGGGAAATAGAAACACAGTCAGGTCTCCCTTGTAGGTGTCAGGAACCTGACTACAGGAGCCACACTGTTGCCTCTCAGGGTTGGCGCTGGCAGGAGACTGGAATCAGGAGGCAGAGCTGGGAATGAAACCTGAATACTGAATATTTTGATGTGTGACATGGACCTCTATACCATTAGGCTAACTGACCACTCCTATACCCATTCTTGTCTCCAGATTAGCCATATTCCAAATTATCCATAGGGACAGAATCATATGAGTTTTACAAAATTTCTCAGGTGTTGGAAAAGAAGAGAAGCTGTACTAGCTTGTTGGAAGATGGTTATTTGCTTCCACTCATGGTAAGTTTGTTTTTAAAGAAACTGACCTACTCAGTAGTAGGCAGATGTGAAGTATGTTTTTTTTTTTTTTTAAATGATTACCTTTTAAATGGATGTCCTTTAACTTGTGTTGGTTTTGAGCTGGATATGATTACAATTCATTGGGAAGAGCAGAAAGATCTCCCCAAAGCAGTAGTTATTTAGAAGGTAGAAGTAAATTTCTTTGTTGGATTTCAGAAGCTAGAGGCATTCCATCTGACTTACTGACCTCTCAGTTTTCCAAACTGCTCCGGTCTTTGAATGTTCATCTTGGGCCTAGGATTCTTTTCTCTCTTCCCAGACCCTACTAGATATTCAACTCTCACTCATCTTCTAGAGCTCTCAAGCCATATTCCCTTTCTCCAGAGGCTTGTTACTATCTTCAGTTACACACCAACTCATTCATATTTTTATCAGATGACTTTTTCTCCTCTATACTGTCAGTTTCTGGAGAGTGGAGAGCCAGCGCTTTTATCATTTTCCAGCATACCTATGCTCAGCATCCAAATAACTCCTAATAAACAAATGTGGAACCAATGACTGCATCCATCAGGAAATGCTGTGATAGAAAGAATTTAACAGTTTCACAAGCATGGTAGAATATACAGAGTTTGATGCTATACATGTGGACTACACAGAATGGGTAAATAATTGAAGAGAAAAATTGACCGAGAAACAACCTAGGAAATAAATGTTTCTGTTTGAAAGTATCCATTATACTTTTGCCCAGGAATTTTTTTGGGATGCCATTTAGTCTCCAAATTCATGAGGATGATTGCTGGCTTTTAGTAATCAATTTGTTGACTGTTAGCTTTATGCTTTTTCTAATTGGCTATTTTGGTCTCATTATGATCTGATCATGCAAATGAGGTGATGTGGTTCATTTGCATTTGATACAAATGGCTTCCTTCTCCATGTATTAGTTTTCACACTGGAAATTGAGGTAATAAAGGTGTCTGTCTTGGAGGTGCATATTGCTTTGGGTAAGCCTTGCTACCCTAACCAGCCCTCCCTCCCCAAACTCAAGCACTCAGTGTAACAAAGGTTTGTTCTTTGTGAATGCCCAATCTGCTGTGAGAAGGGTGACTTTTCAGGGCAAAGGAGGGACAAAGATCTATGTCTTCACTGACTCAGCAGTGACCCAAGTCACTTCAGTTTGGTTACATTGCCACTTCAAGGCTTGGTTTTTGGGAAAAGAGGAAGAGCTTGAGGGTAGGGGGCCTTTGTTCTAAGTTCTTAAATGCTTCAAGTTGGAAAGGACTTAGATCGTACTTGTTCACAGCGCATTGGTCAGAACTCGTCATTGGGCCCTAGCTACAAGAGAGAAGGAACAGGTAGAAGAGCACAAGGATTCTCAGTGGACAGTGTCCGCCATGGAGTAACTGTAATATTACATAGTTGGTGATGGTGATGGTGACACTCTGAAAGATGTTTCTTTTAGAGGTCCTTTACCTTCCCTTCCCCTCTACAAACAGGTGGCAATTAGCAAATGATAAATACCTTGCAAGTGTCTGCTGGATATGAGTACACAATGGAAAAAAAGTCAGCATTCAGAGTGATATCTTTGATGATGGTGATGATGATGATAATGAGGTTGGGATTCCAATAAAAAAGCATCAAAATATAGCTAAATGCACCCCAGAGAAGTATTCCTGAAGATGGTGGGTGCATTTGGACTGACCACATTGGACTTGGAACTTCAGGGGGTAGACAAAGTGATCTGAAAGGACTTGAGGAGAGGACTAATACAAAGGGTTTTCAACAAAGCCATGGAAAATGTACATTAGGAAAAGGTTATGCATGGATGTCCAACTTTTCATAGTAAAACTTACCTTAATTCCACTTGCACAACCTTTTTGAATTACGATCATAAGGGCAATATTTCTGAGGCAAGGAAATGTCACGGTGAAGGGCAGCATTGCCAGGACCCATGAGCAGTTGAAGTGGAGAGTGGTAGCTACTAGAATCCCACAGAGGGAGGTGTCTTGCACTGTAAGATGCTGCTGAGAAAGCCATCTTCAGCTGAATAGATACTGCAACGCATCACTACTGACTACCTGCCCTCCTAGCCCCTCTTGTCTATTCTTCCCCTTTTCAATGTGCCTGATCTTAAGACTATGAAGGTGCTAGGTCTAGCACTGTGGCACAGTGGCTTAAGGCACTACCTGCAATGCCAGCATTTCATATTGGAACTGGTTTGTTTCTTAGCTGCTCTGCTTCCAATCTGCTTCTTGCTAATGTGCCTAGAAAGGCAGCAGATGATGGGCCAAGTACCTGGGCCTCAGCCCTGCATGTAGGAGACCTGGATGAAGTTCCTGACTCCTGGATTTGGCCTGGCCCAACCCCAGCCATTGCAGCTATTTGGAGAATAAACAAGTGGATAGAAAATCTCTCTCCCTTTCCAGTGCTCTCAGCCCCCTCTTTCTCCTTTCAAATAAATAATAAACATCAAGATAGGTATTTTTTTAAAAGGCGTGGAAAATGTAATTAAAAGGCAAATTTATTTTTAAGAAATGAAGGAGTTCAATGTTTAGCAAACTATTTAATATTCAGTGAATGAGAAAAGCCTATTCCTCTCCACACCCTGACCTTTTCTATGATTTTTTTATACTTTATGATAAACATGAAATAATTACTGATACTTTGATCTTAATTCCCTGTTAATGCTGTCATAGCTCACAAAGTTGGTGTATCTCAAAACTCCAATCTCTTTTTTTATTTATATTTATTTATTTATTTATTTATTGACAGGCAGAGTGGACAGTGAGAGACAGAGACAGAGAGAAAGGTCTTCCTTTGCCGTTGGTTCACCCTCCAATGGCCGCTGCGGCCGGTGCACCGTGCTGATCCGATGGCAGGAGCCAGGTGCTTCTCCTGGTCTCCCATGGGGTGCAGGGCCCAAGCACTTGGGCCATCCTTCACTTCACTCCCAGGCCACAGCAGAGAGCTGGCCTGGAAGAGGGGCAACCAGGACAGAATCCGGCGCCCCGACCAACCGGGACTAGAACCCAGAGTGCCAGCACCGTAAGGCGGAGGATTAGCCTAGTGAGCCACGGCGCCGGCTCCCAATCTTTTTCATCTATTTAAGGAAATGAGATGTTTAAGGAGACCTGTGATTTGCCTTTTCATGTGGTAGTTACCACGTTTTCAGAGAATAAGCAGAATATCATTAGAATATGTTCCCTTTTTTTGTCCTAAGTAAAATGCCCTTTCTGTCCCTGTGGAGAGCCTGTGCAACTGCCACCAGTGTTTCTGGTAGACACTGCTGAATTTTAAATTTTATTTGAAAAGTAGAATGGTGGGGGGTGGAGGAGGGAGAGAGATATCTTGATTTTCCATGCACTGGTTCACTCCCCAAATGGCCACAGCAGCCTGGAATGAGCATGCTGAAGCCACAGCCTGGAATTCCAACTGGGTCTCCCATGTGGGTGTCAGGGACCAAAGCACTTGGGTCATTGTCAGTTGCTTTCCCAGATATATTAGCAGGGAGCTGGATCAATGCAAAGCAGACACCACTGACTTTTCTGTTGTAGGAGTTGTTTCTCCTCACTGACAACAGAGTGTGTTCTATGTTTTTTCTAAAAATCAAGTTTCTGAGGATATCCCAAGAAGGAGGTGACGATGCAAAATTGGTGATGAAACTTAAGGTAAAGGGTGATTTTTTAAGACACTCCAGCTCAGCAAATAAAGCTCCAAGTTGAGTCTAAGGAAACACAAGGAAAGAATGGCACTCCCAGGTGGAATGTGCCAGCTACCAGTAGTGTATCATAGGCAAACCTTTCTAGGAGTGATTAGGAGCAAAAAATGGAGGATCTCGTGGAGTGGAGTAGTGCATTAATCAAGGGAATTGGGATCCTCATGCTTTCTATATGTGTGCTGGAAAAATTAAGGTATAAGACTAATCCATCACAGCCACACCAAGATGCAGGCACCTTGCCTGCAAAATGCAAAGTGAGGGGAAGCAATTGCATCTGGTAGAGAGGCATGTTACTCTTGACCCAGCCAAAATTAATGAGAGCTTCGAAGGGGTCTGGCAGCCAAGAGAGCTGTGGGCTTGTTGGTATCACTCTCATGGTCTGGGAATTGGAGTTAATGGGAAAAGAGAGGGAGGACTGGGTTGTAACAGGCTGAGAGAGAGCAGACTGTATCAGATACCCAGAGGAGCAGAGTGCTTAAGTGTCATTATATATTAAAAAATGACCTGGCTCCAACAAAGATTGATGATAAGAGAAGAAAGAAAAGGGACAGGCCTTTTGAAAGCACTTTTGCCTTGATCAGGAGGTAATTTATTTACTGTTTAACCTGGCAGGATATGCAAAATGAGATTCCTGACTTGGAAAGGGGGCTTTGTGTCTAGTAATCAGTTGGGGGCTTAAAATCGAATTTCCTGAGCCTGTAGGCCAAGTAGGTACGGCAGGCAGGAGTGTGGGTATAAGGAAGGAGGCTCCACCGGTAGTATGAGGGACAGACAGGTGTCTGGTGGCTGAATGGCATGTGGAATGAGAGAGAGAATGTGGGACCCAGGGAACTGAACCAAACAAAGTCAAGGCCAGAAAGGTAGTGAGCAAGGTCTTTGTGACACAATAGGTTTCTGTTAAAATAGTATCTTCCATTTGTCACCAGTTAACTATGAGTGTATTGTTTTAATTTACCCTTATAACTATTGATGAGTTAGATCACATTATTTCGTCCATTTTACAGGAAAATTGACTGAGGCTTAGAGGTGTTAAATGATGTGACAAGATCAGGAAGCTAGGAAGAAGGTGCTTGTGGTTTGAGATACTTAACTCAGAGGTCAAACTCTGAACTTCTGCTTTTCTTAAAGGACTCCAGAACAAAAGTTTACTTGCAGGGCCAGTGTTGTGGCATAAAAGGTTAAGCTGCTGCCTGCAGTGCCAGCATCCCATATGGGTGCTGGTTTGGGTCCCAGCTGTTCCACTTCCAGTTAAACTCCCAACTAATGCACTTGGAAAAGCAATGGAAGATTGCCAAGATGCTTAAGTCCCTGCACCCACATGGAAGAACCGGAAGAGGCTCCAGGCTCCTGGCTTTGGACTGGCCCAGGCCCTGCCATTGTGGCCATTTGAGGATTGAATCAGTGGATGGAAGATCTCTCTGGCTCTCCTCTCTCTGTGTTTCTTTGCCTTTCTAGTAAATAAATACATCTTTTAAAAAAGTTTATGTGCTTGAAGGTAAGTTAAACATGGATCCTACTGCACGCAGTTGCTGAAAGGTAAAAAATACAGGTAGAAAGCCATGCTGTTGCCAGTGCACTTTTCTTCATTCTTTTTGTTGTTGTTGTTTTTCCCTTTCTTTATTTCTGCACTCCTCTTAGACTGTGATTTTTCTTGCCTCTCCTTCTGCTTTGCTCTTTGTTTATATGCAAACCAGCACCATACAATGGTTGAAGCTGTGGTTTCTGATGCTGGGTTGCCTGGCTTCAGGGTCTAGTTTTGCTGCTAGAGTAGCTGGAATGGCCTTTTGGTGCTTCAGTTTCCTCATCTGTCTTAGTCACCAGTAGCTATATAACAAACAACACAACTTAGTTGCTTAAAACAATCACAACCCCCTCGTGGCTCACAGTTGTCCAAATTGGCCAGGGTGGTTTGGCATGGGTGGTTTACTTTGGCACCATGTATTCTTGGCAGGCAGTGGGGGTGAGAGGGGTTTGATTGGAGTGGAGGAGGATCTAAAATGGTTTCACTCCCGTGCCTGAGGCCTCAGCTAGGGTGGATAGGAAAGCAGGAGGGGATTCACTGACTCTTCTCTTTTTGTCTCCATGTGACCTCTCATTATTCAAGAATGTAGCCTAAGCTACAGGGGCAAAAACAGAACCTGCCAACTGTCTTAAGGCATAGACGAAGAGCAGAAGTCACACCGCATCACTCCTGGCTGTATTTTATTGACCAAAGGCAGTTGTGAGGCCAGCCTCAGTTTAAGGGCTGAACAATAGACTCCACCTCTTGATGTGGGGAATGGCATATATGGCATGGA
Source organism: Oryctolagus cuniculus (assembly GCF_051225735.1). Classification (NCBI taxonomy): domain Eukaryota; kingdom Metazoa; phylum Chordata; class Mammalia; order Lagomorpha; family Leporidae; genus Oryctolagus; species Oryctolagus cuniculus. The sequence continues at coordinate 85,832,729 of NC_142876.1, forward strand.
TGCGTGAGATTGGGTAAGGCCAGTTTTGCAGTTAGTCTATTACTGGGAGATTAAATGATCCTTGTTAATGGCATTGTTGAGATAGGTAGTACATGTTAACGATTTAGTTAGTCCTGACCACGACCTCATGAGCTTTCAGGAAAAGAGTGTGATGTATTATAATCTCGGGGGTTCTGTTATGAGAGAAAATGCACACTAGTGTAGATTTTGAGCACAGTGTGAATTTACTGACAGTAGCCTTCGCTGTAAGCCATGTGGATGTGCTAAAGCAAGGAACTCAAACATCTAACAGGTGACATTTTGTGTCCTTCAAAGGCAAGGGCAGGTTAAATTTTCCAAATAACTCATTCCCTCATAAGTATCTAAATTATAATTTTATTTCCATTAGGTTTGGGAAAATTATTATAGAAGTGAATTTATTGCTTGGAATAAGGTCTGTTTGCCTAACAAATCAGAAATTTACAAATGTTCCTCTTTTAAGTGATTGTGGCAGGCAATGTAGAGTATTTTCTGTCTGGTGTCTGGTGCTTTTGACGATTACTGTGTCACAGCACGTTATATAGGTCATACACACGTGGACCCAGTCGATGCAGGTGCATCCATGACCTTGGTTGTTGAGACTTATCACAACTTCTGAAGGGATTTCCAGCAATGATAAGATATACAACACCATCCAAGACAGAATTCGATAGGAGCCTCAGCAAATCCATGAAGCTAAACATCATGAATCTCATGTCACGTTGGAGATAGGAATAGAAGCATTTCTTTCTTTCATGTGGAATCCTGCAAAGCTCTTTTCCGAAGCTTTCCATGGCCCACTCCTCAGGCACAGGGTTAAGTCTTCTAGGCCACCTCCATGGAGGACCACTGTGTGCCCATCTGACTAAGATGAATTCAAGCAAACACACTTAGTAAGACACATTTAGTAATGCATTACCCATAAAGGGGCAGTGTTTGGGTTTAGCCGGGCAGGAAAGTACACGTGGAGGAAGAATGAGTGAACGAGTTCTAGGCTTTCACCAACAAAGGCAGAAGCATCAGGCAGCTGCTTTAGGAAGTAACTGAAATACTTCAACATTTGGAGGTGAAGACTCACACAAAGGCCTTGAGAAACCTTGACTATCACTGCAATCTCTGGATGATTTAAAGATAATTAGTTTGCCCCCAGTCTTCATTTGTAGACTCTAATGTTTGGAAACATTAGGCTCTACCGTTATACTTGTGTCATTCCACATAACATACTGTGTTGTATTTGTTGACTGCCTCTATTTGGATGTAACTTAAGTTGCCATAACTGAGAAAGAGAGAGATAACAAAATATTATGACTTAAATAAAATGAAGTTTCATTTCTTTGTCACAGAACAGACCAACAGTGAACAATCCAGAATGGCTGTGCTGTCCACAATATGGTGCTTTTATTTCTGGGCCTAAGAGAGTGACTAGAATTACTGTCATCTTCCAGCCATTGGGAATGGGGAAAGCATATGAATGGGAGGGCCAGCACCTTTTTTTATGAGACCAGAATTGAGAAATTTCTTGCAAAATTGCTGCTCACACCCTACTGGCGAGATTTGGTCACATGTCCATGCCTGACAAAGGGAGGCTGGAATGAATAGTCTCTAGCAAGGCAGCCATGTACCTGCTTGTTCTTGATTTGATGATGGGGATTATGTTCCTAAAGGGAGAATAAAAACCAGAAGGTGAGTTCTGTGGGATAATTAATAACTAATGTTCCTCATTACACTGTGTACTCTATGGATTAATAATTTCATTACTTTGGAACAAAGCAAGAGTTCATTAAATGCATGCTGAATTCATTCACATGCTATTATATACCTTTTTTTTAAAAAAAGATTTATTTATTTATTTCAAAGTCAGAGCTATAGAGAAAGAGAGAGAGGGGAGAGAGATTTTTCCGCCTGCTGGTTTACTCCCCAAATGGTTGCAATGACCAGGGCTCAGCCAGGTTGAAGGCAGGAGCCAGGAGCTTTTTCTAGGTCCCCCATGAGGGTGTAGGGGCCTAGGCTCTTGGACAATCTTCCATTTCTTTTCCCAGTTCACTGGCAGGGAGCTGAATCAGAAGTATAGCTTCTAGAACATGCATTGGCACCCATATGTGATGCCAGTGTCTCAGGCAGTGGTTTTACCCACCACAACACTGGGTCCTAGACTTTTATTTAGTGTGCATTTATACATGTATCTGAGCATATCAGCTTTGTGAGAACAAGACATGGTTGTTTGAATATCTACCCAATATCAAAAAACATGGTTGTTTGAATATCACATTGTAGCTCACACACAGTAGACACTCATTCATAATTAACAGATATTTATGAAGTACCTACTATGTGCCATATATTTTGCAACTCTGGAAATGTGGCAGAGGAGACTTATGTTCTTTCTTTACAGAGTCTTCATTCAGTGAGGATGACAGACATCCAACAAATACTTCTAAATAATAAAGTAACTAATTCTAAGAGTACAGACTGTCACAAAAGAAAAGTTCAAGATGCTGTGGGAGTGTGCTTACAGAACTCAACTCAGTTTAGGTGTCAGGGAACCTTCCCTGTGAGAGTACATAATACAGTTAAGACAGCAAGAAGTAATTACTGAGCATCCCTCATGTTCCAGGTACTTTTCTTGGCTTTGGTAGTAAAAAAGTACCAACGAAGGAGAAGGAAATGCCTAGGCACAAAAAATGGATAGGAACATGTTACACAGACAAAATGGCATGTAGATTGGCCTGGATGGAGCCTGGAGGGAGCCCAGAATATCCCAGGAATGAAAAGAAGTCAACATAGCTACAGCCAAAAGAGAGAGGTCAGGGTGGGAGAATGGAATGGGGCTGGAGAGATGGACAAATTTCAGATCATATAAGACTTTTTGTACCAATGATTTGGATATTCATTTTATACCTGGTAGGAGGGTTTGGAATGTGCAAGTCAAGAAATGCCATTCATGAGCTCATTTTCATTGAAAAGATTTTTGTGGGATCTTGATTGTATATCAAGCTTTGGACAGGGAATAAATAATGAACAACAAATTAGACAGATTTTTGAGACCAATTGCTTTCTGGCATCATTTTTCCTCTTCTTTAAGTAGTTTGCTTTTGGGCCTCTGCAGAAGTAAAGAGAACATTTCCCAGCCTTCCTTGCAGAAGGTATGACCACATGACTGACTAAACATATGAGATAAAAGCAGAAATAGATTTAAAGGAAAGTGATGTGAAGAAAAAAAAGTGATTTAAAGATTTAAAGAAGTGGCCTTGTTGGCTGGCGCCGTGGCTCAATAGGCTAATCCTCTGCCTGCAGCGCTGGCACACTGGGTTCTAGTCCCGGTCGGGGTGCTGGATTCTGTCCCAGTTGTCCCTCTTCCAGTCCAGCTCTCTGCTATGGCCCGGGAGTGCAGTGGAGCCTGGCCCAAGTCCTTGGGCCCTGCACCCGCATGGGAGACCAGGAGAAGCACCTGGCTCCTGGCTTCAGATTAGCGTGATGCGCCGGCCGCAGCGCGCCAGCCACAGCAGCCATTGGAGGGTGAACCAATGGCAAAGGAAGACCTTTCTCTCTGTCTCTCTCTCTCTTTGCCTGTCAAAAAAAAAAAAAAAAAAAAAAAAGAAGTGGCCTTGTTGCTTCTCACCTATACTTCTTTCCTACTGGTCAGAAAACAGAAGCCATTATTGGGCTGGACAAAACAGGCTTGAAAGTAGTAGAGAGAAAAATTAGAAAGTGGAGCCCCTTAAAGATCTTGGAGCTGGTTTACCAGTCCTTGACTGCTTACTTCTCAAGTAGTTCTACAAACGAGAGAAATACATCTCTATTTTGCTTAAGTCACAGTTCATTTGAATTTTCCATGAGCAGCAGAGGAAGCTCCTCATAACTGATACCTAGCTAAGGTCCTCATTGTCACAAAGTTTATGTTCTCTTTTGGGACCCATGTTGTAAGCATGGGAAGGGAAAGACCTCTTGGAGATCAGCACTGTGAAGAGGAGAAAGCTGAATGGCTACTTTGAACTCATGGCTCAGGAAGATTCCTTGGAAGAAGGGGACAGTTTAGCTGTTGCATGGCAGAATTGTGACAAAAGGATTGTAAGAGACACCATTTTCCCCCTTGTAGACAGGGTGAAGGGATAGAAGGGAATGTTCTGGCTTACGGTGGTCTCTGAAGAGCACTCCCTATATACTCTGACTTAATTGCACAAAACAACCCCTAACATCTGAATACCAGAAGAGAAGTCTCAATTGTCCAAGGAGGTGTAAGTTAAGTAAACTTGCACCCTACACATAGAGCGGTTACCAAAGTGTTCTTCCAACCTCCACCCATGAGGCCGGGCTGCTCTGAATCTGAATCACTGGTCAGAGGTGCATCCATTTGTGTTTTGTTTAATTATAGATTTTGCATTTCATCCTGCCAGCCTCCAAGTTCAAGTCATGGATTTCAGATGAGAACAGTGGCGTTATCCCATATTAGAGCTCATGAAATGTTTGGAAAATGTCAAGTGGACACTTGAGAATGCAATGATTTGGAAGGCCTCCTTTCTTACAGAGTGGTTGTACTTCACCCACCAGTGAGGACAGTGAGGACTCCTTTTTTTTTTTTTTTTTTTTTTTTTTTTTGCGTTTGGTAATGAAGACTTTAGTTTATTGGAGTAGAGCAGTTGGTATGTTTGCTTTTTCTCTCCTGACTTCATTTTGTCCTATAACTATTATCACATTGTCTGGTTCAGTGGACTGACAGGCATAGATGCTCTCTTGAATCAAGGGGGAAGATATGTGGCAAAAACGATCTTGTCTTATGGGCAAAGTGAACTCTGATGCTTCTCTTTTCTGTTAAAGACAGTGCAGATTACTCTAAGAAAGAATTCTGTGATCTGGGCTTGCAAAGGACATTTGGATACCTGCTATGACAGTGGTACTTTTCTATTACCTCTGACTCTTCTTGCCAAGGAAAACCTGTCGCACTTCACTTCTATAGACTTTGCTTCATTCTTTCAAAGTTAACATCATTGCCTATTTATTAGGCAACCACGTAGAGGGTAGTGAGACAGTGATGTTAAGAACCCCAAGACTTGGAGGTGGGCATTAAAATGTCGCTTGGTAATGCCTGCATCCTTGATCAGGGTGCCTGATCAAGGCATGTTCAAGTTGCAACTCCATTCATGATTGCAGCTTCCCATTCATGTGTGTCCATGGAAGCACCAGGTGATGGTTCAAATCTTTGGGTCCCAGCCACCCACATGTAAGATGCAGATTTCATTTTGGGCTCTTGGCGTTGGCCTCTTCCCCAGCTGTTGTGGGCATTTGGGGAATGAGCCCACAGATAGGAATGTCTCTGTCTCTCTGCCTTTCAAATAAGTAAAATAAAAATTTAAAATCATAAACAAAAAAGAATCCCAGAACTACATGGAAGAGGGGCTTGTATCCTGGACAAGATATTTGTTGATCTGCAGGTGAGCACCCTGGCTGGGAGTTCAATGATTTGTTTTAGTTCCATGGTCGTCCTCTAATTCACTCATCTGATGATCTTGATCATTGACTTGGAACTCTATGTGGGTAAGATATCATGTTTATGCTCACTGAGCTGTAGGAATGCCAGACTGTGAATAATAACAAACATGGAAGCCACTTAATCATTGCATCGACTCATTTGATGTTGTTTCTCATCTGAAAGAAGACATAAAACAGCCAGGAAGAGTGTGAGTTGTGGAGTCAGAACAGCATGAGTTCAAGGACCTGCTCTGCTGTTTTTTGCTGTGTGACTTTGAGAAGTCCCTTATCCTCTCTTTGGCTCAGTTTCTTCATATATCAAAGAAAAATGAGAAAAATAGCACCTTCCCTTGAGGGCTTTGTGACAGTTAAATAAGTCCATGATTGTGGCGTGCTTGGCACCATACCTGGCATGTAATACATACTCAGTAAAAGGCAGATTTGAAATTGATCTTTAGGAGTCATAATTAGCAACTGAATGAACACTTTTCAACATACTGGATGACTTGGTTTGGCAGCTTCAGAGAAGAGGAAATTAAACAGAAAGTTCTATACAAACAGCAAAGCTGTAATAGAATGCAGTTCAGAGAGAAGCAGAAACAGCACCATCTGGAAGGTCTGAAGTATAAAACAAATGTTTGAAGAACCTTCCAAAGAAAGAAGTGTAGAGAATGGAAATGCCTTTATAGCTTTTAGAAGTTTATATAACAGACAGCGTTGTTTGTGCTCTGTGTTCTTCCAGAGAAGGAGACAGGTGTGTGTGTGTGTGTGTGTGTGTGTGTGTGTGTTTCCTTTGCAATATAACTCCATCACCACCTTGCAGATACCCCGCTCCAGGAAATAAGGCCCTCTCTCCAGCTATAAGGGCCATCCTGATCTGTTGGAGCCAATCAAAGGATTATTTTAGATGAGACCCACTTTTGGCGAACGAAAAATAGTGAGTTTGGCTGGGCATCTTCTCAGAAAGACTTTTTCCAGACGAGAGTTCTGTTTTACTCTGAAGTTCAGGAAGAGACAGTCTTGCTTCATCCTTTCTGTAGCATGGAACAGTGTGGCAACCATTTTGTGAACACGAAGGGAGCTTCTACATTGAGGCTGGTGAAGTTTGAAAATTAGTGACAAAGATTTTTCTCATACAGCACTCTTACACACCAGCTGACTCTTCTGAAACCGCCTGCATAGGAAGTTCTTATCCTGACATCACCCTTGTGGGTTGCTGCCTTGCTTCTCCGGTGTTCAAAGTCTAGAGCCTGGGTAATGGTGGTATTTTTAACGATGACCTCCTGGAGGTCTGTTCTGCTCAGGAAGCAAATTATCTAAGGAATAGAAGGGTGTCTTCTTGCCAATCAGGGTTGGACTACAAAGACCAGAGTATTCATAGCCCGAATATCTGGAGCCTTCTCTTTGAACTGCTACTTGGTAACCATGGGGCTTTAGGCAAATTGCTGTTCTCTCAGCCCCAGAGTCATCATCTTTAGAATGATGTTATTAACCCTGGTTCCCACCACCCCTTGCTGGAAAGAATCAAATAGGTAATATGTACAGAATGCACAGTGATACTTCCAAAATGCCAAAGCAGTGCAAAATGTCACCTATCCCATTAGTAATTATGGGATCACACCTCACGTCCACAGCTAAGAAGGAGATGTAGTTTTGACATTTTGGAGCACTTTGGCTTGTTGTTGTTGTATTCATGCTTCACCAGAAGAGAAGTTCAAACTGTTTTGTATGTCAGAGTGACTTAAGAAGGACACCTCAGAGGGAGAAATGTATCCCTGTTTCTCTAAGAAGTACTAAGCTGTGAAGCCCAATAAAAAGAACTAAGTTATCCCCTTTCAGAACAAAATAAGAGTGTTGCTAACCCCATCACCCCCTGTTTATCTGTGACCTACAGAGAAGCTCAAATGCTGTTCTTGTAAGTCAGGAATTGAATCCAGTTTGGAGAGGCATGCATGAGACCCACCTTTCCTGGACCAGTCCTCAGACATCGTAAGGAAGACGACTTGGGGAATTTCAGAGACCCAGCTGAAGGGGAGTAGAGAAAGCCTTATAATTTGGCCTTCCCAACCATCAGATGCTCTGTGCAGAGGGCTTTATTTTCTCTGTCTCAGGTTTTTGTCCTTTCCTTCTGCGGGTCCCATCAGACACAAGTTTCTAATACTTTTAGAGAATTGTTAGTAACACAATGGAAAAACTTTAGGGTTTGGCATCTCAAGTTCCTAGAAACAGCTGTGACTGTACCAGCAAGCCTAACCATGATTCAAAGTGGAAGACAACAATATTAAGAAGACAGTGTCAGGAATGGGCTTAAGAGCTTAAGTTGCTGGTTGCCACACCCCCATCCCATGTTGGAGTGCCTGGGTTCGCGTACCAAATTTAGCTTTGATTCCAGCTTCTTCCTAATGCTTATACTGGGAGACAGCAGGTGAAGGCTCAAGTAGTTGGGTCCTTTCATCCCATGTGGGAGATCCAGATTGAATTCCAAGCTCTTCACTTTGGCCTGGCCTGGGGTGTTGCAGGGATTTGGAAAATGAAACAGCAGATGGGATACAACTCTGTGGCTACCCATCCATCTTCTCTATCGCTCTACCTTTCAAATAAAAACATAATAATTAAAACAGAAAAAAAATATTTTTAAAAATAAAGACCAGCATACAACCATTGAATGTTGTGCAGAGGGTGTACCTTAACAAAAGCACCTGTCCCTCGGGCTCTTGTGAGAAACACACAGGTGCAATTTTGGCTGCTCCAAAAATCAACAGCATTTATAGGTGCTGTATCTCTATGTGCAGATGAAGCCATTTGGCATTTGATGTTGTTTTTTTTTAATGATTTCTACTTGAGTGCCCAAACATGCAAATACTGCAATGCATAGAATATTATGATAAATGACTTCCCCTCCCCTTCCTGTGTATTAGTTAGGACATATTTGACTATTTAAAGCTTATGTCAATACATTATGTTTCCTGTGAGTTAATCTGAGAATACCGAAGAGGGTGTTGCCAAGGGTGTTTTGAAACAAATTGCTGAAAACTACTGGGTTTTATTAAGATTTATTTATTGATTTGAAAGGCAGTGTTACAGAGAGGGAGTGAGAGAGACATGGGGATAGGTGGGGAGGGAGAGAGAGAGAAAGAGGGAGAGAGAGAATATCTCTTATCTGCTGGTTCACTCCCCAAATGGCCACAACAGCAGGGCCAGCTAGACCAGGTCAAAGCCAGGTGCCTAGAACTCCATCTGGGTCTCTCACATGGAAGTCAGGGGCCTAAACATTTAGGCCATCTTCTAATGACTTCCCAGGGGCAATAACAGAAAGCTTGATTTAAAGAGGAGCTACCAAGACTAGAACCAGTGTTCGTACGGGATGCCTGTGTTGCAGGCAATGGTTTAACCTGCTGTGCCACAACATTGACCCCAACAACTGCTGGTTTAACATAGAGAAAACTTCTTTAAGTTCAACAGAATTTTCACTTTTATAGCCCACTGTTTCAGGGTTGTGTGTTTATACCCCCTCTCTCCTTTCAGAAAGTGTTTGGTTAGTGCCAACACCTCCTAGCTTAAAAAGCATCTGAAGAATACAAAATTTGTCAGCTACAAATAACGTAGTAATGAGTCAGTGGAGAGCTGGTACACGATGAGAAGAACTTAGAGGACAATGTTGTGTGCTTCTAGATCATTAACAAGTGTGCTTCCTGACTTACAGTAGATACTGCAAAAGTGCCTTTGCCTCATGCAGCGTGTCTTCTTCCTCCCAGGTTGTTTTTGTATAGGAGGTTTATTTTGTATAGGAGGTTTATTTCTTAAGCTGTGTTTCTTGGTTACCAGTTTTTTAAAGAGCTGAAATCTGCATGAGTATTTAATATGGAATGTTGAGCTAGTTTTAATTGGCAAATTGCACTATAATAAAAACTGCAATCCAAATATTTACAAGATGCTGGCCCATTCTGTGCAAAGGTTGATAGCTCTCTTTTTATAGGATTCTATTCCTGAGGTCACCAGACTTTTGAGTACTGCTTTCATGAGCAAAAATGTTAGAAGGCAGTTCCTGGCCTCACACTGTAAGATGGAACTGGCCATCTTGATGTGGATGTAACAAGCTACAAAACTGTCATGCATATGCATGTAGGAAAGATCATTCGTCATTCCTCATGCTTCTTAAAGCCCACAACTTGAGTTAAAATGTAAATATTGATGGCTTTGAGATAATATATTTAAACTTTCTCTCTTAGAGGCCGGCGCCACGGCTCACTAGGCTAATCCTCCGCCTAGCGGCGCCGGCACACCGGGTTCTAGTCCCGGTTGGGGCGCCGGATTCTGTCCCGGTTGCCCCTCTTCCAGGCCAGCTCTCTGCTGTGGCCAGGGAGTGCAGTGGAGGATGGCCCAGGTGCTTGGGCCCTGCACCCCATGGGAGACCAGGAAAAGCACCTGGCTCCTGGCTCGTGCCATCGGATCAGCGCAGTGCGCCGGCCACAGCGGCCATTGGAGGGTGAACCAACGGCAGGGGAAGACCTTTCTCTCTGTCTCTCTCTCTCACTGTCCACTCTGCCTGTCAAAAAAAAAAAAAAAAAAAAAAAAAAAAAAAAAAAAAAAAACCTTTCTCTCTTAGAGTTACCCTAATACAGACTACTTAGGAAATAAGCCCAGAACATGGAACACAGAGAAAGAGCTATTTCACTAGTTAGTTGATGTTGATGGGGCTGTGCTGCTGTGCAGGCAAAAATAATAATTATGGGAATAAAATATGTGATTAAGATTTTCTCTCAATTGATAGGTTAAAGTAAGACAGAGTCTGTCGAAAGACAACACAGCTGAGGGGACAGATTATGAAAAAGTAACTGGGTCCCTGTTCAACTTGCTCTTCCCATGGAAGTCAAACTGGGTGATTTTTTTATCCTCTCTCCTGTTGAAGAAGGCTAGAGCCTCAGAATCCTAAACCCAGCACTCCAAGAAGCCACTGCCTACTCCTTGTTGATATTTGGCATGAGGCATTTCTTTCTGCACATGTTGGCATATGCATTTTATCATGTCAGCTATGAATGATCCCAAGAGTATAAAGGAGGTCAAGTTCAATGTGGGCATGTGCAAAAAGAATTCCTTCATGCATGCAATTTAATTGCTTCCTAAGATGAAGTTCTTGAATTACACAGTATCTTAAGTGGCAGGCTAGTCTCTAGGATGAGCCTTGTCAGATATGTGTTCTTGTTCTTTTAAACCTGAACAAGTAGAAAGAGTTGCAAGATTTACAAGTTACTCAACATGTGAAGATTTCTTTGGAGTGATGGGGAGAAAGACAAGCAGGCAGTTAGAGAAAGAAACAGAGGGAGGGAGGGAGAAGCACACAGGCAGAGGAAAGAAGAAACTGGCAGGTGAACACATATACGCACACACACATGGAGAGAATGATCTCTAAGTCTACAGCCACACTTGTTGACAGCCCAGTTACTCTCAGGGGAAACGAAAGTCAAAACAAAAATTTAAGATCACTTTTCAAGGGAAATGATTTATCAGTTGTGCGTGCAGACAGGATATAATGATTCCTTTGATTTTGCTGACACATTGCCTAATGTGTCATTTTGTATACAAAAGGATTTTCATGTTTGCCTTTTTTTTTTGAATTTTATGAAAATGTAGTTCCAGTTCTTAATTTATTGGTAATATCCACTTGAAAACACCTTATAGTTTGGATATTCATTGAGAACTTTGACCTTCATCCATATTTTTTTAAAAGGCATCCCTGCATGCTGCACCTAGAACATCTTCAGTGATGCTCACTAGGAAACATGACTATAAAATGAGAAACATCTCTCTTGCCTTACTGTCTTGGGAAACAAAGCATCTCAAAACAGCTAAAAAGTGAATCTCTGCAATGTTTCCTCTTGTATTTTCTGACTCAGTTCCTGAAATAAATGGATGATGCTGTTTTTTTCCTTCTCTGCAGTACTGGGGGAAGAAACTGTTGGGAAGGAAGTGAATTTCAATGTTGTAGGTAATTCAGTCTTTCAGAGGAAAGGCAGTGGAGGATCAAACAGAGACTCGAGTCTTCTTAGCAACAAATAGAAGACGCCACGAGTCTGTCTACCCCTCTGGCAGATTTATGGCGTGGTGTCTGCTGACTCCTCAGCTTTACACTCCCCAACCCCCTGTTGTCTTGACCTGGCAAAGGCAGAAGATTGATGTCAACAGGGTGGCGGTCTGCGCTGGATGTTGGAAATACAGATCCTACCTTTGACTGGGCTCTAGATCAAAACAGCTTTCATTTAGACAGATCCAGGAAGGAGATTTGCACAACAGAGACAGGTGTCCATGCCCCAGAGGAACAAGAAGGTGCTTATCATGGAAGAGACCAGAGTGATCTCACATAGGAACCGGGGCATTTTCTGGCATCTGTTGGAAGCAGAGGCAGAGAAGAGAGCAGAGATCTTGTCTGTGGTTACAGCTTTCATTCCGTGATGACAGAAATGGAGGGGGTGGGGGGGCGTCACCTCCAAGATCTCACAGGCACAAATAGGGTGTTTGTTTACCATCATTTGTTCCTTCTCGAATGCACGGACTTAGAAATTTGCTTTCATGGGAAGATGTCTATGGGGCACATTTGGAGAGATCCTTGAGCATTGCTCCTTCCCCAAGCAAAGCATTTAGATGATGTATTTCTACAGAAGGTGGAAGGAATAGGGTGAATCGTAAAGCGTACTCTGAAATCGGAGCTTGGAGCTGGCTGACATCCAGAACAGGAGTGGTCAGTGGTCCTGGCTTCCTCCCAGAGGGATCACAAATGGATCTGGGGTGAGTTTCGAGGGGCTATAATTCACTCCCAGTTTGGAGCTGTCCTTTGGCTCCACTGTATATTAATATTCCGTTGTTGACTTGTTCACTCAGCAACCCTGTGTTACTCTCTCTTTTCCTATGGACTTGGCATTGGGTTTGACAGGTCCCACTGTCTGCCAGAGTGGGTCTCACCTGCGAGCTTATTGGCCCCTTGGCATTCCATTCTCCACACACAACCACGGTGAGTTTTTGAGAATATGAAACTGATCAGATTGTGCCTTAGCGAAGACCCTCTGATAGCTCCCCAGCCTCCTTTAAAATAACTGCTGCACTGCTTCTCCTGCTGTCTGAAGCTGACAGAGACAAGGCCTGCCTCCATTCCCTTATCTTTTATCACCATCCCCAGGGCTTTCTGGGTGATGTTTGCCTCACATTTGTTCCTTCCTGCGGACTTGGCCCTGGATATTCTTTCTGTCTTTAACTCTTTTGTTTCGTTTTTTTTTTTTTTTTTTTTTTTTTTTTTTTTTGGACAACCAGTTTCTTCTTGTCATTCAGCTGTCAGCTTAAATGTCATCTTCACAAGAGGCCTTCCAGACACCCAAGTGACTTTCTATCATAAACTTGTATTTTATTTACTTTGCAGCACTCAACAATGTGAAGTATCCTCTGTAATGCATTTCTTTTTCTCTCTGGTTAAAATGCAAGCACCATGGGGTAGACGTTTGGCATGGTAGATAAGAAGCCGGTTGGGAGCCTGCATTCCATATTAGAGTGGCTAGGTTCAAGTCTCAGCTCTGCTCCCAATTTCATCTTTCTAATGGACACCCTAGGAGGCAGCCTGTGATGGCTCAACTGCTTTGGTTCCTGTCACTGAAGCGGGAGACCCATATTGAGTTCCTGACCTTGACTTGTACTCTGGCTGTTGCAAGCATATGCAAGGTGAACCAGAGTGTGGGACTTCTCGCTCTCTATATCTCTCTGTTTCTCTGTCTCTCAAATAAATAGAAATAAATCAGTACTATTTAAAAATTATAAACACCATGAAAATGGTGATCATGTCTGAATTGTTCACTATAGCCCCCTTGGTGTCCAGGAGGATGCATTCGTTGAAGAACAGATGTGTTTGTTGAATCTGCAGTGAGTTTATGAATTCTAGATATACTTCAAAATGTCACAGATCTGTTTAGAAGTGCAGATTCCTGGATCTCGTCCTTAGAGAGCCTGTTGCAGGAGATCATATGTGGAACTCTAGCATCTTGGTTTTTAACAGTCCAACGAGTAATTCTGAGCCAGATGAGTCTAGTTGTCTCTGAACCTTCTTTGAGTCTCCGCTACCAGGAGAAAACTTTTGAGAATGGTGTGCAAGTATATGCAAATATTTGTGTTTATTTACAAATTGTGTGCATGTTCTACTACATTAAAATTATAAAAAGGATGAGAATTAAAAGGAAATAAAGTAATTAATGGAAAATAAAAAATATTTTGTTTATAGTGAAGTACAACTGTGGTCTTAAGTAGGTTAATAGCATTGTATATGCTTAGTTTTGGAATGTTTTTGCTAATTATATTTTTGTACTATCATTAATGTCTATGGATTAATTTATAGGGAGGATAATGGTTGTCATTAATAATAGTAAACATAAAAATTAATTTCAGTTGTTTTTGTTGGAAATTGCTTTTTCTTACTTCACATCATCCTGACAAAATAACTTTGATTATCATTATATTTTATATGAAAGTATTGACTTGGAATCTGAGAAGTATTTATTCTCCCCTTTTCTTATACTTCTTTTTTTGTTATCTTTAAACTGAAGCTTCTTTTTCTTTCTTTTTTTAAAAGATTTATTTTATTTATTTGAAAGAGTTACAGAGAGAGAGGTCTTCCGTTCGCGGTTCACTCACCAAATGGCCACAACGGCCGGAGCTGTGTCGATCCAAAACCAGAAGCCAGGAGCTTCCTCCAGGTCTCCCATGTGGGTGCAGGGGCCCAAGGACTTGGGCCGTCCTCCACAGCTATCCCAGGCCATAGCAAAGAGCTGAATTGGAAGAGGAGCAGCTGGGACTCAAACCGGCGCCCATATGGGATGCCAGCACTTCAGGCCAGGGCTTTAACCCACTACGCCACTGTGCCGGCCCCTAAACTGAAGTTTCTTTGTAGGCATTATCTTACAACACGATTCATTGTTCCAGTTGGTAGAGTTCATTAATTATTATTAAATAATTAAATTAAAATTTAACTTAAAAGGCACAGATAATATTTAATGTGTGGTAACCAAAGAAAAGACCAGAGGTTCCCACTGCACGTGTAATTTCCCTGCTGGGGAACTCCCCAGTGGTGCTAAACTTACTCTAGATGAGTGAACCAGGATGTGGGGGTGCTGGCATGAATCTGTGCTTTAGTGGTAACAGGTCTCAACTTAATTTTTAAAAATTTATTGATTTGAGAGAGAGACAAAGAACAGCAGTACTCAAACATAATACACACACACACACAGAGAGAGGGGAATAGAGATATAGAGAGAGAGGGAGAGAGAGAGATGCATAGAGAGAGAGAGAAAATGCTCCCATTCATAGGTTTATTCCCCAAATGGCAGCAACAGCTGACTAGACTAGGACCAGAGCCAGGAAATGGGATCTGAATCTAAGACTTCTATGTTGGTGATAGGAACCCAATCAGTTGAGCCTTCACCTGCTCCCAGGGTGCTCATTAACAGGAAGATGGAATTGGGAGTGAAGCTGGGATTTGAACCCTGGCACTCTCATACTGGCTGCTGGAATCTCAACCAGCACTTTAACTACTGCATCAAACACCTGCACCAAGCTTCAACTTTTAAAATAAAAATAAATACAAAGAATATCAGTAGATAGTCATACATAATGAATTTGGAGAGGATGGAAAAACATTTTAGCTGAGGGTAAAGAGCTTTGCTTTATCCTAAGTACAAGGGAAATTATTGAAGGATTTAAGTAGAAGGCTGGTATGATTACATTTATAGTTTTTGTTTGTTGCACTGCTTTTTATTAGTTTTATAAAAATTGAACTGTAGTTGACAAAAACTATTGACTGAAAGTGTACACTTTCATGTTTTGGTTTATGTATACATTATAAAATAGATAAATCAAGCTAGTTGACATATCTGTTTCCTCTCACACTTTTTCTTTGTCATGTAAACAGTTAGTATCTACTCTCTTAGCAGCTTTCCTGTATATAATACACAATTTATAATAGTCACCAAGCTGTAAGATCTCTCAAGCTGAGCAGGTGGGTATTTTCCACTGGTGGTTTGGGTTGTGTTGTGAAGGAGGCATTGATGAGATCCAGGATGTCAAGTAGAGCCCAGGTGGGAGACTGTTATAGTAGCTCAGGAAGTGGGTGGAAGCAAAACGTATTTTGGAAATAAAATCAGCGAATTCAGTAGAACACTGCACACATAGGGAGGGTGAGGGAAGGGAACAAGCTTGGCTGATACACCGTCACCAGCTTCTGCGTAAGAGATCATTCCTTATAACCCAACATTCAGATGTAGCCACTTGTGCTACATGCTGAGTGTAGCTTCCCCTGTTATAGGCAAAAATCTGAATCATATTGTTGGAAATGCGCTGGGCGTGACCTAGAGACTCGGAAGACATTCCAACATCTTTTCTTCAAAGTCAACGGTGCACAGAGGAAAGATTGCATCTAGTTCTGTTTTTTTCCTCTCCAGGCTTAAGATTTTTTAAAAAATGTTTGATGTGTGAATTAATAAAACCAAGGAATTAAGATGAGACAATTCATAATGTTTTTGGAAAATAGAATTAAAAGATAGTTTTATTTTGGTACAGAAATTACTGAAATCCATAAGCACAAGAGGTCTTCAAAAAGCTCATGAAAATTTATATTATGAAAAATTTATCTTTGAACCCACTTTTCTTCTTGAAGTGCATTGGTAGGGAAACTCAGTCTGTTTTTGGAAGAAGACTGTGAGCAAATCCATTGTCTTGAACAACTGAAGTATAAGTAAAAAGGTAATGATGATTTAAGACTTCTGACAGGGCCATTTATTGAATAAAGTGCATTTTGAGCACACCCTGAAAAATACAGCACATGGACAGTCACCTGCAACGTGAGGCTGAAAGGTTGAGTATCATGGTCTTTCTCTGGGTGAGGCTATTTCAGCAAAGAGTCAAATGGCTGGCTGAGGGCCACCTTGCAAAGTGTGGTGCCTCTTCCCACTTGCAGCTGAAATGAGCTGATGAGCCTGGGGCTGCCTAAGACGTCCCTTACAGCAAGCCCCAGTTCTGCACGCGCTTAGCCCTGTCTTCATCCTGCCCCACTTGTGGTGGTCCATGTGTTGCTGGAAGCAAGTGGTGACTCACATTGTTAATACCTGAGCTAATACTCTGGCTTCTAATGATTTCCTAAGCCTTCAAAAGTCCTCTGTTCTTCCTCCCAAAAACTATTAACCTGAAATAACATTTTTAATAGTTTATAACCACTGAACATTTTAATGTTTTCTTTGTCTTTATAAAAGTGAAGTTTTCATCAGTATTTTTTAAAAGATTTATTTATTTGAGAGGTAGAGTTATAGACAGAGAGAAAGAGAGAGAGACAGAGGGAGAGGTCTTCTATCCTTGGTTCACTCTCCAAACAGCTGCAATAGTTGGAACTAGATTGATCCAGAGCCAGGAGCCAGGAGCCAGGAGCTTCTTCCCAGTCTTCCACATGGATGCAGGGGTCCAAGCACTTGGGCCATCTTCTACTGCTTTTTCAGGCCATTAGTAGGGAGCTAGATCAGAAGTAGAGCAGCCAGAACTTGAACCAACGCCCATGTGGGATGCAGGCCTTGCAGGCAGAGGCTTGACCATAGGACCGGCCCTTTCATCAGTATTTTTATACTATGCTGTCAGCATGCCACATTTGTTTTTGGTATGCATTCCACAGATGTAGCACATGCCCTTTTTTTTGTTCATAGGATGGTTTTGAGCAGGGATTTTCTCTTAAGTATTTCATCTGATTTGTATGAGGACTTACTAAAAATGATCTACTTGTAGATGGTGATTTTCTTTTGAGTGACTACAAATTCTACCCCTTATTTCCTTTTTCTCTCTGTGATATTACTCCTTTTTCACCTTTCTTCTTGTCACTCAACTTCTTTCTCCGAGTCTTCCTCCTTTTCTTCTCAAAGCTGTTTGAGGTGCTTTACATGTCCCTGAACCTAACGAGAATACTCTACCTGAAGAACATACAATTAAATGGAAGAGGCCAATTTCAAAACAAGAGATGTCAATATCAGTGAGAAGTATACCACACATAAAGTATTCATTTAGATGTGGAACTATCTGATCTCTTTCCTTTCCTTTTTTTTTTTTTTAAAGATTTTATTTATTTGAGAGGTAACGTTACAGAGGGAGAGACAGAAAGGTCTTCCATCTGCTGCTTCACTTCCCAAATGGCTGCAACAGCCGGAGCTGCACCGATCAGAAGCCAAGAACTTCCTCCTGGTCTCCCAGATGGATGCAGGGGCCCAAGTTCTTGGGCCATCTTCTACTGCTTTCCTAGGCCATAGCAGAGAGCTGGATTAGAAGAGTAGACAGGACTAGAACCGGCATCCATATGGGATGCAGGAGCTGCAGGCAGAGGATTAACTCACTGCGCCACAGCGCTGACCCCCAATCTTTTTTCCATTTTGTAGTTATTCATTCAGCTAACAAATGTTATTAAGTGCCTTTGTGCCAGACACACAGTAATTGGAAAATGGAGCTTAAAGTCTAGGAGAAGAGCCAGAAAAACAAACCAAAAAAATTTGTATGTGAAGCAGCATCACTGCCATTGTGGTTTAGGCTCTTGTGGAAAAGGTTAGGATCCTGTGGGATCACATATACAGGGAACTTGCTGCCTCGTTTGAATGTGGAAGCTGGGCTTCTCCTGAGGACTTGACTTGAAGATAAAGGAAACATTTAAAAAAGGAACCAGGCAAGGGGTTGTGATCTGAGGAAAGACTGTGATGGAGAAAAAACCATGCTGGGGTTTAGGTGTCAGAAACTTAATTTTCAACATGATATGTTTGTCCGGGGCCGCGGCTCACTAGGCTAATCCTCTGCCTTGCGGCGCCGGCACACCGGGTTCTAGTCCCGGTCGGGGTGCCGGATTCTGTCCCGGTTGCCCCTCTTCCAGGCCAGCTCTCTGCTGTGGCCAGGGAGTACAGTGGAGGATGGCCCAAGTCCTTGGGCCCTGCACCTGCATGGGAGACCAGGAAAAGTACCTGGCTCCTGGCTTCAGATCAGTGCGGTACGCCGGCCGCGGCAGCCATTGGAGGGTGAACCAACGGCAAAGGAAGACCTTTCTCTCTGTCTCTCTCTCTCACTGTCTACTCTGCCTGTCAAAAAAAAAAAAAAAAAAAAAAAAAGATATGTTAGTCATATTTGGTTATGGGATGCTTGAGGAGAAATTAAGATTAGATGAGGTCATAAGACTGGGGCCCCCATGACAGCATTGGCTTTGTAAGAAGGAGATAAAGTAGATAAAGAATCTGAGCTTGCACACCTGGTCTGTCTTGCCACGTGATGCTCTTTGCGTGTTATGATGCAGCCAGAAGGTCCTCACTAGATGCCAGCGCCATGCTCTTGGACTCCCAGCGTCTAGGACCCAGAGCCAAGTGAACCTCTGTTCTTTATAAATCACCAAGTCTGTTATGGCAACAGAAAACAGCCTGAGACAACCTGTAAGGCTGCAGATGAGTCAGCTGAAGGAAAAGCAGTGCAGATGGAGCAAGGGAGCCTCCAGGGTTTATGGGAATCCATCCTGAGGATTGTGACCTTAATCGCAAGAGCCCTGAGAAGCCATTTAAGCAGGAGATGGACAGCATCATGCTCTGCTCAGCATTTTATTGCATATTAAAACTCACTGTCCTAGACTTTTGGCCAGTCTCTGCAATGGATTTGGCAGCTGAGGGACTGGGGATCAGTACCTGGGATTAGTGTATTAACTATAATTAGAGTTCATATATTGGTACCACAAGCCAAAACAACACACTGACCTGGAGCACGGCCTGAGGACTTGAAAGTGCACTAAAAGATGTGGTCCCTGTGGCTTGGAGGATTACACCACGAGCTTAGACAGCAGCCATCAACCCAACACAACTTCTTGTCTTCACTGTGTTTTTATTACAGCCTGGGAAACCCTTGAAACATTGCTGCCTTGATAAAGTCTTTGGAAAGCACATTCAAATCATTGCCTCTCTCTCCCTCTAGAAGACTTCGGTGGTATCCACACAGACAATTAGAGATGACTCCTTTAAAATTGAGTACATGTACCATATTTTGATGAACTTTGGCTCTAAACTCACCATCCTTTGTGTGTGTGTGTGTGTGTGTGTGTGTCCATGGACTAATTAAACACCACTTCAGAGAGAAAGGGCACCTGGTCCCTTGAAATTCTGAAGTTGTTCTGAAGTTAACAATGTGATAATTTATCTAAATCAAACAGGACTGTGTGTCACCATACGTAGGCAACACAGCCTCAAAGAGTCTGGTTACTTTACAGCAAATTCTTTTTGTTCATGTTGTTATCACAAGAACTCCCAGTTTTGAGTTCAAATGAAACGAAGACCAAAATTAGCAAAAGAGGCAGGAAGAGTTTCTTTCTGATTTTTTTTCCTGATCTACAAACTTAAAGAAATAAATATTAGGAGAGTTGGTTTCCAGTGAGAATCATTACTTCACCTTCAGTAACTACTCACGATGTGTCATGACAATCACTTTGCTTTCAGTTTTAAAAAAAGGTTTATGTATTTGAATGGCAGAATGGGGAGAGGGGAGAGGAGAGTGAGAGTGTGTGTGTGTGTGTGTGTGTGAGAGAGAGAGAGAGAGAGAGAGAGAGATTGATTTTTCCATCAACTGGTTCAGTCCCCAAATGGTTACAGCAGCAGCCAGGCCTGGTCCAGATCAGAAGGAGCCTGGAACTCCATCTAGTTCTCCTACTTGGGTGGCAGGAGTCAAGTACTTGAGCTGTCATCTGCTGCTTTCCAGGTACATTAGCAGGAAGCTGAATTGGCAGCAGAGAAGCTGGGACTTGAATTGGCACTCTGACATGGGATGCCAGAATCCCAGGTGGTGGCTTAACCTGATGCATCACAGAGCAGGCTCCTGTATTTTTTTTTTTTATGAGCAAGAATTGTATAGATCAGCAACAAGAGCTGAAATTATTAGATTCTGCAAGTGCTTTATGAATGCCCTTTCCCCCAGTTACCTTCACTCATTTAAGCTCCACAGTTAACCCCTCTGGTATGGACGTAGACAGAATAATGGTATTGATGACCAAGCAACTCATTGAGCTCAGAACCCAGAGCTCAGGCACATATTCTTCTTGCTTGATGGCTTCTACAATTTGGAGATGATTTTCATTTCTTTTCATTCACATTAGTCATAGAGAGAGCTAAAATCAGCTTCAAGGACTTGTCTTGCTGGTCCCCCTTTAGGGTTGCTGCCACATATTATAGCAACTTGGGAGATATACCTCTCATTTAGTGTTATTGAGTAATTCAGTGTAGATGTCTGTGAATGTCAATAGAAAAATGGCAAAGTCAGGAAACAGAATTTCCTCTTTTTTTGTATGGGTACAGAATGGTAGCTGAATATATGGTAATTATCTTGAATTTTTATAGCCTTCCTACCTGCCTACCTAGAAGAGGACCAGGAAAGCCTTCAATACAGCCCTCATATGAAGTTGAGGGAGGGCATAGTGATCCCACGTTACCTGATTTCACATGAAAGTATCATCAGTAGTGACACCCAGAGGTGGTTAAAGAGAAATCTAAATCTTTTATAAATCAGAGGATAGCTCATGGAGATGTGCTTTTTCAAATTTGCTCTCCCAGTCTCTCTATTTTTTTTTAAAGATTTTATTTATTTATTTGAGGGGTAGAGTTAAAGACAGTGAAGGAGAGGGACACAGAGAGAAAAGTCTTCCTTCCATTGGTTCACTCCCCAAATGGCTGCAATGGCCAGAGCTGTGTCGATCGGAAGCCAGGAGCCAGGAGCCAAGAGCTTCTTCCTGTCTCCCAGGTGGGTGTAGGGGCCCAAGCACTTGGACCATCTTCTGCTGCTTTCCCAGGCCATAGTAGAGAGCTGGATGGGAAGAGGAGCAGCCAGAACTAGAACCGGTGCCCATATGGGATGCTGGTGCCACAGGCAGAGTAACCTACTGTGCCACAGCGCCAGCCCCTCTCCCAGTCTCTCTTTATACCTACTTGTAGCTGTGCTCCACCTCTCTCTCCTTCCTGTCTCTAGATTTTCCTGAACTCAACCAGGAATTCTCCCTGCCCGAATCGTTTTCTTTCCGTTTCCCTTTTCTGCTCACCTCTTCATTCTTGTGTCTTTCTGTTTTGCCTCTCGTATTTCTTTCAGTGCTCTTGCTGAGCCATTTTTAGACAAAACCAAAGGCCAGGTTACTACTATGTTAGGAAGGGGCACTTCTAAAAGGATGGGTGGGCTGCAGGAGGTGGAAATACATACGCATGTGTGCTGTCCACACTTGACTGTGCACACAAACCACCAGGGAAGGCTTGTTAAAAATCTGTCCTGACTTAACAGATCTGGGGTTGGGTGTCTCAGATTCTACATTCCTAATAAGCTCCCAGGAGAGTCTGTAGGTGCTGATGACTGGACCACACTTTGAAGAGCAAGGACTTACGAACAGTGAAGCCAGAGACCAAGAGAGAGAAGGCCTGGATGAAAGGACCTTGACCGTGAACTCCATGAAGGTGGTGACAAAGTCTGCCTTATTAGCCACTGTAGCACGTGGCCTTCTAAGCAGCCCACTCTATTCCATAACTTTTTCCCCTTTGGTTGATGATCTTGAATATACTTCAGGCTCTGAGTACATCTGTGCTCCTTTCTTTCCACTCCTGTCTTCCTTCACCATCTGCACTGCCTGCGTGGTGCCACGTTTGTTGCAGACATCCTTCCGGCGACTGATTTACACCGAATTCGGAGGCACTGAGTACCTTTGTCTGACCCTTGCAGTCTTCAGAGATTCATTCTTCACTCCCAAGTACACTCACACCCTGAGCTTGGCCATAGCTCACTTCTGACAGGCCAGTTTGAATCTTAATCACGGCTCCCAAAGTTTTAGTTAACGTAGCTTTGTCCGTGAACTTAATCAGCAAGCTCTCCACTCCATCATTTCAGGCATTGATCAAACAACAGCTACTAAATCATAGGGAGCCCTGGCTGATCCCTGGAAATGATGCCCATTCTTGATGCTGAGCCATTGATGGAAACCCTTTTGTGTGCCTTTAACCAGTTATTTACCAGTTTTGCTCAAACTGGATTATCTCAGAATAACTCACTTCTTTCCTTTCACAACAGATGTGAGGTTTTACATTCCATTTTAATAATGCATAAAAATTGGAGTTATGTAATATAAAAGGTGGAATTTGTCTGCATTTTCCCCCCAAATCTCACTCCCTTCCCCAAAAGCACTCGTTGCATTTTTAAATTTTTCATTCTGGAGCTTTTAATTTGTGTTTTACATCTTTATACATTGTGTCAGACACATTTCCTGCTAACTGGATATCCAGGTTCTCTTCCTAATCCCAGTTTGCTCGCAGCTCAGAGGGTGGAGGAGACTAGCTTAAGTCCACATACTGTAAACTGAAGTCAAGTGTTGTGTCATTGTTGGGGTGGTGTATAAAATAGTAAGAATGAGTTTTTACCGTTCACTCAAAGAATCTTATTAAGAATGAAATTTCTTCCCTTGTTGCCAAGACCAAGGAGGCTTCCTGTTCCGCATGGTACAGACAGAAAATGATAAAGCTTGCGTCAGCATGGATCACTGACACTTGTAGAGACCAGAGCTCCTCTCTCATCGTGCGTTCACAGATCCAGTATCTGTGTCTAGGTCTGTGACTACACACAGCAAACATATCTACATGTGCGTGGTTTCTAGGATTTCAGCATCAGTTACCACAACAAAACAGATGACTCCACAGCATGTACATCTGTAATTACAGTAGCCCCTCTGGATTCATGGGTGAATTAGTTCCAGGACCCCCACAAATACCAAAATTTCCAGGTGCTCACATCTGTTTTATAAAAAGGCATTATATTTGTGTACAACCAACACACATCTTTCCTTTAACTTCAAATCATTTCTGCATTACTTAAAATGCCTAATATACTAAAAACACTGTGGAATTTGTATTGTTTTAAATTTTTTCATTTTTTAAATTAAATTTTATATTTCAAATATCTCTCCACATCTATGCTTGATTTAATAATAATATTAAATTCTTGGATACAGAGGGACAAGTATATGATTTTTTTTGACAGAGTTATAGACAGAGAGAGAGACACACACACAGAGAGAGAAAGGTCTTCCTTGCGTTGGTTCACTCCCCAAATGGCTGCTACGGCTGGCGCTGTGCCAATCTGAAGCCAGGAGCCAGGTGCTTCTTCCTGTCTCCCATGCGGGTGCAGGGCCCAAGCACTGGGCCGTCCTCCACTGCACTCCTGGGCCACAGCAGAGAGCTGGACTGGAAGAGGAGCAGCTGGGACTAAAACCCGGCACCCATATGGGATGCAGGCACTGCAGGAGGAGTATTAACCAAGTGAGCCACGGCGCCGGCCAGTATATGATTTTTTAAAAATTAATTCTGTAGGCTCATATTGTATATGTCGATCTGCAGCCTGTTTTTCTTTTTTTCACATAGCTACCCTATAGTTAGTTTTAAACCCTTGAATGAGACTTTGATGTGTTAATCACCATCCATGTAGCGTGGAGTGTGAAAAAATTTATGCATGAGGTTAATATTGATTACATATATGACTGCAAATGTGCATAAGTAAAATTTGTCATTTAGTCATTTGTAAATGAATTTATAAAAATTGTACATAATTTTACATGTAAAAAAGTATGATATAACAGATTCTGAGAGACTGGAATTGCATTGTTATGAAGAAAAAGTATTGAAAGACATTTTCTCAAGACTAAAAATAATTAAGAATGCAGTAAATAATGAGCCAAAGAGGGGAAAAAAACTTGTGTTTTTGAAAATGGTATAGAAAAGCAGCAACTTGTATGTAGATGGTGAAATATAGGGTACTTAATACTTTAAGAAGTAGGGGAAACTACATAATGCCTGAAGAAAATATACATATAAAAGCTACAAATTGGTTGGAAGGTAAAGCTCATGTTGATATTCAAATGATGACAAAGCAATGCTTTCAATGTTTTTACGTTTTACAAAAAATTTTAGAAGGAGACAGAGCTCCCATCTGCTGGTCCACTCCCTCACATGTCCACAGTAGCGTAGGCTTTGCAGGACTGAAGCTATCCAGGCCTCCTATATGGATGGCGGGAGCCCAATCACTTGAGCTATCATGTCTGTCTCCCAGAGTGTGCATTAGCAGGAAACTGGAGTCAGAAGCCATAGCCAGGTGTCAACCCGGGTACTCTGATATGGGAGGCCGGCTTGGCACAAGCCCATTCTCAACATTTTTAATGGAAAGTTTAAGTGGTTGGAAATCAATAAGTGTAGGGATTTTATTGTCAGAAGAAGTTCACAGTTATCAGAAAGCTACACTAAGATTTTGTTTATAGTTCTGATCCATATGAATTTGGAGAAAACTTTATGAAATTTTGCATATTTGTTTCTTTCTTTTTTCATTTTTAAAGCATCTCCACTTAGCAGCTCTCCTGATGAGTGGTTAGAACTCAATGTAGGCCGGCGCTGCTGCTCACTAGGCTAAACCTCAGCCTGCGGCGCCGGCACACCAGGTTCTAGTCCCTGTTGGGGCACTGGAGTCTGTCCCGGCTGCCCCTCTTCCAGGCCAGCTCTCTGCTGTGGCCCGGGAGTGCAGTGGAGAATGGCCCAAGTGCTTGGGCCCTGCCCCCGCATGGGAGACCAGGAGGAAGCACCTGGCTCCTGGCTTCAGATGGGCACAGTGCACTGGCCGTAGCAGCCATTTTGGGGGTGAACCAATGGAAAGGAAGACCTTTCTCTCTGTCTCTCTCTCACTGTCTAACTCTGCTTGTCCAAAAAAAAAAAAAAAAAAAAAAAAAAAAAGAACTCAATGTAAAATGAGATTAGCTCAGATTCTCAATTCTCTGTGGGTGTCAGCTGCCTTTTGGTTGTTCAGCATCATTTGCCTTTTCTCATACTTCATTGGTTTCCTTCCAGGGCCCCCCATTTTACATTGCCTTATCACAGTACCTTTCACAGAGGCCACATCTTTTGCACTCTTGATAGGACAGAAAATCAAGTAGTACATCCTTCTCATGCTGGAGCTAAAGGAGAGCCTTTTGTTTCCTAGTCTTCTGTGCAGAGAAGTGAAAGGGAAAGTGGAGGCAATGATGAATCAGACTTGTGAAGACGAATCCTTACTGTGCTGTGTGCACCAGTGTGCAGATGGATGGAGGCCTGCATCTCCTCTTGTTTTTGTGTTTCCTTTCCAGTCTTTTCATTTTCTTTTTTCCTTTCTGTTCATCTTGCTCTTCAGAAGGGTCTTCCTCACTTTCTTTTCCTGTTGGTCTTTCCGTTTTCTTTCCAGCCTGTATGGTTTGGTTGCTGCCTCTTGGCAACCAGGGTATCTGTCTCATAATCTGCTATGCTTCTTCCCTTTTCTGACTAGTCATACAACAATGATTCTTTCTCCAGTAAAGTTTTCTATTCTTTGCAACCCCCCCCCCCCATCTCCTTACCCCTGCATAATGTTAAGAGAGGAAATTCCTTGGCTGTGTTTACCAAACTGGATGAAGTCTGTTTGGGGAGAAAAGAATTTCACATGATGCAATGAGTTTTGCTTTGTCTTGATGTTCTTATCATGAACTACCTTTTTTATCTGTGAAAGATCTATACTGTTCCCAAATTATGTCATCTGCCCAAAGATTTGCAACCATGCCTCCCTCCAATCTTCTGCACATAATGATTTTACTTGTCATTTCTGTGCATCTAATTTTCATTTTTTTTCCTTATTGCAATGGAATTCTAGCTAAAGTTGTTCTGTCCTCAAAAATGTGAATGGTTCTTTCAATTGTGGACACAAAGTCAGTAGCTTCAGGTTCTCTCTCAGCCCCTGTAACTATGGCCTCTACTCCTTCTCTCTTCTCCCTTCCCCATGTCCCCCTCCTCCTTTCCAGCACATCCTCTTCACATTTTATGGTAACAGAACTGTTGGGCACACAATACAGAAAAACACATTCTGTTAGACATTGTAAACCAGTGAGCTGGCCATCAGAAGACCAATATCTTTGGTATTATCCAGATGCTTATTATTTACAGAAGAGAAAAAGATGTGAGAAATTCTCATCTTGTGCACTCTGAAGAGACAATGAGGTTATACAAATGCATAGACTCAGGAAATACGATCAACGCCCTTGTGGTTTTGTGTGATTGGTTTTTGTGATGAATATGAAGCCACTAAGAAGGATCAGTTCATGTGGAGGGAGGAAACCTCAGGGTTATGTTAGATGACACTCTCTAAAGTCAGCATTGAGCAATTCCATGTGCGTTTCATCATGTATCTCACTATTAGCACTGCTCACAATGATATACTTTGGTTGTCTCAGAGGAAATAATGGGGCATATTATTATTTGATTCAAACAAATATAAAGAAAGAGGAATGTATGTACAACATCATTCTTAAACCAGAAAGAAGTCCAAAATGACCTGGCCCAACTCCTTTATTCTTCAACACAAGAAGCTAATTCCCAGATTCATGAAGAGGCCTGCTCATGTGACACTGCATTGCCAGGCAAAATCTGGTCCAGAATTATTGATTCTTGTCTTTAGGTACTTTTGTCACTTCTTTGAAATTCATGATGATATAGTGTTTTCTTACAGTAATTATTTTTTGTGAAGTTTTCTGCTTTCTTGGGTCCTTCTTATTTTTTTAAGTTTTATTGTTTATTTGAGAGGAAGGGAGAGACAGAGAATCGTCTAGTTTACTCACCCAATGCCTGTTACCGCCAGGGTAGAATGAGGAGCCAGGAACTCGACCAGATCTCCCATATGGTTGACAAAGGCCCAATTACTTGAGCTACCATCACTGTACCCCAGGGTCTGTATTGGCAGGAAGGTAGAGCCAGGAGCTGGAATCAGGAATCAAATCCAGACACTAACTGTGGATTGGGGCTGTTGCATTTGCTACACTAAAGATCTGCCGCCCTAAGTACTTTTTGATAGTTGTAATAAATTCAATGTACATTTATTCATTCATAGCTTTATAAAGTTTACAGTGTGCAGGGAGTTATGCTTGTGATTTTAATGGGTGTGGGAGTAATAGAGTTGTATTAGTTTTCTACTACTACTGTTATACATGAGAACAAATGCAGTGACTTAAAACAGCACAAACTTACCTTATAGTTCTGCAGGTTAGAAGTCTCATAACAAAGATTAAGAGTTTGGGTTCTAAAGCCTAGCTAATTTGTTTTGAATGATAGCTGTAGAAATTTGGATAGTTTACTTGACTGTCTGACTCCATTGCCTTCTCTGTAAAATATGAATACTGGGGTCTAGGGTTGTGGTGTAGTGCATAAAGCCACTGCCTCCAACACCGGCATCCCATATGGACACAGGTTCAACTTCCAGCAGCTCCACGTTCAAACTGGTTCCCTGCTAATGGTCTGGGAAAGCAGTGGAGGATGGCCCAAGTGCTTGGGCCCCTCCCACCCATGTGGGAAACCTGGAAGAAGCTCCTGGCTCCTGACTTTGGCCTGGCCCTGCCCTGGCCATTGTGGCCATTTGGGGAGTGAACCAGCAGATGGAAGATATGTCTCTCTCTTTCTTTCTCTGTAACTCTGACTTTCAAATAAATAAATAAATCTTTTTAAAAGTATGAATATTGGTGATTCTTCAGAAGGGAGTCTTATTATTATAGTAGCTATCACTGTTAATAATTGAGCAGTAGTATTCCTGTTTGGGAGCTTACTATCCAGTCAGGTAGAGTTGTTGCAGCATGAGTTATCTGAGTATTTGAATAGTTTCAATAATGTAATCAGATAAGTGAGCTTGGTGTTCAAGAGAAGGAAGGAAATTTTGAGCACAGGGTATTTAAACAAAGTTTGGAATCCAAAAAGAAAGTTGAATTGCTCAGTAAGTAGGCTGGGTAATTGTTGCAAGTGAGCCTACACTACTTAGTTTATTCTCATTCGTCAAAATTTTTCAGTATTTACTGGTAACCTGTGACATCAAGAGCTGAGTAGAGTGTAGATGTCTCTGCCCCTGTATGTAATTTTTCTACCATATATGTCATTAGTGAGAGAAGGCTCAGACCACTTTCTTTTTTTTTTAACTTTTATTTAATGAATATAAATTTCCAAAGTACAGCTTATGGGTTACAATGGCTTCCCCCCCATAACGTCCCTCCCACCCGCAACCCTCCCCTTTCCCAATCCCTCTCCCCTTCCATTCACATCAAGATTCATTTTCGATTCTCTTTATATACAGAAGATCAGTTTAGCATACATTAAGTAAAGATTTCAACAGTTTGCTCCCACACAGAAACATAAAGTGAAAAATACTGTTTAAGTACTAGTTATAGCATTAGATCTCAATGTACAGCACACTAAGGACAAAGATCCTACATGAGGAGTAAGTGCATAGTGACTCCTGTTGTTGACTTAACAAATTGACACTCTTGTTTATGGCATCAGTAATCACCCTAGGCTCTTGTCATGAGCTGCCAAGGCTATGGAAGCCCCCTGAGTTCACTGACTCTGATAATTTTTAGACAAGGCCATGGTCAAAGTGGAAGTTCTCTCCTCCCTTCAGAGAAAGGTACCTCCTTCTTTGATGACCCATTCTTTCCACTGGGATCTCACTCATGGAGATCTTTCATTTAGGTTTTTTTTTCCCCCAGAGTGTCTTGGCTTTCCATGCCTGAAATACTCTCATGGGCATTTCAGCCGGATCCGCATGCCTTAAGGGCTGATTATGAGGCCAGAGTGCTGTTAGGACATTTGCCATTCTATGGGTCTGCTGTGTATCTCACTTCCCATGTTGGATCATTCTCTCTCTTTTTGATTCTATCAGCTAGTATTTGCAGACACTATTCTTGTTTATGTGATCCCTTTGGTTCTTAGTCCTATCATTACGATCAGTTGTGAACAGAAATTGATCACTGGGACTAGTGAGATGGCATTGGTACATGCCACCTCGATGGGATTGAATTCGAATCCCCTGTTATGTTTCTAACTCTACTGTTTGAGGCAAGTCAGCTTGAGCATGGCCCAAATTGCACATCTCTTCCCTCTCTTATTCCCACTCTTATATTTAACAGCAATCACTTTTCAGTTAAGTTTCAGCACTTAAGAAGAATTGTGTATTGATTACAGTATTCAACCAAAAGTATTAAGTAGAACAAACAAAAAAAATACTAAGAGGGATAACATATTAAGCTGCTCATCAACAGTCAGGGTGAGGGCTGATCAAGTCACCGTTTCTCATAGTGTTCATTTCACTTTAACAGGTTTCCTTTTTGGTGCTCAGTTAGTTGTCACCTATGAAGGAGAACAAGTGGTATTTGTCCCTTTGGGATTGGCTTATTTCACTCAACATAATGTTTTCCAAATTCCTAACAGGGATCACTTTTCAGTTAAAATTTAAACACCTAAGAATAATTGTGTGTTAATTACAGAGTTCAACCAATGGTACTAGAACAAAAAAAAAAATACTAAAATGGATAAATTATTACATTGTACATCAACCGTGAGGTCAGACCACTTTCTGCCATGCTAGTATACATTTGTTTCTAAGTCTCTGTAATCCTTAGTTAATACGGTATTCTCTATTGTATCTGTTTATCTAACCAACACCTTATGTGAATGGATTGCTCAGAGATGCTGCTAAGAGGTAGGATTGACTACCATAGTTGCATTAGGCAGCAGAAGGCACTATGATGTGGGCCTATCTGTAACTGATGGCACTGGGTAGCAGCAGTGTTAGGCTATTGGGCTTACCTGATTCTTATGCCCCATCTTTGTAATGGTGCAAGCTCCTGTATAACATTTTTAATTGACTGCGTATCTTGAGTATCACTCACTTCATGAACAAAATTATCTCTGACATCTATTATCCTAATTAATGGATCTTGTGGTTAACTTTGGAGAGACTTGACATATTTGCTATAAAACTGCTTGAGTATGGACTCCTGATTGAGGTCTTTCAAATGCCAAACTGATTAAGATTCTTCACATTAACTCGCCTGAACCTAGATTTTAGATTACATTTCATTTACACATATATACCTATGTAGCACACGACCTATCAAAATATTTCCAAGTAAATTACATGCAGTGTAATCAATGACTGTTTTTGAGGGTTTTGTTTAGCAGAAATAAGCAAGAAGGTTACAGCTGAACTTGCAACCTTTAATATTCCTGTTCTTCCTAACCGGTCCAAATTCTCTTTTGGATAAATCACATCAACATAGAAAATGCTGTCAAATATCCCACGATAGCAGGATCTTATCTTGACGCCACATTTTCTCTGACTACTGCCTCCCTTGTTTGTTTCCCTTCACAACCTAATCACATAACTTCAGCTTACAATTTCCCATTCTTCCTTTTTTATGATAAAATAAAAAAACATTTTTAAAATTTTCAGAAGAGCGTATAAAATACACTTAAAGAGTTCCCAGGATAAAAACATATATACCAATAAGTTCGCCTTTTCAAAAGAAATACAGTGTTCTTTGTATTTTAGTGTCTTCTTTTGTGTCCTTTGCAAACAAGCCCTCCTCCCTCTCTTCTCCATTCCCCAAGTGAACATAATGGAATTTTCCATGAATCATCTCCTTCTCCCACTTTTACATTTACCATCTTTGTAGGTATTAATCTTTGGACTGGTTTTGAGAAATGAGCACAGCAACAGGCTTGACTTGAACAAAATAGTATTAACTGTTAGAGGAAGGGTTTAGAAGAAGCAAAACTCAATCCAGTATTTCTGGATTATAGTTTGGCTTCTACCTTCCTGGAAATTTGTAGGAGTCACTAGTGGAGGCACCAATAATGGGAAAGGGCAAAAGGGGGGCCAGAATCTGATGTCAGCAGAAAGAAGGTAAAGGATTTGCATAACTGTGTATATTCTGCTGGCGAGCCAACTCTGTCCTCCATTGAAGAAGTATGTCAAAGTGGAGTTGCTCTGTATGGCAAAATGTCCTCAGTTGATCTCAGCAGCAGGGATAGGGCAGTGAGCAGGAACTTGTCAGCATGTTGCCTGCACTAGCCAAGTACAGCGAAGAATCTGGGGCATTCTATTCTTAGGTCAGGGTAAGCTGGCAGCAGGTATCTTGGCAATGACAAATCTCAGGATTTCTGTTTCCATAGACACCCTGATACAGCCTGGAATCACGTCTGGTGCACGGCTGTCACCATGGAATCTTCCTTCACTGCCATCCTGGGATTCTCTTTTCATCTCTCTCCTGGGATTGTGTCTACTATGTCACGATTATTCCCACTTCTTATTTTCTAATTTAATGGAACATATTCTTCAGCAGGTTTTGAAGAGCACTTAGCTGGGAAATGCTGTTATTTGAGGTTGCACATGTCTAAACATGCTCTTCTAGCCTCTTATTCAATGGATAGCTTAGCTGAAGTTGGAATTCTAGGTTGAAAATATGCCTTGCTTCCAGTGCTCTATTGAGAATTTCCAAACTCTTCTGATTTGTGATCCTTTATGACTGACCCATTTTTTTCTTTTTTCTCTGAAAACTTGTAGAATCACATTTTGTCCTCAAGAAATGTATTCATTCTCATATTTGATATTGGGTGCTTGGTGGACCCGTTCAGTCTGGGTGCTAATATCCTTTAGGAAGTCTTGACCTATTTTGTTGATGTTTTCTGCTCTGTCCTTTTCTTTATGGGACTTACTCTTTTTTTTTTTTTTTAATTTAGACTTACTGGACTTTGTTTTAACTATTTATTTTTTTCTCTTAATTTTTTAAAACCTGTTTATGAGGCTTTTCCTTAATCTTATTTTCTAACCCTTCTACATATTTTTTTCACTTTTGTTAGCAGTTAAAAAAATTTCAACAGCATTTTGTTTTGCTTGTGCAACTAATTATCTTACCAATCTGTTTTTTTGAAGTGTACTCCTGCAAAATATCTATTTTCTCCAAGTTGATTTTTCTTTCTGTATATTTTTAATAATCTCTGCTTTCCATGTTAGAGATCTCTTCCAAACATCTTGGCTATATGCTTCTGAATAAAAATGAGAGACTGAAATGATTAGATGAACTGAGTTTTAGGGGAGGGCTCATTAACATCAAGGTTTCTTTCAGGGGATCTTGATGGGTTGTTTTTGGATGAATTCTTAATGTATCTATTTTTTTTTGCCCCATAACTTGATCACATTCCCCAAGGAAATGTCTCTCCATCACCTGCCTTAAGGAGGAGAGTCCGAAAACTTGGAGCCAAGCTGGAAGTGAGGGGTGGGGTTTCTGATTCAACATTCATTATGCATGCGGGTGTTTCATCTGCCTTGTTTTCACAGCAGTGTCCATTTTATCTACTGCAGAATACA
The DNA here is from genome assembly GCF_051225735.1 of Oryctolagus cuniculus. Classification (NCBI taxonomy): domain Eukaryota; kingdom Metazoa; phylum Chordata; class Mammalia; order Lagomorpha; family Leporidae; genus Oryctolagus; species Oryctolagus cuniculus. The sequence goes on from NC_142876.1 coordinate 85,865,480, forward strand.
CTTCTAGACGTGTGTGTGATTAGGAGAGGGGAGGGACAGTTACCTAACAGGGTGACCAGCGGAGATAACCTAGGCCTATAACGTGCGGCACCCAGCTTTTACCCAGTCCTTTCCAATTTAGCGAACTCTTCAGTTCCAGAGTTACCTACAGAGGATGGTGATTCCAGTGCCTTCGGAAAATTCTGTGGTGTAAACTGGTCTGTGCTCAGATTTCCTCACGACCTGCATGGAATGCTGCTTTGCTTAGTCTGCTAAACAAGTTAGCATCCATCCGTCTGCTTTCAAGCTTCCAAAATTTTTGCTATTGTTTTGTACCCTGTTCTCTCCATACTTGTATGAGTTTATGACTTAAAAAAAAAAAAACTCCTTATGATAATCTCTCTGAGATTTTTGGAGGAAATGAGTTAGATGTGTGTTTTGTTCATCAACTTGAACCCAGCAATCTATGATTCTTCAATTTGCTTTGATCTGATCTGTTTCTGTTGCTCCAATAAAAGTGATCTTATTTAGGTCACTGATGACATCTGTGCTGTTGAAGTCAACATCCATTTTAGATATTAATTTCACTGGACCTCTTGATTCTGTTTGATTCCAGCAACCACACTTTGAAATCACTGTTTTGGCTTCTAGGGAATGGCTTTTTCTTGATTTTTCTCCTACTCCTTTAATGACCCTTATTTTCTGGCTTCTGTGCTTGTAGGCTATACTTTGTATCATAGAGTTGTTTGGTTGCAGTGTCTTATATGCATTTAGTTTCTCACCCTAGGTCAACAATATTCACTCCTTAGATGACTAAAATGGTAGGGACTAGATCAGGCCAAAGCCAGGAACTAAGAACTAGGTCTCCCACATGGGCAGCAGAGGCCCCAGTACATTGGCCATCACCAGCTCCTTCCACAGGCACATTAGCAGGAAGCTGGATTCAAAGTAGAGCAGCCAACACTCTGATATGGGATGCCAGTGTCTGAAAGCAGTGGCTGAATCTGCTGTGTAACAATTAGGACCCACCTCCCAAATTTTCATCCCTATCACTGATCTCTCTCCTTACTTTTCATCTTATAGTATATCTAATAATTCATTCTCCTCATTGCATAAATAATTAACTGTCTTGTTCACCTAATGTTGGGTGATCACATGACAAAGGCTCAGAAATGTTCATTGACTTAATGAATATATACACACATATATATGATAGTGACTTAGATTTTTTTATGTTTTCTTTCTTTTTTTTTTTTTTTTTGGACAGGCAGAGTTAAGACAGTGAGAGAGAGAGAAAGGTCTTCCTTCCATTGGTTCACCCCCAAAATGGCCACTACGGCCAGCGCTCTGCACCGATCCGAAGCCAGGAGCCAGTTGCTTCCTCCTGGTCTCCCATGCCAGGACAGGGCCCAAGCACTTGGGCCATCCTCCACTGCCTCTCTGGGCCACAGCAGAGAGCTGGACTGGAAGAGGAGCAACCAGGACAGAATCTGGTGCCCCGACTGGAACTAGAATCTGGGGTGCCGGCACTGCAGGCGGAGGATTAGCCAAGTGAGCCGTGGTGCTGGCCAGTGACTTAGATTTTGGCCCCATATTCTCCATTCTCCACCACATTATTCCCTTTCTCTAGAACTGATTGAGTTATGGCCTTTCCAGATCTTTGAAAACTAGCATGGATCACTGCCCTTGTTTTTTGTTTTTGTTTTCTGTACATGGCCTTAAATTTTTTTAGCTTTAGAGAATGATTCAACCACTTGGTAATACCCATTTAAAATCAGACAACTGATGAAAAAGTCATTACTTATATTAGGAGAGCTGAGTAAGTTTATTTTTAAAGTATCTATTCAATTTGTGAGAAACAAATGCTAAATTACCAGCATTTACTTTCTTGCCAAAACTTCAAAATTCAAAAAGGCATGGTGGATTTTCATTTTGTCATTCCCCATAGCCTTCCATAAAGGAGGAAGTGCATCATGAGAATGAAGCAGGCACCTAATTATGGATTGTTGCCCACTTCTGGAGTCTCCATTAACTCCTGACATCTTTATTTGTTGAAATACCATTATGGGGATCCAAGTGAAAACCAGGGGATTTCCGACAGCCTCCTGGTTTGATGTTTTCCTTTTAGTTTTTCAAGCTGCCTAAGGATGGTGAGCCAAATATCATTGAAAAGAAAACAATGATTTGCCAGGTCGTGTGATATGGAAAGCCAGTGTTGGCTGTGCAGGGAATTAATGCCTCCCACGCTGTTGAAACAGCCTTGCTTTATCATGTGTTGAAATCATATTTGAGATTCTCAGCCATGCTTCCACATCTCTAGTGGCTGAACTTGTCTCTGATGTGAGTTCAACTGGGCCTTGATTAAATCCAATTCAGTTCAAAGAGCATTTGAACCTAGATGCTAACTCAACTTTGCCAGTGCAACAGCCCATGGGAGTTCTGCCTTTTTTTTTTAAGTGATTTAAAAAGCCACAATCACAATTAGCTTGATAATGATTGATAAAACTTGGTCATTAAAGTAATCTAAGACATTTTTTCCTATATCAGTGCTTCAAAAAGTTCATGAAAATGGAATTAAAAGATAATTTTATTTAGACACGAAATGTAAAAGACTTGCATAGATTTTCCATAAAAACTTTTCACGGGCATTTTGATGATATCTCATATATTTTAAGGAGCTTCTACACAACACACACTGATCTAAGGTACTATAGCTATTTTAGCAAATAAGCAGAAGAGTTGGAGGGAAATAGAAGAGAAGCAAATGAACACACTGAAAATCCAAATACTTTTTTTAAAAAATTATTTATTTGAAAGGCAGAATGACAGTGAAGGAGAGAGGGAGAGAAGGAAGGAGAGAGAGAAAGAATCTTTGACCTGGTGTTCATTCCCCAAATGTCCTCAATGGCCGGGGCTGGTCCAGGCTGAAGCCAGGAGCCAGAAACTCCATCTGGATCTTGCACTTGGGTAGCAGATGTCCAAATACTTTAACTGTCTTCCACTGCTTTCCCAAGTGCATTAGCAAGGAGCTGAATTGGAAGCAGAGCAGCCAGGACTTGAACTGCCTCTCAAATATAGATAGGATGCTGGCATTGCAAGCAGTGGCTTAGCTTATTGTATCACAAATCTGGCCCCCAAATGCTTTTTAACAGAAGAAAATGACTGGTGTGATATGACAGAATATATCTTAGAATGAGAGTGTGTATATAGGTTCTCTAAATCAAGGTGATCTTGAAAACTTCTTTGAAGAAACATTTCAGGCTGGAATTTGGAGAATAACAAAGAGTTGGTTGTCTAAGTAAGAGTTAGTGGTCTGAAGAGTTAATTCCAGGGAACAACATTCTATGTGGGGGAAAGAAAGCCAAAATCTTGGTTACCAGAGAGCTATATAAGAGCTCAAAGATCAGCATGGCTGGGACTTAGCCTAGCGGTTAAGATGGCAGTTCAGACAGCTGAATCCCATGTCAGAGTATCTGAGTTTGATATCTGGGTTTGGCTTCTGATTCTAGTTTCCTGCTAATGAGACCCTAGGAGGCAATATGATGTCTCAGGTAATTGGATTCCTGCCTTCCACATGGGAGCCTTGGATTGTGGTCTCATCCCAGCTTCAGGACTGTCCTAGATCCAGCTGTTGTGGGCGTTTGGGGGAGTAAATTAGTAGATGGGGGAGTTCTCTCTCTTTCTCTCTCTCTCTCTTTCTGTCTCTCTCAAGCAAACAAATAAATTTTTTTATTATTTTTTTGACAGGCAGAGTGGACAGTGAGAGAGAGAGACAGAGAGAAAGGTCTTCCTTTGCCGTTGGTTCACCCTCCAATGGCTGCCGTGGCCGGCGCGCTGTGGCCGGCACACCGCGCTGATCCGATGGCAGGAGCCAGGTACTTATCCTGGTCTCCCATGGGTGCAGGGCCCAAGTGCTTGGGCCATCCTCCACTGCACTCCCTGGCCACAGCAGAGAGCTGGCCTGGAAGAGGGGCAACCGGGACAGAATCCGGCGCCCCGACCAGGACTAGAACCTGGTGTGCTGGCGCCACAAGGCAGAGGATTAGCCTAGTGAGCCACGGCGCCAGCCGAACAAATAAAATTTAAAAAAAAAAACACTTTAAAAAAACAATTTTCTTTCTCTCTGTCTTTCTCTCTCTCTCTCTCACTGTCCACTCTGCCTGTAAAACACACACACACACACACACACTTTAAAAAAGACCAGTATGGCAGTATGACTGAGTGTAAGATGGCATTTATGTTAATGTTAGAGAGATGAGTGGATCTATTACATCATTTGAAACAGTGGACCTGAATATTCCACTGGAAGTCACCAAACATTTCATAGGACCCACAAATCTGAAATGCTTTTCAGAACCATACCCAAGATTGCTTTTTTTTTTTTAATGTTCAGTCTCTCATGAACACATAATGGAGTTTAGCAACTTTCTTTGAACACTTCATGATGTTGAGGTTTCAGGGCCACCAATTCATCTAGAATCTGGGTTCAGACAGATCCCCGTGAAAAGAAGTGATCCATGAGCCATGCAAGTCGATAAGAAGAATTTTGGGTAATATTTTTAATGAAGAAGCCAACAGCTAAAGATGGTTAATGTGAGAGTGTCAAACCCCTGGGAGGTATAGAAACAAGGGAACTTGAGAGCCACTCACAGGCCCTTTGTCATGGACCTCATCAGAACTCATGAGAAGTTGGGAGGCAGAGCAGATTGCATTGCAAACCTGCTTTGTGATGCAGGCCTGCAGGAGCAAAGAGCAACCTCTGTGGCAAAGGCATGAAGCCCTACCGAAGCCCTTCAATTGGTACCATCGGGCAAGAATATACTATAAATGTGATTAATATGTTAACAGTTCTGAAAGAAAAATATGCAACATGTAATATCAGATGAGGAACTTTAGCAGAGAGATGGAAATTATAAGAAACAATCATGTGGAAATGCTAAAAATGAGAAATAGATTTAAAAAGGCCTTTGACAAGCTTGTCAGTGAACCGAATATAGCAGAGGAAACAATCAGCGAAATGAAAGATAGGCAATAGAAACCACTCAGTCTGAAATACAACGGTGAAAAATAACAATAATTTTAAAACTGAGCATCCAAGGGTCATAGAATGATATCAAACCATCTGACATACCATTTGATTGGAACCTGAGCAAGAGAAGAGGTAAAGGTTATAGCAGAGGGGCCGGCACTACGGTGAAGCAGGTAAAGACGCTGCCTGCAGTGCCAACAACCCATATGGGAACCGGTTCGAGTCCCGGCTGCTCCACTTTCAATCCAGCTCGCTGTGGCCTTGGAAAGCAGTAGAGGATGGCCCAAGTGCTTGGACCCCTGCACCCACATGGGAGACCTGCAGGAAGCTCCTGGCTTCTGGCTTTGGCCTTGCCTAGCCCTGGCCATTGTGGCCATTTAGGGAGTGAACTAGTGAATGGAAGATTCTCTCTTTCTGTTTGTCCCTCTCTCTTTGTAATTCTGGCTTATAATAAATAAAATAAACCTTAAAAGAAATTCACTACCATAGTACCTGTTCTGCAAAAAATGTTAGAGGAAGTTCTTCAGACATAGGAATTTAATACTAGATAAAAATTTGGATAAACATGAAGGAATTAAATGCCCTGGAAATGGCATTACTGAAGCTAAATGCTTATTCTATTTTTCTCATTTTAAATTGCTCTAAAAGATAACTGTCTAAAGCAAGTATTAATGTATTGTGTGTTCATAGCATACATATGAGTAAAATGTATAAAACAGTAGCCAAAAGGAGAAAGAGGGACTTGAAGAATCTTATTTTGAGTTACTTGCATTCCATATGAAGCATTATTTGAAGGCAGACTAAGATATTAAGCATTTATATTTAAACTATAGAACAACCACCAAAAAAAAAAAACCATTCTGGAAGAATAACATATCTCAGCTTTAATTCCTAATATGGTAAGTGTCAATGGACATAACCCAGCTTTTTGTGTTCCTCAGTGATATCTAGGCATATAGGGAGTCCTGGGACCAAAAAGCTTTGTTGATCAAGAATGTTGAAAGGCTTGGTAAACAATTTTCATTTTATTTTGAATGTGAGTAGAATCCCTTTGGATGTTTTAAGCAACAGGATAAGATAACCAGATTCTCATTATAAACAGATTTGCAGCATGCATTACAGGGAGCTAGAATGGGCATGAAAGACCCCGGAGGGTACCATAGTCATCCAGGCCGCATGTGGCCATGGCATGGACCAAAGCAGTATCAGTGCAGAGTAGTGGATGAATTGGAATGATTCTTAGATGTTGAATGGATTACATTTTTTGGAAACTCAAGAATAAGGGAAAAGGTTAATCCAGGGTAACACATAGATTTTTAATCAACCTATTGACAAAACTTTATCTTTTCAAAGTGTAGATGAGTATAAGAAAAATAACAAGGAAACTGCAGAAAGTTTGTGGAAAAATGGAATGAAAAGATGCTTATTTTGGTAAAAAGAAATTTTTAATTCATTTTTTGATAGTACATGTTTTCCATAAACTTTTTTTTTTTTTTTTTTTTTTTTTTTGACAGGCAGAGTGGACAGTGAGAGAGAGAGACAGAGAGAGAAAGGTCTTCCTTTGCCGTTGGTTCACCCTCCAATGGCCGCCGCTGCAGCCGGCGCACCGCGCTGATCCTGGCAGGAGCCAGGAGCCAGGTGCTTTTCCTGGTCTCCCATGGGGTGCAGGGCCCAAGCACCTGGGCCATCCTCCACTGCACTCCCTGGCCATAGCAGAGAGCTGGCCTGGAAGAGGGGCAACCGGGACAGAATCCGGCGCCCCAACCGGGACTAGAACCCGGTGTGCCGGCGCCGCTAGGTGGAGGATTAGCCTATTGAGCCACGGCGCCGGCTTCCATAAACTTTTTGAAAACTCCTTGTATGTACCCTGTGAGGAGTATATATAGAATATTTTTATCATTCTTAAACCGTTCTTTAAATCCCAATTCTATTTTTTTTTCTTTAGCCACTCAAAGAATAACAGTGCAAACTTCTAAGGTTTGTCCACTAAGGGAGGACATGTTTAGAAGGTGCAGGGAATGGGAACTGAGAGTTCTGGCGCTAGATTAGGAGACCGATTCCAGTGGTCATGCTTACATCCTCTAAGAAGACTCCCGTATTCTTTCCTTGCTCCTCTCCAGCTGGAGGAGGGCCCAGCTCTGCCCTGAGTAGCACTGCACTCCCTTCTGACATAAACCTACACCCACTGCCCTGTGACTGCCCTTTCGTCTCCAAATACCATCAGCTTTGAAGAACAGTCCCTGTGTGTTCCTGCACTGTGTCTGACACATAATGACCATTCCGTAAAAGCATGTGAATGAGTCTAAATTTGCTGGGTTTCTCTAAACTAGTAAGACACCATTCTTCATACCTAACGGGAATGCACACCAATCCACCACTACCCACCCAGTCACACGGGGACTGTCAGTGACTATTTCATGGGTAGAGACAGAGCTTCCTTATTGGAACTCTGGCTTTAAGGAGTAACACATTGTTTGTGTAAGCTGGCTGCCCAGGCTGAAAAGGCATCTAGGATTAGAGTCATGATAACTGATAACAGGGACTCTGGTCTCTTGGCCTCTGGCTGCAGACACAAGATGTCCAAGCAACCTTCAAAACATGTTCCTTCCGTATTTTCAGTAAGGTACTGACTGCCATTCCGAAGTGTCTTCTTCCAAGAGAGCGATAATGAGGCTCAGATTCTGCCTCACATTTTAAAAACTGAGGTATAGTATACAGAAATAAAGTTCAAAGTGAATTTTTGTGTATATATTCACCCAAGAAATATCACCCAAATCAAGACAATGGACATTTCCTGTAGCCCAGAATCTAGGAATAAACTAGAAGCAAGGAGAGGGAAATTGAGTAATTATTCTGAATTAATGAAAATAGACTGAAATTTAGGGAATTATATCTCAAATTATTTTCATTTCCATCTATTATCTAAGGAAAGCAATTTAAATGCCATCTGTGTGCTATATGAAGCAGTATAATATTATCTAAAGGTAGATTGGTTAATTAAAAATGTATATTGTAAACCCTAAGGCGAGCACTGAAAATTAAAGAGGTATAAAAATTTAGGTAATATGTGATTGCCTATATATATCTGTCACATTTCTTGCTCTTTTGCATGGGGATATATTCAAAACCTTAAAAACATTTTTAACTTTTCCCTCTGAAGTCTTATTTTATTTATACATTCATTTGCTTCTCATCTAGTTGTATGAGAGGGAGCAGAAAGAAAAAAATCCACATAGATTCAGGAGAATAATTGAGATGTCCAAGTTAGTGGGGTCTGCGCCAGAAGGATCAGGGAGGTAATAATAATGAGGTCCATTCTGCATTTCTTTTCCTGGTGAGCTGCATTTCAGAAAGTTGGTGACAGTGCTCAGGGGTAAGAGGACCACGCTGTTCCTGGGAGCATCTTACAGAGTCACTCAATGATCTGAAATACATCAACACTCAGAGATAGGAAGCAAGACACATGAAAATGATGTCCACCTGCGTTCCATCTAAAATCAGATATACTGGAATAGTTGTGAAGGCATAGCCCATTTCTCTAGGAGAGCACAGTGCGTGAGACAGGCACACATTGCCTAAATGACATTCTTCCAATGATAACAGTGACAATACCTTGCATTTGTAAGTCACTGTTAACTTGTCAGTGCCTTTTACCTGTATTAACTCATGTATGGCCATTTCATAGGCCGCCTAAGTTGCATGAAGATGCTGGATCTCAAACATCAATGAAATTGCAATTAATTTTGAAGTACACTGTCATTATAAGTTGCTCCGGGTATACCCCTAAGAACGTGTCCTCTGTAACAAGAACAGTGTGTGCCTTTAAACCACTGTTGTGAACAGGCTGGCAGTTGATAGATGACTGTAAGAATTAAGCACTTTTCCAAGTTCCTCCCAGGAATCATTTGCACATTTTTCAGATCTGGAGAGTACAGAATTGTTTTTAATTTGGAGCCAAGAACTTTGTCTTTTCAGCTGATTCCTTTTCTTGTTTTTACCTGTATCCCCTTAAGCTGAAATTGTAAGGAGAGTGATTAAAATCAAACAGATTCCTTCTTTCTGGGGCCGTGGAGAGAACATCCTATAAGGGGGAGGAGGCACTGATAGAAGGAGCAGCAGAGTCTAAGGAACACCTCCCATGGGGAGATGAACCCAGGCGTTTGGTGTGGCAGGGGTATTGCTTGAGAGTTTGACGAAGTCGCAGAGAGGTTTATGTGTTCTAATTCAGAAAACATGGATCAAGGAAGAAAAGACTTAAAATGTTGCCAAGCCTGCCTAGTGGTGCTTACAGTGAATAAGCTGAGTACAAGGGCCACATTAGTGGGATGGTTCAGTTACTGTGATAGGGTTTTGGAGCTTAAGTTTAATTGGAGACTGAATTCTAAATTCAAAGTGTTCATGGAAAGTTCAATTAGAAATAGATTTATTTTGGTGGAAAAACCTTTGAAATCCATGCATGTGAAGGGTCTTCACAAAGTTCATGGAAATGTATATTATAAAAATGTTATGTGTGGTTTTCCCATTTTTTTTTTTGCACCCAAATAAACTTCTCTTTTAATTCCATTTTTTTCATGAACTGTTAAAAGTAATCTTACCTATTGGGCTCCTAACCCAATGACTAGAGTTGCAGTCTAAACCTCTCTAGACCTCAAGGCTTTCCCAACAAAATAGGGATATATCAGAAAGCTCAGCAAAGAAAGTCGGAAAGTGGACGTGTCTGTGTTTGAACCAAGGCAGATGACTCCAAAGCCCGCTTAATGTCTTGATCGGGGTCAACATCAAGCCAAAGTATTTACTTTTTGATGGAGATCCCAATGTCCAAGTTGCACTAAATTGTCCTGTTGATGCCTAGTGGTATTATTATTATCCTTGTTATAAATGCAGAGACTTACTGGCGCCACGGCTCAATAGGCTAATCCTCCGCCTGCGGCGCCAGCACACGGGGTTCTAGTCCTGGTCGGGGCGCCGGATTCTGTCCCGGTTGCCCCTCTTCTAGGCCAGCTCTCTGCTGTGGCCCGGGAGTGCAGTGGAGGATGGCCCAAGTCCTTGGGCCCTGCACCCCTTGGGAGACCAGGATAAGCACCTGGCTCCTGCTTTCGGATCAGCGCGGTGTGCCAGCCGCAGCGCGCCAGCCACAGCAGCCATTGGAGGGTGAACCAACGGCAAAGGAAGACCTTTCTCTCTGTCTCTCTCTCTCACTGTCCACTCTGCCTGTCAAAAAAAAAAAAAAAAAAAAAAAAAAGAGAGAGAGAGAAATGCAGACACTTAAAAAATATGTACTTATTTGAAAAGTTTAGTATTGGAGAGAGAAAGAAAAAGAGAGAGAGAGAGGCATTCCTTTTACAAGTTCACTCCCCAAATGGCTGCAACAGCCAGGGCTAGGCCAGGCTGAAGCCAGGAGCCTGAAACTCCATTCAGGTCTCCCATGTGGGTGACAGGGTCCCAAGCACTCTCTTCCCAGGTGTAGAAGCAGCCAAGACTCTAGTACTCTCACATGTGATGGCAGCATTGCAAGTGCCCTGTTTCACTCCCCAAATTTTCCTGACTTTGTTTGGATGATGAATTTGGTCATGGTGTCCCTAGTCTCTGACTACTCTTTTCCATCATCTCATTAGGCTTCGTGTTTCCATTTATTAGCATGCCCTCAGTTCCCATGGCCTTATGATGCCCTGAGCTTCCTCCATATCCCTGTTTTGGAATCATTTAAGACGAGGTGGCTACAAATGGTAGCAGACATGGATAAGCTTAGCAGCTGCCCTGGATACCCTCTGTTCACTGTGACACCCATCATTCATCTTTGCCCGCTCTGATTCTGTGCCTTGATTCCCACTACTCACATCATTGTTACCTCTTGGATGTGACCTCTTTGGATATGACTGCCAACGTTGAGTCCCAAGCTTGGTGCAAGCATAGTCCCCTGATTCCAGAAAATGCCTTGCTTTAGTTTTGGAGCATCCTGTCATGGCTGTGGGATTTTGTGTATGTGGGGAGCTGGTGATCATAAATCATGACAAGCAGTCTTCCCATCAGTGCCCCTTTCTATAAAAAGTCTACAGCCCAGCAGGAGGAAAGATAGCACTGAATTCCTACAGTTTCTTGGGTGAAATAATTTTGCTTCAAAATTATTATTTTACAAAATGTTCCATATAATTGTGCATGTGTCTATAAGTAGATTATGAAGGAATTACCTTTGATGTTACAGAGAAAATGAATGAACTGGATGTTGTAACAATGAGTTGGTCCGTTTTAGCTGATTAAAGGGGGTAGAACTCCAGCACTTTGCTCCTGAACACATAATAAACATCCGATAAATTTCACTAACATCTAATGATTGCCATGATAACTCTCTCAGTTACAATCTAAGCATTAACTTTACCCTGTCTCTTTCCCAGGATGCAGTGTGGTGTGGCAGTAGCCTCTTTGTCATTGTTCCTGCCCTTGACTGAGTGAACCTGTTCCACCTCTGCACAGGGCCCTGAGGCTAAAGGTCTGTGGCAGGGAGCTGAAACCTTTCCTTGAAATCAGCTTCAGATCTTTTTGTCTCTTAATTCTTTTAATGAACTGTAGACTGGCTTTACCAAGATGATCCAACTGATTTTACCAGCATCATTGTTATTACTATTTGAAAAGCAAAGAGAGAGACAGAGGTCCTGTGCACTCATTCACTCCCCAGATGTCCACAAAGGCTAGGTCGAGGCCTGGGGCGGGAGCTGGGAGCTGGGAAGTCAGTCCAGGTTTCCCATATGGGTGGAGGAGTGCAGTTACTTGAGCCATCAGTGCTGCCTCCAGGATCTGCACTGGCAGGAAGCTGGAGTCTAGAGCTGAGATGGGAATCAAATCCTGGCTCTCTGAGGTAGGTTGTCAGCATCCTAACTGGTAGGCAAACAGCCGCTCTTTCAGCTTCAGATCTTGAGGTCGAGAACCCTTCGTTGTTTTTTGACTCTGCAGACCCAATATTAGCAAATTATTACCAGTTCATGGGGATTATTTCAATGAAAAATAAGTGCCAGATAGTGGGCACACAATCAATACCTTCATTTTTCTCTTTACTCCTGATTAAATTTGAGGGGTTCTCTTTGAAACAAGTTGTAATAGGCATCTGATCAATTTCACTAACTTCTGGACTGGCGCTGCGGCTCACTAGACTAATCCTCTGCCTGCGGCGCTGGTACCCCGGGTTCTAGTCCCAGTCGGGGCACTAGATTCTGTCCCGGTTGCTCCTCTTCCAGTCCAACTCTCTGGTGTGGCCCGAGAAGACAGTGGAGGATGGCCCAAGTGCTTGGGCCCTGCACCCGCGTGGGAGACCAGGAGGAAGCACCTGGCTCCTGGCTTTGGATCGGCGCAGCACGCCGGCCTTAGCGGCCATTTGGGGGGTGAACCAACCGAAGGAAGACCTTTCTCTCTGTTTCTCTCTCTCACTGTCTCACTCTGCCTGTCAATAAAAAATAAAAAAAAAGTTCACTACCTTCTAAAGATTGCCATAATAACTCTTTCTCTCAGTTATAATCTAAGCATTACCTTTACCCTGTGATGTAAATTCTCTGATAAATTCAGGTGAATGAATGGTTCAAGATCACATCACTAGCCAATGGCAAAATCCAACCTTCTGAAAAACTCTGCCTTTCTCTTCACTTCTTTACAACACAAAACCAAAGCAGCCAAAGAAAAGAGGTGGAAATTATGGTGTGTGGAAAAGAATATTTCTTTAGACAGCTTGTTCAAAAAGTGGATCCCGTGTTGAATTTAAATGAATGTTCTGGCCTTCATTTACATTCAGGCTATTCAACATGTGGAAATGAAACAGCAAGCAGAGAGTGTGACCGTCACCTCCCTGTGTTCATCTAACGCACCCAGACAGCTCTCAGGGTGTACACACAGAGAAATGGGCAAGTGTAAATCTCACATCTACTTGGTGGCACACGTAAACATCCAACCTCCTCAGCTTCATTTGCTTTATTACTAAAAGGGGCCTCTCCTTGTGTCTTTTCATTGTCCAGTTTTTAGAATTTAGATTAAATTACTTCCTATTTTTTGGAAGTGTCAGAACACCCAGGAGAACAGGATAATACTAAGGTTAGCAAGAAATGTGTTTGATACCAATCGACTTCCCTAATGTAAACATTTAGAAGAGAGTAAAATGAAGTGGGAAAAAAATTCAACATAGAATCCTTTTACCCAAAGGTCACAGAGTTTTAAGTCACAGAACTCCCTTTGTATCAGAACCTAGGTATGTTTTGAGTGTGCCTTCCTTACCTACCTTGAACTTTTTCATTTCTGTCTTAATTAGGGATGTCTGATTTTTTAAAAAGAAAAGTCTCATGTTTGCTTAAGTAAAGATGGAGGTAATATAAGGATATGGCAAGCAGCATAGAGTTGCATTTCAGAATGAGTATTGAAGGAGCTGGCACTGCGACACAGAGGGTTAAAGCCCTAGTCTTCAGTGCTGGCACCCCATATGGCTGCTGGTTTGAGTCCCAGCTGTTCCACTTCCCATCCAGCTCTCTGCTATGGCCTGGGAAAGCAGTAGAAGGTGGCCCAGGTCCTTGGGCCCCTGAACCCACATGAAAGGCCTGGACAAAGCTGCAGGCTCTGGGCTTCGGATCAGTGCAGCTGCAGCTGTCTAGGAAATGAACCAGCAGATGGAAGACCTCTCTCACTTGCTCTCTCTTCTCTCTCTCTCTCTTTCTCTCTCTCTGCCTCTGTCTCTCTGTAACTCTGCCTTTCAAATAAATAAATAAATCTTAAAAAATAATGAATTTTGAGAGGCAGATGATCTGCCCGGCTCTTGAGACACTGTTTAAAGTACCCACTCCCCACATCAGAGTAGGTTGGAGTTTTGCATCCAGCTTCTGACTTCACCTTTCTGCCAAAGTATACCCTGCAAGTCCCTAGTGATGACTCAAGGCGTTGGGTTCCTGCTACCCACATGTAAGAATTGAATTGAGTTACCAGCTATGTACTTCAGCTGAGTCCAGCCCTGGCCAGCAGATGGGAGCTCTGTTGCTGTCTCTGTCTGTCTGTCTGATACTATCAGTTCTTGGAATAAGAAAGAACTGAGTTTTAATCCTATCAATACTAGTTACCAACTGTGAGGCTTTATACAAGCAAATCCAGTCCTCCATTTTGTCATCTGTAAAGTGGGAATAGCAGTTGTTACTTTATAGAGCTGTTTGAGAATGAAATGAAACAACATTTGCACAATGCCTTGAATGTGTGCTAAGTAATGTTGACCATTGTTTATTTATTGGATGGTGAGTTTGGATATGGGATCTTCATGGAGACAGAAGCTGAGAAGTTGATAGGAATAAAGAACACTTCCTTCTCTCTAGGGCCACACATCCAGTAATTTATTGATTTTTTTTTTTTTTTTTTTTTTTGCCTCCTTCATGGTTTTCTACCTTCACTTTTGGTTTTCTCTCTCTCAGCTGACTTCCTTATTTTCTCTCCCTGTCTTTTGCCTGATATGTTCTATTCAGACCACTTGTCATAAATCTACCTGACTTTGGGGCATCCATCAACACTTGCCTACAGATTCTGAATCCCTTAGTTCAAACTAAGTTCACTACAGACACTCTGCTCTGTTGCTTGCCAACCCAAGAGTTGACGCCTGGATTAAATTATATTCAGCCTAGTGGTGGGTTGTCCCCTTCCAAGGTCAAAGAAGTATCACTATCCAACCTGACATTGAGAACCAAAGTGCTTTCTTGTGGCAGCTCAGGGCTTCTGGCCTATAGATTCAAAGCCTTGATGGGAAGTTTTCTTGTCTAAAATTCAAAAGATGGCTCACTTCGTACTTCTGGACCTGTGGTAAGGTTTACAGACCTTTCAAAGGGACATTCCGAAAGCTTCTGGATGGGCAAAGATAATTGTGTCAAAAGAAAAACAGCTTTTTCTGTATTTGCAGAAGAGACTAAAATTAAACAAATAGCGCAGATGAGACTTGTGTGTAATTAGAACTGGGTTATTGCAGGGTTTGACTCACCACCCGGGAGTCCGAGTGTCTTCTGCGTCCAGCCTCCTCCAGTGCTTTACTGGGTCGAGTGCTGTCCTCCCTCCACTGCTTCCGTGTTTCCCTTTCATCGCACTGGAGTCCTTTTCTCCAGCTTTATGTGGCGTGTCTCCATCCTTGTCCTTTATAACTACTCCATTGCTTTAAGGTGGTTTAATTCTTTTACTTTGGGTTACAGTATCTCTTTTATTTCATTTTTTGCCTAAGAGAAAAATAAGAATATGACAGATTCTTACATTGCTTTCTTTCCTTTTGCTTATTTCTGGGAACAATCCTTTTAGCATTTCTGGTTAAAAGAACTCATTAAAGTCAGTTTCAAAAGCACAGTATTAATCTCTTGCTGTTTATGTGTAAGCTCTTAGAGCCAGCTTTCCGAATGTTTAAATACATGGTCAGAGGCTGTGGTTTACCTCCCCACTTTGTTTAGGAACACCAGACTCGAACAGCAGGGCTTTTTCTCTTTAACCTTAGTGCATAACCATGGAGTTTCTTCCCTGAATCAGATTTGCATTGGGTCCTGAGGTTGCAAAGTCACCCAGTAACTAACTCACTCTGGAAAATTCTAACTTGCTCTCAGTCAGAAAGAATTAGGTATGGTTATAATGATGCCAGCAATTTTATTGTCATTAAAACATCAGCAGAAGCTGATCAGCAGTATTGATCATTGATTTGTTCCACAGGGGTCTGCCCAGCCCCTCCTAAGAACTAGAATGAAAAAGAGGTAACAAGGTACAAGAGAGACACATCTTGGCAGCTGTGTAGTGGAGAGTAAAATAATAAATGGATCCATTGCACAATTGTTTGTGTTTCCCTGTGTAATTATGGAGTAACTATGTAACTATGCTAAGGATTATGAGAAATGTTTACACATTGATTTTATCCTTAGAAGGGGAAAAGCACAGACTATAAGAGTTTTGAATTTTTTCTATTTGCTTATAACGCTAAATGAGTTTCCATCTTCTTTGGGAAATTCAGTTTAGGCCCACTGTGCATTTACTTATTCATATATATGACAGGAACTTTCTGAGCTTCTCTTGTGAATTGGGTCTGTGCTCTGCTGTAAATGCAACGATGCAAAATAAAAGATGCTGGTCAGCACTGTGTCAGGTGTTGGGCCAGCAATCATGTCACATACACAAACACATGCATATATGTATATATATATATATGTAAAATTCTTTTGCATGTAAAAGGACAGAGGAAGAAAATGAAACACACACACAGAGAGAGAGAGAGAGAGAGAGAGAGAGAGAGAGAGAGAGAGAAACACACTCCATCTCCTGGTTCACTCCCCAAATGCCTGGAATGGTTAGCACTGAGACAGGTCAAACCCAGGAGCGAGGAATTCAATCTGGGTCATCCCGATGTGGGTATCAGGAACCCAATTACTTGAGCCATCATTACTCCCTCCCAAAGTCTGCGTTAGCAGGAAGATGGGAATAGGAGCTGGAGCTATGACTCGAACCCAGACACTTTGATGTTGAAGTTCAATGCTTTGAAGGAAAAGTAAAAGGAGCTGTGAGAGAATCGCTGGAGACCTAATTTACTCTATGGCTTTACAATATACAGGAGAGTAGAATTGCATGGACCAGGGTTTGGACAGTCCTCCATAGCCGTTCTGCCTACAGTGCTTACTAGCTTCATGACCTTGGGAAAGTGACATTACATCTGTAAGCCCCATCTGTGAAATGGACACTTGAATAAATACTTCCTATTTTAGTGTTTTATTACAAGGACCAAACACACTCTCAGACATAGCATAAGTGCTTTAAAAAGAATCCTTTACCTCTAACAAAGCAAAGAGAACTAGGAAGTATGTATGGAACAAGAAGTAGGAAAATAGGCATTATCTGCAGTCATCTATGATCACACATCCCAGTGCAGCTCAAGGCTAAGAGTAGTATATTTGCAAAGAGTCCTAAATATTGGCTATTTCCAAATCTTCCTTTGTTCTGAAGCTCCGTATCCCTGTTTTGAATGCTCTGGCTCTGCTACCTTTCAGTTATGCAGCAGCGAGGGCTCTGTGTGGGCCTGGCATGAGTCTGCCCGGGGTTGTGTTTTACATGCATTTCTGCAGTTATTTGCTCATTATCCATCTTGGTCCCTGACATGCCTTGAAATGCAAGCTTCACCTCAGTCAGGACTCCCTCCATGTTCTCCTTCCTAAAGCTGGAGGCAAAATAATTGCCCTTAAAGTGTGTTAGGGCTTCAGGAAGGTGACAGAGTGGTCAGCATGAGACCCAAAGGCCCTGTCGGTACACTTAACACACAACTAGACAGCAGGATGGCCAGGTATCACCAGGGTTCTTCCTGGGGTCACATCTTTTGGACCCCAAGTGAGTTTTTTGCAAAACAGGAGAAAAGGCAAGGCAGCTTCTTTGTCCATCAGTTTCTTCCTAGCCCCATATCGGACCTCTTAGTACAGATGATTTAAGATGATTTAAGAAATAAATAGATGCACATTTCTGTTATATTCCTTTAAGTATTATTGTGTATCACATTATTGTTAACAACAGTGGTAGCAACAGTCAAGCTTTTAAAGGGACCTTTAGATAGAAAGAAGCACGGCAAGGAGTATGCTGGCATATCCTTTTTTTTTTTTTTTTTTTTTTTGTCATTACAGCATTGGTATAGGGAAGGAACTATTGGTACCTACCATTCGGGGTTGAGAAAGCTGACACACTCAGAGAGATTGTCCCTTGTGGTTTTTTTTTTTTTTTTTTTTTTTTTTTTTTTTTTTTTTTTTTACAGGCAGAGTGGACAGTGAGAGAGACGGAGAGAAAGGTCTTCCTTTGCTGTTGGTTCACCCTCCAATGGCCGCTGCGGCTGGCGCACTGCAGCCGGCACACCACGTTGATCCAAAGCCAGGAGCCAGGTGCTTCTCCTGGTCTCCCATGCAGGTGCAGGACCCAAGGACTTGGGCTATCCTCCACTGCACTTGTGGGCCACAGCAGAGAGCTGGCCTGGAAGAGGGGCAACCGGGACAGAATCCGGTGCCCCGACCGGGACCAGAACCTGGTGTGCTGGCGCTGCAGGCAGAGGATTAGCCTACTGAGCCGCAGCACCAGCCAGATTATCCCTTGTTTAAGGCCATCCAGCTCATCAATGGCAGTTTGGCTTATAGCATAGGTTTTCCTGCTGTAGAGTTGGTTGGAACTTGGATAATGAGGTTATGCTCATAGATGTTTATAGTGAGTCATTCACTCACTCAACTCTGATTTACTGAGTGTTATTTATGAGACAGAGTTCTTGGCCCTGGTGACACAGCAGCCAGAAACAGGCCAACTTCCTACTTTTAGGAAACTTGTATTGTAGTGGAAGGTGACAGAAAATAGATAAAATAAGTCAATTTTATAGTGGAAAGTGATAAATGCTAGTGAGAGAAATCGAATAGGAGGGACATACTTTTTCTAAATATTTATTTGGTTTACTCCCAAATGGCCACAACATCCAGATCTGGGCCAACTAGAAGCTAGGAGCCAGGAGCTCCCTCCTGGTCTCCCACCTGGATGGCAGGAGGCCATCACTCACTGTCTTCCTAGGTGCATTAGCAGGAAACTGGATCAGAAATGGAGTAGCTGGAACTTGAACTGGCACTTTGAATATGGGATTCTGGCTTTGCCCATGACAAAATAACCTACTGTGCCACAGTGTTGGCCCCAGGAGGGGGATGATTATGAGTAAGGTCAGTGAAGGTGATGTTTCATACAATCCAATCATAAAGCCTGTCATTCAGGGCTTGGTGCTGACAATGAACTTGGTACAAGTCCCTTTCCTCCTTCCTTAGGGTATCCTAGGCGGTTGTCTTACCAGCATCTCTGAGCAAGCTGTTTGTACACTGACCCTGAATGCTTAAAGACATTTGCAAAATCCTGGAATCAATGTGTTCTTTCATAACACCTCACTCTTAAGATTCACTGGGTATGGAAATAAACAAGTGCTTTGGCTTGGAAATTCTATTAAGATCCTTTTTGGTTAAGAGCTATTGCTGAAATAGTTTGGGGCTTGAATACTGTTTTTCCATCCCAAGTAGGTTTGAAAGTATGTATGATAGTAAAACAGGGCTACTAGATGAGTTTTCTATTCACTCAAAAGCCACTAGCAAATGCCCTCATGGAGAAATACCCTGGTCATGACACCCAAAGCTTCCAAGCACAACCAAAGAAAAAACCCCCAAAATGAATTGTTTGAGGCCAGACTTGCCTCATAGAATTGAATCACAACAATTATGGTAATATAGAAGACGGCAAGTGAGGTCTTACAGACACACATACACACACTCCCTCCCACACATCTACATAAGTAC
This sequence comes from Oryctolagus cuniculus, assembly GCF_051225735.1. Lineage (NCBI taxonomy): Eukaryota > Metazoa > Chordata > Mammalia > Lagomorpha > Leporidae > Oryctolagus > Oryctolagus cuniculus. The sequence goes on from NC_142876.1 coordinate 85,884,803, forward strand.
ATGTACCTGTTTTGATTTTTGGCCTTTCCTCAACTGGAACAGCAAAGAATTTCTAAGACCAATGGAACAATGTTGAAAGTTCAGATTCTATTCATGTGAAACTTGTCAGTCAGGAAAGAACTTGGGCTTTCTACCATGTTTGAAGAAAATGATCAGATGAACAGCATAGATAAGACAGCAGGTATCAATAGCTTTTTAAAATCTAACTCTTTTAAGGTGATTAATACACACTGAGCACCAGGCCCCAGCCTATGATGAATGTGCTGCCTATGAATGGTTTTTAATCTCTTAGTAGATCCCTGGATATCTCACGGTCCTTGGCAAAGACTGTTAGTCTTTCCTTAGACTAGGAAAACTGCTACATTGCCTTAAAAAGTATACAGACTCGGGTAGATGTGCCTACTAGCTAAGATGGCTGCATCCCACATTGGAGAGCGTAGATTCAATACCTGACTCTGGTGCTGGACTCCAGCTTCCTGCCAAGGTAGATTCTGGAAAGCAGTTGTGCTGGCTCAAATAGTTGGGCTCCTGCTACCCACCTGGGAGATCTGGATTGAGCTGTGGCTACCAGCTTTTATTTGGGTTTTGTGGGCATTTGCGAAGTGAACCAGCAGTGGAAGCTCTCTCTCTCTTTCTCTGCCCCATCTCTATTTCTGTGGCATGCTCGCTTGCTCGCTCTCTCTCTCTCATACATAAATTAGAAGACTTGTAGGGAAATGGAATTAAGTATTCTTAGAATTATATCTATAAACTACATGGAAAAAAATCTTCAAGTGTAAAAGAAAAGATGAAGTTTAAATTAAAAAAAAAACTAATTGTCTTTTAGGTTTTACAGATTCCAAATAGCCATCACCCTAGTTATTCCTAATTGGTTAATTTCCATTTGGTGATTTTGCTGTAGCTGTGTGTAAATGACCACAAAAAGTCTGATCATAGGTTCTTATCATCACTGTTTTACTTTCCTTCAAGTTCTGGTTTTCAGTCTTTGCCCTTTTACCAGTTTTAAAATTAGGTGAAGAGGGCTAGTGTCTGTCTCCAGCTGTTTTTGAATCATTAATTCTATTTTTACTACAGTAGGTTTCCTATTCATTACAGAATAAAAATGAATATGCCTGGGGTACTTCATGCTCTCCAAGGCTTCTAAATGTTTTTTAGAAAGCACCCCCTGTAATTCCGCCCACTAAACATGTTCTCTGAGCTAACTTGTGTCTGGCGATGAGATGCGTATATTGCTAAAATCAAGGCACTTCCTACTTTAGACAAGTTTCATTTAGTCAGGTCAAAATTTTTGAGTCTTTCTAAAACTGGTCAACAATATAGACCATACTGTGAACCATACAACAAAGTTATTCTGTACTTTTACTGAGAGACTTATTTCCTTCCTAAGTCTCATATACTGTTATATTACTCACCTAGAAACAATTAAAATTCTTATGGAAAAACCTGGCTTTTCACTAGTAAAATGAGGAGGAAAAAATATAAGGCAGTTAGAATTAATAGGGAAGTAATGCTGGAGTTGAAGGGAAGTTTTATAAACTTTATAGTAGGAGTCAAAAATTCAAGTCTTTCTAGGAATTGACCACTAACTTAAAGGTGTCTCACAGTCCAGAAAAAAGATATTGGAGGCTGGAGGGCAAAGTTGCACGGAGATCAAATGCACTGTGTAAGTCACTCAGGTTCAACATTTAAGAACACAACAAAAAGCAGCAAAATATACAGGTTGGACAAATAACATCTCTGAGTCAGATATGGGCTGTGGACCATCTGCTTAGAAACTTGGTTAGTGACCAGATTAGCAAGGAGTGGAGACGGCTTCTGAGAAAGATAACCAACTCCTACTTGACTTTCCATTCATTTGCATTTGTCTTTGAGGTTGGCCATTTCATTACCTAACTTGTCAGGTTCTTCCTTGGTTGACCATAAAGCTATTTACAGAGCACAATATACATCCTAATGTCATATATTCATTCAGCGGTCCTTGAACTAGATGGAAATTTGGCCCCATGCCAATGCTTGCATTTCTCCTTTCTTCATCACATTTTTTATAACCTACTCTTGTAAACTCTTTTGTCCTGTAATATTTAATCAACACAATTTTGAAAAAAGAATCATGTATATGTGAACAGTCGTGCATCACATAGCAACATCTTTGTCAACTATGGACCAAATATACAACAGTAGTCCCATTGGCTTGTAATGAAACTGAAAAATTCATATCATCTAGTGATACTGCACTCATTGTAATGTGATAGCACAACCACTCCTCATTTGTCTGTAGTGTGTTGCTGGGCAGGTGGAAGTCTAGCACAAGAATTACATATAGTACATAATACTTGATAATGATAACAGTGACTATCAATGGTTTATATATTTCATGTACTTTCCATCACTGTTTTTCAGTGTATTCCTTTTGCTGATTAAGAAAAAGAGTATGCTCTAAAACAGTAAGCAATCGGGCCGGCACTGTAGTGCAGTGGGTTAAAGCCCTGGCCTGAAGCGCCGGCATCCCATATGGACACCGGTTCTATCCCAGTTGCTCCTCTTCCAACCCAGCTCTCTGCTGTGGCCTGGGACAGCAGTAGAAGGTGGCCCAAGTCCTTGGGCCCCTGAACCCATGTGGGAGACCCAGAAGAAGCTCCTAGCTTCGAATCTGCCAGTTCCAGCCATTGCTGCCATCTGGGGAGTGAACCAGCGGATGGAAGACCTCTCTCTCTGTCTCTGCCTCTCTCTGTCTTTCAAATAAATAAAATAAAATCTTTATTAAAAAATAAATAAGTGATTTTACATGATCAGCAGTCACACTGGTGCATCTTTATCAGGTGTCACTTGATTCTCTTGAGAGGCCAAGTGGAATGACTGACTTGTACCATCAAGGTTTGTGTAAGTAAACTCTACAATATTCCTGCAGTGGCAAAATGGAGTAACAGTGCAGTTTTCAGAATGTATCCCCATCACTGAGTAACACATGACTCCACATGTGCCCATAGGTATATCAAGTTTTCACATGTAATGCCTCTTTTTATAGCCATTCATGGATATCAAAGACATTGACTCTTTTTTTTTAAAAAAAAATTATTTTATTTATTTGAAAGACAGAGTTATAGAAAGGCAGAGGCAGAAAGAGAGAGAGAGAGAGAGAGAGAGAGAGAGAGAGAGAGAGGTCTTCCATCTGCTGGTTCATTCTCCAAATGGCTGCAATGTGCCAATCTGCAGCCAGGAGCCTGGAGCTTCTTCCAGGTCTCCCATGCAGGTACAGGGCCCCAAGGACTTTTGCCATCTTCCACTGCTTTCCCAGTCCATAGCAGAGAGCTGGATCAGAAGAGGAGCAGCCAGGACTCAAACTGGCACCCATATAGGATGCTGGCACTGCAGGCAGCGGCTTTACCTGCTACGCCACAGCTCCGGTCCCAACATTGACTCTTTCCCAGTCATTTTTCCTTTTATTTGTGCATGGAATTTTCCAACAGACAAGAAAGCCATGAATCTGGAAAACCTCTCTTTAATAGACAAGAAGTGGTCAAAATTTTTTTTTTCTTTAGCATGGGTTTGAAACTAGACCTAGAACATTGGAGACAGTTTTAATCATCAATTAAATGGTGGATTCTGTAACAATGAGATGTGTTTCTTTGATGGATGAGTAAAAAAGTTTCCTGGGGCAGACTTTTGGCATAGCAGTTAATATGCCACTGGGGAGTCTGCATCCCACATCAGGAAGACTGAGTTCTAGTCCTGGCTCTGCCTCTGATTCAAGCTTCTTGCTCATCTGCAAGGTTGTGGCTCAAGTAGTTGGGTCTGCACTAATAAGATCCAGACTGAGTTGCCGACTCCTGGCTGTGGTGTGGCCTAATCTCAACCATTCCAGGCATCTGGGTTAGAAACCAGCAGATGAAAGAGCTCCCTGTGTCTGTCTCTTTCAAATAAAAATTTTTTTAAAAAATTGAAATCCCCCTGCAGTGGTTCCCTTCTTTCCGTTAGCACCCCCATTGCTTAGGGTATCAGTATTGTGAATGTTAGCTTCTGCTTCCTTAGCAGTATACTCAAGATGTCACATGCTAGCCTCACATTTTGCTTTTCCTTTAACCCTACGCTATCAGAACTATCTGTGTTAAAGAACAAGTCCCACGTTCTTTTCCACTGGGTCCTATTTTCCATTATTCTGGATCCCATCTGTGAATGATTGTTGGTGGCTGCATGTGCTATCCATGCTCATGTTCAAGCTGATGAGGTAGAGATACGCTTCTTGGCAGTCCTCAAATCAGATCTATTTAGGTAACTGACTCTTAAACACAGGATTACCTCCATGAAGTGTACAGTGCAGCATAAGAAAAATGTACATTGCAACATGAAAAAAATGTTTTTCCCCAATCAAATAAAACCTAGAGCAGCAGTTTTCAAAATAAAGTCTTCACAGGAGCTGGGTTAATAAGCCAATGCTTGTGACTCTGGCATCCCGTATTGGAGTGCCGGTTCAAGTCTTGATTTGTCTGCTTCTGATCCAGCTCCCTGCTATTGCACCTGGGAAGGCAACAGGTGATGGCCCATGTACTTGGGCCCCTGTCACCAACATGAGACACTCAGATGGAGTTTCTGGTTCCTGGCTTCAATCTGGTCCAGCCCCAGCCATTGTGGCCATTTGGGGAGTGAACCAGCAGAACGGAAGATCTCTGTCTCTCTTTCTTGTTCTGCCTTTCAAATAAGAAAATAAACTTTTAAAAAATACAGTCTTCAGCCAAGCAATATTAGCATCACCTGGGGGCTTGATAAGAATACAAATTTGGGGGCCCAGATACAGACCATAAGAGACTGGGGGATGGGTTCTAGCCACCTGTGTTTTTCTAAGCCCTGTAGGCAATTTTGAGATATGTTTAGCTTCCAGAACCATATTAGAATATTTCCCTTTGCAGGCATGCTGGTTTTGTCTGCCAGTTTCTCCAACCAGACTAAATTCCAGATGAGCAGGGAGCTCACTTGCTGGTTCAAATGAACCCTCTAGCCTCTAACATTAATGCCCATCACATAGTGGATGTTCAGTACATGTTTGTTGACTGTATAAGTGAATCCATTGCTTAATGGCTAAATGTGCACATCTGTAGAGGCACATGATGCTTACACAGAACAAGTTTGCTGGTGGGACGGTGCAGGGTTAATCTTGCTGCCTTTACTACTTGAGTTTAAACCATTGTACCACCTTCAATCAAGTCTATAACCTTTGGCAAGTTGCTTAACCTCTCCTCTGGCCTGGATTTTCTCATCTGTAACATGGCTTGATACTAGTACATCAACCTCATAGGCTTGAGTTTTATTTATTTATTTATTTAAAGATTTATTTATTTATTTGAAAGGCAGAGTCACACAGAGAGGAGAGGCAGAGAAAGAGAGAGAAAGATCTTCCATCCGTTGGTTCAATCCCCAAATGGCCGCAACAGCCGGAGCTGCACTGATCCAAAACCAGGAGCCAGGAGCTGCTTCTGGGTACCCACGTGGAGAAGCAACTGCTTTCCCAGGCCATAGCAGAGAGCTGGATCAAAAGTGGAGCAGCCAGGTCTTAAACCAGCGCCCAAATGGGATGCCAGCACCACAGGCAGAGGCTTTGCCCGCTATGCCATAGCGCTGGCCCCTATTCACTTATTTTTTAAGATGAATAAGTTGTGGTGGTGGTGTCTGTTTTGCTTTTTTACTGCTACAGTGCCTTGCTTCCTAAATGGCAGTCAGTCCATTCTCTACCCAAAGCTGCAGGGTGGAGAACTCACAAAGTCTGGAGAAAGTGTGCCTTGCCCCTTTTGTAGCATAAATTGAGGATCAGGTGAGGCCCGCAGACTTCAGCTCAATTCCTAATTTTATTACTGTCCTCATCTTAATTGTCTGCATCAGTTATTACTGCTGTTAATATGTACAGTCTCAGATAACACACAATGGGACTACTCAGGTGCACGCTTTCATCTGGTTTGCATAAACAGTGTCTGTGATCTGGCATGATTTCCATGGTGAGGCCTCTTTCCGATCTTTTCTGGCTTCTTGACTCAGGCCGGTATTTCTATTACCTTTACTAAGATCTCAACCCGTTGTCATGGTTAAACTATTAAAATACACAAATAAGCTGAGGTTTTTTTTTTTTTTTTACTTCTGCCACATGCAGTAATGTGCTATTTATTATCTCTTTCTGACTAATTCTCATTTTGTTTGTAATACTCAGCATTTTCCTTTCTGTGGAGAGCTGTAGATTTGGCAGAAGTTCAAGCTAAGGCTGAAAATACTTCTTAGAAACTATTTTAATCCCAAACAGTTAACGTTTGGAGAACAGGTTGAAACATATGTAATATAGACACCAAAATGTAGGCAATTATCTACAAAGGGCAAAAGGGGACAGAGAATAAGGGCCAAGCTGGTCTGAGATTGAGGGTAAAGAACTGAAGAAATTGCCTTCTTTGGTTTTTCCAAGGGTCCTAATGTCAGCTAAAGAATGAAATGATAAGACAAATGGAAGAGCTTGATAACACCCAAATGGGTTTATTCACATGGTGAAAGCCTGACTGTTGGAGCTCTTCCTGTTTGCTGACAACCATTCAGAACATGATAACAAGATCCAGAATATGATGTCTAAAAACTCTAAGTATACCATGTGCAAAGTGTGTGGCAAGGCAGAGGAGAACACATAAAATTTTAGGCTCAAAAATAATGGCCTTTCAGAGGTTCTTAGTCTTGGCTTGAACCTTTGAAAAATACAGCGTGTGGCTCCTATCTAATGTTCTTGCAGTTACTTGTAGATGTGGATGTCCCAGGATTAGACCACTCTCTGTTTAAAAAAAGGCATTTATGCTGTTTTTGCAGTATTGTATGCCTCTGGTGTTTGTTTCTGTAGTTTCATCCGTCATTTAACCCCAAGTCTTCATGTCCACACATTCCTCAGCAAAGGGGACTACATGAGGGGACTTCAGAAAGTTTGTGAATAATACTCATTCTGCAAACACCATGCATGGATTTCAATTTCTTTTTTGTACCCAAATCAACTTAGCTTTTTTTAAAAAAAATTTTAAAGATTTTATTTATTTATTTGTGAGGTAAAGTTACAGACAGTGAGAGGGAGAGACAGAGAAAGGTCTTCCTTCCGTTGGTTCACTCCCCACATGGCTGCAACGGCTGTAGCTGGGCCAATCCGAAGCCAGGAGCTTCCTCTGGGTCTCCCACGTGGGTGCAGGGGCCCAAGCACATGGGTCATATTCCACTGCCCACCCAGGCCATAGCAGAAAGCTAGATTGGAAGAGGAGCAGCCAGGACTAGAACTGGCGCACATATGGGATGCCGGCACTGCAAGTGGAGGATTAACCCATTGTGCCACAGCACCAGCCCCTCAACTTACTTTTAAATTCCTTTGTTCCTTGAGCTTTTGAAAGTATCCTAGTGTATTTTTGCATCAGCATGAGGCAATATTAATTATTATGCAATGTCTACAAGGCAGCTGTTATACACTGTGGTTTTTCAGAAGGGAAATACACTGTCACACATATAACACCACATGCAGGACCAGGTGGGGGGACATAGGAGTGAAGGAGGTGGAACTCCTTGCTTGGTATTACAGAGAAGTTATGACAAGCTGTGAAGACTTCCATGGGTTTGTGTAGCATTCAGATCTTTCCTTTAGGACCAACTTCTATGAAAGAACACTACGCCTGGAATTTGCCCTGTCAAAGCCAGACATATTTTTTTAATTGAATCTTGCTTTGAGAGTAGTGAATTTCTTTTTTTTTTTTTCCTCATCTGTAATTTGCTTTTTATGTGACAGGAGAAGCATTCTGTTTTTCTTCTTTGGAGAATTGTCATATTCCTGTAAAAACAATCAACATTGGGCCATTTATCTCCTGCTCCATCAAACTGTGATGTGGGATCTAAGTATGTGTATGTTCGCAATATAGATTTTTCATTGCTATATTTTACAGTCATATTATTGGCGAGTGGCCTTCATTTGTTTTCCAGAACATTTCTAGCCCGATGACAACTCTTTAGTCTTTGTTTGTTAACTGTGTCCTGCCTGTCTACCTTTTCATGCAATAATTGCTTTCAGGGAATAAAACAGAAATGGAATATTGCTTTGTTTAATATTTTTCAAATCAAATACACCATAGCACAACCATGTGTGAAAATACGTTTCGGCTTCCATCAAATTCTACCATGGCTTCTTTGAGGATTCATAATCCTTTCACATGGGTGTGTTTCTACAGCTAATGTAATATTGTTGGGCAAAAACTAGGTAATATTTTTTGTTCTGATTCAGGTAGAAAAGAAAAAAAAACTTACGGAGGAAAATAATTTAATATTTCACTTCTCAATTTTTGTAATTTGCAGAACAAGTGCTTTTGAAATGGAAAATATGGTTGGGAAGCTTTTCTTAGTGGAAAAGGTGGAAGGAAAAGCTATACTCACTTCTTGTATCAATGGAATTCAATTCTCTACCTACAGGAGCACAGACCCTACTCACGATGCAAACTGAGTAGTTCATTTCAAAGGCCTCTTTTCTTTGGTTCATACTGGTTCATTCTGGAAAAAGAAGTTTGCGTCTCGTGTGTGTGTGTGTGTGTGTGTGTGTGTGTATTTTAAGACTTATTTATTTGAAAGGGAGAGCATCAGAGAGAAAGAGAGGGAGAGAGAGAGAGAGAGAGAATTCAAAGGTAGAAGCCAGGAATATCACTACGGTCTCTCACATCCATGGCAGGGGCTGAAGCATTTGGACCATTATCTGTTGCTTTTCCATTATCAGCTCCCTCCCCAGGCACATTAGCAGGGAGCTGCATCAGAAGCAGAGTAACTGCGACTCAAGCCTGCACTCTGATACAGGATGCCACCATTGGAAGCAACAGCTTAACCTGCTGCATCACAACACCAGCACCTCAGCTGTGTTTTGCCAGCAATTGTGATCCTCATTTCTTCTGCTTATCATTGTCAACCACATACCACCCTCCTCCCCACTGGTTCCCCAAAATTCCACTAACCCATAGCTATTGCAGGTACAAGGGCCTAGCAGGTGGGGCTGCAGGCTGTGATGTGGGCTGCAAGGTAGAATAGAACACAGAGCAACTAGAATTTTGTTAAGAGACTTCACTAGTGTTCAGAATGCTCTGACAACTGCTTTGTCTTAGTGAGTTCAGCCTCTAGAACCACATACAATAACCTGGGTGGCTTACAAAGAACAAATTCAGTTTTACTTTTCTGGAGGCTACAAATGTGAGATCAGGGTGCCAGCATGGTAAGGATTCTCATTAGGTTGCAGATGCCTGATTTCTCTTTATATGATCATATTGTATAAAGTGTAAAGGAGTTTGCTGAGGCCTCTTTTATAAGGGCACTAACCCCATTCATGGGGGCTCTGTCCTCATGGCCTAATCACCCCCACAGGCCCTACTTTTTATACCCTCACATTGAGGAGTAAGGATTGCAGTGTACGAATGGAGCGGTGTTGGAGGAAACAAACATTTGGCCCTTCGCATTCCCTACCTGGTCCCTTATAATTCATACTCTTCTCACAAGCAAAATACATTCATTCTTTTACAGCAGCCCCCAAATTATTATCCCAGCATCAACTCTAAAGTGTAAAATCCAAAGTCTCATCCAAATACGACATGGGTGAGACTCATCCTTAGGGAAAATTGTTTTCCATTTGTGAATCTCTGAAATGAACTGAGTTTTGTCTTTCTAAAACACAGTGACGGGACAGGCATGTGACAACAATCCAATTCAGAAAGCGAGAAACCAGAAAGAAGGGAGGAATATTGGTTGTAAGCACAACAAGATCATGGTAAGGCAAAGCCTGTGAGATCTTAAGCCTTGAGAATTATCTTATGTGGGGTTTTTTTTTCCATGCAGAGTTAGACAGTGAGAGAGAGAGAGAGAGACAGAGTTATAGACAGTGAAAGAGAGACAGAGAGAAAGATCTTCCTTCTGTTGGTTCACTCCCCTAATGGCCGCCACGGCTGGCACTACGCCGATCCGAAGCCAGGAGATGGGTACTTCCTCCCGGTCTCCCATGTGGGTGCAGGGATCCAAGCATTTGGGCCATCCTCTGCTGCCCTCCAGGTCCACAGCAGAGAGCTGGACTGGAAGAGGAGCAACCGGGACTAGTACCTGGCGCCCCAACTGGGACTAGAACCCGGGGTGCCGGTGCTGCAGGCAGAGGATTAGCCAAGTGAGCCACAACGCTGGCCTAGAATTATCTTTTGTGGTTTGATGTGGTATCTTCAGGACCTATGGGGTGACAGTGTTACCCCCATAGTCCAGGGTACCCATGTTGTGCCTCCTGAGGTGACCCTGCCCATGCGAAGTTCTACCAGGTCATACTTCCAAAAGAAATTTCTTAGGGGCTAGTTAGACTCCGAGATTCTGAACTTCCAGGGTAGTGCTAGAGCTCTTTCCTGTGAATTCCTCTAATTCTCTAAGATTCTTGACAAGAAACTAAGGACACACCCAAATGTGAGAATTGAGGAGAGTTTAGTGAAAGTCATAGACAAGTACAAGGGAATAAACTATGTACAGCCAATTTTGGTATAACACTTGTTTTGAAAATATAGATTTGTTCCTATGCTAGTGAAGAATTCAGGAACTATTGGTGCAGAATTTTGCAGTTGCTTGTGTGGCAAAAAATTCTACCTAGTTGAACTGGGCATTGTAGGAATGTATAAAAAGCACACGACTCAAGCATCTACCCTCTGGCTCAGTTCATGAGTGTTATGAACCATGCATATCCACATCAGATACTACAACTTTCCTTCTGATTTCAGATGACTTCCTATCGTAGCTTCACAGTAACTCATAAGGAGCACCTCTTCCACATCCATTTTTTGTTTTGTTTTGTTTTGTTTGTTTTAATTTGTTAAACAGAGAGACAGATGCACAGACAGAGCTCCTACCTGCTGGTTCATCCTCCAGAATGCCCCCCCCCCCAATACCCGTGGCTGAGCCAGGGCTGAAGTTAGGACCTGGCTAACTGGACCCACAGGAGGGTGACAGGAGCACAACACCTTGGCATCACTGCTACTCTCCAAAGTATGCATTCATAGGGAGCTGGACTAGGGAGTGGAGCCAAGACCTGAACCCAGATACTCTGAAGTGGGACACAGGTGTCTTAACCAATGTCTTAGCCTCTAAGCCAAATGACTGTTCCTGTGCACTGCTTTTATTAGATTCCCATCCTTTAAAATTTTGTATATCTATACCTTTTGTATTTGTTTTCTACCCTCTTTTTGTCTGCCAGGGTTGGGGAACCTTTTTTTCTACCAACGACCATTTATATATTTATAATATCATTTGTGGGCCATACAAAATTACCAGCTTGAAAATTAGCTTGCTATAGAGATTAGTGAATTTTAAGTCCTACTTGCAGTTGTCTTGGCAGAGCCAGACCAAACGATTTCATGGGCTTTCTATGGCTTGTGGGCTAGACGGTCCCCTCCCCTGCTGCCGTTGTTTTTCATTGCCTGATTTTGCATGGCATCATGATGTTCAAGAACGCTCAAATCATGTGGTAGCAGAACTGCCTGTATGTTGGAGCACTGTGGCTAGCTAGCATCAGCAGGGAACTATCACCATTCACAGGCTGGAAGGACAAGAGCAGAGGAGTGTCACTGGAACCTCCAGGGAGAGAAGGCTCCTGTGGGAGAAGGAAGCCCGGCTTCCAGCAGTGCAGTGGCACTAGCCAGTGGCCCAGCACGCAGACAGCCTGGGAACAAACACGCCACAGCCTTTGGCTGGCACCTCCTGCTGGCAGAACCGAGCTGGAAGTCAGCAGATGCAGGAGTGTGCTTAAGGCAGTCTATAGCGATCAGGCGAACGTGAGGCAGAACAAATACAGAGAGGTACTTTTGCCCACTGCCATTGGATAAATTATTTTTAAGGAATTATTTTTATGTTATTATATAGATCAGCTTTATTTATTTATTTATTTTTGTTTGCAAATCCATAGTATCCATTCTGGTGATAGGGGTGGCAGTGAGTCAGGTATGGCCATGGGAAAATAAAGTGTATTACACTTGCACTCATAGGTCCTACAGGTAGGAGGTCCTACAGATAGGAGGTATAGGGCATAGAGCACCATGGGAAAGATGTCAGGGTGGTGGTCAGAAGATGGGAACACATGAAGGGTGAGAGGAGTGCTAAGACCACTGCCTTTATTGGGGTTACCAAAGAAAGGCAAAGCAGGGCAGAGTGAACCATTAAGGACAGGCTCTTTTGAATAATTGCAGTGGGCTCTAAGTTCTGGGAGTGGTCACTGGTTCCCTGGTTTTTTTGTTTGTTTGTTTAAGATTTATTTATTGATTTGAAAGGCAGAGTTACAGAGAGACAGAGATAGAAAGAAAGAGAGAAAGGGAGAGAGAGAGAGAGCCGGTGCTGCGGCTCACTAGGCTAATCCTCCGCCTTGCGGCGCCGGCACACTGGGTTCCAGTCCGGTCAGGGCGCCGGATTCTGTCCCAGTTGCCCCTCTTCCAGGCCAGCTCTCTGCTGTGGCCTGGGAGTGCAGTGGAGGATGGCCCAAGTCCTTGGGCCCTGCACCCCATGGGAGATCAGGATAAGTACCTGGCTCCTGGCTCCGTGGCGGCCATTGGAGGGTGAACCAACGGCAAAGGAAGACCTTTCTCTCTGTCTCTCTCTCTCTCACTGTCCACTCTGCCTGTCAAGAAAAAAAAAAAAAGAGAGAGAGAGAGGTCTTCCATCCACTGGTTCACTCCCCAGATGGCCACAACGGCTGGAGTTGTGCCAATCTGAAGCCAGGAGCTTCTTCTGGGTCTCCCAGGAGGGTGGAGGGGCCCAAGGACTTGGGCCATCTTCTGCTGCTTTCCCAGGCCATAGCAGAGAGCTGGATCAGAAGTGAAGCAGCTGGGTCTCAAACCGGTGCCCATACGGGATGCCGGCACTGCAGGCGGCAGCTTTACCCACTATACCACAGTGCTGGCCCCGTGTTCCCTGGTTTTTGGTACTGGGATGACTAAGGGGAAGACTGCCTGCTGGGTGTGGCGGCCGTGGAGAGGAGGGCTGGCTCTGGTTTACTTAGTTTGCATACCACAAACAAGCTCCCTTGAGAACTGGGTAGCACTGGGAGGATTGTTCTCTCCATAGCTGAAAAAGTTTTCTAAAGCTTCTAAGACATCATGAGATCCATAAATAATATGTATATATATGTATATATATACACACACATAATATAAGGAGACATGTTAAGGTGTTTTTCGAAACAAAATGCAATTCACTGCCAAAAAGAGAATCTGTACTCTTCCAAATATAATCAATTCAAACTCTAGTCAGTTTTTAAAAATCACATATCTTCCCCACTTCTCATTATGTGTTCACATGTATCTGTATTCATGGCACCGCTTTCTAGGGGCAAATATGTTTTTACCTTTAATATACTTGGATAGTGATGAAAAATATCAGCATTTTGCCCAAATTGGTTGGTTATTGTTAAATGATTGCTTACCTTTTGTGCTTGGTTACTACAGGGAGAAGATAGCTCTAGAACTTCTACTCTACAGAAAACATGAAAATAATGTTTTGAGTCTGTGTGTGTGTGTGTATGTGTGTGTGTGAATGAATGTGTATGTGATGCATGTCTCCTTTTTAGCCACACCATGGAGGAAGAGAGAAATACCAAGGAGATGGTATAGCCCACTTGCCTAGACACCTCCCCTTGGATAGGGAGATTAGTTTTTTTTTTTTTATTGTCATATTACAAAGGATTTTCTTCTCATGTTCCGATAGTGGGCTGGAAAGAAGCTTGAACTGACCATGTGTGGGTGCTACCTCCCAGGGGTCCCCACTTGATCTGAATCTCAGGAGAGACCATGAGATCACAGTCTGAAGGGCAATTACACAAAGGAATGTGGAAACTTAAAAGGATCAATTCATTATTGATTAGGATTTGTCTTCTCTGCCCAGAAACAGCATGCAAATAAGAGAAGACATGTATATCTGGCAGTCAGGCAGGCTTGAGATGTTTGGATAAGAAAAAACATAGAGGCTTGAGCCTTACAAATAGGCATAATATATATATATACACACACACACACACTTTTTTGACAGGCAGAGTGGACAGTGAGAGAGACAGAGAGAAAGGTCTTCCTTTTCCGTTGGTTCACCCCCCAGTGGCCGCTGCAGCCGGCGCACCACGCTGATCCGAAGGCAGGAGCCAGGTACTTATCCTGGTCTCCCATGGGGTGCAGGGCCCAAGTACTTGGGCCATCCTCCACTGTACTCCCGGGCTACAGCAGAGAGCTGGCCTGGAAGAGGAGCAACAGAATCTGGGACAGAATCAGGCGCCCCGACCGGGACTAGAACCCCGTGTGCCGGCGCCACAGGCGGAGGATTAGCCTATTGAGCCATGGCGCCGGCCTAAAATATGTATTTTTAGAAACAATTTTCCCCAGTTTCCTCTTCCTTTTGGAAAGAAGAAGATTCAAGTCTTGTTCTTTCTTAAACTTACTCCAGCACTGGCCATAATTCACTGTTTTGTGCTAACACAAAGTATAGAGCTCATACAGGTTCACTTATGACCAAGGAAGGTAATTTGAAGATATTAATACTAGCAATAGGGGTAAAGGAGATGAAGATTTAGATTGTATTGGAGGCTCATGGACTTCTATAAGTCCATATGCCATAAAATCCACCCCTTTAAAGTGTACATTGTTTAGGATATTTACAAACTTGTATGACTATTACTACTAATTTCACAACATTATCATCACCCCCAGGAGAAACCCAGGACCCAGGAGCAGTTCATTCTGTATTTCCCCAGCCCCTGTCAATCATCTGTCTTCTTCTCTTCTATGTATTTGACTATTTTGCACATTTCATATAGATTTGTGTGACCTCCTATCTATGGCTCTTTTCACTTAGCATACTGCTTCAGAGTTTCATCCGTGTTGAAGCATGTTTCAGTACTTCAGCCTTTTTAATTGCCAAATAATATTCCACTATATGGATCCATATTTCATTTATCTGTGAATCAATTGATAGATATTTAGGTACTTCCAGTCTTAGGTTATTATGAGTAATGCTGCCATGAATATTTGTATCGAGTTTTTGTGTGTGTGTTCTTTTTAAATATTTATTTATTTGAAAGGCAGAGTTACAGAGAGAAAGAGAGACAGAGGGAGAGAGGGAGAGACACACAGAGATCTTTCATCCACTGGTTTACTCCCCTTATGTCCACTGAGCTGGACAGATCCAAAGCCAGGAGCTTCTTTTGGGTCTTCCACATGGATGGCAGGGTCCCAGGGACTTGGGCCATCTTCCACTGCTTTCCCAGGTGCATTAGCAGGGAGTTGGACTAGAAGTAGAGCATCTGGGACTCGAACCGATGTCCATATGGAATGCTGGATTCACAATACCACAGCACCAGCCCAGTATACATGTATGTTCATTCTCATCATTGTATAGCAAATAGTGGAATTTCTATACTATATGGTAATTCGATGTATAGCCCTTTGATAAATGCCAGACTACTTTCACAAATGCAAAGTTCTACATTCTCACCAACAGTCTATGCCGTTTTGAGTTTCTCCATATCCTTACTGACATTTGTCAGGATCTATCTTTTTTATGAAAACCATTTTATAGGTATGAAGTCATAACTCATGGCTTTCATTTGCATTGTCCTTGTCACTAAGAATTTTGAGCATCTGTTTGTGTGCTTGTTGGTCACATGTTCATCCTTTTCAGAAAAATGTTCAGATTCTTGCCTCATTGTTTAAATTGGGCTGTCGTTTTATTGTTTCATTTTAGAGAGATTTATATACTCTAGCTACAAATCCCTTAAAAACAGCTAATGTGTGAATAAGACAGGATTTGCAGATGTTGTCATTCTGTGGGTTGTCTTTTCACTTTCTGAATGGTACTCATCAAAGACCAAAAGATTTTAGATTTGATGTGGTCCACTGTATTTATTTTCTACTTGTGCTTTTGATGTCATATTTAAGTCACCTTTGCATCATCTAAGATTTGAAGATTCGCCTATATTTTTATAATTTAATATAATAGTTACAGTAATAGTTTTATAGTTTCATCTTTGTTTTTTAAGTCTGTGATCCATTCTAAGTTCATTTTTGTGGAAGGTGTGAGGAAGGGCTCATGCTTCATCTGTTGCATGTGAATATCAAGTTTTCATAATCTGTTGAAAAGACTATTCCTTTCCTGTTGTGGACTATTTGTTTTGTCCTTATTTTTTGGGACCTCATTGAAAATCAAGTGACTAAACATAAGATTCTGGACTCTCAGTAATATTCCAGGCTCATAGGTTTTTATAAATATGCAGGCCCTTTCAGCTTGGCAATGTGGGAATCACACACTCAAATGACAGTCAGGGGTGTGCAGGTAGATAACATAAATGAAAGAAGTGGACAGGGCATTCTTGGAAAACCTTGACTTCATGCAGTGGGTTGCCTGATAGAAATACTGGATGAAGTTTATCATATCTTCTGATTTTTCAAAAGAAGGCAGAAAATGATGTTTAAAGAAAAATGCCTAAGCATAAAACGAATTCATTTCAGCAGATTTTAACTAGCCAAAGAAAACATACTTGGCCCATCAATCACTACTTTTTGATCTGTGATAAATGCTTTAAGTCTTTCATTTTGTAGATAAGGTTACTAGGGCTTAGAGTTTAGGTGGTTAATCCTGGGTTGGAAAAAAGTACCTCCCAGTTCAATAGGACTAATAGGCTGACATCCTGAGAATTCACGGTTTTTCCCATGAAATTCTCTTCTTAGCATCACCAGAGATAGTGCTTTCTTGTGATATGTTAAAAAACAGCATTGAGACCTAAGCAAGTGTGCTCCTTAGGGAATTATGTCAGTAACAGTTCTTCACTGTCATCATTAAAAAGAGGTTACTAATCTAATTTTCAGATTTATAGTAGAAAACCTTTGTTTCCAAAAGTAAACAAAGCAATACAAAAACAAACAAAAAACAAAACAAAACCAAGTTTTCTCTAGAACACACACACTCACACACACACACACCCTCTCCACCCAGCAATGAACAAAGCATGTTTTTTAGTTCTTAGCGTCTTCCTCCAGTTGGCATGGTTATAAATAAACACACATGGAAAGGTTAGAACTCACTATTCCCAGTTTTCTCTGCTATGTTTTGTGTTCAACGCCTTTGTCAAGAGCAGACATTTCCTTCCCTGAGACCCTCTCATGGCATATTTTCCTATTCCAGTGACCCCTCCTGGAAGGAAGTTCTCAACTCCTGTGACAGAACCTATTCGTGAGCTATTTGTTTTCTGGAATACAAATGTACCCATTTCTCAGCTCTTTCACATTTGATTCAATCAGCTAATATGTGATAAACACAAACATAGTGTGTGGAATAACGACGGGACTACTCAAACAAATACGAAGTGTGGCAATGCAAGAGATAAACATATTAAGCATAAAGAATAGAGCAGCATCTTCTAAGCAAGACTTTCCTTTGTGTGAACATTTGTACATGCAGGATGAGGGAACAGCAGCCTCCAAAACTAAAATGAGCACCAAGACTCAGAGCTAATGGGCTTTGTCTCTGCTACGCTGTCAGGCCAGTGATTAATGAAAAAACTTGGTCACCCTGAATCCTTTACCTGGTTAGCATCAGGCATCCACATGTTTGAGAATTAGATAAAGCAATTGGGTAAGGAATGGACTTTTACTTCTCATTCAGAATAACCATTATAAAGTAATACGGCTAATCATGAGATAAATTTATTTCCAAGTGGTAGAGGAGCAGCCTGTAAACATTTTCGTAATTATCTTAATGCCAGGTACTTTCACTGCTTGTTGTTATTCTTAATTTTTGTCTTACCTTACCAGAGGACCACAGTGTTCTTGAACATTTGAGAGAAGATGGTATGTTATCTGAAAGCAGTTGCCAAGATGAGATTAAATGAATGAGGATCTAATTAGATGGGGCAGGAGACAGTGAAATTGAGTGAGTGAAGGGGAGGTCAAACAAGTCTGGCTGAATTAGGTATGAATGAAGATTGAGGGGAAGCATCTTAAACTGCTGTGCTCTCCAAGGGCTAGGTGGCTGCAGAATCCTTCAGCCAAAGCTGTCTGTTAAAGGAGTCTCTCAAGGATGGGACTACTTTAATATTGCCACATGTCCACTCATGGTCTGGTAATGGCTTGATCTGGGTGTAAATGTGGTGGTAGAATTCAGTTGCAGCTGCTGGCCTTCAGTAAATTACACTCCCTGTAGTTGGAAGTCTGTGGGGCACAGTGCACAGTCTCAAGTTAGACAAAAATTGTTCTTTTGTTAGGATATAGTTCTACTGTAATAAGAGACCTCTAAATACAGCGACTTGAACGAATTAAAATTTTTTGTCTTTAAAATTGGAAGCTCAAGTTGGGTATTGGGTCCCAGGCTCCTTCTGTCTTGTTGCTCTGTATCCTAGGATTGTTATTGTTCACACAATCGGTAGTGGTCCAGTATGCATCCAGTGACTGAATAGAAGAGAGAGAGGAAGGTCCTACTTTTCCATTAATGCCCTTAGCTATAGGTTGGATACCAGCTATCCACAATATATTACCTGCCAGAACTCAGCTGTTTAAGTTTCTTGTGGCTGCTGCAACAAATTACCATAAATTTAATAGCTTAAAACAATAGTTTTATTCTCTTGCTATTCTCTTTCACTCTCACTGAGGGAAGTCAAGGTATCAGCTGGACTGTCCTGCTAGAGACTCTAGGAGACATTCCTTTTTTTGCTGTTTCCAGCTTCTGATGGCTCCCTACATTCTTTGCCTGTAACCACATCTGACTGGTTTCTACCTCTACAGTCACATTGCTTTTTCCTGTCCAGTATGTAATCTCCCTCTGCCTCCTCCTGATAAAGGCATTTGTGTTTGCAGTTAGAGCCCACTCTAATCCAGGATAATCTCCCCACCTCCGGACCCTCAGCTCAGTTGCATCTGCAAAGATGCTGCTCCCATATATAGTAAAATTCTTACCCATCAGGGATTGAAGCCTGAATATCCTTGGAGGCCATAATCCAGTCTATGGCAGAACTCATATGGCCACATTTAGATACAAAGTTAGTTTTTGTTGGACAGCTAAGTACCTATTCTAAGTTAAAGAGTTCTATTACTCAAAATAGAAAAGGAGGATGGTTATTGGGTAGTAATATTTTTATATAGAAGTTTCAGAAGTTTGAATCTTGGGGTAAAAAACTTCCTATCATCAATTACAAATTCTGCATTTTTGTATACTTTTGAACTCCAAGAGAAGTTGGAGTAGAAGTTTATTGCTTTTTTCTGCCTACCTTTATCACCATTTTCTGTTTTTCTGGTGAGAGTATCATGATTTTCCTCTGGGCAAACACCCCCTCCTAAATGTCAGTCCTTGTAATATGTCATGAGAGAAGTCTAGACTTGTTGGTTCATATTTCCTGTTGTTTCAGGGTTGGGCCTGAGATCTCTAACAGAAGACCATGGGTCTTGTGTGGGAACCACTGGGAAAGGGAAGTCCTCTTTCTACTGGCATGGCAGAAAAGATCAACATAAACTGGAAATGCTGATAACTATCTTTACATAGAATGTGAAATCCTGCCTGAACTTGGAGGCAACCTATAAGACAAAAGGAACTAAGCAGTGTGGAGAAACGTGTTCTTGGTGACATCATTTAAGCACCTGTATCCAGCTACATTTGAACACAATATACTCCTGGACTTTTTATGTGAGCCAGTAAGTGGTCCTGCCCTACACTGCTTTCACTTGTTCTTTTGCCAATTGGATTAAGTTCTGACACTTGTAATCAAGAGGTCCATCTTTTGAAAATTTGGGTGATTTGCTAAAGGAAATACATCAAATAATAGGCAAAGTCAAGGCTGGAATTAAAGTATTCCTTTTAAGCTACTCAATTATGCTGCCTTTCCTGTATTGCACATAATGACTGTTGACCCGTTTCTTCTGATTCCGCTATAAAGTGGAAGTTCCTTAGTCACTTCAGTCAATCTTGATTTTTAAAGATGACTTTAGTTTTTATGTGATTTCCTCTCATCTGGCCTACAAGTTCCAACAGATTATCAAAGAAACATCATTGACAAATAGGATTTGTGATAACACTGAATACCATACTTTTGTTTGTTTGTTTGGATTTGTTTGAAGATGAGGAGGGAGTTGCTAAAAAGCCAACAAGAAGTGAGGAAGAGGTTGATGCCCTTTTTTATTGTTGTTTCCAGCAGATTTATAATGCAATAAAAAATTTGTTCTGCAATCATTTAGCCCATGTGGTCGATATTAGACTTCTCAGTCAAAACCGTTCATGTCTTTGAGAGGCTCTGAAGCTTTTCCTTTAAGTGAAGGATGCTGTGAAAATGTTGAACTCAACCTTCCCCCGGAATTTCTTTCAAGACTGTCCTTATGAGTAGTTCAATTTTAAGAAATTCCAGATGAATTGTGCAAACCAAGATGAAAGATGAAGCACATACACAGCTGTGCCCAAGAATTATGCAGAAGTATGCAAATTCTAACCCCAGCGATGATGGAAATGTTCACCTTATGTTGCAGTAATAACAATCACCACTCTGATCTGATGGCGAGCCAGGAGGCACAAAGGGCACCTGGAGTCAAGAATTAATAATAAGAGGGATTTTTTTTCTTCTGCTGCTGCAGAACCTCAGCTTATTTGAATGCCTTATTGTGCAGTGTAGTTTGACATGGAAACTAATATTAACAACGACATGTTCATGGCACAGATACTTATCATTGAATGTAAACCCGTTTTAAAGAATTTAGAGACTTAAACAGAGTCCTGATTTATTTTTATGAAAGCTGAATACTTGAACTTAAGAAACCTATGACTGTATGAGAAGTTACTGGTAAGTGTGGGTCTATGCTTTCTATGTTGGCAGGGAAAAAGTATAAAACTAAGGAGCTTGAGGAAATGGTGATAAGAAGGTTCCAGTACAATAGGCAAGTGCTATAAAGTGCTGGAAATAAAATAGGTGTCATTCATTGAGTCCTCACTGTATGCCAGGCACAATGAAGCTTTTAGAGTTATATCATTCCACCTTAGACTTACAGCTTAGGCAAGATATAGGTTTCCCTGAGACTTCAAAATGAGAAGAGGCAGGGCAACACTCACTCATGGAAATGAGAGTTCTTCAACCCTTTATGACAGAGGTGGGGGGTTGGCACTGTGGCGTAGTGGGCAAAGCAGCGTCCTGCAGTGCAAGCATTCCATATGGGTGCCAGTTCGAGCCCCAGCTGCTCCACTTCCCATCCTGCTGCCTGTTAATGTGCCTGGGGAAGCAGTGGAAGATGGCCCAAGTCCTTGGGCCCCTGCTCCTAAGTGGGAGACCTTGAAGAAGCTCCAGATTTATGACTTTGGATTGACCAGCTCCAGCCATAGAGGCCATCTGGGGAGTGAACCAGCAGATGGAAGATATCCCTCTTTCTCTGCCTCTGCCTCTCTGTAACTCTACCTTTCAAATAAATCTTTAAAAAAAGACAGGGATGGGGAACATCTGGCTCTCAGGCCATATAAGGCTTGGGAAATTACTTGGTCTGGCCCTGCCAGGCAACCTTAGGCATAACTCAAAATTTGGTAAATCTATAGCAGGCTAATTTTAAATTATTAATTTTATATTGCCCAGGAATGATGGTATAAATATCCAAATGGCCCATGGCAGAAAAATTTTCCTGGATAAGACACTGGTAGTCTCAAACCTCAGCCTGTGATGTTACCATGCCACAATCTAGGATAGTATATTTCTCTCTTGTCTAATCAAATTTTGGTAGACTGTGGAGTAGTTTCTTCTTTTCAAATCTTATTTTCTTTCCTTTTGATTTCCTTTAGGTTTATAAAATTAATGTTTATTTTGCAAACAGTATGTAAATGCAGTCATTTATAAAAAAAATAGAATGCCACATGGTAAGTCTGGAGGTACATCTGTTACTAACCTTATTATCTCATTGCTTTTCTGCTGGACCTCCAGGATGACTGATCTCCAGAACTCAACGTGGCCATCTTTGACACTGATTTTTCAGACTGGGAAAAGTTCGGGGAAGCTGTGCAGTGAGACTCTAACTGGGTTGTGCCTCTTTGCTTGTTGGTCTACCATCTGTGACACAATCCATTCATTTCAAAATCCAGCATTTCCATCTCCTGCTATCATGTTGACTTCCTGCCAGGAGGTGTTGAGAAAGAAGGAACGACAGGGTAGTTTCATTCCCTTTAAAGCTGAGCACTAAAAGGTGCAGGTATAATGTCTACTCACATCCCTGCTCTGCAAAGTGGGATCATATGGCTGTATCCCTCGAGTGTTGGTATATATTTTGATAGGTATATATTTTGATAAGTGTATGTTTTTGATATGTAATGTGATTAGATCCGCAGTATCCCTTCTATTGCTCTCCTTTTCTCTCTCCCTGTTTCCTTCTCTCTCTTTTCTTACTCTGTTTTTTTTTTTTCAGTAATGAATTCTTCTATCCATTAGTTCGTATGTCAGTTGCCTACAGCAACCAGACCTATACCTTGCCACATTGATAGTAGGGACTTAAGTGCTTGAGCCTTTACCTGCTGCCTCTGAGGGTGTGAATTTGCAAGAAGATGAACTAAAGATGCAGTAGCCAGGACTCAAACCAGGCGTTCTAATGTGGGATTCAGGCTTCCTAGCCAGCAACTTAACCTCTGTGCCAAATATCCTTTCCAATAATAATGTCTTTGAATGGCTTCATAGACATTTTTCTTATTAAAAAATCTGACTATTGGGCATGTGTTTGGTGTAGTAATTTAGTTGCCAGTTGTCTATGTCCCTTAGTACCTGTCCTGTCCTGCCTCTAGCTCCTCATTCCAGCTTCCTGTGAGAGCAGACTCCGAGAGGCAATGGTGATGGCTCAAGGAGTTAGGCTCCTGCCACCTATGTTAGAGACCTCCATTGAGTTTCTGTCTCCTAGCTTTGTCCCTGGGCCAGCCTCAGTCATCAGAGACATGCAAGAAGTAAACCATTGTATGGGATATCTGCCAGTCTGTCTGTCTCTCCCACTCTGTCTCATGTCCTCTAAATAGTGAATAAGCTAAAATAAAATGAATATTGACTTTTTTTAAAAAAAGGAAACTTCTTTTTAGTCTATGGAGGAATCAGATTAATCCACTTATAAAAATAGTGTCCAGCATTTACAAAGCACTTTCCATGTGGCTATCAGTATACCAAAAGCTAACTGTGTAGATTTTCTCAAATAGACCTCAAAAAATATGACATCAACAACTATTCTTAATTGGTTGGTGAGAAATTTAAGACTCAGAAAAATTAAGGAACTAGCAAGGGCACCTAGTATATAACTAGCACAACGAATAAAGAAGCTAAAAAGCAGGTTTGGGTCCTTAAATCAGAGTGGAGTGGTCTCTTAAGGATAATTCCTCCTATATTGCTTGCATTAGAAAACAAGATAGGTTGGGAATGAAGAGACTTACATTCTGATCTACACCCTATACTCAGAGTGTTAGTTGTGAGTTTGTTTGCTCATGAACAAATAAGTTTTAAGTGCCTAACCCATGCAGGACCACTACAGGGAATGCTGGAAGAGTACACAGTCCTGTCCCTTGGGAATTTAGTCTTCCAAGGAGGGAAGAGGGTGTCATAGTGACTATTGTAGGTGCTGGAGAAAAATCTGTTCAAGTTCTCAAGTCTTAGTTGTGATCTGTGGTTTTCTTTATGTACAAAATCTAGTGTGAGTATTTTATTCTTAATGGTTAATACTTCTTTACCTTGGCATTTGACAGAATGGAAAATTCCCAAGACACTTCCTATGGGCTATATTAAGTGTTGAAGACAAATGCATTGGTGATTCTGCTCAAGGTACTTAATTATCACCTAAGCATTTTTTTGAAGCGTAGATGTTAGCAGATATATTTTTGAGATAGAATTGAATATGAAAATCTTCAGGTTAAAGCACACTTTTATTATTTAGTAACTTCCATTTTTATAACAGTGAAAATGGGGTTATTTAGGTTTTTGACACTGGTGATGTTCTTTAAAATGACTATGACAGTGAATTTTATTCTAAAATCATCCTTTGATACCAAAAACAGCTTTCTGTTTTGTCTGTAACATTTGAGTTACTTATCTGTCTGTAGACAGAGCAAATTATTTGATTGCTTTAACCTAGTTAAGTCAATCCCAGTCATGGTGCATCTTATGCACTGGGGAGGGGGAGTACTATTTCTGTCCTCAAGTAAGTACCCATTATGAGGTTAGCTCATCCACTTGGCCAAAATGATTTCATGAGCTTGCTCTGAACACAGTGTTACTTTGCCAGGTCAGTATCAGGCCACAGCCTGATTTTTTCTCCGGTCCAGAGGTTCTGACCAGGCCTGAAATCATATTCATAAGTTACAGACATTATAAATTGTATTCTAGATCAATGAATCTCATGCAGGAGTGGTTTTCCCCTCCAGCCAATGTTGGGCAGTGTCTGGAGGCATCTTTAGTTGTTGCAGGTGCAGTGGGGGGATGTTCCTGGCATCTTATGGGTAGAGGTCAGGGATGCTGCCAAACACCCTGCATTGCAAAGTGCAGCCCCACTACAAAGAATTAAGCCACCCCGAATGTCACACTGTTGAGTTGAGAAACTTGTTGTAGAAGGAAAGACAGCACATTCAGTTACTATTTTTTTCTTTGTTAGTATAAGTAGTCTTCCCTCAGATCCCCATAAGAATTGGTTTCACGATCCCCAGGGATCCCCCAGTCTGAGAAGATTCAAGTCCCTTATATAAAACGATGTTGTATTTGCATATATTAAACATATCCCCCATATAATTTAAATAATTTCTGGAGTACTTATAATATCTAATAAAGTGGAAAAATTATATGCACACTGTTATACTGTGTTGTCGAGAAAGCAATTAAAAAATATTCTGTACAGATTTGTTGCAGAAACATTTTTTCTGATACTTTCTATCCATATTTGGTTGATTCCATGAATACAGAATCCATGGGTATGGCAGGGTGGAGGTGGGGCTGGCCATACATTGAATATGTAAGAATATTTAAGACATTTGAATTTAAGGTTCAAGTTGCATAGTCCAGTCCACAGATATCCCATGACAGATTACATTTATGAGAATGGCTTTCCTAATTTATATAACCTGCCACGGCCTTTGGTTATGACAGGGACACCAACCCCAGAACCAGCCCTTAAGTTGATAGGGAGAAAAATTCTCCTAGACCCTCACTCTTCCTCCTCCTTTTTTGCTTTTCTTTATTGACCCTATGTCCATTTAACACAGCTCTGTCCAAAAGAATCTTCCATAGATATGAAAACTTACCTACGTGAGCTTTCTACAGTGGTAACTGCTTGCTATACAGAGCTATTACACACTTGGAATGTGCCTGGGACATCTGTGTAACTTATAACAAATAGCTACCTGTGGCTGCTGGCTACCATATTAGACAGGGCAGATTTTATGTCTTCATACTCACCTCTCTGGGTCAGATCTCTTTTCAGATCTGACATCAGGCATAAATTGTCGTAATTGTTCTCTCTTTTGCATTTTGCATCTGGATCTTTGGAGAGGGATATTTGGGCCATGAGAGGAAATATGGGGGAAGAGACTCCCATGTGATTTGGCCTCCTAAAAGATATCTATGAAAACAAACAAACAAAAAGAAAAACAGATATTTCAACTCCAAAAGTTGTACTATGAGAATTAATGGTAAAACTACTACTCAAACAGTACTCTATACTTTGTGTGTCTTTATGGGTGCAGTCTGTTGAAATCTTTACTTAGGATATACTGTTGATCTTCTGTATATAAAGATCAGGCCCAAACACTTGGGCCATCTTATGGTGTTTTTCCAGGCATATCCCCACCTCATTGTATGTACATACTCCATTGGGACAGCTAATCTTTTCTTTAAAAACATTTCAGAGATAAACTTCATTATAATTCTGGTAAAATGGCCTCAAATTTCCAATTAAAAGGGTGGAAACTAATGTCACTTTCCTAGATACCATCTAAAATTCTCCTTCCAGGAGTATTCATTTACATGCAGATAGAACATTCATTAACGTTAGTCTCATCTATTATTAAGGTAGGTTTGGTGGGATCTTAACATCTTGTTGGCAATTCAATCCTTGATTTAGGAAATTGAAACTTTAAGTCTTCTGAAAAGTCTTTTAATTCAAATATTTCATTAAGTCTGATAGCTTTACACCATCTTGTGCTGAGAAACTCATTTTAGGTTGGTAAGTAATGAGAGGACTGCCTTATATGCCTTTTTTACCTCAGCACATCTGGTACTGAGCATCCATTTGTTCAAGAAACATTGATCATTCGTATGCATGACTTTGGCGATACTTGGGTAAATGAACTAGCGTAAATGAAAGGTAAAGCTTATACCTTCTTGGGTGATATATTTAGTATACAAAAGTATAAATTTAAAAGTTACCAAATGGAAAGTATTTAGCTTAGCAGTTAAAATGCCACCGAAGATTGCATCTCATATCTGAGTGCCTAGTTTCAAATCCTGGCTCTGGCTCCAGGCTCCTGACTCCAGGTGCTTGACACTGAAGACCCTGGGAAGCAACAGTGATTGCTCAAGTCACAGTGTTCCTGTCACCCAGGTTGAGACCTGGATTGTATTCCCAGCACCTGACTTTGGTGCCCCAGCTCCACTGGAGGTATTTGGGAAGTGAACAAAAGGTGGGAGTTCTCTCTCTCTCTTTCTCTCACTCTCACTCTCGCTCTCGCTCTCATTCTTGTTCTCTCTTTCTCTGTCTCTCTATTTCTCAAATGCATTAATTTTTTAAAAGTTTACAAAAGCATGAAGAATCTAGTAGGACGACTGCTAGGCTAAAAGAATTCCAAAGAGGTGTTAGTTCATCTTAGTCTAGGAGCCAGTGATACTCACCTACAGAGAGATGATTAAGTGGAAATCTGGGGAAATAATGGCAAAAATTCACTCTAAGTAGAAGGAATGCACAGGTTTAGGAATACATGAGCAAAGTCTGGGGATTGGGAAGAGCTGAAAACACTTTCTAAGGTACAACATAGGAGGGAAATTAGTAAAAAAAAAAATTCCTCTAACATTCCTTGGAACAATTTTAAGTGTACTTCATTAAGGGCAGAGGTCCTACATGGGGAGCAGGTGCACAGTGACTCCCGTTGTTGATTTAACAGTTGACACTCGTATTTATGACATCAGTAATTACCCGAGGCTCTTGTCATGAGCTGCCAAGGCTATGGAAGCCTCTTGAGTTCACCAGCTTCGATCTTATTCAGACAAGGTCATAGTCAAAGTGGAAGTTCTCTCCTCCCTTCAGAGAAAGGTACCTCCTTCTTTGATGGCCCCGTTCTTTCTACTGGGATCTCACTCGCAGAGATCTTTCATTTAGTGTTTTGTTTTGTTTTGTTTTGTTTTTTGCCACGATGTCTTGACTTTCCATGCCTGCGAAACTCTCATGGGCTTTTTAGTCAGATCTGAATGCCTTAGGGGCTGATTCTGAGGCCAGAGTGCTGTTTAGGGCTTTTGCCATTCTATGAGTCTGCTGTGTATCCTGCTTCCCATGTAGGATCATTTTCTCCTTTTTAATTCTATCAGTTATTTGCAGACACTGGTCCCATCCATGCAATCCCCTTGACACTCAATCCCATCCCCCCGATCAACCATGAACCTAAACTCATCACTCCAACTAGTAAGATGGCATTGGCACATGCCACATTGATGGGGTTGAATTGGAATCCCCTGGCACGTCTCTAGCTCTACCATTAGGGGTAAGTCCGAGTGAGTTTGTGCCAAACTGTACATCTCCTCCCTCTCTTATTCCCACTCCCACATTCAACAGGGATCTTCTTGTGTTTTTAAGATTTATTTTTATTTATCTGAAAGGCACAGTTAGAGAGTAAGAGAGAGACAGAGACAGAGAATATCTTCTATCCACTGGTTCACTCCCCAAATGACAACAAAGGCTAGGGCTGGGCCAGGCTGGAGCCAGGAGCTTCTTCCAGGTCTCCCATGTAAGGTGCAGGGGCCCAAGCACATGGGCTATCTTCTGCTGCTTTCTGGGGTGCATTAGCAGGGAGTGGTTTGAAAGTGGAGCAAGGGGGACTAGAACCAGCATTCATCAATGAAATCTTCTAAAGCCCTGGATCTTGCCCTGCCAGAAGCCCACTGATCTCTTTCCTTTTTAAACAGAAGCAGTTTCTGTGACTTGCAACCAGATAGTATGTTGAATAAAACACAATGGGAAGGATTTGAATTATTAAGAAGTGTATACAGTATTTTTAGATCGCCTTTGACAACAAACATTAACAGATAAGTGATGAATGTACTAAATAAGAATCAGTGCATAAATAAATAACCCTTTATAGCTCTATAACTCCCCATAGTTCACCAAACACTTTGGCAGATGGTTCAGAGTCACTGTATGAAATGGGCAGTGACTATCAGTCTCCACTTAAGGTACAGATTTGTGGAGAGACTTCTCCAAATCCATGTAAGTGATATCATCACCCTGATACTTAAGACATTCTCATTGGCTCCCAATGGCCTTGCCCAGGAGCCTCCACAGGTCAAAGGTTTTAGGTCATTATGAACATCTAACTGAAAGATATTTTTGCTAGTAAGTATATAATGCACATTAAGAAGACTTCTAGTGTGTGTATACATATCCATGTGTTTTGGTGCAAGACAAACAATGCAAGAAAACTGATCTGATAATCTAGACAATATTCAGGTACAGATGCTATTATAAAAAAATCCTGGCAAAAACTTCCAAACAAAAATATTATTGGTCCTTTTAAAGAGGTGCTTAACTAGCAGTTTTCAGCTTTGATCTTGTGATCCAAGGTAAACTCAACAACTTTTCTCAAAGAACAAACATCCCAAGACCTTCAAATTAAACCTTCGGTTTCCAAAGGCTGAGCCAAGAAGTCTGACATAGTAAACCATCTTCTGCTCCATTTGCCTAATGGGCAGGGATGAAGGCCCAAGATAACCTGGCAGAACTTGAACCCATGGTTCCAGGAAGTCTAAATGAGCCACAGATTATGCTTGGCCATGGATCATTACCTCTGGCAGAGAAAATGCACAACTTCAAGCCTGTTTACATGACAGTGCTTTGTAAGATAAGGGATTAAAATCCCCTATAAGAACAGAGATTCTTCGTGTCTGCTCAGTGCAACAGGTAGGTCACTTGAAAACACTGCTGAAAAAGGCCTTTGTTTTGGAAACTCTCCAGGGGGAAGGAACAAGGGACTCACTTATCCATGACTCACCCCCACCCAACCCCCAAAAAGGAAAAGTAAATGGTGAGCAAGGTATTCTCTACTTTCCTGGTAGTAAGGTCTAGACAGAGAGTCAGCCTCACACTGCTGGTAGAAACGGTTAAGAGGCGTAATTTTCTCCTCCCTCAGGCTGTGCGGTGAGGTAGGAGAACCACAGAAAAAAGGCTCACAGCTGCTGTCCACGGCTCAGATCATCATTTCCTGTTTGTCCTTAGGCAGATTGCCTCACCAGTTTGGGGAGCCTTGATTAAGAGTGTCTCAATTTACCCATCTGAAATAATAGCTGTTTCATCAAGGATATTGTGGAGTTTAATGAAAGCCTCGGAAGGGTAATGAGATCCTCAGATAAGACCCTGTGTAAACACTAAGTGGTGTATGTCTGCATATATACACACTGCATACACACCCAGGGTAGGCCCACAAGCTGAAATCTCTGGCAAAATTCTTTCCTTCTCCTTTGAGACAGAAAGAAGGATATTCAGAAGCCGAAAGTCTGCCACAAAGGGAGAGGAAGTAGTCAAATCACAGCCAACATATATTCACTAAGCTCCTAACAAGGGCCAGGCCCTGTGTGGGGTTCTGGATACATACAGGTAAACAATACAAGCAAAATTCCAGCTTTCATATAGCTCACATTCTGGAGGAGGGTGGCAGAGAACAAAACTATGAATATACGGTAATGTAGAATACTGATGTGGGCTATGAAAGCAATGAGGCAGAGTCTGGGTGTGGAGTTGGGCGGTACGTGGCTGTTCCAGAAACAGTTCTACAATAGAAGCAGCCTGTTAGGGAGCGACAGGACAGGTGTCACTGGACAGGATGTGCTGTGCCTAAAACATTTGAACTCATACAGAGAGCACACTGGAGATGACATCCGAGATGACGATGTGACCAACTCTGTGGATCCTGTCTCTAGAGAACAACCACAACTGATGACAATCATTTTTACAAAACTGAATTCTCTGTAAATTGTCCTAATGGCATATAACAGATAAATACATATTGATTCAAAAAAGGCTACTAAATATTGCTAAGAACAGTGAATGTCTGTAGCACTTGAGCCAAGGACCGCTCTCATTTCTTCCCATCACTGGTTCAATGTGACAGACACTGCATCCTGAGCAGATGGGGCCCAGAATTTGGGACACTTTCTTCTGCAACATCCTAGTCAAGGGCCAGGAAGTGGGAGACTCCTAGCATTTTTGAGTCCTGTGAGCTCCATGTTCAGAGGCTTAGTTCCCTACAAGACTGACTAAGAGACCAGAAGCCACATTTCTGTTCTTAGTCCCTGTCCAGAAGAAAGGTCTGCTGTGGCTAGAGCAGAGTTGAGTCTCTGCTTTTTGAGCGTTCACATCCCACTTGCTCCAGATCACATACACCCATATCTGTGTGAGCTGGAGCAGCATAGAAAATCAAGCAGACAGAGGTGACTGACCTGAAAGTGCCTTGCTCATAAAGCAGCAGTGTTAAATTCCCAGGGAAGTGGGCCACTGCCCTAACCCCAGCTGTAGAGCAATGGTGCAGTTATTTTACCAAGTGGAATGGTATTAGGCTAGCATGATAATAGAAAGTTCTCAAGCTCTCTCCAAAGGGAATGACTTTATTTGGAGAATGTGGGAAAGAAGTTTAATCCAATAAGTACTCTCAAAAACATGGAGAATTTGATGGCAAAAGGAGACTAGGGGTAGTAACGTGAGCATGAGAGCAGTAAGCTAAACCATAAGCCAGGTAGTTATCAGAGAGAAGCAGGGAAAAAGAGCTGAAAGAGCTTAACTTGGGTTAGACTCAACCTAAAAGACTAGACCCACTTTCTACCTTGCAGAGGGTCTGAATTTATTTGTATCAAACTGCAGAGTAATTGATGCCCCAGGACATTGCCAGAAACAATAGAGCAATAAGTTGGCAATTAGTGCAGCTGAATAGCTGGATGTGAGGCAGAAAGTTCAGGGAAAGAGACAAAGAGAATCCAGGATGACTGGGCACTGCCCAAGCTTCTTAATAAAGAACAACAAAATTTACTAAATGAAAGCATGAAAAAGAGGCTATTATTGCTAATGTTATCGGAATAAAAATGCTTACAATTTATTTGGTGAACAGTTCTATGCAAATAACTTAAGTAACCCAATTAAATAGATACTTATCTAGAAAAATACAAACTATGCAGTGACTCAAGATGAAATAGGAGATCTGATTAGATCTGAAACAAGAGGCTGGATTTGTAAGTGTTAAAGTTCCTACATAAAGGCCCAGGACCAGATGGCTTCAGTGGTGACTTTTACCAAAATTTAAAGAACTAATTATATCAACTTATCACCAAATTCACCCAAAAAATTAAAAAAAAAAAAAGGGAATAGTTTCTAATTCAGTCTGTGAAACCAACATTAGCCTCCTACCAAAATCTGGCATGATACACAAGAAAACAAAACTAAAGCCCAATATCTCTGATAAATTTAAACACAAAATCTCAATAAAAAAAAAAACTAAATCCAGTAACATATAAAAGGGAGTATATGCCACAGCAATTATAATTTATGAAAAAATAATATTAATTAAGCCCATGTTGTGGGCTTTTGGGGAATGGGCTATTGTATGGAAGCACTCTCTCTAACTCAAAAAAAATTGATAGTATTTCTCTATGTTAGCAGTGAACAAACTGAAGATGACTTTATCAGATGAGTTCCATTTATAATAACTTCAAAAAAAGTAAAAGATTAAGAAATAAAATTAATGAAAAGACAAAATATATGCCTTGAAAGCTATACACATTTTTAAGGAAATTAAAGATTATCTAAATAAATGGAAAATCATCCCATGTTCACATATTGGATGGATTAAAATTGTTAAGCTGTCAATACATCCAAAATTGATGCATATATATATATTATTTTTTTGACAGGCAGAGTGGACAGTGAGAGAGAGAGACAGAGAGAAAGGTCTTCCTTTGCCGTTGGTTCACTCTCCAATAGCTGCTGCGGCTGGCGCGCTGAGGCCGGCGCACCGCGCTGATCCAATGGCAGGAGCCAGGTGCTTTTCCTGGTCTCCCATGGGGTGCAGGGCCCAAGGACTTGGGCCATCCTCCACTGCACTCCCTGGCCATAGCAGAGAGCTGGCGTGGAAGAGAGGCAACCAGGACAGAATCTGGCGCCCTGACCGGGACTAGAACCTGGTGTGCTGGCGCTGCAAGGCGGAGGATTAGCCTAGTGAGCTGCGGCACCGGCTGATGCATATATTTAATTCAATCATTTTTTCAAATCCAAACTGATTTTTTTCATACATTGATGAGATGATCCTCATGTTTACACAAAAATTCCAAGGAACCAGAATAACAAAAACATCCTTGAAAAGGTAGACAAATATTGGAGGACTCCTACTTACCCTTCTAAAATCTTACCACAAAGCCAGAAATCCACACAAGGTGGTAATGTTATAACTATATATATATGTATATATGTATATATATATATATGTATATAACTATATATATGTATATCAATGAGATTGAAATGAGAATCTAGAATTGTATCCTCACATTTAGAGTTAATTGACTTTCTACAAGAACACAAGAAGAATTAAGTGGTACTAAGAATTTCAGCATAAAATGGTAGCTACATTTTCAGCAAATGTTGCTAGGAAACTTCATATTCATATGCAAAAGAATAAAGTTGGGCCCTCTCCTCACCGCATACAAAATTAAATAAAAATGAGTGACAGATATAAAAGTAAGCACTAACACTATGCTTTAATTCTTAAGACATGAGAGTAAATATCTGAGTTTACTAGGCAGTGGATTCTTAGATATGACACCAAAAGCATAATCAACAACAACAAAAAAACCAGATAATTTGGAGTTCATCGTAATTAAAAACTTGTGTGCTTAAAACATGTTGTTGGGGCCGGTGCTGTGGCATAGTGGCCTAAATCTCCACCTGCATCGCCAGCATCCCATATGGGCACTGGTTCGTATCTCAGCTGCTCATCTTCCATTCGAGCTCTTTCTATGGCCTGGGAAAGCAGTCCCAAGTCCTTGGACCCCTGCACCTATGTGGGGAGACCTGGAAGAAGCTTCTGGCTCATGGCATTGGACTGGCCCAACTCAGGCCATTGTGGCCATTTGGGGAGTGAACCACAGAAGAAGACCTTTGTGTCTGACTCTCCCTCTTTCTGTCTGTAACTGCCTCTCAAATAAATAAAATTTTAAAAATCTTTTTAAAACTTATTGTCCAGAAAGTGAAAAGATGGCCCACAGAATGGGGAGAAAATATTTGCAAGTCTTACATTTAAGAAGCTACTTGTAGCTAGATTGTACTTAGAACCCTTACAACTCAACAGTAAAATGACAACAAAATTAAATCATGGGTAAGGAGATGAATAGATGTCCCTCCAAATATAGACCTATAGCCAATAAACATGGGCGAGGATGCTCAGCATCTTCGGCCATCAGGAAATGCAGTTGCAATCTATAATGAGACATCACTTAATACCCATAGAGGGCTATAATAAAAAAACAAACAATAGCAAGTGTTGAGGATGTGGAGAAGCCAGAATCCTCCTCTACCACTGATGGAAAAACAAAATTTGAAGCCCTATGGAAAAGTAATCTGACAGTTCCTTGAAAGTGTAAACTTACTATATAATCCCACAACTCCACTTCTATATGCATATTGAAGAAGAATGAGAACATATATCCACATGACACATGTACATAGATGTTCATAGCTTGTGGCCAAAAAGAAGAAAAAAGCCAAATCTCCATCATCTGGTGAATGCGCACATTAAATGTGTTAGATCCATACAGTGAACTATTGTTAGGTCATTAAAAAGAAGATAATGTGCTACAGCATAGATAAATCTTGAAACCATTGTTTTAAATGAAAAAAATCCATTCAAAAATTACTACACATACCACATGTTATATGATTCTGTTTATGTGAAACATCTGAAATAGTTAAATATATAGACAGAAATTATATTAGCACTTCAGGCTTTGGTTGATGGAGAGATGGGGAATGACCATTCATTGATGCAGGGTTTCTTTTCCGAGGAACTAGAATGTTTTAAAATTGATGATAGTGATTGTTACACAGATTTGTGACTATCTGAGAAAAACTTGACTTTTATCCTGTAAATGGATTAGTTGTATAATATGTGAATTAAATCCCAATAGACTATGTTTCTAAAAGAAAAATAAGGAAATGGTAACTGCAACAAGAAACATGCCTGAGTTATATTCAACTCACACATCACCAATATATGGAGCCTCAGATAGATTTTAAGATTCTCTTTAGGGGTCGGCGCCATGATGCACTAGGTTAATCCTCCTCCGTCTGCGGCGCCGGCATCCCTTATGGGCGCCAGTTCTGGTCCCGGTTGCTCCTCTTCCAGTCCAGCTCTCTGCCTTGGCCTGGGAAGGCAGTGGAGGGTGGCCCAAGTGCTTGGACCCCTGCACCTGCATGGGAGACCAGGAGGAAGCAATTGGTTCCTAGCTTCGGATTGGCATAGCTCCGGCTATTGCGGCCATTTGGGGAGTGAACCAACGGAAAGAAGATCTTTCTCTCTGTCTCTCTCTCTCACGGTATGTAACTCTACCTGTCAATTAAATAAATAAAAATCTTAAAAAAAAAGATTCTCTTTAATTTCAGGAGGTTTATTTTATAACAGAGAAGCCTGAGCAAGAGAAAAAGGAGTTGATATTCAGTAGACAGGACCAAGAAGTGACTAAGAGGTGATGGTATATATTTCACCAACTGACCTTATGAGGAAATGTACAATGAACATTACACTTAACTCACCAAGTAGACAACAAATCAGCTGCTAATCTCGAACTTAATGCTGAATGGTCTGAAGACTGACATTTTTACACAGATGAGGACACCCAATCACTTATTTTTTTTTTTAAAGATTTCTTTATTTGAAAGGCAGAGTTATGGGTGGGGGTGGGGGGGGAGAGGTCTTCCATTTGATTCACTCCCCAAATGGCCGCAATAGCTGGAGCTGCACCGATCCAAAGCCAGGAGCCAGGAGCCAGCAGTTTCTGGGTCTCCCATTTGGGGGAGTGAACCAGTATACGGAAGATCTCTTTCTCTCTTTCTTTGTCCCTTCCACTCTTGGTGTAACTCTTTCAAATAAATAAATAAATATTTTTCGAAAAAAAATGGTTTGCCAGACAAAAACCACTTGGGTCTAAATCTAAAAGGGTCTTAAAGGAAGATTTGGTAAAATAAATAAAGTTGATAAATAAATAAAATAAAAATACTATCTGTGCAACCAAGGAGTAGTACACAGGAGAAGTACAAGGAGTTATAGGATGATACATAACTAAAGAAGCTAAGTTTGCCCAACTGGCTCTTAAGGGAGCTCCATCACCATTTCTGCTCCCTCCTGTCCCTCCCCACAAAATAGCTCGAGACTGGCCTTTTTGAAGTTGGTCTTTTAAACAACTGTCTGCTGTCTTTAAAAAGTTTTAAATGGCTGTCTCAGTAAAAGTGAAATCAATATTCTTTCAGCCTGGGCTTTTAGCAGATAATGTCTCCCCATAAATCACGGGCATAATGACACCGGAATAATTCATCATCTTATTACATTTACATATGATGCGCCACATTGTTCTGGCGAAGGTTATCTCCCCTGCCTGGGACTCCATCCAGAAACAAATAAAAGACCAGGGAACCTGATTATTTCATGGTCCGTTTATAGAAGCTGTTGTGGATCCATTTGCTGACCGTCAGCTACTTTTGCTTTACAGTCCTTATGTGTACACACAGCCTTCCAGCTCAAGAAGTTCAATAACCTTTAAAACTTTATTTGTGGAAGAGGCGCCTGTCTGGGTTGAAGATGCTTTCTGTACTCTCGGGTTGTTTTGACATCCATGTCGGGTCCAAGATCATCAGTTTAGTCATCAAGTATTTATCAGTCACCTGTTGTGGGTCAAGTATGGCATGGATACTGAAGATACACATGAAAAAGGAGAGAGATCTGTCCTGTTCTCATTGTCTGTGACATCACACGAGGGAAGGTGATCAAAGAACTGTTTGCAGATGATTACGCCATGGTTTTTGTCATAAGTGCAAGGATGAGAGATGAAGGTGTCAGGAGTAAGGACACTCCTACTTAGATGGGGCAGAGATCATGGTTGACTTGGTAGTTATGCTTGCGTTACAACCTAAAGGGTAAAAGACAATATGCCTGTACAATAAATGCTTGATGCAGGAATGGATAGATCAACAACAAACATCAACAACCTGCCTCCCCCAAATGCGAGAAGTAGTTCAGAGAATGGTGATGAGGACCTGTAGTTCACACAGACAGAACCAAGTGGTATGAAAACCTGGTGTAGATATGTGGCATTATCTAATCACCAGTGATGCTTATCGTTTCTACCAGCTGCTGGAACTCTGCCCCGAGTAAGTGTGTATGTGCTTCCTGAAGAGACAAATACATCCAAGTGACAATCTCAGGGCTACCTCTTATGGTTAACTTTGTCTAAGCTTTCCTTGAGTGTGTGAGTTTCCTGACTCTTAATTTCCTCAACAATAAAATAAGAAAAAACCCCGGGGCCAGCTCTATGGTGCAGTGGGTTAACGCCCTGGCCTGAAATGCCGGCATCCCATATGGGCGCCGGTTCGAGACCCAGCTGCTCTACTTCCTGTCCAGCTCTCTGCTATGGCCCAGGAAAGCAGTAGAAGATGGCCCAAGTCCTTGGGCTCCTGCACCCACGTGGGAGACCCAGAAGAAGCTCCTGGCTCTGGGTTTCAGATCAGCACATCTCCCGCTGTTGCGACCATTTGGGGAGTGAACCATCGGATGGAAGATCTCTCTCTCTCTCTCTCTCTGCCTCTCCTCTCTCTGTGTAACTCTGACTTTCAAATAAATAATAAATATTAAAAAAAAAGAAAAAAAAAACCATTAAATGTGTCATGACAACTAAAAGAGATCATGGATGCCAAAGCAGAAAAATGTGGGGATTAAGAAGCTAGGCTGAGAGAGGTAGCCCAAGTACTTGGGCCCTGCTACCCATGTGAGAGACCTGGATGGAGCTCTGGCACCTGGCTGTGGCCTGGTTCTGTCCCTGCTATTGTGACCATTTGAGGAGTAAACCAGTGCATAGAAGATAGTGGGCTCTCTCTCTGTCTCTCTGTAACTCTGCCTTTCAAATAAATAAGTAAATCCTTAAAGAAGCAGCAGCAGCAGCGGCAGCAGCAGCTAGGCTGAGTCCCTTGGCAGATTAGGGTATTGTTTTTGTTTATTTGTTTTACATTTTTTTAACTTTAATCAGCACTTACCCAGTACTTATCCACATTATGTGTCTACAGATTTTTAAGTGATGCCAGATATGTAGAGCTTGTTTGGTGGATGTGGTCCAGGATGTTCCTTGCTCCTTTGGCCAGACAGCTTTGTTGAACTTGCTATCAGTGTGTACATCTGGAGACCCCTCTCCTTCACAGCAGTCTTCTGGATCGCTTTGAGTGCCTGGGGCACATTTCCAGAGGCCCACTCCACGGATGTGCTTGTGAATGTAGATGGTGCACTCTGGAGTCACTTCTGTGTTGATGGCAGAACTGCCCTTCTCACCACCTTTCCTTGCAGGAGCCGTCCTACAAGGCCCAAATTGGAAAGGAAGCAGAAGATTAGGCATGAGTTCTTGCTGGGCCACTACTGCATCATGCGAACATGGGCAAGCTGCAGTTATGTTTTAATGGAACACATGTATGCCTAAAATACACCACTCTTTGCAAAGCTGGGCAATGAAAGCCACAGAGATTATGAATGAAATTTGAATGGTACACAACACACAAAAGCATCATCACTGATACATTTTCACACAAGATAGGAAACTGATAAGCCTAAAAAATTGCTGAGAATACACAGATAGGACAATGAATATGGAACTGTACCTCCAAAAGACCTGGTATTTGCTTGTGGATATGGGTTTGGGAAGGGCTAGAGCTTATGAGTTACTGGAAAGTGCCAGGAGAGGATTGTTAGGAATGGGAGGGAAATCCACAGCACCTGATGTGGATGGTGTGACTGATAGCAATGCCCTGAACTCAGGTGGATGGCAGATGGTGGTTACAGGAGGGTGGGAGGTTTTGTGTATCCCCTGTGGTCCAGTTCAGCCAGATGTAGTTTTCCATACTCATCTAGAATTTCTTGTAGTGAGGACTGAACGTAAGCAAACACTGAAGCCACAAAATTCACATTATATATGAATTGTTCACTGCTATTTCAACCATGTTAGAACAAACCAGCCTTATAGCAGAACCAGGTATATGTACCTGGCTCTGTCTCAGATCTCTCATCTGCAAATGGGGATGATTGTGGCACTAGCCTGATAAGGCCGTTGTGATCCTGACTACACAAGGTGGTTCCATGTAAAATGTTTGGTATTAGGTGGATCTGATGTATAGTTTTAGTGCCTTTCCCCTGGGTATTTAACATTCCATGTTATGTTAAATTTTATTTGGTTTTTTTTTAGGAAAAGATGATTATCTTTTTTTAAGACATGTGTTTTTTGAAAGATTTATGCAGAGAGAGAGAGAGAGAGAGAGAGTGAGAGAGAGATATCTTCCACCTGCTGGTTCACTCCCCAGATGGCGGCAATCACCAGGGCTGGGCCAGGCCAAAGCCAAGAATCAAGAGTTTCATTTCGGTCTCCCACATGGGTGACAGGGGCCCAAACACTTGGGCTATCCTCCACTGCTTTTCCCAGGCCATTAGCAGGGAGATGGATGGCAAGTGGAGCAGCAGGTGCACAATGTGGTGCCCAAGCGGGATGCCAGCATCGCAGGCAGAGGCTTTACCTCCTACATCACTGGCCCCAAGATGTGTATCTTGTTCAATCTGTTGCACAGAGCCTGACCGAGGCTCACACTCCCACATGGTCATTCTGCACACAAGGGTTTCTACACTTTGTTTCCCATGCATGCCTAAGTGAAAGGACTGAAGGCCTTTTCTCCCCAAGGAGGAGACAGAGAGAGAAAAGGCTCAACAAGCCTCTAGTTTGGGGAAGGGACAAGAACTACAAGATCAGTGGTCCCCTGCCTACCTGGAGAGTCATCCTCTATTCGTCATGTCCTTGGATACAGCTGTTCTTGCCCATGGAGTGGAGTTACATTAGTTCTCTTTAGCTAATTTCCACTTCTTGGTGACCTTCCAGGTTCAGCCATAGTAACAGAGGTTTCCTCATCAGTGATCATAGTTGGCCCAGCCTGCGGTGCAACCTAGATAGGTAGTTTCCTCCTTCATATACCTTTCTTTTGGGTGTCTGCAGACTGGCTAAGAACATATGTGTGAGGGCCAGGACATGACTCACTGGGTTTAGCTTGATGAGCTGGAGAACAAAGGAGCCAGGATTTGCATGAGGTGTAAGAGACTTGTTTGCAGAAGTTTCATGAGACATTGGTGCAGGTGGCTGTGTGGGCTTCTCTGGTGGTGTTTGCTTCCAGCTGAATCTCTTACAACCTTCTGAGTCACTTAACTCTGTCTCTTCTCTTTTCATGTGTGTCTACCCACACCTGTGTGCAGTGCTACGGCCTCCTTGACCTCCAAGCCTGAATGCCTCCTTTTCCTTGACATACCCCACTTTGCTTCCAAGAGTGACCTCTACCCCACACCTCTATGGCCACTGCTGTCATCACACCTGGTTCTTAACTCATCCCTTGTATACTCACTATTATCCCCTTGACCCTTCATGCTGTATTGTCCCTGGGACCTCCAGCTGTCTGATCATTGTGTTTCATTATACCTGTATCTACCACCCCAACTAGGAAGAGAAGGGCAGCATGGTTAAGAGCACAGATTTTAAAGGCCGACAGATCTGGGCTGGAATTCTACCTGTTCTGCTTCCAAGGGTAAATATACTTTACTTCGGTAAGCTTTCATTTTCTTATCTGCCAAATGAGAATAGGAGTACCTGCTTCTTTGGAGTCGCTATGAAGATTACATGAAATAATATCTAAGAGATAGTATCTGTGAAACACAGTGACTACAGCACTTGATGGATTCAATACTCCATTAATGTAGCTCTTGTGATGATTACGTTTAAATTGTGAACAGTAGCAGTGGCCTCGCAGAGCTAAATCCACATACTAGGACATGTACAAATACTTAACAAATCAATGAATTGTGGCTTATCATTAATGTTGAGGGTTCCACTTTTATGTTTTCATATGAATGCTTCATTTTTTAGATATATTTTGCTAAGTTATCCACCTCTCAACTGTGCCAGGTTCAAGAAGGGGAGTGGGAGATTGGAGTAAATAAGATATCGTTATCTCCCTGGAGTTCAAATTCAGCAGCACAAATGCAGTTCAGGGAATTTCCCAGTCTTGACTCCCCCTCTGTCCCATGATATCATCTCCTGATGGTATGTCATCCTTTTGGCATGACTTGACTTTATTTCAGCTGTATATTGGAACAAATCAGGGAATGAATTTGAGATTGTGTCTAGCAAAATGATGTATCACATAGGCAAAACACTAATGGGCTAATAGGTAAATGGCACAAGCAGAAGCCATGAAATAAATTAGACAGCATCACTAAATGTTAAGTACCACAATAACTCCATTCCTTGTGTCTTGTCTCATTTTCATGCAGTTTGTGGTATGTAGGATTGGATGGTTGGACTTAGAGACTGCCTTCTCATTTTGACTTTCTATTTATTAATTTTTATTTATTTGGGGGAGAGAGAGAAGCCAAAGCAGAGTCCAGAAATCAGTCATATCTTCCACGTGGCTGGCAGGGACCCAGTTACCTGAACCATCACTGTTGCTTTTCAGAGTGCATATTAGCAAGAAGCTGGCATAGGAAGCAGAGCTAAGACTCAGATCCAGGTGCTCTGATACGAGATGTCAACACCTCGACTGGCATCTTAACCTTTGTGCCACAGGCCCATCCCTGCCTTCTAATTTTGTTTGGATGCTCCATTTAATGTAAAAGCCTAATCACATTCAGGAAAGATACATAAATGGTTTCATGGTAAAGGAATTGGCATCATTGATTGTATGTTTATTATACAGAACAGGAATCATTTAGGAATTATACAGGAATCAAAGTAAATTTCAGGGGACATCACCTACTACTTTTTTTTTTTTTTTTTTTTTTTTTTTTTTTTTTTTAGCAAATGCCCTCAATTAATTCTGACTCAGGTTGTACATACAGACCACAGTTTGAGAAATGCTGTGTTAGAAAAGATAGATGGATTGGTTTCTGAGTGTCATAGAAATATGTTCAAAATGGGTATGAGCAGGACCACTGGCTGTTATGGATGGGGATTGGTGTATGTTTGTGCTGTGGGAATAACATTCAGGTTAAATAATGACTTGGAATCTTGAGGTACAGGCTGACCTGCTCTACATATGTATTTTACTAT
The DNA here is from genome assembly GCF_051225735.1 of Oryctolagus cuniculus. Classification (NCBI taxonomy): domain Eukaryota; kingdom Metazoa; phylum Chordata; class Mammalia; order Lagomorpha; family Leporidae; genus Oryctolagus; species Oryctolagus cuniculus. Next base: position 85,926,411 of record NC_142876.1, read on the forward strand.
GTCCAAAGAGTGTGAAATCTATTTCTCCAAGTTTTTGTCTTTATTAGGTCAACCTTGGCCTACAAGTGCCTTCACAGAATGTGTTAATGGAGACACTGAAAAGATTGCTTTTAAGCAGTTTACAGTTGGTTTGAAAGGATAAGTCTCATTCCTATGAAAGTTACAAATTTTCATGTGAGTTAGTAGGTGGCTAATTGCTTATGTGGTCCTTAGAAATAATGACATTAGAATTCAGAAGTAGGAAACATGTGGTCCAGCTGGTCGGGCTAGTGGCAGACCATGTCAAAGGTGAGGGACATAATTCTAAACAGGACAAAGGCTTTATCTAGAAAGAGAGCACAGGGCACACCTTGTGGGGACCACAGGCCAAAACGCCTAAGAAAGCAAAGGAAAGTTTTGGCTTGGTTTGGACATTGTTTCTCAATTGGAGCACAACACAACCAGCAAAAGGCTTTTCAGAAACAGGGGAGGTGGTCTCAGTTGTCCTGGTGAGGGGATAATATCGGTGGGTGGGGTCTGGGGGTGGTAGGCATTTATGAGATGGACATACCAAATGTGAAATTTTCCCATGTCCTGAATGATTTTAAGATGTCCTGCTTGTAATTTCTTTAATTGAAAATATGTTGACAATTATGTTGTAGAACCTGGACAGCCTGATATAGAGATAGGAGATAGATGATAAATGATAGATTGAGCTTTAATATTATCATATTTTCCATGATTGCAATTACAGATGGTAGGTTAGAGTTGATTCCCTTCAGACTTTTGCCAAGCAGTTCCATTTCAGAAAATCTCACCAATGTTGAACTTTTGAGTTTGAGTATCAGCTTGAGTTTGTGGCTGTTAGATTTGTGGTAATTATATGTGTGTTTGAGAGTGCTTCAAAAATTCACAGAAAAGGGAAATGAAAGATAAGTTTACTTTGATACAGAAAAATGTTGAAAGCCATGCATAGTTTTTCGTTATGGTCATTTCCCATGTGCTCTCTGAGAACCCTTCATATATATGAATATACTTACTTAGTTCTCATTTCAAAATATTAAATGAAAAGTGAGCAAGCCATCAGTTTTCTAACTTTCCTAAAATCCATAATGATTTGATGGAAGTAGATGCACACATCTGTACATCTTCTGGTGTAATCATGCCCAAACACTTGGTTTTTAAATGTGTCATTATGTATTGATTTTCTTTATTTCTCTTCCATATTATAGTGAGACTACAATGGTAATATTTCTAAATTGTTGGTTATATTGTCTACTATTTGTGATATAAATGGGATATAGCCCTTGATAAGCATAAAAACTCCTGGACTAAGACATGAAGCCCAACAAAAACGATAGGTTTTCTTAAACCCACTGGTAGTGGGGGCTGAGCTGGGTCTCAAGTAGGGTGAATCTTTGTTGAATTTAGATATCCCCTCTATGGTGTCAAGATATTGGGTTTGCTCTAATACATCCATTTTTCACTTCTTGTATCAATAGGTATGTAAACATATTTTAATATTTTAAATGATATTTTAATAACATTTTGTATTTTAAAATATTTAATATTTTTGATAATATTGAAATGATCCATGCCTTATATAGATGTCTATGGAAAAACAGATTTGGCCAGCAAATGGCTGTTGTCTGGCTTCTTTTGTCAGTATTCATGATGAATCTAAATATTTTGCTCATGTTTTGAAGACACAGCATCAGAGCCCTCTCCACTGAGGAGGATTATCTGAATAAGCCCTGTTCATGATAAGGAAAGACCACAATGCAGCAGGCTTCCCATTCCTCCAATCCCCCCTTTAAATTCTTAAGCTCCACAGAGAAGTTGCTTTCTTTTCTTTTTCGTTTTACAAACTAAGCAATGCTTGCTCCATGACACATGAGACTGATGCTTCCCAGAACTGCATGCTTCTCCAGAAATGATCCCTCAGGCAAGTCTGAGATCCACTTAAACCAAACTTTGGCAAGAGGGAGCCATCTCATGTTTCCTCGTGCATACAATGAAATGGCAAGGCATGGGAGTAAAGTGCAGTCCTTGTGGTTGTTAGAGAATGGATGTAGGGGTAAATCCTAGGCCTGGTTTTCCAATATCAGAAAATGGCTGGATGATTTACAGAGGTTTATAAGATTCTACCAGAAGAAAATAAGCCTGTTTGTTTCACTTAGCAAACAGGTATTATTTTATGGGCTACTTTAAGAAACGAGGGAACAGCAGCCTTGAAATCCCCAGGGATGGGTTACAGAAACACAAGCTGTGCTTTGCTGTGAGGTACTTAATAAAAGGATCTTGTAGACTCAGTCCAAAAGATCTCCCTGTCATTATTTGAGATGAGGTTCTAACTTGAGGGGTAGATAACAAGGAAACAGCAAATGTGGTGCTCACTTTATGCTGGGATTGCAGCCAGATGCCCTGCTTGCTGTTCTTGATCCTATGATACTCTTTCAGGTGTTTATACCACAAATGGTATGCTAAATAAATAAATAGATAAAGCTTATTTGTGGTAAGGACATGGCTTCGACGGGTCTGAAGAAGCACTCGGCCATTTTTACCTACAAAATGGTTCTTGTCATGTAACATGCTCAGGAATTTCAATCCAAGAATTATTTTAGGATGGTTGCCTGCTGCTTAGTAATCAAATGAACTGACTTTTTTTAATTTTGGTTTTCTAGGAAGTTCTTTTGGCACCAGGTAGAAATTGGTGAAAAGTGTTGATGGGGTGATATTCAACAGCATGGTTGTGTTTGAGAAATTGGATTTTGCTTGCTAATAGGTTTGAGTTTGAAACTAGGGTCTCCACTCATGAGTGAGGTATTTTCACAGACATTGTAAGAGCAACAGCAGAATAGGTATTTGTCTTAGCAGTTAAAATGTAGCCAATAAGCACTATCTATGATGCAGCAGGTTAAGCTGCTGCCTGCAGTGCCAATATCTCATATGGATTCTGCTTTAACTCCTGGCTGCTCCCCTTTCTATCCAGCTCCCTGCTAATGCCCTGGGAAAGCAGCAGAAGATGGCCCAAGTCCCTGTGCCCTGCCACCTATGTGGGAGATGGGATGATGCACCTGGGCCCTAGCTTCTCTCTGACCCAGCCCCAGGCCATCTTTTAGTGGATGAAAGATTCTCTCTCTCTCTTTCTCTCTTTCTCTCTCCCCCTCTCTTTGTGTAACTCTGTCTTTCAAAAAAAATAATATATATATATATATATTTAAATGCTGGCAACCCATATGGGAGTGCCTATGAGTCCACAGCCAGGGAGGCATTGGGTGATGGCTCAAGTCTCCCTGCCAGCTGTGTTGAGTTCTAACACCTGGTTTCTGCCTCGCTCCTCACCATTGTGGGCATATGGGGAAATGCACCAATTAATGGGAACTCTCTCTTTCTCTGTCAATCTGTGTGTGTTGGGGGGGGGGGGGCGGGAGGTTTCTCTGCCTGTCAAATAAATACATTAAAAATGTAAATATTAGGCTAGCATTATAGCACAGGAAATTAAGCAACTGCCTGCAACACTGCATCCTATATCAGAATACCACTGATCCAGCACCCTGCTAATGCATCTGAGGAAGCAGCAGGAGGTGATCCAAGTACCTGGGCCCTTGCTATTCATGTGGGAGACCTGGATCGAGTTTTAGGCTCTTGGCTTTGGCCCGGCCCAGCCCAGTGATCTGAGGAGTAAACCAGTAGATTGAAGATCTCTTTCTCTGTTGCCCTGAGTCTGTAACTCTGCCTTTCAAATAAATAAAATAAAACTTAAAAATTAAAAAAATACCATTAGAAAAGAAGAAAAAATAGATCAACTGCCATGGCAACCTTTTATTATGAGAATTTTAAATATAAATAAATTAAAGAAAATACAGTAGTGTAAAGAGGCCCTGTATACCCATCGCCCAGCTTTAAAAAACTGTGAACATTTTGAGCAAATTACTAAATCACATTCTCAACAATAAACTGGGAATGATGATAATTCTCATATCCAAGAAAGTTATAAGAAGTAGAAAGCAACCGCAGGACCTTTGTTGGCAGCATTCTTGATAAGATGGTAATCCTTTCTTTAATTCCTTCTGTTAAAAATGTTGTAAAATATATTGGGATTCTTTTAAAACTGGTATTTTTAAATAAAAGTGTATTTGAAAGTAAAAAAAAAAAAAAGAAGTAGAAAGCAATGATCTATAGGACCTTCAACTACAGAGGCTGACATAATGATTGCTCCAAAGAGTTGATTCAGTTTTAAGCCTGGAATATCCTCAGTTTGCAGATCTGACGATCTATGCTGAATGCCAACTAGGATCGTCACGGTTTTTACCACTTCACAGTGCGTTCAGATCCTCAGCACGAAACGATTAGACCGTCTACATTAAAAGTAGACCCCAAATGGGGCAGGAATGTGAAGTTCAGCTAACCCGGTTTGTTTGTGTCTCTCCTTGAGAATCCCAACTGACCCTGGAAGGAGAACTTCCTTCGGAAGATGATATTTTCCATGAGGAGGTCCACAGCTGGAACCCCTTATCTGGAGGAAAGTTGTCCTTCTGCTCAGCTCTGTAGGCCACCAGCTCTGGAGGACTCACAGTTCGCAACAGCCCTGCCATTTCCTCATGGCTGTTCTCAGAGGCCTTCATGGCAATGCGAGGAAGCATTCTTGTGGTGTCAGAAATAGCTGTTGTTCTTGGGTTAGACTGAGAATGTTTTTGCTGAGCTTCGGGATTCAGAGTGATTAATTTACAGAAAGCACTTGAGGGTCACTGAGATGGGTCGCCCCCGCTAGGAGAGGCACTGGGGAGAGCTGGGTTTAGAGGATGAAAACCAGTGCATGCTGCTTCACCGAGCAACCAGTGCTAGAATGAGAAAGGTCACTCTTGATTGTCAGCATTATTATGACCTTTGAAGAGTCGGTGGGCAGGGAAAGTGAGATGTAAAATTTTAGAAATCTGGAACTTTTTTTATTTTTGGAGGTAAATCAGGTTAATTTTCAAAAGGGAATTCTGCCCTAGAGCTCATGCTTTTAGGCCTTGGTTCTGCACTTCGCACTGTGTGAATTTGGACAGATTTTGCAACCTTTCCTAGCTTCATCTCATACAAAATGCAGATACTAGCCTCCTTCTCATGAGGATACTTTTTTCCCAGGGTAGAAGAAATAGAACAGGTAAAATTCATGGACATTGCTTTTATAAATCTTTTTTTTTTTAAGATTTATTTATTTATCTGAGAGTCAGAGTTACACAGAGAGAGGAGAGGCAGAGAGAGAGAAGAGAGGTCTTCCATCCGTTGGTTCACTCCCCAATTGGCCACAATGGCAGGAGCTTTGCCAATCTGAAGCTAGGAGTCAGGAGCTTCTTCTAGGTCTCCCACGTGGGTGCGGGGGCCCAAGGACTTGGGTCATCTTCTACTGCTTTCCCAGGCCATAGCAGAGAGCTGTATCAGAAGTGGAGCAGACAGGACTCAAACCCGTGCCCATATGGGATGCCGGCACGTCAGGCCAGGGCATTAACCCTCTGCGCCACAGCACCGGCCCCTGGACATTGCTTTTAAATACTAGCTAAAGGCTTTCATCATCATCATCATCATTATTGCTATTATTTTAATGAGTTGATTAGGGATGTTACTAAATGGAGATGTTTTCATAAATGACATTTTTGCCATTGTTAATATGGCAAAAGGCAGATGATAAACTTCATGTGGAAATCCTGATGGAAGGATTATATGATTTTATTATCAGAAGCAGAGAAACCATGCAAAAAACACAGCTCTTCCTTCTCCATGGCATACAACCTGTCGATTCTTCATCTGCTTTCAGCTATGACTCAAATCTATCTGGCAGGATAACAGTTTGAAAGCAGCAGTAACATCTGTTTCTTTTGGTTTTGATCCTAGCCTGGGCCCTTTTACTAAGTATTTGGAACTGATTTGTGGGATTAGTGAATGAATCAATACGTGGATGGTGTCCATTTTCAATAAAAACTTGCGAGTTTTTAATTTTAAGAAGCAAATTCAACAAGCTCTTTTTCTGGTGGAGTACAATATTGATAGAAGGCACAATCATGCTGGAGGAGTTTAAAAGCAGGATGGATTTGAAAGATCTTTAAAGAGCCTACTATAGATAAACCCAATAAATACTCAGGATTTTAGAATAACTTTTGGAAAACAATACTTTCTTGTATGCCTGTGTCTGATCCATCTTTTTTGTGGTATGTTGGCCACTATTGTCATGATTATTCTGATGTAAAAATGCCCTACGTGTTTGGCATGGTGCTGAATTAGTAATCCTTCAAAGCACATTTTCAGGTATGTATTCTTATGCTTATTTTAACTGTAAAAAACGAGCCTTGGAGAGATTGGACCTCTTGTTCAAGGTCACACAGGTGGAAAGTTGCAAAAGCAAGATTTGTGCCTAATCTACCTGGCTCTCACTCCTGAACATTAAGCTTGCTGTTGAGCAGAGAGTAATCTGAGCCAGAAAAAAAAATTTTTTTGTCCTACGTAGACTTTCAGACAGACTCCACACACAGGTACAGGACTTGGGAGATTGTTATGCATTTTCTTTTCTTTCCACTCACTTCATCAGCAAATATTCCCATGATTGCCCATTCTCCAAACATAATTAGCTAGTGAGAGAAAGAAGAACAGGACCTGGGAATTTTTTTTTAAAGATTTTAAAATTATTTATTTGAGAGGTAGAGTCATAGACAGAGAGAAGGAGACAAACAGAAAGATTTTCCATCTGCTGGTTCATTCCCTAAATGGCCAAAACAGTTGGAGCTGGGCCAATCTGAAGCCAGAAGCCAGGAGCTTCTTCTGGGTCTCCCACGGGGGTGCAAGGACCCAAGCACTTGGGCCATCTTCTACTGCTTTCCCAGGCCATAGCAGAGAGTTGGATCAGAAGAGGAGCTGCTGGGACATGAACCGGCCCCCATATGGGATGCCAGCACCGCAGGTGGAGACTTAGCTCACAGTGCTACAGTGCCAGCCCTGTGGACCTAGGTATTTTTAGTCTTGAGATTTCATTTTAAAAAATGACACAAGATCTTTCTGGTTAAGAGCAGGTACATTTTTTCCAACTATTTTGTGTGATATAACACATAAAAAATGGATATGGTGTTGAACAAAAATGAAATGGGGCCAGAAGTCAAATTGGAGTGGTAAGAGAGGGAATAGGAGGTCAGAAAGAGAGAGAGAATTCCTGGTCCAGTTGACCATGATGGGAAGGGGAAATTAAGTTTTTGGGCTATAACTGGAGAGAGAAAGACCAAAAATAATACTTAATGGAGATTGAACATGAAACATCCTCCTCCCCACCCCACTTTCAGCTGGAGCTTACTCCCACCTCCCCTCTCTCCCTTTGCTAAATTATCTCTCTTCCTTGCCACATCCATATTCCTACATCCAATAGTTCTGCCTTAGTGTTCTTATTTGACTTCAGAGCAGCAGTTGTATTGTCTTCTAACTGCCTTCTCCCTTCCCTTGGCTTCCAGGCATCTACATCTCAGATTTGTACCCTAGTGTTCTTTGTCTTTCTTCTATGTGGGCTCATCTCCTCTTAACCAGACATTAAATGCTGGAGGTCCCAGGCTCTCTCCTCTTACTCTACTTTTTCTCTCTGGTGATCTCATCCACCTCCATGGTTCCATATCACATGTGTGCTTAGATGACTCACTGGTATTATCTCCAGTCTTGATCTCACCACTTAACTCCAGACCCACATATCAACTGTCAACTGTCTACTTTCCATCTTTTGAATCCCTTGAAGGTTCCTCCCACTCAGCAGGTCAAGACTGAGCTCATAATCCTCTCCCCCAGGCCTTGTCTTCTTCCACTGTCTCGCACAGCAAACTCCACCAGCATCTGTGTAGTTACTCAAGTGAAAGCCAAGGAACCGCTCTCTCTTGTAGTCCTGGTATTCATCATCAAGCCCTATTGGTTTCACCCTCCAAATCTCTCTTAAGTCCATGTGCTTTTGTTTCTGCTGCCATCACCCTAGTCCAAACTGCCATCGTCGCTTTCCTAAACCCTGCAACTTACCTTCTCACTCATGTAGCCGTGCTGACTTAAATGCAGACGTCTCTCCATTCTGCAGCTACAGGGATTTGTTTTTCATGATATAATTGTCACTCCCACAGCTAGTGTTCAATTACTTTTACTTCTTCTTAGAATACAGCCAGGATGCCATCGTGTGACCTATCAGGCCTTCCATAGTCTAGGACAGTGGTTCTAAAAGTATGGTCTAGAAATGTGTCACTATCACCCAGTAGTGATGCCAAAAGCTTGGGTCACACTTAAGACCTACTGAATCATTGAGTCTAGGGATGGAATGCAGAAACTTGTTGTAATGAGCCCTCCAGGTAATTCTGATGGGTATAAACAAGCTTTAAAATCTCTGGTTTGCAGCTTCCCTATCTTTATTTATTTATTTATTTGAAAGAGTTAGAGAGAGAGAGAGAGAGAAAGAGATAATGAGAGAGATCTTCCACACACTGGTTCACACCCAAGATTGCCTCAGTGGCCAGGAACATGAATCAACATCCGTACAGGATGCTGGCATGGCAGGCAGTGCCTTAACCTGCTATACCACAACACTGGCCCTGAGTCTCTCTGCCTTTCTGGTTGTCTATGCCTTCTTGCTGTTACCAGTCCAATCTCCTATAGGTTTCTTTCATTCCCTCACATAGCATAGGTATGCTGCTACCACAGGACCTTTGCACGGTTCTTCCTTGCTGCTTGAATGCTTCCTGCTCTTCTCCTTCCTTAGTTAATGTCTGCTCTCCCTTTGGGTCTGGTCTTAGCTCAGGAAAGCTGCCTAGGATAAATTCCTTAGAATACCATAGATTGCTTCTTTTCTTAAAAAAATATTTGGAAGGCAGAGGTATAGAGAGGGAGAGGGAGAGACAAAGAGTTATCCTCTCTCTGCTGTTTCACTCCTGAAATGGCCACAGTGGCGGGGTGAATCAGAGCCAGGCTGAAGCCAGGAATCTGGAACTCCATACAGATTTTCCCACATAGGCAGTAGAGGCCCAAGCACATGGACCATCTCCTGCTGTTTTCCCAGCTGCATTAGCAGGGAGCTGGCTCAGAAGCAGAGCAGCCAGGACTCGACCTGAGCTCATAGGGGATTCTTGCATCACAAGCTGCGGCTTAAATGGTTGTGCCACAATCCTGGCCACATATGGTGCTTCTTTGTAGCACTTAAAATAGCTGGGTTTATTTTTTTTATTTGTATGGTTATTGAACAATATCTCTCTTACTAAACTATAAAGTACAAAAGAATTACACAGTATCTACTACCGGAATAGTACACAAACTCAGATATTTGTTGAGTGAATACATGCATGAATAAAGAAACTCCTTTATAGTATTTGATATCTGCTGTTGAGAGCACAGACGAAACTGAAGTCCTCATGGACCATTCCCATGAGGGGTCATGTTATAAAAGAGATACATAGTTCACAGAATCATTGAGGCAATTCATGGACAAATGAAGCACAGGGTCAGGCACGCAAGTCTTTCATAAATCTTAGCTCTGTGGATCATTATCATTACAACGCCATTGCTACTATCATTGTTGCAGTTTCCATAATCTCTGTCAAGCATAACAGTGAGGGTGAATGGAAGCAGAGAATGTAATTCCTAAAAAAGAATTGTCGCTCCCCCTCTTCGTGGAGGAGCGACACTAGACCCTGCGCTGTTCTTTCGTCTGCTCGGCCCTCCCCGGGTTTGCTGCTGGTCCTTCCCGGGTTGGCTGCTGGTCCTTCCACCTCCGTGGAAGGGCGGTTCCCCCTGCCACATTCCCCACTTCCGCGGGGTAGCGGCACACCGCCGGCCGGCTCTCTCGGGGGCTGCACAGGTGTTCCCTCAGATGTTCCCCCTAGATGTTCCTGGTGCATGCCGTCTCTCTCCTCCTTTATAGTCCTCCTCCGCCAATCCTAACTCGGCTGCCCACACGCCGAGTACGCTGCTCTCCTCCAATCAGGAGCAAGTCCTACAGTTTATTGGCTGAACTGGAGGCAGCTGTGTAGAAGCTGTTTTCTTCTCTCCCAGCGCCATATTGTGGGAGAGCAGATGCATAGAATAAGTCTTAATTCCAGTAACTTAGTCTAGTCCGAGTTGCTCCCCACAAGAATGTACATCTTAAAATTATAAGATAAAAAACAAATAGCTGTGCACTTTTTCTTTGTTTCAAAAACTATTCGTCACCTAAAATACGTACTGCAGAAAATTATTAGTCCTGCCATTGGTTTCTAATGCCACATTTATTTATTCAGCAAATACTTAGGGAATACCCTCAGGTAGTATGCTAGGATTTGCGAGATGCAATAGTTACCTAGATAGGCCTGGGCAATCATGGAGTTGACAGTCAAGTAGAGGCAAAGGTAGGGACAGTCCAGTAGGGAAGTCTCTCACAATGGCAGTAGGTGATACAGAGGTACACGATGCGAGATCCTATGTGTTTATGAAACTGGCAGAACAATACGAAGCAGGGAGGGTTGTTCCACCGCAAATCCCATCTGTGGCTTTTAGGTCAGAGCCACCAGAGCACACACTCAACCAACCTCCTGTGTGCACAGTGGCATGTGATGCCAACCAAATAGGTGAGTGAATGCCCTTGCTCCCACAGCAATGAAACTGCTCTCTGCTTGTGTTTATTCTGTGTTGTTCCTACCCACAGGGTTTCCATGAAAACAAGCTGAAAGGCAGACAAAAGGGGGAGGCCAGCTGGGAAGCTTGCATTGTTAACATGTCTCACAGGTGCTTTCTATGCATGGTTAAGGTTTGAGAACTATTCCTTTTTAGCGCCCTCTGCTTGATTTTCCTTTGGTTGGTTCTGATGCCTTTACCACCCTCAGCACCTGGGGCAAGGCACCTTTTCAAGGCATTTGGGAAGCATTCCCTTCTCTTTATTTGTTCTCAGTTTGATCCTGGTCTCAATCTTCAAACTGCATCAAATATTCATTGCCATTTCCAAAAGCTGGGGTTGGAGAGATCTAACGTTTCCGAAAGCAAGCCTTGCCTTACGGTGGGTGATCCAGTGAGTCTTTCAGTGAGACTGACTCTAAATCATCAGGCTCAATTAGTTTCTTTCAAAGAAATACCCAGGTGTTATTTGACCTTCAAACATATGGACTGCTGGAGTAAATGAAAGTCTCGCCTGTTCCCATAATGCCAAGGGACTAGATGGTGTAATTCTTTTTCGTATTCTCCGAGTTTTGTGGAGGGATTATTAGGTTTGGGTTAAACAAGTTATTTATTTAGTAATATGCTCAGTGGTGGGCTGCAGTTGCCTTTGCCAAGAGAAGTCAGGTGTGTGCTGTCACTAAGCACCACTGAAATAGTACAAGATTTACAGAAAAATTGGGCCATGGGGGTGGAGCTTCAGCTTTGAGCTGGGTGGGGAAGAGGGAGAGTGGGAAGAAAGCTCAAATACATAGAAAAATCTGTGCCCTTGGTTAGCAAGTGATCCTTGATTTGGGGGCTCTAAGGACCCAAATGACTTTTTCTTTTTGCATTTTTCTATTTGTGTTGCTGGGGTTACTGCTATCCTTTAAGTTTTATTTTTCATGACAGTATCCTATGAAGTTGTTTGGTTTTTGTTTAGGATGCTGATTCTCCAAAAAATGCTAAGCATGTTGCACAGTAGCCTATAATTTTACAGCCTAAACATTTTTTAAGAATTGGAGCCACTTTGAAAATAGTCCTGTGGCCAAGAGTGTGGTTTTTGGAGTTAGAAAGTTATGTTTTCAAATCAAGGCCCCTTTTGCCTGTTAGTTGGTGTGATATCGGGCAAGTTAATTTTCTGAGCCCTGGTTTTCTCCGGGATAACGTTGAGCTTCACAAAGTATGTTTAAATAAGAATCTTAACATAAATCCAACCAAGAAAGGCTCTTGAGGTCAAATATCTTTTGGGCTAATTTACTCTGTTTTGGATCTGATGATGGTTATTTTCAGATTTAAAATCTCTGAGAAGTTGTGCAGGAAGCAAACCTGTTTAACCCAAAATGTGAAAATGTATTTAAGTTCAAGAACCTTTGGTGTTTTTTTTTTTTTTTTTGGTGGAAAATGAGGGCCATGTTTTATGAAATCCAAATTACTTGATTGGATGATTATAACAGTTAAATAAGAATACAAATGCCTCCCACAGTGTCTAACCCACCTAAGCGCTAACAGAAGCAAAGATTATTATAGTATAATTAGTATTAATGAAAATTTTTTGTTTCCAAAATAAAAATGAATTTGAAATACCTGGGCTTTGACCACATTCATTCTAGTATTTTACTAGTTGGAATTTTATGGATTTCAATTGTAAGTGGTAGCTAATATAATAGTACTTCAAAAAGCTTGCAGAAAATGGAATCCTGTGTAGTTGTGATTTATTGATTATCTACTGTGTGCCAGTCCATTAGTTATTTTAACACAGTCTCACCCCAGCTACTCAGCAAGGAAGGTGTTACTCTTCTATTTATACATGTGGAAACTGACTCTCAATGGTAACAACAAGTGCAATGCCCAAAGTTAGGAAAATTCTCAACTATGGGGCTGGGAGTTTAGCTTTAAGTTGTTTGAACCACAGCCCTTTGGTGCCCCCAGTTAAGATTCTATAAATCCTCAGGGGCATGTGAGGGCAATAGTGACCTGAGAGTAATTTGCATTAAGCTTACTTAACATCAACCCTTGGCCAACGTAAGATATCACAGGTCAGCTGGCACCATGGCTCACTTGGTTAATCCTCTGCCTGTGGCACCAGCATCCCATATGGGCACCAGGTTCTAGTCCCGGTTGCTCCTCTTCCAGTCCGGCTGTCTGCTGTGGCCCAGGAGGGAAGTGGAGGATGACCCAAGTGCTTAGGCTCCTGCACCTGCATGGGAGACCAGGAGGAAGCACCTGGCTCCTGGCTTTGGATTGGCAAGGCGCCATCCGTAGCAGCCATATGGGGAATGAACCAATGGAAGGAAGACCTTTCTCTCTGTCTCTTTCTCTCTCTCTCTCTCTCTCTCACTCTCTCACTCTTACTCTCTCACTCTCTCACTCACTCACTCACTGTCTATAACTCTACCTCTCAAATAAAAAAAAGACATCACAGGACTAAATACATTGGGAAGGTCATACTGTACTACATGGAAAGTCTTCCCTTGGTGGAATTTACCTTGTTCTCACATTTCAAAGGCTTGCATGTTTGGTTCCCTTTGTCCAGAACATTATTGCTGTGTTTTCTAATTTTTCTCCCACTCATCCTGAGGTCCTCGGTAGTGTGATTCTTAAGGAAGCCATTCCTAATTCTCAAAGTCAGACCTAATGCATCTCCCATGTGCTCCCTTAATGCTTTCCTTTTGCCTTTTCATTGGCCCTGTCCTATGCTGTTGCACGTTTCCCTTGTCTGTCTCCCACATCAACATGTGGATAGTGGCCAACTGTATGCCCAGCACATAAAACATTATATTGTGTAGTATCCAAAGCACAGAACACATTGTACTGTGTGGATATCTACTAATGAATGAGTGATGTCAATTCAAAAACCCTATGGGAAAATTATTCATGCTTTAGGTTAATAAAGAGTGGGGAAAATACATACATTTATTTAATATATGTCATCTATTTGATATATGTGAGTCTAAAATCTTGGTTTTGTGAAATTTTTGGCAATAAGGATGTTGGAAACCATGCATAAAACAATGCCTTCTACTAAATTGTAAGGAACCCTTTGTACTGTGGTGGACATAGGTGAAAGAGGCAACCTGCTTTGGAATGGTTATTGAAGGTGTCTGTGGAAAAGTGCATGGCAATGTAGGTTTGGAATCTTACTTTTGAATGGGACTTGGAGTAGTGGGGAGAATTTGTGTGAATCAGTTCATGGAAACCAGTTCTCCTGAATACCGTGGAATCATGACAGCTCCTGTGGAGTGCTGTCTCTTTGTAAAGCTGTGTCACCCTTGTTTTTTCTCATTCTCAAGGTACATGTTCAAAATTTGGTTGGTATTTCCATGACTGATGTGAGAAATTTGCCACTTACCAAAGACACAGCTATAAAGTGGTGGAGCGAGAATTCAGATACAGTTCTTTCTGACTCCAAAGTCCATTTTGTCCCATGGTGGCCACTTTATCTTCTGTTGGTTGTCTTCTTCAGGGGAATTACACTGACAGTGTAATTGATTCCAGACATTAGTGAGTAAGTTCCCTCCAGAAAGCAACTTTGGCAGTTAAAAATGTTTAGTGTCTCTCAACTAAAACTGAAGGCACATAATGCTTAAAAGCCTTGTATGTGTCGCATATGCATGTTACTCTGTCACCTTTCTCAATGCCAAGAAGAAATAATCCTTAGTATCAGAATGCCTGATTCATTGATTAATTCTGAATCCATGCTTAGCCTTTAAAATCTAATTCCCTTATGTTCCATTTCTTTCATTGAGAATACCTGGTGCTAGTCTTGTTCTAGTTTGATGTTAGTTATGGTTTTGTGTGTAGGGACTCATCCTATTTTAAGGGACTGCCAATTTCAAAGTTGGTGGGTTACTTTTTGTAAAAATTCCATACCTGGATTCTACAATGCAGTTTATTTTCATTTCACCTGCTTAGTGGCACAACTGGAAAGCAAGGGGGAGGTGGGAAATTGCTTGCCTTGAGTACATCTTTGCAAAGTGGCAGCTTTTTTATCATATATTATGGCTAGGCAATGATGAAAGAGTTTTTAGTTACAATGCTAAGTGATTGGGGATCTGCAAAAAAGAAAGGGGCTAACCTGTTCGATACCTGGTTGAAACATCAATGATCAGATGATGGGAAACCAGAAAGTAATTGCCAAAGTCTGCCACCATCAGTGATGTACATTCCTCAACACAAATGCCGTGTCTTACCTCTATGCTTAGGTCCCCTAACGTTGGAACCTGGTGATGTAGTTCGCCTGCCTGGTGCAGCTGGTTATGACAATTAGAGGGCTAATGGGTAGCAAGTACTTGGCACAAGGCATGACACCCAGTTCTGGAGCAGTAAGGGGTGATTTTTATTCTGTCTGTATTAATGTCATGAAATGATCTGTTGTAATTTGACTTCTACATTCTAAGCTTTAATTGGGGGTGTGAAGCTCCTTTTGATTACATGCACGATAGTTCCTGAAGGACTGGGCCTTCCCAAGCCTGTTTGTGAAACAAGTAATGGGGATGTTCTTCTATCACAGGGCCTCTGGAAGAAGTTTAAGATTTATTTATTTGTGTATCAATTTTTTTTTATTTGAAAGGCAGAATGGCAGAGAAAGAGAGAAACACAGAGATCTCTCAGTCTCCTGCAACAATCCCAGCCAAGTAACTCCATCTCAGTCTCCCACGAGGGTGACAGGGACCCAAGGTGTTTGGGCCATCATCTGCTTTCCCAGGCATATTCACAGGAGTCTGGATGAAAAGCAGAGCAGCCAGAACTTGAACCAGCATGTCAACATGGGATACGGCATCCCGAGCAGCTATTCAACGCACTGTGATTCAGTGCCCATCTCAGAGCTTCTCGAAGGTTTGTCTGAAATACTTGCATGAAATTGACGTGGGATACCTCACTCCCACAATACCTACTTTTCAGAAGGTGATTCTACAGTTCCAGTAAGCTCCTCAGATGATTGTTCTGAGTATATTTTTAGCCTTAAAAAGACCCCTATAAGAGGCTCGGATTCATAAAAGGAAAGTATTGGGGGATCATATAGTCATTCTATTCCTTACATTTGACAGGTGAGGAAACTGAGGCATGGCTCAGTACAATAGCTATTGACTCATGGAAGAAGAGAGGATGGACTCTTCAGATCTCCTCCAGACTTCTCCACCATAAATCATCTCGCACACTATAGTGGACATTCCCTTTTTCTACCTAGAGTAGGGTATGGATTTGTTTTTTAAGCCTGAGTGTTATAAAGAAATGATAACTTATTTTAGTACCATGGTGCAGTGAGTTAAGCCACCACCTGTGATGTTGCCAGCATTCCATATGAGTGCCTGTTTTTGAGTCCCAGCTGCTGAACTTCTGGTCCAGCACCCTGCTAATGCACCTGGGAGAGCAGCAGAAGATGGCCCAAGTGTTTTGGCCTCTGCCACTCCTGTGGGAGATCTGGATGGAGTTCTAACCGCCTGACTTCAGTCTGGCTCAGCCCCAGCTGTTGGCAGCCATTTGGAGAGAGAAGCAGCAGATGGAAGATTTCTCTGTCTCTTCTCTTTCTCTCTTACTAACTCTACTTTTAAATAAATGAATCCTGAAAAATAGAAAAAGAGAAAAAGAAAATCTTGTAATTCCCTTTGTAGCTTACACCCCTGTATGTGGTTGCCATAGCCTTTCCAAAATCTGTCATCCCTCCCTCTCCTCCTTCCTTTTCAGTCTCCTCTTTAAATACTCTCAACTCTTCTCATTTTGCCATTTGAACCATATTCTTTCTCTCAAGGTATGCGCATGGTCCCTAATCTCTTTTTTTCCCTAGCAAAGCTGTCTTCATAGTTTAGGTTTCGGTTGTCAGATTTTGTTCTCCCACCCACGAGCAGGTGTCTCATACCTTCTGGATGTGTATTACGGACACTTTCACATGCCTACCTGACACCCAGTCAGCTCTTTCTAAGTGGACTGAAGTTGTACCACAGTTGTCTGGATGCCTTTGTCCCCAATAATCTTTTATACTCTAAGGGACAGAGGACAGCTTATTATTGCAGCATACATAGTGCATAGTACCTGAAACCCAGGAGACACTCAATAAGCTATATACTAAATAAATGGCAGGGTAATCTTGATGTTCACTTGCCAGTTATTCAAGAAAATAATGGTCTGCTTGGTGTAACATTGGTAAATGGTAGGAGGTGAAATGGATTAGGGCAAGTTGGGGTCCACAATGAAAGGCTTTGACTCTGACTTGAATATGTTGGCCCACACCCAGTCAATGATAACAATCCATCTGAGGAACACTGATGAGGAAATGGGAGGAAGATGCCATAGCACATCAAAGAGCGTGGGTGTAAGAGCAGAGGTTAGAAACCATGTGACAATGACAGTGTCACAAGGGTCATCTACACGAAAGGCAGTGTGAGGGTCAGGAGCAGGTTGCTGGGTGTAAGAATGAGAAAAGAATCAATACTAAAAAATCTGCATTAAAGAATCAAGAACACTCGATAGAAGAAGAGAATCAAATATCCTGGAGATAACTTTGCTTCTTGCATGGAGTCACTTACTGTTTCAGCATCAATTGAAGTTTTGAGACAGCGGAGTACGCCAGTAATGAAACAGTCATGTTTCTTGCTGTCCTTTAAGTGACAGGGATGGGTAATAGATAAGCAAGCAAGCAAACCAAAGAAGGGAACTTATCCATATAAGCAGGAAACAAGCTTCGTGGGTGAAATTTAATTCATGTAAAAGCACATGGCATAGTACTTGACATACTAGAAAAGCTGAGTAACCATAACCAAATCCTCTGCCTTGCTATACCCCTCATGAAAATAATTTCCTTTTATAAAAATACTTATTTTCCTCTGTTTGGAAGGAAGAGTAACCGAAAAGAGAGACAGATAGAGATTGAGATGTTGCATCTCCTGGTTCATTCCCCAGATGCCTGCAACAGCCAAGACAGGACCATGCCCAAGCCAAGAGTCTGGAGCTACATCTGGGTCTCCCATGTGGATGACAGTGTTCCCAACATTTGAATCTTTTATGTTTCACAGATGTTCAGCGAATCACTATAATGCTGTTCTATACTCACTGCCTATTACATATCAAGTTCTGGATCACGGGCTTCAATGTCTTACCTTCTACTTACATACATTTTGCAAGACAGTTACAGTGATCTTCTTTCGGATAAGGAAGTAGATGCTAAAGGAAGTTACTCCCCAGAGTTGGTAAGCAGAATATCCTAGGTGTTAAATTCCCAAATTCCATTCTCCTTCCATTATCACATCACGGTGTTGTCACTTAGGGTTATAGAAGTCTGCTTTGAGGTGGATCTGGAAGGCTCTTTAGACTTTGGCTATTCATTCAACTAACGGAAATTACTAACAAGGATTAAGGGGCAAATGTAAGCAATTACATATGGCTCAGTTTCCCACACCCAGGTTGGGCCAACTGTGTGTTCTTTCCTTGCATTCCAGTGAACATCTCTGAACTGAGAGGAAATACGAATAGCGACTTCTTCATGCAGAGTGTTTATTCCTGGATGTCTAGAGCTATTAGGCCATCGAGAGAGCATCTACAATAATGTTGAAGTCAGATTAATCACAGTGTTAGGGTAGAGGGGAAGGCTTTGCAGACACTGTGGAGGTTCTACCTTTGCTGCTTGCTTGATTATGAAATTAAACAGCTCACTTAAGGCACGCTAAGCCACATGCTCCTTCACTAGTGGCAGGTTTGCATTTAGCTTTGTCTCGAGACACTTTTAGTTGTCACAGCTTTGGGGGTGTTCCTGGCTTCTTGTGAGTAGAGGCCTAGGATGCTGCACATGGGACAGCCCCTGAGCAAAATGTGAACAATGCCAAGGCAGACACCCCGATGTGTCTCTGGGAACTCTCGGAATATCCTCAGGAAAACACAGAGCTATATGACACCCAGATGAAAATAAATCTGGGGCATCAACTGGCCATTTCACCTTTTCATCTGAGTATTTTGTAGTTGTGAAAAAGACTCTCCCATTCATCCATTTGGGGTGTGGTATTGCCTGGAAGATTCTTTTTTTTTTTTTTTTTGACAGGCAGAGTGGACAGTGAGAGAGAGAGACAGAGAGAAAGGTCTTCCTTTTTGCCGTTGGTTCACCCTCCAATGGCCACCGCGGCCGGCGCGCTGCGGCCGGCGCACCGCGCTGATCCGATGGCAGGAGCCAGGAGCCAGGTGCTTTTCCTGGTCTCCCATGGGGTGCAGGGCCCAAGCACCTGGGCCATCCTCCACTGCACTCCCTGGCCACAGCAGAGGGCTGGCCTGGAAGAGGGGCAACCGGGACAGAATCCGGCGCCCCGACCGGGACTAGAACCCGGTGTGCCGGCGCCGCTAGGCGGAGGATTAGCCTAGTGAGCCGCGGCGCCGGCCGCCTGGAAGATTCTTCGTCAGTTGTCACAGGGTTTCACAAAGTTGAATTTGCCTCTGATGGTGAGCTCTGTTTCTTTGTTTTCAGGAGTGTCTGACCATACAACATCACTTTGGGAAAGGGTTTATTTGTTTTTATGTATTTTTCTTTGTAACTTAAAAGCGTGCTGAATTATTAAACCAGTTGTTTTCCAGGCCTGCAAATGTTTTCAGCATGTTGCCCTTGAGTTTTCCTGAGTCAGCACATAGCATTGCATCTTGGACGACCTTAGTTAGAGCCATTTCCTTTTGATGCCGGGATTTTTCTCTCAGACTGCGATATAGGGGTGCTCACCCTGACAAAAGAGAGCATGCATTTCTCCCAGATCTCCACCTTCAAGGTCTGGGTGGGAATTCTGCTCAGGGCAAAGACATGTGCAGCACAATTTCAGGGTTAAGAGAACAAAGAAGAGACGCTCAAGCAGTTTCATATTTTTCCCCTGATGCATTGGTCCTTTGCTTTCCTCCTAGCTGGGAATCAGACCATAGGTAAATCCTTCACCCCCCAGCGGAGCACTTTGAATTACAACTACAGAATTCTTTGTCTGCTTTGGAGTCAAATGCTTTTAGAAGAAGCAGTGGGAAGGAAAAAAGAAAGAGAAAAACCACCCGAGTCACTTTGATGAAAACCAGTCAAAATATGGCCTTCTTGTGGCTGCTGCAGCTCTCCTGGCTGCTCCCCCAACACAGACGGAGTCTTCAGTCAGGCCTTGCTCCCAAGCACTGATTGAACTAGATTTCTGTGGCAACGGCTTGAAAGCTGCACCACTCATTTCCTGAGTATATTATTGAAAATTATCAGACCTGTTTTGTTCATTACCAGGAAACTGAAAAATGACTTTGAAAAAAGGCTGAGAGGCTTTGTGCAGTGGGTGCGGGCTGGCTTTTGCACAAATGTCCTCAGAACTCCCCAGTGCATGGCGCACGGAGTCACGCCTTGGTGGTGGGGGAGGCATCCTTCATAAAGACTCTGTGGGAATTTCTGCTGAAACCCACCGGCCCCCCGAGGAGGGATGGCCATTCATTTAATAACACGCTATGGCCTGCTCTTAAGCAGCAAGTGTGATCATTCTTGATATTTATTGTAAGTACTATTTACTGATAGAGAGGCCAGAGGAAGAATCCCCCCCCCCTTGATGTCAAAACATCTGAATTCGGTGTAATGAGATCAGGAAATTACACCCTCTGAGAACTGAAAAGGATACAGCTCATCAGACTCTGTTGCACAGACCCAGAGAGGCTGCTAAGATACCCAAACTATGCCTAAATGGGAGTGGGGGGAGGGGTGTGGAGGGGGTGTCTGGCCAGAGGTCTTTGTGCTGTAATACACATGGCAGCTGAGGTCTTGCTGATGTTAACTGCTCTCTTTGTTGTTTCCATCTAAGACTAGACTGCCCAGCTCTTATTTCTCCCAATATTCCTAACAGTTCATTTATAACCCATGTCCCCTTCTTCCCGCTCTGACTTTGAAGAACGTGAATTCACTTAGGCTTTGATTAGTGGTAATTATTTACCTGTCAGACTGCAGCTGGACCACATCGCCCAAGCTCAGGCCCACAGCCTTGCTCCCAGTGACTGCTTCCAGGCAATTAAAGCAGAGAAGCACCTGTGTAAATATGCAATATTTAGTGATAAGAAAATGATTAGACAACAGACCCTGAGCTGAACTGGTGAGAAACAGTGAGTGTGTCCTCCCTGGAGGGCCTTTTCCCAGGCCTTTGAGCATCTCTGATCTCAAGAACAAGGTCACACCATTTCCCCACCCTCCTACACCTTGTTTGTTTGGAAAACACAGAGAATCTGCTATCACTCGATTTGTCTTGCCTGTGGACATCAAAATTATATAAGCTGGAAGAGAAGTTGCAGTGGGGTGAAATGCTTGTCATTCATTAGCATTTTCCACCCAAAAGCTCTCAGTGGATACACTGACAACTGAGACTCATCCTATAGATTGCTATCTGTCCTTATTTGTATTTAGAAGCTCTGTGGTGGGATTCAGAGTGGGACCCCAGGAAGAATAAGAGTTTTGTAATTGCATAAACCAGGGATTCAGTCCTCAAGTCACCGCCTAGTAGCTGTGTGATCTTTAACACACTTGGAGCTTCAAGTTCCAAATCTGTGAAAAGCACGTAAGTGCTAACCTTACACACCATGGCCACAGTACATGTCAAGTGCTACATTCAGTGCCTGCTAAGTAGACATTCACTATGACTCTGTTTCATAATAATAAGCTAGAAAAATATCTACTATCTTTGCCAAAATTCAGGGAGCCACCGTCTTAAATCTTTGGTGAGTTTTAAAAGTTGCATTCTGGGAGAGAACGCATTTCAGCAATATGAAGAACCACCTTGAAATAATTCTACAACTGCTTTCTTTTAAAGGTCCCCTGGCATCGACCTGAGACTTGCTGCTTCTTTAACACAAATTCAAGTAAGCTAAGCAGAAGAAAGCTCTGTCCAGGTCTGCAGTTGGACATAGAAAAGCCCTGAATGTACCTGTGCAGTGATTAAGTGTCAGTTGCTTCGATCAACTGGGACTTTGACCTGAAGGATGTCAGTGGGTGGGGCTGGTGGACCCCTCCTGCTGCATTCTGTTTGTGCTTATGGACATCATCATAGGCAAAGCTCAGACTCCGCCTTCACTTCCTCTTAACCTCTGTGACTCCAGACAAGCGCTTCACTTGCCTCACTTTGTTGAACTGAAAAATAGATGATAACCAATGATTAGGACTATGTAGAATTCAGTGTGTTCTATGTCCGGGACTCAACAGTGATTTGATCAGAGAAATAACTAATAAACATGAGTTGTTATTGTGCTTGCTATTATTACTGAGACCAATGCATGCAGTTAACAATAGTTGGTCCTCTGAAAAGAGCCAGTGAGCATAGCAGGGCATTCAAACACTCAGTCAAATATCCCCAAGTTAAAAATTCACTGTTAAAAACTTTATCATTGGGCCAGCGCTGTGGCATAGCTGATAAAGCCACCGCCTACAGTGCCAGAATTCCATATGAGTGCTGGTTCAAGTCCCAGCTGCTTCACTTCTGATCCAGCTCTCTGCTATGGCCTGGGAAAAAAGTAGAAGATGACCCAAGTAATTGGGCCCGTGCACCTGCACCTGAAGAATTTCCTGGCTCCTGGCTTTGGATCAGCGCAGCTTCAACCATTGTGGCCATCTGGGGAGTCAACCAGTGGATGGAAGACCTCTCTCTCTCTTTCTCTGCCTCTCTCTCTCTGTAACTCTGCCTTTCAATAAATAAATCTTTAAAACAAAAACAAAAACACTCTTGCGTTTCAGGCATGGAAAGTGAAGACAATGTGGCCAAAAAAAAAAAAAAAAGTCCTACATGAAGGATCTCTGTGAGTGAGACCCCAGTGGAAAGAAGGGGCCATCAAAGAAGGATGTAGTTTTCTTTGAAAGGAGGAGAGAATTTCCACTTTGATTGTGGCCCTGTCTAAATAGTGACAGAGTTTGTGGACTCAAAAGGCTTCCATAGCCTTGGCAGCTCATGACGAGCCTCGGGTGATCCCTGACGTCATAAATAAAAGTGTCAGTTGTTAAATTAACAACAGGAGTCACTGTGCACTTACTTCCCATGCAGGACTTCTGTCCTCAATCTGTTGTATTACAAGAATTAACTGTAAAATTTGTTCTCAGTTTTTTTGTGTATGTATGTAAATTGTTGAAATCTTTACTTAGTACAGAGTTAGTCTTCTGTGCATAAATTAATTGAAAATGAATCGTAATGGAGATTGGGACTGGGAATGGGAGAGGGAGGAGGATATGGGGTGGGAGTGGAGGTGGGAGGACGGGTATGGTGGGAAGAATCACTGTATTCCTAAAGTTGTATTTGTGAAATTTGTATTCAATAAATAAAGGGTTTCTTTGGGAAAAAATTTTCTTTTTTTTTTTTTAATCTTTGGACAGGCAGAGTGGACACTGAGAGAGAGAGACAGAAAAGTCTTCCTTTTCCGTTGGTTCACCCTCAATGGCCACTGAGGCTGGCGTGCTGCAGGCCAGCCCACCGTGCTGATCTGAAACCAGGAACCAGGTGCTTCTCCTGGTCTCCCATGCGGGTGCAGGGCCCAAGGACCTGGGCCATCCTCCACTGCACTCCCAGGCCACAGCAGAGAGCTGGACTGGAAGAGGAGGGACCAGGACAGAATCTGGCGCCCCGACAGGGACTAGAACCCAGTGTGCCAGTGCCGCAGGCGGAGGATTAGCCTATTGAGCCACGGTGCCAGCCAAAACTTTATTCTCTCTCATGAAAGTCATTCTTAGTTTCATGCAGTTTGAATGCAATATTTTATTTGTTTTTCTGAATAAGACAAGGAAAATTGTGACAGTTTTTTATGGAATGTGTACTCAGTAATTTGACCAGGTGGGTCCACTCACATTTGGATGTTGAGTTTATAATGAAATTAGACACCAGTTTTAAAAACTTTTGGTATTTACTCTCTGACCTCAGGTGGATAGACTTGAAGGATAGGCAAAGGAATAAGCAATAAGAAGTCATAAAATAGTCAACATTCATTTACTGTCACTTTTTAAATATTTTGAAACAACAGGAATGAATATTTAAGGATATAAACATATCTCATTCTGCTGATCTAAGCATCTGAGTTGCCCCAAATTACCTGATCATTTTGTAACTTCTGTGTCATCTTTGCTCAACTTTGACAAGTTTCACTACTCTCAACACACCAAAATTTTGTTTCACTACTCTCAACACACCAAAATTTTGTTAAACCACAGGGTAGACTATGAAGTCATGTGAGCTAATACCCATTTGTGGGAGACTGTGAAAGGAGTTGTAAATGCAAAATTGAAAGACAAGAAGGATTATTCTAATTGGAACGCATCTTTTCTTTCACTTCCTAATCCTTTAAGCAAACTGATCAGTACTAAATGAAAAGATGTGGTGGCATGATTTGCTTTGAAACTGAAAAAGCACTTTGCCTTGATGAAGCTTCCTACACATCTGAAAGATAAATTTGCTCTGAAATCCCCATTTGATTCCATTGAACCCCCTGAACAATAAAGTCTCCTTGCATTGTTTAACAGCTATCCATTCCCAAGGGTGTTAACGACTCATTGTGCTGGCTTGAGTTCTAATGTGCTCCTTCCCTGAGGTCTTATCACTTATCTAGTCTGTTGATTAACTCTGTGCTGTGATAGACTATGGTCCAGTCCAGTAGGCTGTATGATAAGCATCTCAACTACATCACTGTTACATCCAAGCTGATACATAGAAGTGTGTGCATTGGATTTTTAAAATATTTTCTCAGTCCATACTTTCAGAGTCATAGTTCACACACCCAAATGTCTTTTCCATGAATACATCGGTGAATGATTTTCTGCATTTGTGATATTTTTCATAAACATTGGTCCTGTTTTTCTGGGAAATATAAAAAAACCTATTCCAGGCCCACATTTTAGACACATTAATCTTAAATATCTTTAGATCTAGTTTAAATATTCTGCTCATGCCTCTTACCCCTGACTTCCTGGTCAATTCCCACTTAAATTTCTGCAGCTGTAAACTCCAAGACAGCTATTGATTCTGCGTCTCCTTGCTAAAGGTTGCTAACTTCATCAACAGTAATGCTATAAATTACATCTCTTAGGATTCTCTGATTCCTTATCGTTAGCTCACCATATACTTTTGGTTTCTGACTATTTAAGGCTGACCTCCATTTTGCTTGCCACTCTTTGAAGATGATAGTACTGAATTATTCCTGGATACTGTTACCAACTTGACACACTTGCACCTTCTGGATCATGAACTGAAATCTGAAATCTGAGGCTTTGGCTACAAGACCCACTCTGTGGTCTGAGAGACTTTCAGGTGGTGAGAAGTCACGCTGCAAGCTTCTTCCTGGCTCCTTTCAACCAACACATGGCATTCAGGAGCACAGATTGGGATTAACATCTAAATCTATAAAAGATACTTAAAGTATTATGTCATTAAGGTAAGCCAGAGATTATAGATCCCTAAGTCACAGTTGGTATGTTTACAAGCCTCTCAAGGGTGTGCCACCTAATTGGGAATAGTCTGGGAAGTTTTCTTAATGTACAGTGGAAGGTATATGTTGTCATGACAACAACCATTAGTTACTGTCATGGTCCGCATTGATCATACACATGGTAGATGATGGGTGACCGAAACTTAGCAGGAGTAGGAAAGGAGATGCACAGAATAACATAAAACTGAAACAGGAAAAAAAGATGTGTGTTCACTCATATACCATGAACCTTATTAAAATATAATCTATGTATAAGAAAGTAAATGTACCTACTTTATGTGCCCAATTCAATGCATTTTAATATATGCATAAACCCACATTGATCATCACCCAAATAAAGACACAGGAAATTTACAATACCCCAGTAACCTCCCATTCCAACCCCAATTACATCACATTATATATAAATTCAAATTAGACTGTCGCTCCCTCTCTTCGTGGAGGAACGACACTAAGCCCTGCCTAGGTTTCCTATCCGAGTCACGGCACCATTATGTCGCTCCCCCTCTTCGTGGAGGAACGACACAGGACCCTGCGCTGTTCTTTTGTCTGCTCGGCCCTCCCCGGGTTTGCTGCTGGTTCTTCCTGGGTTGGCTACCGTCCCTCCACCTCCATGGAGGGGCGGGCCCCCTGCCACTTTCCCCACTTCCGCAGGGGAGCAGCACACCACCGGCCGGCTCTCTCGGGGGCTGCACAGGTGTTCCTTCAGATAGATGTTCCCCTTAGATGTTCCTGGTGCATGCCATCTCTCTCCTCCTTTATAGTCCTCTTCCACCAATCCCAACTCTGCTACCCACACGCCGAGTACGCTGCTCTCCTCCAATCAGGAGCAGGTCCTGCTGTTTATTGGTTGAACTGGAGGCAGCTGTGTAGAAGCTGTTTCCTCCTCTCCCAGCGCCATATTGTGGGAGAGCAGATGCATAGAATAAGTCTTAATTCCAGTAACTTAGTCTAGTCCGAGTTGCTCCCAGTTGCTCCCCACATTAGACTACCTATTCTGAATCTTCAAATGAAGTTACATGCTGTGTACTCTTGTGTCTGGTTGCTTTCACTCTGTGAAACAGTTTTGGGATTCATTATAGTTTGTATTTCAACAAACACTCATGTACAAGTAGAGAATTAGGCAGTGTAGACTTACATTTTTATTAGATTCATACCTAGAAGAGGAATTATTGGGTTATATGGTCAGAAGGGGGGTGCTTCAAAAAGTTCAAGGAAAAAAGGGAATTAAAGTGCACGTTTATTGTGAAACAAAAATTTTGAAATCCATGGAGTTTTTTCATAATATTGACTTTCCATAAGCACATTGAAGAGCCTCTGTATGCATGGATTTCAAAAACTTGTGTGCTAAAGTGAACTTGTCTTTTAATTTCATTTTCCATGATCTTTTGGAAGGACCTTCATATATCTTTAACTTTTTTTTTTTTTTTTGACAGGCAGAGTTAGTGAGAGAGAGAGACAGAGAGAGAGTAATAGACAGTGAGAGAGAGCCAAAGAGAAAGGTCTTCCTTCCGTTGGTTCATTCCCCATATGGCTGCCACAGCTGGCGCTGCGCGCCGATCCGAAGCCAGGAATCTGGTGCTTCCTCCCGGTCTCCCATGCGGGTGCAGGGACCCAAGCACTTGGGCCATCCTCCACTGCTCTCCCAGGACACAGCAGAGAGCTGGACTGGAAGAGGAGCAACCAGGACTAGTACCCAGCGTCCCCCAACTGGGACCAGAACCTGGGGTGCCAGCACCGCAGGCAGAGGATTAGCCAAGTGAGCCATGGTACTGGCCCTGTATCTTTAACTTTTTAAGGCCAAATTGTGTTCTAAGATGTCTATGCCATTTTACATTGCCACCACCACCAGCAAGTGACATTGCTGATTATTCCACATCCTTTCCAAACTTCAGTAATGTGAACCTTGTTGGATTTCTAGCCATGTTAGTGGTATTTTACTGTAGTTTAAAAATTCTATTTCTATAGTAATATGATACTGAATATCTTTTAGTGTTCATTGGCCATACAAATTTCTTAAGTGAAGTATATGTTCAAATTTTTCCCTATTTTTTAAGTAAATGTCTATTTTTATTATTGAGTTAGTTATTTTTATATTTAGATACCATTCTAGGATGTTTATGTACTGAGAATACTTTCTTGTGATTTTTGACTTTACATCTTATTTTCTAATCATGCTTTTCTTTTCTTTTCTTTTTTTTTTTTTTTTTCTGACAGGCAGAATTAGAGACAGAGAGAAAGGTCCTCCTTTTTCCGTTGGTTCACGCCTCAAGTGGCCACTACATCTGGTGTGTTGCAGCCGGTGCACCGCGCTGATCCGAAGCCAGGAGCCAGGTGCTTCTCCTGGTCTCCCATGTGGATGCAGGACCCAAGCACTTGGGCTATCCTCCACTGCACTCCCGGGCCACAGCAGAGAGCTGGACTGGAAAAGGAGCAACCGGGACAGAATCCGGTGCCCCAACCGGGACTAGAACCTGGTGTGCCAGTGCTGCAGGCGGAGGATTAGCCTAGTGAGCTGTGGTGCCGGCCTAATCATGCTTTTCAATAACAAGTTTTTGCCTGTGATGAAGTCCAGCTTACAAGTTTTTAAGGCTCTGTAATGATTGGTACTTTTTGTGTCCTAAGAAATCTTTGTCTACCCAAGGTCATAAAGTTTGATTTTATCTTGATATTTATGATCTATTATAGGTAGGAGTTGAAGCTGATTTTTTTGGTACAGGCATGTGATTACTAAGGCACCACTGGTTGACAACTCTATCCTTTTCTTCTGTTCAAACTCTTTGACCTTTTCTTCTGCAACATCAAACTACCATTGCAACCATCTAGCAGATTTTTCACTTCAGATACTATGTTTGCCTATTTTTGAAGTTTGATTCTTTTTTTTTTTACAGTCTTTTCTTTTATTGCATTCTTGCTTGCTTTCTCAAGAAAATAATTGAACTACTTTTGATAGTTGTTTTAAAGTCCTTGTCTGCTAATGCCATTATCTCTGTCACTTCTGGTTTAGTTCTGCTAATTTTCCCTCTGATTTTGAGGAAGAAGGAATTTTTTTTACCAGATACTGGGCATCAATAATGTAATATTTTTGAATGTCTGGATTGTGGTTTGTTCTTTTAAAGAGTGTTGTGCTTTGTCCTGCCAAGCATACAATTTCATTTGGTTTAGTTTAATCTTTTTGTGATTGGATTTTAAGATTTGTAGGCCAGGTAATAATTGTGTATCGCTACTGAGACGTGGATAATTCTGGAATCTCTACTGAATGATGCATAGATTCAGTGTTTTTTCCTCCACTCTGGCTGACTTGGAGCTTGAATATGTTGCAGCAGAACATGAGATCTAAGTAGCTCATTAGTTATTGTTCTTTCCCAGTGGCTGTTATTTGGCTTCTGAAATCTTACCCTGCATAGCTTAATAGTAAGCCACAACCTCAAATGTAGCCTTGTGCATATTTGTTGAGGTCGTTCTCTACATAGTGCCTTCTGAAAGCATTGGTGTCATGTATGTTATCCAGTTTTCTCATTGTCTAGAATTGATGGTATGTGGCTAATAACACATGACCATAGATGGAGTAAGTTTTAGAGAAAAGAGGTTTATTTGAATCCTGCTTCTGGTGCAAGGGTCAGTGGTCATATGTGATGATGGCCTTCTTTGCTGGGAGAGTTCTGAAGTGGCACAGGACACCACATGGCTTGAGGCAGGTGGTGTTTTTGTATCCTCTGGTCTTCCTGTTTCTACAGTCGCCAGTAGTCAGTCCTGGGAGTTCCATCCTGTTTTTAATCATCATCACCTCCCAAAAGTCCTATATCTAAACACCATAGATTAAGTTTTCAGTCTCATTTAAACATTTTTTGTTGTTTTTTAGTTTCCACCCTTGGAATACCTAATCATTGGAATTAAGTTCCAACATGAGTTTTAGCAGCGAGAAAAACGTAATGTAACTGATGGTCGATAGACTCTTCAACAGAAGTGAATCCATCATGGTCAGAAACAAAACAAGTATATTCTGTAGAAATACAATAAAAATAGTTAGGGTTCCGCAAACAGAAATATAATGCTAAAGTCACCTGAACGCCATGATGACTTCAAAGTATGCTTTAATCCCTTTGAGAGCACTCATCAAAATCAGATTTTGGAGGTCAGCACTGTGGTGTAGTAGGCTAAGCCTCCACATGTGGTGCCAGCATCCCATGTGGGCACTGGTTTGAGTCCTGGCTGTTCAACTTCTGATCCAGCTCTCTGCTTATGGCCTGGGAAAGCAGTGGAAGATGGCCCAAGAAGCTCCTGGCTCCTGGCTCCAGATCAGCCCAGGTTTGGCAGTTGTGGCCACTGGGGAGTGAACCAGAAGAGGGAAGTCCTCCCTCGCTCTCTCTCTCTCTCTCTATCTGTCTCTCTCTCTGCCTCTAAAATAAATAAATAAATAAATAAATTCTTAGAAAATATAAGAAAAAAATAAGTTTTGATGATGTATGCCATCAGTACTGATGAAGATGACTCATTGCCAAAAGGCATTTGGTTGTGTCCCATCTTTCTGATTTTGGCCATATCTGTGTACCTCCTGCATTCTAATTGACTTAAAATATTTTGTTTATGTTGGCCTGTTTGCAGCATGAATTTATTTGGAAAGTAAATTCTATGATATCAAAATGGAATTGAGAAAGTAACTTTAATTTTCTAGTAAACATTAAGAAATGAAACGTATTTGTGGGCTACAAAAGTTACCAGAGGTCACACAGGCACTGAGGGAAGAAGTAAGTTGAGTGATGGAGCAGACAGACAAATCAAATGAATGTTTTTTATTTGTTGTTTCTAATAGAACCATAAAATAGTTAAATTAGATTTCGTTTAGAAAACATCTAATCCCTGTTGTCTCCCATTTCACAGATGGGGCAGCAGTCTCAGGGATGGATAAGCTTCTTCCCAGGGTCTCACAGCCAGTTGGTTAATTCAACATGTATTTATCAAGGCCTTGGCTTACTAAGTTCTTACTAAGTTCTTACTCTCCCAGTAGCCAAGCAAACACTAATAAACAGAACAAACAGAAATCTTTACCTTTTTGGAGCTTAGATTCTAATGAGGAAAAGAACCCCTTTCTTGGACTCTGTGTTCAGTTGTATATTTTTCAGTGGACTTCTAGCAGCATAACACAGTACCTGACCATTTCAGTGTCTACACCCATCTAGCCCCTCAGCACCATTAGGAATGTGGTTTTTTTCTTTATGTAAAGCAATCCAGTTGGAAAATCATCTGAGTCCAACCTACCCAAAATACATCAGCCCACTTCATACTTCTTAGAGGGGCTAATTGTACTTCTGACTTTTGTCCTGGAAAGGGGAAAACAAAACTCTCATTTCTAAAGAAAGTGCCAATGACCCTTTGAAATGATACAATAAAGAACTTTCTCTTTTTTTAAAGTTATATTTTCACTTTATTCTTTTATTTATTTATTTATTTACTTTGACAGGCAGAGTGGACAGTGAGAGAGAGAGACAGAGAGAAAGGTCTTCCTTTGCCGTTGGTTCACCCTCCAATGGCCGCCGCGGCCGGCGCACCGCACTGATCCGAAGGCAGGAGCCAGGTGCTTCTCCTGGTCTCCCATGGGGTGCAGGGCCCAAGCACTTGGGCCATCCTCCATTGCACTCCTGGGCCATAGCAGAGAGCTGGCCTGGAAGAGGGGCAACCGGGACAGAATCCGGCGCCCAAACGGGGACTAGAACCCTGTGTGCCGGCGCCGCTAGGTGGAGGATTAGCCTAGTGAGCCGCGGCGCCTGCCCACAATACAGAACTTTCTGTGTAGTCAGCTTCTAGGTAACAACACATTTCAATGCTTCTTTTTTCTTTGGCTTTACAACCATGTTCCAGCCCTATTTGGGTCTTGTCTGATGTATTGCTCGCCCAAGGTGTTTGTGCTGCTCATCTGTTACAGTTTCAGTTTCTGTATCTCAGCTCCGTCTCCTTTCAGACCTGGAACCGCTTACCTAGCCCACCCCCTCAAGTCTGAGGAAGAGAAGGCTCCTCTGACATTCCAACCTTGAAAGCCGGCTCTGTTCCTGACAACTGTGATGTTTTTTACAGGCACAGCCACCCCCAGAGAGGCAGAAGGGGTAGCATGGAAAAAATCATCAGAAATGAGGTTGGGCACATGGTTGACTCTCTCCTTTTTGTCTTCAGATCAGTGGAATTAGTGAAAACTGCTATGAACTCATGGAATTTTCAGCCTTTGGAATTCCCAGATGTCTTCAAGTTGTCTTTGAAGACTGCTTATTTTACAACGTGTGTTTTTCTTTAGAGAAGGAGAAAACCAGAGTGGGTTTTGTGGGAGGCATAGCAAAGATTTGAGGATAACTCCAAATTATCATGAACTTGCTGTGTCCTAGGGATTATGTAGCATGCTTACATGCTTTGTCATCATTGACCTTCACAACAGCCCAGTGATAAATGCACTATATGCAATCTCGTGTTACAAAGGAGGGAGTACACTATTCAAAAACCACTTAGTCCCCTAACATATCAGTCAGTGCATGGGTACTCCGTTGTGGAAAACAGAATTAAAAGGTGAATTCTGGTGCTGAAAAATGCCAGTAGCCATGCATCGCCCACATTATTCTCTGAACTTTTAAAAGACCACTTGCATGTGTCTGAGTCAAGATCCAGTTCCATTTGATTGCAATAAACCCTTTTTGTTGTATAGCTCAATATTTTCTCACTGTCGGGATCAAAATCTTGAATACAAAAAATATCTGTAAAACATTCAGTGTGGAATTTTTTCCTTGTGCGTTAGTTTTAGGGCTGAGCATATCGAGGCAAGAGTCTGTGGGATTTGCCTTAAAGTCACTAAGGAAGTTGTGGTTAGCATGAGGGCCCCAGTTCCTTCTAACATGGCGTTTTAATTCCAGGAGAAAACTTCACCTTTGGGTTGGCTAGAACTGTTCAGCTAAAACCTATAGTATCAACAAATATAACCCAGAAGATTTTAAGCAGAGATTTAAAATATTGGTATTAAAAATATTTAATTGTGTTAAACTCAGCTGATATCTGTTCAGATATTTTTTGTTTTATTGATGGCATTATGCAGTTTGATCTCCCTGGACATTCCAAATAAGCTATTTGGTTGCCAGAACAACACACACACAAATGCCCTTTTCAGATTCAAGGAAGTTGTCCTGGTCCATCTAGATGAACTGTCTCATCTGGAAAGATGTGGAGATTAGTAACAGATGAGAACACAACAGAAAGCATCTTTTTTCCTCAAAATGCCCTGTTAGGATGTGCCATTTGAAAGGAAAAAAAAAAGTCTAATTGGAACCACAAAATCACTGAAAACAATCCAGCCACTGTCACTGCAAATGCAATTATGGTGAATTCTCTTGAGTCTATCTATGCTAATGGGAGAGGGTGTAGCCTGCGTGGTTGACAGGCTCTGATAATCCAAATAACTGATTTTCAGCATTTCCCCCTCCTAAACCTATCTAGCAGAGTTGTTAGCAACTAATGGAAATTGCTGATTCCAGTTTCCTTCCTCTCCTCCCCAGACCCGCTGCCCCCAACCCCAGACACCTAGATGGAAAGGTTGGCAAGCAGTGAAATAGCCAAAACACTGTGGGAGGAAGAACAGAGAAGGAAAGTCAATCAGTCCTTGAATAAATAAGGACTATTTTTTATGTGTTCTGCAATAGAAGCTCCTGCTGCATAAACAGCATCGTTTAGATCAATATTCTTCTCATATACTTGGTTGATAAGCACAGCTCAAATAGACTTTTATTCAATTCCTATTATGTTCATAAAATAGCAATTTATTTTCTTTGTTTAAAAATATTAAGTAGTACAGGTATACGGAGCAGGCTTTTGGCACAGTAATTAAAATGCCACTTGGGACACTCGGATCTCTTATTAGAGTGCCTTCAGTTGAGTCTGGCTCTGCCTCAGCTTCCAGCATCTTGGTAAAACACACCCTGAGAGGCAGCGGCGATAGCTCAAGTAGCTGGGTTCCTTCCACCTGCATGTAAAACCTGGCTGAGTTCTAGTTCTTGACTTGAGCCTGGCCCCAGCCTGGGATG
Source organism: Oryctolagus cuniculus (assembly GCF_051225735.1). NCBI lineage: Eukaryota > Metazoa > Chordata > Mammalia > Lagomorpha > Leporidae > Oryctolagus > Oryctolagus cuniculus. Next base: position 85,959,521 of record NC_142876.1, read on the forward strand.
TTAAAAATATTCAGGGAGTGAACCAGCAGATAGAAGATTTTTTTTCTCTCTGTGTCTCTCTGCCTTCCAGACAAAATAAAGAATTTTTAAGAAGTTTATTTTGGTGTAAAAAGTTTGAAATTTTTCTTAAAATACCAGTGTTACATTAACTTTGTGGAGACTCTTTGTATTGCTGACATTGCAACTTTCATTCCAAGGTAGAAGATGGTCAGTAAGTTGATTGACATTTTACTGTACCTCACTGAAGAAAATGAAGGGCTTGTGGTCTTCATTTAGCCAGGTTGTGATAATTTCTTCCTGGACGTTGAAGGTTTATTTTCATAGGTAGAACAGCTTGGAGAAGGGGCTGTTTTTTCCCTTTAATCATTTTAAGGAAAAAACTATGATAGTGTACACATCCTTAAGTTGAAAAAGTTTTACTTTTTAAAAACAGCCAACCAAAAACAACATTAAAATCTGCATTCTGAGGGGCTACTTGCAAAGCAGCTGCAGTCACTTGGCTGATTCACATCTTGCTACATGTTCCTCCTTGAACTTCCTTTGTCCTCCAAGTGAACACTATGCAGGGTAGGTCTGTGTGGGTCTGGGACATGATGGAATTTAGAGCAGCTGTTTGCAGAGGTTACATTAGAAACTCAAAAGGCTACCAGAGGTTGCTGTGAAAACTGCCTTGTAAGCTCAGTGACTCTACATGATCTCACGTGTCTGTACCAAGAACTGTGGCAGGGGTGAAACTGGTAACACAAATCTTTGCAAGATGAACAAAATGTTAGGCCCCATGCATGAGGCACAAGGACATTCTTGACTTCCCGAATTTCTGCCATTTTTGTGGTTTTTGAGGTTGCAGTAGAATTCAAATCTCTCTGGGTTCAAGTTCATCTAGTCTTGACAAAATATGACTTCCTGTGGCAGTGAAAGGAGATTTTGATTTAAAAAAAAAATTGAGGCCCAATTAGATGAAATAGCTGACACCAGCTATAAATGAATCAAGGTTAGATTCCTCTTAAAATATACAGTGGTGAAAAATATGGGAATTAAACAAAAGCAATGGAATGATCTGAGGTTTCCTTGTGCCTTATCGTATTTGAAAACCCTGAGTTCCTGTAAATACTAAGCTTGGTAAAAGAGCAAGAGGCAGAGCAGAAAAGACAAAGAGGGTGCATAGAATCAAGGGGCAGAAAGGTTAAATTTGATCTCTCCTAGGGCAAGTGAGTCTTCTTCAATGCTGTCTCCCTCTTTCTATAATGATATACACTCATGCATCTAATCAACATCTCTTGCGCTTACTATGTGTTAGGCAGAGTTGGACACTTGCTCTATAGTGGCTTGTGAAAGACACACACATTTTGTAGATGTTCAAGGGAAAATGAAATATATACACAAAGGCAACCACACATATACAAGTATTAGCAAATGGAAACTGTTGCTCTGAAGTTGGTGACTACCTGGGCACCCTGATCAGAATAGAAAGGGGAAGCCTGTGTAGAAGTCCTTGGGTATGTGTGTCTGAAGAGGCACAGTTTGCATGGAGACATGCAGAATGAGCTGGGCAACCTTTCTCAGGTTGAGAGCTTGTTCATTCTGAGATAGAGGGTCACCTGGCAGAGGTGACCCGAGCATGTAGTGGTAGAAGGGGTATGGAGAGGCAGGCAGGGGACCGGATGATCCCAGACAATGGAATGTCACTGAAGAGGTTTTAGCAGAGAAATGATAAGATGAGATTCACACTTCAGAAACCTCAATGCAGCTGCAAGAGAGGGGATGGATTGAGAAGGCATTAGGGTGGAAGGCAGAAAAGAGATAGTGGGTAATTGCCATAGTTACAAAGCACCAGGACAGAGAACCAAAGTGAGATGTATGTATTTGTTTCCTTGCCACTGGCTATCCTCACCTGTCCCCATTGCCAAAGCTAATGTGAATGTGAAATGTGTGTATGGATCTGATTGTTACAGCATGAATACCTTTAAGCATGGTCAGGGAATAACAAGTAAATCAGAAGACCATGACTACAGCTTTACGCATTGCCAATTGTGACCATGAGCATCCAAAGTGCCTCTATCTATGATGATTAGCGATGTGTGAAGTACTTGAGCTTCCTGGGTTTTGCAAGTGTTTTTAAGTGTTTGCATGTGACTGTGGTGCCTGAGGTTGCCATGGTAGTATCCACTTGCCCTTGGTCTCTTCTGCATTCCCATGACATGAAGTGGAATGGAGGAGGCAGAGAAGAACAAGCATAATGAGATTCGAATTTTTCTGTGCTGAGGATTCAAGGAGTATTTGAAAGACAGGATATGTTACCAGGAGGAAGCTCCTGGCTGCAGATCAGCGCAGAGCGCCGGCTGTGGAGGCCATTTGGGGAGTGAACCAAAGGAAGGAAGACCTTTCTCTCTGTCTCTCTCTCTAACTCTGCCTGTCCAAAATAAATAAATAAATAAATAAATAAATAATAAGAGTGGGAATAAAAGATGGAGGAGATGTACAGTTCAGCACATGCTCACTAGGACTTAGCCCTAATGGTAGAGCTAGAAACGTGCCATGGGACTCCAAATCCCATTAAGTTGGCATGTACCAATGCCATCTTTCTAGTCAAAGTGATCAGTTTCAGTTCATAGTTGATCATAAAGATAGGATTAAGTGTTAAAGGGATCACATAAATAAGACCAGTGTCTGCTAATAATAATTGATAGAATTAAAAAGGAGAGAACAATCCAACATGGGAAGCAGGACACACAGCAGACTCATAGAATGGCAAATGCCCTAAACAGCACTCTGGCCTCAGAATCAGCCCTTAAGGCATTCAGATCTGGCTAAAAAGCCTGTGAGAGTTTCACAGGCATGGAAATCCAAGACACTGTGGCAAAAAATGACCTAAATGAAAGATCTCTGTGAGTGAGACCCCAGTGGAAAGAACAGGCTGTCAAAGAAGGAGGTGCCTTTCTCTGAAGGGAGGAGAAAACTTCTGCTTTGCTTATGGTCTTGTCTAAATCAGGTCAGAGTTTGTGAACTCAAAGAGGCTTCCATAGCCTTGGTAGCTCATGACAAGAGCCTCAGGGAATTACTGATGTCATAAATAAGAGTATCAGTTGTTAAATCAACAACGGGACTCACTGTACACCTACTCCCCATGTAGGAACTCTGTCCTTAATGTGTTGTACTATGCGAATTAACAGTAAAACCAGTCTTCAAACAGTACTTTATACTTTGTGTGTCTGTGTGCGTGCAATCTGTTGAAACCTCTACTTAGTATATTCTAAGTTGATCTTCTGTATATAAAGATAATTAAAAATGAATCTTGATGAAGAATGGGATGGGAGAGAGAGTGGGAGTTGGGATGGTTTGTGGGTGGGAGGGTGGTTAGGGAGGGGAAACCACTATAATCCAAAAGTTGTGGGGCTGGTGCTGTGGCGCAGCGGGTTAATGCCCTGGCTTGAAGCTCCAGCATCCTATATGGGTGCCGGTTCTAGTCCTAGCTGCTGCTCTTCCGACTCAGCTCTCTGCTATGGCCTGAGAAAGCAGTAGAAGATGGCCCACCCTGCACCCACGTGGGAGACCTGCAAGAAGCTCCTGGCTTCGGATCGGTGCAGCTCCGGCCATTGCAGCCATCTGGGAAGTGAACCAGAGGATAGAAGACCTGTCTCTCTGTCTCTACCTCTCTCTATAACTCTGTCTTTCAAATGAATAAAATAAATCTTTTAATAAAAAAGTTGTACTTTCTAAATTTGTACTTATTAAATAAAAGTTTTCTAAAAAAAATGAAAAGACAGGATAATAGGACTTCCATCTTCCAATGGCAGGATGTAGGGGCTTAAAGGCTGCTGATTCTAAAACTCCAGTGAGATTTTTGACTCTCTGATATGCCAATATTTGTGGATATCTCCATCCCAGGCAGATATTTGTAAGCCTCTATTGGTCCAAAGTCTGTTTTCATTTTAATATTTGATTGTCTACCAAAGGTTTCCATGGAATGTCTGAGGTTAACAGTTAGGTATAAAGTCCTAGGTAGTAGGATCAATAGCATCTGTGGCCATGGATTTCAGATGGCACCCGTGAGCACTTGTGCTTTTCAACAGCCGCAACACTGTATTCTTCTAATGGAAATAATACCTCAATGGGAAGTTGCTTTAAAGTGTTGCCCTTTGTCTCTGGAATTTTAGTCTTTGTTTCATTGAGTGATAGATATTTACTGAGCATCTATCATAAGCCAAGCTATGTGCTGATAGACTCCTCAGTAATACACTATGGGAAGAATAATGAAGGAGAGAATGCCAAAAGACTGAAAATGACATTTAGCCCAACAGTTAAGATACCCACATCCCACATTAAAGAACCATGTTGGGGGGCTGAGGGAGTTAGGTCCTTGTTTTTGACACATGAAATAATTTGAAGACAATACATAAAGATCAGAAGAGGAATAAGATTTATTAAAATAGTGAAAGTACACACTCAAAGGTAAGCTTTCCCCAGAAGGTTCTGGCCCAAGCTTTTCTGTGGTCTGGAAGCATAGGTGATTGTGCTTTTGGCAGAGCCTCCCAGGAAAGGGCAGCGTTTTCTAGACATTGGGTGACTGCCCATTTCCAGCCTCTTTAGGAAGTCTCAGAAGTGTCATGGCATGACAAGTATGCTGGGAATAGGATTGTCAGCCATGGTAATTTTACTATACTATAATAGGCTGCAGGTCATTGTTGGGATGTAGTCAGGAGCCACGTTGGATATTTTTGGCTGGCTCTGCTCCTTGTCAGTGGCTTTGCTACAGCAGAGATTTTGAGGTGCTGGCCATAGGAGGAGTCTTAGAGGAAACCCTGGGAGATGGTGTGGTGACCATCCTCCGGCTTTTTGCTGAGACCTGTATCCTGAACTATATCTCATGGTTTCAATTCCTGGATCCTGATTTCAGCTTCTTGCTAATGCAGACTCTGGAAGGAGGTGATGGTAGCTCAAGAACTGGGTTCCTGTCACTCACATGAGTGGACATTTGCAGAGTGAATCAGTGGGTGGGAGCTGTTTCTTTATTTTTATCTTTGCCTCTCAAATTTTTAAAATATTTTATAAATTCATTTAAACAAAGAAAAAAGCTAGAACTTAGGAGAGAGGGATAAAAATAAGTCAGGAAAAGGAACTTTAGAATTCCTTTGGTATCCACCCGTGGTCTGTCGTTTTCCATTTACATGGACCTTGGGTGAATCACTTAATCTACCTCTTTGTTGCCCACTTTAAATTAGAAACTTAATTAAACTAGAGAGTCCTTGGTGGCCTTTCAGGAAACCGTATAATTGGAAGTGCCAGATATGACACCTATTTTATATTTCATATGGCTCTGAAACTCAGAGTCTCTGAGGATTTTGGTATCTTATTTCATAAGTAGCAACAGCAAATAACTTTGATGAAGTTCTCAAAAGTAGAAAACTTGATGAAGTTTTCTGTTTCCAAAAGAAAAAGACGAGCTCCTATTCAGAAGGCTGATTTGCTGTTTCACCTGGAAGATGAGTGCAACCTTGGGGCTCTGGAGAAGGGTGTATGTGTGTGTTTATGTATGTGTGTGTGCATGTGCATGCATACCTGTGCACTCTTGCACGCTCACATGTACACACATACACAGTATGGAGCTGTATTGGCCATTTGTGGGTTTTTTTTTTTTTTTTTTTTTTTTTTGACTGGCAGAGTGGACAGTGAGAGAGAGAGACAGAGAGAAAGGTCTTCCTTTGCCGTTGGTTCACCCTCCAATGGCCGCCGCGGCCAGCGCGCTGCGGCCGGCGCACCGCGCTGATCCGATGGCAGGAGCCAGGTACTTATCCTGGTCTCCCATGGGGTGCAGAGCCCAAGCACCTGGGCCATCCTCCACTGCACTCCCTGGCCACAGCAGAGAGCTGGCCTGGAAGAGGGGCAACCGGGACAGAATCCGGCGCCCCGACTGGGACTAGAACCCGGTGTGCCGGCGCCGCAAGGTGGAGGATTAGCCTAGTGAGCCGCGGCGCCGGCTTGTTTTTGTTTTTTTTTTTGTTTTTTTTTTTTTTTTTTTGACAGGCAGAGTGGACAGTGAGAGAGAGAGAGACAGAGAGAAAGGTCTTCCTTTTGCTGTTGGTTCACCCTCCAATGGCTGCCGCGGCTGGCATGCTGCAACCGGCGCACCGCGCTGATCCGATGGCAGGAGCCAGGTGCTTCTCCTGGTCTCCTATGGGGTGCAGGGCCCAAGTACTTGGGCCATCCTCCACTGTACTCCCTGGCCACAGCAGAGAGCTGGCCTGGAAGAGGGGCAACCGGGACAGAATCCGGTGGCCCGACGGGGACTAGAACCCGGTGTGCCGGTGCCGCAAGGCGGAGGATTAGCCTAGTGAGCTGCAGCGCCGGCCCCCATTGTGTTTTTATTACACAAAAATCATATAACACTTAGAGCGGAGATCAAAGCCCAAGCTCATTTGCTTTTACTCTTGCTCATTTCTCCATGCCCATGAAGACATAATTCCCAATGCTAATTTAGTCAAGGACGGCTGATCTCCTAGAAGCCTCAGCAGTCCCCACATAATTCAGTGCCACTCAAGAAAACTCTCAATTCAATTTCTTAAATTTGTCAAAGACAAGGATGAAGATCTGTTCACCCTACAAGGTAGAAACAACATGGAAGGATCTTAAGTTATACAGAACTTTGTATCATCCATGCTTTCATACCAGCCGTCCTACCTCCATTATCTTCAGTAGTGGTTCTCAAATTGGGTCAGCTGTGGCTCCCAGGGGGCATACATAACGTATAAACACTTTCTTATTGTCATGATGTGGGGTTGGGGTGAATAGAGAGGGCAATGATGTTACTGAACATCAAAGAATCTGCCAAATAGTCCCCCAAAGAATTTTTTGGATCAAAATGTCAATAGAGATAGTGCTGCAGTTATGAAAATCAGATCTAGAGAATTTGTTCAAACTCATAAATATGCCAGCATTCTATATTTGTTAGCGTGCTAAAAGGAAAAGCAGAAAGTTGTGTTTAGTTCAGATTTAAAATATCTTTCTTTGGCAAGTAAAGAGATAGGGAGAGCTCCCATCTACTGGTTTGTCATCTATCATTTCCTGCAGCTCAGACCAGCATTTCCCCGTAAGTTTGCCTGCTGCTAAAGTTTGGGCTCCAAAGAGGTAGGCTCAGCAGCCGTCCTAACGAGTCACAAGCTCACTTCACGTTCAGTCTTCTGAGTGCCTGTCTATGCTGCACAGCAACACGTGCTTTAAGATGTTCCCAGCATCAGTGCGGGTCCTTTGAGTGGCCGATGAATTTCACACATTTATATTCATAAATGCTTAGCATGCTATGGGGACACAAACGAAAGGTGAGTCTCTTATTTCCCTCTTTTTTTCCTAGTAAAATTTCTGGTTATATTCCATTGTGAATGCATAGTAAAAATTCCTATGCAGAGTAGATCAGAGGCCAGAAGTTTTCACTGATATAGTCCCCTTGGTATCAGTGTCTACAAAACTAGGTAATTCATGTAAGAATCTCACTTCTAATAACACTGCCTGCCTTCTGAAAATATGAATTTGTATTCACTGGATGCGTGGCATGATCGCAGCATACCTTGTAATTTATTACTTCCAAGGCAATCCCTGAGGTATCATTTGCTCCTGTGTGAGTTCACTTATGCTCAATGGGAGAGAGATGTGGGGAGCCCACACTCTGAGGGTTTCCTCCTAGCAATAATTGATGGGTGACTGATTTGTTGGTGATTGCTCAATAATTAAGGTGTTGTCACCATTTGAAAAGCTGTTTCAAGAAGTACAATAGGTAAAAAATAATCTCCCTTTTATAAAATAGTCACGATGCCAAGAATGAATCTTTAATAGGATTAGAGTGATGTTTTAAAAAGGTGATAGGTGTGGATCTGTTTTGTACAGCATAAAGTACCTTGTATATGTAAGGATTAATTTATTATAAATGAACTTGTTATACATTTGGTATTATAAACTTGAAAGTACTTTATATCAGATATTTGTGTACCCTTTTAAGATATACCTCTCTCTCTCTACCTTTCTCTATAACTCTTTCAAATAATTAAATTAAAAAAAAATTTTAAAGGGTGGCGGGGCAGCACTGTGGTGCACAGGTTAAAGCCCTGGCCTGCAGCGCCGGCATGCCATATGGGCACCAGTTTGAGTCCCGGCTGCTCCACTTTCAATGCAGCTCTCTGCTATGGCCTGAGAAAGCAGTAGAAGATGGCCCACATCCTTGGGCCCCTGCACCAGTGCAGGAGACCAGAAAGAAGCTTGAAGCTCCTGGCTCTTGGCTTTGGATAGGCCCAGCTCCAGCTGTTGTGGCTGTTTGGGGAGTGAACAAGCAGTTGGAAGACCTGTCTCTCTCTGTCTCTCTGTCTCTGTCTCTCTCTAACTCTGTCAAATAATTAAATAAAAATTTAAAATATAAATTAGGGAGATGAATCCCAAGTACCAAGTTCCGAATTTTTAATCCTAATGTTTCCTCATTAACCTAGTCTGCATGTGTTGACAGTTGTCACATTTTAAAACTTTGTATTAATATAAAGAGAACAGATTGTATGTATTCCATAGGTACAGTTCCAAGAAGACAACCACACTTCTTCCCTCACTTCCCTGCTCCCCCACCGCTCCCTTCCTCCATCCCTTCTTTTAATCAGTTCTTGTGAAGGCATAATTTTAATCCACTCTGTAGTCACAGGTTTAATTTGCCACTAATAATAATATTCAACAGTTGAAAAGTAGGAGGACTACAGCTCCACAGGAGTGTACATAAGGGCTGAAAATGAAAATTAAATCCCAAAATGACCATTTCATTCCTAAAAATGTTTTGGTATTCTGTATTAACTGCTTTATATCAGAGAAAACACATGATATTTATTATTTTCAGACTGGCTTATTTCACTAAACATAATGGCTTCCAGTTGATTACATTTTGTTACAAAAGACAGAATTTCATTCTTTTGTATGGCTGAGTAGTATTCCATACTGTATATATACCATATTTTCTTTATCCAGTTATCACTTGATGGACATCTGGGTTGATTATATATCTTAGTTTTTGTGAGTTGAGCTACAGTAAACATGGGGCTACAAATAACTTTTTCATATGCTGATTTCATTTTGTTTGAGTAAATTCCCAGGAGTGGGATGGCTGAATCATATGATTGATATATTAGGTTATACCTTATACTTGTACCTTTCCCCCCACATTCTTGCCAGCGTTTATTGTTTTTTGATTTTTGAGTGATAGCATTTCTAACTGGGTTGAGGTAAACACCTTATTGTGGCTTTTATTTGCATTTCCTGTTGGCCAATCATACTGAGCATTTTTTCATGTGTATGTTGGCTATTTATATTTCATCCTTTGAAATATGCCTGTTAATGTCCATTGCCCCTTTCTTAACTGGATTTTTTGCTTTGTTGCTGTTGAGTTTCTTAAGCTCTCTATAGATTCAGTATATTAATCTTTTATTAGTTGCACAGTTTTCAAATGTTTTCTTCCATTCTGTGGATTGCCTCTTCAGTTTGTTGAGTGTTCTCTTGCAGTACAGAAGCTTCTTAGTTTGATATAATCTCATTGATTTTTCTCTTTACTGCCTGTGCTTCTGGAGTCTTTTCCAAGAAGTCTTTACCTATGTCAATGTGTTATAGAGTTTCCCCAATGTTTTATTCTAGTAATTAGAGTAATTAGATGGTATCAGATTATAGATTTAGATACTTGATCCATTTTGAGTTGATTTTTGTGTTACGTGTAAGGTAGAGGTCTTGTTTTATACTTCTGCCTGTGTAGATCCAGTTTACCCAGCACCATTTATTGAACACACTGTCCTTTCTACAGGGAGTGATTTCAATTCATCTGTCAAAGACTTGTTGGTTGTAGATGTGTTAATTAATTTCTGTGATTTCTTTTCTGTTCTATTTATCTTCATGTCTGTTTTTGTGCCAGTACCAAGCTGTTTTGATTATAACTGCCCTGTAATATGTCTAAAAGTCTAGTACTTTGATGCCTCCAACTTTGTTTTTTTGTTAGTTTAATATTGACAGTTATTTGGGGTCTCTTGTATTTCTATATGAATTTTAGCGTTGTTTTTTTTCTAGATCTGAAAAGAATGTTGTTGGCATTTTAAATGGGGTCATATTGAATCTTAAAATTGTGTTTGGAAGAGTGGACATTTTGATGATATTAATTCTTCCATGAATGTAGAAGATTTTTACATTTTTGTGTGTCTTCTGTTTTTTTCTTCAATGTTTTGTGATTTTTTATTGTATAACCTTTCACATCCTTGGTTAAGTTTATTCAAAAGTTTAATTTTTTTTGTAACTACTGTGAATGGGGGTGTGGGGAGCAACTGGGAGCAACTCGGACTAGACTAAGTTACTGGAATTAAGACTTATTCTATGCATCTGCTCTCCCACAATATGGCGCTGGGAGAGGAGGAAACAGCTTCTACACAGCTGCCTCCAGTTCAACCAATAAACTGTGGGACCTGCTCCTGATTGGAGGAGAGCAGCGTACTCGGCGTGTGGGTAGCAGAGTTGGGATTGGTGGAAGAGGACTATAAAGGAGGAGAGAGACGGCATGCACCAGGAACATCTAAGGGGAACATCTGAAGGAACACCTGTGCAGCCCCCGAGAGAGCCGGCCGGTGGTGTGCCGCTCCCACGCGCAAGTGGGGAATGTGGCAGGGGGAACCGCCCTTCCACGGAGGTGGAAGGGATGGTAGCCAACCCGGGAAGAACCAGCAGCAAACCCGGGGAGGGCCGAGCAGACGAAAGAACAGCGCAGGGTCCTGTGTCGTTCCTCCACGAAGAGGGGGAACGACAGGGGGGCCTGCTTTTACAAGTTCTTCCTCAGCCATGGCATTGTATGTACAAAAGCTATTGATTTTGTGTTTTGATTTTATATCCTGCAAATTCACTGAACTTTCTTATGAGTTCCAATAGTCTCTTGGTGGAGTCTTTTTGTTGCCCTACATATAGAATCATGTCATCTACAAACAAGGATACTTTGAATTCCTCCTTTCTAATTCGTATCCCTTTGATTTCCTTTTCTTGCCTAATGGCTCTGGCTAAAACTTCCAGAATTATATTGAATAGCAATGGTGAAAGTGGGCATCCTTATCTGATTCTGGATCTTAGTGGAAATGCTTCCAACTTTTACTCATTCGATATGATGTTGGCAGTGGGTTTTTAAATTTTTTTTATTTATTTATTTGACAGGCAGAGTTACAGACAGTGAGAGAGAGAGAGACAGAGAGAAAGGTCTTCCCTCTGCTGGCTCACTCCCCAAATGGCCGTCACGGCCGGAGCTGCACCAATTCGAAACCAGCAGCCAGGAGCTTCCCCCTAGTCTCCCATGTGGGTACAGGGGCCCAAGCACCTGGGCCATCCTGGACTGCTCTCCCAGGCCACAGCAGAGAGCCAGATCAGAAGAGGAGCAACCAGGACTAGAACCAGTGCCCATATGGGATGCCGGCGCCACAGGTGGAGGATTAACCTAGTGCACCACGGTACTGGCCCCTCAGTGGGTTTGTCATCCGTTGTTTTGATTGTGCTGTGTATTGTTCCTTCTATCCCCACTTTAAGATTTTTATCATGAAATGATATTGTATTTTATTAAATGCTTTCTCTGCATCTGTTGAGATAATCATATGGTTTTTAATTCTTCAATTTGTTATTGTAATGTATCGCATTTATTGATTTGCCTATGTTGACCCATCCCTGCATATCAGGGATAAATCCCGCTTGGGTCAGGTGGATGTTCTTTCTGATGCATTGTTGAATTCGATTAGCTAGTATTTTGTAGAGGATTTTTGCATCTATGTTCATGAAGGATATTGATAAACAGTTCTCTGCTCTATCTTTTTCTGGTTTGATATTAAGCCTCATAGAAGAAGTTTGGGAGGATTCCTTCCCTTTCAATTATTTTGAATAATTTGAGAAGAATTGGAATTAGTTCTTCTTTAAAAGTTTGGTAGAATTTAGGGGCTGGCACCGTGGCGCAGTAGGTTAATCTGCCACCTGCAGCGCCAGCATCCCATATGGGCACCGGTTCTAGTCCTGGTTGTTCCTCTTCCAATCCGGCTCTCTGCTATGGCCTGGGAAAGCAGTAGAGGATGGCCCAAGTCCTTGGGCCCCTGCACCCACGTGGGAAGACTGGGAAGAAGCTCCTGGCTCCTGGCTTCGGATTGGCACAACTCCAGCCATTGCAGCCATTTGGGGAATGAACCAATGAAAGGAAGATCTTTCTCTCTGTCTTTCCCTCTCACTGTCTGTAACTCTACCTCTAAATAAATAAATAAAATCTTAAAAAAAAAAAAAAAGTTGGGTAGAATTCAGCAGTGAAGTCATCTGGTCCTGGTCTTTCCTTTGTTGGAGGCTCTTTATTACTGATTCAGTCTCAATTTTAGTTATTGGTCTATTTAGGTTAATTTTTTGTCTTTATGACTCAATTTTGGTAGGTTGTATGTGTACAGAAATAGTGCATTTCTTCTAGATTTTCCACTTTGTTGGCATATGGTTGTTTGCAGTAATTCTTGATGGTTCTTTTTATTTCTGTGGTATCTATTGTTACATCTCTTTTTCATCATTGACCTTATTGATTTGTATCTTCTTTATTTTGATTGGTTGGGCCACTGATGTCTCAAATTTGTTTATTTTTTCAAAAAAACAGCTCTTCATTTTACTGATCTTTTGTATCTTTTTATAAATTTTGTTTATCCTCTAAATTTTTCTAAAATTTATTTATTTAGTTGAAAGGCAGAGTTACAGAGAGGCAGAGGCAGAGAGACAGAGGGAGAGTTCTTTTTTACACTGGTTCATTCCCCAAATGTTTGCATTGGCCAGAGCTGGGCTGATGCGAAGCCACGCAGGGGCCTGGAGATTCTTCCACGTCACCCATTTGTGTGCAGGGGCCCAAGGACTTGGGCCATTCTATACTGCCTCCCCAGTCCATAGCAGAGACCTGGATCAGAAATAGAGCAGCCAGGAATCAAACTGGCAGCCATATGGGATGCCGACACTGCAGGCGGCGGCTTTATCCAGAAAGCCACAGCCCCTATTCTCCAAATTTAATTATTTCCTTCCTTCTGCTAATTTTGCATTTGATTTATTCTTGTTTTTGTAGGTCCTTGAGATGAATTGATCATTTATTTGATGCCTTTTCAGTCTTTGATGTAGGCACTAATTGTTATTAATTGTCCTTTTAATACTGCCTTTGCTAAGTCCCATAAGTTTTGATACATTGTGTTGTCAACTTCAATATTTTCCAAGAATTTTTTTATTTCCTTTTTGATTTCTTGTATGACTCACTGTTCATTCAGGAGTCTATTGTTTAGTCTCTATGTGTTTGCATATTTTCTCAAGATTCTTAAATTGTTAATTTCCAGCTTCATTCCATGGTGGTCAGAAAAGATACATGGCATGATTTAAATTCTTTTGAATTTGCTGAGACTTGGATTCATGACCTAGCATATGGTCTAACCTAGAGAAACTTCCAGGCACTGGTATTTTTATTGTGTCTTCATCAACTGAAGGATAAAATGTTCTGTAGATATCAATTAGGTCCATTTGGTACACAGTATAGATTAGCTCTGTTGTTTCTTTGTTGATTTTCTGTCTAGTTGATCTGTCCATTGATGAAACTGTTAAAGTCACCCATTATTATTGTTTTGGAAAAATATGTCCTCATTTATATCCACTAATTTTTTTAAGATTTATTTATTTATTTGAAAGTCAGAGTTACACAGAGAGAGGAGAGGCAGAGAGAGAGAGAGAGGTCTTCCATCTGATGGTTCACTCCCCAACTGGCCGCAGCAGCTGGAACTGTGCCAATCCGAAGCCAGGAGCATGGGCCTGAGGACTTGGGCCATCTTCTACTGCTTTCCCAGGCCATAGCAGAGAGCTGGATGGGAAGTGGAGCAGCCAAGACTAGAACCAGTGCCCATATGGGATGCCGGCGCTGCAGGCTAGGGCGTTAACCTGCTGCGCCACAGCAACGGCCCCTAATATTTGTTTTAAATAGCCTGGGGACCTGGCATTTGGTGCATATACACTTGTGATAGTCACATCTTCCTGTTGAGTTGATCCTTCATTATTATCCCCTAGTTACCTGTGCGTGAGAGCCCCCCATTGCCTCTGCTGGCATTTAGATGACACCTTCTCCTTATGGCTTCTGGTACTTTTGGGGGATGGGGAGAAAGAGATGTTCTTTTCTTTGATGGGGTTATGTGGGTGTCCTGGGAGGCTAGGGCTCCAGGTAGGACCGAAAGTCTGTAGTCTGCAAGGTTCTCCCTTAGGCAATATCACCCGAGACATGGGCTGCTACAGTCTGCTCTCCCCTTGCTTTCAGAATCTGGTACTTCCTCCAGGCCCCAGCTGTGGGAGTCACAGGTGGTATCTCTGCTTGTTGTGGTGCGTTTGTACAGTCCAAGCTGCTCCTTGGTGTCTCTCTTATTTCTGTATAATTTCTACTGCAAGCTTCTCTCCAGTTCTTTTCTTCTCTTATCCTTCCCTGGTAAAATTCCGCATGTCTTTGCCCTGTTCAGCCATCTTGGAATCTTTCTTGTCTCATTTTAATCTATTTTATAGCCCTTAGAAGAAGGATGATGATGATGATGATGATGATAATGATGATGATGCTTGTGCCTCTCAAAAAATTATAAAAGAACTCCCAGCATCCCAATTTTTTTATTTATTTAATTTTTAAAATTTATTTAAAAGAGTTACACAGAGAGAGAAGGAGATGCAGAGAGAGAGGTCTTCCATCCACTGTTTCACTCCCCAGATGGCCGCAACGGCCGGGAGATGCACCGATCCAAAGCCAGGAGCTAGGAGCTTCTTCCAGGTCTCCCACATGGGTGCAGGGGCCCAAAGACTTGGGCCATCTTCTCCTGCTTTCCCAGGCCATAGCAGAGAGCTGGATCAGAAGTGGAGCAGCCAGGACTCTAACCAGCGCTCATATGGGATGCCAGCACTGCAGGCAGCAGTTTTACCTGCTAGGCCACAGTGCCGGCCCCCCAGCATCCCAATTTAAAGATGAGAAGTGTGAGGCAGAAGAAAGCTTAATAACTTGTTCTCAATCTAGCTATTGATGGTAGATCTGAAATTTATTCCTAGGCCAAGCTAATTTAAAGCCATATCCTTAATTACTTTCTTGAATTTCTCACAAGTGCCCTTTTCTAAGATAAATTGATTTCTTTTTTTGTATTTTAAAGCTTCTGAACTGGGAATGCACCTTGTAATTTGATGTTTTACCTACATCCCAATACTGATTTGATGGTTATCTTCTGTAAAATTGAGGAAATAGGGAATTTATCACTTTAGTTCCAAGGTTTGGAATATAGTACATGCTCATTTTTTAAAAAAAATTAATTTATTTGGATGGTATTGAGATAAAGTAATCTTCTGTCTACTGGTTCACTCTTTACATGGCCATCAGGGGCTGGAGTTCAGGCAAGCTGAAGCTCAGAGTTAGAAACTCCTCTGGGTCTTCCACTTCTGTGACATTGCCAAGTACGTAAGTCTTCCAGTGCCTTCCCAGGCCCATAGGGGGGGAGCTGGATCAGAAGTGGAGCAGCCAGGACTTGAACTGGTGCTTGCTATGGGATGTCAGCACAAGCAGCAGCTTAACCCACTGCAGCACAGTGTCAGCCTCGGTAGACACTCATTTTACACTTATTAAACATCAACTGCTCCAAGATGACCAAAAGTTGCTCTTCGATAGACAGGTAAATGAAAGGATCAAGAACTCTAGTGAGCAGAGTGATTATGTACAGGAGAGGGTCTTTTTAAACAGCCTTAAAGAGATAAGTCTGAGGCCAGAAAACCTTGACTATGGCAAAAAAAACTTAGAGGAATGCCTGTGTCATTTGAGAAAGGTTAGGCCATTTTATGCACATTTTGTTACTCCTGTCATAGCCACCTCTCCAAATGCCCTACACACATCTTTCCTTTCCCAGGAGGCATCTCTGCCCCATCACTAAGAACCAACACCTTCCATGAACCCAGGGTGTTGTCACAGGTGTTGGTGTCTTCTTCAACTCACATTGTTGCTTCTTAATCAGCTTTACCTTTGCCTTCAGCGATTGCAGAAAATCCAGACCAAACAGTTGGAGTCACCGTCAGTTTCCCAGACCCCCATAAAGATCCCAAGAGGTATTATGTAAGGTAAACTCCACCAGTCAATTCAACCCTTCTTGCTGTATGGACAAGTCCGCTAACAACCATGAGCCATTAAGCATCATAACTGGGGTGGGGTGCTTGAAAACCTGCCTGAATTTAATAAATTCGGCATTTCTGATGCCATGGCTAAAATTAAATGCCCTGAGTCAACTTTTTGACAAAGAAAATAATATCTAAGAGTTTGGACCATTTTATTTAGTTCTTTCTCCTGGATATTATCTTGTTTGTGCCCTGATCTTAATCCAAAAAAATGCACTTGAAATAATCATTAGTCATTACCATGGCAACTACAGTGTTTCTAAATTGCTGATCACAGAAGAAAATCAGTTCCTAAGGAAAAAAATTACAGTGAGAAAATATGAGTTTTTCACTTTTTTAAAAATATAGGAGGCCATCTGAAAAATATCCTGGAACTTTGCCAGTTATTACTGATCAAGTACGTGCAGTTGAGATTTCAATGTGATATAGTCACAACAAATTTAAAGGCTGACCTGAATGGTCATGCTTTAGAGGAATGAGCTGCTCGTTACAGAGGGCCTGGAATTACTCTAATCATCAAATATTCATGCTATAAAAACTCTGCAAAATGCTGTTTCCTAAATAAATGTCAAGAGTTTAGATGGCATTCAGCGAATGATTCCAAGATGAGTGTAAACAGTGTTTCTTTAATTAAAAGCAAGCAAAAATGATAATTAAATGTCATGATGTTCCAGGAAAAATATGGGAAAAAAGGGGCTCCATGGGGAACCGTGTCAGAGACTTGGACAGGGGACTGCCTGGAGACCTCGGGCAACGTCGGGTTCTGTAGAGCCAGGTTCAAACAGAAACGCATGCACAGAAGAGAGAGCTTTTGCATCCCTGTAAAGGGAAGGGAGGTATGGTAAATGTAATTGTAAACATATGTTGTTATTATTAAGAAAATAATAATAACTGGCATCGGGTGAGTGCCTGCTCTGTAGCTAGCATTCGCTATGCACTTTCCTGAACACCATCTCATTGGATTAATCATGTGTGGAGGGCACCAGCCAGGCACACGTCTTTTCTGCCAGCAATCTCTATTTATCATTTCTTTGTCTCAGAGGAAGACTTGGGATTTTGCAAAACTGCCTGTGTTTGTATTTTGAATCAGCATTGTTTCTCTTTTATGTTACACAGTGGAAAGAGGGGGTAGCACCACAGTTTTCTGTGTGCCAAACTGAGGGCCCTTTGGCCATAGCCATTGGATCTCCACCTCCATTCCTTTGTTCGACAGCCATGAGCAGGCATCTCCACAGCTGGGAGAAAATGCAGGCAGGCAACTTGAAGTGAGATGGGACACAGGTCTCCCTCTTATGCTCCACTGGTTCTGAAACATGTGACTGGGAAGTCCCCTCTCCGTCCTGAATACACCACCCGCTGTCATTCCCACGTGTTGTTTTTATTTGAACTTTGCATCCAATTCCATATCAATACTCCCTGGGAGATTTCTCCCCAGGTTGAAAACACACATCCCGCTTCCAGGCATCTGCTTCAAGTTTCCTGGATGGCCCAGTAATGTGTTTGTTTAGCTCACTATAGATTTTGCCAGTGCCTTTTGAACACTGACCTCAGGATGTTTGTTTTTTTTAAAGTTTGTGTCTTATCTCATTTCCTCTGAAAAAGTCTCACTTTTCACACCTTGGCTGAGGCCTGAATAAGCAGCTCACTAAGCCAGCTGAATATCTTATGCCAAAGTGTGAGACTAAATTGTTTGTAGTTAGAAAATCATAACTGTTCTGTAAGGCAGTTTCTCATCAAATTGCCGCAGAGACCATCCAAGCACTTGGACAAACACGCAGTGAAGTGCATCAGCCGTCCTCTGTCTCTCTCTGACTTACAAGTGCGCACAAGTGGTACGAAGTGCAATGATTCCCAAATGTGTGGGAAGCACCTGGGAAACTTGTTAAAATGCAAATTCTGAGACCACATCCTTTGAGATCCAGACTCAAAGTAGCTGGGGGAGGCCTGGGACTCTCTTTTCAGCTGACAGTCCTCACCCCTCACCCTTATGATGAAATGGTTTTTAGATCTGAACACGCTGAAACTCCTGTCAACGGCAAAAGGAAGACCTTTCTCTCTGTCTCTCTCACTGTCCACTCTGCCTGTCAAAAATTAAAAAAAAAATAACAAAATAAAAACCAAATCTGGCTCTTGAACATTTCAGATCTGCCTTTGAGATCTTCCTAGTCTGGTGGGATGACCTTCTGAACTGTAGCTTCCCTCAATTGCTGATGACAGGTCTTGTGAGCACTCAACAGGTTTGGCACAATGTGAATGTTCAATAAATAGCAGCTCTTATTGTCAAATGATTATCTTCTAAAGAAACACTAAAGAAATGAACACAATAGAGAACAAAATGTCATCTTTCTTTGTGTGAGGTCAGAGTGATCTTGGTCTAAAAAAAAGTAAAGGCAAAACCAGGAGCACAGTAGGAAAGCCAGAAAGAAAACGCATAGCTCTATTGCTTCTGATTATCTGTAGCATGAATTTCTCCCTTAATTTGGTACTCTCATCAGCGCCATCTTTGCTCAGCATCTTTCAAGAGGGGTCTCATGTTGATTTCTTCAGGGAGGGTGGCCTTCCTGGTCTGTAGGTTAAACCCACAGCACAGGTCACTTCCCCTCCATATTTACTACATGATACTGTTTATTACCACTTTAATGTCTGTCTTTTTGCTAGACTAAGTTCTTCTAAAGGGTGGGGTCTTTGTGGCCCATGCTTGTCCATAGCCTTATTTCCAAGGGTCAGAGTTTGAGCCTGATGCACACCTTGGTGGAAACAAATGAGTATAAGCAAGATTCTCTTTAAAGTCATTAGTACTGTTCATTTATGATTTCTCCGTCACAGCAGTTCCCTTCAAATGGACCGTTTGAATAGCTTGCCAAGAAAATCCCTGCAGTGAACTCAGTAACATGTAAGCTTTCTTCCAGGCCACCAAATAGTTTTTTGGAACACATAAATGAAGTCTTAGGCAGATTTTTTGAAGAAGAGTAAAATCATGAGTTCTGTTTTGCCATTTGCAAGAAGTTAGATAAATTGCACAAGGAAACACCAGGTGACCCCGGTTTTAATTAGGTGTCAGTGAAACACCTGATGTTACTGTGTAACTGATGTACAACTATAGCCCACAGGACCTCCAAATAGGGGAAGGGAGAATTAATGAGGTGGAGACAAAATGATTTTATCTACCAATCTATTCCCAGTTATGCTGCATTTAATTTTTTTTTCCTTTTCCACATGGAGAAACTGTAGCTTGGCACTAGTATTCCCACAAAAGAGAGAGAGAGAGACAGTGAGAGAAAGATTCACCAGTTTCACCAGTTGAAGGAATTGAGCATTCTACCAGATCTGGTCTCAAAGGTTGGAGAAACAGCAAAAATCACACATTATTTCAGGTCTGGAAAAGCTGAGCTAATATTTTTTATCCATTGTCTTTCATTTTCTGGCTCTGGCCCAAAATAGAAAGCTACTTTTATATCCTTTTAAATGTGTTTCTTGGGAAAAACAAAACAAACAAGAAAACCACCTTCCAAGTGGAAGTAGGAACAGAAAATAAATGCAAAGCTCTATTTCTTTTGGCCTGGAGGAGGCTGCATTTGAATTTTGCTCATCTGGCTGGAATTTCCATTAGTGCAAAATGAAAGGCTACCTGGAGCTTTGAAAAAATAAAGCAAGAAGACTACTTAATTCTTCACCCTATATTCTAATTAATGTAGGCCTTATTGTAACTTAATTCTATCTATAGGATAATCCTGCTGACTGTAATTCTTTTACCTTATTATTTATTTGAAAGTCTGAGACCTGGGGGCAGAGAGAGAGAAAGAGAGACAGACAGAAAAAATGTCCATCTGCTGATTCATTCTCCAAATGCCTACAATGGCCAGAGCTGGACCAGGCTGAAGCTGAGAGCCAGGAACTCAGTCCTGGTCATCCACATGAGTGGTAGGAACCTAACTGAGCCACCAGAGGTGGGCATCGAACCTAGGCACTCCAGTATGGGACACAAATGTTTTAACCACTAAACACTGGCTCCAGACTCATTGCTTATATTCCATTCTTTTAAAAGAAAATCAGAAGAGTACCAATCTAACCACAGTTACCCTGTCCCAAGTATATAATTCACTGTGCAAACAGTTAAGCCTTTATTCTTTATTTGGCAAAGACATGAAAATGCCATTTTAATGTACTTCTAAACATTCCTCTATTTATTTCTTTGAGCCTACTTGTTTTCTCTCTTCTGAGGAATGGAGACGAAGTGTGTGTCCTGGAAAAATGCTAACATCCAGCTCTAGTCAGTCTCTAGCCCTGGGAGGTTGTTCTTTGAAGGTGCTGGATCCAACTAAGCAGATGGAAGCCACCACAACAGTTAGTAGCTTCAGCTTTCCCAGGCTTGTCACTTGTGATAAATAAAAAGGGAGAGTCAAAATGACAACAACCACATCTCCAGATGGGAGAGACTACAACTGTCAGGTGCAGGCACACACACTGGAGCTGGCACAGAAAAGAAGAACAAACATTCTGCCCTCTCCTCCACGCAGCCAGCTGCAAGAGAGGCATGACTTGACTGCAGCCGTTTGCACAGCGCATTTCCTCCGATGATATTTTGTAGCCAAAGAGTTTTGGGGAGATAACTCTATCCTGTTTCTTCTTTTGGAGAATCACAGTGTATTTAAATTGATCAAAGGCAACTTAATCATTTTTTTTTTTTTTTTTTTTTTGACAGGCAGAGTGGACAGTGAGAGAGAGAGACAGAGAGAAAGGTCTTCCTTTGCCGTTGGTTCACCCTCCAATGGCCGCTGCGGCCGGCACCCTGGCCACAGCAGAGAGCTGGCCTGGAAGGGGGCAACCAGGACAGAATCCGGCGCCCCGACCGGGACTAGAACCCGGTGTGCTGGCGCTGCAAGGTGGAGGATTAGCCTACTGAGCCGCGGCACTGGCATTGTTTATCTTAGCTTTTCTCACACTCGAGTGACCCTTGTTTTCTAGCACACCTATTAGTGATCATTGACCTTCTGCTGAAAAATCGTATCTCACCCTGTAAGCTTCTCCATGTGTCTCCTTCTGCCCTTCTTTGCATCTTATTCACTGAAAGGATGACCTGTTAGTACCCCTAATACCTTCCAATATTTCACATGTCACAAAACACGGAGAAACATCATAAAGTTTTACAGGGGTTGTTGTTGTGTCATGGTGGCTTGTCACTTGCTTAGGATGCCTGATCACAGTACCTGGATTTGAATCAGGGTTACTCCACCTCCGATCCAGCTTACTGCTACTGTTGGGCACCCTGAGAGGCAACATAGAATGGCTCAGGTGTCTGGGTCCCTGCCACTCACATGGGAGAACTGATTGATCCAGGATCCTGGCCTTGGCCCGGCCCAGTCTCAGCTATTACAGGCATTTGGAGAGTGAACCAAAAAAATGGAAGGCCTCTCTCCATCTATGTGTATCTCTCTGCCATTTTGCTTTTCAAATGAACACAAATAAACATTAAAAATTATAATACTTGCTCTCTCTCTCTATATATATATAAGTAATGGGCTCTTAATGTCTTTAACTTAATGTCTTTACTTTTTGACTTTTTTTTACACACTATAACGTATTTGTATTGTTCTATAAACCTACTAACTGCTCACTATCACAAACACTGGTGCAGAGGTGAGACTGCTTCCCCAGGGGGCTGAAGGGATCAGTAGCGTGGGGAAATCCATTGTGGCACAGCTTACTGCTTGGGAAATTCCACTGTGATGAGGTAGCAGGTGTGCAGAGGGTGACTCCACCTGGGCTACTGGGAATATCTGTGCACTGACTGTGGAGTCGTCTCACCCATCATGTGGGATCCTCGCGTACCTACTTTGCCAGTGTAAAGGCAGACCCAAGCTCCATCACCACGGCCCTTCCTTTCCCTGCCCACCCGACCTGAAACCTTGACCGAGAGCAGGGCTATGTCATCCAAATGACTGCCCTCATTTCCTGTGTGAGGTGCGTTTCATTTTTCCTGTCTTGGTTTCTGGAAGACACAGCAGATCAAGTGGAGGAGAACTGAGGAATGATCTATTAAGTCTCCCTCCAATATGTGGAGCGTTTTACTTCCTTTCAATTAGGAGCAGGCTGTGAGAGGAAGCCCTTGCCCTCTCCCCACCCTGAGTGTCCAGCTTGTTTCCAAGCAGACAACCACTATTTCATTGTACTGTCAGAGCTACACACACTGGGAGAACGTGGGTGGCCAATGGCAGGGAAGAGTTTTATTCAAATAGGCTTATAGGTGCTGGTATGATTCCAGGTGTTTTCCAAATCTTGATACCACAGTTCTTATTCCCAATTTAAGACCTCTTGGCTCTTTTTTCATTGTTTCCCAGTAGACTATATTGTCTTTTATTTTCTTCAGAAGTCACCCACATTCATGGCTCAGAATTAAAACTATACAAATAAGCAAAAACAAAAAAAGTCACCTATAAATTCATCATCCAAATCAAATCATAGTTAAAACCCCAATGTGTTTCTTCCAGGCTTTCATCATGCATGAATATTCATAGTTTGTTTTAAAATGTTGGAATCTCCGTGCATAGTGCAATACACTTATCTGCCACCTACCCATGCATTGCATTTATCTTTAGAAAACATGAAAAGGTAACATAGCCTTGTATGCTGTCATTTCTAAAGGCCGCATTGACTCCTATATCACATCAGCAGCCCCTGAGTCCCTCCCCATCTGAACTCCATCCTGCTCCCTGGGAGGTAATCACCATGGTGGTTTTCATTTTTAATTTTACTGCTTATGAATGAATCTGCAATAAAAAGATCCACTTTTGAGCTCTTACAGAAATGGATTCATATTTTTGTGTCTGAGTTCTTTGGCTTCATATAAATTTGTCAAATTTATCCATGTTATTTGTTCAGTTTCATTGCTTCATGGCAAACAACTGTATGAATCAGGCATAATTTACCCATTGTGCACACAATGAACATCCCAGATTTGCAGTCATACAAACAGCCTACAATAATCCTGCAGTGTGTGCACCTGTTTCTTTCTATAACCCAAGATCAAAATCATTGAGCTGTGGGATAAATTTAACTTGAGGAGATGAGAAAAAAATGGCTGTACAGTTTATATCAGCTATGTATGTGGGCTCCTAGTATTTTATATTCTCTCAACATACGGTATTTTTAGTTTAAAATGTTTTGTAAATTAGTATTCAAGCAAGAGTATTTTTTTCACATGCCAGGTTAATACAAGTTGAACAATTTTCAAAGATGAAGGAATTTCAAAAATTTCATGAAAAATGTGTATAATGAAAAAAAACTGAATGAATTTCAAAAATTTTTGGCACCAAAATAAACACTTTTTAATTGCATTTTCCATGAAGTTTTTGGAATACCCTAATATTTCTTGATAATTTGGATTTCCTCTTTCATGAAGGAAAAGACTTGAGTCTTTTGCAGGGCTCTTTGCACTGTGTTAGCTCTTTCTTCTTGCTGATCTGAAGGAGCTCTTCCTATCTGCTGGCAGTGATGCTTCTGTTGTTCATGCATCAGATGTCTTCTCCCAGCTGGTGGCTTGACTTTTCAGTCTGTTACCGACATCTTTCAGATAGGCAGTTTTAAAAGAATTTAAAATATGGAAAAGGTTAAGTAAACAAGTGGGTAATAACTTTTTAGTTATTTATGGTATATCCATTTGCTTTTGAATATTCTACTTGATAGTCATTGTTTCTATAGTTTAATTAAAACATTTTCAAGGCGTTACAAGTATGGAGGGAAATAGATAGTCTCTTCCTTAGAGTCAACACCTTTTTTACTTTTGTGGGGAGCAACTCGGACTAGACTAAGTTACTGGAATTAAGACTTATTCTATGCATCTGCTCTCCCACAATATGGCGCTGAGAAGGGAGTAACAGCTTCTACACAGCTGCCTCCAGTTCAACCAATAAACTGTAGGACCTGCTCCTGATTGGAGAAGAGCAGTGTACTCAGCATGTGGGTAGCAGAGTTGGGATTGGCGGAAGAGGACTATAAAGGAGGAGAGAGACAACATGCACCAGGAACACCTGAGGAACACCTGAGCAGCCCCCGAGAGAGCCGGCCGGCGGTGTGCCGCTCCCCCGCGGAAGTGGGGAAAGTGGCTAGGGGGAACCGCCCTTCCACGGAGGTGGAAGGGATGGTAGCCAACCCGGGAAGAACCAGCAGCAAACCCGGGGAGGGCCGAGCAGACAAAAAGAACAGCGCAGGGTCCTGTGTCATTCCTCCACGAAGACGGGGAGCGACATAATGGTGCCATGACTCGGATATGAAGCCTAGGCAGGGTTTAGTGTCGTTCCTCCACGAAGAGCGGGAACGACATAATGGTGCTGTGACTCGGATAGGAAACCTAGGAGGGAAGAAACGGGAAGAAGTGGGAAAATACCAGAGAGAGAGACTAGCAAAGAGCCTAGGGAAAAGCTGGACAGAAAAGGTGCCGGAAGAAGCTATCGAAAGCCTAGGCATAGACTCGGATACGGACTGTGGGAAAGAAGTTAGGATTGAAAGCTGGGATTTAAAGTGAAAGCAAGTAGAAACTTAGATACGGACTGCAGGTTGAAAGTGAAAGTGAAACCTAGAAGAAACTTAGACTTGGATACGGACTGTGGGGAGAAGCCAGGAGAAGTGAGAGGGGAATATTGTTGGAAGAAAACTTAGGGAAACATACCGGGTAGAGAAAAATGTTAGGGAGGATGAAGCTGCGGGGGCAGGCCGAAGCGGAGACGTAAGCCAGCTTGGAATTCTTTAAGTCAGCCCGGGGAGCAAAAGGCGAAAAGTTAAACCAGAGGCGGAAACGTGGGCCAGGTTGGAATCCGTCAGATTAGCCCGGGGAGCAAAAGACGGGAAGCCAAACCATAAGGCGGAGACGCGTAAGCTAGGTTGAATTCGCCAGGTTAGCCCGGGGAACTTAGATTGAATACCGG
This sequence comes from Oryctolagus cuniculus, assembly GCF_051225735.1. Taxonomy (NCBI): domain Eukaryota; kingdom Metazoa; phylum Chordata; class Mammalia; order Lagomorpha; family Leporidae; genus Oryctolagus; species Oryctolagus cuniculus. The sequence goes on from NC_142876.1 coordinate 85,984,636, forward strand.
TGGCGGAAACGTAAGCTATGCTGTGTGATTCGCGGAAGCTGCTGCGCGCAGAGAGAGCGCGCGGGGCACTAACGGGGAGAGCGCACGGGGCGCTAATAGAACGCAGGGCTGGCGCGAAGGCCATGGTGCGGGCGCTAAGGGTGCGGAGACCGCGGAACGCGCAGAGCCGGGAACCCACCGCGGGCGAGGCGCCGAGAAGCAGCCTCGGGGCGGGCGCCGGGAAGCTGCGGGAAGTTTAGAAGTAAAATGAGAGAAATAGGAATGCTGGTAGATAGAAGTAAAATAGGAGAAATAGGAATGCCCGGAGATAGAGAAATAGAGAAAAATAAGGCCTCCCCACAACACGGCAATGAGAGAGCTTGGATTCGGTCTGCCTGATTAGTAAGATGATAAGCACCTGTGGGCGGCTGCAGGTCACCGAAGACAGGCACTTTATCAACATCAATAAGTCTCCCCACAATACGGCAATGAGAAGGCTTGGATTCGGTTTGCCTGATTGCTAGGGCTTGTAAGCACCTGCAGGCAGTTCTAGCAGAGCAGAGCATGCGCTGCAGGGTACTGAACACAGGCACGCATCAGCGCCTAAAAACCTCCTCACAACATGGCGAAGAGAGGACCCGGATTCGGTTTGCCTGATTGGTAGGGCTTGTAAGCACCTGTGGGCAACTCCAGCAAGCAGAGCAGAGTGTGTGCCGCGGGGCACCGAAGACAGGCGCGTATCGCCAAAAATAAGAAAGGGTGATCTGTGGGGAGCAACTTGGACTAGACTAAGTTACTGGAATTAAGACTCATTCTATGCATCTGCTCTCCCACAATATGGCGCTGAGAAGGGAGTAACAGCTTCTACACAGCTGCCTCCAGTTCAACCAATAAACTGTAGGACCTGCTCCTGATTGGAGAAGAGCAGTGTACTCGGCGTGTGGGTAGCAGAGTTGGGATTGGCGGAAGAGGACTATAAAGGAGGAGAGAGACAACATGCACCAGGAACATCTGAGGGAACACCTGTGCAGCCCCCGAGAGAGCCGGCCGGCGGTGTGCCGCTCTCCCACGGAAGTGGGGAAAGTGGCTAGGGGGAACCGCCCTTCCACGGAGGTGGAAGGGTTGGTAGCCAACCCAGGAAGAACCAGCAGCAAACCCGGGGAGGGCCGAGCAGACAAAAGAACAGCGCAGGGTCCTGTGTCGTTCCTCCACGAAGACGGGGAGCGACATAATGGTGCCGTGACTCGGATATGAAGCCTAGGCAGGGTTTAGTGTCGTTCCTCCACGAAGAGGGGGAGCGACAACTTTGTCTCAGGCGTTCTGACCTACCGCCATTCATGAAAATGTTCTTCTATGTTACTTTCTAAATTGTAGAGTTAATTCTGTGCTCTTTGGATATCAAGCACTGTGGAATGATTTTGTATTTGGCATGCGGTCAGGGTCTCTCTCTCTCTCTCTCTCTCTTTTTCTTTCTTGACATAATGGTACCCAGTTATCCTAGCAATGTTTAGAAAAGTCTGTCCTTCCCCCACCACACTCCATGTTACCTAGCACACGTTGCTGAGTGCTTGGATATGCTTCTGAACTTGTTCTGTTCTGCTTGTCTCTGACTATTAACTGACCCACAGTTAATTCTAACTGAATGATTTCCTCTATCTCTGGATCTCTGATAGGGCATGCTCATTCATTTTGTGCCTGTTTTGTTTTGTTTTAAGATTTATTTATTTATTTGAAAGGCAGAGTTACAGAGAGGCAGAGGCAGAGAGGGAGAGAGAGAAACAGAGGTCTTCCATCTGCTAGTTTGCTCTCCAGATGGCCAGAACAGCTGGAGCTGAGTCTATCTGAAGCCAAGAGACAGAAGCTTCTTCTGGGTCTCCCACACTGGTGCAGTGGCCCAAGGCCTCAGGCCGCCTTCTACTGCTTTCCCAGGCTAGAGCAGAGAGCTGGATCAGAAGTGGGCTCTGAACCAGGTGCCCATATAGGATGTCAGCCCTGCGGGTGGTACCTTTACCCACTACACCACAGTGCCTGCCCCTGTTTCTGATTTTTATCCATCCTGAGATAATTCCATATATAATTTAGAATCAGCTTATTGGGTTTCTTTTTAAAACTTAATTAATTTCATTGCAGCTGCATTGGAGGAGACTTGATCTATTTACAACCTTAAGACTTGCAATCTCTGACTATTGATATAGGTATTCTGTAATGCCTAATAATAGCATTTTATACTTTACTCCAAAGTCTTGAGATGTTTTGTTAGATTATTTCTTAAATATTTATGATGCTATCATGAATGCTATGTACCTAAAAATACTATTTTTACTTTCCATTTTCTACTATATACTTGTATAATTCTTTTTTTGTATATTGATTTTAATTCTCTCCAACAAAATAACGTATCTAAACTTTCTTTTGGATTTTATACCTACAAATTCATACCATTTTAAAATAGTGATTGTTTCTTGCTTTGTGATCCTTATGTTTTTTATTGCTTCATTGCATTAATTGGAACTTTTAGTACAATTCAGATTAGAAGTGGTAATATTGGGTATCTTTGTCTTTGTATTGATCTTAGAATGAGGATTTGCTATCAAATACAATGTTGTAGGGGTTTTTTTTTTTTTTAATCCTTTTTTCAGATTATAGGAATTAGGGCTCTTCAATTCCATATTTGCTTCAAGGTTGTTTTTTCTTTTTCATCACAAATGAATGCAAATCTTAAAAAATGGTGTTTCAGCAACCTTTAAGATCATCTCTTTAATTTTCACCTTTAGTATGATTCGGTCCTCTGTTGTTTTATGACAAGTCACAACATTCGTTAGTGGACTGAAGTGACCACCTTCTTTTATTTCTTTTTTAATATTTTATTTATTTATTTGAGAGGTAGAGTTACAGACAGTGAGAGGGAGAGACAGAAAGAAAGGTCTTCTGTCCACTGGTTCACTCCCCAAATGGCCGCTACGGCCGGCGCTGCTCCGATCCAAAACCAGGAGCCAGGTGCTTCTTCTAGGTCTCCCTTGTAAGTGCAGGGGCCCAAGGATTTGGGTCATCTTCTGCTGCTTTCCTACAGCAGAGAGCTGGATTGGAAGAGGAGCAGCCGGGACTAGAACCGGCGCCCATATGGGATGCCGGTGCCGTAGGTGGAAGATTAACCTGCACCACAATGCTGGCCCCAATTACCACCTTCTATATCATGCTTCTGCAGCCTGTGGGTGGGAGGGCTCAGTAAGGCTGCGGTGCTTCTCTTTTTTGGGTGCCCTGGTGAGGTTGCAGCGAGGTGATGTCTAGGGCTGCAGGCATCTGGGAGTGTGGTTTGGAGGTCAGAACATCCAGGATGGCTTGCTGTGTGTCTGCAGCCTGGAAGTCGGTATAGCTTGTGTGACTGGGTGGCTGGGCTTGTCTTCCTCAGTGCCGTCTCAGAGCCCCTTTCTCTCTATGGAGTCTTCTTGAGGTCTCTCTAGCCAGAGCCTCAGGGACCCCCAAAGTAAAAAAGCAGGTGCTGCCAGTCCTCATTAAGACAGGCTACTGGCTGGCACCGCGATTCACTAGGCTAATCCTTTGCCTGCGGTGCCAGCACCCCAGGTTCTAGTCCTGGTTGGGGCAAGAGATTCTGTCCTGGTTGCTCCTCTTCCAGTCCAGCTCTCTGCTGTGGCCCGGGAGTGCAGTGGAGGATGGCCCAGGTCCTTGGGCCCTGCACCCGCATGGGAGACCCGGAGGAAGCAACTGGCTGCTGGCTTCGGATCAGCGCAGCACACTGGCTGTCGCGGCCATTTGGGGGGTGAACCAACGGAAAAAGGAAGACCTTTCTCCCTGTCTCTCTCTCTCTCTCTCTCTCACTGTCTAGCTCTGCCTGTCAAAGAAAAAAAAAAGGCAGGCTACTGAAGTTGGCACAGCATCTTTTCTACCATCTTGCTTTGACTAAATTAAGTCACAGGTCAAGCCACATTCAGGCAAGAAAGGGGTTACATAAGGCTATGATGCCAGTAGATTATCTTTAAAGAATGTGATGATATATTCATGGGGTAGATGATGTCAAAAATGTCCTAATATCTGGAAGCCTTTCATCCTTAGGACAGACCCAACCTAGTCATAGTTATTTGTCTTTAATCTAGGACTTGCTTAGCACAGTTCATTAAGGTTTTTTCCTTCAAAAATATTTTAAGAAAAAATTTTAGTCCTATTTGCCTAAAGAATTCAATAATATTCTTACATGAAAAAAAGCTGAAGCACCAAGTTCTCTCCTTTACATCCTGAGACTGAAGTGCCTTAATCCTTCCATGGAGGGACACTGGACCCATGTTCCCAGCCTCGTGTCACTGGGACCTTACAGGCAGTGATTTTGCTCGGTGGCAGTCACACTGGCACATCCTGTTTCCTGCTGATGATGTCCTCTTGTACACAAAGGCACTCAGAACACCCTGCTCTGGCAATGAGATGAGTCTCCCGGCTGCCCCCTCTTGTATGTGACCTCACAATAGCTACATTGGTAGAACTATGACAGCAACTTCCTGCAGTTCCCTGGTGCCTAACAGACAGAGGGTGACTCAGTGCCTCTGACAGGGAAGTAATGTTCCTTTTCAGTGATTGAATTGGTCACTTTCCTGTCTCCACCCTTCACATTTGCAGATCCTATCATGCATTTAGCTTGTGAGAAGACTAGGGGGGCTTTGCTACAAGGTGATCTGGATAACCTTGAGTTACTATTATAACAGATTGCATTGAAATATTATAAATATTATAACAGTATATGCAGGCACTGTACCATAGGCTACGCAGATTGCAGTAGACAAGACATGGCCACAGATTTATCAGTATTCTGTCCCCTGAGAGTTGAGTGTCTGACCTCACCCCCTGAAGCTCATGAGCCCTGAAACTGCCTTGAGAGGAAGGGTATGGAGCAGGTGATACTGTGACCATACCCAGGCCCAGGCCCTCATAGATGAGCAGCTTCCACTTCTTGTCTGCCAGAACACCTGTTCACTGAGAAGCCAGCTACCAGATAAGAAATCCAATAACCTTGAGCCCACCAAGCTGTAAATAAGGCCAAATTAGTCTCAGAGGAATGGGAAGACCTAACTGGCTGCAACCCAGCTAGTCTAGCCACCCCAGACATGTGCAAAGAAGGCCCAGCCTCACCTACCACCTGACTGCAACCTCGGAAGGGACTCCGTGGGAGTACCCCTCCCTATCCAAGCCTGTCAACCCCCAGAACTGTGAGGGAGAAAAATAAATGGTTATTTTAAGCCATTGACTATTGAGGTGATTTTTGCCTTAATAGAAAACCAGAATGTAAATTACATTATTTGGTTTCCATTAAATCTCTGCGAGGTAGGGACTGTCTTATGCTTATTTTTCAGATGATCAAACAAAGATGATATGATCTGCTCCGGTTTGTTCAGCTAAATTAGGGTCGAGTTGGGATTTCACCTTCAGCCTATGTGACTCCAAGACTTCGAAGGGTTTTTGCAGGCCTGGAACAGTAATTGTGATATTCCTTCAATTGTTTATAAAAAAGAGGGCTGTTGATTGGTACTCACAGGGTATTTTATCCTAGATGGATCAAACTTCTAGCAGTAAGAACAAGTGAGGTAGAATTTGGCAAATTTGTATGATTGGTTTGAAAAATAAACTTAGGTCCCTATTCGGCAGAGGCAGAGTCTAGTGAGGGAGGTTTCTGTGGCACTTTCCAAGGCGTGCAGGAGGGCAGAAGAGAGGGCTCGTATACCTCGCTGTTTTATCCGCACTGCTCCGTGTACCTGTAAACCAAAATGTTCCCATCAGCCAACAGGAATTCGATACTTCAGGTATCAACGGTCCTTATGTCTTTTTAGACCAAGTATTTTGGAGACATTGGTTACTGGTTAGCATTGCTTGGTGACTCTAGATTAGTCTCAGAACTCAAGAAACTACAAGAGGCCCACAAAAAAAGATAACGTCGGTGATAGAGATATCTAACAAGTGGTTCTCACTTGGTATGCATAAAACAACCATAGGGGGCAGGGCCGCTAAAAAATTCTTGTTGCCTGGGCTGCACTCATGAAAATTACATCAGAACTGCTGGAAGTGGGACTGGGAAGGCATCAGTACTTCCATTCAAGGTTCACTGATGATTCCAACATGTAGGTGAGGTTGAGAACCTCTGTCCAGTGCACAGAAACATTAGAGATGAATATGCTCACACACACCCCTCTGACCTCTTCTGTCCCCATCAGATCATTCATTCATTCATTCATTCATGTGACCTTTATTGGATTTCTTCTGTGTACTCATTTGGGATCATGACTGCACCGACTGACAGTTTATAGGAGGAGAAATCAGCTAGTTTGTGGAGAAGGATGGGTTGAGTTGGAGTTGTGTTATGTTTGAAGTGGAACAGACATTCTGTTGGAGACAGAGTGTGTAAGTTTCAAGTTTAGAGTGAATGAACACCATGAGTGTGCTTTTTGTCGCTCCCCGTCTTCATGGAGGAACGACACAGGACCCTGCGTTGTTCTTTCGTCTTCTCGGCCCTCCCCGGGTTTGCTGCTGGTTCTTCCCGGGTTGGCTACCGTCCCTTCCACCTCCGTGGAAGGGCAGTTCCCCCTGCCACTTTCCCCACTTCCGCGGGAGAGCGGCACACCGCCGGCCGGCTCTCTCGGGGGCTGCTCAGATGTTCCTCAGGTGTTCCTTCAGATAGATGTTTTTTGTACATGTTGTCTCTCTCCTCCTTTATAGTCCTCTTCCTCTAATCCCAACTCTGCGACCCACACGCGGAGTACGCTGCTCTCCTCCAATCAGGAGCAGGTCCTGCTGTTTATTAGTTGAACTGGAGGCAGCTGTGTAGAAGCTGTTTCCTCCTCTCCCAGCGCCATATTGTGGGAGAGCAGATGCATAGAATAAGTCTTAATTCCAGTAACTTAGTCTAGTCCGAGTTGCTCCCAGTTGCTCCCCACACTTTTGATTATTTCTGGATACCAGTGTATAGAGCCCACTCCTCTGGACAGTGTTGCCCACTTTGGATTCGGCTTAGACCCCCAGGGAAGTGTAAGAGAATTCTACCTTCAGGGAAGAGAGATGATGTGTACCTACGACTTGAAAGAATCTCAAGCAATTCCGTTACATGTCCCCAAGGAACCAACTTTCACTCTGATGCTCCCCCAAAGGAGACAAAAAACTAAAGTGAAACAAAATTGAAAAGCGTCATGTTAGTATATCAGCCATTGTTCAAGTTACTGCTACTAACTCTCATGTAAATATTTCCCACTGTTAATGTTATTTAAAGAATGATGTCCTGCATTGTATCTTTTATGGCTCACTAAGACCTGTGCGATCTGGTTCTTGGCCATCCTATGATCTCATTTCCTCTACAGAGTCTGCTCTGGCTCTGGGGTGGGGGTGGGGGTGGGGGTGGAAGGGTGGATTCCAGAACTACTCTGTAGATGTCAACTTCTGCAGATACTCAACTTCCTTCTGTAAACTGGCATAGTATTTGAACACAGCATCTGCACATCTTCCCAGCTCTAGATACCTTATTAAATGTAATACAATGCAAATGCTACATAAATATGGGTTAGAATCTATATTTTAGGAAATAATGATGAGGAAAAGTTAGTCCATATTCAGTATAAATGCAGGGTTTTTTTCTACAAAATTTTTTTCTATCCGTGGTTGGTTGAATTCACAGGTATGGAACACACGGATATAATAGCCATGAATTTGGAGAACTGACTTGACTTTATTCCTCACTTTGCTCAAACCACACTGACCTTTTAATCTATCCTGTGAATGCACCAGGTCCATTCTCATTCGGGATCTGTGCTCTACTACTCTTTCTGCTTAACATCTTATTTCTCCAAATGTAATTATAGTTCTTTGGGTCCCAAAATTCAGATGTCTACCCCAAATCCAGCTCCACTTTCTCAGAAAACCTGTGTTCACATACTGCAAAGGAATCCTATTTAAAAAAAAAAAAAAGATTTATTTAAGTCAGAGACCTCCAGCCAGAGTGGTGTGGAGGGAGGCTCCAAGAGAGGCAAAACCAATAGGGGCCAGTAGTACTGGGGTTTTTAAGCACCATTTTGGGGAAGAAAAAAACTTATCAGTTGCCATTCAGGTACAAGGTGGGGACAAAACCCAAAAAAGACCTGTTTTGCCCTTTTTACCCTGTCTTGCTCCTGAGAAAACAAAGAGCCATCAGAAGGGTGGGAGACCTGATCTGTTTCACAGTAAACTGGGAGTTCCGAAGGGTGAACTCACCACTCCCTTGCTGTTCTCTCAAGATTGGAAGCTCCTAAGGAATGGGGCAGGCACTTTTAATCTTGCTAAAGGTAACTTTTGGGGAAAGCAAGCATTTTGCACCTTAAATTCTGCTGGGGCCAACCTGACTGCCTGTTACCCCATCTGATTCCTCACATTCCCTCCCCAAGAAGAATGGACCTTAACTTCTGTTAGGGATGTAGGTTAGTGAGTGCTCTGGCTTCTTCAGGCTTAGTAGGTATGGGATAGAGAACGGCAGCAAGACAGGAATCCTATTTAAAAACTTGAAATAAGCATAATTTTTATATTTATATACTGTTTGTAGTACTGTTTAACTCCACAAAGACAAGATTTTTGAATTTCTAATTCCCTTCCCAAATTAGGACATAGTGAAGTAGACAATAAATAGCTTTTTCAAAGCTCCCTTGGTGATTCCTTTATGCATCCCAAGTGAGAAATACTCATTAGATACTACTAATGCTGAAGTTACTTTTTCATGGGCCTCTTATAATCTTCCCTATTAAGTGAATTACGATGCTCTCCAGCTCTAGAATGGCACCAATCAATGCTAATTACTGAAGTTGTCCCCAGAATACTTGGTCTAAATAGAGACCTGAACTGTTGATGTTTACCTGAAGCATCAGATTTCCATTGACTGGTGGGAACGTTTTGGTTTATAACATACACAGACCTTTTGTTAGAGAAGAAACTAGGGATGGTGTATGAGCTGAATTCAGAATTTTCCACATTAGTGTATTTCTTGGTCATTACATGTTAAAATAAGACAGGAAAGTAACTTAACAGTCCTTGTGGGAGCAGGAATGGGCTCTGACATTTTGAAGGTCACTTCTCTCCCTAAGGGAAGTATGCAGGAAAACAGAGCCAGGGTCATTCCCTAAGCCCATCTCTTGGATTATATGAGGAAGACACCAGTGGCATTGATGGACACTGTGAAGCACCAGGTTGATTGAAAAAAGAAATTAAACCAGCAAAATCCCCTTTTCAAAGGAAATCAAGCTGTAATCCCAGTTTCTCAAAGTGATCAAAGTGGAGTAGCTGTGTTTGAAGTGGTGTTTGTAGCCTGGAGGCCAGCTCAGTCCAGTCTGCCTCATACAATCCTTATCCCCAGGTGGCCCTGGAGGACTGAGCCTAGGGCTCTGCCTAATATACTCTGAAAACTGCTGTCCCAGATGATGACCTTAGGAGTAGCAATTACAGGTCCCTCCTGGTTAAGCACACCTGCCATAAGGGAACTAAACTAATGAATAATACATACAATGTAGTGTGGTTTATTTGGCTTCAGTGTTGAACATGACACTGAGATTAACCAAGTTGAACCCTTTCTAAAGACATTTCAGTGCATGTGAGTATCACCTGGAACCTAAATAAACTGCAGATTCTGATTCCATAAATCTAGGACAGGCCTCAGATTGGCATTTCTGACAAGCTTCCAAGTGCTGCCAATACTTTGAATACCAGGGCTTCGAATCACAATTCCTGCATCTGAGTCCCCTGTTAAGACTTACTAAAAATATAGCAAGGGGCCCAATCTCAGAGTGTCTGGATCTAGCCTTTTGGTTATGGGACTGGAAATTTTTGTCTTCCATGAGATCCCTTGATTTTTCTCATGTTCACTACATTTGAGAGCTGTGCTCTAGTATATGTAAACCTTAGTATCTTACCCTTCAGGAACCTCCAGGGAGAGACCCTGACACTCAGCCAGTGCCGGGGATGGTGGAGGGTTTGGAGATCATGTAGTGCAACCTTACTGATTAGTGTTCTATCAAGTGCCTGTCACCGTCTGGCTTCAGAGCCCAGATACTCCAGAGGGAAAGCATCCAACTTCCCAATCTTGCTCTGTCCAGATCCCCATGAGCCTAACTTTGTCACTGCTTCTCTGTGCGGCTTCTTAAGGCAAGATACCACGTCTCCCTCTTCTTCTGCTGAGTTTCCAAAGCTTAGGACAATGCCGGCTGGGTACTGTTGTAATACCTGATGCGCTTGAGCAATATCAATTATATTCAAAAATCTTCTTAAGTGTTGTCAAGGCTAAAACATAAGAACTGTTCCCAAATAAAATGCCAAATTTCTTGTAAAAGTCAGAATACAGTAGGCATTAATAACAGTCTGGGATGGGCATTTGATGTGGTGGTTGGGATGCTACCACACTCTGCATCAGAGTACCTGGGTTTGAGTCCTAGCTCCACTTCTGATTCCAGCTTCCTGCTAATGCAGACCCTGGAAAGTAGCAGGTGATAGCTCAAATAATTGGATCCCTGCCAACCAAATGGGAGACCTTGGCTGAATTCTTTTTTTTTTTTTCTTTATTTGACAGGTAGAGTTATAGACAGTGAGAGACAGAGAAAAAAGTCTTCCTTCCGCTAGTTCACTCCCCAAATGGCTGCTACAGCCGGCGCTGCGCGCCGATCCAAAGCCAGGAGCCAGGAATCTCTTCCCAGTCTCCCATGAGAGTGCAGGGGCCCAAGCACTTGGGCCATCCTCCACTGCACTTCCAGGCCACAGCAGAGAGCTGGACTGGAAGAGGAACAGCCGGGACTAGAACCCGGCGCCTATAAGGGATGCTGGCACCGCAGGCGGAGGATTAGCCAAGTGAGCCACGGCGCTGGCCCCTCGGCTGAATTCTTGGCTCCTGATTTTCACCTGGTTCAGTTTTGGCTATTGTGGGTGTTTGGGGAGTGAATCAATGTATGGGATATTGTCTGTCTGTATGTTACTCTGTGAGTGTGTCTCTGCCTTCCAAATAAATAAAATAAGTAGATAAAAGAACATGGTTTGCTGGATGTAGAGGGAATAGTCCTCAACTTTAGCCTTGGCACTAACATTTACTAGGTGTATGATCTTGGGAATTTTTCTCAACTGCTGTGAGCCTCAGTTTCCTCATGTGTAAATTAGAGACATCAGTGGGTTCTGTGCTATGGGATCTTATGAATATTTAATTGCACATCGTCATACGTTTAATGTGGCACATAGAACACCATAACTACCAACACCAGCAATGACCCCATGGATGACAAAGATAAGATAATGCTTCCTCAGTCACACCAGATAGTGCAGCCCCTTGCCAGGCACCCACCCACAAGAACTGGAGAGGGACAACTCTGCTGTGGTCATGTACACTGCATAGATACTAGGACAGTGGTAAGCAAACTTGACATTGAACAGCTTATCAGGAGACCCCTATAGAGCTAAGCAGTTTCTGAAATACCAGAGGATGAGGCTGTTAAGGCAATTCTGTCTGCAACAGTCAAGATGGTGTGACGGTTGGGTGGGCTGAGTTCTGGGCTGAATACTTCCTGGATTCCCTCAGCAGGTTCCTAGCACTGAATAATCAAGTTCAGAGAGGTGTTGCAAGGGCTCTGAACAGTGTGTTTCAACCCTTAACCAGGCAGGCTATTTATAGTCTGACTACTCAATGGAAGAATGTGAGTGTGAAATGCCTGCCTCAAGAATTCTCCAGGGTATTCAGACTTGGAGACAGTTACTATCAGGAAGGGTGTTCTCTTCGTACGTCCCAGATTTTCATAATGGTTCTGATTCTCTAATATTCTCCATAGTTCTATGAGTGAAACTCTGCCAAGTAGATTTGTGAGGAAGTGGTTAGGAAAATATGGCCACCATAGATGAAGTGATACAGAAGACCCCATTAAAGATATTCAGTTGTTGGGGAAAAATACTATATTTATAAATAAGTATTTCTTCCTCTTTAGCTCAGCCATGTGTCAGATTTTGCTTTTAGTTGGCAAGTGACAGAAAGTACTCAAACTGGCACAGGCAAAAAGGAAATTCGATGGGCTTGTAACAGAAAAGTCAATGCCTTTTCATGGCTGACTGATGACAGATTCTTAAGTCATTACCTAACTAAACGTCCTCTCTGCTCCTCCTTGCTCTCCCTCCTCTGTGTTGGTTTTATTCTCAAACAGAGCACTCTCCCGACCCTTCACTACCTTTAGCCATCTTCCGCTGTCCTAGGGTCATATCCTGATGGCTTAGCGTGTGCACAGAAAGCAATTGACTTTCTAAATTATTTCAAAAAAGCTATGAGAACTTCCCTTGGCTGGATCTTGGGTCATTTGTCCCTCTCACCCCACCAGTCCAGGTGCTAAATCCGAGCAGGTGAATCACATGGAGTAGAGGACCCCAGAGGACACTTGGGTATGGATGTCAGAAAAGGACAGTATGGACAGATGCTGGGTCACAAAACACAGACATATCCTTGAATCCTTTCCTTCTGAGTCGATTCTGCTTCCTGTTAATACTTAATGCCCTGTTTTGATAGAATGAAATTCCTCCCCACGCCACTGTCAGCTAACTGCAGAAGATCTGTCTCTTGCCTGCAAATGACACTGCCTTGGCCACACTTCAGTTTTTCTGTATGGATCTCCTGAACACCAGCGTGGTCTTGGTCCTGGCCGTTAACTCTCTCCCCGTATGATTGTTACCTGGAGATTTTCATTCTGTTGTGTCAACTCCCTTTTTCCTCTTTAGTCCCTTCTTGCAATCTAAAAAAGGGAGATGCCTACAGCTACATCAGACAGGAGGGGATGCCTTAGTATTTCCTGGGAGACCTAAACACATGTTTTTGTCACCATCTGCAGTGTCTCTGGCAAACTGGGATGGGCCTGCAGTTCATCTTAGCTCACTAAAGCAAGTGCTACTATAAAATGATTTGCCTGGATCCAATTTGCAGATTGTGTTTACAGAGCTAATTAGATATGAATTTACATATGAGAATTGTTACCCTCATGTGGAACAATTTGCTTTATTAAATGAGAATGACATTTTATGTGTTGTAGACTTAGCACCTTAAGGTTCCCAGCTCTGCAGATGGTGGAAGAGCTCCAAGATTGCCCAGTGCTTAACATACAGCTCAATGTCGCAGGGCCTAGAAAGGGTCTCGGAGAGCAAAGCGGGAATACACGTTTCCATTCACACAGTGCATCAGAGCTTGCTATAGGGATGATTAAAAAATGCTAAGATTTATTAACTACCTACTGAAGGTCAGGCCCATGGCAGGAATCATTCACCCTTCCAAATACCCTATAGGGAAGATAATATTACTCCCATTTTACAGGTGAGAAAACAGAGGCACTAGAACCTTAACTGGTGGAACTGGACCATGAGGGACCTTCAAACCATTAAAATACAGACCCCAGACTCTATAACATTGAAATGGAAATCAGCCTGACTGTTCAGAGATTAACCACAGTACCTGCTATCTTAAATTGGATTTTTCTTTAAGTATTTGCTATAATGCTCTGAAAATTTCTGAAAACTCTCAACATCTGGGATAAAAACCAATAATAATGAAGACTTACTGAGTACTTGCTAAGTGCCATGCCTTGTATTAAAAACACTTTACTGGTTCTCATTCTTTTCTTGATGTAATTCTCATAGAGCCTTCCTAAGTTAGGTCTTAGCTCCATTTTGGGATGAGGAAACCAATTCCTTCTCTCAGAAGGAATTCACTGAAGTCACCCCGTGAGTTGGACCTGTGTAGTTTGACGCCAAGGCCTTTGCTTTTGAGCTCTGTGGCACTAGGCCAATGCCAACAACCCAGATCCTATTGCCCACTGTCCAGGATCGTAATGTCCAGTTAGAACCTAATAAATTTTCTGTTAGGTGTTCTTCAATCATGCAACACTGTTTGTCCTTTTGCCACCTTTTTTTTTTTGTCTTCACCTATTAAAACTTTATGTAGTATGTATCTCACTTTTAAATTCAGTTACATGAGGAAAAATTCCAAGTGAGATATTTGTCACCCGCTGTGGCTTAGCAGGTAGAGCCACTCCCCTGCAGGCCGGCACCCCATGTGGGCACTAGTTCGAATCCCAGCTGCTCTAATTCTGATCCAGCTCTCTGTTGTGGCCTGGAAAAGCAGTAGAGGATGGCCTAGGTCCTTGGGCCCCTGCACCAGCATGGGAGACCTGGAAGAAGCTCCTGGCTGCTGGCTTTGAATTGGCCCAGCTCCGGCTGTTACGGCCATCTTAGGGGTGAATCAGCGGATGGAAGAATTTTTTCTCTCTCTTTGCCTCTGCCTTTCTGTAACTCTGTCTTTCAAATAAAATAAATAAATAAATATTTAAAAAAAAAAAAAAAGAAATGTGACAGAAGGCTACCTTATCACTTCATTCAACAAATATCCCTGAGGTTATCAGTGGCTTGATGTGTGTTAAGCCTTGGGAAGCATGGTAAGACACACTGAGAGGCCGGCGCCGTGGCTCACTAGGCTAATCCTCCGCCTTGTGGCGCCAGCACACTGGGTTCTAGTCCCGGTCAGGGTGCCAGATTCTGTCCCGGTTGCCCCTCTTCCAGGCCAGCTCTCTGCTGTGGCCAGGGAGTGCAGTAGAGGATGGCCCAAGTGCTTGGGCCCTGCACCCCATGGGAGACCAGGAGAAGCACCTGGCTCCTGCCTTCAGATCAGTGCGGTGTGCCAGCCGCAATGTGCCGGACGTGGCAGCAATTGGAGGGTGAACCAACGGCAAAGGAAGACCTTTCTCTCTGTCTCTCTCTCTCTCACTGTCCACTCTGCCTGTCAAAAAAAAAAAAAAAAAAAAAGACACACTGAGTATCACAGGACAGCATAGTTTTGTGACAGGGATGTGAATCAGTATAGGGCACTGTGTTGAGTTACTAAGTACAGAGAAGGCCAAGTTGCTTCAAGGATCTGATCTGAGCTACCCATGGCAAGCAGTGAACTTGGGAATTCAATAGCAGGTATCAGAAGGGATCAGATTTTATAAAACCATATGTTTAATTAAGAACTTCGGTTGCAGATTTTTTTAATGTGGTTTAGTAAGAATTTAAAGAAGTAGTCAGCTAGAGGGTCAGTGACATTGGTTCATTTGACTCACAATGTGACTAGCTTCCTCCTCTCTTGCTGTTGTCTTCTACTATTGCTGCATTTTACCCAGTGATCACAGAATGGCTCTTGTAGCTCCCAACATCATCAAGGTAGAAAGTGGACAATGAAGTGGTAGTGAAAAAACATGTTCCTGCTGTGGTGCTCTCCTTTGATGAACAAAGAAAAAAGCTATTTCCAAAAGTCTCCCGGAAGATATCCCTTTGTATCTTGTTTAATGGAACTGAGTGACACGGTCATGACAATTTGCTTATATAGCAAGAGAGCCATGAAGTAAGAATCCAACTTTTTTCCCCAGACTGTCTTTTGGGCAAAGTGGCTGGGCTCTCTAACCATGAGTTTGTGCCTCAGTATCAAAGAGTAAGATATATCAAGAGCATTCTTAACTGTAATGTAAGAGAATTGTGTTCCACTGTTTGTGATTACAGATCATGTAATTGGTCAGTTTGTGCAGTTAATCATATAGAAGTGGGTCACATATTGCAGGCCAGGAATTTCCTGCCTTGTTTTGAAAACTCTCCCCAGAGAAATGCACAGACTGAATGCTAGGGGCTTACAGCTTCCCACTAGAGTTGCAATAAGTCAGGGTATCTTTTTATAACCTAGAACTTGGTGACTTGTTGCAAAACTAGCTCAAAAGACTTTGCTTTGGATTGGGCAGCAAATTAGGTAGAACTCTATGCAGCTTTTAAAGCTTTGTGTTGATTTTAGCTTATGTGTTCTGCATGCGGTGGCTATGTGATTTGTGAATCTCAGTGCAAAATAAAAATGTAGGGTTCTTTGTTCAAAAATGAATAATTTCAAGAAATGGAAAAAACAATGCATTAAATCAAGCTCCAGGCCCTACACAACCGGACAAATCACAAAATCACTAAACTAGCCCTGGTGAGGGTCAGTTAT
Source organism: Oryctolagus cuniculus (assembly GCF_051225735.1). Classification (NCBI taxonomy): domain Eukaryota; kingdom Metazoa; phylum Chordata; class Mammalia; order Lagomorpha; family Leporidae; genus Oryctolagus; species Oryctolagus cuniculus. The sequence goes on from NC_142876.1 coordinate 86,000,630, forward strand.
TGTCTGCTAAAGCCCAGACACAGAAGAGGGCTGTGCACACGCACATGGTTTGTTACAAGTACAGAGTCTGCTTCTGAAGTGTGCAACATGGTATGCAGAATTCATCTTTTTTATAGGCCTGCCCTGGGTCCTCATCCCACGTCACCACATGCCACACTACACCCGCAATGAAGGGGAGCTGAGACCTGGAAAGTTTGCCGAGCCTGGAACTCAGGTTTACCGTGTTAGAGATTATTAGACTCTAGGGGCCGATCCTTGCAAAATAATCTCTCATTAGAATGAATTACAAATTGGAATGCCCATTTATTCATATGAAGGATTTGTCTGAGTTTGGCATGATATCTGTCATCAGTTCTTAAGAATTCACTTTTGGAAACTTTGTTTAGATTAGAAGGTCGCTTTCTGAATACAAAGATCATCATTTTTCTCAGAAGTATGTTTCCTAAGATTTTAAAATCCAAAGAAGTTGATTCTTTATATTCAGCCAACATTTCCCTTTTGCAGAACTTGTCAGAGCCTTTAATAGACTCACTGAATTCCCAAGAGGATTGCCCAAGAAGAATTTCCCAAGAGAATTTCCCAACTTACCTAGGGTCATTGTGGTGATTAACTTTAGTTAGGATTTAACATAAACAAGGTAATGTTTTGTATGTGAATGCATGCATGTGGAAACTACTGTTAGTTGACCCAGTATGGGGCTTTACATAGCATTCCCAGCACACTCAGTAAGAATCTAACCTCCGTGGTTATGACTAAGGCATTTTATCTGTCACTGCTATACGCTGAGTGTTGGTTTTTGTTAATTTGCAAACGGGAGCTTAGAAATGCCTTTTATTGTGAAAATGAGTGGTGTTCTAACATGCTGTGGGTTACAGTGATTGCACAGCCCTGTTCCCTTCCGTGAGCAAAGTGCACGAACTGTGAGAGCCAGTCCCAGAATCTCTGTGGCATTCAAGGTTCTGCACCCCCCTTTTGTGGAGGGGTCTCTGTCCTTTTTTTTTTTTTTTTTTTTTTTGACAGGCAAAGTGGACAGTGAGAGAGAGAGACAGAGAGAAAGGTCTTCCTTTGCCGTTGGTTCACCCTCCAATGGCCGCCGCGGCTGGCGCGCTGCGGCCAGTGCACCGCGCTGATCCGATGGCAGGAGCCAGGAGCCAGGTGCTTTTCCTGGTCTCCCATGGGGTGCAGGGCCCAAGTACTCAGGCCATCCTCCTCTGCACTCCCGGGCCATAACAGAGAGCTGGCCTGGAAGAGGGGCAACCGGGACAGAATCCGGCGCCCGGACCGGGACTAGAACCCGGTGTGCCGGCGCCGCTAGGCGGAGGATTAGCCTAGTGAGCCGCGGCGCCGGCCATGGGGTCTCTGTCTTGACACCATCTCATAGGCAGCTGTCCAGCCACTAGGAATCATGGTCTTAGCCAGTCCTCGGAGGAAAGAACGTCTTCTATTGGGAGTTTATGGGAGATCCTAAAGAGAGAATGGGACTTCGATGACTTAAAAATGGTATGCAGTGTCATTGCTGGTGCCTGTTTCCTATGAACTATATGTGTGGGGCAGGATTTGGTCTAAGACTACTTGTGTTATTCCTTCTTACCATTCCTTCTTAAAAACTTCTTGACAGCAGGATTAAAAGGTAACATGGGAAGGGTGAAAATATTTATGGAAATAGCCCAAATATTCTGCATAGCCATGTGTATTTAGGGCACCCACCCTCAAGTCCTTTCTTTGTGGTCTAGTCGATCGAAGTAGTGTTCTCAGGGACCCGCTTTGGGGAAGTATACGGTCAGCTCACAGCAGGGAGTTGGTTTAGTAGGCAGTAGTCCCATCAGTGTATCGTAGACTGGAGTGGTTTGTTTAGTTCTTTTCTGTTGTTTTTTTTTTTTCTTTCTAATCTTTGATGCAACTTATAATACAAGTCTGAGAGGCACCAAGATGAAATCTCATTTAATTTTGCATGTAATGAACTGTTTTCACTGAAAGAAGTAGATTTTGGGAATACGTAGAAGATCAAAGAAGTGGTTAGTCTGTCTCTGCGTAGATGAAAATTGGAGCAGGTAGGCACAAGCTGGATGTGTCTCTGTGTTTGAGTGCCCCACAGTAATAGAGTGACATTCAGATGACTAATTACAAATTGCATTTTAAGAGAGATGACGCTGTGACACACAGCATCCTAAGATAGGAAATCCATTGTGGTGAAAAAGTTCACTGTTTCTCTGGCATCCACAACCAGCACACACTGAGTAATCGAGCAGAGCAGTGCGTGGAATAAATACAGTACTTGACTTCTGCCCAAATCTTTTTGCAAAGAGGAAGTAGAGCCTTTCTGCTCTTTGACACACAAAAGCACATTGCTTCATAGTGGATTCCACAGCCAAAGCAAAATCCAAACAAAGGCGCATCTTTCTACTCTAACCTACATACAATGGAAGTGAGATTCCAAGTATGCCAGTGGTGGGAGGAAAGAATTGCATTTTCCCTTCTCCACTTATTGGATATTGTTGAGAATATGGGTGGCAGTTGCCCATGAATTGGATGATTAATATACACCACTCTTTTTTCTTTAATATTTTTTCTTTTTCTTTCTTTTGAGATTTATTTTATTTATTTGAAAGACAGAGTTACAGAGAGAGGTCCTCCATCTGCTGGCTCACTCCCCAGATGGCCGAAATGGCTGGAGCTGCGCTAATCTGAAGCCAGGAACCAGGAGCCCCCCTCGGGGTTTCCAATGTGGGCGCAGGGGCCCAAGGACTTAGACCATCTTCTACTGCTTTCCCAGGCCATAGCAGAGAGCTGGATTGGAAGAGGATCAGCCGAGACTAGAAATGGCTTCAGGCCAGGGCTTTAACCCGCTGCACCACCACACCGGCCCCAATATTTTTTTCATTCTGCTTTTGATCTATTGTTTCTTTGATTCTTTTTCTGCCCCACCAAAGATTCCCTTTCTGTAGGCCTGTTGTTTCTTTCTAGATGTCTGTAAGATTCTCTTATATCTGTCATGGGCTCAGTTTGGAAAGGAAGTGAGAATTTATGCATTTATTCTTCTGGTGGAAGTGCAAGTGGAACTGGCACCATTTTACAGCCATTTCTGCAAAGTGGATGTCCCAAGGTTTCCATTTGGAGCCCTGAGGATGCAGAACCAGATCCTCAGCTTTCTGCCCTCACCACTTGCTTGCCTAGGCCTCACAGGAGTTTGTAGTTCACTGTTCTCTGGGAACCTGGTTTTGCCTGTCTTTCTGTTTTCCTCTCTGTTCCCCCACTCCCCTTCCCCTTCCCGCAACAGGTCCTAGCCTGTGCTCCAAATCAGGTAGGCTTCAGCATTTGTTAGCTATTTCCATCCTTTGGAGGACTGTTTAGGGCACTGTTGAAGCAGCAAAGGAAATGACTTTGCTGGAGCCACACATGAAGGAGGAGGCTAGGCTGGGATGGTGTGGGCGGTTACAGGTGTTTGAAAACTCGGGGGCAGAGGGCACTGGGGAAAGGAGAAATGCAGAGAGAAATCTGGGGTCCTGTCCTTGGAGTTCAGCTCATCAAGACCCACATACACTGAAGGCATCCAAGTGACATCATCGAAAGTCTTGACAGCACTGTGTGTCGCAGCAGTCACTAGTCACCTGTGGCTGTTCAGATGGAGTTCATTAAGAATTTAGCTTCTGCGTCACACTGACCACAGTGCCAGTGCTCAGAGCTACGTGTGGCCGGTGGATGCTGTCTAGGGCAGTTCAGATGTCGATTTCTATTTTCTCAGAAGCTGGGTTTTAGACAATGCTGCTCTGAGGGTTGACAACATCTTCTTGTGTTTCATTCCTTGTTTGTTCATTCTACAAATATTATTCGAGTACCTGCTTGGTTCCCAGCGCTACTGCTCAAGAGCTTTTGTGCATAGATGTTGCAGCAACCTTGTTTAAGCTGCTCACTCACTATGTGACCTCAGGCTAGTCCCTTAACCTCTCTGTACTTTGGTTTCATTGGCTGTAGGATGAGTATAATGAAATATCTATCTCATAGGGTTTTTGTGAGAATTAAATGAATGAGTGTGTGTATATATGCGCACATATATAAATGCATGTATGTGTATGCATTATGTGTGTATACACATACATTCTCATGAATCTTCACTTTCTGATATACACTCAAGGTTTGCTAACTGAGAGTACTTATCATTTCTTGTGACTGTTTATTACAACATGATGAACCAAACAACTGTGGTGCCTGTTGTCCTGGAGTTTATCATCTAGTGGGAGCAGCAGACAATAAATCATTAAACAAGTTAATCATTACAAATTATGCCAAGAATAGCATAGGAAATGAATGGGTAGAAGCAACAAAGAGTAAGAGAAGAAAAGTTCCCTAGGAAGCTTCTTACAGGAAGTGATATTGAAGCTAAAACAGAGGAGAAATATCGGATATGCAAAGGGAGGAGGAGAGGGACTCCCAGGCAGAGGACAGCACACCCTAAAAGAGGACCACAGGGCCTTATGACAGGGCAAGGGAGGGGCTGCAGGTGAGGGTGGAAGAACAGGCCAAGAGGAGCCAGTTCATACAGGACTGACCCTGGTGGTAGATTATGCAGAGCAGTGTGGGGGTGGGGGCGGGCTGTGTATTGTGTCGCCGTGGGTTAAGCCTCTGTCTGGGACAACCACATCCCGTATTGGAAGGCTGGTGGCAGTCCCAGGTGCTCTACTTTCAGCATAGCTTTCTGTTAACACACCTGGGAAAGCAGTGGATGGTGACTCAATACTCAGTTTCCTGCCACCCGTTGTGGAGTTCATGGCTCCTGACTTCAGCCTGGCCTAGCCCCCTGTTCTTGCAGTCATTTGGGGAGCAAACCACAGAATGGAGGATCTCTTCCCTTCTCTTACTTCCTCTCTCTCTGTCACCCTGTCTTCCAAATAATTAAATACATAAATTATTTTAAAAAGAGTATGCCATGGGAAATCTATTTATTTTTTATCACTCTGGAGCTATGCAAGTCATAAATTGGGGTAAGAATGAGAGGGAAAGCAGAGAATCCACGAGAAGGCCATATTAATAAGCCAAGCCAGGGCAAATCATTCAGACACAGTGGCCGTGGACTAGAGAGAAATGAGCAGTTTCAAGATACAGAACCAGTGCTGATGGATTACATGTGGTTCATAAGAAGGAGGCATGAGGTTGCTGCTGAGGCTTCTGACTTCATTAACTGGGTCAGTACAAGTTTCATTTACTGAGACAAAGAAAGCCCACAGAGAACATTTTTGAGGAAGAAAAAGCAAAGCGACTTGATGACAAGTAGTGTGCTGGATACGAAAATCTGGTGTCCAGATGAAAGGCTGTGCTGAAGACAGGCACGTGGGCATTGTTAGCTAATAGGTGACATTTAAATTTAAGAGCTACAATAGGAGACCAGCTTAGGAAGAAGTCCAGAAAACTTCCTCCTCACTGAAGCAACCACAGAACCAAAGCAATGATTTTATAAAAATCATCTGGAGCCAGTGCTGTGGTGTAGCAGGCAAAGTCACCGTCTGCAGTGCCGGCATCCCATATGGGCACTGGTTCAAGTCCCGGCTGCTCCACTTCTGATCCAGCTCCTTGCTAATGTGCCTGGGAAAGCAGTGGACTATGGCCCATGTGCTTGGGTCCCTGCCATTCATGTGGGAGACTCGGAAGAAACTTCTGGCTCCTGGCTGTGGCCTGGCCCAGCTCTGGCCATTGTGGCCATTTGGGGAGTGAACCAGCAGATGGAAGATCTCTCTGTCACTGTCTCTCCCTCCCTCTCTGTAACTCTGCCTTTCAAATAAATAAATACTTATTTTTAAAAAATAAGTTTTAAAAATAAAATAATAAAATGAACAACATCTCTGGAAATTGTCCTAAAGTCATAGAGCAAAGGCAGTGATAGTCAAGTAAATATACTAAAAATCTATAATCCTCTCCCAGCTCCACCTTATGGAATCACCTCAGTGGGGTGCATGCCAGCATTTTTCATCCTCCTCAACAAGCCCCACATTGCAGAAACTCTAGGGGCTCCCTTCTTCTGCCCAGCACCCACTTGGAGGACACAATCTATGTACTGGATGCAACAGGCCATTAACCTTGGACTCTTGCAATTCCTGACCATCAGATTAGTAAGGCAAAAATCCTGTGTGAAGAGGGCCAATCCAGGAAGACCTGAGCTACTACTACCCCCAGCACCTGCTTTCAGAGTAGGGTGTCATTGTCAGACAATAGTGCCTCTGTCCCTACATTGAGACCGTGAACAGTGGCACAGAGTTTAGCCCACAGAGATAAAGATGCTGCTGCAGATTGTTCTGAGGTCACTGACCTTATATGGAGAATTCTATCCCGAGAGTGGTGTTGAAAATATTGGAGAACCAGTGAAGACCACTGAATAGGGTGTTCATTGCTCTGCAATGCAAAAAAACAAACAAACAAAAAAGTGAAGACATCAGAAGTTGAACAGAACCATGGTAACAGACAACTAAGAACAGTAATCCTAGGAGCACAGTAAGCCTTGGGTGTTGATGGGCTGCACCCATGCAAGAGCATCACAAGAGAATACAGGGTGATCTTGTAAACATTTCACCTGTTTGTACAAACAGAAATCCATCACAAAGGGTAAAAGCTGGCACATGTGCTAGGAGACTTAAGGTCCCTCTAACTGACCACTGGCTGAACAACCACCTAGTCCAACCCAGAAGCAACTACCAAGAAGTGAAGCTTAGGAATAACCTCACATATATATCTCTTGTAGTCTAGAAAACCGTGTTACACATGGCTGCACCTCCCAAGAGAGAATGAAGAGGGAAAAATCAAAGTTACTAATCATTGGATGAGCAGGAGGTAGAAATAAAAATGGCATTACATGTGAGAACAGCCGCCAGGATATTTCTTCATCCCATGGTAAGGCACAAAAATGTAGCTGCCAAAGTGGAGCAACCTTTTATTACTAAGTGACTTATGGCAGTTAAAAGTGACCCCTAAATAGCCAGATGAAAAGATAAAAACAAGGGACGAATAAAAGGAGGGACATCAGGGCTGTACACTGAAAGGCAATGGTCTCAGTGTAAAAGTGCATTCAGCTAAGTCACTAAACAACTCAGTGACATGGAAAGCAAAAGCAACACTCTCACCCTCTCAGGAGGTGGAAGGGAACAGGAGCTGGGATCAGTATCCAGAGTAATGCAATATGTTATCTAAACTGTACAAATTTCAAAAAATTTTTACAAGACATTCAAAGAAGGAGAAAAGGATGATCCATGTAATGGAAGAGGAGGGATTCAGCAGCTACTGTTTAAAAAGAAAAACTGGGATGTTGTACCTGGCTTCCCAAAGTTCCAAAGCATTTATGATAAATATATTCAAAGAAATAAAGAAAAATACACTTATAGGATTAAGGGAAGGTAAGAGTACAAGATATGGGTCCAATACAGAGCATCTATTTAGAAATGGAAGCTATGAAAAAGAGCCAAATAAAAATTCTTCAGTGTGAAGGGGAAAATTCACTAGATAGCTTTGAATGTAGTAGCTGGCAAAATAAAGAATCAGCAAATCTGAAAAAAAAATCAGTAGAGATGATGCAGTACAAAGAACATGGGAGAAAAAGAATAAAGAAAAATAAACAGAGCATCAGAGAAATGTGGGACAGCATTAAACACCTGAACATACAAGTGATAGAAGTACAAGAATTAAAGGGGAGATGAAGAAGAGGTAGGAGAAGAAATTGAAGAAATAATGGCTGAATAGCCCCCAAATTCAATTGAGAAAAAAACAACTAAGCATTTGAACAAATTTCATTTAGAAGTAAACACATATAGACTACACCCAGGCACATCAAAGCACTACAGTAGAAAGTCAAAGATCAAGTTCTGAGATTAGTAAAAGGCAAGAAAGCCTCAGTTAAGATCTGATCATATGCAATGGTGGCCAATGGAAGGGGATGCCATATAGGCTAAAAAAGGGGGAAAAAGACAAACAAATTATCAAAATTATCTTTTTTTCAGATTTATTTATTTGAAAGAGTTACACAAAGAGAGGAGAGGTAGAGGGGGGGGGGTATTCCATCCGCTGGTTCACTCCCCAGTTGGCCACAATGGCCAGAGCTGCGCTGATCCGAAGCCAGGAGCCAGGAGCTCCTTCCGGGTCTCCCACATGGGTGCAGGGGCCCAAGGACTTGGGCCATCTTCTACTGCTTTCCCAGGCCTTAGCAGAGAGCTGGATGGGAAGTGGAGCAGCCCAGTCTCAAAGCAGCACCCATATGGGATGCCAGCGCTTCAGGCCAGGGCATTAACCCACTGTGCCACAGCGCCAGCCCCCAAAATTATCTCTTTTTAAAGATTTGTTTGTGGGGCCGGCGCTGTGGGGCGTAGTGGGCTAAGCTTCTGCCTGAGGCACTGGCATCCCATATATGCGCCATTTTGTGTCCCAGCTGCTCCTCTTCTAATCCAGCTCTCTGCTATGGCCTGAGAAAGCAGTAGAAGATGGCTCAAGTGCTTCGGCCCCTGTGCCATGTGGGACACCTGGAAGAAGCTCCTGGCTTCGGATGGGCCCAGCTCCGGTCATTGTGGCCTTTTGGGGAGTGAACCACCGGATGGAAGACCTCTCTCTCTGTGTCTCTCTCTCTCTTTGTCCGTAATTTTGCCTCTCAAATAAATAAATAAATAAATAAAATCTTTAAAAAAAATTTATTTGAAAGGAAGAGTTATAGAGAGGCAGAGACCAAGAGAGAAATCTTCCCTCTACAGGTTTATTCCCCAAATGACTGCAATGGCTATGGCTGGGCCAGACTGGAGCCAGGAGCCAGGAGCTTCTCCTGGGTTTCCCACATGCATGCAGGTGTCCAAGCACTTGGGCCATCTTCTGCTTTCTCAGGTACATCAGCAAAGAGCTGGATTGGAAGTGGAGCAGCAGGGATATGAACTGGTGCCCATGTGAGATACTGGCCCTGCAGGTGGTAGCTTTACCTGCTGTACCACAGCATCAGCGCCTCAAAATTGTCTTTTAAAATAATGAAAACTTCATACTAGACAAACAATATATGAGAGAATTTCCTGCTAAGGAGACCTGCTTTACAGGAAATGTTAAAGTGGGATTTCCAGGCTGGAAACACGGGAAATCTGACAGTAATTGAAATCCATACACAAAAACAAAGACCGTCCAAAACATATAAAACTCAATGTAGAGTGATGTTATTGTGAATATGATAAAGAGGAAGCTCCAAGAAGTAGCCCCTCCCCTGGAGGTTGTGGACAACTGTTTTAGAGACATTATTGAAATAAGCTACGATGGTTCTGCAGCCTGATCCAATCAGACAGTGTCCAGGGGAGCAGCTGATGAAGTAAGAGCCTGGTACACTTTCGAGAATTTCAGCATTTCATTGAGCAGATACCCACCCCCATTCTGCAGTACTGTTGATGTCTGTGAGGCTGGCACCTGACATTTCTGGTGTGACTCACTGTTGCTTTTGAGCTGCAAGAATCGGGGTTATGTATTTTGGTCTTTCTGGCAGATCACAGAGGGACCAGCTGAGTGGTTGGTCAGTTCAGGCTCCTTGGACTAAAGCAACCTATCAAGCAGCATTTATTAGGAGTGATTTAAAGCAGTAGGACCCTGGGGCCAGTGCTGTGGTGCAGTGGGTTAAAGCCCTGGCCTGAAGTGCCGGCATCACATATGGGCACCGGTTCTGGTCCTGGCTGCTCCTCTTCCGATCCAGCTCTCTGCTATGGCTTGGGAAAGCAGTAGAAGATGACCCAAGTCCTTGGATCCCTGCACCCATGTGGGAGATCTGAAAGAAGCTCCTGATTCCTGGCTTCAGATCGGCACAGCTCTGGTCATTGCGGCCATCTTGGGAGTGAACCAGTGGATGGAAGACCTCTCTCTCTGTCTCTACCTCTCTCTATAACTCTGTCTTTCAAGAAAATAAATCATTAAAAGAGAGAGAGAGAGAAATAGGACCCCTTTTCTCCCACTCTTGCTTTACTGTAATGAAACATTAAAGGAAGACTCTATGAGTCAGTGAGCATACATGACGAGGAATACAGTCCTTGTAAAAACAGTTTAGGAAATTGACTGAACAAGCAGGTGACTACATGCCTTAAGAACCACTGCCTGCAGTGCCAGCATCCCATTTGGGCACTGGTTGGAGTCCCACCTGCTCCACTTCCAATCTAGCTCTCTGCTATGGCCTGGGAAAGCAGTAGAAGATGGCCCAAGTGCTTGGGCCCCTGCACCCACCTGGGAGACCCAGAAGAAGCTCCTGGCTTCAGATCAGCACAGCTCTAGCTGTTGCAACCAATTGGGGAGTGAACCAGCAGATGGAAGACTTCTCTCTCTCTGCCTGTTCTGTTCTCTTGGTGTAACTCTGACTTTCAGATAAATAAATAAATCTTTAAAAAATAAAAAGAACCACCATCAAAAATCACTGGAGGAGGAAGAGAAGCATCTGATTTCCAGAGTTACCATATTACAATATTCAAATATTCAAAATATCCAGCTGTAAACAACAAAAGGATGAGAAATGTGTGGCCTGTTCTCTAAGGAACATCTATGAAGAAATCCAGATGTTGGACATCCTAGACAAAGACTTTAAATTTACTGTTTTAATATGCTAAAGAAATCAATGTATAGAAAACACTATCTGAACAATTTGAAGGGTGCATGCATGATCAACAGTTTCTATACACCTATAATCTGAAAACAAAAGTATGAAAATAATTCCATTTACCATAGCATCTGGAAAAATACAATAGAATAGATTTACCCGAAGAAATAAAAGACATGGCTGTATGACATTGAGAAACATTGCTTAAGGAAATACAGATACACCTGATTAAATGGGAGGACACTTTATGTTCAATGATTGAAGAATGAATGCTGTTAAGATGCTAGTACTGGGGCCATCATTGTGACAGTGTGATTTAAGTTGTTGCCTACAACACCGGCATCCCATATGGGTGCTGGTTCATGTCCTTGATGCTCCGCTTCTGATTAACTTCCCTGATAATGTGCTGGGAAAAGCAACAGAGGATGGCCCAAGTTTTTGGTGCCCCTGCCACCCACATGGGAGACCCTGACAAAGCTCCTGGCTCCTGGCTTCAGCCTGGCCTAGCCTGGCTATTGCAGCTATCTGAGGAGTGAACCAGCAGGTGGAAGATCTCTCTCTTTCTCTCTCTCCCCCCCCCCTTGTCCCTCCCTCTGCCTCTCCCTCTCTCTCTGTAATTCTTTCTAATAAATAAATAAATCTTTAAAAAAAAAAAGAGGCTAGTACTCCCTGAAGTGCACAGAATGAATATGTGCCAGTCAAATGTCAGCAGCCTTTTTGGGGGGCAGAAATAGAAATGCCAACTCTTTTTTGATACACCATTGTGAGGAGCCCTAAACAGACACATCAATAATTAACAATGGGCCAGTGTTTCGCCTGGCAGTTGAGACACTAAGATGACTATATCCCATGTCAGAATTCCTGAATTTGAAATATGCCTCTGGCTCCTGACTCCAGCTTCCTGATAATGCAGACCCTGGGAAGCAGTAGCGATAGCTTCAAGATCTGGGTCCCTGCCACCCTCAAGGGAGATGTGAATTCAATTCTTAATTTCTGACTTTCCAGTCCTGGCCATAGCAGGCATTTGAAGAATGAACTAGTGGCTGGGAGTGCATTCCCCTCTCCCTCTCCCTCTCCCTCTCCCTCTCCCTCTCCCTCTATCTCTTAAACGCACGAATAGATTTTTTTAAAAAATAAAACAGAATTGTATAATTCATTCACATAACACTGCAGTTACTCTAAACAATGTGATTCTAGTCCAGCCCAAGACATATGGGTCAGTGGAAAATAATTGCAGGTTTAGACATAAACTCAAACATCTAAGGCCAATAGATTTTCAACAAGGGTACCAAGACCAATCAATGGAGTAAGAGTAATCTACTCAACAAATGCTGCTAGGCCAACTGACTGATTATATGAAAGAGTAAAGCTGGATCCCTGTTTCACTCCATTTGTGAACATTAACTAGAAACAAAGCAACAGCCTAAATATAAGAGCTAAATCCATAAGCTATTAAAGTATAGACATAAATCTTCCTGATCTCATTTGGTGACAGATTTTTCAACTTGGCACCAAAAGTAGGAGCATTAACAGAAAAGAAGGGGACTATAACTTGATAAAAATTTAAAATCTGCAAATCATATCTTTGATAAGGGTGTATTATCCTGAGTACATAAAGGACTCTCACAGCTCAAAACCACTGGGAGGACACCATGGAATCCCATGTAACTTGGAAATTTCAGCTTTGGGAGTTCTTACTCTTCAATTCCTATTGCTAAATGCTATGGGTGATTTAGTTCAACACTTTGTTACCTATAATGTACAACGTGCTCTACCATTGCATTGGGCTCCAGAGTTAACCTATAGATTTGATTTCTTGTTTCAATTCTAGGCATTTGAAAGCAATTACTCTGTTCAGAAGGATTCTGATGCTCAGTGGAAGACAGATGTGGGAAGTGCTATGTACATTTTTTATTGTTGAAAAAAGAAAATTACAGATGAGATAAAGGTTTCTGCTGAAGAGGCAGAACATTAAAATATGGGCAAGTCTAGAATAGTTCAGTGCTCAATAAAGTGATCTTGGTTTGCTATTGGTATAAGTGAAGAAAATTGGAGTTGTTAATGTACTTCCTTGGAACAGATTGTCTTCTCTGAGTTTAGGATGCCTGTTAGGAAGGAGCAACACTATTACTTAGAAGAAATTTGGAGGTAGAAGAGAGTAGAACAGAAAGGTGATTGTAATAAACTTCATTGCTATTACTCATAATATTGCTATTTTGGATGGTGCTTTTTTTATGGTGCTAATCAGCCCTTCAATTAAACATGGCAGATGCTATTTAGAAGGGGAAAATAAATTTGCTGACATTTATAGGCAGAATATATTCTTGCCTCTATATGACTTTTTCTTGAGAGTTGACATTTGCAGTTTATTAATATCATATTAAAATATAAAATCCATTCTTTTCTCAAAGTGATATGAACCAGCTTAGCACAATGCATTTCTTTTTGGAACACACAAAGGGAAACAGTTGAATTTATGAAAATTATCTAAAAACACAATTAATTTTGATTAGAGCCTAATCTTTTCTTGAGCTTTCTTAATTACATTGTGAGTTGTTTATCCATTAGATCTCTATTCATTAATACATTATATCAAAAATCCTTAATAAGAGTGTTGCCTCATTACAGATTGCCTGCACCATTGCCTTTCCACCATGGAATTTACATGATAGTGTTTTAACTGCTTGTTTAAGGAGCATCATGTCATTGTTGACATGTCCCTGCATCAGAGCAAACTCAGTGTGTCCATTGAACAAAAGTGTCGTTGTGTATTATTTTGAAGAATAGCCTTAAGAGCAGAAGTGAATCATCTTCCCAAATGCTTTTTTCTCTGCCATTAACTAGTTATTCTTTCCAATAACCTTATGACAGAGCCCACTGTGAGCATGGCCACTTAAAGAAAGAAAGCAGAAATAGGAAAAAAGAGAGAGAGAGAGAGAAATTCTACAAAAGGGCTCTGTCAGAGAGGTTACTCACTGCCAATGCCATTTTCTCATGGGAGCAAGTGCCTTTCCATGATTCCTCCCTTTGGATGGTGAATTATATGCCAGCATAGCTGATCAAGTCAATAATCCTTCTGAAACTGTGGTGTCTGAGCTGGGCTACCAGAAAAAACAGCATCCTTTCCTCATAGTGTACCTCAAACCAGTCAGCTACAGGCTTCCTCCAAGAGGACAGAATTGCTGGGGCTGTTGTCTGATGTTCCAGTTGTCCTTCCAGTGAGGAAAATCATCCTTGAAATCTCAGAATCACAAACTCTTTCATTTTAAAGGGATATAATCCAAAGGTTCTTAACTTTACTTGCATCATGGACCCTCTTGAAAAAGCCAATGCAAGCTATGTGTGGCATTTTCCACCCCAAAAAATATACACAAAGCTTTCAACAATTAAAAACTCTATTTGATTCTCTCTGTCTCTCTCTCTCACTGTCCACTCTGCCTGTCAAAAAAAAAAAAAAAACAACTATATTTGAAATTCACTCTTGCATCTTCACATGTGAAAATACAGCCCCAAGCATATAAAATTGCATATCCAAGTTCAGATAACTTCCAATGTTGTCTTTCTCAGATTGCCCCGGATTGCCTCTTGAGAGGGTGGGGGTTACCACGGGTCTTTCTTCTCTGTTCTAGGAAGCAGTTCTGTGGTTCTATCTGGTTCACCTTCCTTCATCCATTCAGCAGTATATGTCAGTTCTGTCCATGAGCCAGCTCTGGTGCTAGTTCATTCTTGGCTTCCATAGCCAAGGCCTCACAAACCAAAGACAAATCAAAATGGCATTCCTATGTGTTGGTGAGGTCCCAGACAAATTGTTTTGCTGCTGCTTTCTGTCGGACCTCTCAAACAGTTCTAGGTCTACTCAGAACACTTAATGTTCCTCCAGGGCTTTTAAGGTTCAACCCCAGTCTCTGCCTGGTGTTCAAGACCCATTTCATACCCTTGAAACTCATGAGTCTCACCTCAGCAGACTTTTATATTCAAAACCATTTTTCACAAGACAAAGCATGCTGTTCACTGGACACCACACCCTTAAAAAATCACAGTAATTGTTGAAGTGATTTCCCTCCCAGAAGTTGTATTATTTCTGTCTGTCCTCCCAACCCTGGTTCACATCTACTTTTCTTCCTGAATTTTACCTGACCACCTAACTTGTAGTCCCACTACCTTTGTCCACTTAATTCTTGTAGCACATATGGTTATGGACACTGAGTTGGGAGCTAATGGTTGATGATCCTGTTTTATCTCTTCATGTATATAAGACATAGCACAATTAAGTATGTCTATGGCTAATTATATACTCTTCCCCTTTGATGGATTATTTCAAATGAGGCCTAGTAAAAACGGCTTCCCTTCAAAGTAATCCCAAATTATTTCTATTTTTAGTAATTGGCTATTAACAGAAAGCCCAATCTATCCACATGTTGAAATCCTGCAGTCTGCCTTGGACATGGATCCCTTGGCCAAGAACACTCCTCTCTTTTCTCTTTTCTCCCAGAGTCCAGACAACCTTGGAAAGCTGCCTTATGGGGTGATAGAATTAAACGCCAGACCAAACCCACTAGACATGAGCATTCCATAAGCCCAACACAGAACATCTTCCATTTCACTGTTCAGCTCCTAAATACCTCCTGGTTATAATTAACTACTTCAAAGTCTTCCAAACACCCTTTCATAAATGACTGTCCCGAATACAAGATGATATCCAATCAGATGTAAATCATCACCCAGTGGGGAGGGACAGGCACAGAAGGCGGGCATCAGCACTTGGACTAATCAGAAAGTCTAGTCCTTTGATGAGGATTTTTATTTTCTCATTTGTCATTCTAGCCACTGAATTCTCAAGTGGCCAATTTGCTCCCTATTGGTAATCAGCTAGTTATTTTTACTCTCGTTCCTCTCTCTGGGGATGTCAGACTGTTGGGAGCAATTCATCACCCATTTGGGCTTAACCGTTCCTTGGCAGGGAGAGGGGAGGGAAGCGATTGCCCTGGAAATGATGAAGTTGAAGCCTGTTTCACCATTTATATTTGGTTTTTAAACAATACTCTCCCCAATGAGGTAAGTAAAATAATGACACAACTGGGTCGTGCTGAAACAGTGAAAGCATTAGGGCTAAATGCATGATACACTGGAAGTGATCTCTGGCTGAGCAGTTTGCTACTCTGAAATGACTTGTTCTTAGATTGTCTTTACAACCCCCCAAAGGAGCATCATCTTACAGTCATTACTGAAGTTTGCAGGAAGCACTTCTACAAAAACAATAAATGCAGAAAGAGTTTAAAGTATGTATAACACATTGTTATTTTTCTAACTGGCTTCCTCTCCCCAACTTTGAGAAAGGTGTCCTTGGAAGGTTGTCTTGTGTGACACACAATGTTAGAACGTTCTTGTACCATTTGTTCTTGCTTGGTCCTCTCGATGACAGCATCTCGCTTTGGTTTGCCTTCGTCTTTCCTCTCCTCATCCCTCCAGCAGTTGCTTTCTCGGTCTGTCAATGAAACATTTCCTAGCAGGTTTTTGGGGACTCTGCTTTTCTGAGTTCACATCAGGTTGACCCCCGCTTCTCATAGCAAATGAGTCTCTGGTGTCAGTGTGGTTCCCAATTAACGCATGTGTAAGTTGATCTCTCAGATTTCCCCCAGTCCCTCTGAAGAACCCAATTACAAACCCTCCGGGCTAACCGAGCTCACTGTACCTAAAGGTTCGCATTTCCCAAGGCCACATGCAGCCTTAAGAAAGATGTTAGGGTGACACAAATTGGCATTTTCTTGGCACTGCCTTTGCTCATAGCAGAAGTTCTTTATTCCTTGGAAAGAAGTTATGAGTGGAATAGCTCTTGTAGCCTTTTCATTAGAGACTGTGAATTCAGGCAGCAGTGCAATCTGAATCTTGAAATGTTTATCATCCCTCACTGTTTTTCATGTCCTGAACCCTTTCTTGGATCCTTTCTACTTCATATAAACATCCACATATGTAACTTCACTAGTAGGTGTGCGTATCATAAGGAGAATGGGAAGAGACAGAGAAATCACGTTTACACGCTCCATAGCGAGTGTTCTTGCTTTTCATCTGCCAATTCCCTCCACACACAGCTGCTTTCGTGATGGGTGATATCATCCAACAGCTGTCTTGGACTGGAAAAGAAAAAGCTTGTAGAATTTCGGTCTTTTGTCTCAC
Source organism: Oryctolagus cuniculus (assembly GCF_051225735.1). Lineage (NCBI taxonomy): Eukaryota > Metazoa > Chordata > Mammalia > Lagomorpha > Leporidae > Oryctolagus > Oryctolagus cuniculus. The sequence goes on from NC_142876.1 coordinate 86,017,377, forward strand.
CTACTTAAACCTGACTCTTTTCCAAAATACCACAACAGTAAAAGAATGGTTGGCTTGCTTCAGTGAGAAGCTAGTCCCATAACTTTAAATAGTTTTACAACTTGCTCTTCTAATGTCTTGTTGTAGTTGTCTCTCTTTCTGCACTTTCCAGACTCATTCACTGTGATGACATTGACATCAGCTTTGATATGTGGTAACCGATAAAACAGGGGCATTTGATTTCATCAAAGTTTGTTTTCCAATGGCAATTTGTTGGTAGGAAGGAAATGGGCAGAGAGAAATGATGCTGGATCTGCCCGGTGCCCTTAGGTTGACCTGAACCAGAACTTTAACGTCTCAGGTGTTGCATATTTGTTGGTTAGCATCTGAATTCCCAGAACACACTGAGCAGAGACCTCTGAGCCCCTTGTTCTCCATAATTAAGAATTTGCTCAGTTCCAGATCAGTTACTGGTCAGTTACTGATGTCCTTTGGTTCCATTCTTATGCAGGCAGCAATATTATCATCAAAAATTGCTAAATCAGGGTCTGAATTGTTGAGCAGTGGGTTAAACCACTGCCTGTGACACTGGTATCCCATATGAACACCAGTTTGAGTTCTCACTGTTCCACTTGGGATCCAGCTCCCTGCTGATGCACCTGAGAAAGCAACAGAAGGTGGTCCAAGTCCTTGGACTCCTGGACCCATGTGGGAGACCCAGATAGAATTCAAGGCTCTTGTCTTTGGCCTGGCCCAGCCTTGGTCATTGCCAACATTTAGGGAAGGAACCAATGGATGGAAGATCTCTGTGCTCCCCCGCTCCTTTATAGAACTCTGCCTTTCAAATAAATAAATCTTTAAAAATTTCTTCATCACTAAAACTCTGGTTTCTAAAGTTATTTCTTTTTCTACCTGTTCATTCTTATCTTGGGTCTCTGTCCTCATCATGCTGTCTACCCCTTGACCCTTCCCTTACTTTGGGCATTGTACTAACTCTTGTTATTCCCGAACAAACGTGCTTTGGGGAGAGTGAAAACATCTCCACCAAGAATGCTGCTCAAATCCACAGTTCTTGGTTCACAGCACCTGCCTGTTGCTGACCAGATGTTCCCCAAGAAAGCAAACCTGTTTTGCCTGCCTACAGGTCATACAGGAGAATTTCTGAACCTTTGGAGCCACTCAACAGAATAATGTCTGATGAAAACAGTAAGCATAATGGAGGCTTGTAATTTGCTTGTCTCCTTATTTCATTTTTGATCATTCAGTTTCACTGAGTTTTTCAAAATATTTCAGCCTGTGACAATTAAGGACTCAACAAAATGAAACAAAACAACCCACGTGGTCCCTCTGAGCACTTGAAAAGTGCTGTGGATGACCTAAGACCCCTCTCAGATTTTGTACATGTCTCTCCTCGCCTGCTAATTTGAGCATTTCTGCAGGAACCAGTCCTTTCCAGGAGGCCCGTCTTTGCTAGTCAGGATAACCCCGAAAATGAACTTACCCACAGGACACTGTCTCACTGTCCCAAAAGCCTGTTTCTTTGGACTTAAGTAAAGTTAACACAAAGTGTCAGTTTGGGGACTTAAAGTGTTGCCTTCCTTGGGGTCCCTGCCTTGAAAATATCAGAGTGCTCTGCTATAACTAGGAAAAGATTCTCTGGCTGAAGGCCAGCCTTGAGTGGAATGATTACATCATGGTCTACACTACAGAAATTACCTTCCTGATTCTTATATAGGAACTGACACGCTGCAGGACTGGGCTTTTCCTCCTCTCGTGCCAGGACTGCCTGCGGATGTCGAACCTTCTGGTTGCGAATGCGTACAAGCTGTGCTAGAGCCATTCAAGGACTTCCAGTAGCGGTAACAGGAAAATGATGAGTCCAGTCCCTTGGAGAAGAAGTCCCTATTCAAACAGAGGTCATCTGTCGTGAGCATGGGAAGTGGCCTCCTTCCTACCCGTAATGGCCCTGCCTCCTAAATTGCTGACTGTCCCATCCTAAGATGTTTGAATTGGCATGGCAGGAGGATGCTTGGCAAAAGCAACATTTGGCGTATTACCACTTACCCCATGAGCACTTTGGGAAAGAATTAGCTCCGTGCATTTTCCTGGAAGACAAAATTTCCCTTGTTCATTGATTGTGTCTTTAATTTATAACAAATGCCTTGAAAATGGGACACATGTGATATTGGAAGCCTTCCACAAATTCTAATAGTAAATGCCCCAGGGCTCATTCTCTGATGTGTTTCCATTGCTTCAGAAATGGACTGCTGGAGTGGAAGAGGTAACACACAGCACCGTAAAGCTGGATGGGCCCTTCTGGAACAGCTAGCACATCCTGGTCCCATTTTACAGATGGGAAAACTGAAGGCCTCAGGATTCACAACTTGCCAAAGATGAGATTCAAAAAATAAAAATGAGATTTCAGGGTTTTATGTGGGGTTTTTAGGTAAACTTTTGGTGGAAGTAAAATAAGGCTATAGAAAAGTCACAAACTATGACTGTCAACCCTACAAATTTCCGTGAACTAATCATGCTCCTGCAACTCATCCCCAGAACTCACACAAACCTCCACAGAGGATCTCACTACTACTTTCTCCCACAGGTGACTATGAACCTACCTTCTAGTTTCATATTACTTTTGACTATTACTGAGCGTCCTATAAATGGAATTATATAGTGTTTTACTTGGTGCCATGTTTCTTTCATCCAGCTGTGTCACATGAAAGTTCACATGGTTGCATGTACATTTAATGCATTGATTTTCATCACTATATGCAGTTCTTCTGTGTGAGTATGACACATCTCTTCTCTTCAACTGTCTGGCATTCTTAAGAAGTTCCCAGATTGGGGCTGTTAGGAAACTATTCCTAAGATTCCTATGTGTATCATTTAGTTGAGTATATCTATAATTGGATTAAGTTTTAGTCAGACATTGTATCTAATGATGAGTCTTAAAACTTTCTGTAGGCAGGCGCAGAGGCTCACTAGGCTAATTCTCCACCTGCAGTGCCAGCACCACGGGTTCTAGTCCCAGCTGGGGCGCTGGATTCTGTCCTGGTTGCTCCTCTTCCAGGCCAGCTCTCTGCTGTGGCCCAGGAAGGCAGTGGAGGATGGCCCAAGTGCTTGGGCCCCTGCACTTGCATGGGAGAGCAGGAAGAAGCTCCTGGCTCCTGGCTTCGGATCGGCACAGCACGCCAGCCATAGTGGCCATTTGGGGGGTGAACCAACGGAAGGAAGACCTTTCTTTCTGTCTCTCTCTCTCTCTCACTGTCTAACTCTGCCTGTCAAAAAAAAAAAAAAAAAACAAAAAAAAAAAACCTTTCTGTAGAAGCAATGGACACAACTCTGCAAATCTTTGAGCTAAGTGAAACCGTCTCTGTACCCCTGCCTGTGCCAGCTAGTTCAAACGGATCATTTGAGGAATCACATTGTCACCAGCATAACCTTGATACTTAGTATTATTTGCAAATACTCTCAGGCCCTAAAATAAATGGGCTCTTTTGTTAATATAAAAATGTGAGAGGTTTTGTTTGCTTTTATGTTTTGCTGATTTTTATTTCATAAATAATGTGTAAATGTGTTCCTGTTCTATAAGCATGCCTAGTAATAAGAATAATGTTCAAATGTAGGTGTAATGATCCCAAGGATTTTTTTGTATTTCAGTCACAAAACAGCACCAGTGTGTCACATAGGGGAAAACACTAACTGATATTTGTTGAGTAAGTGAATGACCAATGATGCCCTGGACTACCTAGCACTGCCCACTCCTGGAGATTCCAAGAAGCACTCTCCTCTCTGAGTTTGATGTGGCCTTTCTGGTTCCTTTCCTCCAGATATATTGGTCTGTGTGTGTGTATTGATATATATTTTAAGAATGTATTGTCTTGGGACTGGCATGGTTACAGAGGGTTAACCTGCCACCTGCAACAGCAGTATCCTATACGGGTGGTGGTTCAAGTCTTGACTGCTCCATTTCCCATCCAGCTCCCTGCTAATGCTCCTGAGACAGCAGTGGAGGATAGCCCAAGTACTTGGGGCCGTTGCACCCATGTGGGAGACCCAGAAGAAGCTCTGGGCTCCTGGCCTCAGCCTGGCCCATCCTTGGCTGCTGTGGCCATTTGGGGAGTGAACCAGTGGATGGAAGATCTCTCTTTTTCTCTCTGTCTCTCCACTCTGCCTTTGAAATAAATAAAAACTAAATCTTTTTTTAAAATGCATTATCTGTAAGGCAGAAAGAGAGAGAGACTGACTGACCGCCCATTCACTGCTTGTCTCCTCAAATGCATATAATGGCCACAGCTGGGTCAGGCAAAACCAAGAGTTGAGAACTCAATTCCAGTCTTCAGTGTGGATGGCAAGGATCCAACTACTTAAGCCATTACTGCTGCCTCCCAAGATATGTATTTGCAGGATGCTAGAACATGAGGCAGGGCAATGAGTTGAATCCAGGCACTCCGATATGGGATAGGAGTGTTCCAACCATCAGCTTAAGAGCTGGGCCAAACAGCTGCCCAAGTGTGGGCTTTTGCATGCATTTGTTGAGAAGGTTTGCATTTCATTGAAGCCTGTGGCAGAGAGTGAGTAGGTAGAAGTGGTTGAGGTCTGTGTTTGTTTTCATGCTGATCCTTCCAGCTGTAGGACCCTCACACATCCTCTAGTTCTATCTTGACACAAATGTAAAGAATATACAAAAGTGATTTCACCACTTCTGTGAAATTCTAGAGGAGACACAGGAGAGAATCTTGACCCATACAATTTAGTGGCACAGAGCAAAAGAACTTGGAGACTGAATTTTCCAGTTGATTATCCTAGTGCTTTCTTTGTGCCAGAAACAAGTTGTACTCTGGGGACTCCATAATGGAATCCTGGTTCTGAGAAATGCTGTATGCCGTGAGACACTCTGGCTGCACCTGACACGCACCTTGTTTATATTCCCACCTGTTGAATTCCTTACCCAAGTAACACTAAGGGCAGGAAATCTGGGTGTGAACTGCCCAGCTTTTAACCCTGATCTTTGCTGACTTCCAAGTTTGGGCACATTTCAGAATCACATTTCATGTCAATGTCTATCAAATAGATCAAATAATAAAACTACATTTGTCAATTCATTGATAGGACCAACAGATCAATAAGTCCTTGGTGCTGAGTGTGCCACATATTAAATATCAGTAAAGGTGGTTATTATCTGTAGGGTTAGTTTCAACTGGATCCTTGATCAAGGTTTGAAATGTAACCTAGAACCTGTCGAAGTTCTCTTCTGCTCTTACATAGAGCAGAAGATTGATCTAGTATGCTCCACACAGCTTATCTATGAATTCACCTCACTTTGGGTAAAAGAACCCACAGTGGCCCTTTGATGTTAATTTGATACACAGTTCTTGCAGGTTTTTAGTCCAGGCATGAAAATAAGGAGAGCATAACAACTAGGCCTGCCAAGCCACCTACATTCCATATGAATTTTTACCCAAAGCAGAATATGACACTGGTTTGCCCAGACATTGGCCTTCTGAGCTCTCGAAACCTGACATCTTGCCAAAAAAGTTTCTTCAGTTTGAATACAATGAAAAGAAGGACTTACTTCCCATAACAGACAGACTGGGCAAGGCCTGCAGTTGGTTTGGATATTTATTGTCCCACAAGAGCCTCGCCTTCTAGGCTGTGACTCAGGCCCTCTACACATCTGCCTTCCTTTCAGGATAGAAAAACCAGAGGTTCCCAGAGGTGAAGGCTGTGTGGGAAGAAGTCAAATCCCAGCTGCCCGTCTTGTGAGCTCCCCAGAGTTCCTGCTGCTTGAGGCCCGACTGCTCAGGGTTTGGGTGGCATAACTGATCTAGGGCCGAGGGTCCTGCTGGGTGCCATTTGAGAAATGGGGAAGGTTTTCTCATCTTGTCACCACTCACTCCAGAGCAGATCATCCGTGGGGAACTCCTGCCATGTGACAATGCTAATGAGGTTAAGACATGTCCTGAATTAGAGCCCTCTTTCAAAATGTAAGCGTTCCTTAGAAGGATGGCAAATGTGTAAAATGATGTGTATTCCATTGGTACTTCATTCATTCATGCGTGCATTTATGGGGAACATTATCATTGTGAGGGCTTACTCATTACCTGATCATGTGCTGGAGTCCGAGGGAAAAGCTGCTCACAAGGCAGACATAAGTCCTGCTCAATGCAGGTGCATCTCACAGAGACAGAGTGGACAGGAAGATATATCAAAGTCTGAGGAATGCAAAGGCAGGACCAGGAAGAACCCTGAAGGGCAGGGGCTTTTGGCCTTGACCCTGAGCAACATGGATCACCTCTCCCTCTGTGGGTACCTGCACTGTCATGGGAAGCCCACCTGCACACTTCTCCTATGGAGGATTTACCTGTTGTGAGGCTCAGGGAAGGCTGCAAGCACAGGGCTGCAGAGTAACTGACGAAAGTCTCATTATAATGTCCTCTGGAAACCCTGTGGAAGCCCCTGCCACAGGCTCCTGCTCCAGGTGAGACCACTTTTTAATGAGGTTTTTCTGTGTATCTCCCCCTAGAGTAAACCTAATCCAAGTTGAGACAGAGAACAATCGAGAAACTGAATAAGCAGAGACATACACCAAGAAAGAGTGTGAGCATGCCATACTTGTGAATGAGTGGTACCAAACATCCCTTCCCATTGTTGAAGGAAACATGAGAATTTGACTCAGCACATCTGGGCATGAATCACACACTCATCCTTCATCGGCTCTGACCTTGGACAAGTCACTGAACTTCTGTTGCCTCCGTTACCACATTTGCAAAATTGGGATTTAAATCACCTCATCCCTTTAACTGAGTTGTTTTGACACTTGAATGAGGTTCAAAAGGTTAATACTAATGTACAGTGCTTTCAAAATATAAAAGTGCTCCAACAACAATTGTTGATGTATTTAGTATATGTAAGTACAGTGGGTGAAAAGAACAGGAGCTGTGCTGTTGGAGTTAGCTTAGCATCAAAAGTGGACCAGGACTGTGAGGCCCTGGGCTTCCCAGAAGCAGAATCTTTTTTTTTTTTTTTTTTGACAGGCAGAGTGGACAGTGAGAGAGAGAGACAGAGAGAAAGGTCTTCCTTTGCCGTTGGTTCACCCTCCAATGGCCGCCGCGGCCGGCGCACCACGCTGATCCGAACACAGGAGCCAGGTACTTATCCTGGTCTCCCATGGGGTGCAGGGCCCAAGCACTTGGGCCATCCTCCACTGCACTCCCGGGCCACAACAGAGAGCTGGCCTGGAAGAGGGGCAACCAGGACAGAATCCAGCGCCCCGACCGGGACTAGAACCCGGTGTGCCGGCGCTGCAGGTGGAGGATTAGCCTAGTGAGCCGCGGCGCCGGCCTCAGAAGCAGAATCTTAATGCCCTTCTGCTGAAGCTCCCTCTTCCTCATTGCCTGCAGAGCATATTTCTGTGGTGCTTCGCATTTTTCAAAGCACCCACCCAGCAGTCATTTCATGTTCAAGCCTCACTGTCTTGGTTGGTTGTTACCAGATGGCCAAGTGTACTTTTGCTTACAGACGTCTAGAAGGTTGTCATTTGACATGAGTTCATTGTTTTCCTTATGATGTTGTATGGACATAAAATATATGTGTAGTCTGTGTAGACCTACATTTGGCAAGGAAAGGTCTCAGATCACATGGCTCCTAATGTCCATGAGAAGGGAGGAATTGCAGCATGAGGGAATGAGGTCAGACTTGGGCAGGACCACTGAGAAGAGCCACACTTGCCATGTCAAGAACACAACTCTATCTTATGGACAAATCATTCAAGTGTGCCCTAGAAAATGCTTAGCCTCTGGTCTGTTGTGCCTGGGGTGCCATGGTGCCTTGGTGGAAGAATCACCACCATTCTAGGGGAAATAAGAGCTTTAGGCTTCCAGAAACCATGCATTTTTTCTGACATTTGCAAAGGGCATAGCTCTCAGGAAGTACTTCTCCACATCTTTCTGCTCCAGTGATTAAAGGAAAAATGCCAATACCCTGTAAAAACAAATGGAGATGTACAGTGGATATGCAACCATGTAGAGAATGAAGCAGGTCAGCCACACTGCCTACAGATGTGAGCAGGCATACTCGGCGTCCCTCTCTGTTAGGGGGTGGTGCAGACAGGGATGGCTTCCCCACCCTATGGCCTTCATCCTCCCCACACCCTTCATCCCTCCAAGAAAGATGGGAAGCATTTGTGGTAGTTAACAATAGAGCTTGTAGAGTTAGAGGGTTGAGTTTAAATCCCAGCCCAATCACTTATTAACTGGATGATCATGGGCAATTTTTTTTTATACTCTCATTGAATCTCAGTTTCTTCATTTGAAAAGTTTAGATACTAACCTTACAGGGCCATGGTGAAGGTTCAGTGAGAAATTATGGATAAAGTGCTTAGCACATAATGGGTGTTTAGTCTGTAGTGGTTTTGTTCATGCATTCATCCATATATTCATTTTCAAGTGGCAATGTGAATACAATATAACTTGGATCTCTTAACAGTCTTTATTTCTTTCCCCAAAGATGTGTTTATCACTGGGTCTTGTCCAGATCACTCTGTTTAAATTACAAGCCTGCAACACAGACCTCACACCCTTCCCACCCACTCACCTTCCTTTTGGCACGACTCCATGTTTTTCCCATAGCATCATCACTTTCTCACAGATCTAGTTGTCTACTTAATATTCAGATTCATATTATGTATGGTCTAAGATTCTAATTCCCATAAGGACATGATCTTTGTCAAATTTTCCTTGCAGCTAGAGAAGAACATGGCACGTAAGAAGGGCTCAATAAATACTGGTTGAATGAACCAAGGAAGGCCCTGAAATCATGAGGTAGGCATCGTGCCAGGGCTGGTCTTGCTCTGGACTGGTATTTGTGACCTTCAGTAAATCACTCTCAGGCTCAATGCTTTTTTCTGTAAGATCCTGTATCTTGATGATTTCATCCCCTCAGAGTCCAGAAATTAAATGATATGTTGTCTATAAAGCAAATGTTGTAGCATCTGGGGTGTAATAGTTACTTAAGTGAAAGCTACTAAAAGGGGAATTTTAAAATTTCTTGTTTTCCGTGCTTGTGTAGGCAGAGACAAGAATTCATCCAGAGTCATTCCCAGAAACACACGCCCGTGATCTTATTCTGAGCTTGGTTCCCCAGTACGTGCTTAAGCAGCTAATACCATGAATCCCACCCCTTCTCTGAGCCCCTCCAGACACTCTCTACCAGAATCACCATTTGACGGCTGCTGGGGAATGCCAGCGTTCAGCACATGTATGTGGCCCCATCATGTGTATGGTTTGGTTGATGAAGCAATCTGGGCAGTGTTGTTGCTTCCCATGGGCCTATCATCAGCCAATCGTACATAGAACTCCTAAGGGTCCATTTTGTGTTCAGACTGAAAGCCACAGTCACTGCCCTCAAGGAGTTTATGATCCAAAACCTTGTGAAGAGCAGACCAAGGATCTCTAGGCCAGCAGCCATCATTGCTGCAAATGTGTGTAAGGTTATGTATGCAAACGTGCATGCTTCGATTGCATCAGTGGAAGCTGGGAGTCTGCAAGACCACACTAGGTTTCCAACTCTTTCTAGAGGAAAATGGCACCCTGCCATGTACAACTAGATATATTTACCCAATATGAAACCCTTAAAGCAGCCTGATACAATAGATCAAAAATAAGCATAGTAGAGTAAGTTCCGAGTCTCAGATCTGCAGTGGATCTTTGGGCAAGACACTTTGTTTCTCTGAAGATTATTATAACATTTGTTGCATGTTTACTGTGTGCTGGGTACTTTTTATATATTAAGCATTTGTTCAGCCATTTTTCAGTTCAACTGATGTTTACTGAGTGCCAGTCTCAGACTAGGCACTGTGGATATACTGGTGAACAGGACAACCCAACTTTCTGTCTTACTGAACTTTAATGTTGAACTTTAATGTTTAATGTTGCACTTCTGTGTAATCAGAGTTAGCTTTTAATTTATTCAAGAACCATGTATTAACCCTATATTACCAATCAATGAACTGAGATGCATATTACAAGGTAGAAGTCCAGGGAGTTCTCTGAGAGTATAATCTGGGAAGGTGGGTGACTGATTTAGCTGAAAGCTGAGCTAAGACTTTCAAGGAGAATTGACATTTGAATTACAAAATTGAAGGATGACTGTGGGTTAGCTGTGTTTGAAGAAACTGAAGATTGACGAGCTCACATCATTTGTTCCAAGACCCACAGTGTCTTAGTCTGTTCTGTGTTGCTCTAACAGAATATCTAAGCTGAGTAATTTATGAAGAAAGGATGTTGATTTAGCTCACACTCCTGGAGGCAGGGAAGTTCAAGGTTGGGCAGCTGTGTGTGGCAAGGCTTCATGCTGTATCCGAACATGACAGATAGCCTCAGATGGTGGGAACATATCCAAGAGCAGTGAGCTGGTGTGTGTGAAGAGAGAGGGCACATTGTGACAGAGAAAGCAAGAGGGTGAGCTGAGAAAACCAAAGTCTAGTTGTAACTACCAACTCCCATGGTAACCAATCCAGTCCCGTGAGACCTAACCCACTCATGCTATATGGGCATCAGCTACTTCTGGGTATGGGGCCCCCATGACCTAATGACCTCCCATGAAACCTACTTCTTAAAGATTCCATCGCATTAAGCACCAAACTTGCAACACACCAATCTTTGGGAGACATACCATCTCCAAACCATAGCATATATAGTACCTGATGGACCCCAGATTTGGAGCTCAGGTTTTCTAACTTCAAATCTGGTGCTTTTTCCATCCAACGCGAGTTCTTGCAGTTGAGTACAGAGCCAAAATGGATAAGAAGAGCTTTTTCAGGGCCTGCAGAGTCTGTGTGAAGAGACAAGAGATTCTAATGCAACGGATCCAAGTAGGGCAAGGCAAGTGCAGGTGTTCTCACAGGAGCTCCCCGAGTGGTTTAGAAGGATGACTCTAATAATCCCACTGTCTTACTCTGCCCCCAGAGCATCCTGACAGCATGCCTGACATTGTGAAAGAGTATGTGACTGGGTGATAAGGCTCTGCCCTGGACTAATTCCCTGTGTGAAGTGAGGGGAATGTCATACTCTCTGATCCTTTGTCTCCCCTTGAGGCTCTGCACCCATCAGCACTTCCGAACCCTGACTGCACATTAGGGCCACCTGAAAAGCTTTTTAAAAATCTTCCTGTACTGCAGTTCCAAACAACTGCCCCAACATTTCCAGGGAAAGGACCCAAGCCCAGGTATTGACCAGAAGTTTCCATTTGATTTAGCACTAGATTATCTCAGAGGCCCTTTCTGACTTGGAAACTCTGCAGCTATGTAATCCTTCATCCCCCACCCTCTGTCTGGAGACATCATGGGAAGAGCGGAGAAGGAGGGAGACCTTAGGGAAGGCTCCGGCAGGGGGCGGGGGCTGCGAGGACAAGGCTGTGCCAAGACCTGCTGCTCCGCTCTGGCAGTGTCTTTGTGAAAATAGTAACTTTTTTTTTTCTTCCTGACTGATTTATGTGACAGTTGGAAAGCAGCCCCCAGAACAGCCTGTTCCTCCCCTCAGCACTATTAACATAAATATGTGCACAAGGCCCTCAGCTTCTGCTGCTCTGTGTGCAGGAGGCTTAGGGGGCCTTGAAAGCCCGAGGCCGAAGGGAAGCCAGAGGAGAGGAAGTGTTGTTAGAGGCACAAGAATGAAAAGGGGAAAAGGACAGGACGTTGCTAAGAGACAAAGTCAAGCTGGGCCACAGGATTAACAGCCACTATCCAAGCAAGGGCTTAATGGCATGTTCTTTCAGTAGGGCCTTTTCCAAGCACGAGCAGAGTGTGAGATTATCAAAGCAATTCCATTCCAAATCGGGCGTAAAAGGCCCCTTTCCTTCTTGGTAGGACCAAAATATTTGGTGAAAATTAAGTGATTAAAAAAAATTTTTCTTCTGGTTTGGGGTGAGGTCAACTGGATTGTTGACTGTAGGACTTTACCATGCTAAGGAGCACTGGGAATCTCTGAGAGATAGACAGAGTTTGCTGCAAATGCTGAAATGATTTGCAACCCTTTTATTTGGAGGGGTCAAGTGTTTTCCAAGACATACTTGGGAAATCCTTGTGTACGCAAATGACCATTACAACATGCAGTATTACTGTGCTCATTGTTACACATGAGTTATTTCATTTAATCTAACCAACAGCACTGTGGATTAGGTTGTTTCCTTCAATGCACAGAGAGAGAAATGAAGACTCAGAGATAAGTCTAAGTTGTTCAAGATGACACAGCTAGTGTGGAATAGAAGGAACTGGGGCACTAGGGTTAAGATTATCTGGATTCAGGGGGCCAGCATTCAGCCTAGCTGATATGACAAACCCATCCCAAATTGCAGTGTCTAGGCTCCATCCATGCCTTGCCTTTAGACTCCACCTAGCTGCTAACACAGACCCTAGGAGGCAGCAGTGACCGCTCAAGTAGTGGGCTTCCTGCCGCTGCATAGGACACCCAGACTGTGTTCCCTCTCCTGGGCTTTGCCAGCAGCTGGGGGTTATTTGCAGGTAGATGGAGAGAGAACCAATGATTGGGAGATCTCTCTCTCTCTCTCTCTCTCTCTCTCTCCCTCCCCCTCCCTCCCTCCCCCTCTCTCTCCCCCCTCCCTCCCTCCCTTTTCCTGCCCTCACTTTTTTGTTCTCAAATAAATCAATGAATAAATACTATTTAAGTTCAAATACTGGCAGTGTTATTTGCTGGATAGACATTTGGTCAAGTTAATTAACCTTTCTGAATCTGTTTTTGTTTGTAAAAAATGAGGAGAATAAAATGTATCTTGTGGGTTGCTGATATCAGAAATAATATAAAGCACATAGTAGGTGTCCCATAGATGGCTGTAGATGTCACAGCCGTTGCCATTGTCATCTTCATCATCATGTTTGAAAAGGGAGTTCCTAGTGGTCCAGAAAAGAAAATTTGTTCTGGTTACATCAAGCGTTTGAGCTGGACCTGAGACAGGGTAGGTCAGCGATAAACCTCGTGCTGTTTTCAGGCCAGGTGTGCTTATTTTATCACCAGAAGGCCTTGAAGCATCCTCCTCTGGTGTTTACTAAGAGGGTGGTGGCCTACTGGGGGCTTCACAGTCTGGGGTTCTGGAAACATGGGCTTAAGGATGAATCCATGGCTCCCTTCCAGCTGGCTACCAGAATCCTTGAGGAGCTGCTTTTTTTTTTCTTTTTTTAAAAGATTTATATATTTATTTGAAGGGCAGAGTTATAGAGAGAGACCAAGAAACAGAGAGAATGAGGTCTTCTATTTGCTGATTTTCTGCTCAAATGGCCACAACAACTGGAGCTGGGCTGATCTGAAGCCAGTAGCCAGGGGCTTCTTCAGGTCTTCCACATGGGTGCTGGGGCCCAAGCCTTGGGCTGTCTTCCACTGCTTTCCCAGGCCATCAGCAGGGAGCTGAATCAGAAGTGGAGCAGCCAGGACTCAGAGCCCAGATGGGATGCTAGCACCACAGGTGGCAGCTTTACCCGCTACACCATGGCGCTGGCCCTGAGGAGCTTCTTAAAACCAGTTCCCACACACTGGCCATTCTGAATCCACAGGGCCGTGATGACTGCTGGGAGGACGAAGCTTGTCAAGACTCCAGCTGATTCTGATTGCAGCTTGCTTTTAATGCCACCAGACTCAGTGAAAGCTTGGGAAACTTCCTGCTCAGTGACCCCACAAGGACTCAGAGGAGTCTGCTGTACTATTTTCAGAGTTGAGAGAGTCTGTCCTTTGCCTATGCCAGTACCCAACAGCTTCCAAACACATTGATATTTCAGGGAGAACTTTTCTCTGTGCTGTGTGGTCAGTAGAGTGGCCTGGTTAGGTGATATAAAGGACTGTGTGAGGAGTTGTTTGTGTGGTGATCTTGCCTAGCCAGGGCACTAATGCTAGGGTAGCAGTCTGTCATGGTCCTAATCACAGTCCTGGGTGACAGAAGCAATTAGAACACTCTTCAACTAGAACAATGGGAAAAGCTGAAGGAGTGTGCAGGTCTGGGCCCACCCTAGGAAGCCCTGATGTTTGAGTGGTTCCTGGCTGGGCCGCTACCTTCCTGGTGCAAGCAAGGAGCAGGGCTGGAGAAATAAAATCCTGAATTACATTGCAGTCATTATTTTCAGGATACCATGAAATAAAAACATTTCTGTATTCTTTTATTTTTTAAAGATTTATTTATTTTATTTGAAAGGCAGCGTGATTCACTCCCTAAATGATACAACAGCCAGGTTTGAGCCAGAATGGAGCCAAGAGCCAAAAAATTCATTCAGGTCTCCCTCATGGGTGGTAGGGGCCCAAGTACTCGGGCCATAATCTGCTACTTTCCCAGGTGCATTAGCAGGAAGCTGTACTGAAAGTGGAGCAGCCAAGACTTGAACCAGTGCTCTAATATGGGATATCAATGTCACAAGCATCGGCTTAACCTGCTGTATCACAATGTCAGCTTATTCAGTATTCTTATATGTTAATTTACAAGTCCATTTTTTAATCACATGCAGGTGAACAGAATATGAATAGCCAGCTTTAAATTATTCTTGATTTCTCAATTGAATAGACCTAAAATTTATTGTGATGTGTTCTGATGTGCATCACTGTTTTCTTAAAGTGATGATTCAAGCCTCCTGAATATTTACATCAACCTTTTTTGCTTAGGAGAAAAAAAGACCAATCTGTCTACTGTTGTTATCTTATTTTTTTAAAGACTTATTTATTATTATTTATTTGGAAGTCAGAGTTACACAGAGAGGAGAGGCAGAGAGAGAGAGAGAGAGAGGTCATCCATTTGATGGTTCACTCCCCAATTGGCCACAACGGCCAGAGCTGTACCGATCCAAAGCCAGGATCCAGGAGCTTCTTCCTGGTCTCCCGCGCAAGTGCAGGGGCCCAAGGCCTTGGGCCATCTTCTACTGCTTTCCCAGGCCATAGCAGAGAGCTGGATCGGAAGAGAAGCAGCTGGGACCAGAACTGGCACCCATATGGGATGCCGGCACTTCAGGCCAGGGCGCTAACGCGCTGTGCCACAGCGCTGGCCTCTGTTGTTATCTTATACTCCCTAAAATATCTCACACTTGGAAATTAAATTGTTAAAATACAACACTAAAATATGTACCCCCCCCAAAAAAAATCTCAGTGCTGCTTCTTTCTATCTGAGTAATCAGAGGCAATATCCTTAAGATCCCTGAACATCAGTTTCTTCAGTTCTAACCCAAAGATAACAAAAAGAACAAATTTTAATGGGTTTCTAGGAGAATCACAAGAACCATACCAAGCATCAGTAAAAGATTTGGCAGACAGTGAAGGCTTAGTAGACACTAGCAGTCATTATCATTATCTTGCCTAGTTCAGTTTACTTACTATCTGTGTGTCTGTGGACAAGTGCCTGTGCCCCCCTGAGTCCCATTTGCCTTCTCTGGGAAGTAGCAATAAGCACCATCACAAATGTTAAATCTAAGTCTGCTGCATGTAAAATACTTAATGCCATGCTTGATGTACCACAGATATTTAACCCATACTGACTAACGTTATTTGCAAGACCAATAAGGTGTTACTTGTATTTAAATCGCTCAAGTCATTCATTCATTCAAAAATACGTGTCAGGAGCCTTCCTACAAAAGAAAGCACTGGAGCGGGCATTGTGGTGCAGCCGGGCAAGCAGCCACTTGGGACATCCTTGCCCCATATTGCAGTGCCTGGGATTTGAGTCCTACCTCACTTTCTGATCCAGCTTCTTGCTAATGTATCTGGGAGGCAGCAGAGGATGGCCCATGTACTTGGTTTCCTGCCACCCACATACAGTCCCAAATGGAGTTTCTGGCTAGAGCCTGGCCCAGCCATAGTTGTTGTAGGCATTTGAGTGAGTGAACCAGCAGGTAGAAAATACCATTCTCTCTCTCTCTCTCTCTCTCTCACTCTCTCTCTCTCTCTCTCTCTCTCTCTCCCTCTGTGTGTGTGTGTGTGTATGGGTGTCACTCTGTCTTGCAAATAAAAAAAGGAAAAATACATTAAGGTTTATAAAAAGAACAAAAACTAACAAAACATTCAGTATAAATGCTTCTTTGTACATTTTGCACCCCTGAAAATGCAGAGCCCTGAAGGTATAGGATATGATGTCACCACTTTCAGCTTTGAAGGAGAGCATCCTGGAATGATGTCAAGTCTAGGAGGCAGGTGTTGGGGAAGCAAATTCTGTACCTGGCAAGTCTCATAACCCCTTTATGGAACCCCTGCCATCCTCCACCCATGGTTGTTGACCACCACGGTGCACCATGGTGCATCCTAAAGAGAGATCAGTAAACTGATAGGTGTGATTCCTGCCCTCATGAAGCCTGCAGACAAGATAGGGAAGTCCCTCTCTTTGGGGATGCAGAGGCGTGGAAACAAAGAATATATTCAGGAGAGGCCTCGAGAGGGGAGAGAAAATGGCATATTTAAACAATTAAACTAGGTTTGGCTGAGCCATAAAAGGGGAGAGGAGATTTGGAGGGAAATGAGATAGAGGAAGGGTCCAGTGTACAGGGCCTCGAAGCCACAGTGAGGTTATATGAAAGGACACTGGGAACCTATGGAAAGATTTTGAGCAGGGAGTGACATAATCAGATCTGAGCTTTAGAAAGACTGCTCTGATGGCCAAGCAGGGGAAGCAGGGTGTGTCTGTCTGCAGTGGCCTGGGGAAGAGACATTTAAGTTTTCTCATTTCTGCTATCAGAATGCTCTATCCACTTGGGGTGATCCCAAGTGCAGCAGAAGAGGTAGGACAGTGGCAGAAAGCGTTGTTGACCATGACCATCACTTAGCAAGCATTTAGATAGAGGAGATACAGTACCAGTAGTAGTGCTGTTTGTGAGTTTTATGGTAGGCAGGTTTCTAAAACAGTGGCCAATGGTCCCGTCTCCTGGCCATTCGTGCCCTAGTGTAGTGCTAATGACTGCCTTCTAGCAGACAGAATATAGCAAAAGCAATGAGATGCCACTTTCATGATTGCATTCTGGATTGTGTGACAAAACACCGTGACTTCTGTCTTGCCAGCTCTCTCGCACTCTCTGGCTCTAATGAAGCTCCCTGTGGAGAGGCCCACGTTGCAAGCAATTGAGGGCAGCCTCTGGTGATCAGCCAGTGAGATATGAAGGCTTACTTCAACAGCCCGCAAGGCATTGCATCCTGCCAGCAATCAGGGCACAAGCCTGGAAACAGATCCAGCCTTTGTTGGGAGGTGTGGCTCCAGGCAGCACCTTCTCTGTAGCCTATGAGAGGCCCTGGATCAGAGGACCCACAGGTAATCTGTGCCTACCTTCCTGACCCACAGAAACAGTGAGATAAAAAGTGTGTGTTCTATTGAACCCCTACATTTTGGGCTCATTTGTTACACAGCATCGTTGCACTGAGACTATTATTATGATATTGTAGAAGACACGAAAATGACACAGTATTTAGAAGGGAGAGCAACACACATTGTCCAATGCAGCAGGGAGATCAGAGAACAAGGAAGGAACGGAAGGAGCGAGTGTGTGGCAAAGAGGCTGATACTAGAATCTGTGAGGAAACAGTGTAGCAAGCTGGGGTGGGTTGTGTACGTGGCAAGGCTTCCATGGGTTTATGTATGGATCCCAAGCGATGCTCCCAAATCCAACCTCCAGTAGCTGCTGCAGGTGCAAGTATGACCTTTTGAGGATGAATATAGTGATCTGGCTTTGATTTCTATTTCTTGTTCGAATTCTTGTTTCACTCTTACGATCTTGTGCTTCTGAAAACTCTGCTAAAGGCATTTACTGATGAATATAGCATCTGGCTTTGCAGTGCTGGTCCAGATTCTTCCTTTCTTTTTTTTCTCTGGATCCTATTCCCAGTGATAAACTCCCTGTGCCCTTGACATGAGTCTTTTACGTGAGTTAACTGTGGTCTTTGGAACCCACCTGGGAACCATGTCGAAAATCTATACACAGTGACCTGGGAGTATGAAGTCAGAGTCTTGATAGACGCAGAATCAAGTTCAAGTTCTCTTGCTTGCGTCTGTGACCGATGAAAGACTTCATGGATTGTCACATTGTCCCTCCATGTCATTCCCCTCGCTCTAGTCTTAACTGTTCTCATTCAGCTCAGAGCCGGAAAAATATTAAAAGATATGGAGCCACCACTTAATGTGCATTTGAGGAAATGAGTTTCCCTTTGAGAGCCTCCTTTGCTGAGGATTAATACCTTTTTCTTGGGGTTGTTTTGAGGAAGATGAAAGGAGCTGATTATGTAGGGAGCTGAGGGAGGGCTTGGCAGAAACATTTCTGAACTCCTTGCTGCCGTGATAAAGCAGCTTACCTTCTGGGGTTTTCATACCTGCGTGGCAAACCAAAACCACTCTGCAGGCTGCCAGGCCAGCTGCCTGAGACATGTTGTAGATAGCCCGGGCAGGCAATTTGCTTTCAAAGAGAAACAGGCAGAGGGAATCAAAACAAGAGCAAGCAGCCGGCCCAGCCCTGAGCCAGGACAAATTTGGCACTTGGCAGTAGCAACGGCAAGATGTGCACCGCCCAGGGAGTGTGTATCTGCAGGACCTCACAAGTTCAGTACTGTACCGAAACCACACGCTGGGGGAGGAGAGATCAGTCGGGGTTACCCCGTAGCACCTGCACCAGCCTATGTGCTACAACTGGAGTTACCTGAAATGAGCTTACTCTGATTTTTGGTAAAGCCACCAAGGCCCACACCTCTTTCCATCAGTAGAATTTGTTTTCTTTCTTCTGGGGGCTGGAACAGAAACAGGGGCTGCCTACATAATGCCTGTGAGATGCTAAACAACTGTTGTCATCATTGTACTGCCTTGGAACGAAGAACATGACTTGATGCCGGCAGCCGGCATATGGGTTACAAATCGGGAGTCTTTGCCATGATACTGATTGCTGTGTTTTCTTTCTGGAGGACAGTTACTGGGTTATGGGATCATAGACCTTGGCTTCCTACCCTGGATTGCGGGTCACTAACTCATCACCTCCTCAGAGAAGCCTTCCCTGATAACCTACTAAGCAGTCCCCGTGTCCATGTCCCCTGCATGGTTACTTACTAGCTTAATAGCCTGTTAAATAACGTTAATCTGACATTATCCAGTATCTGTTGATATTAGTAACTTGTTCCCCTTAGAATATAGATCAATGTGGGTCATAGCTTCATCCAACCTTCTTATCTTCATATCCTCTTCTACTCCATGTTGAAAGAATGATTGTTATCACCCCCTTTTGCAAATGGGGATGCTGAGCCTCACATGAATCATCCAGGTCTCCTAAGGTCATAGAAATAGTTAGTGGCAAAACCAGGATGAAAATCGAAGAAGGTGGCTGCACTGTCGATATGGTAGCCATTAGCCACAGGTGACTGTTGTACACTTCAGTTATGATTAGTCCCAGTGTAGTACAACACGGTGGGTACTTAGTACTGGTTGAGTATCTTTTATTCAAAATGCTTGGGGCCAGAAATATTTCATATTTCAGAAATTTTCAAGTTGTCTATATTTGCATAGAATTTACTGGTTGAGCATCACTAACCTGAAAATCCAAAATACAACACAATCCCACATGGTACTCAAGGTGTTTTGGATTTTGGAGCATTTTGAATTTCAGGTTTTCAGATAAGGAAAGTTCGACCTGGGCAGGCATTGTGGCATAGCGGGTAAAGCCTCCACCTGTGGCATCTGCATCACTTATTGGCACCTGTTTGTGTCCTGGCTGCTCCACTTCTGATATAGCTCCCTGCCAATGGCCTGGGAAAAAGAGCATAAAATGGCCCAAGTGTTTGACCTCCTACCACTCAAGTGGAAGCCCTGGATGAAGTTCCTGATTCCTGGATTCCACCTGGTCCAGCCCTGGCTGTTGTGGCCACTTGGGGAGTGAACCACTAGATGGAAGATTGATCTCTTTCTGTCTCTTCTTCTCTGTCTGTAACTTTGACTTTCAAATAAACAAATAAATCTTTAAAAAACAAAAGATAATCTTACCCAGTGGCTTTCCATTATTTGTGCCAGGTAGTGGAGTCTCCCTTATCCATTTATTTATAACTAAATCTTTTTTAAAATGTTCAACCTGTACCAAAAAAGTTAAATGCCCCATTAATGATTTTTTACATTGATTATTCATGGAATTATAATTTTTTACTTATATTGAGTTAAATGAAACAGAATATTAAAATTAATTTCAGTTGGTTGTTTTACTTTGTGAAATGTGGCTACTAGAATAATCACATACATATGGCTCAAGTGGTATTTCCAGTGAGCAGCATTGGTCTGTCTACACCTTTAATCACTTCACTGTTAGGACCTAAAATGCCAGAGGACCTGAAATAGTATCTCTAATAGTGCTAATAATAACAACAAATTCGAAATGCTCATCCAATTTAGATTTCCCTCTTCTGCTTTCTAAAGTTCATTTGTTAAAAAAATAAAAGGTTGCCCTTTAATTTGCTCACATGCATCAGTGTCTTCTGTGGGTAGACTGCTGTGCGATGGGCTTCTTAATGCAGTTAGAACCTTCAGTTACTCAAGAAGTGACAGGAAGCCAGCTTGAACTATCTCAAGAAAAGGCATAAGGCAATGAGCAATTGGGAGAATCTTGTGTAGTTCAATATAGTTGAAGGCAGAGCTGAATGAGTAATGCCAAAGATGAGAATCAAAAGCCACTCTCTCACCTCTCAGTTCTACACTTTTCTGATTGCTGGCTCCATTTCCTTATGACACCTTCCTCCCATGGCCAGAGGCAGGTTTTGTGGAAGCTCCCTGGTTCACTGCTTCCCACTTTTATCAGAATCAACAGGGTGCTTCTGGTATCCACCCCGAATGGGACTGTCACTGGCCTGTGGGGCACAATGATTGCCCCAGCTGGGTCTCAGGCTTATCCCTGTATACTGAGAAATGGGTGAAATGCATTGGTAATCCCCATTAAAAGCAACAGATTGGAACCAGGAAAAGAATTTGTTCCAGATCAGAGGGGACTGTTATATAATAAAAGGAAATAGGCTGAGAGGACAGACGATATGTTCACTGTGCTTTCTGGATGTCATGTCCTTTCTATGGAAATGAACTATAGAGTACAAAAACCCTGGTTAGAGGTAAAGATGAAGATTCTGATACTGACACCAAGATATGAGAGAAATGCAACAGAAAAATAAAAATAAGTGTTTTGGGGGTAGCATACAGAAATAAATAAGCAGACTCAAACATGAAAATCCCTTTAGAAGTGCTTGATGAGTACCTTTGTCCAGCATGACCCTATTCAAGCCAGCAACCCTTGAGTGCAGATACGGGAACAATGAATGTACTTGACTTCTTATCACTGTTGGAATATGGCTGCTAACGATTGATTGAGTACTAACAGTGCAGAAGGTAGAACTAAAAACAGTCTGTCTACTAGATGAACAGTCTCATCTAGGCAGCATTTTCTGTGGAATAATGTGTCCCTGAAAGATCCCTCTAGAGAAACTGAAATCTCTCCCACTCACAGTCAAAATGTCTCCTCTGTTTCTTAGAAAAGAGACTTGCTGATTCCTATACAAGTGAATGTGTGTCTTTTTCATATGGAGGTCCAAATCCCTCTTTTTCAACTTCTTTGTTTTTACTCATGATTTTTAATTTTATTTTATTTAAGGTAAACAAATTTCATGTATTTCCTATATACAGATTTAGGAACTCAGTGATAGTTCCTGGCCTACCTTCCTTCCCACCCACACTCCCGCCCTTCCTCCTCCTCCCTTTCTCATTCCCTTTCAGTTTTTACAGTGATCTACTTTCCATTTACTTTATACTTCAGCTTTGTACTGTAAGGCTTATAGTCTTACTGTCACCTTATCATTCCCTTCATATCCGTACTTTGTCATTTAGTGATGAAAGTCACGTTTGGACACATTTCATTAAAATTGAGAAAATTGGACTGCAGGACTTGAAACATAATTAGAGTTGAAAATGCAGACACTAAAGAAAATTTGAGGTAATTCATAAGCTAATCCATCTATGTCTTGGGAACCCATTGGGAAACTTGAAATATATATTTGTGGGTACTTTTAAATGTTCATGGAAAAATGGGATTAAGACAAGTTTATTTTGGCACACAAAATACTTGAAACCTGTGCAAAGTTTTTTTTCATCATACACATTTCCATAACTTTAAGTACCCTCGGTATATCTGTTTTCCTTTCCTAAATAGAGATTTTTAGAAATATGTACTCATGTGCATTATTCACTGTTTATTTCTGGAAAGACACGGTAGGTGTTTAACCCATTATTTTCTTTCTGGCTCCTCAGTTTCACAAAGAAAAGGAGGTGAAACTCTAACTCTGCAGCTCAGAGAGGAGGGACGGAGTCTAAACTCTAAGGACAGAAAGAGCTACTCTTTGCTATGCATGCCTGAAACATTAGCAAAGTAAGAGTCGGGTTTCTTGGCTGGGAAGATCTTTTTTGGGGGAAGAAAGGACTGGGCAGAAGGGTTGTCTTAGGGGGTAACTTGGTATCTTGGGGTTGGCATCCAATGTACCTCCTCATCCTGTTCTTAGGAAAGCTCTGAGCTTATGTTTCTGCTACCTCACCTGTACTGTGGCTCATGAAAGCCAAAGCCAGGTGGGCACAAAAGACACCCTTTGTATAAACAACTAAGTAAACTTCCTTTAGAAAGGTAGTCTGGTCAGAAAAAAAAAAAAAAAAAAAAAAACCTTGGAGAGTTTCATTAGCATCAGTCCTCATGACACAATTCTTCTGATTTGGGACAAAATGATGCTATTCATAAGTCATTAAAAATTAGCTTCTAATATATGTGGTCCCTTTGGAATGAACCTCAGTAGAGACATTTTTAAAAGTGGTAAATGGAGGCTGGGGACATAATTTCCTCCCTAGAAGCTTTCTTGTTTAATTAAATCTGTAAATTAAACCTTTTTACCCTTCTGATTTTAAGTTCCAGCCAACTGGTACCTTGCCTTTCTGGCACATGAAGCAAATCTACATGTCTAGCTTTGCAGGTACTGGTGACTCATTGTTGTACCCAAATGGAAGGGAAGAAAACACACACATACAAAAAGCTCTCCGTCTTACTGTGGAACACAGAATGTCATTTCTGGAACATTCAGTAACTACTAGTGAAACACTGCCAGTTTCATCTTAAAGAGACCATGACATGGTTTTCCTTGTGCTCATTTATGTTTTTGTGTCTGAGGTTAGTTCTGAGCATGGGAAAGGAATGATGCTGGCCATTACTTATAAACACCAGCATATCCCACAGTATTTGTATGAGACGCAGCAATGGTCCTGGAATTGGAATATTTACGACACGATATTTTGTGAACTGTTTGGTTTAATTTCAGTCATTGAAAGCAACCAGAGCTCTTAGCTTAGATATTTTCCTTGATGTTTTTGAAAGATATTTATGTGTGTATGTATGTGAAAAGGCAGAGTGGGAGTGGGGTAAGGGACAGGGAGTACCTTCTGTCCTCTGGTTTACTCCCCAAATGGCTGCAACAGCCAGATCTGGGCCAGGCCAAAGCCAGGAGCCAGGAGCTCCATCCTAGTCTCCAACATGGGCAGCAGGTGCCCAAGCAGTTGGATCATCATCCACAGTTTTCCCAAGCACATTAGCAGGGAACTACTAGGATTCAAATTAGCTCTGATATGGAATGCCAACTTCGCAAGAGGTGACTTGACTTGCTGTGCCACAATGCTAGCCCCAAACTTCTCATTTTTCCAGTTCAAATTAAAATAGTTTTTTCTTTTCTGTGAAAGGCAACAGAAAATTTTTTCTAAGATATGCCCCACACCTTGGTCTTGATGGTTTGTATATCTGGAAAACAAGTAAGAACTGGAAGAGCAATAATTTGGATAAAATGACTAAGATTGTTCTTCCAGGAATCAGGCTCTGGGCCATGTGAATCAGTTATCAGTACTTCCCAAAGAATAGGTACACAATTCAGGATTCAATTTCCTAACGTGTTTTCATCTTCTGGCCTTTGCACCTGCTGTTCCCTCTACCTGCAACCCCTTCCCCACCCCCATGTCTGCGAATGTCTTCTCCTCACCATTTCTTAGTTTAATACCACTTCCTTGGCACTGCCTGAGTAGTTTTAGCCCTCATGACATATTATGATTTTTCTTGTGAAACATTGTAATTCATTAATCAGGTATGTATTTATGGTCTTCATTAGGGCAGTTACTTTTAGCTGACGATGCCGCAATGCCAATCAGTGCTTTACACAGAGTAGGTAGGCTGTAGTCTATAGTTCACCGACATTCCATTAGTCCAGGGGCAGAAGACTCCAAGTTTAGATGTAACTGGGAATATATCCCTGCTAGATCCCGCTCACACCTTGGAGGTCCAGTTGTACATCTGCTGCCTCAAGACAGGGCTGTATCCGGCCTTGTGATTATTTACAACTTCCACCCCACAACTAGGGCTTTGGTAACTTCTCCTAGGAGTATCATCTTTGTCCGACACTGCTTCCAGTATAGGCTCTGAGAGCTGTTAACATGTGTTGGTGCCAATGCTGATGACCTCCAGTAATCCTCACCTTCTCTTAGTCGCTCCCTTGGGTATTTCCCTCCCATGGTCCATCAGAGCTGGTCTGTACTACTTTTGGAGGCTACTGTGTGACTTTAAGGCGAGGTCATAAAAGGCATTGCAGCTCCCACCTGAGTCTCTTAGATGCTGTGGTTTGTCCACATGAAGCCACCCTCGGGAAAGGCTCGTGTGGAAAGGAACCAAGGCCTCCACCATCACGATCTTGTAGCCAGATGGTCAAGCCCCCTAGGAAGTAGATTCCCCTGGTCCAGTATTAGGCTAAACTCATGGTTTCAGGCAGAACTTGAAGTAAGTGAAGATGGTTTTAGATAGTTCATACCTTCAGATGGCAGAAAGGCAAAGTTATTTGCATTTCTCAAATGTCAATGGAAAAATCATGAGTCCATTGCAGCCAGACTCATATAACCAATTCCTGATTTCCCTCTAGTCCATTAAAATCAGCTTTTGAAGTAAAATGATCACTTCAGAAACCTTGTCTCATCAGCAAGTGTGTATTTCTCTTTTCCACAATTATTTGCCAGTGCTCAGAATACTTCAGTCATAGGTGGCCCCGTGAATTCTTCACTTAGCCAACAGACTCTAAAATTTCACTTAGGGAGAAATGTCTGTTGTGCTGAATTTCAACCACCTGAAATACAGGCCACACAGAGCCAGTGACAGAGGAGTAAACTTGACCTTCTTGGCAAACAAGACTAAGCACTTCATTTCTGCAGAAATGGTAGGAGGTTGGTCAGATCTGTCGTGGCATCAAAAATACTAGGTGCTGTGCTGCCACCTCACGCCCTGCACTTTGTTTCGCCCAAGGACACGCATCCCTGTTTTCACTGACACTCTCTTTCTTTCACCCTTGCATCTTTATTTTCTGTTTTGTCAGTTTCTCTTGCCTTGGCAGAGATCATCCTTTTACATCCTGATCTCTTAGACATGTACTGTGTTTCAGGGTCAGATGTCATTTGATTGTTCCTTTTAACAGTTTTTGCATTTATTTTCTTAAAAAAATAACCCATGCATAATTTTTCAATACCATGTGATACAGAAAAGGCAGTAAAAAATCACTGATTAGTAGTTTGGGGTCTGTATCTTTCCTGGCTTTTATGTTCTTTTTTTTTTTCTTTTGTGAGACATATGTGTGAATAAAGAAAGTTTTTGCATAAATGGTCACATGTCATGGTACACTATAACTTTAAAAGAATCTCAGTGATATATTGTGAACATATTTAGATATGCAACAACTCACATCTACTGATTTATTTAGAAGGAAAATTGCCTCACATAATTCTCCAAGCAGCACTATGAGACACTATGAGATGCACTTGAGTCTAAGAGAATTTAAATGGCTCGCCTGATGCCACATCGCCATTGGGAATTGAGCTAGGTTCTGTCTCCAGCAGTGGCATTGTAGAGTCTAAACTTGTAGCTACTCCCCATGTCAATGTTTCTAGTGCTCACTCTCACTGTTCAGACTGATGTACAGGTAGCAGCAATTCTCCTCCAACTTGCTGCATTCCCTCCCTGGCTATCCGTCTAAACTCTTTCCTCTCATGAATACTCGTCTACTTTGCTATGCTTTTCACCACTTTCCCAAGCTTTTGCATTTCTGCCTTTTTTATGGCTGCTGAGTAACATTTCCCTACTCTCTCAGAGTGTATTTTGATCCTGATAACCTCCTATGCTGAGTCTGGCAATGATGGGAGGTGGGTCCGAAGTTGGGGTCCCAATTCAAGGGATCTACAAGTCCTATTACCTTAAAAATGGGTATACATGGGGCCCACGTTGTAGTATAGTGCAATATTGGCATCCCATCTCAGAGCACTGGGTGCCTGAAACCCACCTGGCAGACCCTGATGGAGTTCTAGGCTCCTGGCCTCTGCCTAGCCCAGTCTCAGCCATTGTAGCCATTTGGGGAGTGAACCAGCAAATGGAAAATCTCTTTTTCTGTCTCTCCCCCACTCTCTCTTTCACTCTGGCTTTCAAATAAATCATTTTAATGAAAAAAAAATTAGGAAATTAGGTACACTTAAACAATAATGCCTTACTTCCTCCTGCTCTGATTGTGATTCTAAACTTGGTTCACCCTCTCCTCTTTAACTTTTACTAACAAAGGCTTGGGTGAACCCCTGAGGCTCTTAAATCCTTCTCCTGAGAAAGAGTAAGAAGAAAGCATCCTTCTATGTGGGCTACAGCATGACCGCAGCGGGAGGAGACGGGCACCTGGGGGCACAAAGAGGTGAACTAACTGGGCTTGGTTTACAGACTGGGAAGCTAGGGTAATGACCCTCCTACATCTGTACTGTGTCATGATCCAGGGGCACTCCCAGCCTCAACCCGGTCATTAGGCCTGTGAGAGCATGCTGCCTAAGGCGAAACCCGACCCCTCAGAGAGCAGGCAGAGTCTTGGCCTCACTGTGGTCATGGAGCTGTGTGCAGGCAAGCACCAGTGCAGCACACCGACTGCACGACTTTGGCAACCGGCTTGGTGCAGAACGTCCTGGGCCTGTCCCTTGGTGTCCTCTCTCTCTTTGTGAAAGTGAGCAGCAGCAGCCTTTGAACTGTCACATCTCAGATGTATTCCATTTCTGGAAGTTACATGCAGTCCTTGTAAAGTGGCACTGATCACTCAGCATGTAGAGCTGACTATTTTTTCACTGTGGTCTCTGAGATAGAGGTGTTGGGGGCGGGGGGCTGATGCAGGAGTAAGAAACAGGTATAACATCGGATGTCAGCTGCAATTGACCAGTGGTAGTGATCCAAAGTAGTATTTAAAAAAGGATTCTGCTGTCATTTCCAGACTCAAAGGGAAAGAGCTCTATGATCAACTAGTAATGTCTGCCATGAGCATGGGAGAAGAAAATGTTAGTGTGCCTGCCATGTATTTGTTGAAGGAATAGCTTGTGAAGTCATGTAAGACTTACATAAGACTTACACAAGGGTGTGAGCTCAGCTCTGTCACTTTCTAGCTATACAGGGAACCGTGTTTAGTTTACCTAATTTTTACAGCCTTGATTTTACTACACAAATATTTAGAATTTCACCTCTTGGTTATTTTTTGGAAGTTCTTTCCAAGGTATCTGGAACAGTAAAACTCCTCAGCAACCAGAAACTGTATGGACGGATCCCTAAGAAGTGTGGCACCACAGCAGCATCACTGGGGCCAAGGAAAAAGGCATGTATGATGAGCCTATTGTTAAATAATAGTGATTTCAAAGATACCTTCTCCCTGTGCCAGGAACAGAGGTTACTATTAGGCTTCAGACTCCTAGCTTTCCTGTTTTTTTTTTTTTTTCTTCACTGTGAAACCTGATATGCAATGCCATGGATCCCATGCCCTTGGAGACCAAAGAGATGTTCCAGTTGATTGCTACAGTTGTGTGCCCCTGGACAAATTACTTAACTGCTCTGAAACTCAGTTTTGTCATTAACTAAATAGGCACATTTACTTTTCAAGAATGCTATGAGGGTCTATTTAGATCATCCAATTTTTTGTGAGTTACTATTATCACAAGTGTCATTAATATTATTAAAGCTATAATTTTGTTCATGTGTATAGCATCTGCATTTAGTTGGGCTGTGAGAACCACTGGAAATGTCAAACTGACTTCAAAATAATAATAGAGATAGGAGTTACCATTTCCTAAGGTCTACTTAGCAACAGGAGCTAGATTCATTCCCATTTTATCATTTAAGAATAGAGTTGCTAGATAAAATATGAGATGCCCAGTTAATTTTGATTGTCAGATAAATCATCAATGGAGCATGCTTATAATAAAAAATTGTCACTTATCTGAAAATCTGAAAATCATACTTAAGCAGTATCATCGTTTGAATGTATTGGAAACATAATCCCAAAATCCATATCTTAATAGAATGCCAGGTGGAGCCATCAGGGGGGTGATTAGGATTAGAGGAATTCATGAACATGGGGCCCCCATGACTCATCAATGGCTTCATAACAAGAGGAGGCAGGACCCAAACCAGCACGCTTGCTCCACCTCCGCCTGAGATGCCTTCCCCCATGCTGTGACACAGCACAAGACCCTCACCAGAAGTTGAGCAGATGCAGAGACTCTTGGACTCCACAGCCTCCAGCACCATGAGCCGAGTAAAGCTCAGGTGCTTGGATTTAGCAACAGAAATTAGACTGGCCAGCGCCGCGGCTCATTAGGCTAATCCTCTGCCTAGCGGCGCCGGCACACCGGGTTCTAGTCCCGGTCGGGGCGCCGGATTCTGTCCCGGTTGCCCCTCTTCCAGGCCAGCCCTCTGCTGTGGCCAGGGAGTGCAGTGGAGGATGGCCCAGGTGCTTGGGCCCTGCACCCCATGGGAGACCAGGAAAAGCACCTGGCTCCTGGCTCCTGCCATCGGATCAGCGCGGTGCGCCGGCTGCAGCGCAACGGCCGCGACGGCCATTGGAGGGTGAACCAACGGCAAAGGAAGACCTTTCTCTCTGTCTCTCTCTCTCACTGTCCACTCTGCCTGTCAAAAAAAAGAAAAGAAACTAGACTAAGACAACAGCGCATCCTTTTGTTTTTTATTTTTGAGATTTTTACTAAATGGCAATTTAAATTTAGTGTTGCTCAGAATATCAGGAGTTGGTAAATGTAAAGCACTAACTAGAGGGAGGTTCACAAATTAAGTCCTTGGAAAATGTGAGCAATCGGGGAGGCAATGCAGTGTGACAGTTCCAGGGGTAACCTCTGGGGCCCAATTCTCTGTTCCAAACCCTAGCTGGACCACTTACTAGCTGGGCGTCCCCAGGCAAGATACCTGGCCCCTGAATCCCTCAGTTTCCTCCTCTGTAGAGTGGAGGGGTCAGTCACGTTGCAGTCAAATACAGGAAGGTGTTGGTACAATACCCAAGACAGGGAAAGTTTCTAGGAAAACAACACTTGGGATGTGACTGTCAGTGTTGGGCTCACCTAATTGACCCCAAGAGGTAAGTGTTATTGGTTACTGTAATAAAGGTGTTCATCCTTACTGTCTAACGGTAAAGTTCAGGCAGTTACGAAAGTGATGCCTTGTCCTCAATGCTCAGAAGAAGTGACTAAGACCAGAGAGGCTGCTCACTTGCCTTAAGTCACACAGCCACATCGGGGGGTTCAAATCCCTGATTGTCTAATTCTAAAACTGAGTCTCTTTCCCCTTCTCTGGGCAGCTGAGATCTGTGATCTTTTTTTTTTTTTTTAAGCTTTTATCTATTTATTTGAAAGAGTTATAGAGAGAGGAGGAGACAGAAAAAGATCTTCCATCCACGTGTTCACTTCCCAGATGGCCTCAGTGTCTGGGGCTGGGCCAGGCCAAAGTCAGGAGCCAGGAGCTTCAGCCAGGTCTCCTGCACCAGTGGCAGAGGCTCAAGCGCCTGGGCCATCTTCCACTGCTTTCCCAGGCCATGAGCACGAAGCTGGAATGAAAGTGGAGCAGCCAGGATTCAAACCTGTGCCCATGTGGGATGCCAGCATCACAGCTTTACCTGCTATGCCACAACAGCACCCCGAGATCTGTGATCTTATAAGGTGGGAAAAGTGGTCAGGATGATAACAGGTAGAGTATGTATTCAGTGTGTGAGCATTCTGCAAATTTTGGAGATCATTATCTAAATACTATAGTTATTTATATCTAAGGATCTAAATGTTTTAAGCATATTGTCTCCTTTGCTCTTTTTCACAGCCTTTCAGGTGGGCAGTGCAGGTGCTATTGTCACCATGAGGCAGTGGGGAGAGTTAGGATCCAGGAAGGTGGGGGACTGGCTGTGCTCCAAGTCACCCAGGAGAATAAGGAGTAGTGGGGATAGCCGCAAGCTCATGCTGTCTCTTTGACCTGTGGCACTTCCTTCCTTCCTTCATTATAAACACATTCTTCCACTACAGCATCCAACATGCTCTGCTTTGGTTTTTATTAAATTAACAGTGGCATCCACATCCTAAGACAGCTTGAGTATTGTGTCATAAAAATCCCCCCCTCCATGTTGGATTTTTCTTTCCAGTTATCTTTAAGATATTAAAAACAAATAATTCTCAAATGCAGGGGGGAGATTAGCAAAACAAACTTTGCTGTTATTTTTGAGCTGTAAGTAAAAGCAAGCAAGCGCTATAATTGCTAGCAAATGTTCTGTAGCCTATATTATCTCATCATACTAATTAGAAAGCAGATGGCCACTGCACCTCGGATTTTTTCTTTAGGAATCACAGGTAGGATTCCCACCAGGTTATTACAGCATTTTCCATCTTCCATGACACTTCAAATAGCTTTTTGGTGGTTGGATATGTTCTATGCATCTTTGTAAGTTTTCCTGAAAGGAAACCCCGAGCTGTATGTCTCTACATGATCAGGAATACATAATTTGCCTATCCTTGAATTTCTTTACACTTAAGTGAAAAAAAAAGTAAGATGTTTATGGAAAATGCTCCATTCAGAGACTTTAAATGGAAAGCACTTAGAAAGACCAGGCAGTTGTCCCAGCTGACCTAAGGCCTACATCCCTATCGAAGATGGCCTGCAGCTCAGTGGTACAGAATCAAGCAGGGACAGCACCGACAGTGACTGTCACGGAGAGAGATGAGAGTACTGGGAGTAGGGATGAGGAGCAGCAGAAGTCTCTCTCAAAAGCACGTGAATGCTAATCACACACAGTCAGTGTTAGAATGAGATCGGGGAGGAAAAATATTAAAATTTGTAGCTTATGATACATTTTCATCAAAAAACACTATGCAGCAAGCATAAGAAGGGGGAGGAATACATAGATGAAGCTCATGGCTATTTCTGATGACTGGTCAAAATCATTTCACTTGCGAGTAAGAGATTCTCTATTGAAACAGGTTTAAGAATATGTGACTTCTTAAATTTTATAGAAAAAATGGAATAACAAAAAAGTTTATTTTGGTGCAAAAATTGTTTGAAACCATGCATAGTGTTTTCACTATATGCATTTGCATGAACTTTTTGGAGACCTCTCATTTAGAAAGAAGGGAGGGGAGCACACTGATGTCTCTAACTTCTTGGCTTGTAGATGGAGGTTGCTAGTTTGAAGGACAGCTGGGTCTAGGTCTTCAAAGTGTCGTGGCAGAGCTCTCATTTCCCACCCTCTGGGTCTCAGTCCAGGATCTGAAATCTGCTTTCCTGTCTATCCTTGACCGACAGAAACGTTAAATGTATCAGTCATGTGGAGACAAGGTCTCAGAAGAAAAGAGCAAGTATCAGTAGCTCTGGCCAGACTCTCAGGGGAGAGAGGGTGGCCATGGCTGCCTGGTCCCCTGGTCTTTTCCTGCAGCAGGGTAAGCCAGGAAAACCATGTGGATTGTGCGTTTGGAAGAATTCATTCCCCAAAGGGAGGAATAAGAACAGATAAAAATCATACATTCTCCATTTAATGATTTTCATCTTCATTTTTCTAAACTTCTAAATAATTTGGAATGGACCTTTGTTTTATAAAGTTTAAAAGATTAAAAAATCTAAGGGTGCTTCAAAAACCATAGAAAAATAGAATTAAATATGACATTTATTTTGGTCAAAAATAATTTTAAATCCATGTATCATTTTTGCATAATATCTATTGTCCATGAACTTCTTGAAGAGCCTTTTTATTTTGAGAGATAGTATAATAAAGTAACAGAGTCTAGGACATTCTAAACACCAAGAAGATCCTACACTTTGAATGCTCACAGCTGCCTTCCAAGGAAGGGATGCCAGTTTTATCCACAGCAGCAACAGCTGGAGTTTACCCATAAGGGCCTGCTTAACAGACCTCATTAGTGGGAGCACAGATAACCTCTTTAGCAGAACAATGACAGTGGCACTGTTTTATCTACATGTCTTCACTCATTGAATCCTGATGACATCTATCACAGGTAGGTTCCACTGATAACTACCTGCTACAGATGAGGAAACAGACACACAGGTGAAGGAACTTGCTCCATTGGTTAGTAAGAGTTGGCCATCACATCCTAATAGAGCTTTGTGTAGGGGTCATGTTGCAAGCAAGACAAGTTACGAGGTGGCAAAGGACAGTGGAAGCAAAAGGCAGAAGTAGTGAGGATGGGAGAAAGATGATGCTCGCAGAGAAGATGTGAGCACACCCAGCCCTCAGAGCTGCAGGTGTGCCCTGAGGGACAAGGGGCTGTTGTTCCAGCTCTTCATGAGCTGTCTTCCTGCCCATGCGTCTTCACAATACTTGATCATCTTACAGTGTCCAACTCATGAGTGTGACGAGGGCAGTGTGCAGTCTTACATGCATCTGGTCAGCCCAGAGAATTGGCAGCAGTCAGGGGAAGCCAATGAGCTGATTCATTTCTCTTCCACTTGCTCTCCTGAAGACCTCCATTCAATTGTCTCTCGTGACACTGATTTCATCCCACCTGGTATTGCTGTATGGTCAAAAGTTTCTTTCCCCTGCAAGATTTCATCTTCAGGACACATTCCTCTAGCAGCATGGATCAAAGCAGGTGCCCAATAACCTCTTTTTTTATTATTTTTTATTTAGTAAATATAAATTTTTCAAAGTACAGTTAATGGATTACAATGGCTCCCCCCCCATAATTTCCCTCCCACTCACACCCCTCCCATCTCCCGCTCCCTCTCCCATTCCATTCACATCAAGATTCATTTTCAATTATCTTTATATACAGAAGATCAATTCAGTATATATTAAGTAAAGATTTCATCTGTTTGCAGCCACACAGAAACACAAAGTGTAAAATACTGTTTCAGTACTAGTTATAGCATTACTTCACATTGGACAACACACTGAGGACAGATCCCACATGAGGAGTAAGTACACAGTGACTCCTGTTGTTGACTTAACAATTTGACACTCTTGTTGATGGCGTCAGTAATCTCCCTAGGCTCTAGTCATGAGTTGCCAAGGCTATGGAAGCCTTTTGATAAATAACCTCTTGTGACTTAGAATTGGAGTTCATATAGGTCCCAGGATGATGCCCCCATGGTTGACAGATCTCTTTGCTGGGATGTCTGTCTCCCCAGGGAACAAGAGCCAGTCTGTTTTTCCCTCTCTTCTCCTGACTCTGACCTTGCCAGATAGTGGAGGATCAGTCTTTTTTTTTTTTTTTTCTTTTTGTCTTTTCCTCATATAAGGCTCACTGCATTCCCAAAACAGATCCTTCAGTGTTGTCCTAATGGGTCAGGCCTGGCTTGTGATTTGGGGAAGCACTGGGAATCCTGCCTTGAATCACTGACCGGAAATCCATAAGAGGAAGACCCTGGGGATGGCTGGATGGGTTGGATCAAGGCCACCCACCAACAAGGTCAGATGATGTACACTTTACTGACTTCCTTCCAAAAAAGAAGTAGGCTGTAGCAAGACTACTCTGTTGCCTTAAACTCTTGCCTTTTGGAACTGGGACTTAGGGCCTGTGAAGAGCAGGTTAACCATGTGCTCTTAGGGACTGGTTTTAATTTGAGAGGCCTC
Organism: Oryctolagus cuniculus; assembly: GCF_051225735.1. Classification (NCBI taxonomy): domain Eukaryota; kingdom Metazoa; phylum Chordata; class Mammalia; order Lagomorpha; family Leporidae; genus Oryctolagus; species Oryctolagus cuniculus. The sequence continues at coordinate 86,051,306 of NC_142876.1, forward strand.
TTGAGATCTTGGTGGGAGAGGCTGAAGAACTGGGTGAGACCACTGGTGTGGCTACATGGAAACAATGAGTCTCCTTCTAAAGGTTGCTCAGAAATGTAGGCACATGGACACATCATTAGATGCTCAGCCAATGTCTTTTGATGCTATTTGAAGCTGTTCCTTAGGAACAAGGAAATGGAAGAGAAAATACAGGACATTTCTACCCAACAAGTTCCAACTGCGACCTTCCTCGTCAAGCTCTTCCATTTGCACTCTGTGCCTCACACGTGATACTCCTCTTTCAGTTCTCTCACAGGGTCTTTGCACTTGCTGTTTCTGCCTGCTGGGATGCCCTTTCTGTCTGTCCCATACCATCAAGTGGGTATCAGCTCATGTTTTACCTCCTCAAAGATGCCACTCTGGATCATTCAACTTAAAATAATTCTCCCCCAGCTTTGTCTCTCCCACCATCATCTCCAAAACCCTTACCATGATCTACAGTTAATCACTCTATTGGTTTGTTGATATTGTATTGTGTGACTACACTAGAAACAAGTTCCCTAAAAGGGTGCTTATAGCTCTAGGTTTGTGTCTCTCTGTCTTTACGTGCCAGCCTTTGGGAGTGGAGCCTGTCAGTGCCATCTGTGGGACTCAGGACACCAACTTCCCCATCCTGGTTGCAGGAAAGATGCTTTTCTCTTCCACAGATGGACCATGTTAGAGTCCGGCACCAAGGCCATATCCTTAGAATCTTTTTTTAAGTAGAATCCCACATATTATAGTTTTCCAAGGTTATTTCTGATGAATACTGAGATTTAGGGCTTCATATCTGGTGGCATTTACAGGAATTCTTTTTGGAGTTTTACCAGCTGTAGCATAATGTTAACTTTGTCCCGCTAGATGATAGCTTCTCAGAACTCATGCAACTGTTTGGATATCCTGGACATACTGTTTTTTATATTTTATTTCTCATATACTACTTCTACTTGGTGTGACTGCATGTCCAGCATGAAAAATTAAAAAAGGCAGAAGAGGACACTTGTGCATCAGACATCATTATGTTCCTTCTGTGCCTACTTGGCACTCATAGGCCTTGTACATGGCAAGGTCTCTACTGCACGCACCTGCTACTCTGAGTCTGCCATCATTGTCTGGATGCCAGTCAGGGCAGGCTGCATGTGTCAGGGAGTAGGTTAGTGCCCCCAGAAGTAGCCCTCAGTTTGTGATTGATGAGAGTTGGTGGATAAATAACCAGCTTCCTCACTCCTCACTGGGACACCTCTGAGACTGTTCTTCCCAAGCATCTGCAGAAAAATTGAGTACCAGTTGTCTGCCGAGCATATCTGGTCATTAACGCACTCTGGGTTGGTTTCCTGCCCTATTCAGTCTGACCTCCCATATCTCCTTCTGATGCTTTCTATAAATTCACCTTCCAAATGGACCTGCCTGCACTGAAATCCTGGTCTCAGAATTTGCTTCTTGCACAATCTAATTGAAGGCAGGCTTCTACAGCTAAACATGGCCCAGTAAACTAAGATCAAACTGAACAAAGCTAAATCATTTTTTTTCCCTTTTTTCCTTTCCTGCTGCAGGGTCCCTCATCTTCTATTGTGCTAATGTGCATCATGAAATTCCAAGGCAGGGTTTGTGGCAGCATTTCTTCTAATTATTTTATTATGGATATTGAAGTAATGGTGACTTTTTTTAAATAAGAAAGTGTATGGAATAAGTGGATATTAGAGCAACACACTTAGGAATCACTTCTGTAATTCCGCCACCAACTATTTTTTGTTTGGTGACAGTTCCATGAGCTGGAAGCTTTATGCTGTTGAAGGAGGAGTTTGTCTGCATTAGCAGTCACCCACATACCTTCTTTGTGGCATATGCAGATTTAAGCTCCAGTTTTAAAAGGAACATAGGATGGACCAGGCTTTCCAAGTGTACTTTAAATTTTATATATATATATATATATATGATTTAACTAGATATCATATATAATCATGTATGATTTAATACATAATTTAAATCATATATTATTTAATCATATATGTATATTATTTAACTATATATATTTACTTTGAGAGACAGAGGCAGAGAGGCAACTCCCATTGTCTGGGTCCCTCTGCAGTCAACATTAAACCAGGGCCAGAGCTGGGAACTCCCTCTAGGTATCCCACATCAGAAGCAGGAAACCATTTACTTGAGGCATCTCCACTGCCTCCCAGTTCTGCATTTGTAGGAAGCTTGGAGTTAGGATTTATGAGCCAGAGCCAGGAATCGAACTCAGGTACTATTATGTGGATTTAGGCATCTTAACTGCCAGGTTCAATGCATACTCCCAAAGTCCGATAACATAATTGGGCATTTTTTATACATCTCTTGCTCTTCCGCTTTGTCATACTTAAAGCTACAGCATTAGAAATGAACTGATGGGATCTGACTGTACTTATGGTTTAGGAATTGACGCTGAAGTGTCGCTAATGAGTCAGTCATCCACACATTGGCTCCATATGGGAGCACACTGTGGAGTCTCGGCCTAGCAAGGGGATACAGGTGAGTCCAGAAGTCATAGTGATGCAAAAACTGTTCCCTATTCTGAGAAGCTCTGTGTATGCAAGAGTAGGGGTCCAAGAGAGTACATAGCAGCAGCACTAGGAAGGCTTTCAGAGACAGGTGGCGTCAAGTGGGAGTTGTGAAGGGTGAAGAGGAGCCACAGGGGTCATTACGCAGTGCAAAGGCTGGGGGTAGGAAAGAGCCTGGCTTCAGGGCAAATGACTGGTGGTGCAGATTTCTAGTGTCTAGGGGAGAAAGATAGGAAGTCAGTGTGAAATAGATGTGAACCGGCTCAAGTTCAGGCATTTGCTTGGTGAACTGAAGTAGTAAATCTTTAAATCTTCCTTAGTCTCCATGTTCTTATTTGCATAGTAGGAATAATAATAGTATCACCCATATGTAGTTGGAAGGGTCAAGTGAAATAAATACTGTAAGGCCTTTTGCAAATTCCCTGCTACATGGCAGGTGCTTAATAATTATTGTTCCATAATTAATTTATTCTATTATTAATTTTCTGCAAAGACTAAGATTCATACCCAGGACTTTCTGGCTAGAGTCTCCACTATAAACTGCTGTGCTGTAGATACTGGGTTGATTTTTATATAAAGTTTCTCAATGAGGATCCTGTGGATTATAGGTGACCCTTAAGTGTTAAGTTTATGAAAATACTTAGGAACTTACCAAATAGGAAAAATAGTCATAAAATGTACTGTGTAAGATTTTATACACCATTATCTGAATTTTATTTTATTTTAATTAATTTACTTGAGAACCAGACAGGGACTGAGGTCTTCCATCTGCTTGTTCAGGCCCCAAATGCCCACAAAAGCCAGGGCTGGGCCCAGCCGAAGCCAGCAGAACAGAGCTCAACCTGGGTCTCCCACACAGATGGCATGAACCCTGAAACCAAAGGCTTGAACCATTGCTGCTACCTCCCAGGTATGCAATAATATGAAGCTGGAATTGAGAGCAGATTTGGAGCTAGAGCCCAGGTCTTCTGTTACGGATATAGGCATCCTGACCATCATCATGGTTGTTAGCCAGAACATCTCTCCTTTCCCACAAATTTTTTTTTAAGTTTAGAAAAAGACTAGACTTTTAAAAAATTAAAAGGGTAAAATATGTCACTATTTAGGGGAATGACCATCCAATTTTTTTTTTTATAATAAAGCTTTTTATTTCCCTAAAAGGTAAAAAACCTGCTAAGGTTCCACATTTCCTTCCTGATGTAATACTTGGGAATTACTCATTTCCATATTTCTGATAAAGAAAAAAAGTATATATGTAGGTCCCGCCTCCTACCAGGAATTGACCTAAAAGACTGAATCAAGGCGGCTGATTGCATCCAGGTCCCCTTTAAAAAGAAAAGGGATGCTTTCCTGCTCGTAGAGGAAGTCGCAGCAGCAGCACAGGAGTGATTCATTTCCAGTCCTGGCAAGCACATCAGCGCCCAGAGAATCTGTAGATCAACTGTTGGCACAAAGGGAGGGCCGCTGGATTAACAGCCCTGCTCAGTGGCTTGGCTCAGATACGTGAGGTATTTTCTAGAGTGCGTTGGATCAGGGACTGGGATTGGATGACACCCTGGAATTATTTAAAGAAATCGTATTTGCACTGTGAGTTTTCCCAGAAAGCAAGCCTGGGCGCCAAACCCCGTTGTCCCTTGTTCAAGGTGTTAGCCACAAACATGCCACCAGTAGACTAGGCAAGACCCAGTAAAAGCATTCCTCAGGCTTGCTGAGGAACATAACAGCACATGACCCCTCTGAGATTTCAAGTCCAGTTTGAAGTATCCATCCATTCTTCTTCTATACATGCATCATCAGATCACAGTGTATCCCAGCCTTTACATGCTGAGAGCTGAAGTGTGTTTGGTAAAGAAGCTGCTGCGGATTGAATGTGGACAGAGCACATGCAGCTTTCATTTGGATGAGGATGCTCCTGCTTGTAGAAAAGCTAGTGTGCAGTCTCGCCAGATCCCCCCTCCCCGCCTCCCAAGAAAAGATGCAACTGCTGTGTCTCAGCCTCTGTTCCCTACCAGGTTTTTTGTTTGTTTGTTTTTTGTTTTTTTGACAGGCAGAGTGGACAGTGAGAGAGAGACACACAGAGAAAGGTCTTCCTTTGTCGTTGGTTCACCCTCCAATGGCCGCCGCGGCCGGCGCACAGCGCTGATCCGATGGCAGGAGCCAGGTGCTTTTCCTGGTCTCCCATGGGGTGCAGGGCCCAAGCACTTGGGCTATCCTCCGCTGCCTTCCCGGGCCACAGCAGAGAGCTGGCCTGGAAGAGGGGCAACCGGGACAGAATCCAGTGCCCCGACCGGGACTAGAACCTGGTGTGCCGGCGCCGCTAGGCGGAGGATTAGCCTAGTGAGCCGCGGCGCCGGCCTACCAGGTATTTTTTATTACACTCTGAGGAGTATCTTAATGGACCGTCATTTATTAAATGCCTACTATGTGTCATACATTGCAAAGGCATGCCTCAAAGGGGAGAAACTAGTTGTTTTTCCAGCAAGCAGACTCTTGGCAAGCATTTCCAAGGTAAATCAGGGTTTATTTGAAGCTCAAGACAGGATGTGGGCTCCAGATGGTACGTGTATGAGTACAAACTCTTAAGTGAAACAGGGCTGACCTTGGAGTGTAAGGAGCACGTTTTTGCAGATTATGAGACCATCCGTCACTGGAGGACAGTTGAGTCATGTCTTTCATGGGAAACTGGGGAAGTTACGTGCCTCTTCTGGAAGGTCTCTGTTCTGAAAGAAAAGGCTCCAGAGGCATTCACTGATTTCATAAGATGGACCCTCAGGGTATGTAAAAGGTGTGCTGAAGTCCTGGAAAACGCGGCTCCCCTTCAGCAACCATGATCAATCACAGCATTAAAATCATAAATAAACAGCAGAATATTTCCATGTGTTAGAGTACAAAGCATATGGACACTGGTAGAGGCTCAGTGCCTGCAAAGCAGACTCAGTGGAGTTCTGTTTGGAAGGTCCAAAAGCATTAGGGAAGAAGGATCAATGGTACGTACTGAGAACTCTAGGATCAGTAGTTACACAGTTTAGTGCCTGCACTCAGACTGGAAAGCACAGCGTTGCACATACTGCTTCTGTAATGTTCGTTCCTTCCCTGCCCTCCTTGTCATCATTCAAGTTTCTTTTAGGCAAAGCCTCACTCACCCAGGGAATCGCCTGGTGACATAATGACAGTGTCATATGATGTCACATGATGACAACTGCGCTGCCTCTCCTCTAGATGGGGAGCACTTTGATATTACAAAACAAGTCTTTATTCATCTTTGTGACCCATAGTGCCCATCACGGTGGCCACACAGGATAGACTCTGAAACAATTGTGGTAGATAGGAATTGGAAAAGGAGAAAAATTTCTCTGGGATATTGTTGATTTCTCATCCTTTGTGTGTATGTTGGGGCAGGGTGAGTGGGGAGAAAAAGTGCAATTGAAGATACTTGATGATTACCTGGGACATTTTTGGAATAAAATTCAGGGATCACCTGGTAAAATTTGGGCAGCAGTATAGTAATATGGATGTACTGTGAGATGAAAAAGTCCATTTTATGTGAATTTTGTGTTACATCCAGTCGAGCAGTGAAGAGTATAGTTTTGGGAATCTGCATACCTGGATTGGGTTCTGTGACCTTCTACAAATCATGTAAGCTCTCTGAATTTCAATATTTTTACATATAAAATAGGAATATTATCTTTATCTCAGAGGATAATTGGGTTAAATAAATGAAACCACATACACTGCATGGATCAGTGGATGGGCAGAGTCAGTGCTCAGCAAATGTTACCTATTTTTATCATTGACCAACAACATACATTGGTTCTTTGATAACCAAGTAAGTTTAAAATGAGTCATTTACTTGCTCTCAAATCTTATATTGGTTGGCAACAAGTTAGCTGGTAGACTGTATACAGGGTGCTGGATTTAGGTGGATAAATGCTGCTATCCCTGTACTCTCACACAGTATCTCAGGGAAAACCTACAGGGAAGCAAATCATTAAAACATAGTGTCCTATACACTATTCATAGAGTCACAGCAAAGTGCTGTGGCAGAGACATCAAATGGATTTTGAGTGTCATTTGTGGTCAGTTGTGTCTTTGAAACATTGCATCGAGAATGATTGTTTTATTGGAAAAGAGAGATGTGATCAATTAGTAATGTCAGCCCGAGACAAAAGTGAGGGGGATTTGTGGGTCAAGTAGCATGCGTTAATCATCAGAGCATTACCTATGAAATAAAAGGTAACAGGGAAGACATTCAAGAGAAGTGGGTATTTGCGTTCTATAGCATTTCATGTTCTTGAGTTGATCTAAAGCATACTAAAAAGGTAAAGTGAGACAACATTTTCAAGAGTTTATTTGAGCAGACAGTGATTCATGAATTGGGCAGCTCCAAACTAGCCATGGTTAGGAAGTTCCACCAAGGGAATACAAGAGAGAGGCTTTTAGAGTACAGATAAAGAAAAACAAAATATACAGCTACCTTATTTGGTCTGTCCCTTTAGAAATCCCTAGTTGCATAATCGTAAGTTTATCTAGTACTTCTAATTGGTTGAGCTTGTGTTCGATTTGTCTTTAATGTAGGCACTTCCCAGAAGTAGCCTAAGTTTCAGTTATGCTTCTGAATCAGCCAAGGCTGAGGCCCATCAGACTTTATGCAGGGATTCTTCAGGTCTGGTCTCCATTTTATTTTATTTTTAATAATTTAAGACCTTTATTAGCAGGTGCTTGCAGTTTGTTGACTTTTTTGAAAAAATCAAGTTGTAAACTTTTATTACAAATTAAAAATGAAGTTCTTAAAAATCTCAACTTGACCAGATATGAAACAATTTAAAAACCTTTAAAGGTGTATTGAGAAAAACCAGGATTTTTTAATTCACTTTCAAAAGAGTAAAGTCAAAAAAGCAGTAAGTCCTGGTTTAGGCACTGGTGTTGTGTTACAGTGGGTTAAACCACTGCTTGGACATCAGCATCCTATATCAGAGTGCTGGTTGGAGCCCTGGCTGCTCCGATTCCATTCTGTTCCCTGCTTGTGCCTGGGAAATCAGGGAAAGATGGTCCAAGTACCTGAGTCCCTGCCACCCAGGTGAAGACCCAGATGGAGCGCTAGGCACCTGGCTTCTGTCTGGCCCATTCCTGGCTGATGTGGCCATTTGGAGAGTGAACCAGTGGACGGAAAATTGATATTCTCTCTCTCTCTCTCTCTCTCTCTTCCTCCTCTTCCTCCTCTTCCTCCTCTTCTTCTTCCTCCTCCTCTCCCCCACTTGGCTTTTCAATAAATAAATCTCTAACAAAAAAAAAGGAAGGTGGCAAAGAAAATCCTGGACTTAAATCTGGATTTTTTCCCCTTTTGCCTTGTGAAAGTTACTAAGAATTTTCAAGTCTCATTTGTTGACCACCAAGGTGAAATGGAGGTAATGCTACAGCATCCTTGTGTGGATTAAAAAAAACTAGCAGAGAGCCCAGCCTTCACAAAGTTCTTAACAATGGTAATCCTTTAAAAAAAAAAAAAGATTTATTTTACGTATTTGAAAGGCAATATACAAGGGGGGGGAGGGGCTGGCATTGTGGCGTGGTGGTTGAGGCTTTGGCCTGCAGTGCCGGCATCCCATATGGGCACCGGTTTGAGTACTAGCTGCTCCAATTCCAATCCAGCTCTCTCCTATGGACTGGGAAGCAGTGGAAGATGGCCCAAGTCCTTGGGCCTCTGCACCTGTGTGAAAGGCCTAAAGGAAGCTCCAGGCTCCTGGCTTTGGATAGGCACAGCTCCAGCCGTTGCAGCCATCTGGAGAGTGAACCAGGGGATGGAAGATTTCTCTTTCTGCCTCCCTGTAACTCCGCCTTTCAAATAAATAAATCTTTAAAAAGAGAGTGAGAGAGAAGCAGAGAGAGATCTTCCATCTGCTGGTTCATTCCCCAAGTGGCCACAATGACCAAGTCTATGCCAGACCAAAGCCAAGAGCCAAGAGCTTCTTCTGGGTCTCCCACATGGGTGCAGGGGCCCAAGCAATTGTGCCATCTGCTGCTGCTTTCTGAGAATTAGCAGGGAGCTGGATCAGAAGTGGAGCAGCTGTGACTTGGACTGGTGCCCGTATGGGATGCTGTTGTTGCAGGCAGCAGCTTTACCCACTACACTACAGTGCCAGCCCCACAAATGATAATCTTTATTGTTACAGTGATATGGACTCCCTGAACTTCCTCACTACAGTGACGTCCCCATTTTCTTTTTGCTCACTCACAGGAAAGACTCAAAGTTCAAGAAAATGATTAACTTTTATCTCATTAAAACCACAAGGTCAACGGACATGTCTTCATTCTGGCACAAATGCTAGCAACACAGATCATCCTCATTCCAAAAGACTGCCCTTTAAAATTCATCTCTTCTTTTTTGCAGGTGAATTCTATGGAAGCAAGGTCTTGCATAGGCTCTTGCTCAGCCCTACATAATGGGTGTTCAGTTACATACTAAAGACAGAACAAGAAAATAAGATGAACCTTAAAATGATTTCATTCAGAGAATAAGAGTTAGGGAGACATGAAAAGTCAAGTATTTAACACTGGCATATCCTCAAAGAAGATTTCTCCTGCATGTAATCATTCTTGTCAAATATTGTAGGTAAGGTAATTGGTGAAAATAGCAGTCCATACTTCACAGCATGCTGTGTTGCCAGCACTTACAGGGTACAGTGTTTTGTGTTTTCGCAACTCATCATGTCTACAAAATGCCCCTCTGTGTGTGTATGTGAGACATGCAACACTTTATTTTCAGGATGTGCTCTGTGTTAGCTGAATTTGTGACTTTGGGTGTTCTGAGCATGTTTAAGGTAGGCTGGACTGAATGTGATATTCAATATATTTTCAGCTGATGATGCTTTCAATGTATGATGGGTTTACTGAGATATAATTCCCTGAAAGTGAAGAAGCATTTGTAATACAGAGCTACTGAGTCTTTACCAGGCTTAAATTCTGGTGAGAGCATGAGCTGAATTAAAGGATGAATATCTGAACACGATCCTTTGACACAAGCCCTGTTGTCTTATAAAATTTAGGAGAAGCCGGCGCCACGGCTCACTAGGCTAATCCTCCGCCTAGCGGCGCCGGCACACCAGGTTCTAGTCCCGGTTGGGGCGCCGGATTCTGTCCCGGATGCCCCTCTTCCAGGCCAGCTCTCTGCTGTAGCCAGGGAGTGCAGTGGAGGATGGCCCAGGTGCTTGGGCCCTGCACCCCATGGGGGACCAGGAGAAGCACCTGGCTCCTGGCTCCTGCCATTGGATCAGCGCGGTGCGCCGGCCGCAGCGCGCTGGCCGCGGCGGCCATTGGAGGGTGAACCAACGGCAAAGGTAGACCTTTCTCTCTCTCTCTCTCTCTCTCACTGTCCACTCTGCCTGTCAAAAAAAAAAAAAAAAAAACTTAGGAGATAAAATTAAGGTTTAAGTTAATGTCAAGAATTTGAAGCTGTTGTTTCTGACTTCGAAGACCTGACCTTTATCTTTTGCCTAGAGGCCAAGGTCCCCAAAACTTGTGTACAGTTTTATTGTTCATATTGTTTTAAGAAAACAACAACCAGTGTTGTGGCACAACAAGTTAGGCCATGGGTTGAAATGCCAGCATCCCATATGGGTGCCTATTTTTGTATTGGCTGCTCCTCTTCCAGCCCAGTTCTCTGCTAGTACACCTGGGAGGGCAGCAGAGCATGACCCAAGAATATGGTCCCCTGCATCCACATGGGAGACCAGGATGGAGTTCAGTCTGGCCCAGCCCTGACCATCGTAGATATTTGGAGAGTGAAGCAATCGAGAGAAGATATTTGTGAGTGTGTGTGTGAGTTTGTGTATGTTTGTGTCTCCCTCTCCGTCCCTGTGGCTCTGCCTTTCAAGTAAATAAATAAATCTTTAGAAAAAGAACTGAACAATATATATAGATCTCTTTATATCTTTTCTGTTAATTAAGATTTGTTTAAAGCATAGCACAACTATGATGACTTACAAATTATAAATATGAGTATCTAGTGAAATGATGACACATCATAGATAATAAGTGATTGTAAGAATGAATAATCAATGGAATAAAAACATTTTGTGCAGTATGTATTACTAGGCAAATAGTCAGATTATTTTCCAATAAATCTGATGTTCTTAGCCAACACCTTATTTCACAACCGTTTCTGGAACTTGGCTCATCTTTCTCAGTACTTTATCAGCTCTGTGTGTTTTAGCACATTCTTTGTCCAGAGTAATGACTGGCCTCTCATGTTTTTTTAGAGGTGTGTATCATTTCCTTTTCAATTAAATGGACAATAGGAGCTAAGCTGGGAACCATTGGTGGACCCATATAAATGGACATTCTATTTCTTTGTAATATACCCCTAGTTACTTAATTCCCAAATCTCTTATCTTCTGTTGTAAAAGGAAACTTGGGGCTATTATTGTGAGTATCAGTGCTCCCACATAATTAAAACCCACAGTTTCCTGATCAAGTTAGATGCTGGCAAAACTGCTCTCTGAAGATAGAAAGGCACCACACATTGCCTGATTAAACACTTATGTGATGGAGTCTGTGGCATGGCTTAATAGATGTCTCAGTTTCTCACACACAAAACATTCAACCACTGATCTTAGTTCATTCTTAACTCCAGGACAAGTACTAAAATCTCTTGGTGCCTACTCTCGATGTGGAAAGCAGTTCTGCTCTATCCTAAATGTGTGAGGGAGAAATAATGGATATTTGGCATGGATTGGGGATATGGTATTTGAATTCATCAACTCTAAAGTTTCTATACATACGATTGGTAGGTGATCAAGTGCCATACAGGTTGCATGTGATATAACACATGGAAAAAGTATTTCTGAAGCATAAAGGTTTCAGTTAAGATGGAGTAGAGAAGCACACTGTCCTCAGTTTCTCCCACTGAATGCAAGCCGAAGCCTGGGACAAAAGGCACAGAACTTCTCTTGAGCACTCTGAACAGGTAGTAGCAGCAGGTGGATTACAGAAGGAGCCTGGAACTCTTAAGTGCCATTCAGACCTTGAGTTTCCCAGGTCTTTTTTCCTGTGACTCCTAATCTCTGTTCAGAGGCAATGTGAACCCTGAAACGGCACTTGAGGCACAGAGCCCCAAGAGAAGGCCCTACTTCTCATCCACATTGTGGGAAGGAGAGGATGCTAAGAGACAGAAAGAGTGGGGGCAAACCCCTATGTTTTTCTTTCATTTTTCCTTCTCTTACTGTAGTGCACAGGCAAGGCCCAAAGCCCTGGTTCAGGCCATGGGGAGAATCTATACAGGTTCCTGCTACTCTGAGAGAGGGGAACCTCTCGTTGATCAGAGCAACTGGGATCTGCCAGGGGCAGGTGGGGGTGCCTGTGAATTTCTTTGATTCCCTTTGTCCTCTTGCCTGTGAGCCTGGAGGTAGACCCAAGTTGTAAGGACCGGAGCCTTTCCCTTCTAGTGAAAGGACCTGGACAGTGGTCCCCAAGAGAAGGCATCCAAGAGAAACAATGTATGTAGCCTGATACCTCCAAAAAGTGATCATTCATTTCAGCCTGAAAACATATCAATGAAGCATTTTATTTTATTCTTCTTGGTACTGAGTCCTCAAAAATCCCCTAGCTACGTGTGGCTATTAAAAACACAAAGTGTGGCCCATCCAAAGTGAGATGTGCAATAAGTGGAAGGTCCACACTGGATTTCAAAAATCACTGACACAGTCGATTTCCCTTATTTCTTTTACATTCTTTAGTGAAATGGCTAGGAAATGTAAAATGACTGTCCGACTCACTTTTTATTTTTCTTGGACAATGCTGCTATAGATGCTAAATTTGCACTGTCAGATCTCAAGGAAAGAAAAGATGATACGGGTTGAAGTTTCTCAAGAGCAGTTTCTTGGAGTTCCCTGGATGCCTTGGCAATTGGTTGGAACTGGGATGCACAGGGGACCAGAGAGATGCGGTCCCATTGGAGCAGGTGGGGCTGTAGCTTGTGTGGGAAACAGAGCAGAAGGGAGTAGAAGGCAAACACCTAATGCCTGTAGAGAGCGGCTACCTAAAGGTTTAGAGCAAGCTGAAGTCTTCTGAGCCTGGAAGGTCCCCCGCAGGGCAAATGGCTGATGTCAGAGGCAGCCCTCTCTCTCCAAAGCTGCAGGCCCGGGAGCCTCCTGAAAAGCAGCATCTGCAGTGCTAATAAATGACCCAATAAATGATCCCCAACTAAGTAATGTTTGCTTAATAGCATAACAGGGGGCTCCCGAGATGCTTTGTTCTTCCAGGAGCCTAGTTTACCTGCATTTTCTCACTAAGCAACTGTGACCTGTTGCCTTGATGGAGGAAAACCTGGTTTAGGGGACAGCCTCCTCTCTCTCCCCTCAGTTGTGTGGCACTGAGTGCTTAAAATAACTGGCTCTTATTTATTAAGGGCTTGTGATGTGCCCAAACATACTGTGGGCTTTATCTCAGCTGATGCTCCTGGAAACCCTATTCTATGGCTATTATTATTAGTTTCACTTTACAATGAGGAAAGGGAAGTTCAGAGAAGTAAGAACATATTCATAGTCAACTAGCTAACAAATAATAGAGGCGAAATAGGAGTCCAGTGCTGTCCGCCTCTGCACAAGCTCACTGCTGTGGTTCTCCACATTAGCAGAGGAAGCGTGACCTTGCCCATGGGTTAGCTTCTCAACTGCCTCCGTCTGCAATATCCATTCTGAGCTTACACAGTCAGGCAGAAACCATAGCAGTTCCTTTTCCAGCACCCACATGAATTGCTGCCTGCTTCACATCTGAGGGTTTGCACGTGCAATACAAGCCTGTTACTTCATAAAACTGAGCAAGGACACCTTTGCCATTCCTCCCTTTCAGCAGACGGAGTCTTACTGCTCAGGAGACTGTTGGCACAGAGCAAAGGTGCATGGTTCTTTCTATTCAGGAGCCTTGGGCAGGCGGTCCTTGGCTCCCACACTCTGACCTGTTGTCCAGGCCCCGGAGCTCTGAGCATCAGCACATGTGCCTCCTTTTGTCACTCAGCCATTGCTGGCTAATTTGGAGAGATGCTGCTTTCCATCCCTCCCTGGCTCCTCCTTTCCCACCACAAGTGTAAAACCACTCAGCTCCTTAAGTTGAGTCTCCCGGTTGTAAAGCCATCAATCAGGCAAGGAGGGTGGAGGAGGAAGAACACACCAGCCGTGAATGTTCTTGTGGAGGTAGGAAGATGGTTCCGAACACATGGCAAAGCCTGAAGTCCCAGGAGCCAAGGAAATGAAAGTGTGGGAACAAGCCCCGGAGCGGGGAAGTGTTCCAGAAAGGCTTCCTGGAAGGACTTGCATGTGAACTCCATAACCTGGTGTTTTTTTCAAATGGTGGGTCATGACTCGAGGGTCAGAACATCATCTGAGTGAGTCATGGCCAGGACTTTTTTTTTTTTTTTTTAGATGAAACGTAATCAAACAGAATAGAGATGATCAGAGTATATTACTGGCTCACAGCATAAAATATCTTTCTATGATTTTAAATATATTTGTAAAAATTATCTTTATTGGAGAGGTAAAGAATCAGAAAACTCCCATCCATTGGTTCATTCCCCAAATACTCATCAAGAGCCAGAGGTGGACCAGGGCTAGGACCACAGCTAGGAGCCAGGAATTCAATCCGTGTCTCCCTCATGGGTGATAGGAGCCCAGAAACTTAAGCCATCACCACTGCCTCCTGGGGTCTGCTTTAACAGGAAACTGGAGTCAGAAGCTGGAGCTGAGAATCAAACCCAGACACTCCAATATAGGAAACAAGCATCCTAACTGATAGGCTACATTGCTGCCCTATAAAATACGTTTCTTTTTCCGAGGTTAGTGATCCCAAAATGTTGGAATCCTATTCCCTCCCTTTTGGTGGGGGGAGGGGGTTTCTGATAGGTTGCTCTCCTATGACTAAATTCACCAGTTGTTGCTGAAGGTGATCTTTCATTCTGCTATGAGTGGAGATGTGGCACATCTTTCTCATCTTCAAAAAAAATCCCTCTCCCTCTTTCTGTTGTATCTGTTCCTATGGTAGAATGTTTCATTAATGGCAATGAGCTGCATATATGTAGACCAGTACTAGACTGCTGATGTACATGATCGACATTGAATCATCTTCTTCTCACCACAGAATAGCCCTACAAGGCATGGTCTGTTACTTCCACTACATTAAGAAAGCTGAGGGTCTGGATGGATGTCATTGCTAGTCACTCACAAGGAAGTGACTGACCTGAGAATTGAACTACCTCTATTCTGAATATGATGCTCATGTAAAGTCCCCAGTGCCACTGCAAACAAAGCTCAGTTTATGATGCAGTAGTATGGACGTAGAAACACCAATAGTGTTGCCCACTAAGACTGAATAACCTTCTGTTTTCTACTTCTGAAGGCCTGTAAATTCCAGGTTATTTCCTAGTAGACTAGAGCTCTGCATTTCATAGGTTCAAGCCTGAAGTGTTAGTTTCTCAGCACAGCTCCATATCTCAGATCTGTCATGTGCTTCCCGTCACCTTGAGTACCCATCACAAGGGTCCATGTTGCCACCATTTTGATCTGATGACCTCAACTGGTTTCTTTGATCCAGTCTCTTAAATTTTTGAAAAGCAAATCCCATCAGTACATTTATTCCAATGACTTTCCTTTGTTGTTACCATAAAGATTATATTTGTTAAAGTAACTGAATGTCACCATGGTGACCTCCCTTCTCCTTGTTAGCCTCATTTAATGCTCTTCGCTCTTACAAACAGACGGTCTTTCTGCCACAAGGCCTTCACATATGCTGTTCCTTCTGCTATTATTCTGCAAACTAATCTCCTGTTGTCTTCTAACATCTGGCCATTCATCAGATCTCTACTGTTTGTGTCAGATTCTGGTAGAAAACTACCCTGTCCTCCTTGTTATTCTAGGACCAAAAGGCACTCTGAATCTTTGCATTAGAGCACTGTTCATTATAGTTTTACTTGTATTGATGTCATTCTTTAGCTGACGTTTGTTTCCTATACAGGACTATGTGCTCCCTAAGACAAGAATTGTGCATATCTATCTTTTGCCTCCAGGACTTAGAGTTGTGCCAAGTTTATGGAGTAGATAGGAGGACATTCAACCTCCAATCTACTTGACCTCTTTAGAAGCAGATGTGATAAGAGCGCCAGGTGCTCAGGTTTGGCCATAAGCCTCAAGTCAAAGGGAGCTAGTCAAAGCCAATCTCCGAGGGATTAAAGAGTCAGGTTTAGTAATAGGAAGAGTCTTCTGAGTATAAATGTTGATGTCTCTGAGTCCTAGTATTTATGGTTTCTCCTTTATTTGGCTTGGACACAAGACAGTCCACCATCTCCTTTAGGTACTACCATTTCCTTGTTTAGAAGTTTAATTAAATCTGCACCTAGCATGCTACAAACAGCCGGGTGGAGAAGGGTGTCTGGTTTATGGCATTGTGGGAAATGTTAACTGTGCACAGCTTAGTGTAGCTACAGGATTTACAATGTGTATAACTCTGAGATGGATTTGCATGGGATTCTGTAAGCCTAGTCCCAGATTTCATGCTGTTCGCCTGGCTATGTATTTTCCAAGAGATCTAAGGATAAGAAGTAGAAAAAACAGAGATAAGACTCCTCCAAGAGCAGGAAAAAAAGATATCTTTTCCAAACAAGCCTCTTATCCTACAACTAAGTGACCACATGGAGGATATACTATCAACGGTAACAGTGGTAGTAATAAACAGTATTATAACTACAGCCTTTATTGAGTTTTTTTTTAAATGTGCTAAGTGTTTGCTTGCATTGTTTAATATTCACAAGCATCCTGAGAGGGACTCCATTTTATCATAGAGTCAGCTCAAACGTTGAGAAGTCAAGCTCTTTGTTCAAGACCACACATGAAGCAACAGGTGGTAAAGGGATTTGAAACTAAGCGGATGATCTGCCTGCCCTGTTGCTCTTGACCACTGTTTTATCTGTCCTCTTTTGGTCTTTAATCCTTCCTTTAGTAAATCTTTTATTTTTAGCCTCTTTTTTGTTATAGGCATTGGGGATTCGAAGGAAGATAACTTATAGCTAGCCCCTTCTCCAGACAAGTTTACCACCCAGTGGGTGCATAACCTCATCTCCTTCCTAACAGTGATTGAGCACTTCCTGTGAACCAAGCTAGATCCTAATCTATGATACTGAACTGTTGCCCCAGGTAGATGCCCTTTATACAGACAGGAGAATAGAAGCCCAAGGTAAAGCAACTTAATAAAGTGCCTACAGCCAGGAAAGAGTTGGCTGGGGTAGAGTCTCAGGTTTGTCTAACTTTGTCGAATGTCTGTACTTTACACCACAATGCCAAATGGCAGACATGTGGAGCATGCACAAACAGAGGAACCCCTTGTGTATTTTAAGAGAAAAGGGCAGGGTGAAGCTGAAGAAGCCAAAGAAGGCTTGTTGAGGAATTCGAAAGCCAGGGAAGAAGAGAAAAATGTAGGTTTGGGGGTGACTTTGCCCTCTGCCTTCTTGCTCACATATACTCCACATCTAGCAATAGACAGGAGGAAGGAGATGGAAGTCAGTGGATTGACTTTCTCAGCTAGAACTGTCTTATAATTGGTATAGACTAAGAGTAGAAGGAGTTTTGTAGGCTTCTATGGATGCTGGACAATCACAGATGAAGGAAGAGGTTGAATGATCATGCCAAGGATACTTGAGAAGAGATTCAGCCACTGAATTGGCAGTCATATCAGATCAAGGGTACCTAATTTAGTTGTGCATGTGGACTGGCGGGCGATTTGTTTGAACACCAGCCTTTGGGTTTTCTTGTTAGGCATTCTGCCTTTTTGTAAGGCTCCCCCAATGATCTTGAAGGTTCTGGTCATTGTGAAGTCCTACACCCACAGGTGGGCTATGACCTTCAAAATCCTTGCCAGTGTTTAAGTTGTCCACACCATCGTTTCCTAGTACGTGTTCCACAGAAGATTCATCTTGTCATAAGATCAATTAAACTTGTCTCTGGAAAGCCTAAGTGAAGAGTCACTTTGGAGTCTCCAGTGTCTCTGTCACATCTCTTCCACTTACCACTGTGGCATGAAAGCAGCCAGGGACAATATGTAAATGAGATGGCATGGTTGTGTTTCAATAAAACCTTATTTGCCAAAATAGATGGTAGACTGGATTTAGCCCACAGACTGTAATTTGCTGACCCTTGGTCTGTACATACTAGAGTCATGTAAATATAAATGAACAAAAAGGTACAAATCATAACTCTTCTTGAAGAATCATGGTGCATGTTAGCATCTTAAAGCTTTGAGAAGTTTACTTAATTTTGGTCACCTCAGAATTTCACAAATATATGTAACCACATCTTTTTATGTAACATTTATAGCCCTTACAGCTGATATTCCAGAGACGACTCTTTGGAAACCATCAATTCATGTCTTATAAGCAAGCAATGTGCATAATAATTTGCATAGACTGTCTTGTGGGAGTTCAGAAATACCTGCCTCAGCAGGTGAAGGCTCAGCGCTTGGCTCCCTGCCACCTTAATGGGAAGTTCAGCCTGGCCCAGCCCTGGCTGTTGTAGGCATTTAAGGAGAGAACCAGTGGATGGAAGATCTCTCTCTCTTTCTCTCTCTCTCTCCCTCCTTCTCTTTCCCTCTCTCCCTCTCTGCCTGTGTGTGTGTGTGTGTGTGTATGCATGTATCTGCCTTTCAAATAAAGTAAAAACAGATAAATACAAAAAATGTTAAAATAATACCTACCCTACCCAGGTCACTAGTGCCTTAACTTAACCCTTGGCTTAGAGTGATGTGGCCACATTAAAGTGAAAACACTCTCAATCTAAATGCATTTGTCAGATTCCTTCCTCAACTGTGATTTTGAATGCAAATGATGAAACAGAAAACATGAAGTTCCGTGGAAGGAGACAAAGAAAGGAAGAGCAGAAGGGGAGTGAACGATACTAGTGTTTACTGGGCACTTTCAATATGCCTAGCACTGTGTTCAGGCCTAGATCTTTCATTCTCATCCAGGGATGACTTGGCTTCCATAGGGACATCTGGCAATGTCCGGAGACCCTGCGGATTGTCAGGACTGGTGGTAGGGGTGGCAGAATATGGTACCAGGATCTGGTGGGTAGAGCCTAGGGATGTTGCACAATATCCTGCTGTGCACAACACATCCACCTGCTCAGGTGACAGCAATGAATTATCTAGCGCCAAACGTCTATCAGTAGTACCACTATTAAGAACACTTGATCTGCATTTTCTGACTTCTTCCATGTAACAATCCCAAGGTAAGTAGTTTTTTTATGCTTTTAAGAAATGAAGAAATTAGGCAAATGGAATTTAAGAATCTTTCCACTAAGTCCTCTGTAGTTAGTGATGGGATGAGCCCACACTCTTAAAAACTCACATTCAGTTGTCCCTGGTAAAGATAAATTTCACTCCTTGGCCATTAATAGCCCTGACTCTTAGAAATACTCTCTATAGCCCTTCACATCACCATCTCCTTTCACTACTGCAACCCCTTCCCTTTGTTCTTGATACATTCGGTAGCTAACATTCAACTATATCTAGCCCCTCAACTCTGATGTAACTCTGATCATCACTGTAATTCTACATGCTTAAGTGTTGAATTCCATGTGGGGCCACCATGGCAACTACTGTTAAAAGTTTGTGACACCAGGCCAGTTATTGTAACCTAAAAGTCTTGACTTCACCATCAGCAAATGGAAATGCTAACAGTAAGAGCCCCTCCTGCCTCGAGTCAGTTCTGTCCAGACATAAGCCATGGGCTCAGAGTTAAGCTTGGAGAGTCAGGGGGATTCAAAGAATGTGAAACCTCCCAGGGAGAGTATACTGAGGTGACGGGATCTTTAGGGAGGAGGCAGATTCCTAGTTTTATAAGCCAGCTCAGCTCCAGTTTCCCCAGCAGCCTACAAGAATGCTGCAAAGCGTGAGTGGGCTCAAGAAGGTCTGGACAGCATCACCCAAGGGCAGTCATCAGCTCTGGGATTTGGCCTGAGGCAGGAAGTGCATGTGGGGCAGCACGTTAGCAAGTTAGATGTTCCTGCTACAACTCTCTTCCTGGGACAACCAGGTGGAATGTGATTGGGGCTGGTTGGGAGACATGGTTGGGGCCTGACCTGGCTCCTGGAACTCTGACTTTTTCTCCCCTCTGGCAGGTAGGAAACCTGAGGCTCTTAGGCTTTATTTTTGGGGAGCCCATGAATAAGAAGGTTGTTTCTGGGAAGACGATGTCCTGTAGATTGTGGTTGAGCACTGAAGCCTACACTGAGAAAATCCAAATCGCAGAATGGCAGGAGTATTTAAAACGGCACATCATGGTGATGGGGTTAGAGTATGGAGACAGTTATGCAGCTCCTGCACAGGAACAGCTCATCTTTCTCCTACCCCCTCTTATCTTCTGCCCCCTTTTGAGATATCAGCTCCACTCTTGTCTCTCCAGCTATCCAGACTGATTGTTCAGTTGTTTGCTAGAGAGAAAATAGACTCCTGGAATTGTATCTGCCGAAAGAGAACCCATGATGCTGACATTCTGTTCTTCTCTGATCCTCTTAGAAATTAGCAGTTGGCTGTGCTAAGCACTGTCTTCCCCATACTCATAAATATCAAGATAGAATAGTTTAAAAAAATGGCTGTACCCCATCTTCCCAACCGGGAACAAAACAAAGCAACAAAGTCAATATTTGATGTGAGTGTGGGTTAGGGAGTATTTGCCTAAGGGATGAGTAGGGGACATTAAATCATATGCCGCATGGGACACATGATGACTGGCACCTATTAATCAAGATATGAGTTTGCTCTTCATAGAAGATACACCACATGTTGTAGCTATCTGTAGGAAGTCATATTTTACTTGGCTGTTGTATCACATCCTATTCCCTTCTACTTTTGCTTTTCTTAAGTCCCTTTTCTATGGTTTTCAGAAAGGCAGTAAAAGGAGTGGAAAGACAGTATGGAACAGATACAACCTGAGGTTCAAATCTTGCCTCTGCCACTTACTAGCAGGTAATTGTGAACCAATAACTTCGCACCTCTATGTTTGAGTTTTTTTTAAGAGTTCAGGAAGGAAGCACTGTCTGTATCATTGGATTCTTGTGAGAAATTAAGGCAATGTTATATGTAAAATGTCTTCAGTATCCTTGGAACTCAAAATGATAACTGTCACTTTTCAGTCAAATAAATATGAAATTATCTGGTACTCCACTGAAATCTCTCTATTAAAGATACCCATGTGAAAAAGGAGAGTTAATATTTGCTACACCTGGTGAGTAGCAGCAAACAGAACTGATGACGATTTCAACTTGTCATTGTTTCCAGGCTGACTCTCTGACGGTTGAAATGAAGTGGGAAGACATTCTGCCAAAAAACAGTGCAGGAGCCCCATTCTAAATGGACTTGAAGAATCCAAATTTGCTTGGAGATAAATGATTTTAAGAGAATTCTTGTAAACAGAGGGTTGACAGCCCTCAGGACCGTAGTTGATCTGTTTCACGTTATAGTTTCTTAAAACCAGTGACTCAAACTGGTCTGCCCTTTTAGCCTGGGAAATTAAAAAAAGCGGAAACTAAGGGGGAAGAGGCCCTTTGTGATTTTCTCAGAATGAATTAGCAGTGATCAGAGCCAACTTCAGGGTTGGATTCATCCAACTGCGTTACCTTGAAAAGTGGAAGCACCCTTGCCTTTCCCTCTTCCGTTCTTTGTTCACCTCCCAGCCACAGCTCACTCCCTCCACTACAGGCTCTCACCTCTCACACAAAGACCTGCAGAATTCGGAAGTTCCAGCAGCCTCCCTAGGGAAGGACCCTGCGGAACCTCCCCACTGTGTCCCCACCCGCTGATCTTTTTCTGGCAGGTGTTGGCTGGCTAAGTTTTCCCTGTGTGCAGTTTTGATGTTTTGCTTTTCCTCTCTCTCATTACCACACCCTGCTGTTGGCTAGGTCATCATCATTGTTCCCTGGAGTTAGCCTGTGCTTGGGTGGGTGAAAGCACTCTCCATGGAGCACAGGCTCTCAAAGTCCTTGGCTAATTGTGTTAAAGGCAAAGCAATCTCTTTGCATATCTGTGAGTAGACATTCGTGCTGGATAGAAGAAGACAAGGAAACAAAGGCATCGATTGGGATTAGATTAGGGTAAGGACTTGAATGGTCTATTTAGACCAGTTGGGCATGTGTTAGGGAAAAGTAGAGCTGTGATCTTCCTACCTTCTTTCTTTCCCCCTGCTCCAAGGAACAGACACAACAGTGTTTTCAGGAAGGCAATGCTAACGCTGGAATAGAATTTTTACACTTGATCTTAGCCAAAAGGCTGAGGAGCAGTGGAACAGAACTTTTAAATTCAGTCCAGTATGATTCAGTTCAACCAACCATCCCCAGATACCAGTTCTGAGAGTTACAGAGCCCTTGGAGCTCCCATTGTGTACCCCTAAAGCTGCCTCCTCAGAAAGGAGATGGACGTTGAGATGCATATGTTAAAATACACCTACCTTTTCCTAACACCAGCCTGGTGCTCAAAAATCTCAAACTGAATAAACATACTTCACCTTCACAAATTTTCCTGTAACACTGAAGCTGGTGGACTACTATCGGCTTGCTGCCTTTTAAATTTTTTTGCCCTCTTTCTGTCTTTATTTTGTTAAAAGATTTGTGTTTTTTTGTTTGTTTGTTTGTTTTTACTTTTTTTATTTGAAAGGCAGAGTGAGTGACACAGAGAGAGAAAAAGACAGAGTGACAAAGAGATCGTTGATTGGCTGGTTCACGCCAAATGACCACAAAGGCTAAGTCTGAGCCAGGCCAAAGCCTGGAGCTAGGAATTGCATCCAGATGTCCCACGTGGATGATAAGAGTCAAAGAACTGAACCATCATTCAGCTGTTTTCCCAGTCACTTTAGCAGGGAGCTGGCTTGGAAACGGAGCAGCCAAGAAGTCGCAAATGGTAGCTTAACCTGCTGTACCACAATGGCAGCCCCTCTTTCTCTCTTAATTTGACTGTATCCTACTCAGTATACACTGGAAAAATCATGGGTTGCATAGATAGTTATGTTGTTGCAATTGCGCAGTGAGGTAAATGCATAGACAAGGAAGCCTATTCCTCTGTGTGTCGCATCCTGAGCACCTCATGTATTCCCAGGAGTCTTTGTACTGCCCATGAGGAGTCAATTGCCATGCAGGGTGCTCTGTGTTCGTCCCTGCCAGAACTCACCAGAGGCTGAGGTGACAGAATCAGGGAGCAGAGGAAGACAGAGGGAGCAACAAAGTGAGAAGTGAAAGACTTATCTGAAGGCTCTGAAGTGAGATTCAGAACATGAATGGGAGTTTGCTAGAGCACCCTGGGGACTAGGAGCAGGTGCTCCAGACAAAAGGTGCAGAGTGTTAACGTACTAGGAAAAAGAGTAAGGAAAAGAGTAGAAGATTCATTCATTCAATATTTTATGAGCACCATCCTTAAAACCATATTTCTATCAACTAATATAGCTACCATTTACATATCATTTACATTGTATTAAATACTGTAAGTAATCTGGAGATTTTTTAAAGTGTACAGGAGGACAGGAGTAGCTTGTATGCTAATACTGCGTGGTTGTATAGAAGGGAATTGAGCATCCACAGATTTCAGTATCTGCGGGGGGCCTGGAACCAATCCTATGGCGATAGGGAGGGATGACTGTGCAGGCATCCAGAGATAAGCCCTCAAAGAGAGTGTACGCTTAAAAACCGAAATAGCAACACTGATAAGAGTTACTGTGAGTTCAGAAGAGAAAATTCTCTAGATAGCACTAGCTGAGAAAGGCATCCTGAAATTGGGGAGATTCGAAGAATGGAATAGCCTTTGGAGAGTTGAAGAGTTTAGGCTGGTGACACAGATCAGGAGGGACAGCTCCAGTGACGGGCACAAATGAGGGGTCTTCCAAAATTTGTGGGAAATATGTACTGCGAGAGAATAATGCATGGATTTCAAAAAATTTTGCACCTAAATAAACTTATCATTCAGTTCCATTTTCAACAAATTTTTAAAAATCGCTTTTATTTTTTCGAGAGGCAAAGAGATGGAAAGACACACACACAAATACAGAGAGAGTTCCCATCCTGTCAGTTTACTCCCCAAATGTCCACAATAGCCAGGACTATGCGAGGCAAAAGCTAGGAGCCAAGAAAGTCAAGCCAGGTCTCCCATATGTGTGGCAGGAACCCCGTGATTTGAGCCGCCACCGCTTCCTCCCAAAGTCTGCATTAGCAGGAAGCTGGAGTCCTGAGCCAGAGCTGGGAATTGAACCCAGGCATTCCAGTGTGAGGCCTAGATATCTTAATGCCTAAGCCACATGCATGCCCTTCAGAAAACTTTTTGTAGTAACCCACATGTAACCTCTCTGTACCCCTTGACTTCAAGACTGAAGTTTAGCAAAGAAATCAGTGTCCTGGATAGCTCACACATTAAATGCAAACTTCCTGTTGAATTCATATGTGCCTTTTCCTAACATGGTTATTTCTAGTTTTCATCAGATCTTCCAAAAAGTGATTTAAAATCACTTGGGATCGAGGCAGGCATTGTGGCACAGTGGGTTAAGATGCCACTTGGGATGATGTTATTCTCTACCCAAATGTCATTTCTAATGCTGACTACCCTGCTTCTGATCCAGCTTCCTGCTAATGCATCCTGGGAGGAAGACGATGACGACTCATGTCTTTGGGCCCCTGCCACCCACATGGGAGACCAGCATGGTTTTCCTGCCTCCTGTCTTCAGTTTGGCCCAATTCTGGCTGTTATGGAGATTAGGGGAGTGACCCAGCAAGTGGAAGGTCTCTCTCTTTAACTCTCTGTCTGTGCCTTTCATGTAGATGAAAATAAATAAACTTCTTTTCAAAATTGCTTAGGAGCCTTCCTAAGTCCATTCTGTTTTGTGCTTTTATTATGACAGGCATTCATTTAGTTGTTTCTTGAACTCTCAGTTTTTTTTCACTCCAGGAGAATCAGTTTTACAAAATTTTCGGGAAACAAACTTTCTCAGAGCAATGAGGTTAACTTGCCCAAGGTCATTCGGTGAAACGAGGCCTCCCCAGCAAGGTCAGACTCCAACGCCTGCCTGTAATCTCAAACAGTATCCTCCACTCAGTGCAGTTTCCCATGGAGTGAATCAGCACAGAGCCTGGCTCAAAGTCTTGTCCACTCTGTCGGGGCGTCTCATACCCCAGCTCTTAGCGGCACCGCTCTGCTGCACCTGAGGGAAGTCGCCGACCCTCACTTCAGTGGTCATTTTCTCCCTTTGACACCTGCTTCTGCTGACAGTACTGCCCTCCTCATCGAGGCCACTACTTTGGACACTGGAAAGTAAGCACACTTGAAATACTAAGGCACAGTTTCACGACAGTAGCAACACTGTTTAAAATGGCAGTGCTGTTTTAAAATTAATATTGGTGTGAACCTACTTGCAAACTCATTGCTTATCTGTAATGTGTACCTTAACCCTTCTTTTTTTGTTATGCACAAATAGGAAGATGATAACCAAGCCTGTGTTCTCATCCCTTCCATCCCCTCTTGGCAACACTTGTTCCTCTTAGCCCTCCCTAATCACTCTGCCTGGTTATTTTGAAGCAAATGCCACATTTCATATAATTTCACCTTTAAATATAGCAGCATTATACAGGGTTTTAAATAGACTTTGGCATAAATAGCGGGGACTATTTGCTAGGTCATTGTGCCATACAATGGCATGTGAAAGAGTTTTATTTAAACAGGCTCCTAGTTGTTTGAGAAGTTTGCATTTTGTCATTTCTAAGGGTTGAGACACTCTTTGATAATGAAGTCTGCTGTACTTCCAAGCCTCATTGTTGTTGTGAATTACACTTTTAGTCCAGTCAACTCAGTGCAATTAAGTCTTGAAAGTCAACTCGGCTCTAAGGCTCATTTGCAAAGTGTGAATTTGGTCCAATTGTTAGAGAACAATTTGAACATAACTGAATTTCATGTTTGCTTATATACCGTTTCATCTTTGAGAAGCACTAGACAAATGTAGCTGACTGCACCCAGCTGAACTGAACCTTGTAGAAATACACAACACACACACACACACACACACACACCCCTCCACCATCTGCTATCCACTTCAGTTCGTGTTGCTGTGAGCCACAGTATGTACTTTGGGTGCTATGTATTTCCCTCCAGTTTCAGGTAACCTCTTTCCACTAACTCCCAGTGGCTCACAAGCTCCTACCCCTCCCACGCCCAGTTCTATAAAGAAAGGCAGGGTCTTTTCAAGGCAAAGTATAGTATTTACTATGGTATTTATGCATTTCTTAACTGTGTAACATAGGCTAAACTGAGCTGTCATTTTTAATTCCTATTTGTGTGTGTGTGTTTTCATAATGTCTTACTGGCAAGTTTTTGGGTGTTGTACCTGAAACTCAGGGTTTCTCAACCTCAGAACTACTAACATTTTGGGCTAGATAATTCTTAGCTCTAGGTGCAGTGAGGCTGTCCTGTGCTTGGTAGGATATCTAGTACAACCTGGGCCTGATCTCTGCTCGTGAGGAGCCAGTAGCACCACTACCCTAACTCCAGCTGCACCATCCCAAAATCACTGTAGATATTATCAGTTTCCCCTGGGGAGAGATAAACGCAGGTAAGGTTTTATGAGTAGTTGAGACCTGCTGTCACGTCTCATTCCCCAAAGCCCTGTGGTGCTCAGTGTACTTAGCATGAGGCTTCTAGGAATGCATGTGTCCCATTATTGCAGAAATCATTGTCCATATGACTAGTTTAAAAAGTTCTTGGGGCCAGTGCTGTGGCTCACTAGGCTAATCCTCCACCTGCGGCGCCGGCACCCCGGGTTCTAGTCCCAGTCTGGGCGCCGGATTCTGTGCCGGTTGCCCCTCTTCCAGTCCAGCTCTCTGTTGTGGCCCGGGAAGGCAGTGGAGGCTGGCCCAAGTGCTTGGGCCCTGCACCTGCATGGGAGACAGGAGGAAGCACCTGGCTCCTGGCTTTGGAGCGGCCATTTGGGGGGTGAATCAACGGAAAAAGGAAGACCTCTCTCTCTCTCACTGTCTAACTCTGCCTGTCAAAAAAAAAAAAAATGTTCTTGGAGGGGTTGGCGCTGTGGCACAGTAGGTTAATCCTCCACCTGTGGCGCCGACATCCTGTGTCGGTGCCGGTTCTTGTCCTGGCTGCTCCATTTCCAATCCAGCTCTCTGCTATGGCCTGGGAAGGTAGTGGAGGATGGCCCAAGTGTTTGGGCCCCTGCACCAGTGTGGGAGACCGAGAGGAAGCTACTGGCTCCTGGCTTCGGATACGCACAGCTCCGGCCATTGCCGCCATTTGGGGAGTGAACAAATGCAAGGAAGACCTTTCTCTCTGTCTCTCTCTCACTGTCTGTAACTCTACCTCTCAAATGAATAAATAAGAAATCTTGAAAAAAGAGTTCTTGGAAAATAGAATTAAAAGATTCTTTGCTGCAAAAAAATGAAATCCATGCATACTTTTTCCTAATATTCATTTTCCTAAACTCTGTGAAAACTCCATATAGGCATGAATTTCAATTCTTTTTTGCACCAAAATAAGCTTATATTTTAATTCCACTTTCTATGAGCTTTCTGAAGTACTCTGTAGGAGCGCCTTTGAGTCTTCAACAAATAGTTGCAGCATGCTAGTGGATTCTATTCACTCTGCATGAGCTTGAAATTATAAATCCTTGAATCAAGGGAATCATTGACCTCTAATAATATCTTTGCTTTCAACTTATATAGGCCTTGAAGGACATAGGACCTTAAAATGAAAATAAAAGTAGCAACAGTAACTACCCTGGGTTGGGCAGCTGCTAAGAGCCAAGCACTGTACAGTAAGCATTACATTCAGGACCATAGAAGACCATCAGCAGAGCTCAGTCTAGGAACCACTTTGTGTCATCCTCCTCCCTTAAGAGGAGAGAATTCTAAGAAGGAAGATCAAGTCCCTGAAGAGTGGAGTGACTTGCCTGGGGTCAGTCATCTAGTGAGGGGGCAGGCAGCTTTGACTCTGAAGTCTGCATTCTCAGACCTCTGCAGACTTCAGGACGTCAGCTGCTGCTTACCAGTTCCCTCCTTCTTCTACCAAACCTGTGTCTGTGGCATCAGCAATACAGCAAAGAACTGAACAGCCAAAATGCTCCACCAAAAAACCAGAACTCAGGAGAATTATCTCATGTTACAACACTGAAACGATATGCTAATGGTAAAGGTAAGGTTGGAGAAGAACTAATTATAGGGAAATACGTTCATGCTTTATTTATCCAGCAGCACGTGTATCTGTTTCTACTAAGGAAAATACTAGAAGGCATGATCTCCAATCAGGAAGCATCATTATCTCTGTATGCTAGGATTGCTGATGGGTTTTGACCCCTTCGTTTTGCATAACCATATTTTTCAGATTTTCAACCATGAACATGTATTGCTTTTATATGTGTCCTTAAAAGAAACATGTTTTTAGAGAAAATTAAGGCCTGAGATAGCACAAGCGATAATAAAAAGGGAACTAGACATTTAATGAGTTCAAGTTGGATTAAATTCTAAAATACAGAAAGGACTTGCAGATGTGATTACAAAACCACTGTCAGTAATCTTAGAGAAATCAGAGACTGGGAGCAAGGCCAGGGAATTGGAGACAGGAATATGTTATTCCAGTTTTCAAAAATGAGAAAAATGTGGATTCTAAAAGCCAGCAGGCAATGGAGCTAGCATTTAGAACCTGATTCTTAGACTCAGTTTGTGAACATTTAGGAAAAAGAGCTCAGGCAGAAATAGCTGAGAGCCTGCAAAGGTTCAAGTCTTACCAACCTAACTCTATTTCCTCTTTCAATAGTTTATTTTTGATAGGTCAATAAAATATTCCAGACATAATGCACTTCAGTTCTAGCTAGGGCATTTGATAAACACATGTGGGCTTTTCCTTGCAGAAAGCCTGGGTTAGATGATAATTTGATGAGCTGGATTCACAGCTAACTTAATTATTGATAATTATTACCAGGATGGCAAAATGCTTGAGCCATGTATTACACTAAATCTTTGGCATACATAACCCTGTCAGATGGACACCATGGTTATTTCCACTTGTAAAGATGAAGAGTGGAGGCTTAGAGTACTTGAGTTCCATTCTTCAAGACACACAGCATGCAATTAGTGGAATTGGCTTCCAATCCAGCATCCTGCTGGTGCATCCTGCTGGTGCATCCTAGGGGCAGTGGATCATGGCTCAAAGAGTGCTTGAACTTTTGCTCACATGTGAGACCCAGATGGAGTTCCGGGCTCCTGCTTTGGCCTGGCCCAGCCCTAGCTATTGTGTCCATTGGGTGGGATTTGGGTTGAGAGGGGTGGGGAGGAGCAGATGGAAGGTCTCTTTCTTGCTCTGTCACTCTGCCTTTCAAGTACATGAAAATAAATAAACTTTTTTTTTAAAGCGTTGGGATTTGTGTTTTTAACCATGCTACTCTCCAGCAGGACTGGGGAATGTCCAGCCCTCCGGCGGTGTAAGACCTGCAAAATCATTTGGTCTGAGCCTGCCAAGGCAACCACAGGCGGTACTCGAAATTCAATAAATCTATAGCAGGCTCATTTTTAAGTTGATAAATTTGCATGTTATAAATATCCAAATGGTCCTTGGCAGAAAAAAAAAGGTCCCCTACCCTTGCTCTGTTGCCTCCCTGATAAACACATTAGGATTGAATGAGGGCTCTTATGGAAGGCCTGGCTCCTTATTCCATACAGTACATTGGCCAGAGGCTCAGAAAAGAACGTTGAACCAATACTTGTCAGACTGGCAGATAACACACAACTTGGAATTTAGCCACCCCTGTCTAAGTTCCTTTCTTTTGATGACAGCACTGGACTTTTCAGCTGGAGGGGCTGGGCCCCAGGATCCAAGGAGAGGCATTGTCACGGGTAGAAACCAAAGTCAGAAATACAGCCGCTCAGGTCACCAAGAGTTCGGCCCTTTCAGTGCTTTCCATGGACATTTCGCCTGAAAAAGAAAGATGACTTTGGCCCATTTATTGCACTAGTTCAGCTGCAAATATTTGGCCTAAAAAATTATTATGGCTCTCAAAGTGGAGCATTTATCTCTTTTTTAAAAAGCTTTCCCAAAAAGGATTTTGTTATAGAAGTTGGAAGGAAGGAGGGAAAGAGGGAGAGAGACAGAGAAAGAGAGAAGGAGAGAAGATAAGGAAGAAAGTGGGGGGAAGAAGAAGGAGGCAGCAGCCAAAACTTCTTTCTCGTGTAAAATAATCAAATTCCTCTACAAGGCATCAGGGCAAAATTAAAGGGGTTGCTGTTTCCTTAGCTGTTTGGGAGGCAGTGTCAACAAGCCTGCCCCGACTCCAGCCACAAGACTGGAACCACAGCAGCCCCAGACCCGCAGTGCCTAACCACCAAGGAGCCCCCCTGCCTGCTGAGCCAGCAGGAGAATTTCACTGTTGCCTGTTTCAGTCCTTGTGAGTGCCCACAGCAAAGCATGCAGGTGAAAGGTGACATCCTGGAACCATCAAGGTCAGCTCAGATTTGGAAATTGGGACACGGTTCTCACATCCTTCCGGACTCTGTCGCGTTTGAGTTTGCAGCAGGGTTATTCTTAGCTAGGATTCTGAAACGTGCACAGTGAGGTTATGGCCAGGCGTATTATAGCTCAAAACTTGGGCTTACCTTTGTTTTCTTTGCTATCTGTAACACATCCCAGTGTATCTGCATCAGTGGAATGCTTTACAGTCATCAAAGGAAATCATAGAGATTGTAGCGGAGTGTGGACCCCTTGATTTGAAAAGAGGCCTGCGGTCAACTGGTTATGAGAACACAAGTAGACTAACCAATATGGAAAAGTGTAGGAGGGAGGATCTCAGGTGGCTTGAATTTTGTGTTTTCTGCATTTTTTGCTAATAGTTCCAGCTAACGTGTGCAGAGGGCTTCCTGTGTGCCAGCTGCTCTGCCAAGTATTTCACACCAGTCATCTCACTGGATCCTTGCCCGTGAAGTAGGTACTAGATCTTTTCATTTTGCTTAAAAGAAAATGTAGGAAGGGACTTCAAAACATCTGTGCAAAAATAGAATTAAAAGGTAAGTTTATTTTTGTGTAAATGGTTTGGAAATGTATCATGGAATTTTCTTTTTTTTTAATATGTGGTTGAAGGTTTTTTTTTTTAAGATTTTACATATTTATTTGAGAGAGAGAGTTACAGACAGTGAGAGGGACAGAGAAAAAGGTCTTTCTTCCACTGTTTCAGTCCCCAAATGGTCCCAATGGCTGGAGCTAGGCCAATCCAAAGCTGGGAGCTGGGAGCAAGGAGCTTCTTCCGGGTCTCCCATGTGGGTGCAGGGGCCCAAGTGCTTGAGCCATCTTCTACTGCTTTCCCAGGCCATAGCAGAGTGCCAGATTCAAAATGGAGCAGCTGGGATTAGAACTGGCATCCATGTGGGATGCTGGTGCCACAGGTGGATGATTAACCTATGTGCCTCAGCACCAGCCCCAGGAAATTTTCTTAATAAATATTCTCCATGAGCTTTTTGGAGACCCCAATTAAGTCCTTTGTACAAGATTATGCAACGTGAAACCACTAGAAGGTGAAACCACTATCTAAAACCCACACAAAGCTCATTTTCTTAACCATCAGGGGCTTTTTTTGTCCTAAAAGAAGAAACTGAATGTATTTTTTTTTTTTTGGACAGGCAGAATTAGACAGTGAGAGAGAGAGAGGGAGAGAAAGGTCTTCCTTTTTCCATTGGTTCACCCCCTAAATGGCCACTCCAAAGCCAGGAGCCAGGTGCTTCCTCCTGGTCTCCCATGCAGGTGTAGGGCCCAAGCACTTGGGCCATCCTCCACTGCCTTCCTGGGCTACAGCAGAGAGCTGGACTGGAAAAGGAGCAACCGGGACTAGAACCTGGGGTGCCGGCACCACAGGCGGAAGATTAGCCAAGTGAGCCATGGCACCAGCTGTATCTGAATCTTGGCAGTTGGTTAGATCTATTTTCAAACAAAGGTGGCTATCTAAAATGTCTCGGTTGATGACTAACTGAAGATCTGCTAAGTGTTGCTGGTTTTGATTGTGTGAAGGAGCAGGCAATAGGACCATTCTATTGGGTTCTTCTGTGTACCTGCACAGAACTCCAAAAAACAGAAAAAGATCAGTGCCAATATGTTCATTGCTACTTTTTCAAGGTTGGTTTGGGATCATTTTAGACTCTGTTTGGATTTACAGTGTTTTTAAGTTTTCCGCAGTAACAATCTCTGCCTTTGTAGTCAGGGAAGACACAGGCCAAAAGGTTCTACATAAGCCCTCCTGACATGCTAGGGCAGTGACATGAACCCTCCTTTTATGCGAACTTCTGTAGAAAGAGTTTTTCCTTCCCTTTTCCCTCCCTTGGGATGTGCTACTTCTTGGGCTTCAGCCTTCTTTGGCCAGAATCTGAGCTTATGTCTTAAAAACAAGGAAGAAAATTCTTGACATCCATGGAGATGGTGGAACACTGAAAGTTAAGCCAGCCTCCCAAAGTTTTACTCTTCATTTTCACTTTGTCTGCACATCAAAGAAGCTCCGAAGCCAAGTCCTGGCTTATTGAATGGGGGACTTCTTAGAGACTCATGACTCCCAGGGCTCAGGGTAGAAGCTGTGGCTACTAAAATGCTGGAAATTTACGAATCATGTCAAGGGATAGGTGTTTGGCCTATTAAGATGCCACCGAGGGTGCCCATCGTCTCATTACTGAGTTTCTGGATTCAAGTCCTGGCTCTGCTCCCAATTCCAGCTTCTTGCTAATGTGCACCTGGGATATAGTAGGTGATAGCTCTGGAAACAGAGTTCCTACAGCCCACTTGGCAGATGTAGACTGAATTCTAGATTTGCAGGTTTGGCCTGGTCTAGCACCAACTGCTGGAGTATTTGGGGAGCGGAGCGGTAGGTGGGAGTTCTCATTCTCTCTCTGTCTCTCTTCTTCAGTCTCTTTTTCTCTACCTCTTAAATAAAAACAAATAAATGAACAAAAAAAATTCAATAAAAATCATGTCAAGATTTCTTTGAAGTCCTCCATAGAAAGTATCTGGATAATTTCTCTTTTATCTGAAAGAGAGATTCTGCAAGGAGGTTGCCTGCAATCCAGGTAGCCTGTTCTTATACATGTTCTGCCCTTTGGCTGAAACCCACTCATTCTTGAGGAAATATTTATTGAGTGCCTACTAGATACAAGTGACTTGCCAGGTGTATGGGAGGCAGCAGACAGTAAAAGGAACTAAGTCACTGTCCTGATGCCACATAGGTTATTGCCCTTCTGCCATCTTGTCTTCTCACCCTTGAAGATACTGAATTTTAAACCCACCCTGGGGATTTCTATGACTACCTCAGTGGGAAGAGGTTAGGCACACTTTACTCAGATCCATTCTATTTTGAGGCACTTTAAAAAAATAATTCATTTACAGTACCATATTTGTTTATGCATCTTTTTTTCAAAGAGTGTGGGCTTTAAACACCTAGGTGGTTCAAATCCAGTTTTCACCACTCAGCTTGTTATTTGACTCTGGTTCCCTTACTTCCCTGAGACCTAATTTTTTAGTCTATATTTTGGGGCTAGTACTGTGGCCTGGAAAAATAATTGTGAGGTTTACAAGAAAAATGAAAATCTGTTTATGTAGACATGTATACTAATATTCATAACATCTTCATAAGAATCCAAAACTAGAAATAAGCCAATGTCTTTCAACTGATCAATGATCATCATCAAATAGTGCTACATCCATACAACGGAATACTACTCAACAGAAAATAATATGTGCAATAACATGGATGAACATCCAATATATTAAGGAAGAAATCAGAATCAAAAGGTGATATACAATGCAATCCCATTTCTTTGACATTCTGAAAAGGACAAGACCTAGGCACAGAGGAGAGACCCCCGGATGCCGGGAGCTCAGGTAAGAGGATGGGTTGATGACATATAAGCAAAAAGGAGTTTTTCAAGGTACTGAACATTTTCCTTATGTTGATAATGGTGATGGCTACACAGCTGTGTGCATTGGTCCACACTTACAGAATTGTGCCCCACAAAACTGTGTTTGGGTGGATGGATGGAAAGAAGGAAGAAAAGATGCGCAACCTGGAACATTTGGGCACTTAATGCCTCTGAGCCTCTTGCCAGTAGGAAATAGAAACCAGCACTTCACACCTGGTCTCTGAGAAGATGGTCAACAGGAACAACCACAGTTGATGCCAACAGTTGACCAACTCATTGGCAGGCCCACATATTTACTCTTGTTCCTTCTTGCTACCTTCCACATTCTACTTATTTCTGCTTCTTGGCATTGTGCCTTCTCATCAATCAGCATAAAAACTTGTGCTCCAAGCTTTGCTTTGAAGGAAACTTAGGTGAGTACCCTAGGGGTAGCTATGTGACTAAGTTCTTGCCAATAGAAATGGAATCAGAAGTGATGTGTGTTGTTTATTTCTGGACCTTCAACATCTGGGCACGCTCTCTGTCATGTCATACTCCCTCTTGCCCACCTTGAGAGCTGGAGCTCAAACTATAACCCAGACCAAACATGTCAACAGACTCAGCCTGCTGGGAGATGGAGGAACAGCACAGAAGGAACGTTGGTTTCTGGATGATTCAACCCTGTCAACCTAGGTGACAGTTCGTTTCACCACAGTGACATAAGAAAGAAATCTCCGTATTTAACTGTCTCTTTGTTATAACTGTATGAACTACACCCGGTGATTTTGTATTTTATTGCTGAAATTGCAGCAGTTTTAGGGGAGACAAGGGTGTTATTAATAATGATATTGGGGGGCCGCCGCCATGGCTCACTAGGCTAATCCTCTGCCTTGCAGTGCTGGCACACCGGGTTCTAGTCCCGGTCGGGGCGCTGGATTCTGTCCCGGTTGCCCCTCTTCCAAGCCAGCTCTCTGCTGTGGCCCGGGAGTGCAGTGGAGGATGGCCCAAGTGCTTGGACCCTGCACCCCATGGGAGACCAGGATAAGTACCTGGCTCCTGCCATCGGATCAGCGCGGTGCGCTGGCTGTAGCATGCCAGCCGCGGCGGCCATTGGAGGGTGAACCAACGGCAAAGGAAGACCTTTCTCCCTGTCTCTCTCTCTCTCACTGTCCACTCTGCCTGTCAAAAAAATAATAATAATGATGTTGGGGGCAGGCATTTGTAGTAGTAGTTAAAATACCACTTGGGACACTCACATCCATATCAAACTGCCCCACTTTTCAGGTCCTGGTTCATCTTTTTTTTTTTTTTTTTACATTTTTTAATGTAACTTTTAAAAATGTTTGTTTATGCTCATTTGCTTAAAAAGCAGAGCAATAGAAATCTTCCATGCAGTAATTTACTCCCCAAGTGCTTCCAGATAGCCAGGCTTGGGCCAGGCAGAAACCAGGAGACTGAAACTTCATCCTTGTATCCCATCTGGGTGATACAGGTCTAAGTACTTGAACCATCATCTGCTGCCTCCTGGGGTGCATTAGCAGGAAGCTGGATCAGAAGCAGAGTAGCCAGGACTCAGAGTGGCACTTGATATGGGATGTGGCCAGCCCGAGCAGCGGCCTAATGTACTGCATGTCAGTGCACACCCTCCTGGCTCTGCTTTTGATTTCGGTTTCCTGATAATGTGCACTCTGGAAGGCAGAGGTTATGGCTACAGAACTTGAGTCTCTCACTCATGTGGGAGACCCGAACTGAGTTTTTGACTCCTGGCTATTGCCTGACCCAGCCTTAACACTTGAGGACATTTGAGAGGTGAAATAGCATATGAAATATCTTTCTCTCTCTCTCTCTCTCTCTCTGTGTGTGTGTGTGCCTTTCAAATAAATAAAATAAGTAAATAAAAATTAAAAAATAATGATGTTGATGAGGCAATAGCAATAACATAGTCTTCCCATGTGTAGGTAACTTCAGACTTCTAAAAAGATACTTTATATTTACTTGGGTTTTTGTTTCATTGCCAAGATTGGGGTGCAGGGACGGGGAGGATGACTAGTGTCATTACTGTGAATAGCAGCTGACCAAGCAGGGGGTGTTGGCTGGGAAGTTGTTAGTCTTTGTATATACAGCGTGTATGGGAATTTCCATTCCCAGGAGATACGGATGTGACAGTTGATAGCCCTGGAAATCCATGTACATTGGAATCTTGGAGAAGCCTAAAGGGATTTCCAACAGGCCTGAGAAAATTGAGTGAATAAGAGGAACTGAGCTTATCAGCATTTGGATAAGGTGGATCGTGAAACAACATGGTCCCATGGCCGGTTCTCACACCCTGGAGCTGAAGCTCTAGACACTCGCGACAACTTCTGAGACACGGTAGGCTGAGAATGTCGCATTCGGTCCCAGGTGGTTAAGTATGATACTGATCTCGAAAGAGTGTTGTCCCTACAGCTAGACCCAGACGAAATGAATGGCAGGAAAGCCTAGTGCCCCTGGGTAACCAGAGAGATCACAGTTAGGTGAGCATCAAAGCTTAGTTCTACACCTGTTTCCTCCTCTCTCCTTACTTTTTCCCTGGGCAATTTCGTCCTGTCCTGTGGCAAGCATGCATTTTTTACTTAGTGAAAGAATTTTCATCTTGGAAGTTGTTAAACATGCCACTGGAACAAGCCAACTGATGGCTACAAAACAGTGTGTCTTGGGGCCACTGCTGTGGCATAGTGAGTTAAGCTGCCACCTGCGATGCAAGCATCACATATGGGTTCTGGTTTGATTCCCGGCTGCTCCACTTCTAATCCAAACCAGCTCTCTGCTCATACACCTGGGAAAGCATCAGAGATGGCCCAAGTTCTTGGACTCCTGCACTCATGTACGAGACCTGGAAGAGGCTCTTCTCTTGGTTCCTGGCTTTAGTCTGGCCAAGCTGTGGCCTTTGTGGCCATTTTGGGAATGAACCATCAGATGTAAGACTGCCCTCACTCTGTCTCTCCATCTCTCTCTCTGTGTAATAACTCCATCTTCCAAGTAAATTAAATAAATCTTTTTTTTAAAAAAAAAAAGTGCCCCTGAAACTCTGTCAACAATTAAAAACAAATGAATGGGTTTTTAGGGTGTTTTCACGAGAACTAAACCCTTATCGCATACCATTTTCAAGGCAAACCCTATTGGTTAGTGAATGAAGATTATGATCATACTAAACCCAAGTGCCTCATTGTGATCCCACATCCACTACTTCTTGTTCTGTTTGCTGTTCCTGATCATATCCCATCATATCTCTGTACAACACAGTATGGTATAAGATAGGCTCACGTCAGACTGGTTACATTTCAGGCTGTCCAGTACCAAAGAGAATACTATCTACAAGGCCACATTATTAAATTTACAAAGCAGTTATCTGGAGAGAGGAAATGTTAGCATTCAGATGCAAGCAATTTTAAAATCACAATCTGCCAAATAAAACCGTTTCCTTGGAGCTAAGTAAATACTCTCCCAGGGATGGACCTGAGGAATCAGACAGCTGCATCTATTTATGGCTTCCCCTGTGTCTCCCTCTCTCCTGTGAATCGAGTCCACTCTACAGAAAGCTACGATGATTCCTTTAATAAGCCTCCCTATTCCCACCATGGGACAGGAGCAGTGAGACAGAGAGCCAGCTGCCATTGCAATGTTCTAACCATCTGCTTCTTTCTGATTTTCCCCCTCTCCACTCACATTTAAATGTCTTTCCTTGTATATCTATTTGTAGCAGCAGATGGAATCGTCATTATCTTCGTCATCATCAGCATCATATTCAACTAACTGAACAGCCACTGTGTTCTAAGCTTTATGCTAGTCACTTTATATAAATTATCTCAAGTAATCCCCTCAAAACCCACAAAGCATTACTGTTCCATTTCCCTGAGGGTGAAACTGAGCTTCAGAATATTTAAGAGATTTGCCAAAGGTCACAAGGCCAGTAAGTTTGTTGCAGTGACAAATTTTCTGAATAATCATGAAGTAGGTGAAAGTATTTTTGGTACCCTATAAAAAAACATTTATCTATTTGAAAAGCAGAGCGACAGAAAGAGAGGGAGTGAGACCAAAGAGAGATCTTCCATCTGCTGGTTCACTCCTCAAATGCCCAAAATACCTAGTGCTGAACCAGGCCAAAGCCGGGAGCCAAAAACTCCATCCAAGTCTCCAACATAAGAGGCTGGGCCCTCAACTACTTGGGGCATCAATTACTGCCTGTGTTGGTAGGAAATTGGATCAGTACAGGATGCAGGCTTGCAAGCAGCGACTTAACCCACTGAGCCACAATGCCCACCCCCTGGGTCCCTCATAGGTTCTTCTGTTCCAACCATGGAAATACCCTACTGCCTACTGCCACCTTTCCCAAAGTTGCCAAGAATCCCAACAGTTCCAAAAGTATCCTTTCTTAATGGTGTTTGCACTTGCATATGGGTCTTTTAGAAAACCAAAGATCCAAACAATTCAAGTTCAAAAGCTAAATTGGAGGCCAGCGCCACAGCTCACTGGGCTGATCCTCCACCTGTGGCGCCAGCACCCCGGGTTCTGGTCCTGGTTGGGGTGCCGGATTCTGTCCCGGTTGCTCTTGCAGTCCAGCTCTCTGCTGTGGCCTGGGAGTGCAGTGGAGGATGGCCCAAGTGCTTGGGCCCTGCACCCGCATGGGAGACGAGGAAAAGCACCTGGCTCCTGGCTTTGGATTGGTGCAGTGCGCTGGCCACAGCACACCAGCCGTGGCAGCCATTTGTGAGGTGAACCAACGGAGGGTGGACCTTTCTCTCTGTCTCTCTCTCTCACTGTCTAACTGCCTGTCAAACAAAACAAAAACAAAAAAAAAAAAACTAAATTGGAGACCATGCCAGAAAATAACAGGGAAGGTCTTTGCAGATGAGTAGACCTCCCAAAGCTTCCTGGTGAGCACCGTAGACACTTGCTCCTTTCAAAAGTGTAACAGCCCTGCCCCCCTAACACTGTCAGGTTCACTCACAGAACTTCTTGGAAGAGCTTCCTGCCACACTTTGCACCTCATACAAACCGGACCAACAACAAAAATTCTTTAAGGCCATTGCTATGATTCCCTAGTATTTTGAAGAGGATGACAAGGGCAATTTTAGCAACAGAGCAAGAAGGTTCAGATCCCTAACTTTCTGATGAGTCAGTGAACCTGGTGGTTGTTTTCTAGCAAACACAAATGTGTTCTTTGGATGCTCCTCTTCCTTGAGTCCCTGGGCCATGCCCTGAGTCTGTCAGACTGCTGTTGCAAATCTAAAGCATTCCAGTTGGCAGAGTAATAGACCTTTCCCTTGGTGGACAACTGTGAGTTGAGTTTTGACAATGATTGTTCTGTTTCCAGAAAGTCACTGGGGAGCCAGGAAGGAGAGGAGGGAGACTTGGAAACTCAGCCAGGTGATAGACACTTCCTCAGGCGGTCTTCTTCTGCCAGGTTCCCAGATCGCAGGCTGGGACAGACCCTGCTGACTCTTTCTAAAATTTTAACATTGTTAAATCGCCAGAAGCAAGGTTTTTTGTTTTTGTTTTTGTTTTTCCCCCATACCCAGTTCTTCAACTCTAGAATTCCGAAGGAGCTTGCCTATTCCAGCCTCCAAGAGGCAGTAGGACTGTTGAGCCTTTGGTTGTTTTTCTTTCTGTAGCCTCTTCCCATTTCCAGGAAGAGAGGTTCGGTAAGAGGGGTGTTGGGATGCTATTTAGCTTAGAAGCCCGTTTGTGGAAAAGAAGGTTACTCTTGGGGTTTTCTACAATAGGTAATTTTTTTCCTTCACTAAATGCATAATTAATGTTGTTTTAATAAGGAACTGGCCCTTAATGCAGACAATTCATATGCATGAGTGTCCTGCCCCCCCTCTCTCAAAGCAACTGAGTCTTTTTCCTTGAAATCCACTAGGAGCCCTGGCCTAAAATAAGTAAACATTTGGGTGGTCTGTTGATATTCACAGAGCACATTTGAAATTAACTAATTTGCCTTCTATGAGAAACAGACCTTCACCCGGTTCAGAGAGCTGCAGCTTTGAAATTAAGTAGCGCAAGTTGTCCTTGCAGATCCTCTGGCTTGCTTAGGTTATGGTTTGAAGGGCAGCATTTACTAATGAAGGGAGGGCGGGTGCCAGAACTTAGGAGAGAAGGCCACAAGGGGCCTCCTGTCTGGAGAGCATTTCCACCCTCTAGAGGGAGCAGGTGAAGCCTGTATTTGAGTCCACGTGTTGAAAGCACGTCTTGCTTCACCCGGAGTTAGTGTTCGCCTCTATTGGCAGTCGAGGAGGCTGAGCCCTGTGGATTGTACCCTGGGGCACCTTCATCAACTCGCTTCAAGTTGAATTTAGCCCGAGAAGGGGCCCCCAACAAGAAGGTCAGAAGGAGGAATGGAGAGAACTCGCAGTATTTCTGCTCTGCTGCCTAGATGGCAGGCCCTCCTATAACAATATCTCCTTCCCTTTCTCTGTGATGCAGGGATGGTTATGCTCACTTGAGTTGGCTCATCTCTGGGTTCATTGCCACCTCTTGTTGGTTTCTTAAACTATACCCTTACTTCCCTTCATTATGACATCCCTCTATCCAATACTGGTGGCAGTAACACTAACCCATGGCATTTACTGCTGGGATTCTGATAAACTCAGCTGACTTTTCCTCTGTAAGCCCAAGGACTACTAGGAATGAGCCCCCCTAGCATGATCCCAGAACTCAAATCAGTAATAATAACCATGAGAGGCAGCATGTATTGAGCACTATCTATGGTCTCAGGCCCTGTGTTATGTGCGGTTCATGCAGAATTTCAGGAGTTGGAGACTCAACAGATTTCTCAAATTAACAGTCTGTAAGGAGGCAGAAACCATTGGTAGGGCACTTACAGCCAGTGTGTATACTTTAATATTAAACATTACTTTTATTAAAATGAATAATAGTAAGTTCTTTAAGGGCTGCAGGTAAATGTGGATAAGAAGACTAATTTGTTAAAAACTCTTCTTCACTTAATACTTGCTGTGGATTGTCAGATTCTCATTCCATCTGTTGGTAATGCCAGCCCTCTCCATTGTCACCATGTGATGCTGTGCTGTGGCTTCAGTGAGTCCCCTCAGATGCACCTGTTGGTGACTTTATACCTAATGTCACTATATGAAGAGGTGGAGTCTTAATAGGTGATTAGGTCACGAGGGCTCCACCCTCCTCAGCGGATTAATGCTGCTGTCACAGCCCTGGGTTTGTTATTGTAGGAGCAGATTATTGATAAGAAAGAGAAGTTCAGCTCTGTCTCCCCTCTGTGCCTGCTGGCTTGCTCTTCTGCTACTTCTGTTGTGCTAAGATGCAAGCCTCTACCAAATGGCAGCACTCTTCTTTGGGTCTTCCCAGCTCCAGAGCTTTGAGAAAGCAATTTCATTTCTCTATTATTAACCAGTCTGGAAGCGTTCTGTTAGAGCAGCACAGAATGGACTGAGATACACAGTGAAAACATTTGTGCTGAAGCAGCCATGTGTCTTTATTTTATTGCCCTGTAATACATAAGCCATTGAACTTTTAAATACAAGTTCATGGGTTTTTAGTGTAGTCACAGAGTTACACAGCTATCACTGGTATCAAGTTCCAGAATGCTTTCATTGCCCCAAAAAGAAACCCCCAACCTATTTATCAGTCCCTCCCCATTCCTTTTTCCTCCCTGCTCCTGACAACTACTAATCTCTTTCCTATCTCTTTGGATTTGCCTGTTGTTGCATTTCATATAAATGGAGTCATGGGAGTCATAGCATATGTGTCTTTATTTGCCTGGCTTTTTTTACATGACATAACATTTTGGAGGTTCATACATGTTGTCGATTCAGTACATCATTATATGGCTGAACAATATTCTATTGTATGGATATACCATAGTTTATTTATCTATTCATTAATGAGCATTTGGGTTTTTCCCTGACCCTTTGATTATTGTGAATAATGCTGTTGTGAACATTTGAGTGCAAGGTTTTGTGCGGGCATTCATTTTTATACATGTGTAAAATACATGGTTCTTGGGAAGCATGTGTTTTTGACTGCCCTGTGCCTTTTAGGGAAACAATCTCTTCTTCATTCTCCAAAAATTATGTTCAATCTCCTTGCTTTAGATGTTTTTGATTTCACTTACTGCCCCCCAGAGTTATCACATGATCTAGACTAGCCAATGAAAATATTCAACACCATTGCTATGGTGATTGGTTCATCATTAGGGACATGTTTCAAGGTGAGCCAATCATTGTCCTTTTCTGGACTGAAGTGGCCACACAGGCATAGACAGGGGGTGAGCTCTTTCTGTGACAGTAGCTAAACACTGTCAGGAAGAAGAGCCTACCCAAAAGATAGACAGAAACGGACCCAGAGCACTGATGATATCATTTGAATGTCAGCATTCTGCATGACCTCAAATCATACCAGTTGAGCCTGGACTTTTTCCTGTGTTATGGGAATCAGTAACAAATATGTGGGGTTAAAAGTCTTCATATCTGTCAAAATCTCCTCCTCTCCTAACTTCTCCCTGAGGAATCCGCAGGCACACATCACAACAAGCCCACATCACCATTTGCCCTGTGTGCACAGCAAGAGATCCTTGGAATTTGAGAGTGGCGATGATTGCACAACTCTATATCCCTGGCGGCTGAGCTGGGGAGAGGGATTCCTGTGCTTCTAGGGAGGCTCTCAGGGCTGCTTTGGGTTTTAACATCTTATGACTGGTTGTTTGGAGCTGATGTATTTGCTTATGAACTCCTCTCTCTGAAGTTTCCATATACCAACAGGGAAATTGCTTTCATTGCAAGCATTCTGCTACAAGGAGGAAAAAATGCCCACCTTACCTTACTCCTACCCCACTCCCATCCTAACATCTTTCATTTTCCCTTGGAATCTTCTGTCTTCTGTTCCTCTGCTGAAAACAATTGTCCA
The DNA here is from genome assembly GCF_051225735.1 of Oryctolagus cuniculus. Classification (NCBI taxonomy): domain Eukaryota; kingdom Metazoa; phylum Chordata; class Mammalia; order Lagomorpha; family Leporidae; genus Oryctolagus; species Oryctolagus cuniculus. The sequence goes on from NC_142876.1 coordinate 86,093,703, forward strand.
AACTGTACTTTATGGTAAGTTTCTGGATACTGTTTGGTCAACGTCTGGGAAATATTCTTTGCGAGGGTGGATGTAATATACATGTGTATGTTTTCAAGTACACGTGGATCTTGTCTGATGTTGATTTCTGAAAGTCAGCTACAATCAGATTTCAAAGGCTTTTTGTTCTAGTCTTCAAGAAAGTTGAACATGCACATCTATCACAGATGCCATGCTTTCCCGGCTGGGGTTATATGTACTTCTGATGATATACTGAGCTTACAAGTCAAGATAAATGTGACACATCTTTACTGGAAGAATTTGGGAGGAAATTATGTTCAAATTAAACTGCAATAAATCATCGAGGTGAATGCAGAATTCCCATGAACCTGCAAGATCAGATGAGAGGCAGTAAATGTTGCTTCTTTCGTGGATAACTTTATAGAGTGCTCCTAGGTTCCCTGGAGTATAGCAGGAACGGCTAATATTTATTGATTCCATGCTAGGTGCCAAATATTATCTAACTTCATCATGGCAGCAGCTCTGTGGTCTAGTTGTTACAGTTTCCATTTTATAGATGAGGAAACTGAGGATCAAAGAAATTCAAAAACTTGACCAAGATCACATGGCTACTGTGTGGTAGACTACAGACCTTACTCTTGGTGTGTGTGATGCCAAAAGCTCTTACCCGTAATACTAAATTGCTCCCCTTGTTTGTGCAACATTTGTTTTTGTTTTATTTTTGGTTGTGTAGTTCCATGTAATCATTCCTTTCAAGAAAATCAAGCGATATAGTGTTATACAAGATAGAAAGACAAAGTCTCTCTCCTCCCCCACTCTCCCTCTCCTGTTTTGCTCCTTTATGTGCCTATTATCCAGGCAGTAGTCCCTCCGGACTTTGACCCAGGTCTTCAAAATGTGAACTCTTAATCTCTATGCCATACTGCTGAGTTGTTGGGAAAGCTGAGAATTTTGCCAGGAGAACAGTCTGCCTCATATTTAATTTAGACCCTATTTAAATCAAATTCCTACAGAGTGCATCTGGTCAATTCCTTTGTCAGAGTATAATTTCTGAAAAATGAGAAATATAATACTCTCAAATATATAGTGAGCACATGTCAACAATTTCTTTAACTCAGTAGCAAGGGCCATAGCAGGATGACAAAACTGGCTCAAGGAGGATATAAGAAACTGATATATATCCAGTCAATTAAACAATGCTGGAACAAGATCACAAATTTAGATGCAAAAATCGGTTAACTTCCTTCAGGGCAATAACACTGTAACCTATGGGGTCAACTTTTCTTCTAGCCAAAAATTATTTGCACCACAAGGGAACAAAAGTCATTTGCAATTATCAGTCTCCTACCAGTTAACTTCGGACTTTAGGGAGCCTGAGTCCTAATGAATAGTCAGTTTCTAGGCAAAGTTACCTTCCAGTAGAGCAGTTGTCCTGCAGAACTTTCTGCAATGATGGGAATGTTCTTGGTGCTATCTACTAGGGCAGCCACTAGCTGGAGACCTTGACGTGTGGCTGGAGTAAAAGGAGCTGCATTTTTATTTGCTTTCATTTTAATTCATTCAGGTTTAACTGTAAAGAGGACTTGTCAGATGTGAGATGGTACAGCCCTAGAGCATCCAGTAACTCTTGTGTAGGCTATGTAGATCAGTTAGTAGGACTTTGAATGGGCTCACAATCTTATCTGCCTGATTTCCCAGTTTGTGGACATTTTTCATTTTATACCTTATGTCTCCTACATTTCCTCCAAGCAATCTTTATTTCTTTCTTTATTTTTGGCAGCCAGGAGCGGGAAGGGACAGATCTGCTTACACACTGCTGCCCGCTCTTGGCTCCCTTCCTGCTCTCTGATCAAACTGATGGCCCCTCTGAGGGCTGAGAACACAGTCCCGGGCACGGCAGTGAGGGTGGACGCATACGCAGAGGGAGCTGACGTGTTCTCCCCAGGAACCGCGGAGTAAATGTCACGAGAACAGCCCTGGAAAGTGATTCTCATCCCCCTTTTCTGTTGCAAACAACCCAGAATGCACTGTTCTTGAATGAACTTTCCTATTATTAATGGTTGGGAAGGACATCTGGTAAGGGGAGTCCAGGACAAATATGAGAGGACGCTGAGAAGAGTTAGATGGAGTTAAAAGATAAGTTTATGAGGCTGTCATTGTGGCATAGGGGGTAAAGCAACCTCCTGTGACACTGGCTTCCCATATGGGCACCGGTTTGCATCCCAGCTGCTCTACTTCCAGTCCAACTCCCTGGAAGACAGTGGAAGATGGACCCAGTGTTTGGGCTCCTGTACCCACGTCACAGACCCAGAAGAAACTCCTGGATCCTGGGTTCATCATGGCCCAGTCCTGGCCATTTTGGCTTTTCTGGAGAGTGAACTAGCAGATGGAAGATCTCTCTTACACTGTCTTTCCCTCTCTCTCTGTAATTCTTTCAAATAAATAATTAAATCTTTTTTAAAAGATAAGTTTACTTTGGTGCAAAACAAAAAAAGAAACTTGAAATCCAGGCATAGTTTTTTCACAATATATGTTTTTATTTTTTCCTTTGTTTTAAGATTTATTTGTTTATTTGAAAGGCAAAGTTAGAGAGAGTGAGGGAGAGACCGAGAGATCTTCCATCTGCTGATGCACTCCCTGAATGGTCGCAACTTTTGACTACTGTTTTATACATTTTACTCATATGCATGCTGTAAGCACACAATACATTATTGCTTGCTTTTAGAACAATTTTAAATCCTAAAAATAGAGTAAGCATTTACCTTCAGTAATTCCATTTCCAGGGCATTTAATCCAAATTTTATCAAGTATTAAACTCTTACATCTGAAGAACTTCCTCTAACATTTTTTTTTTTTTTTTGGCAGAACAGGTATGGTAGTGAATTCTTTTTTTAAGATTTATCTTATTTATTATAAGTCAGAATTACAGAGAGAGAGGGAGAAACATCAGGCTCTGATTCACTCCCTGAATGGCCACAATGGCCAAGGCTAAGCCAGGCCGAAGCCAGGAACCAAGAGCTTCCTCCAGGTCTCACGAGGATGCAGGGGCCCAAGCACTTGGGCCATCCTTTGCTGCTTTCCCAGGTGCACCAGCCAGGAGCTGGCTTGGAAGTGGAGCAGCCGGGACTCCAGATGTCGTCCAAATGGTGCCCACAGCACCAGCTTTACTCGCTATGCCACAGTGCCATCTCCCATAATACACATTTTTCATGAACTTTAAGAAAACCCATTATTTTCAGAGATTTTTAAATTTTTTTGCACTAAAATTTGAAAGTTACTTTTTATTTCTATTTTCCAATAACTTTTTGAAGTATCCTCATAAATCACTAGATTTTAACTGCTTGTTAAAGAGCTCTCAAAAAGGAAATAGGCGCAAGTAACCTTTAAGAAAGAGGACGGGGCCAGTGCTGTGGCATAGCGGGTAAAGCTACTGCCTGCAGTGCCGGCATCCTGTGTGGGCACCAGTTTGAGTCATAGCTGCTGCACTTATGATCCAGCTCTCTGCTATGGCCTGGGAAAGCAGTAGAAGATGGCCCAAGTCCTTGGGTCCCTATATCTGTTTGGGAGACCCCAAGGAAGCTCCTGGCTCCTGGCTTTGGATCAGCCCAGCGCTGGCTGTTGTGGCCATCTTGGGAGTGAACCAGTGGATGGGATGGAAGACCTCTCTCTCTCTCTCTCTCTCTCTGCCTCTGCCCCTGCCCCTGCCTCTTTCTCTCTGTAACTCTGCCTTTCAAAAAAATAAATAAACCTTTAAAAAAGGAAAAGAAATAAAGAGGAAAATATGTTGTCTTTATGATAAGACACTGCAAGAGGAGTTGGCAGTAAAGAACTACTGTATAGCTGGGAACACTTTGTCACCTTCTCAGTAAGCCATGTCGGGGACTGGTAGCCGGTTCTTAATTGTTTGCCTTTTTAAAATCTTCACCATTTCATCAAGAATTCTTCCGAAATAAACCAACAACAGTCTCGCTCTCAGGGAGGGAGCCCTTATCCAGGGCTTTTCCTGTGACATTTACTCCTGTGAGTGTAGAATCGCTTTGCCAGCTCTTCTCGCATCTCTGACTCTGATTTCTTTAACCTTCTTGTCCTTCTCCTTCCTCCAGATAAACTGAAGCCTTTACTGGAAGGTCAAGTAAACTTTGCTATAAGTCATCAGAGCTTCCAGAAAAGGAAAGTAGAAAGTGTTATCCTGATGGCTCTTAGTCCTGAAATCTCATTCTTTAGTTTTGTAAGCCCCTTGTGCTTTCCAGAGCCTTACGGACCTGTATATGACAGATGCACACCTGAAGGCCCATTGATTTTTGTCAAGCAAGCTGAAGGCCAAGTAGGAATGGATTTGTCACCCAGTGCTAGTGTTCAGCTTTCTGAGGCTGTGTGCTGCTTCCCACCTCATTAATCACCGTGAACGCAGTGAAGATCCACAGTCGGCACTGTAAGACCACGCGTTAGCCAATCACGGGTCGTGTAGATGCAGGTACTTCAAGAACATCACAGAAAATGAAATTAAAAGATGACCTTATCTGGGGGCAGGCGTTTAGCCTCGCAGTTAAGTTGCCAGTTAAGATCCCTGTGACCCACATCAGAGGACCTGGGTTTGAAGGCCATCTCTGGTTCCTAACTCCAGCTTCCTGCTAAAACAGACTGAGAGGCAGCGCTGATGGCTCAGTGGTTGGATTCCTGCCACCCACATCATCAGACACCCGGATTGAGTTCCTAGCTCCTGGCCTTCGCCTACGCCCAGTCATACTGGGCATCTGGAGAGCAAAGCAGTAGATAGGTTCTCTCTCTCTCTCAAATGAATAAATAATTTTTTTTTAAAAAGATGGGTTGTGACTGCTATTGGGTCATAGTGGGTAAAGCTGCCACCTGTAACACTGGCATCCCATATGGGTGCTGGATTATGTTCCAGTTGCTCCACTTCTGATGCGATCCAGCTTCCTGGGGATGGCCTGGGGAAAAGCAGAGGAAGATGGCCCAAGTGCTTGGACTCCTGCAACCCATGTTGGAGACCCAGATGAAGCTCCTGGCTCCTGGCTTTGGCCTGGCCCAGCCCTGGCAGTTGCAACCACTTGGGGAAATGAACTAGTGGATAGAAGATCTTTCTGTGTATCTCTCCCTCCTCTCTGTAACTCTGACTTTCAAATAAATAAAATTTTTAAAAAGTAAGTTCATTTTGGTGCAATTTTGAATCTCATACATATGAGAGGTCTTGAAAATATTCATGGGAAATGAATATTATTAAAAAAGTATTCATGGTTTTCACATTTTTTGTACCAAAATAAATTCGCCTTTCCTTTCTTTTCCACAGACTTTTATATATATATATGTGTGTGTGTGTGTAAATATATATATATATGGTATTTATTAGAAAGAAAGACAGAGACAGACAAGAGAGAGCTCACATCTGCTTGTTCATCCTCCAAAATTAGCCTCATTACGATGTCAGTTGGGATGCGCGTGTCTCATATGGGGGTGCCTGGGCTTGAGTCCTGGCTCCACTTCCTGCTGATGTGTACCCTGGGAGGCAGTGAGGATGGCTCACTTGGGTTCTTGCCACTCACTTGGGAGACTGGAATTGAGTTCCTGGCTTCCAGCTTGGCCCAGCTCAGCCATTTGTGGAGTGAGGCTTCTGAGAGAAGCTTTCCCCATCTGTCTCCTTGCCTCCCTAATTAATTAATTAATAATTAAATTTGTTAAGAGAAAGAAAGAACCTGGTCTTCTAAAAGCGGCCATTGCCATACTGAAATTTTTAAAAGGGTTTAATTATTTATTTGAAAGGCAGAGCATCAGAGAGGGAGAAGGAGAGGTAGAGAGAGGAAAGGAGGGAAAGAGAAGAGAGAGGGAAAGATTACTTCTATCTGCTGCTTCACTACACAGATGGCTGCAAAGAACAGGGTTGAGCAGACTGAAGCCAAGGGTCAGGAGTCCCATGTGGGTCTCCCACATGGGTAGCAGGGCCCATGCACTTAGCCATCCTCTGCTACCTTCCCTGGCATATTAGCATGAGGCTGGAGCAGGAGCGGAGCAGCCCAGGACTTGACCAGTGCTCCGATACAGGTTGCCAGCATGACAAGCAGTGGTTTAATCAGATACAGCACAGTACAGGCCCTTGAAATACTTCTTAAAGGCCGGCGCCGCGGCTCACTTGGCTAATCCTCCGCCTGCAGTGCCGGCACCCCGGGTTCTAGTCCCGGTTGGGGCACCAGTTCTGTCCTGGTTGCTCCTCTTCCAGTCCAGCTCTCTGCTGTGGCCCAGGAAGGCAGTGGAGGATGGCCCAAGTGCTTGGGCCCTGCACCCACATGGGAGACCAGGAGGAAGCACCTAGCTTCTGACTTCAGATAGGTGCAGCACGCCGGCAGTAGTGGCCATTTGAGGGGTGAACCAATGGAAAAAGAAGACCTTTCTCTCTCTCTCACTCGCTCTCTCTCTCTCTCTAACTCTGCCTGTCAAAAAAATTTAAAAAATTTAAAAAAATATTTTTGAAGGGCATTAAGGTTCAACATCTTAATGAATTTTTCTATACAGTATTTGTGCGTAGCTTTTATTGTTTTCTGTTAATTTAAAAAAAAAACTGCTTTTCCTGTTCAAATAGTAGTTTCTTTAAGGAAAACTGCAGAGAAAGTGCTTAAGTCACATGGAGCTGAATTTGTAGGCAGAATGGCTGAATATTCATGATGTTTAATTTTTAATTCTCTGTCAAGTGGAATTTCATGAAAAGATCAGACTTCATCATCTAAGAGCAAATCAGTCAAACATATCCGCACACATTATCAGTGAACCTGATCATACCACCTACGTTCCCTTGTGAGACATTTTAAAGATAAGGTGATCGGGAGCCAGCGCTGTGGTGCAGCAGCTCAGCGGGTTAAAGCCCTGGCCTGAAGTGCCAGCATCCCATATGGGCACCAGTTCTAGTCCCAGCTGCTCCTCCTCCGATCCAGCTCTCTGCTATGGCCTGGGAGAGCAGTAGAAGATGGCCCAAGTCTTTGGGCCCCTGCACCCATGTGGGAGACCCAGAAGAAGCTCCTGGCTTTGAATCAGCACAGATCTGGCCATTGCGGCCATCTGAGGAGTGAACCAATGGATGGAAGACCTCTCTCTCTTTCTCTACCTCTCTCTGTAGCTCTTTCAAATAAATAAAATAAATCTTTATTTTATTTTATTTTTATTTTTTGGACAGGCAGAGTGGACAGTGAGAGAGAGAGACAGAGAGAAAGGTCTTCCTTTTGCCGTTGGTTCACCCTCCAATGGCCACCGCGGCCGGCACGCTGCGGCCGATGTACCGCGCTGATCCGAAGCCACGAGCCAGGTGCTTCTCCTGGTCTCCCATGCAGGTACAGGGCCCAAGCACTTGGGCCATCCTCCACTGCCTTCCTGGGCCACAGCAGAGAGCTGGCCTGGAAGAGGAGCAACCGGGACAGAATCCAGCGCCCCAACCGGAACTAGAACCCGGTGTGCCGGCGCTGCTGCAGGCGGAGGATTAGCCAAGTGAGCCGCGGTCCCGGCCTAACATAAATCTTTAAAAAAAAAAAAAAAAAAAAAGACCCACTGTAGTAACATCTAGCCATATGACATGGGAAAAACATTAAAAAAAAAAAAAAGTTGATTGTGTGTTACCAAATAACGTAGTATTAGCCAGAGGATACTAAAAGTTGCTACCTATATAAATATTTGTGGAAAACAACAACAAAAGATAGCAGGGACTGGCTGGGGTGAATGGGACCATCAGAAGGCAAGTCTTATTATTCTTTATACTCTCAATGGATTTGCATCTTTTTGCGTCTTTCCTACCAAGAACTTACCAGCAAATGAAACAAGAGGTTTCATAAAGTCTCAATACATCCTCCACTCTCAAGTCAAGGTAAAAGTTCAGTTTGGTTCTCATTTTCAAATCCCTGACCTCTGTATCTGAGACTTGCTGGCAGTAAATAAACAGGGGCAGTGATTAGGCGAAAAACAAAAACAAAAAAAACCAGGCATTTCACTTAGATGGGACATCAGGAAGAGGTTAAACAGAATACAGAGTCTAAGAGGAGTTATCCAGCAAATCCCACTTGTCACCATTGCAGTCTTGGTATTAAAAATCCTCCCTGTGTGTTTAGGACACAGTGATAGAGCCAAGTGAAGATAAACAAAACTGCCCATCTGTTTTCGTTTAAAAAAGATATTCAGCTTTCCATAGTAAATACTGTAGGTCTGTTTAGAATGTAACACACATGGCGTCTCGGGAAGAAGCAGCCCAGAAGAGACCATTTAAACCCTTCAAAATGACGTACACAATGGAAAGAAGATAAACCACTGGACCTTTGATTGTGGTGCCTTTTCCCCCCTCCTTTCTGAAAAGGGAGGACTATCTGGATTGTTCTTGCTGACTGTAAAGCAAGACCTCCTTCTAATCATGTTGCTCACTGCTGAAGCCTCACATGACGTGGGGGCTGATGTTATCAAGAAGGAGCGGCTTCTTTCTCATCTGAGGATGCAGGAGAGCTTCGGCATCTCTGCCAAACATCTCCTTGGTCCATTCGGTGCCTGTGAAGCGCAGGCCTTGAAGATGTCTTTAAATATTTCTCCTCCCTCTCTGCCTGTGTGTACACAGCAGACCGCACTGTGTATACATCAGAACGCTTTGTACCATGGAGAAACAATATAAATAAATCATGTAATAAAATGACTTTTCCCAAATCACGTTTTGGCGAGAAGATGCTTTTCGCAGCTGTCTCTTGTCTTTGCCTGCAGAAGCCAACAGCAGCGGAACGTTTACAAGCCTTACTAGAAGTTTGACATCCAGTTGAATTCGGTTCTGGGGAAGCTAAATTCAGCATGCTTCCTAGTCTCATTTTTTGGCAGATTGAAAACATATACTGCCAATGAATCAGGGTGTGTACAAATAACCTCCTTATCTTTGGCTTTCAAGTTTGCTTCTGGAGAAACAAAAGAAAAGTTGTGTTGGTAGAAAGAACTCGAAAAGGGAAGACAGAGAATATTTACTTATTTGTTGTATTTGTGTATTGGTTGGCTAAGATAGCTGATTGTGCTATGCCAGGAATTGTTGACCACAGTGAAGTGTAAACAAGGAGACAGCTGCCCTGTTTTGCTCAAGAATGAGGCAGTCCCGCATAACCAGGATGAGATACAGCTACTGGAGGCACCCCTTTGTGCAGGTGGAAGTGTTTCGTGGAGTAGCTGACAGACCACGTTGTTTGTCAACACAGCCTAATCCACATGTCAAACAACATTTCCAGTCTGTCCCCCCCTCCCCCCAAGAGAGCCTCCCCCTGTTGATTTCCAGAAAGGTCAGAATTCACAGGAAGTTGTGAACAGCCATAGGGATTGATTGCCTGTGAAGGATGAGGGCGTCTGGCACTTTTTTTTTTAATATCAATTTTCTAATTCGATTTTAGCTGGGCTATTGTATGGCTTTGGGAGAAGAAAAAGAACTAGAAGTTAAAGCTATCAACTCACTCTCAAAGCAGTTCTAAACTGTTCTTCCCCTCTTTTGGAAAGTAAGCTCTTTTGGAAAGAGGTCATGATCTCTAAAAAAGCAAGTTCCAAAAAGTTCATCTTCTTCTTATTTTTTAAAAAGATATTTTGGCCGGCGCTGTGGCTCTCTAGGCTAATCCTCTGCCTGCGGCGCCAGTACTGCGGGTTCTAGTCCTGGTTGGGGCGCCGGATTCTGTCCCGATTGCCCCTCTTCCAGTCCAGCTCTCTGCTGTAGCCCAGGAAGGCAGTGGAGGATGGCCCAAGTGCTTGGGCCCTGCACCAGCATGGGAGACCAGGAGGAAGCACCTGGCTCCTGGCTTCGGATCTGCACAGTGCGCCAGCTGTGGCAGCCATTTGGGGGGTGAACCAACGGAAAAGGAAGACCTTTCTCTCTGTCTCTCTCTGTCAAAAAAAATAGATAAAAAATTTTAAAAAAGATATTTTAATTTGCTTGAGACACAGAGAGAAAGAGAGGGAGAGATGAGTGAGACATCTTCTGTTCCCTGACTTACTCCTCAGGTGGTTCCAATGGCTCCATACAGGCTTCCACATGGGTGGCAGGGGCCCAGATACTTGGATCATCTTTTGCTGCTTTCCCAGGTACATCAGCAGGGAGCTGGATTGGCAGCAGAGCTGCCAGGACTTTACCACATGCCAATATGGGATGCAGCGTCACAAGTGGCAGCTTAAGCCTCTGTGTTACAACATCAGCCCAGCTCTTCTCTTTCCTTAGAGTAACCAGTTTGGGGTTCATGGATAAGAAATCAAGATTTCCACTGCCTCCACCCTGCCACATCCTCTTCCTTTCCTCACTCTCCTCTTCCATTTATTCTTCCACTATAAATTCCTTCTTTTTCTACCAACTCTTTTCTCACTATCTCCTTCTTTTAGAATCATTTTTTTTAAGATTGATTTATTTATTTGAAAGTCAGAGTTACACACAGAGAGAAGGAGAGGCAGACAGAGAGAGAGGTCTTCCATCCACTGGTTCACTCCCCAGTTGGCCACAATGGCCAGAGCTGCACCGATTCAAAGCCAGGAGTGAAGAATCTCTTCCAGGTTTCTCATGCGGGTGCAGGCCCAAGGACTTGGGCCATCTTCCACTGCTTTCCCAGGCCAAAGCAGAGAGCTGGATCAGAAGTGGAGCAGCCAGGACTCAAATGGACACCCACATGGGATGCTGGCACTGCAGGCGGTGGCTTTACCCACTATGCCACAGCACCAGCCCTCACTATCTCCTTTTAATTGCCCCAATTATTCCATTTTTCTCTCATTCCTTTCAAACCTCAGCCTCTGTATCTTGTTAACTCATTTTCTATTTTAGAAATTTCATCTGTACTCTTTCTCAGAATCCCAGGGTAGACAGAGCAAAACAAGGCTAAAATGGAGGAGTCACCACACCATCAGTCTTCTATTCCAGCCTCCATGCCTATTTCGTAGAACCGCCAAGCTAGAGTCTCTTCTTTTCTTGGGCCATTTTCACTGGGGCTTGTTGCAGATTGCACAGGAAGGGTGGTAAGAGGAAGCAGTCTTACAAAACTGCAGGTAGGTTGGCCGGGTCTACTAGTGAGCAGCCTCTTTTGAATCAGAGAAACAACTTTCTGTTTCTCAGGCTAAGTCACTATAGATCCCTATCATCTTTCTGTTTTCACTTTCAGATTTAGTTATACCTTGGGTTTAGAAGCTAGTTTAAAAAAAATCAAGGATAACTATCTAATAAATGGCATAGGTACTTTAAAATGTGACTTAATGAAAATATTCCTCATTAAAGGAGATTGACCTGTTGACTGAACCCTAGTTTCAACTCTATAGCATTGCCAATATTCAGTGATTTTCTAATCACAAAATAAGAATTTCATATGGTTCTACCTGATAGGCTGATTCTAGGTGAAATTATCATTTGGGCTAAATATTTTCCAGGTCTTCAGGACCCACAAGAACTTGATCCCCACTCTTTTGCTGAATTCATTAGGAGCTGGAGTCATTTCCCTTTATGTTGTGATGATATGCAATTGATATAAAAGTGATGATTATACATTAACAGCTTGACTTTTATTGGCCTACTGAGTATTTGAATGTCAACAGGAGAGTCAAAGCTTTAAACCATAGATAGACAATTCAAACAGCTGTAGTTGAAGACAATAATGTGAAGACAGAGATGGTATTTCATAGGGTCATATATTGTTGATACTAGAGTCAGTCTTAAATATTATCTTATACAAACCGCTTATTTTAAATATGAGAACCATGAAAGCAAGATGCGCTCTGAACAACAGGACAGGATGCCCCTTTGATGTCTGATGTGCAAGTTTCCTCACCGTTACCCTCTACTTTATTCCACACACCCCTATTTTCTAGTCCTTTCCTCTTATTCACTTCAACTCAGACTCTGCCTCTATTCAAATGGAGGAGCGGGAAGAAAGAGGAATAAGGAGGAAATGGAGCCAATTTTTATGACTCTAAAATTGGCAATTTCCATTTGGAGATGGTAGAGCCGAATTCAAGCTACAGCCTTTCCACCAACCACAGACACCTAAAAATGTTACAAAACGTGTTTTGCATTTATTTTTACATAGCTGTACTACATAATCAGAAAGGAACTGTCAATGGATTCCTTGAGAATCCGTGTCTTACACCCCAAAGATCCTTTGGGTTCTTTTAGAAGACAATCTAAGAGATGAGGTTCTCTAGCTCTTTTCAGTCAATCATGGAAACGACCCATATTTCTCGCCCTCAGGGTGGCCAGCTCTTGGTGAGTACTTATATTATCTGCATACAGAATCTTTTTCCTTTTATAACTTAGGAGAAAGATTCACTGGGGACAAATCCAAGTACTAAAAAATGATTTTGAACCTTCTACTCATTGTTTTACTCCTTTTCCTGGTATACCCAGGACAAGCTTTGCAGAGGACTATTTTTGGATGGTCCATAGAATTTGCTATCCACAAATTAAAAAACTCACTGTGATAGGCAGCATCCAAGAGATCACCAGTTGTCTTTTCCTCTTGGGGTTCATACCTTCGTGTAACCACTTCCATCTCTTTGATGGTGGGCCAGACTCACCAACTGGCTTCTAACCCAGAATTTGGTAGAATATCACTTCAACATTAAGTTATTAAAAGACTGCAGCATCCATCTTAGTCTGTAGCTTCCCCCCCCCCATCCTCCCCACTTACTTTTCCTTTTCATCTTTTTCTTTCTCGATGTTTATTGAATCACTCTCTCAGGCAAGCCAGCTTTGACGTTGGGAATAGCACCATGAAAAGGCCCACTTGGTGTGTAACTGAAGCCTCCAACCGATTGCCCCTGGTATCACTGCTGAAGCTGCCCTTTCTGCTTCAGTCAGAAATGAATGTCCCTGGATGGTGCCTTGGCTGTAGCCTCATGAAAGACCCTGAGCTAGAATCATGTGATGAAATTGCTTCCAGAATCCTCACCAACAGAAAATGTGGCATAGTGCATGTTTGTTGGCTTAAGTCCTTGAGATTTGGGATAATTTGTTATGAGCAGTAGATCCCTGGTATATTCAAGTTTATTTTCATGATCTTTTTCTTCCTCTTAGGCTATTCATTATAATTTGTTGCTTTGTCTGCCTATTATATATGAATTAGCAATTTTTTTAGGCAGACATTAGAGGTAGAACTAATCACCTTAGCTAGTCAAAAATAACTACCAGCATATCAAATTAGAATTTAGTTTCCCAAGGGCCAGCATTGTGGCACATCTAGGTCAAACCTCCACCTATGACACTAGCATCCAACATGGATGTAAGTTCAAGTCCCAGCTGCTCTGCTTCTGATCCTGCTCCCTGCTAGTTCTCCTAGGAAAATGGAAGATAGTCCATGTGCTCAGGCCCCTAATATCATTGTAGGAGACCTGAATGAAGTTCCAGGCACCTGGCTGTGACCTAGTCTAGCCTTGGCTGTTGGGGCCATTTGGGGAGTGAACCAGTGGATCAAAGATCTCTTTGTATCTCCCTTTCTCTCTCTAAATCTACCCTTCAAATAAATAAAATATTTTTAAAGATTTATTTATTAATTTGAAAAGCAGAGGTACAGAGAGGCAGAGAGAGAGAGAAAGAGAGAGAGAATGAGAGAATCTTCCATCCATTAGTTTACTCCCCAAATGGCCGCAACAGCCGGAGCTGAGCTGATCTGAAGCCAGGAGCCAGGAGCTTCTTTTGGGTCTGCCACGCAGGTGCAGGGGTCAAAAGGACTTGGGCCATCTTCTACTGCTTTCCCAGGCCATAGCAGAGAGCTGGATCAGAAGAGGTTCAGCCAAGTCTTGAATTGGCGCCCATATGAGATGCCTGCACTGAAGCAGGTGGCTTTACCCACTACACCACAGCGCCAGCCCCATAACATAAATCTCTTTTTTTTTGTAGAAAGAATTCGTTTTTCTGTATTTTGAATATGAGAAGAATGATTAATTTTATGAAAGAGAAAATGTGGCTAGTTAAAGTAGAAAGAAGTACCTGAACTTGGTTATCTTTTTAAAATTATTTTTTTTTAAAGTCATTGACTACACAAACAGACTTCATGAATTCTGCCAAAAATTCACAATTTTTCGTTATTGGGACAGGCATGTTTGATCTGGAGGTTAAGATACCTGTTGGGATGCTTGTATCCCATGTTGGAAAGCTTCAGTTCAAGTCCTAGCTCTGCTCCTGATCCAGCTTCCTGTTAATGCACACACTGAGAGGAAAATGACTACAGTGATCAAGTTCCTGCCATCCGCATGGTAGACCTGGATTGAGTTCCTAGCTCTCAGTTTTAGCCCGGTCCAACCCAGCCCAAGTCATTAGGTTCAATTAGAGAATGAGCCAATGGATAAGAACTCTGTCTCTGTTTCCCACTCTCTCTGCCTGTCAAATAAATAAATAGATTAAAACTGTAATTATTGTGAGCAGCCTGGGGAGTATATTACCTTTGCATTATATTTGAAGGTACTTTTAAAAAGTCAGTGGAAAGTGGAATTAAAAAGGTGTTTTTTGCAAAAATATTTGGAAATTCATGCACAACCATTGCATAATACACATTTTCTATGAACTTTTTTGGGGACTCTTCATATAAAGAGTTTTCTGAGAAAAGTACACCATAAAAATATTGCCAGGGAAATGTTCATTGGTTTACAAAAACAATTTTTTTCTAAAACTGTAGTAGTACTTTAAGCTGTAAGTAAATGGAAAACTATTCAAATGTCCTGTCCCTTCACCAAAATACATCCAATCAATTCTCTGCATGGCTCTATTTTTTCCCAGTTCGTATCATTTTATACTTTCCACATTATAGTTTGATTGATTCATTCATCCATCAAATATCAAAAAACATAATGACTTTCTTTTTTTAACTTATTTTAATTAAGGTATTTTAATAATCCAAAATTGGCTCTCCCTCTAGAAACTGTAAGTTAGTGAATTCTTTCTGTGAAACCATTTTTTAATATCTTTCTTATCTTGGGCCTGGTGGTGTTGTACTGGTTTGATTGATGTTTGTAGAATATGCTTCCTTCACAAAAATATCCAGCCAGAATTTTTCTCTGATGAGTAAGAAACCTATAGAATAATTTTTCCATAGTTTTTGAGTGATATTAAGAAAAAAATATTTTGTGTAGTAGAAGTATGAAGAATGACTCATTCATAATCTAATTTAATGGATCCAAATGACTATATTTAGACCTACAGTGCAGCAAGCAGATGTGCCTCTGGTATGGGGAGGCCTAATGGAACTTTTCCAGGTCAGAATGGGTGTCTTCTCCATGACTGGCAGCAGAATGCACCAAGCACCAAAAGCTTTGATATCTTAGAGACCTGAGCCAGACACCCTTCTGCATCTCATCCTAGCAAGCTATCCACTCCTTCCCAGCCTCGGTGGTCTCATCTTGAGAATGGAAGGAAACAACATCCCCTTATACTGTGGTGAAACTTAAATGAGATTAATAAAGTAACAATTATCTCTTAGCCTACATTGTTATATGGATGATCAATGTGAACTCTATTCCTAATAGAGAGGTAACTGCTCAGATCGCAATCATTGAAGCATACAAAGAAGGAATGAATTTTTATTTCCTTTTCCCTCTGAATAAGTTAAAAATGGCCAAATATTTGTCATGTCATCCAATTTAATTATAATTTTATATTCAGGAAATGATACCCAACTCAATCCCACAAACCATGGGAAATCTCCTGGATAAGAATAAGTTGATGATAGTTTCCCATGGATACCCATTCAAACACCTATATATTTTTTTTCAAAGCAAAGATGGGGAGAAAAAATATTCATTTAATTATCTTTTCATCCTATTAACATGGCAGTTTGAACTGGATACATTAATAGGAACAAATGCCTGCTTAGAAAATTGAGGTTGAAACATTAATTTACTGATATTTTTCCATTAATGTGTTTTGATCGTTTTCACTATAATTGATGTAAATGTTTGACTCTATTTTTACATAGAAATTTTGAAACCTTTCTCATTATCTGATTGCCTCATTATTCCAGAAACATGTACATTCAAGATCATCTTAACTCAGGCAATAAAGCAAAAAGACAATTTTCTGTATTCAGGAAGAGTAATTTTTTTTCCTTTTCTTTTTAAAAAAGGTTTATTTATTTGAAAGGCAGAGTGACAGAGAGTAATAGCTATTCCATCTGATGGTACACTCCTCAATTAGCCACAGAACCTTGGAACTCCATCCAGATCTGCCATGGGGGTGGCAGGGACCCAAGTACTTGGGCCATCTTCCACTACTTTCCCAGGAGCATTAACAAGGAACTGGGTCAGATGTGGAGTAGCCAAGGTTCCAGCCAGCACTCTGATGGTTGGGATCAGCACTTTGATATGGGACGCTGGTGTTGCAAGTGGTGGCTTGTTTTGGTTCACAGTTCTGGAAGTTCAAAGTCTAAGAGCCTCAGCGGGCAGTGGCCTTCTTGCTTCCAGAGTGCCAAGGTAGTAGAGAGCATCATCAGAGAAAGACAGGGAACACTGTGTGTCTGAATCTCCCTCCCCTTATAAAGTCGCCAGGATTCACTCATGGAGACCATACTGTAGTGATCTAATCTAATCCAATCACTTTCCAGAGGTCTACCTCCCACACCATAGTTGGATTACTTTTCCAACCTCAATACCATTAGCTTGTGACTTTGGGGATTAAACTCCTGCATGCATTTGGGGATAAATCATATTCAAACCGTAGCATATAACTTGTGAAATGCAGTCCAATATATTTGTCCATATTCCTGGAAAGAAATGCTTTTAACCTATAATATCTTTTCCTGTCTCTAAAGGACTTTGATTTGGATAAGGTTTCCAAATCAGTTATCCCAAATTTCAGGACGCGCAAGGCCTGGGGGATGATGCCATCATGGGGAGAATTATGTGAACATTTAAGGCAAAATGTGAATATCAGGACAGAGTCCATGCAGCCATCAGTTCCTAAGGATTCCACTTCTGACAAGGGCAAAAGAAAGCATGGTAGGTGTCCATTAGAGTCGCTATCTGAGTCCCCTTAGATTTATGATTGCCCAAGTGTTGTTTCTTCCCACAAACACAGTGTGTCTACTATGCAACTTAGCCAGGAATCAGGGCCCAGTTAAAAAGAATACCAAAGGCCGGTGCCGCGGCTCACTTGGCTAATCCTCTGCCTGGCGCGCTGGCACCCAGGGTTCTATTCCCAGTCCAGGCACCGGATTCTGTCCCTGTTGCTCCTCTTCCAGTCCAGCTCTCTGCTGTGGCCCGGGAAGGCAGTGGAGGATGGCCCAAGTGCTTGGGCCCTGCACCCACATGGGAGACCAGGAGGAGGCACCTGGCTCCTGGCTTCGGATTGGCACAGCACACTGACTGCAGCACGCTGGCCATAGCGGCCATTTGCGGGGGTGAACCAACGGAAAAAGGAAGACCTTTCTCTCTGTCTCTCTCTCTCTCTCTAACTCTGCCTGTCAAAAAAAAAAAAAAAAAAAAAAAAAAAAAAAAAAAAATACCAAAGTGATACAGCTTAAGCTGTTAAATCCTACATCCTACATATTTGAGTTTAGTTTCCAAGTTGGCCGCTAACTGATGACTTTGGACAACTTACACATCCTCCCTAACTAAGCCTACGATTCTTTATCTGTAAACTGGGGTGACAATAGCACATGTGTTACTCTCTTGTGACGAGCACTGAGTATCTTTGTTAAGTAGCAAGCATGTGCCCAGGAAGCACTAAATAGATGTCATCATATCTGGTGATCTTACACTTGGCTCCAAATTTATTGGTTCTCTTCCCATTAAAAAGTAGTGCTGGGTGGCTATTTGGCCTGGTTATTGGATTACCAGTTGGGATAACTACATCCCCTATGAGAGTGCCTGTGTTCCAGTCCTGGCTCCAGTCCCAATTCCAGCTTCCTGCTGATGCAGACCCTGGGAGGCAGCATTGATCATTTGAGTGGCTGGGTCTTTACCAGCCTTGTAAAAACTCACATTGAGCTCCCAACCACTTGTTTCAGCACCCCCACCCCAGGGGCCACTGTAGGCGTGAGGGGAAGTGAATAAGCATATGAGAGTGCTCTGTCTCTCTCTTTCTCCCCCCTCGAATAAAGAAATAAATAATTTTTCAAAATAGTAGAACTATGTTTCCTCTCTCTTTGACTCTGGACATACTTGTGACTGCTTTTTTTTAAGATGTATTTTTTATTTATTTGAAAGGCAGAATTACAGAGACAGACAGGGAGAGACCCAGAGAGAGAGAGCTCTTCCATTGCTGGTTAATTCCCCCAAATGGCCACAACCGCCAGGGCTGAGCCAGGCTGAAACCAGGAGCTGGGAGCTTCTTCTGAGCCTCTCACATATGTGCAGGGATCCAAGCACGTGGACCAACTTCTGATGCTTTCCCAAGCACATTAGCAGGGAGCTGATGAGAAGTGGAGCAGTAGGGTCTGAAATCAGCACCCATGTGGGATACTGGCGTGGCAGGCAGCAGCTTCACCCACTACACCAACCCCCATGACTGCTTTAATGGTAGTGTGCAATGGAGGTGACCCTTAGTGTCTTCAACACTAGGTCAAAAAGACATTAGCCTCCCCTCTTGTTGCTGGAGCACTGGTCCCACTTAGAGAAATCCCACTCCCCTGATGCCACCATGTTGCTGGGGACACCTGGAGGTGCTCTGGCCAACAGTCCCATCAAGTCCATCACCCCGCCAAGATGGTTGTGTTGGTCTGTGTTTTGTTACTATAACAAATGCCAGAGACAGGCTACTTTATAAAGAAAAGGGGTTCATTTTGGCTGAGAGTTCTGGAAGCTCGAGGTCTGAGGACCTCATCTCATGATGAGTCTCTTGGTGACAGACTCACAGAAGGAGAGGTGGAGCGTGTGTGCCTGTCTGGTCTCTCCCTCTCCGGCATGAGGGCACTCTTCTAATGGCCATGTCTAATTCTGTTCACTCCCCAAAGATCCACTCTCTAAATACCATCCTCAGATTAAGTTTCCAGCCCCTTTATACCTCACCTGGTGGTGAAATTTCAATATATGACTTGAGATAGAAGGTGCAAATTCATATTCAAACCACAGCACTGGCAGACCATGCCTTTTAGAAGTGGACCTTCTGGAGCCATGTTGTGCATAGCAGGTAAAGTTGCCACCTGCACCCTGGGCATCCTGGTGCTGGTTCAAGTCCCTCAAGTCCCAGCTGCTCCACTTCTAATCCAGCTGCCTGCTAATGTGCCTGAGAAAGCAGTGAAAGATGGTCCAAGTGCTTGAGCCCCTACACCCAGATGGGAGATCTGCAAGAATCTCCTGGCTCCTGGGTTTGGATTGGACTAGATCTAGCCATTGCAGCCATTTGGAGAGTGAACCAGAAGATGGAAGATTCCTCTCCCCCTCCCCTCCCCCTTCCCCTCCCGCTCCCCCTCCCTCTCCCCCTGCGTCTAACCCTGCGTCTACCCCTGCCTCTGCCTCTGCCTCTGTCTCTGCCTCTCAGGTAAATCTTTACCAAAAGAAGTGGAACTTCTAGCACTAGGAATGAAGTTGCCTGCAGCTGAGGCCCCAGACATGGGGAAGCAAACTCAAAGCACCCCACCTATGACAGGCTTAAGAGCATAATAAAGTGTTGTTTTATCCTGCAAAGATTTGGGATAATCTGTTAGCCAGCAGTAGATTATGGAGCATCACAGTTACCATTCTTAAAAGTTCTTATAAACTTGTAAGACTGATCCTGAGGCCTGCGCTGTGGTGTACCGAGTAAAAGCACTACTGCCTGCAGTGCCAGTATCCCATATGGCTATGTCCTGGCTGCTCCGGTTTCAATCCAGCCCTCTGCTATGGCCTGGGAAAGCAGTAGAAGATGGCCCAAGTCCGCGGGCTCTTGCACCTGCATGGGAGACCTTGAAGAAGCGCCTAGCTCCTGGCTTCAGACTGGCCCAGCTCCAGCTGTTGTGGCCATCTGGGGAGTGAATCAGAGGATGGGAGACCCCTCTCTTTCTCTCTGTCATTTAAATAAATAAATAACTCTTTTTAAAAAATAGAGAGAGAGAGAGAGAGAGAGGGACTGTGGTCCTTAGTAGTATTACCCCAGAATATACTACTAATATTTTTTTCTTTTTTTTTTCTTTTTCTTTTTTTTTCTTTTTGACAGGCAGAGTGGACAGTGAGAGAGAGAGAGAGAGAGAAAGGTCTTCCTTTGCCGTTAGTTCACCTTCCAATGGCCGCCGCGGCCGGCGCGCTGCGGCCGGCGCACTGCGCTGATCCGATGGCAAGAGCCAGGGGCCAGGTGCTTTTCCTGGTCTCCCATGGGGTGCAGGGCCCAAGCACCTGGGCCATCCTCCACTGCACTCCCTGGCCACAGCAGAGAGCTGGCCTGGAAGAGGGGCAACCGGGACAGAATCCGGCGCCCCGACCGGGACTAGAACCCCGTGTGCCGGCGCCGCTAGGTGGAGGATTAGCCTAGTGAGCCGCGGCGCCGGCTATACTACTAATATTTTAAGTAATTTTGCAGATGATTGGCATTCTTGCCAATATATGTTGTTTCCATTCACCCTTCTTTGCGAGACACCTGGAACTGTTTTATCTTTGCTCTGAGGCTTCGCTCTTCCTGGAATGATGTCCTTTCCTCCAGGTGGTTTCTGACCTGGTCCCAGTTAGCGCTTCCACTCTGGGTCCCTGCCACAACATGCTGGACCTGGACTGAGTTCCCAGCTTCCAGGTCTGGCCCCTGGATCAGGGCTGCTTTGAGCATTTGGAGGCCAAATATGACGTGTGTGCATGCGTGTGTGTGTGTGTGTGCGCGCGTGTGTGTATCTGATATCTGCCTCTTCTCTCCTTGTTTCTCTGCTTTTCAAATGAATTAAATAAATAAATAAGAAAATATTTCAGGTATAGAAAGCATCTAGAGCTGCTTTGTTTTCATAGTAAGTCTTTTATTAATTGCTGTACTCATGGTATCCACAGATACAAGGGTGGTTGGGTCCAGGACTCCCTACAGATACCAAAATCCCAAAGCAGCTAAATCGCTTATATAAAGTGGCATGCTATTTGCATATAACTTCTGCACACCCTCCCACACATTTTATTTTTTTAAGATTTATTTTTATTTATTTGACAGAGTTACAGAGAGAGTGGTAGAGACAGAAAGACAGAGGTCTTCCAACACTCCCCAAATGGCCACAACAGCCGGAGCTGAGCTGATCAGAAGCCAGGAGCTTCTTCTCAGTCTCCCACGTGTGTACAGAGGCCCAAGGACTTGGGTCATTTTCTGCTGCTTTCCCAGGCGCATTAGCAAGGAGCTGGATTGGAAGTGGAGCAGCTGGGGCTTGAACCGGCACACATATGGGAAGCCAGAGCTGAAGGCTGGGGCTTTAACCCACTGAGCCGCAGTGTCAGCCCCTGTCCCACACATTTTAAATCGTCCCTAGTTTACTTACAATATCAAATACATTGGAAATGCAGTGTAAGCAGTTGTAATACTATATTGTTTAAGGGATGATAGCAAGAAAAAGTCTGTACCTGTTCAGTACAGAAACGATTTTACTTCCCAAGAATATTTTCAGTCTGGAATTGGTTGAATCCACAGTTGCATGAGTCGTGAATGTGGAAGGCATACTGACTGTATTTATGGATTACAAAACCCAAACCTACTGACATGGTTCCAGAGAGCCAGGACTTCTGTCTCATTTTTGTTTCTTTATGCAGTTTTCTCCTCCTAAGTATTTCGTCTGCTTTATGTATACTGTCTGTTTTTCCCAAGACCTGCCAGTAATTCTGAAATCTAGCAGTTTCCTCTAGACTCACCTGAGAAAAACTCGGACACTGCTGTGAATCATCCTGCCCCCGAGTGAGGCCAGGGAACCTGTTGCTTTAACAAGTTCTCGGCTGGTTCTGAGCAGGTTGTCCACGACCTGGACCAGCGTTTGCAAACCCTGACCTAGACTTTCTACCCCATTTACATTTTACTGCTTGATCTGCTTACTCCAGTTTTCAAGAGGGCATCTCCTATGCACCATCTTCCCTTCCAGCTGCAAACTTAAATCAGTTTAAAACAACCCCCCAGGGCCATTTCTGCCTTTTTTATTTATTTATTTATTTATTTATTTATTTTTACAAGATCCTCTTTATTCTCCTCATTTTGTCCCAGTCACCGGCAGTCGGGAGCTGGCCCTGTCATTGTTCACTGGAGAAGCTCACCATTTGTAGTCAATGGACAAACAGCTGATGGCCTCTTTTTTAGGGGAGGAAAATTGCAAATGAGGGCAATAAAACAGTTCTCTGGAAGAGTCTCTCTCTTCAGTACATGTTGTGCTTTGCTCTGCCTGAGAAGGGCAAAAACTGAAGCTTATTCATCTGGCAGTGAATAAGTAGTCTGAGACTCACTCAGGAAAGTCAAGTGGGGAAGGCTTTTCTTCTTTCCGATTTGTTTATGGATGCCACAGTATACATCCCCTAAACATCACTCCTAGAGGGAGAAGAGCTAGAATTATGGCAGAATTGGATTACCTCATCACCTTAACTCAGGATACATTTTCAGTAGAGGGGAGATAGCAGAAAACCAACCCAGGCAGCACACCTTGTGAATGAAGTGCCCTTTATCTCTATCCCCGGTGATGCTATCACAGCTTAACTGGCACGAACACGGCTGTTCGCAGCTGCACACAAGATGTTAGCAAGAGTGCAGCGTCAACCATTTGTCCTCATGTGGTGCAGCTTAATTTATTTCCTTTGAGGATGGAGTCTGATATTGTGTTCTAGCAAGAATCCAATCAGCAAATCTAAAAGACATCCAGAGGTCAGATTTAAGGAATGGGATGAGATTCTGTGTACAATTCCTCTCTTGGCTCTTTCCTCCAGCCACTCTAAACATAGCAGGTTGAGAACTGATCTTGATGTTGAGTTTGTGTTTAATAGACCCTGTGCAGGAAGTGAACTGAGGTGGAACAAATGTTCTCATTATCTGACAGAGAACCACAGCTACACTTTGCTTCTCAGCTGGGTTAGCTGATGCCAGAAAGTTCTTCACGAATCAGTTCAGTGCAGTGCGACAACAACAACAAATTTTCCTAAGCACCTACAGCAATGCAAGCAAATGTGCAGAGCCAAAACAAGGCAATAAACAGATTTCATGTTCATTAAAATGTTAAGTTTTGTGTCTTGCTCCTGAGTGCCTTTACTCTGACTGGCACAGTTTAGATGTTCAATAAATGTTGACTAAGTAAATGGGTAATGTACTTAGTAAATCATTCTCATGAGCCAACCCAGATGGATTAGTAGCAGCTGCCTAGGGGGTTTACCAAGAAAGATTCTGAAGCTGTATCCAAGCTTAGTGGGCAGGGATCGATTAGTAATGTCTGTCAAGGGCAGGAGAGTCTGCCATATATTTGCCCTTCTTGAGCTGAACATCAGTGATCCAGCTACTCGTACCTTCCCTCTCACTGTGCCTTTTTATTATAAACCCTCTTTCCACTGTTTCTGAAACAAGCTGGGTAGCTGTCAGGGTAAAAATCTTCTGCCTCACAGTTCCCATCTTTGCTGAATGCATCTTCTTCCTCCCTCAAGAGAGAGGCTAATAGGTTCTGGACTTAGTGAATCAAAGAGACTGCTGAAAGAAATCCTCTTTTACCACCACCGTGGCTCTGCCTTGTTGGTGAAAAATAAAAAATCAGGCAAACACCCAAGTTCACAAAACCAAGATTCAAAGAGTTAACATTTTCTGAGTTTTTCTATCCTCTAGTGTTGGGACATGTATCAGTATACTTCAAAAAGTTCATGAAAAAAAGGGAATTAAAGATTGGGTTTATTTTGGTGGGAATCAAATTTTAAAATCTAGTTATAGTTTTTTTTTCATGATATATACTTTCCATGAATTTTTTGAAGGTCCTTGGATAGGCTAGGTTCAAGTGGTTTTTCTGCTTCTTGTGTGAAAACACTCATGCATTTTTTATTTTCCTTAATCTCACAGCCCAAGTCCTTTTTTAATTATCCAGTGCCTTTTGTTAAATAGAAGACAAAAATGTATACCTCATACTCCTTTTACCATACTTCCCTGTTGCAATTTGCTCTGTCAAAGCCAGAGGAACAAGTTTTGGCCCTACTTCCTTGGGAGAAGATGACAGAAAACAACAGATATTTAAAAGGTATCTTGAAATTCATTAAAGGGCCATTTAAACTGACCAAAAAGCTTTGAGGGTGCCTCTTCTGCCAGTGATAAGGTAGGAAAGTTTCACTATCAACCAACCTTTTGTTACAGACACTATACCATTTTGCACGATCTCTGGGCAATTAGGTCTCAAGATTTGGCAAACCAAACAAAGCCAACTCTTTTCTTTATACACTTCATTTGGTCTGGATTTCTGATATTAGGTCTGTACCACTTTGTAAAGGAAGGAAATAATTCATATTGATATAAGGAAAAACTGACATGGATATATAATAAAAAGGCAACGCTTCTAACATAGTCTTTCTTTGAGAATACGACAAACTGAATACAGAACATGTACAAGTAATGTTTTTGAATGGAACTGCAAGTAATATTTTTCTTTTTAAATCAAAGTAAGTAAAGTAAATTAGAATATGAAAATGAGAGGAAGTAAAGCATGAGGTTGATATCTACCTTGTATAAGATTTTCCTGTAAAATATATGTGACATAATATTTGATTTGATAGGATTCCCACCCTTTTCATCTTCTTTTCTGGAAGTATTTGTTGGAGAAGTAGGGATAAGAGGAAAACCAACTGCAAAATAAGTTCAGCAACTTCTATTGTCTGGGGATTTTTGACTCAAACAAAAGGTGGACCTTCATAACCTAAAACAGAGATGACACTGGAGGACACATTTTGTCTTCTGAATGTATCCTTTTGAAAACTTGGCCGCTAGATGAATATGCAAAAGATATTTGATTGATTCTCTAATACGCTAGAAATATTACATAATTCATCAGACATAATAGTGGGCATTAGGGAATGTATGATAATCTATTCTAAAGTTGCCAGCATTTTCACTTACTCTTTAAAGCATATCATCACATAGACATTATTCCTCATAGCCTAGATCAATGGAAGCATAGAATCTCCTAGCTACAATGGGAGACAAGGGAAAAAAGAATCAATAGACAAATGGAATACTAGAGAGAGACAAAATTTTACAAAAAGCACCAATCACAAGTCCTCATTAGTGCCCCTTGGAGACTCATTTTTCAATTAGAGATTTGATTGCCTTCCAGAAGCGTGAGAACTAATTCATAAAATGTACTCCCACCCACCTTTCTGTTTTGGCTTGGGGGTTCCAGTTACAAGGAAATATACCAAGAAAATAACAGTCTGTGACAAGTGAGTGAATCCTTGACCAACCGGTAAAAATGAGTGAGAAATAACTGAGGTCCCAAAACCCATGGCGAGAGTTTTAAAGACCTTAGCAGGCAATGGCTCAAGGGGGGAAAAAACTCTCTGGTTGGAGTGTGTCCTCCAGAGTTTGTGTGTTGGAAACTTAGTCCACCATGCAAGAGTGCTGGGAGGTGAGCTCTCAAAAGAGGTGAGTATGTCACGAAGACTCTGTCCTTGTGGATGGATTAATACCACCTTTGGGGGAGTAAGTTATCTCAGGAGTGAGTTCCTTGTCAAAGAGTTCAGCACTCTCTTCTCAAACTCTTTGCTATTCTGCCTTCCTCCGTGGGTGATGCAGCATAATAACTTGGCAGATGTAAGATCCTTCATCTTGGTCTTTCTAGGCGGAAGAACTGTAATAAATAAATCTCTGTTCTGTATACTTTACTCAGTGTCCAGTAGTCTAGGACAGCAGCACAACATTCAGAGTGCCTTTGAGCCTTCTAGGACAGAGATTGGCCCTAGACTATCAAGGTGCTGTTTAAACGCCTTTGTTGGTGAGGCAGGATAGTACATTGGGTTCTTGCCATAGGTCCTGCCTGAGTTCTGCCTGCTATTAGAGAAAGCAGGTGGTTCTCTGGGTTCTCTTCCTCCCTGAGGTTTGGTTGTAGGGCAGAAAACAGAGTTCACTTCAAGAGAATCTTTGCTGCCTGGCTTTGATTTTCAAAAGACTGGTTGTGAACTAACCTACTGTTAGGACTGACCCTTAACCTAACTGTGATTAAAATGACTACCATTCTGAATGAATGGTAGTCCAAAATCCATTTGGTTTATTTTGAGAGAAGTAGTGTTACATTCTTTTTGGATGCCAGAGTTTGGAATATAGTATTTATTCTTGCTGAACAAATTTGGAAGAAGTTACAGTTATCATGGAGATAGTCTCACTGATTCTAAAGTTTAGCACGTTTAGGAAGAGCTTGCTAAAATACAGATTTCTGGGCCCTATCCCAAGTCATCAAATGCCTTGCGTCTGGAGTAAGGCTAAGAATTGCAGTTCTAACAGCTTCCCAGGTTATGTTGGTCCTGCTAGCCTGGGAATGCTCTTCTGAAAATCATCGTGCTAGACCATTTCTCAGACTATCTAAGTAAAGGAGAACTTTTATTTTATTCTGTTTTTAATTTTCAATCTGACCTCTGTTGATACCTTTCTAAAATACACCAACAAAAACAAATAACTAAAAATATAAAATGATGTAAAGGTATACAAATACAAGCCCCATTTTAAAAGCTGTTATTTGGATTCAGCAAACAAAGCATCACTCTGCAAATGGCTAGAAAGATTTCCCAAAGCTGACTCTGGGTGTCTGCACTTCTTCTATAGTGGAATGGTTACTGGAAGGTGACAAGTGGGCCCCACACCTATAGCCCAGTACAGCATCAGGGCACTTCCAGCCTGACTGATTTGCAGGCGTTGAGAGACCACTTGCATCCTTCCCATCTTAGAAATGTCTTGAGTAGAATCCAGAGACTCCAAGCCTAGGTCAGTGCTCTCAGACCTTGACAGTAGTTGTCAGTCTTTTTTGGTGGCTTCATTTGTTTGAGGGCTGGTTCAACAGCACAAAGAGCTTTCTAGCGCTGCTCGCTATACAGCATTCTAGAGCAGCCTCTGCCAACAAAACTTAAAATGAAATTGTCAGCAACAAACAAATTGTCATCAGCTGTCTCCTTCCTTATATGATCTGTCCCATTTTAAAATTTTGAGGACTTGGGGCCAGGATTTCTGGCGTAGCAGGTAAAGCTGCTGCCTGAGAAGCCAGCAACCCATATGGACACCAGTTCATGTCTCGGCTTCTCCACTTCCCACCCAGTTCCCTGATGATGGCTTGGAAAAGCAGCAGAAGTCAAGGTCTTGGGCCCCTGCTACCCATGTGGGAGACCCTGAAGAAGCTCCTGGCTCTTGGTTTTGGCCTGACCCGGCCCCACTCGTTGTGGCCAACTGGGAGTGAACCAAAGGATGGAAAGCTATCTGTGTGTCTCTCCCTCTTTCTCTGTAGCTGTGACTTTCAAATGCATAAATAAATCTTTAAAAAAAATTAAAAACACATAAACAAAATTTTGAGGTCTTATCCCATATCAGGAACAATGATAAACTTTATAATTAAGATGATTTACATGCATTTTCTCATTTACATTCTCAACAACTTCACAGGACAGGTGCAGTCATCATCCTCAATTAGAGAAGAGAAAATTCAGGCCCGGAAAGGTAAAATAACTTGTGGGAGATCATATAAGGGGGTCTCCACTGACTCATGGAAAATGGGTATTAGGAAAGAAACAATGCATATATTTCAATGCTTTTGTACCAAAATAAACTAATCTTATAATTCAACTTTTCCATGAACTTTTTTCAAGGACCTTTGCACAGTGGGACATAGGTATTTACTCCCAGGGCCCCAGTGTCTTCATTGCCATGTTTTCTTATTTTTGTTTGTTTGTTTTTTTAAGATTTATTTATTTATTTATTTAAGACAGAGAGGGAGGGAAGGAGGGAGGGAGGGGGGGGGAGGGAGGGAGGTTGATTCTGTCTACTGGTTTACACCCAAATGGCCTCTTTGACTGAGAGCCGGGGTGGGGGGCGGGGGGGAGACAGAGAGAGATTTATTGATTCTATCTACTGGTTTATGCCCAAATGGCCTCAATAGCCAAGTCTCGGCCTGCTAAAGCCAGCAGCCAGGAACTCCATCCTAGTCTCCCACACAGGTGGCAGGGGCCCAGGTTTCTGAGTCATCTTCCATTGCTTTCCCAGGTGTATTAGCAGGAAGGTGGATCAGAAGCAGAGCAGCAGGGACTCAAACTGGTGCTGGAATATGGGATGCCAAAGTCACAACCAGAGGCTTAACCCTCTGCACCATACCACCGGCCCCTGCTCTTCTTTTCAACCTGTATGCTTTACTTACTTCACCTTAGATTTTTTTTCCTGTAGACATCCTGGACAGAGCAAGCTGTGTGCTTTATGTAAGGCATCCCAGAATCACACTGGGAAATGCAAACTTAAGTAAAGGCTCTGTCTCCAAGTAGCAAGTGACCTGGAGAAGTCATTTTCCACTTTGGGAATCACTGAATTGTCACCCATCATTTCCTCATGAGTTATGAGACATCCTGCAACCAGTGAGTTCTGTGGTCAAATAATTGTAGGAAAGGTGAATAGCACATCACCCTCTTTAAGATCCCAGTTGTCAGCATATAAAGGACTCTAGAAGACTCTGTAATATAGCAGCTTACATTTATTTACCATAGCATTTCTGAAAAGTCATTGATCAGAGTGTCTTTTTTTAATGCTACTCATATCTTAGACCACAAGGAATGCTCATGGAACACAGTCTGAAAATAATACCCTAAATATTTTCCTGTTCCAAAATGCTGTGAGTCTATGACTGCAATTCTTGTTCACACAATAAAATAGAAAAAAAAATAATACAATAGTGATAACTAAACCTTATGGTAAGCGTTGTCATTGACTGTATCTTCGACTAGCAACCCAGACACTATTCTGAATACTGAATGTCTGCTCATTCCCTTCATCCTGCTAACCATGCCTTCAGAATCATTCTTCCCATTGTCAACATCATTTCAGCACAAAGGACACTAAGACCCTGCAAGGAGGGACTGGAAGCATCTGAAACAGAATCCTTCCACGGAGATGTGGATTTTCTTGCATGCCCTAAGGACAGTGTCAAGAAAGGACATAGAATCAAGCCCATTTATGTCTTTATTTGGTGGCCCTGTGTGCTTCATTTCCATATCAAAGCCTTTGAATGTGATCGCAGTAGGCAGCAGTTAGTGTTTTTTCACGTTCTTGTACTCTCCCTGTGTTTGGCAAGGCTCATGCTCATTACTGTCTTGATCAAGTTACAGACAAAAGCAGCCTTCAAATTAGGCCTATTAAGATTTGCTTTTAATGAGGAGATAATTCCTCTAACAACACAAGCTAGATTCATGTGGGTGTGATTACACCATCAGGTCATCTTGCAGAAAGCCAAAGAAAAGCAAACTTTTGCTTCTTTGCATGATTTCAGCCAGCCTGATTAACTTGATGCCACTTAAAAGCCCAGAGCAAATATAATATTAGGACTTCTTCCGCGAAGCATTCACACAGCCTCTGCTTTGCTGTGACCATCAGAGAGTCACTATTTCGGGGACCTGCACTTCTTAGAAGGCAAATGCTCAGATTCATACTACTGAGGATGATAGGGGAGAGAGAAGTATGTGTCCACACAAGGTGGGCTCTCCTGCTTTCAGTGAATTTCCTGGCCAGCAGCTCCACCTGTTTTTCAGGAAGCAATGCCTTGTGCCAGTCAAGTAAAACAATTTGATAATTAACCTCAGTTTGGGGAGAGGGGCTCCTTTTGCATATTTTTATTTTCATTTTGGTATTAATAACATAAAGTAATGTCCTCCACATTCACTTTCTAAATAGTGTTTTCCTGAATCATGGATGCTTTTATATCCTCTGCACATTCATTTTTAAGACATTTATTTTTATGTTCTTGAAAGGCAGAGAGAGAGAGAGAGAATCTTCTATCCACTGGTTCACTCCCTAAAGGTCAGTAACAGCCAGGGCTTGGCCAGGCTGAAGCTGGGAGTCTGGAACTCCATCTAGGCCTCTCAGGTGGGTAGAACAGGCCCAGATATCTGGGCCATCATCTGCCATCTCAGGATGCTTTAGGATGACATTGGATTAGAAACATGCAGTAATCCAGAATTGAACTAAGCATTTTAATATGGGATGCAGGCATGCCAAGGGGCAGCCTAATCTACTGTACCCCAATGCACACCACAGTATATTCATTTTTTAATTCTTGAGTTACAAAAATCTTATCTGTACTTTAGTACATGCTACAACCATTCATCTATTTATATTTAAATTTTACCTTAAATATCCATTCACCTGAAACTCTTTGACAATAGTGCATACTAAGGAGAATTCATTTGAGCCACACTAGACTCAATGTTCCCTAATGTTGGTCCAAAGTCTCTTTGATCTCTCCTTGTCATATATATGAAAAGATCTGATAAGCTTCATTACGAATTTAAAGTTGTTAAGTAACTTCTATTAAAGTTGTTCATGCAAAATTCAGCTTAGCCTGAACATCCAGTATTCTGCTATGACAGAATAGCAGAGACTAGGTAAATTGCAAGTGATAGATGTTTATTGGCTCACAGTTCTGCAGGATGGAAAGTCAAAGCACAGGATGCTGGTTCGTCATCACCTGGCGGAAGCGCATGCGAATGTGCCTAAACAGAGGAAACTGGGCTGAATTCGTTGTATTTATCAGAATCCCACCCCAGTGATAATGACATTAATCTGTTTATGAAGGTGGAACCCTCTTGACCTAATGACCTCTTAAAGGACCCACCTTCCAACACTGTTGAGTTGGGTATTTAGTTTCCAACCCATGAACTCTGGGAGACACAGTCAAACCAAAGCATCAAGAATAGCTCTTAACCACAGGCAGGGGCTATAAAGGAATCCTTTGGCAACATTAGCAGTAATACTACACATGACTCTGCATATAGGACTGGCCAAGCGATTTATTTGTTCTATAATTTGGCAGAGATCATCACATAGCATTTGGGGCCAAGTTGAACGAATTATGGGGAATGAAATGACCCATACCGGAAGCCAACAATGGCTTGTTCCTGAACACTGGCCCCCATTCCAAACTGACACACAGACTCATACTCAACCCAAAGCAAGTGTTCAGCCAATATGGTCTCTTCTCATTTCCAGTGCTTTGCACATATTGCTAAGGATTTCTAGAACATTCTTTTTTAAAGATTCATTATTTTAATTGTAAGCCAGAGAAACAGAAGTACAGAGAGAGAATGTGTGTGTGTGGGGGGGGGGGGGTTTCATCTGCTGGTTCACTCCCCAAATGGCCATATGGCCAAGGATGGACCACGTGGAAGCCAGGAGCCAGGAACTCTATCCAGGTCTCCATTGTGAGTGGCAGGGGCTCAAGTACTTGGGCTATCTTCTGCTGCTTTCCCAAGTACATTAGCAAGAAGTTGGTTGGGAAACACAGCAGTCCAGACTCAAACTTAGCACTGAGGCAGCTTAATCTGCTGTACCACAGTACTGGCCCTCACACAGGTCACTTTTTCTCTTCCTTATTTCTTAACCCAAATAAATCATTAGAGTGGCGTTCCAATAGCACATTTTCTAAAGCAACTGTACCGAACCCTGTTTCTCTACCCCCTTCTTTTTTTTTATTTGACAGGTAGAATTATAGACAGTGAGAGAGAGAGAGACAGAGAGAAAGGTCTTCTTTCTGTTGGTTCACCCCCTAAATGGCCGCTCCAGCCGGCACGCTGCACCGATCCGAAGCCAGGAGCCAGGTGCTTCCTCCTGGTCTCCCATGCAGGTGTGGGGCCCAAGGACTTGGGCCATCCTCCACTGCACTCCCGGGCCATAGCAGAGAGATGGACTGGAAGAGGAGCAACCAGGACTAGAACCCAGTGCCCATATGGGATGCCGGTGCCACAGGCGGAGAATTAACCAAGTGAGCCATGGCGCCAGCCCCTATGCCCCCTTCTTGTTATCTTCAAACACTTAATTGATTTATTCTTTTATTATTTTTAAGCCTATACTCCTAATGACAGTGTAGGATCTTTAAAGGTAGAGAAAATATTCATCTTGTCCACTCCTGTATCTCCTCTCCATAGAGAATGTGATAATAATAGACACTTCATGTTTTGCTTGCTTGGAAGAGTGCATTTTATTTCTCCTATCTCATTGACTATTTTGATTTTCATTTCCTGGTACAAATTTCCCTCACTGGAGACAACAAGTGAGTTTCATGTGGATTTCAATTCCAACCTTTAATACATTCCTTCACCCCTCTGTTCCCATATATTTTAAGCATGGTTTTACCCATTGCCTCCCAATGAGTGTTGTAGGTAAAGACATTGGAGACCTCGCTTAATATTTCTCCCACATGAACTTTGCTGCCTCACAAAAGGGCTCTTTGTCTTTGGAATTTAACCGGCTCTTTGTCTAGGCTGCTATCCAGCACCACAGGAATAAAATGTCAGTGCTCTCTGTTTAATCAACGTTCTATTCTTGGCTTGTATTTCAAGATGGGGGAAAAAAGAGACATTCTAATGTCGGTACAGATATATTTTGTGTCCCCGTCTAATTTATGTTCTATGTTATGTGAATCTCAATAATTCAGAATTTATTTTCAACCTGTACAAATCCCTTGGAGAAATGTGCTATTCATTTGCTTAAAAGACACAACAGCTGTGCTGACCCGACACCAAAACCAAGACTATCCCATCTCCCCACCCCATCCCAAGAGGTCATTTTATTCCACTCAGCTTTTTTTTTTTCCAGTCAAAACTGCCAGGCTCTATTGTTAGTAGAACAGTGGTTCCCAAAGTTCATTTTGTGGAACACTAACCTATAGTGATATTTTTTAAAAAACTTGTATCTAGTGGCCCAAAGAGTTTGAAAAACCAAGTATTAGCACATTGAAGGCTTTGAGGGGGCCAAGTATTGTCACACAGTAGGTTAAGCCATCACTTGGGACAGCCAGCATTCCCTATCAGAGACCTAAGGGCTCTGCTTGTGATCCAGCTTCCGATTAATGCATCCTGAGAGGTAGCAGATCCTGGTCCAGTAATTGAGTTCCTGTTGCCCATGTGAGAGACCCGGATAGCGTTTCAAGGTATAGGCTTTGGCCAGACCCAGTACTGGCTATTGCAGGCACTTGGGAAATGAACCAGCAGATGAAAAATCTCTCTTACTCTATCTCTTTTATCACTCTGCCTTTCAAGCAGTTGGAAAAAATAAATATTTCAGGGGCCAGTGCTGTGGCATAGCAGGTTAAAGCCCTAGCCTGCAGCACTGGCATCCCACATGGATGCTGGTTTGAGTCCCAGCTGCTCCTTTTCAGATCTAGCTCTCTGCTATGGCCTGGGAAAGCAGTAGAAGAAGGCACAAATCCTTGGGTCCCGGCCAGCGCCGCGGCTCACTAGGCTAATCCTCCGCCTTGCGGCGCCGGCACACCGGGTTCTAGTCCCGGTCGGTCGGGGTGCCGGATTCTGTCCCGGTTGCCCCTCTTCCAGGTCAGCTCTCTGCTGTGGCCAGGGAGTGCAGTGGAGGATGGCCCAAGTACTTGGGCCCTGCACCCCATGGGAGACCAGGATAAGTACCTGGCTCCTGCCATCGGATCAGTGCAGTGCGCTGGCCACAGCATGCAGGTCGTAGCACGCCGGCCGCGCCGGCCATTGGACGGTGAACCAACGGCAAAAGGAAGACTCTGTCTCTCTCTCTCACTGTCCACTCTGCCTGGCAAAAAAAAAAAAATCCTTGGGTCCCTGCACCCACATTGGAGACCCGGAAGAAGCTCCTGGCTCCTTACTTTAGATTGGCTAAGATCCAGCTGTTGCACCCATTTGGGGAGTGAACCAGCAGATGGAAGACCTCTCTCTCTCTCTCTTTCAAATAAATAAAATAAATATTTAAAAATAAATAAATATAATAAATAAATATTTCAAAAAATGAAAATAAAGGCTCAAAGAAGACCTATCAGAAAAATCAACTGTTTTAATTTCATCTACCTTTTAGGAGTTCCTTACTTTATTTGGTCATAACAATGGTTCCCAAACTCTGCTCACAGACCACCTGGGAGTTTGAAATGCAAATTACTAGACTATACTACAGACTAACACAATTCAAAACTTCAGAGAGAAGAGGGAGCTCTAGAATCTGCATTTTTGCAAGTCCCCCAAGTGAGCATGATTTGTGCTTTGGTTTGAGAACCACTGGGATATGGAATACCTGTCGTGGGATGAGCTACTTTAAAAAAAAAGGGGGGATTTATTTGAAAGTCAGAGTTACAAAGAGAGAGACAGACAGATGGCTTGCATCCACTTGTTCACTCCCCAAGTGACCACAAAGGCCAGAGCTGAGCCAGGTTGAAGCCAAGGAACCAGGAGCTTCTTCCAGGTCTCCCATGTGGGTGGCAGGGCCCAAAACATTTGGACAATTTTCCGCTGCTTTTCTCAGGCCATTAGCAGGGAGCTGGGTTGGAAATGGAGAAGCCAGGACTCAAACCAGCACCCATATGGGATATCAGCATTGGTGTCCCAAGAGGTGGCTTTACTCACTTACAGTATAATGCTGGCCCCTGGGACTGGCTTCTAACATCCTGAGTCCACCACAGTATTTGGTCATATGGGGAGTTTATTCAGTAGGTGTGGGGTGTGGTCTGAGATTCTGCCTTTTTCGCAAATTCCCAGGCAGCATTGATCCAGCAGGACCATGGAGTGTACTTGGACTAGCAAGTCCAAGCTACAGTAGGTACGGCTGACATGCATGGGGAAAATATTTAGGAAAGTTCTTAAGATAGAAATCAAAGGCGAAGTGTCTACAGTTGCCTGTCTCGGCATGTCGAAGTGTTCAAAATAAAAATATTCTTAACCTACACATTAACAACCTTCCCTCTTCTCAGAGCATTCCAAGGAAGATTTGGCAACCCAGTGGAAAGCAAGGGTAAGGCAACCGTGTGGAAAGAAACTACACTAATCTAGATGGGAAAGGCCAGAGAGACTCTTGTAGAAGGACTGAGTAGAGGGACAGCAGCACATGGGTAGAGTAAGGAGGCAGGAAAGGCAGAGGGAACTGGAGTTTGGGGCCAATTCTGAGAGAGAAAAGACTGTGGAAGAGCTAATGCTATGATAAGATGGATGAAGAGGGATTTCAGAGCGTGAACTGTCTTTCTTGTCCCCGTTTTTCATGGGGAGATTTTGTATTTTCGTTGATTTTTGAAAGTCCAATTTCTGACTGTGTTGACTGTTGGCAACATGCTAAGACCAACCTTGAAGCAATTTGGTATTATTTGAGTAACATATGCTTCCATATTTTATACATTTAGGTACTTATCACATTTATAATGAGAGGTAATAACACCCTTCCTTCATAGAGGCATTCTCCCCTTAAATTTCAAACATCCAGAGTTTTCTAAACCAGTGATTCTCACTTACGGGGCTGTTTCATCCCCTAGGGGACACTCGGCAACCTCTAGAGACTATTTTGGTTGTCTTTTTTTTTTTTTTTTTTTTTTTTTTTTGACAGGCAGAGTGGACAGTGAGAGAGAGACAGAGAGAAAGGTCTTCCTTTTGCCGTTGGTTCACCCTCAAATGGCCGCCGCGGCCACCGCGCTGCTGCCGGCGCACCGCGCTGATCCGATGGCAGGAGCCAGGAGCCAGGTGCTTTTCCTGGTCTCCCATGGGGTGCAGGGCCCAAGCACCTGGGCCATCCTCCACTGCACTCCCTGGCCACAGCAGAGAGCTGGCCTGGAAGAGGGGCAACCGGGACAGAATCCGGCGCCCCGACCGGGACTAGAACCCGGTGTGCCGGCGCCGCTAGGCGGAGGTATTTTGGTTGTCTTAATTGGGAATGTGTGATTGATGTCTGGTGAGGAGAGGCCAGCGATGCTTCTGAGGTGCCTATAACCACAGGACAGACACACAACAAAGAATTTTCTGGTCTGAAATGTCATTAGTACCGAGTTGGAGAAACCCTGGTTGAAAGTATAGAAATTTCTCCTCTTCCATTGTAACTTCAGTGTGTGATTTGCATCATTCTTCTGGATATAACTTACACACTTTCAATACTTGTAAGTCTAGAGGGAAAATAATCTATATATCAGATAAGAAGCATTAAGAAATCGTGGGAAACTTTTTCTTCCATCTTGTTATCTGACACAGTCAATACTCTTAATAAGCTACCATTTTTTTTTTCCTGGAGATTCCTATGTTAATAAACTCAACCAGTAAATAAAATGTCTGATCCTACATCAATGACTTTTGCAGCTTTCTTGCCAGTAACAAAATCTATGCTGACTTTTATCTGATTTGCATGGCCAGTGCTTCCCATGTAACTGCCCTCTTAGAGGAGCTATGGCCGAGTATTTAAGAGTGAGGCCAACAGAAAAGACCCTCATCTAGTCTTCCTGAGCTCATTGCTAGGCCCAGGTCTGATCACCAGGAAGCCCACACTGCTTTTAAGCTCTACTACCCGTCTGCAAAATTAGTAGAAATGAGGTTCAGTTCACTTTGAGGTTCCATCTAATTCACTCTGAACTCTTATTGAAAGCCTTCTCTATGAGAAATAATGCCTTTCAGTTGGCCTTTGAAGGAGTATTAAATAAGTTCAGGTCATCCTCAACTTCAAGAAAGTATTTGTGCAATTTATGAAAAAATAGGGAAAGAAAGGAGTCTACGGAAGGTCACCACTGTTGCAGTGAATATACCTCAATGGAAATTAGTAAGATGAATCTCATCCAAACAGCATTTAAAAATAGTAAAATGTAGATTCCCACAGACAACAATGATCAAAACTAACATCTGTTGGACTGATTTTTTAAGTGAGGACAACACCATATTATAAACCACAACCAGTACTTGTTTATTCCCCTTATTATCCCCCCTCCCCAAAACAAGTAAAATAAAAATTGTTTTTTAGGAAAGATCATAAAAACAATTTGCATTGACTTCACTGTAACAGAATGTAAACCAAAACACATTTTGAAGTTCTCTGAGCAGATGGCTTCTCCCGGCTGTCCCATGGTAAATGTTGAGCAAAAAGGGGACCAAACCACAGGAAATTGAGGAGACCACAAATATCTAACACCACAGAGAGGACCCAGAACTGCCAATGCCAACCGTGAAATACATTAAACCCATGCATCCATATGAGCCATCCTTTCATGGATCTTCCGAGGCAAGTTCTTCTTTTATTTTGAACCTATTGGAACGCGGCTGTGTGTCAGCAATAGGAGCTGCTCCCTTGAGCCCCATTTTCCAGTGGCAGATTTGTGGTGCTTTGTTGCTGTCTACCACATGGTTCTCATGGTGATTTGGAGCAGGCATTTCTAAGAAGGCTTCCTGAGGTCTGGAATCATGGGGGGTAGGGGGAGGGTAACTTGTTTTTTACCTCATCACAGAAATGCATTTTATGCTGTTACCCAGTACAAATGCACACAGAGCCAAACACACTTGAGTGATAATCTATGTAAGAGTTTCATGAATTAATATACCCTAACATATGAAATATGCACTAATATTTTCTCTTCTTTTCATCTTCTTTCTTTAAAGAAAATACTGTCCATGACCTACTGTATTGATTTCATTATTCAGTTTGAATAAAAGCACAAATCTTGGGTACTCTGTTCAGCCATGGTAACATCGATTGGCTCAGGGTTTAGTCTTACCTCTCCACCTCCCAACCGAGTTATTCTCCACTCAACTTCTGGAGTGATGGTTTCAACATTCAAAATGTGCCAGGTTTTTCTTCTACTTGCACTTTTTCAGTATGAGTGGGTGTTTGGTTTGGTGGTTAACTTGCCAGTTACGACGCCCACATGTCACAGGGGAGTGCGTGGGTATAATATCTGTTCTGGCTCATGACTGACTTTCTGCTCATGCAGACTCTGGGAGGCAGCAGTGATGGCTCAAAGAGTTGGGTGCCAGCCACCTATATAGGATACTTGGATTGGATTCCTTGCTTCAAGCTTCAGTCCATCACAGGTATATAGGAAATGAACCAGACAACAGAAGCTCACTCTGTCTCTCTGCCTCTCATACAGCAACTTAAAAATAATAACCAAAGAAACCTTCTCACTTATTTTTCACTGTCCTTAGGATAAATGCCTTAATGTGGATTATAAGACTCTTTGGTCCTCAGTTAACACTCAGCCTCTCCAGCTCATGGTAGAATCCCTAACTCTGTTCTTCCCATTGTTACACCACACACACACACACACACACACAGAGAGTTCAGCCATGGATCACATTCTCTGTAATCTGTCTTATATTTGGATATGTATACAAGCAACCTCTGCTCAGATCCGCTCCCACTCTCTCATTGCCTTATTTGTCTGGGCAATGCCTACTCATCCTTCTCACTGAGAATCCTGTCTCTCTACACTGGGTCTCATGTCTTTGGTGCCTTTTCAACATATAGAAAAGGTGAACAAACTGTACAACAACTGAGTCTTGAACGGTCTGGTTTATCTCAGAATTTCATAGAATTTTTAAGCAAAATGGAATTGTAAATATTAAGGGAGGTAATTGCCAGTTTATGTTCCTTATATAACAGGGAGCAATGAAGGTCACAGTGTCTGAGCCTTGTGGTTCAGTATTTAAGAAAGTCTAGAGGGAGATGTCAGCCTTCAGGTGATACAACTGAAGCAGCAAATAAAAACATCAAGTTTTTGAATATGACTTATTAGAGAAAAAGGAATCACTAATTATTACTGAAATTATTACTGTTTTAAAAAACAACTGGAAGTTAATTTTTGATGACTGTGGGTGGTTTGAAAAATTTTAAGAGTCACTGATTTAGCTAGCTGCTCAATTTTTACAAATCTGAAAACTGAATTTCAGTGAGGGTAAGTGACTTTCCAGAACCCATCCAGTATAGAAGGGCACAGTTAAGATGCATTATCGTGGCTTAAAACAAATCCCCCACAGGGGCACAGATACTTTAGACCATCAGTCTGTTATGAAAATACCACGCTCAGAATCTATCTATAATCAAGCATAATAATCTAGCAAACATAGTTCAAGATCTGCTACAGTCAGGACTGAACCAGACTCCTCACTGGAGAGTACAAAGATGAATTCTATATAATATTTGGCTTCATAACCTTAGATTTAATACACTCACATTCATTCTATTTCTTAACCCCCAGAACAACAGTCGGATAGTAAATGCCACATTGTATCCATTTTGTAGATGAGAAATGCCTGTTGCTGGTAACCTGCAAAGCAGTGAGTCAGGACTTGATGTCATTGTCACTACTATAGAATGCATAACTACTATGAGAACTTAGAGCAAGAAAAGATTAATTTTGATTAGAAGGTTTGTGTAAGACTTCTTGGATAATCTGAAATTTGAACACATAGCAAATTTTAACAAATAGGAATTCAATAACAACTACAAACGACTTCTAAGGTAGAGAGAATCAAAGGGAGAAAAAGAAAAGTCAGACCTGGTACTTGGAAGATGTGACTGGGGTCAGAGTACAGAAGGCCTTGAATGATATTCCAGGAAGCCAGTGATTCCCAGAGGATTTTCCATAGAACACGGTGTCTTCAGGGTATTAACATGAGTTCAGCACAGTGTATGGCCTGACAGGTGTGGGAAACACTTCATTAAGATGGTTGAATTGGGTTTGTATTACAGAATTGCTCAGCGCCTTCACTAGGCTAGTGTGCATTATGAACGTCCAGAAAGAAGGTAAAATTCACAGCATTTCCCTGTGTTATTTTGAGCAAAGGATATCCATTCCATGATAATTTCTTTTCTTAAAACTCTGCTCACAGACTAGTATTCTATAGACCATGTTGTGAGAAGCAAGCAAAGCTACTGGCATTAGGAAGTGCAGACATTTTTGTGATGAGAAACGTGAATCTCAGAGGCTGGACCTCCGGGCAGTGGATCTGACAGTAGTGGGAGG
The DNA here is from genome assembly GCF_051225735.1 of Oryctolagus cuniculus. Lineage (NCBI taxonomy): Eukaryota > Metazoa > Chordata > Mammalia > Lagomorpha > Leporidae > Oryctolagus > Oryctolagus cuniculus. Next base: position 86,133,497 of record NC_142876.1, read on the forward strand.
CAGGAGTGGAGAGAAGACCAGAGGAAGGTCACTGGCAGAGTCTGGGTGAGAGGTAATGATCCTCTGAAAGTGAGTCCTAGAATTGGAGAGTAAATTTCACAAATCTATGTGTAGCATCAACAAAATACGTTTGGAGACCAACAGATGCATTTTTAATCCACAGATTGTGTTTTGGATGGTAGTAAGTAATAAAAGTTAACCTTATATGTTCACATATCATAGTGGGTTATTCTTTTTGAGCTTATATGTTGCTGTACATTGAGGTATTTATGAATGGAATGGTTTGTTTTGAAAGAATGTAGTTTTTAAAAAGGGTTAGATGAAAGTAGGATGGCAAGATGCTGATCAGGTTGATAAATAATATTATTCTCTTGGCTTTTGTCTGTGTTTGCTTATTTCCACAATAAGAAGCTGAAAGTAGAGCCAATGTGAGTGAAACCGGGAAGGAATGTTCCATCTTAGGTTGGGTCTTCTTGGAAATTGGCTTTGAGGGGAGACTTGCAAGGGGCAGGACGGAAGAACAGAATTCTCCTGCACTTACACCCAATTCAAGATGGCAGGAAGTAAAACGGGGAGAAGGAGGTACTGAACTGTGATGAGGTCTAAACAAGGACCTCAGATACTACCAAGGGAGCTCTGGAGCTGGGATGGCCTGTCTGATCACCAGATGTCAGGGGACAAGGTCTTTGTACATGTCCCCCTGCCTCCCCACCCACCCATTACCCACATGCACACACACACACACACACACACACGCCTCAGGGCAGCATGATCTACTAGGCTGAGAACAATTGTCCTCCAATAGCTGAGACTCTGAGCTTTCAACAATGAGGGTAATGAGGACCTCATTCTGTAAGAAGAATCTGAGCAGCATACCCTGGCCGCCAGCACGCTCACCATCCCATCTTCCTTAAGCATTTACAATGACGACATTTTTCTCCCATGTCACATGCAGCTGATGATTATGTTTGCATGTTGTTCTGTTGGCTGTTATAAAAGAGTAGCCTATTTGCATAGAGAGAGCATGTGTTGACAAGAACTAGATCTCTTGCTTTAAATTCATTCTGCAAGTGGTTTCCATTGAAGAAGATTAGGAAACTAATGTCCTTTCAAAACTTTATTAAAATCATCTGGATATACCCAACCTAATAAAATCACAGTACATCACAGTTGGACTTCCTGTAGCTTCAGATAGGGAGAAAAAAGAAGCTTAAGTGATATCCTACTCTTGAAACTGTGCAGAAAGATCCTTTAGTGGCCTAAGAAAATAGATCCTCTATGAAGGAGATTTGCAAATAGCATTCCCGCTCCATTCCTGGCGGGTAGCTCTTTGTGTCTTTCGGCATCCTGCCTCTCTTGGCCTCTTTGTTCTGTGTTCATACACATCAGTGCCTTTCTGTTGGGGCTGCTGCCTCATCTTGTTCAGTGCATGACATTTCACCTCTCTACTCAAGAAAGGTCAATTATGAAGTGAACCTTTACAAAGAGCTGTATCATCCCCAGGCTGGAGAATATTTTTATTTTCTCTTTCAAATAGAAGAGGCCGATTGTATACCTTCATCATAATTGGATGCTACTTAACCTAGCCATTTTAATGATTCATTATAAATGGGAACTCAGGGAGGGATGGGCATCCATAGTTAATGAGGTCACTCAGGTGCCCAAGTCTCTTTCTGGGGCAATGTGATCTACTTTTAACCAACATCTGACCAAAAAAAAAAAAAAAAAAGTCAAATAATTTGCACCCTATTGTTGAAATACTTCAGAAAAATGCCAGCACTGTTTAAAGATATAAGGACATGTAGATTCTCTGTCTCCCTGACTCTCTCTGTTTTTCCTCTTGCTTTTGATTCCAAGACTTTGAAATGCAAAAGAAAATATAAAGCACAGTAGGATAAATGTCCTTTGCTTCAGAGAACTAGGAGGAAGCCTTGAACAGCACTGTTCTGGCCAACATATGCAAGCTTAATGTTGCTTTTTGACCTATGGCAATGTGCGTTAAGCTGAATATTTTGCCTGTGAAAAATCATTGTCCCAGAGCTCTTACAACCATTGTTTCTTTGGGAAATGGAGTATGCAAAATGTCTTTTTTAAATGCCACCTTTTGGTGAATAGATTGCTTCTCCTCTTTTGGTTTGTGCTACTAGTTGCAAGGGCCTCTGAAGAGCCATTAAGCCAATGAGCAAAAAGGTATAAAAGAGCTAGCCAAATTCACAGGAGTATGGAGATGGATGGAGCCAGTGAGCCAGACCAATTTTCGTCCTTGTGTGAAACAAATAAAAAGTGTCTTCTATTTTCTCTTTTTGATCTTTGAAAAACAGAAAGGCTCATTGCCCTTTTCCTGGCTAACAGATGGAATTTTAAATGAAGTAGGCCCATTTTGAAGGCCAATGTAAGAAGCGCTCAGCTAAGGAGGGCTCAGCTACAGAGGACGGAGCTGGCCTGGAAACTTGGTAGGTTATCAGATCTTTGTTGTGTCTGGAGTACAGACCAAGATAAGCAAGCCTCACGGGGGCCTTGGATCAGTTTAATTGTGATGAATGACCAGCTTGGTAAATATTATTTACATTACTGCATAGGTTGGATCTGTTCCATTGATGTTTGAACACCCCACACAGTCTACTGTGAAATCATTTCTCGAGTAATCCCCACGGGCCGTGGGCTGCCTTTCCCCACTGCTAAGTCACAATTAGGAGGATAATTAGTAATGAGGGTGCTTTGCTTTTGAACTAAAAAGGAAAACATGAGCAAATGACTCGGTAATCTAGAATTGTAGCAATTCTTGAAACACAAGACCTCAAGACTGTGTTCTCAATGATCTATATAAGTGGTGGGATTACATTTTAAAATTTGCTTCTACTTTTTTTAATGATACTACTAAAGTATAACAAAATTTTAAAAGAAAAAGATCCAGATATAGTCCTTTCCCCTCTAATAGTTCTGATTTCTCTGCATTTTCTTCTACTTTTTTAGCCAAGTGTATTCACTTATTCGTTCACTCATTCATTCTCCAAGGGTGTATGGAGCACTTCATATGTATCAGTCAGTGGTTTAGACCTGGGGTCAATAAAAACGTTCTGTAATAGACCAAACAGCAAAAGGTTTAAATTTGAAGGGCTGCATGGTCTCTGACACAACTGCTTAGCTGTGTTGTTACAGCAAAAGCAGCCACAGAAGATATGCAAGCCAACAAGCCTGACAATATTCCATTAAAACTTTCTTTATAAAAACAGACTGTGGGTCAGATATGTAAACCATTGGGCCTGACAGTGTTTCAGTATAACTTTATTGACAAAAACCAGGGAGTGGGTCAGATATAATTACACACTGCCACAGATCCTGAAGCTATCTGTAGAGAGAAACAAAATACCCAGAGTTTCATAGACTATACATTGCAGGTGTGGGAATCAGATGATAAACAGGAAGCAAATAAAGAACATTTAAAGGAATAACAAGTAGAAAGATAGAAACTTCACGTCTCATTCTAGAATCACAATCTGGGGCTGGCATCATGGAAAAATGGGTGACATTGCCACTATGTGATGCCATATTGGAGTCCCAGTTTGAGTCCTAGCTCCTCTGCTTGCCATCCGGCTTCTTGCTGATGCACCTGGGAAGACAATGAGTGATCGCCCGAGTACTAGGGTCCCTGTGGTGCATGTGAGAAGCCTGGATGGAGTTCCACGCTCCTGTCTTAGACCTGACTCAGCCTTTATCATTGTGAACCAGTAGATGAAAGATCTCCCTCTGTCTCTCTCACTCTTTCAAATAAATAAAATAAATACATAACTTTAAAAAAAAAGTGGTAATATTAAAGCAGAAGCAGATACAATCTCACTATAGTCTGGTGCTATATCCTACTTAGTTTATATTGTAGATGTTTTCTAGGTCACTTCTCACTCTTCATAACTGCTAATATTTCCATCCTCCTGATATCCTATCCAGTTCCTAGCCCATATACATTAAGTTCTTTCTCAATGTTTTAGTTCTTTGGAAAGAGAAGCCCTGAGGAAGCCAAGAGGAAAGTAAATGTAAAGTGTCTCCCTGTGCTGAGAAAACGTTGTGTTTGTTTCCTATAGTTTGCCATGATCATGAAACTCAGGATCCTGAAGGCTAGAGGTCCCCAGGAGAGAGAAAGAGCAGACAAATGGGACCTCACACTTCCTATTCAGGAACTACACTGTTGCCGGGCAACAGCCTCTGGCTGTTTTGTCTGTTAGGAACAAAATCTCTCAAAGATGCTCATCTCCAAACCCATCAAAGCACTGATTGAGTGCCAACTGAATGCAAAACACAGTGTGTGACCTTTGTTCTGGTGAGCATGATAGAGCCCCTCTCTCAAGGGGAGACAGGGACCTGCAGGGATCCAGCAGATTCCAGGCATAGAAGAGTAGGAGGCAAGCCCTTCTTTCCCTCTGCTCAACGTTCAGCATAGAAGGAGGGCTTCACTCCCTGCTCCCCAGCACCAGCCATGGGGACCATACTTTTCTTTCTGCTTCCTCATCTACTCTTTCCAGCGGGACACTGATAATCTCGCTAGTGAATTGGAGATGCACCTGTAATGCACTGCTTTCTGGATTCTTTGTTGTTGTTGTCATTGTTGTTACCATTAATGACATATGTTAGGATTTCTATGTAGCAGATACAAACATTGTCTTTAATCCATTCCTCACAACTGTTCTGTCCCAAAATGCTAGTATCATTCCCATCTTACAGAGAAAGAGGCCGAGTCACAAAAACACTGCAAGACGTGTTTTGCTGCTTGACTCCCACATTCAAGCTCCCAACTTCTTTGCTCTATGACCCAGCTGAGGAGTGAGGTTGTCCTTTCCAGGCTTTCCAGGAGGGAAGCACCTGTCGGTCAGAGCCAGCACCCAGACCTGCTCATACTCTCCCTGCCTCTGATGGAGGCAAGAGAGAAGTTACAATGGGTGTATACATGTTACCCTGAGTTATGTGTCCCAATTACTGTATTTGGCAGATGTGAGCAGAGAAGTCAATCCATGCTTTTATTTCAGCAATATTGATATTGAAGCTAATATTTTCCTCTCTCTGGGTTTGACCATTATATAGATTTTCTCAAATCTTAGTACCCAATGTAAAGGGAAAAGGATAAGATTGATTCTCATCCTGAACCTCTGGCATGATCATGATGTAGGTATGAATAATAGCAGTAGTAAAATGTAGCTAACCATAGTTATGATCTAGTAGATAGTATGTGAAGTATTTTTGATGTATTATCTCATTGAATCTTAACCACAATGCCATCAAGGTAAGTACTATATGTAATGGGAGAGGAAAGAGGGATTAAATGTGAGGTTGTCAAATGGACTTTTGATATATAAAAGGGCAATGAATGTTTTATTGGCTATGTGACATATTAATAGGCAAACCCAATACTTGATTACAATGGTCTTTGATGTTAGCATCAAATAATTCTGCCTTTCACAGAGCCACTCACAATAGTTGATAATTTATATTGTCTGAGAGTACTCAAAGGTCACAGTAACATGGAAGTACTGACCAGCAAATAACACAGGGAGGTTAGGTTGAGACATTTGAAATCTGTTTGATCTGCACATTTCTTCCCATCTCCATTGGCATTGCCCTAGAATAAGCCACCACCATCTCTCATGTGTGCTACAGCAGCAGGCCCCATATTATCAACCATATGTGTTCTTGACATCATGCAGAGACTGTGACCTTGCTCAAGGTCACTCCTACATAGGACATTAAAAGTCTTCTAACTTTTCTTGGGATGAAGACCAAAACTCCCAACACAGTGTTCAAAAACCTGAAAGGTCTGGCCCCTGACTGCCCTTGTAACCCCCATCTCGTCCCTTTCCTATTTCTTCATCCCACAGTAGGGGCTTGCTTCAGTACCTTGGCTGTGCCATCTTCTCTGCTGATCTGTTTATTCTTATTCATTCCTAAAACATCTTACTCGTCGTGGTTTTCAGCTCTATAAACAGTGTTCAGACTTTTGCTTAGATATGCTTTCCCAGATTTTCTTCCCTGACAGCCTAGAACACTAAGTATCCCCATGAGAGGTCTGTGTGCCATCCAGTTCCCTCATAGCACCTAACTCACTTCATATTTATTTGGTTTTTGGAGGTTCTCCTTTAAAAAGAAATCTGACTTCATCTAAAAAAGTTCACTTTATTTTAGTCTGTCTTGCTCTCTACTCTCTTCTCATGTCCAGCACAGAGCCTGGAACACAGTGATCCAATAAACATTGTTAAGCCAGGGCAGTACTTGTGGTTGTAACGTCACTGGTGCCACTTGAAGATGTGCTACACAGAAGCCCTGTATTAAACAAAAGACTACATAAACAAATGGAAGAGTGAAAGAAACCATTGGTCATTGGTACCGGGTTGCCTCACTGAGGAAAACCAAACTTAATCCCAGTACTTCCTGAATTCCACATGGTTATATATGCCTTCCATTATGCCATGCAGAAGCAATTATCTCACCATTTTATGTGTCCCAAATGAGATCTCTTTTCCTTCATTTGAATTCCACATGTACTTTTTCATAATCTTGAACTTGGTCACAAAGCCTCCAGATGCCAATATTAAAGTCCTGCCTTAGTTTCTAATTGTACAGGGACCTCGTTTTTGAATTGCAGGTGAATAACAGCTGAAGTTTTTTCCCATTTGTGAACTAAAGTACATTTATAATATAGTGTTTTTATTCCATTGAACCCCTGAGTAATATTTGCAATGTATTATAATGTGCTAATAAACTATACATAATCATCAGAGGAGGAAAAGAGTGCCATCCAGAAGAAAGTCGTAGATCACCATGCTGAGAGCTGAGTTAGCTGACATAGGGGACTTCAGATTACTTTGTGTCTGTTGGTAACAACCCATCTTAGCCATGATGCAGTTTGAAGTCTTGCCCCATACCTACATTTTGTTTCTGACCCTAAACATCCATGCAGCAGTAATTACTAATACCACTTATTAATGAATTTATAAAGTGCAACACTAAAAAAATAAAATGACTCTGCAGTATGCTTTTGGAGTGACTGAACCATGGTTTCTTAGGACAAAGAATCATCTTATCCTTCCCAGTATTGGCCCCATTCATTTCACCTTATTACTCATGTCCTTACAAACTCCCAAAAAAGCTATAAGCTCCCCGAGGACAAGACCCATGCCTTGAATTTGCTTTTGACAATGCCTTCCAAAAAAGAAAGTTTGCAGGCTTTGATATCCATGGGATGACCAAATGAAATCACTGAACAAGATTTAAAATTTCACAGTACTACAAAGCATCACTATGTTCATTTTTTTTTTTTCAAACTAAGCAGCCCATTGACTGGGACAAAATTCTTATGTGGACTGAAGTGACTGATACCATGGCATGCCACCCTAATGGCCTTTTGGGAATTTAGGACTTCATCCTCAGCTGTTAGAAGTGCTACCAGAATCCAATCCTAGGTTGTCAACTGTCTTTGAAAATATCCTCCCCTGTCGAGAACTGCCTCTCTCTTTTAGGGGTAGCCTCAGCCAATGATTGTTCAACACCAGTGTATAAAGGCCACTGCCCCCAACTTCAACTCAGGACAGGCTGAAGGGCCACTCTGCTCCAGCGCTTCCCTAGAGATCAGCTGAGGCCTTGGTCAAGGCTGCAATGCAGCACAGCCCAGCCTTTTCCTCTGCCTATCCTGCTTCCATCCTACTCTCAGCAGGTGCTGAGCCCCAGAGCACTCTCTAATAAACCTCCTGCATGCTAATATTTGTCCAGAAGTCTGCTTCCAGGGAAGCACAACCCACAACCCCTGCCTCTATCCCACAACAGAATTTAAGACAAAGGATTCAACTCAAGGGATTTTCCCCCATTAGAACACCCTAGTAACAAATGGCATTATTATTTCAGAAATCTTGATTGCAGCTGCAGCAGAGGGTTGTGGTATAATACAATGGAGAGGCTCATTCACAGCCATGAGGAACAGGGAGTGTTTAACCACATGGCATGAAAATGTTATTCCCAAGGTCACATATGGAATATAAGAAATTACGGCAGTACACACAAGCACACACCTAATTATGGTCATTGTCCAAGCTAAATTAACCTCCAGAAGGGCATTTATCTTTAAAGCCTGGTTTCATACACACAGACACACACACACACACACACACACACACACTTCCCCAAAGTATGCACAAACAGGCAAACCCTCAAGAAATTTCCAAGACATGAAGGATTAAAGTTAGAAGTTCCCCCTTATGACTATTGTAGTGAAGCACATATAACTATGGATGGCATTCTAGGTTTATTTATATGCAATAATCCATTATTACAAGGGATGATGCACTTGGGTAGGAGTCAGCAAGCTTCAGGCCAGAGGAGAAATGCAGGCCCTTCGGGCAGACACGGCCACATCCATACATTTACAGGCTGTCCACTGCTGCCTTCAGGCTCCAGTGGTGGAGCTGATTGGTAGCCATGGAGACAATGTGGTCTGCAAAGCCTAAAGCACTTGTATTTGACCCTGCCTAGAAAAAGTTTGCTGAGCACCATGCTAGTACGATAATATTAACTGATCCTGATATAGTATGAGGGTGCATCAAAATGTTTGTGGAAAATACACACTATGGAAAAGCTGATCGTGGACTTAAACATTTTTCACACCCAGGTACCAGTGTTGTGGTGCAGTAAGCCAAGCTGCTGCCAGCATCCCATATGAGCACTGGTTCAAGTCCCAGCTGGTCCATTTCTGAGTCCTCTCTCTACTGAGGTGCCTGGGAAAGTACTTGGGCCCCTGCCAACTATGTGGGAGATCAGGGTGGAATTCTAGGTTCCTGTCTTTGGCCTGGGCTAGTCCCAGTTATTGCAGCCATTTAGGGAGTGAACCAATGGTTGGAAGATTATGCTTTCTGTAACTCTACCTTTTAACTGAAAAAAAATGTTTAAAAAATTTTTCTGCACAAAGTTATCTTTTAATGCCATTTCCATGAACTTTTTCAAGTACCCTCCTTTAAGTGAAATAAGTAAAATTTGTTAAAGGAAAGTAACACTTTACATGCCCACACACACATGCAAAGATTATTCTGTCTCAGCATCGAAATTAGAGGCGAATTTTGGTATTTTGTTCTTTTTGGTTTTTTTGTACATAAGAGACCTCAAAAGTTCATTTAAAAATGTAATTAAACGATAAGTTTGAGTCAACAAATTTTAAATCCATGCATAATTTTTATAATACGCATTTCCCATGAACTTTTTGAAGACTGCCATATTTTCCATAGGAAATATGCATGGCTTTTATAATAAGAAAACCAACAAATACTCTTTGTAATTTTTAAAATCATTCTTTTGCTTTTTACCATCTTATTTAAGCACCTTCATAGCTGTGTAGGATTTTGCATTGGCTGGCTGTGTAGAAAGAAGCTCTGAGTGTGTGCATTCTGTAGAATTGGTTTTCGAACACAGCCCTGTGTCTAAGGAAAATATGTAAACAATGCAATGTAGTGAGCTTTGCCCAGCTACTGGATTAAGCATCCAGTTGGCCATCAGAAGTCAGCACAACAACAATAACAACAGCAACCCTGGGTTGTTTTTGGTGACAGCTGGCCCCGTTTGGTAAGCTTACACACACTATGCTAAGAAATACGGTTTATTCAGCTTCTACTTTGTAAGACTTTTTAAATCCCCCAGTTGATGTGGAGAAAATAGTCTAACTTTTCAAAGCTTGGCTGTTTCTGAACTAAAAAAAAAATTACACAGTCATCATCATAATACAGCTAATTGTTTCAGAACAATTTTCTTAATAAACAGCAAGCCCTAAGGTTAGTGTGTTTTGCAGCTTCTTCTCAATCCACTGCTGTGAAAGATTCTATTATTCCATTATTCAGGCAGGTTGAGTAGGTGGTCAATGGGCCACCGGCTCAGACGTGGCTCAGGCACAAGTGATGTCACTTTTCCCTGGCCACACAGCTCTGCGCACTGCTCACTGCGCCGTAGAACCTCTGATAATCTGTGTATTTTCAAACCTGAATATATCCTCAATACCTATCTGTGTGGAAACCTGCAGTTGGCACTCAATAAACATTTGCAAGACTGTGTTTTTCAACCCATTAGGTCAGGGCTAATAGGAACTGTTGCATTAAAAAAATCTTAGAAATGGCAAGCGTTTGGGACAGCACTTAAGACAGTGCTTATGACACCACATCCCATGTTGGAGTGCATGTATTAGAGTCACAGCTGTGCTTCTAATTTAAGCTACTGTCTAATATGTACCCTGGTGGGCAGGTGATGGCCCAAGTACTCAAGTCCTTGCCACCCTTGTGGCAGACCCAAGTTGAGTTCTGTTCTCTTGGCTTTGGCCTGGCCTAATAGTTACTGCTGCATGCATTTGAGGGAGTGAACCAGTGAATGGAATATGTCTGTCTGTCTTAGTTTTTTTTTCTCTCTCTCTCTTCCTCTCTCTCTCTCCCTCTCCCTCTCCCTCTCTCTCTCTCCCCCTCTCCCTCTCCTTCTCCCTCTCCCTCCCTCCCTCTCTCCCTCCCTCCCTCCTTCCTTCCCTCCCTCTCTCTGCATCATGGATAAATGAAAAAAGCTTTAAAGTGTTGAAAGATCTTGATTGTCATGTATCAAATTATTTGGGGGAAGCATTTTTCAAGGTTGATTTAAAATATTAGCAGGCTCTTTTTCTATAACACCAAAAAACACTTTTTGTCTTAACCAACGAATGTGTAAATATTTATTGGAAAGGCAGAGCGACAGAGAGAGACACAGAGACAAAGATCTTCCATCTGTCAATTCACTCCCCAGATGCCTGCAACAGCCAACGTGAAGCCAGGAGGGCAGAACTCCACCCTATTTTCCCACAGGGGTAGCAGGAAACCCAGGGCTTGGGCCATTACCCATTGCCTTCTCAGGTGTGTTAGCAGGAAGTGGATCAGAAGCAGAGGAGCTGGGCCTCAGACTGACACTCCAATACTGGATGTGTGCATCACTGCTGGCGGCTGAACCCACTGTGCCCTTCAGTAACAATTTTAGAAACTTTTTTATATAAACGTACTATAAGTCCAAATTGATTCAGACAAATATTAAATTTTCTAAAAGTTGTATTTGCTGATTCCAATATTTATCCTGATGTTACAAAGGAAAATATCAGGATAGGATTTGGATTTCCATTTTCTTCCATTTTCTTGGGCGTTTTTGGTGCTATAACTTTGCTCCTGGGGAATCCTGGGTTGGCTTTTTCTTTAACTGTTGGAATTTAAGCAGATATTAATGTTTTTTGACATAGCCACCATGAATCTGTATAAATGCTGGAAAATGTCTATGTGAAGAATTGTCCCTTTCCTGGCACCAAGTCAAAACAGGGCAGAACTTGAACACTAGCTATACCAAACACAAAATCAGTTATTGGCCGGCACTGTGGCTCACTTGGCTAATCCTCCGCCTGCGGCGCCGGCACCCCAGGTTCTATCCCGGTTGGGGCGCCGGATTCTGTCCCGGTTGCTCCTCTTCAGGTCAAGCTCTCTACTGTGGCCCGGGAAGGCAGTGGAGGATGGCCCAAGTCCTTGCTCCCTGCACCCACATGGGAGACCGGGAGGAAGCACCTGGCTCCTGGCTTCGGATCAGCACAGCACCGGCTGTAGTGGCCATTAGGGGAGTGAACCAACAGAAGGAAGACCTTTCTCTCTGTCTCTCTCTCACTGTCTATAACTCTCTCGGTCTCTCTCTCTTACTCTCTAACTCTGCCTGTCAAAAAAAAAAAAAAGTCAGTTATTGCCAAATCTTTCTGTTTCATAGATAGAATTATCCATTTTGTATTCTTCCATTTTGCACTCATATAAAAAATAGCAAAATTTGTATTTGTTATCAAAATTTACAAGTTGATAGTTCCTCCTCGAATCATGTCAATTTGCATTTTTACTTAAAATATACTAATAAATGAACAAAGATAAGGAAAAAAAAAGTGTTTTTTTTTTTCCTTTTGATTTATTTGAAAGACAGAGACAGACAGAAATATAGAGATCTTGCATCTGCTGATTCACTGCCCGAAAGCTTGCAACTGTCAGGGCGGGGCCAGGCTGAAGCAGGGGCCTGGAACTCAATCTGGGTCTCCCACGTGGGTGACGGGGCCCAAGTGCTTGAGCTAACACCTGCTGTCATCTGGTTTGACAAAATGCCAGCAAAATAGATGATTTAGCATGATCTCCATTTTACAGAATAGAAATATGAGGCTTGCAGTGATCAAGAAACTCGCCCAAAAGCACACAGCCAGAAAGGAGCAAATTGGACGTGAATGGAAGTAGAATAGACTCTGGGGCAGGGTTCCCAGCCTCGGCACTGTTGCCATTTGGAGTGGAGATCCCTTTGTGGGGGCAGGGTGTGATAGGGCTATGCTGTGCATTTACTGCAGGGTGTACAGTGGCACCCCTGAGCCCCCATTCACTCGTCGCCCATAGCACTTTCTCCCTTTCCCCCCCCCGAGCTGAAACAACCAAACACTGGGGTTCAAAGGGCCCCTGTTTTAGAAGCACTGCCTCGTTCTCCCACTGAGGCACCGTGCTTCTCTGCCTGCCCTGCAGTGTAGGTGCGGGTCACCCTACAGAACGGGCCCCCAGCAGGCTTGTCACGGTCTATGCACATCTGGGCCTCAGCCAGTTTGGTTTCTCCCTGATTTTACCTGAGAGGGAACTGTGGGGCGCTCACATCCTGGGGTGATGTGGGATATGTACCCAAAGCTGAAATTAATAAAACATAATGAATTGCCCTACTCTCATTATCAGAAATCTGAGCCAGAACTCTACCCATGTGCCCAGGGATGAGCTTTTTAAAAAGGGGAGAGTAGTGGGAAGACTGACCCAAGCTCAGAGCACTCAGGATTTCACTTAGAATTAATTTGCTGAAGAAATAGAATAAGAATTGCAAAGTCATCAAAGATGATGGCTTTTTCCTTTATGACGCTTGGCACCAGAACAAAGGGCCTATTTTTGTGGTTTTCTGGATTTCCAGAATAAAGGGAATAAAAATGTTTAGGTAATGTTTGAATGGTTTAGAGACTGTACTTCCATTAGTGATAGGTCAATTAATATCTGAACAGTTCAAAGAAGCAATTATTTTAATTTATAAATCACTACAGAGGTAGGGAGCTGCCATCCATTAATGTGGTTTTTACAAACAAGAGTCTCCTGGTGATGCAGGCTGGGGTGCGCGCCTCCCTCCCCATGTCATTCTATCTGGCCTGTGTTTTGCGACCAGATCGCATACCTCTGTGATTATGTATTTGTCTCTAGGGTGCTGGCGAACACATAAAGCATCAGATCTGCAATTTGACCCCTGGCGCAGACCACCCTATATTTCGGGCTTTTGCAACCCTGAAAGGCACCGCCACGCACAATGTTGCTTCCCAAACTGACCTTCTTACGTTACACTGGGAACGGCAGGGTCTGTGAGCCAAGACTCCCCAGGGGGGTGGGTTTCAGGGCCTGTGGGTAATCATGCACAAAGCAGAGGGGGCCAGGAGTGATGTCTGGGCATGGTGGGCTTATCAGACACTCTGACACTTGGTGAAAGGTCTCCAAGCCGTGATGGAGAGATTTCCCTGGAAGCTGTGCAAAGCATCCCTTTGTTTTACTCGGTTTTAGTTTTAAAAAATTACTGAGTGCCGACCGAGTGCCAGACACACTGCTCAACACTGGAGGTAGAAGTGCAGCAAAGACAAATGCAACATGATGGGGAAAACAAACTGGAAATGCAATACAGGGTGAACGCTGCCATAGGTGAGATACAGGTACTGGAGACTGCCATCCAGGAGAAGTTGTGGTGGCTCAGGAAGGTTCCAGAAGGAAGCGATAACTCCTTCAAAGCCCAAAAATGAATAGGTGCTGGTTTGGGAATGGGAGAGTAGACAATGGGGTGGCAGGTGTTGCACGTACAGGGAAGAGCATGTGCAGATGTTCAGAGGTAAGAAAGAACGTGATGGCTTCGGGAAGCTGAAGGGAAAAAAAAATAGGCAGAATCTAGAGCAGAAGAGAAGTCAGGGACAAGCGGTGAAGCTAGAGATAGGCACAGAGGCAGGGTCACCAATATTTCCTCCATTAAACAGCTCGGCTTTATCCTGAGGGTGTTGGCATGTGACAGAAATGCTTTAAGCTCAATAACTACATAGTCAGAGAAATGAAAACCAATAGGAGAGAAAAGCAGCAGGGGCAAGAGATGAGGGGATTTTGAGATTTCGAGAACTGGGAGGAGACAGCGTTTTGTGAAACAGTGAAGATGCTGCTCGGGATGTCCCATCCCATGTCATAGCGCCTGGGTTTGCGTTCCAGCTCCATTCCCGGCGCCAGCTTCTGACGAATGCACGTCGCTGGAGGCAGCAGGTGATGGCTCACGTTGAGTCCCTGCCGCTCGTATGAAGAGACCAAGACTGAGTGGCTGGCTCCCAAGTTTAACCAGGCCCAGTTCTGGCTGTACCAGGCATGTAGGGAGTGAACCCAGGGATGGGAGTTCACTCTCTCTCTAGTTCTCTCTGGCTCTCTTAATATAAATAAATAAATAAATAAATAAATAATTTTTTAAAGAACTGGAAAGAAGGCGCCTATAAATGATTTTGAATGGAAATAAGAGAATGCAATTGAGACCAATAAAGATACAGCTAATAAAAAAATAATCCACTAGTAAGTCTTCCCATTATGTGCTTATTCCTTCTCCTATTAACTCAGGGGACTTCATTGAAAAAAAAAAATACACAACTCTGTCATCGGTATGTATGTCCCTGGCTTTAGAAATTAAAATTTTCAAGTGTTTGTTGAGCACCTTGTGTATACCTGGCACTGTTCCAGGTGCAGAGAACGCTCCAGCCAACCACAGATTGCTCCCACTTTGCTTCTGTGTTAGCAATGGAGACAGTCCCAGGACAATAAAGCCAGCTTTCCAGACAGCATTCAGTGCTGTGCAGATGAGAAATAACAAGGTCACATCAGAGGTCACACTGGGCAGGGAAAGGACTACTTGGAAATGTGACTGGGCAGGAGGGGAGCTAACCTGAGATGATCAGTGGCAAGAGCACTCCATTCAACAAAGCCTTGAAATAGGAATGCTCATGGGGAAGTGCACCGCAGACGGTCTTGTGGGCCATGTTGAGGAACTGGATCCTTTTCTGGGTGTAGTTTAGACCTTGGGGTTGGTACCTTTTAGGATTAGACATTGTCAAGCCCATTCCAGTGGCTGAAACAAATAACGCAACTGAACTATGTCTCCCTTGGGTGTTCAGGGATGAAAATGTTTGATTACAGTATGTGTGCCTTCTGCCTCCAGGTGACAAACCTTTTGGTTCAATGCACTTTGTGGGGAAAATGAATTAAATAGCCCAAGTAAAGCTCTTAAGTAAGACCATGGAGCTGGTTAAGACAATTTCTACCATCCCCTTGAACGCCAAGGCTGTATTATCCTACCTACTCCTCCATCCCATCTCGGACACAGCAACCTCAAGTTACAGCAAGAGCTCATGAAATCTATATGGCCTCTTAAACCAATAACAAAAAACAATAGTGTGTAAACACTTCTTAGTGCTATTATTTTGCCCGAAATTCAGGCTGCCAGGCACTGGTCGATAGTCTTGATTTGTTTCTCCAAGGAAGGACAAAGCAGTGCTCCCCAAATGCCCAGCCCTCCACTGAGAGGGAACATAGCCAGTCCGAGTGGGTCTTTTGCTACTTGCTGGCTGACTGCCTCGTCAGTAATTAATTAATTCAGCTTTTCAATCACTCAGAGACTGTTTCGGCAACTTAAGCCATGAGAAGTTCCTCCAGTGGAACGTATATGTTCCAAGGCGTCCCTCTGCAATGCCAACTCAGCTCCCGCCCCAGCTGGGCAGGGTGAGCAAGAGCCCGAATATGCAAGCAGACAGACAGGCGTGGGTGTTTGTTTGTGCTCCACCCCCGCCGGTGGAACCTCAGAGACAAAACTTAATATCTCTCTACCTCAGTTTCCCAAGTTGATGAACTAGATGTCATTAATGCTTGGCTACTGTGACTGTGAAGAGAGAAACCACACACCCTTCGTAGCTTTTCTTACTTGCATTCCCATGGCCACTTTGCTCCACTGGATTTGTTTTCTGCAGGGCATCAGGCTTTCTAGCACCGCGAGTGAAATATTGATATTTCTTCTGCAGCCGATGTCTTCAGCTGGAAATTAGACAGAAGGCCATTAACTTGGCTTCATTTTCTCGTCACCAGAAGGTGGCAGTTATTCAAGGCACTGTTTATAAAGAACACCTTGAAATTCTCTTCTTGATGAAAGGCTTACCTAAAGGCTATTGTTTGTTATTGAAGCAATAGCAGAGTCTCGTAAGATTAAAAATACAAAACAAGATGGGGGTGGAGGAGGAGGAAGTTGAGAGGGAGAATTCTTAGAGAAGTTAAATTATATTTGGCTTGTCTCTAACAAGTTACATCATCTTGTTTTGAAAACATTATCATGATGACTGAGAATACCACAAAAATTGTTACTTTTTAATATTCCAGTGGCATTATTTCGTAACGTTAAAATCAAGAACTGTGCAGCTAGGTTACCTACTTTGTGCTTGGAACTTCTGTTATTTTGGAACTTTTCAAATAGTTGTTTCTTTGGTGTTAAACTTCAACAGTAATGCCTTCCACCTTTTCCTTGTGAAATTATACTTCATGGTAGCTAATTTCAGTAAACAGAAACTGTGTGGCATTGAAACAAACACAGATAAGTATTTGCTTTGTAATTGATGGCTGACACATCTCTGAGTTGGTAATGCAGCTACACAGTTGATATCTTGTGCTCTAGATTTAGAAAGAACAAGGCTCAAGTCTGAATTCCACCTCCTTACTAGCTATTTGTTCTCAGAACAAATTACATGTCACCTCTAAGCCTTGATTTCGTTTTCTGCAAAATGATGTGCCGCAGCTCACTAGGCTAATCCTCCGCCTTGCAGCGCCGGCACACCGGGTTCTAGTCCCAGTCGGGGCACCGGATTCTGTCCCAGTTGCCCCTCTTCCAGGCCAGCTCTCTGCTGTGGCCAGGGAGTGCAGTGGAGGATGGCCCAAGTGCTTGGGCCCTGCACCCCATGGGAGACCAGGATAAGTACCTGGCTCCTGCCATCAGATTGGCGCGGTGCGCTGGTTGCAGCGCGCCGGCCGCGGCGGCCATTGGAGGGTGAACCAACGGCAAAGGAAGACCTTTCTCTCTGTCTCTCTCTCTCACTGTCCACTCCTGCCTCTAAAAAAAAAAAAAAAAAAAAAAATGATGTGATAACAGGAGGACTTATCTCATGGTGTGGTTTGGATTTTCTGTTTTGTTCCCCAACTGTGCATGTGTTGGGAGCCTGGTCTTCAGTGTGGCGATGTTGAGAAGTAGAACCTTTAAGAGGTGGATCCTGGTGGCAAATACTTGGGTCATTGGTGGCAGGTCTTTGACAGGAGTGAAGGTGTCTCTCATGGGATCCCGGTTAGTTCACCCTAGAGAATTGTTATAAAAGCTTGAGTCTGGCTCACCCAGCTCCTTCTCTGGCTTCCTGTTTTGCAATGGGATTTCTTCTTCCTACACACACTGCTGCCATTCACCATGCCACTCTCACACGTGCCTATACCATGCTGATTGAATTTTCACCCTCTAAAAACTGTGAGCTGGATAAACCCTTTTTCTTCATAAGTTCCCACCTCAGGTATTTACTTCTAGTAATGAAAAGCTAACTGAGATGCCTGGTGAAAGGTGATTAGGTTAAATAGTATAAGCTTCCTGAAAACACTTACTAGAACCTGGTACACATTACTGTGCTGTATACAATACTGTACTGTAGAACCTGATAATGCTGTACTAAAACCTGGTACACGATGAAAGTTCAAAAAAGTACTATCCACTGTTAACAGTAATCAGTTGTGTTACTCTTACCAGCTTACCATACCAAACTGGATTTTAAATTCCTCACCTGTAAAATGAAGGATTTGAGCTAGAATCAGCATTTCCCAAATTTGATCACTCTTGCACAATCTTCAAAAATTTTTGTCATTTTGGTGGATAAAGTATCCTTGCAATATAGTTTTGAATAGAACAAATTCAGCGGCCGGCACTGTGGTGTAGTGGGTAAAGCCACCACCTGCAGTGCCAGCATCCCATATAGGTGCCAGTTCTAGTCGCAGCTGCTCTACTTCCAATCCAGCTCTCTTCGATGGCCTGGGAAACGGTAGAAGATGGCCCAAGTCCTTGGGACCCTGCACTCGTGTGGGAGACCCAGAGGAAGCTCCTGGCTCCTGGCTTCAGATCGACTCAGCTTCAGCCATTGTGACCAACTGGGGAGTGAACCAGCAGATGGAAGACCTCTCTCTCTTTGCCTCTCCTCTCTCTGCATAACCCTGCCTTTCAAATAAAAATAAATAAATCTTTTAAAAAAAAAGAAGAAAAGAACAAAGTCACCTGAACATATATTTAGTGTATCTGTATAAATCTGTAAATTAGAAGTGAATCTATACTTTGGCATAGGTGCATTGGTTTTAATTTAGTTGCATAAACATACTACACAGCCTTCGACTGTGTTGTTGTAGCACCCATCACTGAAGGGTTGACCATTCATGGAGATGTTTGGGTACCACACTTAGACCAAATGGGTTACTAGCACCCTGCATATCTCAGGTTTACCTGCAGCAATAATAGCTAGTCTTTTTTTGTTTCCAATATGCTTTGCTATAAACACATGTGAAACACATCAGTGTATTAGAGAAGCTGGTAGTACTGACCCTGGGGTCAGACAGCCTGCATTCAACTCCCAGTTCTTCCACTTGCTAACTTTATGAAGATGGGTAAGCCATTTAACATCTCTGTGCCTCCGTTTCCTTATCTGCAAAGTCAAGAGAATGGCAGTGTCTGCTCAAAGCATGACTGGATATTTAACGTGAGTTAATAGATGAAAAGTACTTAGAATAGTGCATGCTACCAGCGCCTAGTAAGCGAGCTATGCCTAACAAAAGCAAATTCATCACACATTTAAAAAAAAGATTTATTTAGTCTACTTGAGAGGCAGAGGCAGAGAGAGGAAGACAGGTAGGTCTTCCATCTGCTGGTTCACTCCTCAAATGGCAGCAAAGGCCAGAGCTGGGCCAATCTGAAGCCAGGAGCCAGGAGTTTTTTCTGGGTCTTCCATGTGGCAGGGGCCCAAGCACTTGGGCCATCTTCAGCTTCTTTCCCAGGCATGTAAGTAGGGAGCTGGATCAGAAGTGGAGCAGCCAGGACTTGAACAGGCGACCATATGGGATACTTGCACTGTGGGCAGTGGCTTTACTTGCTGTGCCACAGTGCTAGCCCCAGATTAATCACACTATAATAAACATTATCTTAGATCATCTCTGTTTTCCATTTTGACTCGGAAGTCTTTAAGTTGAGACAGAGATCTGGGTACTAATTATTTGTGGAATAGATATTAATGTGCCTGGCTCAAGTTTTTTCTGCTAGAGTTATTACAATACTGTCTCTTTCTAGGTGCTTTCTAAAGTATGAAAAAGCCTAGAATCAGTAATGGGACTGCATTTGAACAACTTTAAGTTTCTCAACACTTGACAGCAGAAGATTCTATCATTAACTTGTGGACTGGTGACTCTGTAGCCTGAGCAGAGAATCGATTTGACAACCAAATGTTGGCTGGTGACTCTACTGCTTAAGCAGAAACCACAAGGGAAAGAAAGCTATTTCTCTTGCTAGGGCTTTCCCACCAAGAACACTGAAAAAAAGGAGACATAATGTGAATTCCATATGTCCAAATATATTGCTCTTCCATTTGGTCATTAAAAAAAATCAGTCTCTCTGGCCTACCATGTTTGAAACCAAATCATTTAAATCTCAGACTCAAATCCTCCCTCTAAATCTTCACGCACCTGCATCATGCTGACATCCAAAGTGAGTGTGATTCATCATAACATATAAGATTTTGGTCCAAAGAGAAGCTCCACAAGGATCAAGGCACCTAGGTCTGGAGATAGATTGAAAGTAAAATGCAGACTAGGTAGTGTGACAAATAGATGGCAGCCTGAGTGTGTATTGGGAGAAATTCAAGGGGACAGATCAAGTGTTTAAATTACTCAAGTAGGATTATTATGTGCTTAATTATTGTGTCACACATGAGAAAGTTTTCGTAAATCACAGTGAGCTGGTAATTACGCTCTGAGACGCACTGCAGCAAGTTTTAATAGACCGCAGAGCTTCTATCCCTTTCAGGTTGAAAGTGCTCAGGTTTCACTCTGGGTAATAGACAAGTTCCTGTGTCAGATCTGTAAGCAGGGACACAAATCCAACTAAGGCAGCAGAAAGAGGTGATGTGGAGTGAAGCCAAGTACAGGGCAAATTGTTTTATCCAACATTGGTTTTATTTAACTTAAAAAGAGGTGCTTGAAAGTCCAGAGAATGTGCCTGGTTTGGTTTCACTCCATCTGTGACCCAGTTGACTACCTGTGGGACAATAATTCCCTTATTCGAGACTACCTAACTCTCCAGAATGCACTCATTCATTTCCCAGCAGCAACCTGACTAGAACCATGACTGTGTCTATAGTCTGTCCATTTGTCACAAAGTTTGGGAAGTTTTTGGATGGGAAATCATTGTACAGTCACACCTCCCTTAACAACAGGGCCACGGTCTGAGAAGTGCATCATTAGACAATCTTGTCATTGGGTGGACTTCGGAGGGTATACCAAGACACAGCTAAATAGTACAGCCTGCTACACACCGAGGCTGTAGGGTCCACAGACATGGTTGATGGAAGTGGTGATTTGTGGGATGTGACCGAATACATGATAGGCTATTAAATTGGAGCATATCCAGTGAAATTTGGCCTAGTGTTGGGTTATGGATGGTATTTGGGTTGTGGAACACGCTCCTCTGATATCTTGTTTTCTGAACTAAATGCATCTTTCTGACCTAGGCCTTAGTGAGAGTGAGTTTATCTTTCCTTCTACTGCAGCGTCTTTTCACTGTTTTCCTTCTGAGTTGCTCTCCTTTTCGCCTCCCTCCCTGCCTAGACCTGAGCACGTGATACTGAGGCATCCTGGACAGGTATCAGGTTCTTGATTAGTTCTGGTTCTGCTCTACACTGCTAGTAAAATCTTACTTTGCTTATGTTATACAAAATCTAGTTCTGTCTCCTGTACCCTAAAATCTCCATCTAATGTAAGAAACTAACCAAATATATCATATATGTCTCAGAGTACTTCAAAAACTTCATGAGAAATAGGATTAAGCCTAAGTTTATTTGGGGACAAAACCTTTTATAAATCCATGAATACACAGGATCTTCAAGAAATTCTTAAATAAAAAAAGTGTACTATCAAAAATCTTTACACGGACTTTCAAATTTCTTTGCACAAAAATAAACTTAACTTTCTTAAAATTTATTTGAGAGGCAAAGAGAAAGAAAAAGAGGGAGAGAAAGAGAGAGATTGAGAGAGAGAGATTGAGTGTGTCTGTACTTCTGTCTGCTGATTCACTCCCTAAATACACACAAAAGCTGGGGCCAGGAACTCAGTTCAGGTTTCCAGTGTGGGTGACAGGAACCCAATGACTTGAGCCATCACTGCTGCCCCCAGGGTCTGCTCTAGTGGGAAGCTGGGGTCACATGCCACAGGCAGGCGTCAAACTCAGACACTCTGAGACAGGCATCCCAGCCAGTGTTCTAACTGTTCGGCCCAAATGCCTGCCCCTCAACTTGTCTTTTAATTCCATTTCCTTGAGCTTGGAAATACCTCTGTGTGTGTGTGTGTGTGTGTGTACTTGCATGTTTATATATTATTTATTGAAAATTCATCATACTAAGTATTATTCTAAGCTCTTAACTTGTAGTCTTCATTTTTTTATACACTTAGAAGCAAGATGTGTCTCTCTACCCACACTTTAGCAATCCATTCCACATTCCCTGTTATACTGTTTTTGTTTTGTTATACCTCGTAGTTTTCTTGTTAGCTTTGTGGCTTCTGTGTCTCTCTCCCCTGGAACGTCAACTGACTGGTGTATCTCAAATGCAGAGGGTGTTCTCATTAATAAGCCACAAGCTACTACTTGGTTCACTATGAATTTATTTTATGGCCCCAGTGTCCTGGGGCCTCCCTTGCAGATCCTGCACAGGTGAAATACTTGCATCCCTCTCGAAAACTTGACAGTCGGGCTGGGTTTTCACAGCTGTATTCTTGCTCAACATCAGCGGAGTAGATCCTGTGACCTCCCGAGACCTGCCTGGCCCTTCACATTCAAATTCAGTTCCACTTAAATGTCCTAAAAGTAATTTGTGGAGAAATGCTTATCCTCCTCCTCACCAGGACTGGAGTGCACATTTATCTAATTATTTCCTTGCTAGATTGACCTAGCTTTAAAGGAGCTCTGTGTCAGCCCTCATGCATTCCCTGTAGGTACTCCCTTGATAAAAATATAGGACTAAAGACTCCGCTCTCTAGGGAATTAAATTGCATTCAAATAAGATTAAGGAGTTTAGACTCACAAAAGCAAGGACAATCAGAAGCTAACTAAGACGAAGCAATTGTTCAGCACACTAATGCAGACAAGTTATTCGCAAAAGGACTCTTCACAGTTGCTCAGGGAAGCAAAAGGCCTGCAAAGGAGCCAGCGGGCTGCACTGGGTTAGGGAGCCACCCTCTTTCTAAGAGGTGAAACCCCGTCACTCGATTTCTTTTTTTTTTTATTAAAAGATAAATTTCATGTATTTGAAAGTCAAAGTGACAGAGAAAAGAGGGAGAACCAGAGATCGAGAAAGAGAGGAGATCCAGCCAGGGGTTCACTCCCAAATGGCCACAGTGGTCAGGGCTGGGCCAGACCTAAGTCAGGAGTCTGGAGCTCCATCCAGGAGTTCCACGTGGGTCACAGGGCGCAAGCAGACCATCTTCCACGGCTTCGTCTGGCGCATTAACAGGAAGCTGGATCTGAAGCAGTCAGCTGGGACGCAAACTGGTGCTCTGCTATGGGATGATACCATTGCAAGCAGAGGCTGAGCCTGCTCAGCCAACACCGAACCCCCTGTTCTTGTTTTAAGACAGGAAGCCCCGTGCCCTAGAAACCTCTCATGAAACCTCTCACCAAACCTGGATGGGTACCTTCAAGGAAGAAATGCTATGATCTTGATCAATTTACTTACCTCTCTGAGCTTCGGCATCCTGATCTCAAGATGGGCATCAGAACACCACACCATGTCCCAGTGCTCAGGAACACAGTGGCTGCTGCTGCTGCTGCTATTGCACTCACTCCCTCCTCTTCCTATCTGCCTATTGGGTGCAGGGTTTAAATCCCCTGCAAAAGTCTCCTTTTTTCATGAAGAATTTGTTGCCATCACCCAAATTGATGAAATGGTTGAACCATTTGAAATTGACAGCTTGGTAGAAGAACCGTAGAATACTGGTTAGCGTCTGCCATCCAACCTGAAGTGTGACATACTGCACATGGGGCCTGCATGACTGAGGCTATCTCTGTAGAAGGGCTTCCCATTCTTCTTTAATGACTCCAAGACGCATATGCCTCGCCTAAACTCATACTTCTATCATCACCCCAAACCTCCGTGAGATTTCTGACTTTGTGTCATAATATCTGTCCCAAATAAAATGATTTTATAAAAAAGATTTATTTGTTTGAAAGGTAGAATGACAGAGAAAAGGAGAGGATGATGGGAGAGGGAGAGAGAGGGAGGGGGAGGGGAACAGGGAGAAGGAGAGGGAGATATCTTCCCTGTACTAGTTCACTCCCCAAACAGATGCCTTGGCCAGGGCTGGGCCAGAACAAAGCCAGGAGCTGGGAGCTTCTTCCAAGTCTCCCACATTGGGTGCAGGGAACCACATACTTGGGCCACCCTCTGCAGCCTACCCAAGCAGGTTAGCAAGGGACTGGCCCAGAAGCAGAGCAGCCGAGACTTGCACTCTGATATGGGATACTAGTGTTGAAAGCAGCACCTTAATCTGCTGGACCACGAGGCTAGAACCAATCAAATAACTTCTAACACGTCAGACACTTCATATGAGCAAAGTGAGCTGTCGATGCATTAGCCGTCGTGTATTCCTCTCTTTACATCGAATAACATGCTGCCTCGTGTTATTATTATTATTTTTTTTTTGACAGGCAGAGTGGACAGTGAGAGAGAGAGACAGAGAGAAAGGTCTTCCTTTACCGTTGGTTCACCCTCCAGTGGCCGCCGCGGCCGGCGAGCTGCAGCCGGCGCACCGCACTGATCCGAAGGCAGGAGCCAGGTGCTTCTCCTGGTCTCCCATGGGGTGCAGGGCCCAAGCACTTGGGCCATCCTCCACTGCCTTCCTGGGCCACAGCAGAGAGCTGGCCTGGAAGAGGGGCAACCGGGACAGAATCCAGCGCCCCGACCGGGACTAGAACCTGGTGTGCTGGCGCCGCAAGGCGGAGGATTAGCCTAGTGAGCCGCGGCGCCGGCCGCCTCATGTTATTTTTCAGCTAAACTGTGCACATATGTCTGAGACATAATCCTGACCATGCAACATTCCTCTGGTTCTATAGTATTCACTATTACAAAGAAACACATTAATTGTAGATAATTGAAAAGGGCAGTTCAAATATACTGGAAACTAAGTGGAAAACTTACGGAGCTTAGGGTTTCGGTTTGCTCAAAGAAACATCATTAAGAAGATCACCAAGTAAACCTCCTGTGTTGCCCTATCCAGTGTGGAAGGCTCTGGCTTCCTGTGATTGATTACTGAGCACCTGAAAGGCCTTAGTCTAAATTAAGCTGTGCTCTAAATGTAAGATACCCTCTGGATTTCAAAGACTTATTAAATCAAAGATGTAAAATATGTCATTAATAATTTTCTAGTAATTACCTGTTGAAATGATAACAATCTGGATAAAATATGGGTTAGAAATATCCACTATTATCATAAATCCAAACTATAGCCAATAATGTAAAAATGAAATGAGCTTTTCTTTTGACTTTAAAAAAAATATTAGTTTTTTGAAATGGACAAAAAGACATATAAACAGAGAATTTTATCCACCAGTGTTCTCCCCAAACACCTACAACAGCCAGGGTTGAGCCAGGCCAAAAATAGGAGCCTGGAACTCAATCCAGTTCTCCTACATAGGTGGCAAAGACCCAACTACTTGAGTCATCATCATCTGTTGCCTCCCAGGGCATGTGTTAGCAGGAAACTGGAATTGGGACTGGAGCCTGGACTTGAACCCAGGCACTCTGATATGGAATGTAGGTGACTCAAGTGGCATCTTCTTTTAAAAAAAAAAAAGATTTATTTTTATTTATTTGAAAGGCACAGTTACAGAGAGAGGAGAGACAGAGAGACAAAGATCTTCCATCCCCTGGTTCACTCCCTAAATGGCTGCAATGGTTAGGACTGGGCCAAACTGAAGCCAAGAACCAGGTTTCCCATGTGGGTGCAGGGACCCAAGTCCTTGAGCCCCCTTTGGCTGCTTTTGTGGGGCACATTAGCAGGGAGTTGGATTGGATGTGGAGCAGCCGGGACTCAAACAGGCATCCATATGGGATGCCAGTGTCACAGGTCATGACTTTACCTGCTATGTTACAGTGCTGGCCCCTCAAATGGTATCTTAACCACTGCATCAAAGGCCCATCCCTCTTTTGGCTTTTTTAAAAATGTCACTACTAAAGCATTTAAAAATCTGTACATGCGGTCATCCAAATGTCCATCAATGAGGGGCCAGTGCTGTGGTGTAGCAGGTAAAGTCACCACCTGCAGTGCTGGCATCCTATATGGGCGCCAGTTCAAGACCTGGCTGCTCCAGTTCTGATCCAGCTCTCTGCTATGGCCTGGATACACAGTGGAGGATGGCCCCTGCACCCACATGGGAAGACCTGAAGGAAGTTCCTGGCTCCTGGCTTCGGATCGGCATAGCTCCAGCTGTTGCAGCCATCTGGGGAGTGAACCAGTGGATGGAAGACCACTCTCTCTCTGCCTGTCCTTCTCTCTCTGTGTAACTCTGACTTTCAAATAAATAAATACATATTTTTAAAAAATGTCCATCAATGAATGGATGAATAAAAGGTAGAAGAAATGATACGTGTTACAACATGGAAGAGTTAGCCATAAAAATACTGCTTTAAGTAAAAGAATTCAGGCATAAGAGGACAGATACTATATGATTCCAGTTGTATGCAGTACCCAGAAGAAGTAAATCCATAAAGTAAAAGAGTAGAGGTGACTGGGAACAGAGGGAGGGAATGGAGAGGTCTTGTTTAGTGAGTGCACAGTTTCTAGTTTAAAACAGTTGCAGTGGTCACTTCTGTTTCTTGTCTATGTTATCACAGTCTTTCAAAATTCTCAAGTGGCTGGCAGGTATGGCTCACATTATATTTCTATTGGAAAAGGCTGTGATGGAACTTAAAGGGCCAGGCAGGTATGCCCTCTGTCTGCAATATTTGTGGTGGTGAAGGCTCAGCCTTTGGAGTCAGAAGACCTTAGAATCTGAGGTCCTTGTTTTATGATTGATGGATGGTTGGGTGGATGGATAAATTTGAAAGACAGTGACAGAGAGAGACCTTGATCTACTGGTTCACTCCCCAAATGCCCACAACAGCCAGGGTTGGGTCAACCCAAACCCAGGAGCCCAGAACTCTATCCAGGCCTCCCATGTGTGTGGCAGGGACCCAAATACTTGGGCCATCATCCCTTGCCTTCCCAGGTGCTTTAGCAGGGAGCTGAATCTGAAGCAGAGTATCCTGGACTCGAACTGGTACTATGATATCATTTGTGGGTGTCCCAAGTGGTGGCTTATCCCACTGTATTATAATACCAGCCTGAGGATTTGAGTTCTGATTGTCCAGAAACTTTGGGCAATCGATAATCTCTGACAATCTCAGTTCCTCATCTGCAAAGTGGTGCTTATCAAACATGCCTCACAGTGTTGTTGTACATCTAAGTGAGGCCGTATATATACTGAGTGGCATAAGCGCAAGAGATAATTCCAAATAAACTCATTGCTGCTATAAATGAAATGAAAATAAATGAAAGGAAGGCATTCCACATTTCTTGAGATGTGACTCTTTTGTGAATGCCTGAGGAACAACTCAAAAGACATGTGGAGAGGTTTGAGTCCCAGGGCAACACACAGCAAGTTCAGCCATTAAGTGCCCTAAACAGCACTCTGGCCTTAGAATCGGCCCTTAAGGCACTCAGATCTGGCTAAAAAGCCCATGAGAGTTTATTAGGCATGGAAAGCCAAGACACTGTGGCAAAAAATGACCTAAATGAAAGATCTCTGGGAGTGAGATCCCGGTGGAAAGAATGGGCCATCAAAGAAAGAGGTGCCTTTCTCTGAAGGGAGGAGAGAACTTCAACTTTGATTATGGCCTTTTCTAAACAAGGTCGGAGTTTGTGAACTCAAGAGGATTCCATAGCCTTGGCAGCTCATGACAAGAGCCTCAGGTGACCACTGATGTCATAAATAAGAGTGTCAATTGTTAAATCAACAACGGGAGTCACAGTGCACTTACTCCTCATGAAGGACCTCTGTCCTTAATGTGTTGTACTATGTGAATCAATGGTAAAACTAGTCTTCCAACAGTACTTTATACTTTGTGTGTCTGTGTGGGTACAAACTGTTGAAATCTTTACTTAGTATATACTAAGTTGATCTTCTGTATATAAAGATAATTAAAAATGAATCTTAATCAAGAATGGGATGGGATAGGGCATAGGAGATGGGATGGTTTGTGGGTAGGAGGGTGGTTATGGGGGAAAAACCACTATAATCCAAAGTTGTACTTTAAAAATTTATATTTATTAAATTAAAGTTTTCTAAAAAAAATAGTAAGTTCAGCCATTAAACCCAGTGCTGAACAAAGCTGGGGATGCCTGTCTCCAGAGAAGGGGTTCCAGGGATTAGGACTTGCATCCTCATATTCTTAAAAAATACTGAAAGACTCCTGCTACCAACACAGTAGGTCAAGCTTAGTATCTTCTTTCTTTCCTGCTAAAATTGTCAAATGAATTCTTGTTTAGTTCTTGCCCAGGAAAAAGAACATCCCATGTAAACCACTGTGTCTTCCACACCACACAGAAGGCCTTTCCCTAGTATAGTAGAAAATGGGCTAATTTATGGTACAGAATCATAGATGGCTGTATTGTCTTCATGCCGGAGCAGTGCTCCTTGCATTATCCTACTTGATATTCATAGTACCTCTTGATAACTGGTTCATTATGCCCACTTTAGAGTTGGTTGCCTAGTTCATAGATGTCCATAGCAAGTAGCTAGCGTTCAGATTCATATTAGCTCTGCTTATCTCAGACACCATCCTCTTAACCATAGCACTCTTTCGCTTGATCATTTTAGGTCATTTGGGTCATGATAAATGTGGTCATATCCTTTCTGAAATGTAAGGTTTGGCCTTGCCTAAACTCACCTCTCAACATAGTTCCCCTGCCCTTTATGAATTCACTGTTAACTGTATTGTAGAATAAAGATAGAATAGATGAACCAACATACTCGTATTTCTTTTCTAAAGTACTTGGGCGAAGTAGACAGTATAATGTCTTCATCTAAGATCTGTAGCTCTGAGGCTATGATTGTAAGTTTATCTCCTGTCAGGTATTAAAATGAAAACCGTTAGGCTGTTAAGTTTTCTGTGCTCTAATAAGGTTTCAGACAGTGACCTCAATCTTTCTTTAAGGTTGTCCAGGCAGAACTGGGTATGCCCCAGCTACCTGATGAGTTACTATCAGTGTTCATAATATGCAAGGAAGTCCCCTAAGCCAACAAAATGTGTGATGGGAGAGACTCTTGGATGAAATTCGGAACTTGCTTCCTATCCTGGGAGGTTAAGTTCATTCAATCATACTCATTACAGTTTTAAATATTTCTGCAGTGGCGAGGAAGCAGTTGCTGTCCAAGCAGCCCTCCAAACGCCCCCTCTACCTTCCACTGTGCTGTCCTTGATCCCTCCTGCCCTCAGTCCTCCTCACCTTTCAGGAACGAAATGCCCAGCTTCCTAAGGGGGCTCAGTTCTTGAGAGGACAACTCATTCCCATTGGTCAGTGCTTCCACCGTGCTACTTATTGAATATATTCAATGTTGCTTCTGCTTGCTCCTCATTCTATAGCTAATGAGTTTGCTTAACTGTTGAGGTCTCAGCTACCCATCTTCACATGAATGGGATAGGAAATATGGAGAGAAGGATGAACTGGAAAATAATCTGACTCATGATTTATCTATTATTTGAGCATACAAATGTGCTTTTTAAAGAACTTTAAATTGATTTATACAAAGTCTCTTAATCAAGAATTGTAAAACTATTGGTTTGGCCAAATTTGGCCTACCAATGAATTTTTTAAAAACTAAAACAAAAGATTGAACTCAAGGATCAAGCCCCAGAAAAGTGATTCATGCTAATTTCCATCCACCTTTTTTATCTTGTCCTTTAGCTCAACTTGGACTTTGGGATCCCAGCTTGCACTCTGCAGGTGTTCAAGTTCTAAAGCCCTGTTCTAGATGCATATAAAACTCTTATCAATTCTACTACTGTAAAGCCAACAACCAGGCACACAGACCATGACTTGAAATATAATGTTTCTATTTTATGTTGAGAAATGGATGTGCAGAGCTACAGTCAGAGGTAGCCAATTAAGATTAATTAACCATTTCACCAGACTCACACAGGTCTAATTAGATTTAATTCATCTCTAATTTTATTACCGATGAGTCTATTTTGGTGATTATTTTGTCTTCATTTCACAGCAGACAAATGCTCATCTCTTCCCCTTGGGGGTTTTTCCTTCCCTCTCTTAAGGGAAGTGATTGTGAGTCATCTCCAAGACTCTCTGTTCTCTCCAAGTCCCTGAGCAAAGCCGTCAGGCAAAGCCAGGCAGGGAGCTGAGGATGGAATCTGGGGCACTGGAATAGCTGTTGGCTTTGGGCCACCCCCCTGGATTATTCATGTGGAGCCAGGGTTGGTGCATGTCCAGCCACAGAGATCCAGAACCAAGGCCCAGGGGGAGATGCTGGTCTGAAATAATTGCAGAAACCACCACTGGCGCCACTGACTTGGAAGCTGCAAGGAGAACCACATGACTTCAGCTCAGGTCCAGGTGCCCCTTGACCCACTGCCCAGCACTCTTGTGTTGACTGTGGAGGGAGCCTCCGAGGGGCAAGATGTCTCTCCAACCTCGCGTGAGCCTGCTCTTCTGAGTCGTTCCTCTCAGCCCTCCTGAAAGAAATTTTTTTTAAAAAAGCCTTGGGGTTTTTCAGAATAAACAGCCTTCCTCAGCCTCTAATTTTCCCCTCACTACACTCTTGTAATTATCCTACTGATGTTTCATCAATGGTGTATTCTTAGTATATTTACTGAGTGTTTGTTATGCACGAGACTCTATGTGAGTACTCCTGGGGAGATTCAGAGGTGACCAGGATGCAGATCCTGTTCTGCAAGAGTAAGAAGTTTTCATTGGCTCCTACAAGGAGTCTCTAAGAATCCTAAGGCTCCAGTGTGATTCCATGGTGGAGAGAATGCCACGATCAGGTCATTATGTCCTCTGTGGCACAGCTCATGAGCCTGGCAGGGTGTCCTCCCTGACCAGCAGCCTATTAAGGGAAATGATGCTCTCATCTGTTGCACACTCATCTCTAATGACATTCAGAACAGAGAGAAGTAATCACTATAATTAACTCTGCAGCCAACACAGGCAAGACATTAGGTAGGTGCTGAATGAGCATTCACTCTCATCATTTACGTGCGCTGGGCAGTGTGTCATCTGGATCACTAATAATTGTGTTTAGACCAGGAATTTCACCTACGAGTCTTCCTGGCTATTGCAGTGCTAGATGCGAAGATGCAGCTATTCGATTTCTATTGTGTGGAATAGAATGAGGACACTAGCCGTACTGGCTGCAATACTCAATAGCAGGGGCTGGCGCTGTGGCACAGGGGGTTAATGCCTTGGCCTGAAGCACCGGCATCCCATATGGGTGCCGGTTCTAGTCCCAGCTGCTCCACTTGCGATCCAGCTCTCTGCTGTGGCCTGGGAAAGCAGTAGAAGATGGCCCAGGTCCTTGGGCCCATGCACCTGTGTGGGAGACCCGGAGGAAGCTCCTGGCTCCTGGCTTCTGACTTTGGATTGGAATAGCCATTGCAGCCAATTGGGGAGTGAAACATCAGATGGAAGATCTCTCTCTCTGCTTCTCCTCTCTCTGTGTAACTGACTTTCAAATAAATAAATAAATCTTTTAAAAAATACTCAAAAGCCATTTCACAGGCACAGCCTACCAGTTACAAATGGTAAACTTTCAGGAACACCTGACAGAACACTTTTTTTTTTTTAAATTTATTTGACAGAGTTAGACAGTGAGAGAGACAGAGAGAAAGGTCTTCCTTCCATTGGTTCACCCCCCAAATAGTGGCTATGACCGGAGCTATGCCGATCTGAAGCCAGGAGCCAGGTGCTTCCTCCTGGTCTCCCACATGGGTGCAGGGGCCCAAGCACTTGGGCCATCCTCCATTGCCTTCCCCGGCCACAGCAGAGAGCTGGACTGGAAGAGGAGCAACCAGGATTAGAACTCAGAGCCCATGTGGGATGCCGGCACCACAAACAGAGGATTAACCAAGTGAACCACAGTGCCTGCATCCCGAACACTTGTCTCATTTCACTTACATGTGCATGCACTTAACAAAAATAAGTTACAGAGAGCAACCAAGACCATATGTAGTCCTCCTTCCCTCAATAGCAAAAGGGCTTAATTATTTGCTGTTATCGCAAGAAAGGAAAGGGACACTGCTGAAATGGCTGTCTGTGATCCGTCTGGGTGGGGTTTGGAGTCTGCTGGGTTTGGGGACGATACTTTCAGGGACTTTGTCTAGGCTACGCTGACCTTAGCCTATAGAGTGCCACGAGATTTATTTGTCTCTACTAGTTGTGACCAGGTCACCAAAGGTATGTGGGGACAATATGTTCTGATAAAGGCTGCAAAATTGTTAACACTTTTAATTACGTTCGGGGCACCCAGCATTAAAGAACCAGCTGAGTCGGCATTATTAAAAACCTTGTCAGCTGCCATTCAGTGACTCAGCCAGCCAGGGAAGGCTCTTGGGAAAGTTTGCCCATTTCTTTATTCAGGTTGTTTGCTCATCCATGTAATTTTAGGAGTGTTCTTTCGAACAATCCAACAGCCACTAATCCTAACAAACAAGAGCTTTTTAATTTCAGACCATCCTTCAACACGTAAGAGTTGTAGAAGATGCTGGGAACTATGCTGCTCTATTTTTTCATTCTTTCCAGAATATAGTTTTGAAGATGTACAAAAGGGGGTCATTTGATATGTGGAAGCAGGAAGAAGATATATTAATTTTTTCAATAATTATCCCAGATTATTATTCTTTGGTTAAGTTACACTGGAAAACACATTAAAACTTAAAAACTCACAGGACTATTTTTGTATTGCTTGATTCAGTTTTGCTGCATATTTATTTATATTTGAGCTGAAACAGCAGGTTTTTAGGTTAAGGAAAACAAGGTCTTAAAAGCTGTAATATTGTAAGCTTCATATTAAATTTTGGAGGCTAGGGGAGAATTTGCATCACTTAGTGGGTAACTGCTTTTAGTTGACATTGAAAGGAGAAAGCCCAGAATTTTCTTTGGTAAAGCTACATATTGACATTCTTGCCAGGGACAGAAGTTCACTACAGAACTTCAAGTGTAAGGAGGGGCTGGCTGATGACTGCATGTTTAGAGATGTTAAATATCACACCAGAGATCACAGATCCCAGTGGCTCCCTTAAAAGACAAACCCTTAGTTTGTGGTGTAGTGGGCTAGGATGCCTGTGATCCTGACATCCCACTTTGGAGTGCTTGTTCAATTCCCAGCTGCTCTGCTTCTGATTCAGCTCCCTGTTAATGCACCTAGGAAAGCAGTGGATCATGGCCCAAATTCTTGGTCCCCTGCCACCCACATGAGAGACCGGATGGAGCTCTAGTCTCCTGGCCTCAGCTTGGCCCAGCCCCAGCTATTGCATTCATATGAGGAGTGAACCAATGGTTGGAAGATCTCTCTCATTCCCACTTGCTCTCTGTTGCTTCCTCTCTCTTTCTTTTATTTTTTTTAAAGATTTATTTATTTAGGGGCCGGCGCTATGGCACAGTGGGTTAACACCCTGGCCTGAAGAGCCAACATCCCATATGGGTGCTGGTTCTAGTCCCAGCTGCTCCTCTTCCAATTCCAGCTCTCTTCTATGGCCTGCGAAAGCAGTAGAAGATGGCCCAAGTCCTTGGGTCCCTGTACCCGTGTGGGAGACCCAGAAGAAGCTCCTGGCTTCGGATTGGTGCAGCTCCAGCCGCTGTGGCCATCTGGGGAGTAAACCATTGGATGGAAGACCTCTCTGTCTCTCTCTGTGTGTGTGTGTGTCTCTCTCTCTCTCCCTCTCTCTCTCCCTCTCTCTCCCTCTCTCCCTCTCCCTCTCCCCCTCCTTCCCTCCCTCCCTCCCTCCCTCCTCCCACACCAGCTCTCCTCTCTCTGTGTAACTCTGACTTTCAAATAAATAAATGAATAAATATTTTTTAAAAAGATTCATTTATTTATTTGAAAGTCAGAGTTACACAGAGAGAGAAGGAGAAGCAGAGAGAGAGAGAGAGAGAGAGGCCTTCCATCTGCTGGTTCACTCCCCAATTGGCTGCAACAGCCGGAGCTGCACTGATCCAAAGCCAGGAGCCAGGAGCTTATTCCGGATCTCCCATGCAGGTACAGGGCCCAAGCATTTGAGCCATCTTCTACTGCTTTCCCAGGCCAAAGCAGAGAGTTGGATTGGAAGTGAAGCAGTCGGGGCTTGAACCAGCACTCATATGGAATGCTGGCACTGCAGGCAGTGGCTTTACCTGCTACACCACAGTGCCGGCCCCAACTCCCTCTCTTTCACAGGCCTCAGTCCTCTGTGTGCCAGTTGAAGCTCACTCCAGCTTGGCTCACACATCTGTAGAAGGATGGGTTTCTTCGCAGGGGAACAGCTTTCTGAGAGACAAGCCCTTTTGTACAAGGACTTTTCAAGATGCCATTTGCATCAACCCATTCTTATGTCCCATTGGACAAAGCTAATCAAATGGCCAAGTGCAGTCAACATGGAGGGGACTGTGTGAGGGCATGACTGCAGGAAGGTGTGATTCATTAGCGGACCACAACAGCAAGAACTTACCACGGTAGGCAAGAGTAGATGGCAGCAAAACCTTTTCATAATTGACCTAGGCAGTGTGAGTGAAGGAACTGAGAAAGCAGTCTTCAAGATTCAGGAAACAAGTCGGTGCCCCGGCTCACTAGGCTAATCCTCCGCCTAGCGGCGCTGGCACACCGGGTTCTAGTCCCGGTCTGTCGGGGCGCCGGATTCTGTCCCAGTTGCCCCTCTTCCAGGCCAGCTCTCTGCTGTGGCCAGGGAGTGCAGTGGAGGATGGCCCAAGTGCTTGGGCCCTGCACCCCATGGGAGACCAGGAGAAGCACCTGGCTCCTGCCTTCGGATAGGCGTGGTGCACCGGCCACAGCGCGCCGACCACGGCGGCCATTGGAGGGTGAACCAACAGCAAAAGGAAGACCTTTCTCTCTGTCTCTCTCTCTCACTGTCCACTCTGCCTGTAAAAAAAAAAAAAAAAAAGATTCGGGAAACTGCCTCTGTTGTGGCTTGTGAGCATATAAGAGGAGAACATTGAGGTGACTTTCTGCACACACCATGAGGCCTGTAGCCCTGCCTCTGAAAACTGGCTTCCTTCAAACAAATTGGGTCTTTCCATTCACTTCCCTAAGCTAATCAAAGGAGAAAATGAGTCCAAGCTCTCTTTCTTGATTATTCATTTCTGATGGTGAATTAATTAGTTTCCAGATATTACCAAATGCACCTGTTATACACAGTAAAACAAAACAGAAACTCCTTTTTTTTCTTGAGGGATGCCATAGGGTGCTGTTGCTATGAGCAGAAAGACGTAAGCGAAATATCTGAGGAGTCCTTTAGAGAGCGTACAGTGGCAGTGGGCTTCTACTCCTTGAACTTCAACATGGAGAGATTGTCTCGGTGTACCCGCCCACCAGAGCAGTCCAGCTACATAACGGCTAATCTAAAACCTGCTTTTGAGATATTCCTCACATAGGCCATCTGTAAGATCAGAGAATCACAAAGTTGGAAAGAATTTCAGCAGTTTTCTCTGTGCTAGTCAGCTTGTGGTCGAAATTATTCAAGACAGATGGACCATCATCCTATTTTAAAGTCTTAAATTGATGTTTGCCTCTTGCCAAATTCCTGTCCCTTACCACACATCTTTTTTTTTTATGATATAAAAGAAATTCTAATCTCTGGCTTGCTTGATCCATTTGTAAACCTACACAACATAAATGGAACCTGGAACTGTTTTAGAATTTGACCACAACCTTACAGGCCTCAGTTGAGAGACAGAAAAGAAAAGAGAGGGGTGGCCAGGAGGGTGGGGGTGGTGGTGAGACAGAGAGAGAGAGAGAGAGAGAGAGAGAGACTCACACATGAATGGCAGGAACCCAATTACTGAGCCACCATGCTGCCTCCCAGAGTCTGCTTTAGCAGGAAGCTGGAGTCAGGAGCCAAAGCCAAGTAGCAAACCCAAGTGATCCAATATGGGATGTGGGCACCTTTACCACCGGGCCAAATGCCTGCCCTAGAATTCTGAGCTTAGGCATGGAGATTATGTGGCAGGCTGGGTTTATACTGAGAAGTAAGATCACCAACAGCTGGGAGAGGCATTAAAAGAGAAACCAAAGTCAGTAAGGCAGCAGATAGGGACCAGGCAAGGGCAAGTGCTAATGTTTTACAGCAAAGCGGAAAGCCAAGGGAAAGGAGAGATTTTTAGTATTTCTTACATTTGTGAATGCTTTCATCCCACACAAAAAATCTGAACATACAAAATTTGACTTACAATTCCTGGGGTTCTTGGAGAAACTAAAATCCTATTATGGGCACTGTGGACCCCTGGATTAAAAACAAGAGAGGAGCCAACACTGGCACGGTGGCATCCCATATGGGCAGTTGCTCCACTTCTGATGCAGCTCCCTGCTAATTTGCCTGGAAATACAGGAAAGGATAACCTAAGTACTTGGGCCCCTGCACCTGCATGGGAGACCCTGAAGAAGCTCCTGGCTCCTGGCTTCAGATTGGTCCAGCTCCAGCTATTGCAGCCATTTGGGGAGTAAACCAGCAAAAGAAAGATCTCTCTTTTCTCTCTCTCTCTCTCTCTCTCTCTCTCTCTCCTTCTCTCTCTCTCTCTCTCTCTCTTTCAAATAAAATAAACCTAAAAAAAAAAAAAAAAGACCAAGAGAGAAGAAGGTGAAGGATTACTTCTTGCTAAGTGCCTTCTGTGTGGCTGACAATTGATAGACATGGTTTTGGTCCCCATTTGACAAATAAGGGAACAGAAAGCCCCCAAAAGTTAGGCATTCACAGAGATCACAGGAATGTAGGCAGAGATTCCAATGTCTTAATCTTGTCTTCACAATCTTAGCACTCAAGTTTACCATGTGAGGGAAATCGGAGTCTAATATGCTAAAACACACAGAGCCAGCATTTTTATAAAACATCATTTACACCGGAAACAATCTAGCTATGCAATAGCCAGCATTAAATATATCGTGACTTCTCCATACAGTGGAATATTGTGTAGCATGAAAGTCCTGTTTTCACAGAATATTCAGTGACATAGGGAAGTGTTCATAATTGCTAGGTTACAGAGTAAAATTCAAATATGAATTTCAGCATAATCCAAATATGTGATATGTCTGTGAATGTATTTGCATGTATATACATAAAAATATAATGTATGTAAACACATGTGTGCACAAATACATATGTGTATGTATTTGCATTTTTACATGTACACATAAAGTGTATGTATGATTACATTTGCATGCATACATATATTCAGATGTAGGTAAATATATTTGCATGCATACAAACTTATACACATTGATAAAACTTTGGCAGTAGAAAAAGAATGAATTTTTGTCTTGTTACTCATTCAACTTTGCATTACAATGACCAGTACATTTAGTCAATCTTTTTAAAATTTGTAGTACGCAGCCTAAATGTTTGAAGTGTCTCCTAAATAGCAGAATAAGAAAGCTAGAAGGGACTGCTCAACTATCCTTTTTAATCTTGGAAAGGAATTCCAACCTCCTGAGGCTTAAATTTAAACAAGAGCTTGCATAAAGTTAGTAACAATATTGTGAAGCATTATATAGTCTTTAATTTCTCCTTTTTGTGTGCCTTTATGGAGGGACACAAATTTATATGGGAAAAAAAATGTTCTCCCGTGGAAGCAATGCTCTGAATCTCTGTGGTTATCAAGTATTTATGCAAACTAAAGCAGGACTGTAATTAGAAAGACACATTGCCCAGATGCCTGCTAACTCTCTGTCTTCTGTCCCCTTGGGTAGTCCCCAGGTGCATCTCACCAAGGGGTTGGAGACAGAGGACATTCTGTTTCATCTGGTCCAGGATTTTAAGCAAGGAGAACAAGGAAGCCAGCTTCCATTTTGGGAGGCAGTTGACTCACTAGGCCTGTCCGTCCAGGGAGCTCTTTGCAGAGCCTGAGGCAGCTTGAAAGCGAAACACCCAGTGGGTTCTACTGCCTTAGCAGAGCCTACTTCCAGGGACTTTTTCTGCAAAAGGTTTACAATGGACGGATTTTAGCCTCTGGGGAATATTCAGATATGTGTACATTTGTTTCTCTAATTACCATAAATATTTACATTGTCCTTATCAGTAGATTATATTATATATTTATTTAGAACTGTCATTTACAGTGCATTCCCCTAATTGGGAAATGAAGCAGCTGTTTGGCTCTTAGAAGAATATGCCCTGTCCCCTTTGGATGGTCACTTGAAGAGGACAGGAATTATAAGTATTTATTGGAGGATTTCCCAGATGGGGCTGGTGGTTTTCAGCCAAATGAAAATGATTTTTCAGGAAGCTTCTGCTAGCAAGGCTGATGGAGGTGGGTGGGAAGGGTGATGAATGGAACAGCAGAGACTTGGGATTAAATGGCATTTGTCACCAATTTAAATGGGACTGAGCAATTATGGTTTGAGTCCCTTGCTGTGGGGTGCTGATAGTGATTATGCAAGTCCATGGGGTCACTCTTTGATTTGCTAACTAGTTTGCCACTTTGCAGCTCAACGAAAACCTTTCAAAATGTAGTATTTATTCCAAAGGGAAAAGAATACCCATTTTAAGGGTTTTTTTTTTTTTTTGGTCATTAGTTCAAGTGCTAAAAACACAAAAAAATAAAATTTCTTAAGTTTCAAAAATTACTAGTATGCATTATGGTGTATTACATACAAATGCAGGGAAGACATAGATTAAGTTTGTTTTTCATTAAACTGGACGTTAAGCTAATACTTCTGTTTGTATTTACCTACAGTAACTATAAAATATATAGTAAATATTGGCTTTTTCTGGCTTGACTGACATAAAAATGTATTGTTCATATTTAAAATAATTGACTATATTTTTGGGGAAAACACATAAAAGTAAATTCCTCCTTAGAGTAGCTGTGTTAAAATAATAGGAAATTGCTCCTTTACTAATGCCTATCTCCTTTACAGTGTGAGAAGTTTAATTTAAAATCATACATGAATAGTTTACTGTATGCAAAACGTGGTCCATTAAAAATATTCTTGGAGGGGCTGGTTCTGTGGCCCAGTAAGTTAATCCTCTGCCTGCGTTGTCGGCATCCCATATGGGTGCCAGTTCTAGTCCTGGCTTCCAATCCAGCTCTCTGCTATGGCCTGGGAAAGCAGTAGAAGATGGCCCAAGCACTTGGGCCCCTGCTCCTATATGGGAGACCAGGACGAAGCTCCTGGCTCCTGACTTTGGACTTTGGATGGCCTTTGTGGCCATCTGGGGAGTCAACCAACAGATAGAATACCTTTCTGTCTCTGCCTCTCACTGTCTGTAACTCTATGTCTCAAATAAATAAATAAAATCTTTTTTTAAAATTCTAAGAACATAGCAGATTGAAACAGATTTGTATCAGCATAGTTTTCCATTCCACCAGCGTGATCTAATTATTTCAGATTATTCTTGAGGGGAGATGTTGTTACACCCAGCAGTAAATACACTGTAGTACTACCCTAACTAGAAGGGCAAGCCGGACGCCCGGCCGGCCGTGCTTCACGGGCTTGGCGGATCATCTCCTGCTTGATCTCCGCCTGGTTGAACATCGTGCCGTTGTACACGCCCACCACGCTGCCCACCTATCTCGGGCAGGATGATCATGTCCCGCAGGTGCGTCTTCACCACCTCGGGCTTCTCCATGGGCGGCGCCTCCTTCTTTGCCTTGCGCAGCTGCTTGAGGAGCCAGTGCTGCTTCCGCCGCAAGCCCCGGCTCAGCCGCCGCCCCTGCCGCGCGCAGTACAGGTGCATGAGCTGCTCCTAGGACCTGTCCAGCAGCTGGTCCAGGTCCACGCCGCGGTAGGTAGGTGAACTTGCGGAAGGTCCGCTTCTTCTGCTGCTCCACTTCCGGCTGGGTGTGGAGTGCGGAAATAGCTCACCACTTAATTTCACGGTATTGGACGTTCTTGAATCATTGCCAGAGTGTTCTTGTCAGTCTCAGGCATTTACTGAGTACATACTTTTGAGTTTTCCAAAGTGAGCCTGGAATCCAACTCTTGACAGAATAAGATCCCAAGTCTGTGTCATCAGCATCAGAAGTTGCTCAAGGGCTCTCAGAATTTCCATACACTGAGTGTGTTCCAAGAGTCAATAAAATTTTGGAGCTAAGCAGTCGCAGTGGGAAAATGACCACGTAGACACTGGCAGCAGAAAAGTCAGGCAGGTGCAGCTTGAAATAGCAGAGAAGCCTTGACAAAGAAGCTACCAATGGGGCTTTCAAGTCAAAAGTCCTGGATTAAAAGGCAGGCTGTTCTTCCTCAAATGAGACAAATGATGCAATTTCTCTTTTTTTTTTATTATTTTTTTATTTGACAGGTAGAGTTATAGACAGTGAGAGAGAGAGAGAGACAGAGAGAGAGGTCTTCCTTCCGTTGGTTCACCCCCAAATGACCACTACAGCCAGCACTGCGCCGATCTGAAGCCAGGAGCCAGGTGCCTCCTCCTGGTCTCCCATGGGGTGCAGGACCCAAGCACTTGGACCATCCTCCACTGCCTTCCCCGGCCACAGCAGAGAGCTGGACTGGAAGAGGAGCAACCGGGACTAGAACCCAGCACCCATATGGGATGCCAACACTGCAGGTGGAGGATTAACCAAGTGAGCCACGGCGCCGGCCCGCAATTTCTCTTGAAGGGATTTGTCTTACCCACGCAATGAGTATAGAAGCCCATGTACCTCCCATGGGTAGGTGCCATTTAATGCAGCTGAAAACATTGCCTTTAGCTCTGTGACTTTTCCTTCATATTTATCTCCTCATTTAGATGATTCCCTTGGAAGACAATCTGAGGTAATTTGATAGG
Source organism: Oryctolagus cuniculus (assembly GCF_051225735.1). NCBI lineage: Eukaryota > Metazoa > Chordata > Mammalia > Lagomorpha > Leporidae > Oryctolagus > Oryctolagus cuniculus. Next base: position 86,173,920 of record NC_142876.1, read on the forward strand.
GACAGTGGATTGGAAACCTATGTTGATACATATTTAATTAAATCTGCTATGCTTTAAGGATTTTTTTTAACTGACCACATTTTGCACAGAAAAAACTATTCATACATGACTTTTAGATTAAATTTTTTTTTGACAGGCAGAGTGGACAGTGAGAGAGAGAGACAGAGAGAAAGGTCTTCCTTTGCCGTTGGGTCACCCTCCAATGGCCACCGCGGCCAGCGCGCTGCGGCTGGCGCACCGCGCTGATCGGTTGGCAGGAGCCAGGTACTTATCCTGGTCTCCCATGGGGTGCAGGGCCCAAGCACTTGGGCCATCCTCCACTGCACTCCCGGGCCACAGCAGAGAGCTGGCCTGGAAGAGGGGCAACCGGGACAGAATCCGGTGCCCTGACCAGGACTAGAACCCGGTGTGCTGGCGCCGCAAGGCGGAGGATTAGCCTAGTGAGCCGCGGCGCCGGCCTAGATTAAATATTAAGTTACTTTAAATCGTAGGCTCTGCCTGGCACACAGTAGGTATCCAATGGTGACTTGTTGAGGAAGGATTTGCTTCACTTGAAAACTGAAGAGAGCAAATGAAATAATTCTCATAGGATCTGTAGCCTTGAGCCTGTACAGAGGAACTCTTCAATGCAAGTGAGATATCATTATTATTATTGCCCACAGGTAAATATCTATTAAATAACTTAATTAATAAATGTTGGGCTGTTTCATAACAAGGTTCACCAGGCATCTCCAGTTTGGAGGACAAGGGGACTACATTTTATAATTTCAGTTTGTACTGGCCAGGCCCGAGAATCCCACCAGAGCCCTGCTCCTCACCCAGCACAGCAATTTATGAACTTTCAATAAAACATATATTTTTAGGGGTCTAGATTTCCTGAAATCGAGGTTCTTGAAGTATGGAACTAATAGTTGGAAGGATTCTTGTGATCCCTGAATGTGAATGCTGGGCATGATCTCTTTAGTCTTGCAGGATATGTGATGTGGGTGGGAGACTTATCTTGATGCCAGTGCTATGTGTTCCTTTCTGGTGGATGGGAAACTTGTGTCCATCACACACCAGGTCCATTTCTTCCTTTCTCCACCTTTAGAAAATGCCAGAATACTGGCAGATCTGTCCCATGTGTGCTTCATATAATTTTCAAGCTGAAAGGAACCCTGGGGATCATGTACATCCTTAAACCCAATGTCCGTTTTATAGATGAAGAAAGTTGAGTCTCAACTTGGTGACTTTCCTAAGGAAAGCTGAATAGATAGTAGGACTACCCTGGTTTCCTGACTTCTACTATCTTCTTGACTTCTACTCCTTAGCAGGCTACCCCAATAATAAAGAATATTCTCGTTTATCCAATATTCTCTATCATCATAAACTAAAAAATTACCCCAAAACATAATTGACATTCTCAGCCCTGGAATACAAAAATGTTGTCTTAATGGGAAACTTTGTAAATGTGGTTTATTTAAGACTTTTGAGATGGGCAGATTTTTCTGAATTGTCAGTTTGAACTTTAAATGCAACCCCACATATCCTTTTAAGAGGAGGGTGTAAGGAGATCAGAAATGTACACAGAGGTACAGGAGGTACAGTTCCCAATTCTACTTCCTGCTAATGCACACCCTGGGAGACAGTGGTGATAGCTCAAACAGTGGGGTCCTTGCCACCCACGTGGGAGACCTGGACTGAGTTCCCAGCTCTCTGCTTCAGTCTGGCCCAGACCCAATCTGCAGGATTGAACTAGCAGATGAGACTCTCTCTCTCTCTCTCTCTCTCTCTCTCTCTCTCTTCAAATATATAAAGGATAACTTAACAAGAAGGAAATCTGCAGAGGCAAAGGTGGTATGATGACAGAGCAGGAGACTGGATGATGCTGGCCTGGAAGACTTGCATGATGGGGTCACAAATCCTGGAATGCCAGCAAGCATCAGAGGCCCAGAGACCAGGAGTGGCCTCTCCCCTCGCGGGTCTAGAGGGGGCACAGCCCTGCCCATCCTTTGACTTCAGCCCAGGGATGTAGGTTTCAGACTGTCCTGGAGAACTGGGAGAGGGTCAGCTTCTGCTGCTTGAAGCCACCAAGTTTGGGGTAATTAGCTACAGGAACCACTAGAAACTAATAGACCTATGAAAACAGATGTCATATTTTCCTGTTTAAAAACCACAGGCATGATATAACTACAGGGCAAAATATTTCATACACAGACTTGTCCTGGAAAGGTCATGCAACTCTTAGTCCAAAGTCACCTTTTCTAGAATAATGTCTCAGAGTTAACTTAATTACAGTGTATTTTTATTTTATATATATTTAGAAGGTGTAATAGCTTTCGATTACTAAAGCAAAACACAGGGGCTGGCATTGTGGCTGGCTGAATGGACTTTTCACCAGTTAGAGGACATAAAAGCGACACTCTGACTTTCCTTCAGGTTGCAAGTAAAATCTGGTATGAGCAAAGTATGAGACTGCTCTTAAAGAATTCAGAGATGGGGCCAGCGAAATGGGTAAAGCAGCCCACCTTCAATGCTGGTATCCCATATAGGTGCCAGTTAGCGTCCTGGCTGCTCCACTTCTGATTCTGTTCTCTGCTAATGTGCCTGGGAAAGCAGCAGAAGATGGACTCAGTGCTTTGGCCCCAGCACCCATGTGGGAGATCCAGAGGAGGCTCCTGGTTCCTGGCTTTGGCCGGGCCTAGCCCTGGCCCTTGTGGCATCTGGGAAATGAACTAGCAGATGGAAGATCTTTCTCTCTGTATGTGTCTCTCTCTGTAACTTTGACTTTCAAATAAATATTACCAGAAAATGTTAAAAATTAACAATTTAAACTTCAGCTATACTTTTTAAAATTATATTTATTATCTATTTGAAAGAGAGCAACAGAGAGAGAAAGAAAGACAGAGATACACATAGACAGATGATCCACCTGCTGGTTTATTCGCCATATGCTTGCAACAGCTGGAACTTCACCCAGGTCTCCCTTATAGGTTGTTGGGACGAAACTACTTGAGCCATCACTACTGCCTCCCGGTGCTTGTGAATTCATAGGAGGCCAGATTATAAGTGGAACAAGGACTCAAACCCAGGCACTCAGATATGGGATATGGTCATCCCAAGTGGAGACTTAACTGCTTCATCAAACACCTGTTCCTTAACATTAGCTACGTTTGAACAAAATGCCTTAATTTAGTTCAGGGACATTTCCCCCCTACCTACAATGGTAAGACTTTATTTATTTCAATGGATTTTTTATAGAGGAGCCCTCATCAAATTAGAGGAAGAGTGGCATCGGGTTCACCCTTGATGTCAAAGCTCATCAGGGCCCCAAGAGGAAAACCATAATGCAGTCAAATTGGGTAATTAGAGAATAGATAAATAAAAGAGTTAATAAAATAAGTAAATTAACAGAGGTGTCGATAGGGCTCAGAGACACCCCAAGGGATGGCGGTACCATATGCTGGGGCTAGTATGGTCAAGGGTTGAGTACAAATTTAGGCCTGAAGGAGAAAGAAGTGGTGATCAGAAAAGAGAGAGGGGCAGAGAAGGAAGAATGGGAGGGAGGTAGAGAGTTTGTCTGAAACCAACTGTGACAACTATACAGGAAGGTGGCCTTTGGAATAAAGACTCCAAAGAGTCTTCCTCCCTCCTTCTGTTGGTCTCCTATTTCTCCAAACCTTCTGTTAGAAGGCGTGTGAATCCGTCAATGCTGTCTTTCCCTGCCTGGCACTGGGAAGAGTGGAAAGTGAGGAGAGTGGATCTGGGGACCAAGAGAAATTATCCAGCACAGGCCCCACACAGCCCAGCTTTGAATACTATGGGCAACATATGGTCACTGGGTGTGCATTAAAACACATCAGTTTCATGTTCTTATTAGAAACAGTGTCAGTGTATACATGGTGGAGTGGAAGACAGAGTAGCTAGCATTTATTGAGTGTCTGTTACATTGCAGATACCATTTTGAATGATTGACATGTTTGATCTCAACTAATTCTTACTTAGGCACTATATTGTGGATACATCACCTTCCTACAGATAAAAATATGAAGGCTGAAACCTTGAATTAATTCTCTAAGGTCATCTAGCTGGTAGAAGGCTGCACCAGCAATCATTCAAGCTCTGAATTCACAGTCCCTAGTGGTTTCCCCGTTGTATGTAGTATGTCTGTGCTTGTGCACAGTAGATGAGAACTGAAGGCTAACACTCATATATGTGAATATTCAGTGACCACACATTTATTAATGATGGGGAAACAACCCAGGCCTCAAAGGTCAAACATGTCATTCACATGAAACTCCTTGCTCTAATAACCTTCAACTGTACCATCCCGAGACATCTCAGGGTATATTTCCATGTTGCTCCTTCTGCCTAGAATGGCCTGCCATAACCTCCCTGTTTTCCCACCATTTTCATAGCATTCATATCCTTAAGGTCCAAAGCAGTTGTGGTCTTTCCTGAAAAACTCTCAGATCCCTACCTTTATCAGAATGAATGGCTTCTCACCTTTGTTGCCAGAAATCTCATTTACAGTACTTACTTCTTAGCATTGTTTCTAAAATAGTTATCATTTATATTTCTCCTTTTTTAACCTCTGTGGTAGATATTTGTGGATTTTGCCTTCACAGTATCAATTCCTACTTCTTCGGGGGTCAGCATCCGGAGTTTCCTTTCCGGAAGTAACCCTCCCCCACACTGCATCCCTGTGGTTAGGCTGGAAGTGTTTCTAAGGTAACTCCAGGGTTGGGCATGTGACCCAGGCTTTGCCAATCAAAGAACCACCTCCCCCTGGACCCTGATGGGCTCTGCACCAGGTCCATGCCTCGGTCCCATCTATTCAAGAATGATCCCTGGCCTTTTGCTGGAATGAGCAGGAGAAAAGGGTGAAGGCATGGGTGGGGGAGTAGAAGTCTTTTTCCTTTCTTCTTTTAGAAATGTGAACCAGATGAAATAAAATCTATAGCCATCATGTAAAAGGGAAGCAGACACAGAGGAAATGAGAGGGAAAAGACACAAAGAGGCCAAATCCTATTGACATTTGCTTGCACCAGTTGGTTTAGACAGGACACCCCAGCTTTTCCAAGGACACGAGTTGATACATTGCAGTTTTCAGAGATTTGCAAGCAAAAAAAAAAAAAAAAAAAATCCTGCTATAACTACCTAAGAGAGCATCTGGTCTACTGACTGCTCAGCAAACATTTCTTGAATTAATCAACGGAATCCTTGAAAGCTGGCATTTGGCCATGTGTCAAGATCCTAAAACCAAAATCAAGAAGATGATCAGGTTTCATCCTTTCCCATTTGGTTTTAAGACAGTACTTGACATGTGTTTGCTAAAGACAGACAGAACTTTATGTTCTCCTCTAGCGCATGACACAATCGGGGGAAGATGCATTGGTGGTTAAATAATGCACAAGGCAGCAAGAACTAAGCCTGATATTTTCAAGGTGTTGAAAGCTGAAGAGGAGCCTGCTGATTTTTTTCAACCCATCTGCTAAGCTGTTCCTCAGGATCCCTGGGCAGTTTTTGTTGGGGAAAATGTTGGAGATGCTGACTTTAGGGAAAAAAAAAAGGTTGAAATTGGGACCAGCATTGTGACCCAGCTGGTTAAGCTGTTGTCTGAGACACCAGAATCCCATAAATACATTGGTTTGAGTCCCAGCTGATCCACTTCCAATCTAGTTCACTGCTAATGAGCTGATCCACTTCCAATCTAGTTCACGGCTAACGCACCTGGGAAATCAGTGGAAGATGGCCCAAGTACTTGGGACCCTGTACCCATTAGAAGATGCAGGTGGGGCCGGCACCACGGCTCACTAGGCTAATCCTCTGCCTGCGGCGCCGGCACACTTGGTTCTAGTCCCAGTCAGGGCGCCGGATACTGTCCCAGTTGCCCCTCTTCCAGGTCAGCTCTCTGCTGTGGCCAGGGAGTGCAGTGGAGGCTGGCCCAAGTGCTTGGGCCCTGCACCCGCATGGGAGACCAGGATAAGCACCTGGCTCCTGCCTTTGGATCAGCGCGATGCACCGGCAGCAGCGTGCCGGCCGCGGCGGCCTTTGGAGGGTGACCCAACGGCAAAGGAAGACCTTTCTCTCTGTCTCTCTCTCTCTCTCACTGTCCACTCTGCCTGTCAAAAAAAAAAAAAAAAAAGAAGACGACGATGCAGATGGAGTTTCAGGCTCCTGGCTTTAGCCTGGCCCAGCCCTGACTGTTGTGGCTGTTTAGGAGGAGTGAACAAGCAGATGGAAAATATCTCTCTCTGACTCTCTTTCTCACTCACTCTCACTCAGTAACTCTGCCTTTCAAATAAATAAATAAATCTTTAAAAGAACAGAAGATTGGGATTTTCCTTTCTAGGTCCTGTTACTTTTGCTTATCGAAATCCATCTGTTCATAGACATTCTCCTCCAATACCAGTAGAAACTTCTTGGCGTATCTGAATTACCTACTGTCATTCCCTTAGTTTCCATGCATCCCAAAGCAATGGGCTAACAGAAGCCATGCCTGGGAATTTCACAGCCAACTGGACCAGGCGTGGGAGCCTGAAGTGTGTTGGGTCAGTTCTTCCTAGGAATCTGGAATTTGAGCAGAGATAAACAAATCAATTCAGTCATTCCATGCGGTTGGAACTACAACATGTGGCCTTGGGAGCTGTGAGTGGGCATCTTTTCCCACCATGTGGAATGAGGAACAGAGAATGTGTCTGCCGAGACAGAGAAATGAAGCAGATGTGCTGATAGAAGCAGAGGTGGAGCCAGTAACTCTCTGGCTCCTGTCATCCCTCCTGTTGCCTATTCTAGTCTCTTGAGTTCAAGTTATACTTTTTACTTTTATTGTTTGAAAATCAGTGAGAGAGAGTGAGCAAGTAAGGAAGAGTCCTGTCATCTGCTATTCCAGCCCCCAAATGCCCAACAACAAACAGGGCTGGGCCAGGCAGAAGCCAAGAGCCCAGAAATGCATCTAGGTCTCCCACAGGGGTGGACGCGGCCAGGTACTTGAGGTATCACCCCCGTCTCCTAGGGTGCATATCAGCAGGAAATTGGATTGGAAGTAGTGCTGGGACTCGAGCCAGGCACTCTGACAGGGAATGTGGGCATGCCAGGTAGCGTCTTAACTACTGTGCCACAACACCTGCCCCTATTCTAGTCTCCTCTGAGCTGTCACTGCATTTCTGCTCACAATTTCATTAAGCACTCTGCATCTTTATACTGGATCCCCCTTTGATCAAGCTAACCCAAGTTTTTGCTGGTCTGGACAGACAAACAAAAAACTCAAACTCAGACTCTTAAGATTGGTAATTACTTAGGCAAAAAGAAATATCCAAGTTGCGAGAAACAAAACAAAAACCAGCAAGATACGTTGGCAGTAGTCATTCCAGAACCATTAAAGAAACAACTCTCAGCTCTAAGAAAAGAAAAAATAGAGCCTCCCAGGAGGCCGGCTGTGCAGAACTGAAATAGCATGGACCTACTCCATGGACTCACATAGTTACTGAAAGTGAATTCCTTTTCTCAGTCTTCAGCCCACAGCTGAGCCATGAAATATATTCTCCATTAAAAATTCCTTTCCAAGTCCCATCCATGACTTCATCAAGTTGTCTGCACACAAGAGCATCTGTCAAGCTGAGTGGTGTCATGTTTGCATCATAACTGACATGGACACAAGTGTTCAGAGGGCCCATTAAGTAAATGCCCCTTACAAATATGGGGCACATGTGGTGGTTGACAGCCCTGTCCTGCCTCTGTAGGCTTGCAAATCCCCAGCCTGGTTCATGAGGGAAAAACAGGCATGATTATTGTGTCAAGACACATTAGCATATTTTATTCTGCCATTGCAGTTGCTCATTGCATTTGATGAAGCTAAAGAGAATTCAGGTTACGAAATCTGTGTGTCCTGGTTGTCTTTAGAAATATACATGGCAGAAAGGGGAAGAGGGACCTCACTGCAATTTCTGATCAATCCTGCCTAACCCATTAGGATTCGTGTCAGAACACTTCTCCCTCCTCCGTCTCTCCTGCCTGTAGGCTGAGCAAATGAGCTATTGGAAACAACAATAGAAAAACACTTTTATCCTCAAAAAAATAATGAGATGACCTTTCCCTTACTTTGGTTATCCATGTTGTTTGACATCCTCTTGAAATATCTGGATAAATGTACAAACATCATGTTAATGACATCTGCAGATGATACTAAATTGGGAAATGCTGTTTTCATGATTAAAGATGCTGATGTCTCAGATGGCCAGATGGAGTAACAGCTTTAGCAAGTGGGAGGAAGGAAGTGCAGAAAGTTACGTTTGTGGGACTGGCAAAAGGAGCTATGAAATATGAAAATGACCCTGAAGCCAGATGTAGTGTAAGAAGAGGACAGGTGAGCTTTCAAAACTTGTCAGCCTCGATGTGGCCACGGAGTGGACAGCCAGTTAGAGACCCTTGTCCACTGGGGAATGACAGCACAGTTATTTTTAGCTGAGGCATTGTGTCTCAGAACAGATAGTCTTTCTCTTAAAATTTCCATAAGGCCGCACCTGGCATGGGTGTTCCAATCTGGAATTGGCACCAGAATGACGTATAAAAATATTTTTACATGTAAAGTTTCAGGCTTTGTTTTTCAGGGAGGAAAGATAACTACCTTTATGGGGTTTATTTTCAATTCTTGACAATCTAGCCATTGCCTTGCTGGATTTTGTTTATCCTTGGGTGTATCTGAAAGAGTAATAGATGCCTGATCGGCTTCCAAAAATGAACGTACTCAAACACGAGCTCTGGTCTCCTCCCCAACTCCAAGACCTGCTCTTTCTTCGGTCTTCTTCAGTTATGGCAATTCCATCTACCCAGTTCCGCAAGCTACCTTCGGCTCCCTTCTTCCTCTCAAAGCTCCCATCCCGTACATCAGCAAAACCTGCTGGCTCTAGCTTCAGAACAGCTCAGGCAGCTGACCATGTGTCCCCATCTCCATGGCCGCTAGGCAGACCCCTGCCACCAGGATGTGTCAGATCACATAATTTCCCCCTCTTAGAAATGGCCAGTGGCTTCTCCAGTCAGGGTGGGTAGGCCAATAAGACCCAGCGTGGTCCAGCATCTTCTACTCCTGTCTTAGGTGACCAGCCCCACTCACATGCCGGGCTCCTTGCTGTTCTCAGAACACACCTGACAGATTCCAGGTATGTCTTTGCACACACCATTCCCTGTGTCAGGAATTCTCCTGCTCAGATACCCTCATAGTTCTTTTCCTCGGGTCCTCACACCAAAATCACCTGTGCCACAGTGCTTTTCCTAACTCTAGTGAAAATGTGCAACCCACATTCACCACATGCCTCTGCCTTCTTCTGCTGTATCTTGCTTCATTGTGCTTATTACCAGCTAATGTAATTGATATTTTATTTATTTCTTCATTGTGTATCTCTACTCCGACACACACACCCAAATAGGCATTCCTGTCACCAATTGCTTTTGCCTGTTTTGTTCCTATACCCAGCACAGTGCCAGCAGCACAGAAGGAGCACTGTAAATATTTGTTAAAAAGCTGAATGCAACATGGCATGTTGTTGATACTAACTTTCATAATTAAAATAGTTTCTTAAGTTGAAAGGCAGAGAGGAGGCCAGTGTTATGGCACAGCAGATTAAGCTGCCACCTGCAATGCTGGCATCCCATATGAGTGCTGGTATGAGTCCCAGCTGCTGCACTTTCAATCCAGCTCCCTGCTAATGCACCTGGAAAAGCAGCAGAAGTGCTTGGGTTCCTGCCCGGATGTGGGAGATCCGGATGAAGCTCCTGGCTTTTGGGTTCAACCTGGCCCAACACTGGCTGAATCAGCACATGGAAGATCTCTCACTCACTCCTTGTGTGTGTCTGTGTGTGCACATGCATGCATGTGTCCTTCTCTCTCTGTAACTCTGTCTTTCAAATAAATAAATAAATCTTTAAAAGAAAGAAAGTAAGAGAGAGATGTTTAGAGACAAAGATCACCTGGCTCACTCCTCACATGCCTCCAATAGCTGAGGCTGGACCAGGACAAAACTGGAAACCAGGAACTCAACTCAGGTCTCCCAGACAGGTGGCAGGAATCCAACTAATTGAGTCATCGTGTGCAGAGTCTACATTAGCAGGAACCTGGAACCGAGCCAACACTTGAACCCAGGGACTCCATCACAGGATGCAGGCATCCCAAGAAGTATCTTCACCTCTACACCAAGTGATTACTTTTACTTTGCTTGGAGTCAGAGTTGTGGCCTAGGAGGTTAAACCAGTGTTTTCAACTAAGACTTCCCACATATAAGTAACTATTGGACTCCCAGCTATTCTGCTTCCATTCTGGGTTCTTGCTAATGCACCTAGAAAAGCAGCAGAAGATGGCTCAAGTACTTGGGTCCCTGCTACTGATGAAGCCCTCCTAGCTTCATCCTGGCTCAGACCTCTCTGTGTTTTAGCCATTTGAGGGGTGAACCAGAGTCTGGAAAAATCTCTCTCCCTCTCCCTCTCCCTTTCCCTTTCTTCTTTCTTCTCTCACCTTCTCTCTGTCACTCTGCCTTTCAAATAAATAAATAAATGCTAAAAATACCTGCCCCCACCCACCATGATCAAAATATTTGACTGCTGTTAATAAATTCTTAAAAATATCAGAGTTCAAATTTACAAAAAAATCGCTAAATCTATGTCCAAACTAGGTATGCTTTTAAAGCAACTTTCTTTGTGTGCATATACAGTGCAAGCACTTCTGCTCAGAAGCTAAATAGCATTTTCTGTGCTGTCACCATCTACCACTAGAATGCTGCTCTGTAATTTTTTTGAATTATGGGGAATGAGTTTACAGAAGTAAGCAATGACTAAGATCAAAGGACCTTTAAAAAATTCAGAAATAAAGCGAAGCTCAGAAAAGTAAATCCAGTAGGAAAAACACTGACTCAGGAATTAGACAAGAGCTAATACTGTCAGGCAGTGAACTCAGAGCTTATCTGTGTCAACTCACTTTATCATCCACAACAACCCTAGGATGTAGGGACTCTTGTTTCTATTTCAATTAAGTGGGGAAACCAAGGCAGAGAGAGCAAGAGTAATTTGGCAAACATCCAACAGCTCTTAAGAGGTGATGCTTTGGATCTTTGCAGGCAGACCTGGCTGCAGAGCCCATGGTTCCCATGCACTGTGGTTGGAGCCCTCAAATGTTTTGGTCCGGGGACCCCCTTACATTCCTAAAAAATACTGAGCATTCCAAAGCACTTTGTTTATGTGCATTATAGCTATCAATCTTTACTCTGTTCAAAATTATAACTAAGAAATTTTCAAAATATCCTCATTAACTCATTTTAAAACAGCAATAACAAACTCTTTATCCAAGTATGTTAACACAAATAACATATTTTTAACAGAAATCGTATTTTCCAAAATAAACATTTGGGACGAGGAGTAGCAGTGTACTGCGTTTAATGTCGGACTTAACAGAGGACAGCTTGACTTTCTTATCTGCTCCTGCTTTCAGTCTGTTATGATATGTTGTTTTGATTGGAGTATATGAAGAAGGTCCAGTGACACGCAGACACAGAACTGGAAGAGAGGGAACTAGTATAATAGCTTTGTAAGATCATTGTAATTGTTTCATTTAACACAAAAAACTTGATAAGTGATTCTTTCATGAAGATTAGTTGTAATGTAGAATATGAAATTGCCACAATAGGTTTTTCATACTCTATATACGCCACAGATCTATTTTGCATTTTCTTTTAAGAACATTTTAAATTTTTTTAAACTTTATTTATCTGAGAGGGAGAGACAGAAAGAACTCCTATCCACTGGTTCACTCCCCAAATGCCTGCAATAGCTGGGGCAAACCTGGGTGGAAGCCAGGAGCCAGGAACTCTGTTTAGATCCTCCATGTGGGTGGCAAGGATCCAATTACTTGTGCCATCACCAGTGTCTCCTAGGTTCTGCATTAACAGGAAGCTGGTGCCAGGTAACCCAGGTAAATGCCCACCTCTGTTCTGTATTTTCAGCAGTTCATTTACTCATGCATGATTTTAAATATTATGATATGGATACTTCAAAGGGTTCATTGCAAATCTTCACCCCAAATTTTTTAACAAGCCAATCAGTAAATTTTACTATTCTTGTTTTGAAAAGGCTTTGAGAATTGGAAAGTTGACAAGTTCACGATGGCAGATACAAGTGTTCTCCAAAATTCTAATTTTTACTTGAAAGCTGGAAAGTAATTGTTGGCAACAATTACTTCCAGGTTATTGTCTCAGGAGCCGTATGGTCATTGAAATAGCATATATTTCCAGGCATGATCTTCCAGGTGTGGCAATGCTTTTCTCTTCAGAAACAGAGCTAGGAAAAAAGCTATATGAATGTATGTGGCTCACATCCCTATTCATATGTTAAACATTTCGCTCAAGCACTAAGAGCTTTGCTCGCCATGACTTTTGAGTTATCACTGCAAATGGCAGCACCGTGTTTTTTAAAAGGTCCATAATGATGTCATGTTATTATGAGAAAAGTTTGACCCCTTGTCTCCTGAGAAGGCCTTAGGGACTGGGAAGCATCCAGAAACCACACATGGGAGAACTCAGGTGCTGTGCTACAGGATCTCTCAAACCCATGCTGCACCTCCAACAGTTGTGCCCCCTTCCCTTCCCCAAGCTGTGGTTCTCCACCTGTGTGACGCAGATATCCACACATGCTGCTGATCTTATGAACTCAATCTTGAATATCTGGGACGATCGTCTTGAAACCTCTTGACAGAGTAGGAAGCACACAAAACACACACGAACATGATCACTGCTGTGATCAACATGCAAACCACAGCGAGTTACCAGCAAAGCTAGGACCCAGGTGCGTGGCTTTCTGATTCCTGCCCAGAGCCTTCCTTCCTGCATCAGATATGCAGGAGCAGAACAGATCTCTATGCTGCTGTTGTCACAAGATGCAAACGAACTGATCTGCTTGATGCACTGGTCTCCCTGGTTGAAGTCCTGGACAATAAATGGGGGCAACCGAGTGGAAGTGTCATAGGAATATGGATGGGTCATGAACTTGCTATCTACTAGCTGTGTGACCTTGTAGTCCAAAGTAAGAGCTCCAACAATGGTTAGCTGCTTGTTGCAAAAATAACCATTGTCCTTATCTTTGTATCAGCTCATTAACACTTCTTCTGGGGAGCCTTTTCTGATCCTATAATGAAGACACACACACACACACACACACACACACACACATACACACACATACATACATATTCCCCCCCACCCCCACAGTGAATTTCTACCGTTGCACCACTGTATTTACATTTAGGATTATTTGGTTAAGTTTGACATACACACCAGGCTCCAGGCAGAGTGATGTGAGGCACATGGTCTATTTTCCTCACCGTTTTATCCCCAACACCTGGCCCAGTGCTCAGCACAAAGCAGTTTTCAATAAATACTTACTGAAAGAATGAATGAAATAACCAGCTTACTAGCTTGGCAAAGCATAGTTTTCCTCCATTATAAAATTTATCAAAACTTCCTCTAGCACTTGTTACCCAGAGTGTAGTCTACAGGGTCCCAGCCTGCAAGTTTGTTGGAAATACCAGATCTCACATCTCACGCCAGACCTACAGGATCAAATCACTGGCGGCTAACAAAATCCCCAGGGAATTCACACGCACACTGGAGTTTTAGAAGGACTGACCCTTGCCTACACTCCAGCAACCCCCAAGAGGGAGAAGGGAACGGGAGAAGAGAAGGGAATCGCTCAATTTCCTGGGTAAAGCGGCGCCTCGTCCCAGGATTTCAGGTCTCATTACATTCCCAATACAAACATTATTACAAATATTACCATTTCTAAAAACCAGCTGCATTTTTTTCAGCCCCAGCCAGACTGTTCTTATTTCCTATTCACATATGATTCTTTCCAGAGGAGTATTTTGGCCCCGGTTGAATAATTTATTTCAGAGACTTCACATCCTAAACTATTCTCTGAAGGAGGAAAAAGCACCATCTGTGCCCACTCCTGGAAAAACAGCCCCAACCCGTGAAGTAGGGGGGTGGCATTTTAGTTATAGAGTTTCAGACTTGTCTGCCACAGCCTGGGAAAGACAACAGCAAAATATACAGCCAAACCTCTGCGCGTACAGCACCCAGCCAGCACTCCAGCAGCCCAAGAGTTTTATAAAAAGACACATGGTACCCATTTGACCCCGGGAAAAATTATAGCCTCGCTCTTTAATGAAAAGGTTCTTATTCTTAGGATTTATTCCCATTTGTGAATAGGAAAGCACATCCATCACTGGATAATGATATACAAGAACTCCAAGAGATTTAAGGAATGGTTCCTTTTGCTGTGTTCAGTCTTACACATTTTGTGCATTCTGACTTTAAAATTCCCTTTGCTGGACTGTCCTCTACTCCCAAGGGAAACACGGGCCTGGCCAGCAGGAAAGCACATTTCTCGAGATTGGGTGCTCCCTCCTGTCAGTGCACTGGCCCGGTCAGACGTGAATGGGGAGCTGATGATTAGCTAATGGCATTCGAATTTACTGCGGCACATTCTCCCGCGGCTTCTTCCTGACTTGGACTCCCCTCTTTGTGACCCTCACGCTTCCGTCTTCTACAGGTGTAAGAAATTTCCACTCTAAGAAATCAAGAAACTGCTGAATCGATAGAGTTGGCCCCTGGGGTGGCTCTGCCTCTGTGGTCACTAAGTCCCCTCCCGAAACTTTTTGTTTGGGTTCCTCCAGGGTCTCAAGCATGAATGCAGGTTGAGAAGAAGATGACTGGAGTTAGGGCACAATAAGGAGCCCCAAAATGAAATTGGAACTGCTCTGATAGGCCGAAGGACCCAAATGAAACCGCCTCTGGTTTGAATGTGGTATATTCCCCCACAAGGCACAGGTGTTGCAAGCTTGGTCTGCAGTGTGCTGATATTGAGAGATGGTGGGATCCCTAAAAGATAGGCCTGACTAGTGGAAGGTCATTAGGTGATTAGGGGTGCCACCCCCAGAAGGCATCTTATTTCTCTTGGGACCTCAGTCTTTCTCTGGTTCCCTTCTTGCCCTGGGTCTCTTCCTCTCACATGCATACCTGCCATGATGCCATCGGCCCTGATGGGATGCAGCCGTGGACCCTTGCTGGAGCAAGCACCAGGCTGTTTGGAGCTTTGGCTGCCATAACTGTGAGCTAAATAACCCTCCTTTGCTTATTGTATCGAAAACAGACAAATGCAGGGCCTCTGCCCCCATCTGTAGATAGATCAAACTTAATATTCCTAAGTGATTCAAAGGGACAGTTTCCAGCCCAGCCCAATGGAATGTCAAGAAATTGGGCTTTGGGAATCACTTAACTCTGAAATCCTGGCTCTCACACTTGGTAGCTATGCTTCCTTTGCAAAAATGTATTTTATTATCTGAGCCTGGGATTCGTCATGTTAAAAAAAAAAAAAAAAAAAAAAAAAAAAAAAAAAACAGGTCTGTAACAGCCCTTCCTAGGCATTTGTGAGGATTCAAGGAGATTTTTGTTACCTACCACACCTCCCAAGAAGTGGTGTTTGCCCTCTCCCCTCTTGTGTGAGTCACCCAAATGTCTATGCCTGGCCTCTGAACATGCTGATGGGAAAATACAAGAATAAATGGAGGAAGAGCATGGGAAAAAGAGAAAAGAGTGAAAAGGAACCTCAAGGTTTCTTATCAACAAGTGCAGCTTAAGTGATAACTTGACTGTCAAAATATCTGTTGTTCTGAAAGTGGTAGTTAAAAGGTATTCTCTTTCAACCTAAAGCCTTCCACAGATTTGAAATGTTTATTAACTTTATTAGTAATTATAAATATTTAATAACTAAAATTCATGTTTCCCATTAGCAATTTAAGCATGATTCCCATTTTCAAAGTGATCATGGCCTCTCTGAATTGCTACAATTGAAATAAGCTCTCTTTTCTGCAATCCAGGCACTTCACTGTTAGTCCTAACTAAAGCTTAAGAGGAGGATTACCATAGTTCGCAGTCAGAGCATGGAGCCTTGCTCCGGTGGCACTAAGAAGCCACCTCCTGGCCGTCACACTCGGACGGCTTTATCAGAGAAGCATTGGAGAGGAGGGAAGCACTTGGGAGATTGATGGGGAGTCAGAAAAGGAGTCTTAATCTGTGCAGTTCTTGGCGCCAGGCATTGCAGACGATCTGTAAATTGTGGCAGAGAGAGAAGACCAGTCTCGAGCTGTCTGTGGGGCTGGGCTTGTCTACACAGCAGTGTTTCAGGAACTGAAAGTCTAGACGGACAGGAAGGGGATCCTCCTACCGTCCTCTGGGGCCTCCTTGATGGATGAAGTTGGTTTGCTTGGAATGACAGCAAGAGGGGAGAGCTGTGTCGCCTGAGAAACTCAACTGAAAGTCAAGGGCAGTGCAGCAGCTGGGAGCACCATGGATGGGCTGTGATGGATGTGTGCTGATTTAGGCAACACTCCATTCCAGAAGCTCCCACCCACCTTGAGTGTTACACTGCTGAAAACGTGTGTGTAGACACTATTGTTTAATCCCGTCATACCAGCACTTCCACTGTGCTTTAATTTTCTAAAAAAATGCCGAGACCCATGAACTTGTACCATGAGCCCCTATGAGTTTTCTAACACAATGGCTAAAAACTACGGCTGCACACTGGCATCACTTGAGGATGCTGATGCCCAGCCTGTATCTCAAGTCAGTTAACTCAAAACTTTTGATAGCAGGACACAGGCAGCAGAATTTCTTTTCAAAGCTCCTTGACAACGCTGGTACTTCAAATTACTTCCTAGTTGAGAGGTGGTGAAGTGGGAGTAGATACACTCAACACTTTGAAATGACTCAATTGGGCAACTTAGGGAGGCAACACTAATATTCTCTGCATGAATTTGCATGTTTTATGCAACGTTTGCTATAAAGTCAAACTTACTTAAGGTCAGTGTCAAGTGCTCCGGGAAGTATAGTAGATAAGCCCAGAATGCTGACCTTCTCAAAATATCTTTTCATACACTCATGCCCACATTCTGTGTAACAAGCACCGTATAAGCTGCTAACGATATGCTGATGATGTTAATATTATAGTTAGCAATAATAACATTTGCTAACAGTCCCTTTGGCCAGGCATGATACATTTAATGACCTCATAAATATCAAGGTAAATATTATTAGTATTTTCTTGCTATGGATGAGGTTTAAGTTGTCAAATAGCTTGCCCGTGGCTACACAGCTAGCAACGTCAGAGGTGAGTTCTTAGCCAGGGATTTGAAATTTCATGTGGCACACCAGGATGAATTAATAAGGCCGTGTCCTACTTTTCAATTAGATAATGATGATGATGTCTATATTTTGGCATCACCAGCACTATCACAATGGTAGGTCTAATATTTGGTATTAAATATTTGATGAATTAGACATTTTTCCCTGGTATACAAAACAGGTATGAGGGTACTTCAGAAACTTGGTGGAAAATGGAATTAAAAGTTTATTTTGGTACAAGATAATTTAATTCCATGCATCAGAGAGGTCTTCAGAAAATTCGTGGAAATGCCTATTAGGAAGAAATTATGCATGGATGTTAAAAATTTTGCACTAGGAGCCAGCGCCACGGCTCACTTGGCTAATCCTCTGCCTGCAGCGCCGGCATCCCATATAGGCGCCGGGTTCTAGTCCTGGTTGCTCCTCTTCCAGTCCAGCTCTCTGCTGTGGCCCGGGAAGGCAGTGGAGGATGGCCCAAGTCCTTGGGCGCCTGCACCCACATGGGAGACCAGGAAGAAGCACCTGGCTCCTGGCTTCGGATCGGCGTAACTCCGGCTGTAGCGGCCATTTGGGGGGTGAACCAACAGAAGGAAGATCTTTCTCTCTCTCTCTCTCTCTCACTATCTAACTCTATCAAATAAAAAAAAATTTTGCACCAAAATAAACTTAGCTTTTTAAAACAACAACAAAAAGATTTATTTATTTGAAAAGTACAGTGACAGAAATTGAGAAAGAGAGAGACCTTTTGTCTGCTGGTTCACTCCCCACATGGCAACAACATGTGGGGCTGGGCCAGGCCCAAGGCAGGAGGAAAGAACACCATCTAGGTTTCCCACATGGTGGGCAGGGGCCCAGACACTTAAGTCGTCATCCACTGCTCTCCCAGGCACATTAGCAGGGAGCTAAATTGAAAGCAGGGCCGCCAGGACTCACACTAGTACTCTGCTATGGAATGCCGGGGTCAAAGGCAGTGGTTTAACCTGCTGTGCCGCAGTGCCAGCCCCATATAAGCTTATCTTTTCATTTCATTTCTTTCATGAACTTTTTGAAGTACCCCTGTACGTGATGATTGTAACATAATGTATTAGTGGATGCTGGGGCTATTGTCAGAACACCAATAAAGGGGCAGTTAACTCTCCAAGGGCATAATTAATTCTGCTTGAGTGGAGGCAACACACACACACACACACACCAGTGTTTTTTGAAAGGTTTTGAAGACTGAACAGGAGCCTACTACACAGAAAAGGAGGAAATATTTCAAATGTAGGCAATGGAAGGAGCAAAACCACATGCATGAGAATTTGAGGCACTCTGGAGAAATAATCAACCTCTACCAGCGGTTCTCAAAATGTAAGTGTGCATTGGAATCACCTGGTGACTTGTTACAGCTCAGCCCGCTGGGCCAAATCCCCACAGCTTCAGCTCCAGGAGCCCTGTGCCAGGACTGAGAGTTTGCATGAGTAATGAACTCCCAGTTGTAACTGATGCAGCACACCTGCTTCCAAGCCCCAGGTCTGGAGAGCAGAATCATCAGTGCACAGCTTATGCACACAGGTGAGCATGCCCGGGGTCAGCAGCACTCACAGCAAGGAAAACTCCCTTGAGAGATGAGGATTTCTCCTTCTGCAAGGAGCAGGGGGGAGCAAATCATCCTAAAGCTCTCCAGTGGGAGTACATGGACAAACCACAGCTTGAGACTGAAATGAGGGAACCTGGGATCTTATTGCATTGCTGTCCGGTGGTGCTGCTAGTCACAGACTAGCACAGGCCTGAGGCAAGAGCAGTTGGAACACACTAGATCTTTTGTTGTGCGAGTGAGGGTTTGTGCGCCACTGGCTCACTGGTTCGTAGTTCTTCCTCTAGTGTTGGCTCTGCATCTACTGAACACAGGTGAGTTCCTGGCTTTAGCGCTACAAATACCATGGGGGCACAGGGGGATAGAGAGGGCCCGGGGATGCCAGCGGAGGTGGATGTGGCTGAGACAGATGACAGATGACAGCCTATACAACTCCTTCTCTCACTTCCAGTGCAGTTACCTCTGCCCTTGTATCTAACCCTTTTAAATGAGCATTTGAACTCAGAACAATGAATTTGCAGTAATAGCAGATCTCTGCGAATCCCCTTCTCCCCACCCAGGACAGACCCCAGCCAGAGCTTGTGTCCTCTGACTTAGACCGCATGGCAGGGAGCTCCAATCTCCCCTCCTCTCATAGGTGGCTCTGCCAGCTGCCAGCCTACAACTGTGTGTCACATTTCTAAGCCCACCATTACTGCCAGCAACGCCAGGGAAAAGTAGCCCTCACCGGGCACAGACAGGGAAAGGAAACAAAATCATGACATTTGGATTCTGCGTGCCATCTCTGTTTTCTTTTGTAATGCAATCCCCATGACTCCATTGCAGGCTTATGGAACTTTCTAGAAGCTCATTTTCAATAGTCTACCTTGTTACTTGGCCAATGTGGTCCTGGAGATACTTGGTTTTCGTTTCAAGATTTCCATTTTCCTGCTGTTGACCAGGAAGGAGGGGCCAGAGAATTATAATCTGAAAGATAAGTATCACCTATACAGGGGGCGCCTGGAACAGGGGTTACACAGAAGGCCTGTGCTCCATTTCTTTTGGAGATGAAATTGTTATTAGTATTATAGTTTTTTGTCTTCCTTCTCCTCCTCCTCTTCTTCCTCCCCCTCCCCCTTCTCCTACTTCTTCATTAAAAAAAAAAAAAACTATTTGAGGGGAAGACATTGAAAAACAAAATATCTATTTTCTGGTTCATTCCCCAAATGCTCATAAGAAGCCAGGAGCCAGGAACTCAATCTAGCTCTTCAATGTGGATGGCAATGAACCATCTAATTAAGCCACTGATTGTCTGCTACCTTCCAGGGTGCACATGAGCAGGAGGCTGGCGTCAGGAGCCAGAGCTGGGAATCGAACCCAGGCATTCTGATGTGGGATGTGAGCATCTTAACTGCTGTCTTAGCAACTGGGCAGCTAAACACCTGTCCTATATTATCAGTACTATTGCTGGGCCTTTGGCTCCCTTTCCAGAGATGAAGTATTTTTGTCATCATGTCGATTATCCCTCACAAGAACCCAATTAGGGGAGATTGCCTCAACAGAAGAGGCTGATTAAATTCACAGATTTATTGCAAAGCCACGTTGGGAGTTGTGGAAAATGAGTTTCGCTGCTCAACTACCTTGCTTTAAGAAAAAAAAAAAAAGCTGTGTGCCTGCACCTTGAATTATCTATCTAAAACAGATCATAAAACACCTGTAAGTTTGTATGCAGTTACTCGACTCCAGGGAGGTTCACAACGCTTCTTCCAGGCTCTGAGTACCTCTCAAGGAGGCTGTGGTAGTGGTCTGTTCATGGGACACAGAGGAGATTCGGTCCCAGCAGAGAGTAGGGTAGCTGGCCATCTGCTGCCTGGATGCAAGGCAATAAAGAAGGCCTGCCTTTGCAAAGCTCGTGTCCAAGGTGGATGTGGAGCCCTCTTTTCACTTGGGTCCCTGTAAAGCTGCTGTAAGGAGAAGCGATGGTGTCAATGCCATGTTACTTTCCTTAGAAATGAGGCCAGCATTGATGATGTCTTCCTGTCACCACCCAAACTTTCTTCTGGGTATATGCCAAACACCCTCTCCCCTGATAGGGCACATTTCCCACATTAATTTCTTTCTGTCTTCTTTCTTTCTTTCGAGATTTGTTTATTTGAAAGGCACAGTGACGGGGGAGAGAGAGAGAGAGAGCGATTTCCATCTGCCATTTCACTCCTCAAATGGCCACAACAGCCAGGGCTGGGCCAGGCCAAAGCCAGGAGCCTGGAACTCCATCCGGGTCTCCCACATGGGTGGCAGGGACCCAAAGCACTTGAGCCATCTTCCACTTGCTTCTCAGGCCATTAGGGAGCTGGATTGAAAGCTCCCATATGGGAAGCTAGAGTTGCAGGAGGTGGCTTAACCCACTGTGCCTCAAGGCCGGCCTCTCCCAAATTATTTCTGCTGGCCACTGATCTCCCAGGCTGCTCTGGAATGCAAGGTTTTATGGTGCTGAGGTCTGGGCTGTGCTGCATGCTAAGCACACACTGATTCAGCACCTTTATTAGCACACTAAAAACAGGAGCTCACTCTCACAGAATGTCTTCCTGGGATGTGCCGAAGCACTGTGTTCTGCGTTTTACCTTATCCAAACTTCCAAAAACAGTGCTCTGATCTAGATACTCATCGAGCCCATTTTACACATGAAGAAACCGAGGTTTGGGGTGGTGGACTGAGCTACCCAGCTCAAGGTGAAACGTGGAGCCAGGTCTTAAGCTTTGCAATCTTCTCACCATTTCATGAGACTGTCCTCAAATTGCTACGAATGTATTTCTTCGAAGTTGCTTCTTTATGTCATGGAGTCTTCCGAACCGGAACCACTGGTCATCTCGTGTCGGTATCTCTCACGGTTTCTCGTGTCACCACAGGGCTTCCACCTTGGAGCCTTTCCTGGTTCCGTCTTCCCCTGACATCAGGCTCTTCTGCTCCTGTTTACTTGGCTTCCAGCATGCTTTCGTGGATTTTCGTCTGTATCTCTGACAGTTTATGGATAAACAAAGATGTAAGGGAGACAGGATGTGACTGAGTTTATTTACCCTGCCTTTGGCAAGTCAGGCTTTGTCTGCAAAAGGAAAAGTCAATCAAAAGCAAAAGTAGGCTAAAAAATGATGCCCAGGGCATACAGTTAGCTCTCATGTTGGGTGGGATTAGGTTTTCTTGCATCATTATCTTAGTAACTATTAGATGATAAGTTGTTATATCCGCGAAGTGAACAGAGGATGGGGAGAGGAGAGACAAGGAGTGATTTTTGTCCCCTCACTTTCACCCTAAAGAAACTGTTAATTAAACTTGGGAACTATGTTGTCCCCTAATGACCTTCCCAGAGCATGGGCTGCTCAGGAAATGGGCCTTTTGAGGATGGAGGAGAGAAGAATGTGTGTTATTAGCAGCGACCCTATCTCAGCAGGGGCCGGGCCAGAAAGCACTACAAGTGATGTCCACGGTTCCACAAGATTGCACACGGTTCCTAATCTCTTCCATCCTGCTCGACCCCAATTAAACCGGCTTCCTTGTATACGTCTGTGCTCTCTGGAGCCCACATGTGATAGGGTTTACCCTGCCTTTGCCCCCTGAAGCAGTCAGGACACACTTAATGAGCACCTACACTGGACTCAGCATCTCCTTTGTCCACGGGTCAAATGCCCTTGTGGCTTGCGCAAGGTTTCCCGAAGATTTTTTGGCTGGCTGTGCTGACTGCTTTCTGCAGATGATCCCCTTCGATCCTACAGTGTTAGGAAGTGGAGCAGAAGAGAGCCCTGAGTTCAAAAAAAGGAGAAATGGTGTGTGGAAGGACCCTCTGCTAGCAAGGGCGTTCACCTCATTCCCTGGAATTACAGAGCCTGTGTATCCTTTATTGATCTCTACTCCTACGCTGACAGATAAGTGAATGGGAACTGCCTGCCCCACGTGGCTCTTCTCTCAGTGTGGGTTCTGTTTTGGAAAAGTCATTAAAAAGGAAAAACGCTTGATTCATCTGTAAACGCAAATGCTGTTATGAACAGAGTCAATGGAGCTTCGGGTGCTGCAGGGAATGAAATCAACCAGGAGATCATTTATTTCAAGGAAGACACTCGTGAATATGAATTCTGAGTGGAGTTGCGTGCCTACTCGTGGACTTTCTCAAGTTTGGTTGTGCCTGCGATGTTAGAGATTGCTCTTGATTTCCTGAGCCTTACCAAAGGTACTTGAAATCATTCCGAAATATCCTTTAATTCTTTTAAATAATGCACCTTTCAGAAACTATGGTCCACCCTCATCATTAGGAACTTAGCATTGAAGGAGGAAATGAAAGGTAAGGGGACAAGTATCCTGGTTTTTTTAGCCTGAAAGCTTTAAAAACTAAGCAGAAGCTATTCGGCAATAAAAAGCAATGAGTTCCCAAGTCGCAGACAGACACAGAGGAAGCTGAAATGCATACTGGAAGACGCCAGCCTGAAAAGGCTGCGAGCTGTGTGTCCAACTACATGACGTTATGAAAAAGGCAGAACTATAAGAAGCCGGTGAAAAGTTCATAGAAAGTGCATGCGATGAACAAACTAGGCATGGCCTTCAAAAATGCACTAAAATGAACTGGTTTTTTAATTCCAGTTGCCCACAAAGTTTTAGAAGTACCCTTGTAGGGAGAGGAATCAGTGATTTTCAGGGGATTATAAAGGAAAAAAGGATGAGGAGAGGGGTTCTGAGATGTTTAGGGTGGGGACACACTTCTGTCCTATTGTCATGCTGGATCACGTCATCCTATTTGGCAAAACCCATCGACTGTACAATGCGAGGAGTGAACCCTAATGTCAACAGTGGATTTGAGTTAATAATATATGGGTATTGGCTCATCAACTCTAACAAATGTCTCACACTAATGCAAGAGGCTCATAATAGGGGAAATTGGAGTTGGAATGGGAGGAGCAAGACAATCAGTGGAAATGTTTTGCACTTTCCCCTCCATTTTGCTGTAAATCCAAGACTGGGTGGGGGTGGGGTTCTTAATGGAAAAAAAAATATTAAGACAGGCACTTGTTTCTCAGCCAGTGCGCATCTCTGGAGATGATAGTCCCCTTGTGGGGACAAAAGGAAATTCTCTGAGCGCTCAGGTTGTGACAACCCAGGAATATATGAAAGGTCAATTTAAACGTCTCAGTGGGTTGGAAAGACAAAGCGGACTTTGTCCCACAGTAGAATTCATGCCATGGAACTGTGGAGATGGCAGGAGATAAAACAATACCCTCTATCACTGGCAGATTAACCCTCAAGGACATGTGCTTTCTGTTTACTCTATAGGCTCTTCAGGATAATGGGCCTTTGTCCTTATACCTGGGGAGGGGAAGGCGCCCACAGCAGAGACTGGGTGGGTTTATGTGACGCCACTGGTTCAGATTTCTTACCTGCATCTCCAGCGGTACACTTCATTACTTCACTCCATACGATGACCTCCAGCCAATAGGACTTGGAGACTGAGCTCTCAGCACTCATTCAAAGGAAAGGAGAAGGGCTCCGCTTTCCTGGACTAGAACTGTGCCATGTTTCTGCTTTCAGCCAGATGCCAAGCCATGGATTTGGGCAGGCTCTTGTTTTCCTTGATCTCTGGGTACAGAGTGGAAGCTCAACAGAGGTTTGCTGGATTAATGCACCTCCAGGACTTTGCTATAAGAAAAGAGAACAGAAGAAGGATCCCTCTCAAGCTTGGCACTAGGCTCTCCCAGCTGTTAGGTTGCAGCTTCCAGATCTGCATTCTTCTGTGGACATGTGCGTGCTGTTGGCTTCTTTCATTCTAAACCTTTGCTTCCGATGGGAGCTGTTGGAATAACCAACCTTTCCCATATTCTTAGTATGTGCAGTTTGAATTTAATAATTCCTGTGACCTGCACTTTGCCAATCACAGTGTGGTTTCCCTTAGTCTCAGTCTGATTCAAAGAAGGACATAAGACAAGCTGGACCCTTGTTGATATGACTTGAAAAAAAGGTGTTCTTTTTCTACTGCAGTCAGGTTTAAAGATGGTGAAACAACATGTCCTGGTGAAAATATTTGTGCAACTTCAAACAAGCCTCACCTGAAGTCAACACATTTCCTAACCGGGCCACTAACTTCCCAAGATTTCCATCACCTTACAACCAATTATAATATAGTAGTGGGTCCATTCTTTTCTGCATATTTTGAAGTTGAGTTTCTGTTCTTCCACATGTCCATGTCCTTCAAGTTGGAATTCAACAGGAAAATTCTAGCTGGGAGATGGTCTGAGTGAAGCCTCAACCACTTTTCATATCTTCATCGTACCTGAAAATGGACAAAGAGAGCATCGGAAATGGAAGTTGTAACTATTACTTCCAAATTCTAACTAAAGGAGGAATGCTCCTTCATTAACCGTCTCACTACACTGTGAACTTTGAGTCCTGCTGAGAGGATTGAAATGTCAGAGGGAGAGGCCTTTGGACTCTGGCTGACACCCATTCAGAAGAGGTGGCCAAGGCTCCTGCCTCTCCATCTCTCCCAGCGCTGCCTTAACCTAGGAGTATGGCTCAAGTACTAGGGCAGCTGGGACTTGGAAAATAACCTTGAAATTCATGGGTGGGTTCGAAGGAGGAAGAAAAGTCTGCTGCAACCCTTTTTCTCCAATGGCCATATCATCTAATAATTGACACTAAGACCCACTATAGAAAGCATAGCACAGAATACGCTCCTAGATCAATTCCTTTAACCCCCAGACAACCCTGGGTAGTAGGTCCTGTTATAATCCCACTTCACAGTTAAGGAATGGGGCCTAGAAAACTTAGAGAGCCTATCCTGGATCACCAACAGAATTGAGACCATCAGGATGCAAGCTCCCAACTACAACATGATGTTACCAGGTTTTCTGATAAAGAATAAAAACAAGAGCCAGCCCTCCAGTCATGGGAGTAGGGATGACAAATGTAAAGACAAGGAAAAGGCTCCAGCCCCGTGGATATTCAGACCCAGGTTCCTGTTGAAGTCAGTGGAAGTTGAAATGCATACCGGTTCTGCAGGCCACGGGGCCAGGCTGAAGCCATGAGTTTCATCTGGGTCTCCCATGTGTGTGGCAGAGGCCTAAGTACTTGGACTATCCTCCGCTGCTTTTCTAGGCATATTAGCAGGGAGCTGGGTAAGAAGTAGAATAGCTGGGACTCAAACTGGTGCCCATATGGGATGCTGGTGTTGCAGGTGGCAGCATTACCCACTATACCACGGCCCCAGCCCCTCAGTGAGTTCTTTATCACATGTGTAGAAAGATGTAAGTATGCATATATTGAATCATGCAGTTGAACATTCCAAAATCAAATACTCTCAGGGCCACAGACATCAAAACATATGGAGATTTTAAAATATATCACAAATTCTCTCATTCCTTTCTCCTCAAAAGATAGTCTTTGGGGCTGGCACCATAGCTCACTTGGTTAATCCTCTACCTGTGGCGCCAGCATTCCATATGGTCACCGGGTTCTAGTCCCGGCTGCTCCTCTTCCAGTCCAGCTCTCTGCTGTAGCCCTGGAGGGCAGTGGAGGATGGCCCAAGTGCTTGGGCCCTGCACCCGCACGGGAGACCAGGAGGAAGCACCTGGCTCCTGGCTTTGGATTGGCACAGCGCCAGCCATAGCGGCCACTTTGGAGGGTGAACCAACTGCAAAAGGAAGACCTTGCTCTCTGTCTCTCTCTCTCTCACTGTCTAACTGTATCTGCCAAATTAAAAAAAAAAAAAAAAAGATAGTCTTAATTTCCCTCAGTGACTCGCTTGCGGTGGATGGAAGGAGGCAGAATGACCTTGCGTGACCACAAAGACTAGGTTAGATAAGGGGATGGAGCTCTCACTTGACTTTCTCACGGGAGAAGCACTTGTAGGGCCACCATAAGAAACATGTAAAAATATAAGAAACATGTCTTTTCCTGAAGCCACCATACTGCAAAGACCAAATGGGGAGACTGGATCGGGACAGAAAATGGAGCCCCAGCTTTTCAGGCCTTTCCTTTGGGGTGACTGCAGACTCATAAAAGACCTCTAGCTAGAACCGCCCAGCTGAACCACTCCTGGATTCCACACCCATGAGAGAAAACAATTGATTATTGCTGTTGTAAGCCAGTGAATTTTGTGGTGTTTGTTACAAGGCAACAGATACTTCATATGGTGTCCTGATTTGCATTTGGTTTTATGACTGCATTGAACTTCACTATATCTATTACTGGCTAATAAAAATAGAATACATAAAGATGATAAATGGCAATGAGGTAAGAGTTAATGTTTTCCAGGACTTCAAATAAAGAAAAATGAGTGGGAAATGGCTCATCGTCCCCAACATAATGTCTCAGGCACTCAAAGAAGTCTTTGTTCAGACAACAGCGCATTGTGCCACTGAGTTTCAGCAAAACAACTTTGCCAATTACATTTTTTTAAAAAAGATTTATTTATTTGAAAGACAGAGTTACAGAGAGGCAGAGGCAGAGAGAGAAAGGTCTTCCATCCACTGGTTCACTCCCCAAATGGCTGCAATGGCCGGAGCTGTGCCGATCTGAAGCCAGGAGGCAGAAGATTCTTCCAGGTCTCCCACGTGGGTGCAGGGGCCCAAGGACTTGGGCCATCTTCCACTGCTTTCCCAGGCCATAGCAGAGAGCTAGATCTGAAAAGCAGCAACTGGGACTTGAATCAGTGCCCATATGAGATGCTGGCGCCGCAGGCGGAAGATAACCTACTGTGCCACAGCACCGGCCCCTTTTATGATTATTTTTATCTAGCTTTATATTATACCTTTGTATAACATTATGATGATAGAAGTCAACACCAGAGATCTATAATTATTTTTCTTTAAAAGGAATCTTAGGGTGGGCATCTAGCTAATAGTTACAGTGCTGCTTGGGACACCTGCATCCTCTATCAGAGTGCCTCGGTTTCATTCCTGGCTCCAGTTCCTGCTAATTTAGACCCTAGGAGGCATGAGTGATGACTCAAGTTGGGTTACTGCTACCCATGTGTAAGACTGGAATTGAGTTCTTAGCTACTGGCTTCAGTCCAGCCCAGTCTTGTCCATTGTAGCCATTTGGGGAGGAAGCCTGCAGATGAGAGCTTTCTCTTTCACTCACATAAATAAATAAATAAATAATTTTTAAAAAAGACAAAGTTTGAGACTTTATAAGGGAAGCATTTTCTGCTGCTTTTCCAGATGCATTAAAAGGGAGGTAGAACGGAGGCGGAGCAGCCAGGACTCAAACCGGCACCCACATGGGCTGCTGGCATTCCAGGAGGAGACTCAGCCTGCTGTGCCTCAATGCCAGCCCCAAATGATCTGTTTTAACCATAAGATGTTCTCAGTAATCCCCAAGTTAGCTACAAAGCACGAACCTATATTACAACACACTACCATCTCACCCACTGTTTTTAAATGAATCGACACTATTCACCTCAGGAATTCTTCCTTATAGCAATATAAAGCAGTATAATTCTAAGTCTTAGGGTTAATGACTCTGCCTGTAAGTCTTTTCAGTTTAAGACGTATTCTGATTTCTCTGTTTTCTATAGCTGCTTGTATATGTAGCCTGACTTTTTTGATTGATAATCATTTATTCCTTCCATGTACTGGTTTAAATGGGGAAATCCCCACCTGCTTGCCTTAGTCCCTGACCTCCTCAGCTGGCATTTTTGAGTAGAGCACTTGAATTCGATTTTAAGGCAGGCCATTATAAATGTACCTTTCAAATCTAAGGAATGTTCATCCATTTCTTAATTTTTATATTAGGCTTAAACAAAAACATAGAAGCTTGCTTTATGCCTACTATTAATGTGGATGCCTAACAGATATACAGCAGTCCATATATGTTATGAAAAACAGGTGGACATAGTTTGATTTTTAGGAATGAAACAGTGGATTATTAATTACCGCAATAATAGTAATGTCAGTCACTTATATTTCTCCTTTGAAATACTTGCATGATATAGTATTAAAGACTTCATCTATATTATCTCACTTAACCCAGGGAGGGGAATGTCTTGCCCCAGGTGGTATGAGGTTAGAAGAATCATTTGTGCTGGCCCTGCTAAGGCAACCTCAGGCAGGACTTGAAATTCAGTAAATCTGGCCAGCACCGCGGCTCACTAGGCTAATCCTACGCCTGCGGCGCTGGCACCTCAGGTTCTAGTCCCATTTGGGGCACCAGATTCTGTCCCGGTTGCTCCTCTTCCAGTCCAGCTCTCTACTGTGGCACGGGACGGCAGTGGAGGATGGCCCAGGTCCTTGGGCCCTGCACCTACATGGGAGACCAGGAGGAAGCACCTGGCTCCTGGCTTTGGATCGGCACAGCCCAGCCATAGCGGCCACTTTGGGGGGTGAACCAACTAAAAAAGGAAGACCTTTCTCTCTGTCTCTCTCTCACTGTCTAAATCTGCCTGTCCAAAAAGAAAAGAAAAAAAAAAAGAAATTCATTAAATCGGTAGCAGGCAAACTTTTAAGTTGATGATTTTGTATGGTGCATGTATGATGGCCCTTGAGAGAAAAAAGGTTCCCCACCCCTGTCTAACCTATACAATTTGCCTAATGATTAAAGTAAAATTGTCATTTTACAGAGGCTCAGAGGGATGGTCGTCTGTCCGAAGTTAACGTAGCTGGGAACAGAAGAGCACAGAACCCAGGTATGTCTGCTTTTATCACATCCGTTTTTACCTCTCCGGATTCTCTTGGTGGTCCATACCTGCTCTGCTTGTCACATTTCAGGAAAGCTAAGCTGTCATCCGCTGGAAGGGGCTCCATTATCTACATGCCAGAACAATAGGCAGAGGTTGACAAGCTGTGACAGGATGCTTTATCACGAGGATTCTTACTTCATGCCGACTGACAGTGCTCTATTTAATAAATAGACCTGTTAGATGGGTGTCTAGCTAACTTTCTGCTGCGCACATCAAGAGAAAAGGCAGGCCCCAGAATCTGGCTGCTCCCAATCCTTGTTCAGAGCAGGGTCCCCAGGGCCTCTGTTTTACTGCAGTGTTGTTCTCCACGCCCCACAGCACTGAGGATGTAGCACTTCTTCTTTTTCTTCTTCTTTTATTTTGTTTAAGGAATACAACTTCATGCATTTAATGTAAACAGATTTGGGAACATGATGATTCTACTCCCCGGCTTCCTTCCTACCCATACTCCCCACTTTCTTCCTCCTCCCTCTTCCTTTTCTATTCTTATTATTTACAGAGATCAATTTGCAGTAAATTTTTATACTCATAAGATTAACCCTACACTAAGTAGAGAGTTCTTGGAATAGTATGAGGAAGAATAAGAAGTAAAGAGCAAAAACAAACAAACAAGAAAAACAGTATTCCCTAACAGTCAAGGCAAGGGCTGTTCAAAATCATTGCATCTCAAAGTGTCAGTTTGGCTCCAATAGATTATATTTTAAGTACTTTATTAGTTACCACAGATCAGAGTGACCACATGGTATTTGTGGTTTTGTGACTGGCTTATTTCACTAAGTATAATGGATTCCAGTTGCAAATGACGAGATTTCATCTCCCTTTTTTACCGCTGTCTAGTATTCCATAGTGTATAAATACCATAATTTCTTTATCCAGTCTTCAGTTCATAAACATCTGGGTTGATTCCATATCTTAGCTATTTTGAATTGTGCTGAAATGAACATAGGGATACAGATAACTCTTTTATATGCTGATTTCATTTCCTTTGGATAAATTCCCAAGAGTGGGATGTCTGGGTCATATGGTAGGTCTATATTCAGCTTTTTGAGATATCTCCAAATTGTCTTCCACAGTGGCTGTACCAGTTTACATTCCTAACAATAGTGGATTAAGGTTCCCTTCTCCTCAGATCCTAACCAGCATTGGTTGGTTGTTGATTTCTGTATGAGAGCCATTCTGACAAGGGTGAGGTGAAACCTCATTGTGGTTTTGATTTGCATTTCCCTGATAGCTAGTGATCCTGAGCATTTTTTCATGTGTAGATTGGCCATTTGAATTTCCTCTCTTGAAAAATGTCTGTTCAGGACCTTTGCCCATTTCTTAATTGGACTGTTTGTTTTGTTGTTGAGTTTCTTGAGCTCTTCATAGATTCTGAAAGCTAATCCTTTGTCAGTTGCATTGTTTGCAAATATTTTCTCCCATTCTGTCAATTGCCTCTCCACTTTGAGAATGTAGAATTTCTTTTTTCTTTTTTTTTTTTTTTTTTTTTTTTTTTTTTTTTTTTTTTGACAGGCAGAGTGGACAGTGAGAGAGAGAGACAGAGAGAAAGGTCTTCCTTTTGCCGTTGGTTCACCCTCCAATGGCCGCCGCGGCCGGCGCGCTGCGGCCGGCGCACCGCGCTGATCCGATGGCAGGAGCCAGGAGCCAGGTGCTTTTCCTGGTCTCCCATGGGGTGCAGGGCCCAAGCACCTGGGCCATCCTCCACTGCACTCCCGGGCCACAGCAGAGGGCTGGCCTGGAAGAGGGGCAACCGGGACAGAATCCGGCGCCCCGACCGGGACTAGAACCCGGTGTGCCGGCGCCGCTAGGCGGAGGATTAGCCTAGTGAGCCGCGGCGCCGGCCGAGAATGTAGAATTTCTTAAAAGAATGTTCTGTTACTGCATCTGAAGACTTTTCCCATCTGCTGTCATTATTTACTAAAAAAACAAATTTATTTATTTTATTTATTTTTTTGACAGGCAGAGTTAGTGAGAGAGAGACAGAGAGAAAGGTCTTCCTTTTTCCATTGGTTCACTCCCCAAATGGCCGTTACACTGTGCTGATCCGAAGCCAGGAGCCAGGTGCTTCCTCCTGGTCTCCCATGTGGGTGCAGGGCCCAAGGACTTGGGCCATCCCCCACTGCCTTCCTGTGCCACAGCAGAGAGCTGGACTGGAAGAGAAGCAACCTGGACAGAATCCGGCACCCCTGCTGGGACTAGAACCCTGGGGTGCCAGCACTGCAGGCAGAGGATTAGCCTGGTGAGCCACAGAGCTGCCCAGATTTATTTTTAATTGAAAGAGAGAGAGGGAGAGAAAAGGAGGGAGGGAGGAAGAGATTGATCTTCTATTCACTGTTTACTCCCTAAATGCCCATTGAGCTAGGGTGAGTTTGGGTAGAAACCAGAACTTAATACAGGTCTCCCATGTGGGTAGCAGTAACCCAAGTACTTGAACCATCATCACTACCTCCAAAGGCTAATGCAGAAATCTGGAATCAGATGCAGAGCTGGGAGTTGAACCCAGGCACTCTGAGATGGCATACAGTCATCTTAAGCCCTATGTAACACCTACCTCTGCTGTCATTCTTTCCACAGGTTTTGATACGTATGTGCAGGAAAGGTCAACACCTTTCCTGTAAGTATTTAAAAATACCCATCTCTGAATCAGTGAACTTGAACTTTCCTGTAAATCATGTTTAAAAATCACCCATTCACAGATTTAAGGGATATTTTACAATGTTTTAGTTGTACCGGGTATCAGGATGATAGCCTGCTTTGGATCCATGAGACGTGTGTAAGTTCTTTAGTTACATTACCTCCATTTGTTAAATGTTTATGATGCATCAGAAACCAGTCAAGAATCTTTGCAAATGTTAACTCACTAAGCCCAAGGAAGAGGTATGTTCCCATTGAAGAAACTCAAGTTTAGAGAATTGAGATAGTTTGTTCAAAGTCACGTTGCTGGGGCTGGCATTGTGGTGTAGCACTTAAGCTGCTGCCTGGGACGCCGGCATGCCATAAGGGTGCCAGTTGGTGTTTCGGCTGCTCCACTTGCTCCCTGCTAACGGCCTGGGAAAAGCAGAGGATGGCTCCAAATGTTTGGGTCCCTGATACCCACATGGAAGACCCTGATGACGCCCCTTGCTCCTGGCCTTGCAACCATCTGGGAAGTAAACCAATGGATGGAAGATCCATCTCTCCCTCTCTCTACCCTCCCTCCCCCATTTCTCTCTTTGTAACTCTGCCTTTAAAATAAATAAATATATCTGTTTTTAAAAAATTGCATTGCTTCTTAAATGGCAAAGCTAAGATTTGACCTCTGTTTCTGTGACATCAAACTCTATCCTACTAACTCCTGTGTGACACCACCATCCACATGAATACATACTTGGGCAGTGTTAGAAATGGCGTTAATACTAATGATCTTTATTACATACTATGTAATAAGCTACTTCCCTTAACCTTCCCTCTGCCTGTATATAAGTATATAAAGTATCACAAATATGGAATTTTTTATTGACTTCTGTCCCCAAGGCCAAATATTAACAATAATCCTTCAGGGACTGATCTGGAGTTAATGGGCCAGTATTTGTTACAGTCTGGCCAAGCTGCACTCCCAAGGCCATCTTGTTTTAAAGGTTTCTGGGGAATTAGCTATAAAATGATTGCAGCACTGGTTCTCTTAACAGGACTCAGAAAGAAGGTGGGTACGTGCATTCCTTTTTCTTTTTCTTTTTTAACCAATGATCAGAAAATGTCACCTTGGCAATCATTCCACAGGAAATTAATGTTACTGCTTTACGTGGTTGTGGCCCACGGAATGGCGGAAAGGAATATGTATGCTTGTTTTATGTTGTTAACCAAAGCGAAAGATTTCAGTATTTAGGTGCCTCAGTACATGTATGCTTAGATAATTATTTCCCTCTTAAGAAGAAGGGAAAGGGACAAGCATTTACCCTAGTGCTTAAGATGTTCTCACCCCCTGGTGAAGTACCTGGATTTAATGCTAGGTCTGTCTGCTGGTTCCAGCTTCTTGCTGATGCAGACTGTGGGAGGCAGCAGTGATGGCTCAAGTGATTAGGTTCCTCCCACCAATGTGGGAGACCTGGATTTTGTTCCAGGCTCTTGGCCTTGGCCTTGGCCCAGTCCTGGCTGCTGCAGATATTTGATGAGTGAACTAGTGAATATGAGCTTTCTTTTTCTTTTATTTTCTTTTTTGTCTATTTCTGTCTCTCAAATAAGTAATTAGCCAAATATGTATTTTTTTTTTTAAAAAATTAAGAAGTAAAATATAGTCACCCCTCAATTTTCATGGAGGGTTTGTTCCAGTACCCCTTGCAGATAACGAAATCCTTGGATGCTCATGTCCTTTATAGAAAAATAGCCCAGTATTTGCATATAACTTGTATACATCATCCCTTATACTTTACATTGTCTCCAAGATACATATAAAACCTGGTAGAAGGTAAATGCCATGTAAATAGTTGTATTGTTTAGAGAATAATGACACAAAAAAAGTCTGTATACCTACAATACAGGCAGAATTTTTTTCTCTCATGTCATCCATCTGAGGCTTGTTGTGTCCTCAGATGTGGAACTATGGATACAGAGGACGACAACATTGTCAGAGGCCCTGTCATCTTTTACCATCTGGAGGTCTGTGCATAAATAGCAGTACTCGTAAACGTTATGCCAAGCAAGTAACTAATGCAACCAGCAGTTACAAAGTCAAGGGAGACAGCATCCACATCGTTCGGTCATGGAATCTGGAAGATTCCTCGCAGGGTGACTTTCAACAGTCTTTTAGAACAATTCAGTCCACGTGTTTGGAAACAAGAAGAATTTCTCTGCTTCTTCTAGAGCTTGTGAGTCAGACTTTACTGGGGAAACTTCATTTCCATCTGAGAAGGCTTTGAGATGCTGTGAACCAATGTCTAGCCAAATGGGACGCACCAAACATGTTCCTTCTCCCATTTCCCAAGTCTTCATGTCTGGCAACGCCATCTCCTCAGCTACCCACATTCAAGATTACTCTTGACTTTGCCCCGTAACTTGATCCCTTCATCCAGCCAACCTTTGAGTCTTAACCAATTCAGACTCCTCCAGAGCTCACTAATGGGCCTACTTCTTTCCATCCCAACTGCCAATTCTTCCAGTTCCCCCTTGCCCCACCTGGACACTGCCCCAGCTCCTGCTCATCTCACTGATCCCTCCTGCCTCCTGTCCTGCTGTTGTGAAGAGGAAAATCTAATCCTAACACTCTCTGGCTTCAGCCCTTCAAGGACTTCCTGTGGCTCCCAAGATAAGCCTGTAAGTCCCTTGTGTCTCTTGCAAACCCCTCCTGAAGAGGCCCTGTCAGCTTCCCCAGCCCCATCTGTCTCCCTTCCACATTCTCCCATTTCTTGGCTTCAGTCAAATGGAGCTACTTTGAACAACTTAAATACCGCAACTTGAGGCCCTTCCACAAATACCCTTCTGCTTGGAGGCCAAAATTAGATTTCTCATCCTCTCGAGATGATTGCCCCTATGCCCAGGCTTGTTTGACCTGCTCTGTGCTCTTATTTTTTTTTTTTTTATGATTCTCCTGTCATTTAGTTAATTCCATTGTAACTACCCACTTGGATTCCTCCTGTACCAGCCTTAAGTTCACTGTTGTGCGATGGTTTTCATACTATTGTATAGCCGTGGTGAAACAAAGATGACTGGAAGTGGTCCACAGAAGCTCTCTCTAAAGCTTTCGAGATTTATTCTGCATTTTGGATGTATATTTTCCTCTTTAGAATGAGTAGTGTTTATTTTTCTAATTAAGAACCTCATAGGCACAGAATTGGATTAATTAGAATCCTTATTCCATGACACTGTCGTTATTTGGCCTTGCTTGACTCACTTATGTTTGTTTTGATTGCAATTTTATACCGTAATCAGTGCCTTCAAATTCATCATGTGAGACAGAAGTAGAGACCTCCATAGCAGCTGGCACTTGGCCGTCACCCGTTCTGTTCTTTTGCATCGTTCCAACCTAGCTCTGCATCCTGTGATCACTGCTCTTGATCGATTTCTTTTTAAAATTTTGATTTCTATATTTATTCTAAACTTATTTTTCTTATATTTGTTTTTTAAAACTTCATAAAAATAGCATCATACTTGCGTAGTATTTGGGGCTTTTTTGCTTAATGTCATATTGCTGAAAGCCATCCATATTGTTTTATGTTGCTATGGTTCATTCCGTTTGACAGCTGTATTACACTCTGTTTCTGAATATACCACAGTTTTCATATCCACTTGCCTATTGATGGGCACTTAGTTTGTCTCCAGATTTTTGCCATAGTGAGCAGCATTGCTCTGAATACTTGTGCAGGACCTCTGTGCCTATGTAAACATTTCACTGGAGTTCAACTGCCAGGTCATACAGTATATGAATCTTCAACTCTCTGAGAGATGATGCCAAGCTAGCATGGTACAAGGTCATACTTCTAATAATACCATGCATGAAATCCTATGGATCTGTGTCTGTCCTTTTTTTTTCTTTTTTTCTAAAGATTTACTTTATTTATTTATTTGAAAGCCACAGTTAGAGAGAAATGATCTTCATCTGCAGATTCACTCCCAAAATGGACTCAATGGGTAGGACTGGATTGGACTGAAACCAGGAGCCAGGGGATTCTCCCAGGTCTTCCTAGTGGATGGGAGGAACCCAAGTACCAGGGCCATCTTCCATTGCTTTCCCAGGTGCATTATCAGGGACCTGGATTGGAAGTGGAGCAGCTGAGACTTGAATGGGTGCTCATATGGGGTGCCAGGGTCACAGGTAGTGGCTTTATTCACTACACCACAATGCTGGCCTCCAATCTGCATCCTTTCTGACACTTAATATTGTCAGCCTTTTTCATTTTGGCCAATCAAATGTCTGTAAAATAGTATCTCATGGGATTTTGATTTGTATTGCCTTAATCACTAATAACATCAAACATTTCTTCATGTGTCTGTTGTGCATATGTGTTTTTCTCCTCTGGGAAGTATTTTTTGAAAAATAATAGCATTTCTGGTTTTTACCATTTTTCTGCTTGCCTGATTGTGCTGTTCTTACTGATTTCTGGCCTCTGAATGTATTTTGATTAATACTTTGTAGATTATGTATATTTTTACAGTTGATATGTGATCTTTGCAGTAGCTTTAAGATGTCGTAAGAAAAAATTCTTAATTTAGAAATTTGTCTGTCTCTCCTCTATTATTCTTTGTGTCTAGGGAAAAATTTCCCAACCAGTAATTTTTCAATTAAAATTATTTATTTGTTTATTTTCACTTAATTATGAGGGAGAGAGAGACAGAGAGAGCGAGCTCCCGCCAATAGATTCACTTCCCCAAATGCCTGCAATGGCCAAGGCTTGGCTTGGGGCCAGAGCCAGGACCTAAGAACTCAACCCAGGTCTTCCCATGGGTTGCTAAGACCCAACTACTAGATCCATCACTTGTCCCCTTGCATGGTCCTAATTGCTAGGAAACCAGGATTGGGATCCAAAGCTGAGAATCAAATCCAGACACTATGATAATGGAATGTGAGCATCTTAAGCAGTGTCATAACTACCAGACCAAACACCCACCCCTGTTTGTTTTTTATTTTTAATGGGAGTATATATGGCTTAAACTACACTTCAGTAAAAATGAGAGTTTTGAAAGAAAATAAGCCAGAATATTAGAATTCATACACAATGCATGGAAAAATTCACGACAGTAATACATAAATAATTGCAGTCTGGGAATCACTGCTCACATATCAAAATATAGAATAAACTTATATTGAGTTAATATGTTCATTCATTCATGCAACAGTTTAATTAGCATATATTTCAAATAATTCTCTCAGAGTCTGATTGTATGTTTGGGTTCCCACACTAAATTTTCCATAATGTTTACTAAGTTGATTGACAGAAGTCCCCAAAGAGGGTGTGTGTGTGTGTGTGTGTGTGAGAGAGAGAGAGAGAGAGAAACTAAGATTGTAGATATGCATGTGTAGAATATCTAAAAGTAATAGATGTGAAGGAAAGGTATGATCCCTATATGGAACTCCTACAGTATGTATGAAAAAACCCAGAGCTAGACTTACCTATGTTAGAGTACAGCCTGGTCTAGAATGGAGCTAGATCTACTTCTTAGCCATTGACTCCCAACAGCTTCTCTGGTGAACTTCAGCCATCAGAATACACATCTCACAGTGAGCAGTAAGTCTTTGCATTTGTCAACACCTAAGGCTGAGTTGCATTTAACATTCCTTCCAAAGTAGATTTCTGGACAGTATGGTAAGAAGTGAAAATACCCATTTAACTCATGAAACAGGTTATGGTGGGACTTGAGCTTCTTTTAAACTAGAATCTGCTTCTGTCCACTCTTCCTTCAAGTGGTGGGCCCATCAACAAACAGCATTCAGCCAGAACTTGCTGGAATGAACTAAAATAGTCTGAAGAAAAAGACAAACTAATAAGAACCTTCACTGTTCAAGTTCTTTTAACACATGGTTTGTTTTCTGGAAGACAAAAAAAATGTGTGAAAGAAACTAAAAAAATTGGATTGATCTCCATTTGATCTTCTTGCTGCTGTGGAAATGTATTTTTGGCAGGTTGTTTCAAGTAGTTGGATTAGGCAATTTCCTCCCTTTTTCTAAGACTGTGTTTTAGGGACACCACGACATGTAGGTGTACTTTACCAGCTTTTCTAAAAGAGACTCTTGCATATTGTGAAAGGTATGCTTGGAACTAAACAAAGGACAGAAATTGAAATTAAATACTGCTGCATCTTAAAGCTGCCCAGAACCTAGTCCTCTCCAAGTAGACTTATCCATTTCTTTTTTACTTGTTAGCCCTCATACAGGCACAGAATAGGACATACCAATATGAGTATTTTGATGTCGATTTATAATATAAAAATGTTATTTTCTATTCAATTTTAATGAAAACTGTAGGGACAGCCAAGCCCTTTAAGGCTCATCCTACGGCTATCATTCACCATATACCCATTACACCCACACTCACTACCCTGACAGCTTAAGGAAGAGGAAACAGTAAGTCTGTCTGAAGGATGCAGTGAGATTATCTGCTTTATGCCTCATTTGATAATATTTTTAAACATGCAAGTTCAGTAGTGTATTTTTTAATTTTAAAATTGGTTGTGTTTTATGAGACGAAAGGTCACATACTCACATATGTGTGGTTTAAGAAATACTGTAGGGCCAGCAATGTGGTGTAGCAGGCTAGGCTGCTGCCTGCAGTGCCAGAATCCCATAAGGGCACCGGTTCGGGTTCTGGCTGCCCCATTTCCATTCCAGCTCTCTGCTGTGGCCTGGGAAAGCAGTGGAGGATGGTCCAAGACCTTGGGCCCCTACACCTGCATGGGAGACCCAGAGGGGCTCTTGGTTTCTGGCTTCGGATAAGCCGGGTTCCAATCATTGTGGCCATTTGGGGAGCAAACCAGCAGATGGAAGACTTCTCTCTTTCTCTCTCTGCCTCTGCCTCTCTGTAATTCTGCTTTTCAAGTAAATACATAAATCTTTTACAAAAAAAAAAAAAAAAAAAAAAAAAAGAGGAAAAAGAAAGAGAGAAAAAGAAAGAAAGAAGAAAAGAAAAGAAAAAAGAAACGAAACGAGGCCGGCACCACGGCTCAATAGGCTAATCCTCCACCTAGCGGCGCCAGCACACCGGGTTCTAGTCCTGGTGGGATGCCAGATTCTTTCCCGGTTGCCCCCCTTCCAGGCCAGCTCTCTGCTGTGGCCCAGGAAGGCAGTGGAGGATGGCTCAAGTGCTTGGGTCCTGCACCCCATGGGAGACCAGGAGAAGCACCTGGCTTCTGGCTTCGGATCAGCGCGGTGTGCCGGCCGCGGCGGCCATTGGAGGGTGAACAAACGGCAAAGGAAGACCTTTCTCTCTGTCTCTCTCTCTCACTATCCACTCTGCCTGTCAAAAAAAAAAAAAAAAAAAGAAAAGAAAAGAAAGACTGTTACACACAGCCTGTGTATCCATCATAATGGGTAATCGCGCTTGACCAGTCCTATGCAGCTGCCTTATTGGTCCTCCTCTCCGTTTGTATATCTGTTCAGAAATTCATTTCTGTCTCCATTATGTGTAAGCACTATTCTAGGTATAGGGAAATAAAAAATTAAAAAAGACAAAACTTCCAAACTCATAGAGCTTCCTTCTATTTTATAAAATGAAATTATTATTCTGAACTTGGGTCTTGTTATGCACTTTTTCCCTCGTGTAGTGGTATTATGTAGGTATGAATCTCCAAACAGTTGAGAAGCATATGATATGCTTTCTTTTAAGCCTCAGTTTTAAGGTCATGTGATAATTTTGTGCATGAAGTGTTAGTTCACTCATTTTAAATATTTGTGATTTTGTATTATGTGAATATTTCAGTTTATCCATTTTGCTGCTGATGTCTATGTGAATTATCTTTAGGCTTTTGCTATTATAAAATAGTGCTTCTAGCAAGTGGTATCACCCATTGCATGAATATGCCCAATTTATTTATAATTCTATATAACAGCATTTGGGTTACTTCTAGTGTTTGTTTAGTGATATGTTTACATACGTTTCTTTTGAAGTACATGTTTGTGGTAAGGAATGCTGAGTTTTAACACATGCATACAAATATGTCCATATTTAGTAGATAAATGTCATGATTATCCAAAATGCTTATGCAGTTTGCACTCCCACAGCAATGAGAGTGACCCTTTGGCAGCCATTTAGTAGTATCACATTGTGCTTATTGTTTCTAACTGCCTGAGAACTAAGACGAGTGAGGGCTTACATAAAAGTTGATCGATTATTTGATATCACCTTTTATGAGGTACCAAGTGAACCCTTGCCATTGTGTGGTTGTTGGCTGTTAATTTCCTGTCGGTTAGGGGAAAACATACACATAAATATTCCCAAACATATAAATGGTAGAACCACTGGTAGACCATTAAATTAAATTGGAGAGAGGACATTTAGCTGAGCAGTTAAAATACCCGTATCCCACATTAGAATAACTGAATCCGTATGCCCAGCTCCAGCTCTTTACTCCAGCTTCCTGCTAAGACAGACCTTGGGAGGTGGCATAGATGACTCCAGTGCCTGGGCTCCTGCCACTCATGTGGGACACTGCGAGTGGTTTCCCAGCTGTGATCTTCAGTCCCAGCCAAGAACCAGCTGTTGTGGGCCATTGAGGAGTGGGCTGGCAGATTCAGCAATTCTCGCCTTCTCTCTCCTTCTCTTTCTCTCTCTGTCACTTTCTGTCTCTCTGCCTCTCAAGGAAATAAAATAAAAAACAAAAAATGAAAGGAACTAATACTTTAAAAAGTAGCACTAATAGACATGCTTTCCTCATTGTCAGTCTCAAAGGTAAAAATTTAATCTTTCACTTAAATACAACAGTATTTTAGGTTTTTTAAAATAGATTTATCACAATAAGGAAACTCCCTTCCATACCCAGTTTGCTAAGTTTTATCTTGGAAGCATGTTGAATGCATCAGATGCTTTTTCTAAAACTGTTTAGATAGTTGGATGTATTTTTTGCTTTATTCTAATCATATGGTATGGTGCACTGATTGCTGCTTTCCTTTTTTTTTTTATTTTGGTAAATTACACATAACTTGAATCTTTCCACCTTTACTATTTTTAAGTACACAGTTAAACACATTCATAACGTTGTGTAGCCATTACCTCCCACCCATCTCTAGAACTCTTATTATAAAATGGAAATTCTGTACACATTGAACAGTAATTCCTCACTCTCCTCTCTCCTCTGCCCTGGCAACATTCTACTTCCTGTCTCTGTGATGTTGGCTACCCTGAATAACTCATGTAAGTGGGATCATACACCATTGGTCATTTTGTGGTTGGTTTTCTTTCACTTAGAATGGTGCTGTCAAAATAATCCTTCTTAAGACTGCGCACTATTGTATGAAGGTACCATAGTTTGCATATCCATTCTTCCATCAGTACACACTTTAAAATTTTTTAAAAAGATTTACTTTATTTATTTGAAAGAGTTTGTGGGGAGCAACTCGGACTAGACTAAGTTACTGGAATTAAGACTTATTCTATGCATCTGCTCTCCCACAATATGGCGCTGGGAGAGAAGAAAACAGCTTCTACACAGCTGCCTCCAGTTCAGCCAATAAACTGTAGGACTTGCTCCTGATTGGAGGAGAGCGGCGTGCTCGGCGTGTGGGCAGCCGAGTTGGGATTGGCGGAGGAGGACTATATAGGAGGAGAGAGACGGCATGGTGGCGTGGGTTGGTTGGAGAGTGCGTTGGAGAGTTCGCGGGGAACTCCGCGTGCGGAGGAGCAGCAGAGTTACAGGGAGAGGTAGAGACACAGAGAGAGGGAAAGAGGTCTTCTGTCCTCTGGTTCACTCCCCAAATGGCTACAACAGCCAGATCTGAGCGAATCCAAAGCCAGGAGCCAGGAGCTTCTTCTGGGTCTCC
The DNA here is from genome assembly GCF_051225735.1 of Oryctolagus cuniculus. NCBI lineage: Eukaryota > Metazoa > Chordata > Mammalia > Lagomorpha > Leporidae > Oryctolagus > Oryctolagus cuniculus. The sequence goes on from NC_142876.1 coordinate 86,215,832, forward strand.
CATGTGGGCGCAGGGGCCCAGGCATTTGGGCCATCTTCTGCTTATTTCTCAGGCATATTAGCAGGGAGCTGGATTGGAAGTGGAGCAGCCAGGGCTCAAACTGGCACCCATATGGGATGCCAGAACAGCAAACAGTGGCTTAACTAGCTACGCCACAACACCAGCCCCTCTAGTAGACTTTATATTTCCATTTTTTCGGCTTCTGAATTTCTTTTTAAATTTTCTACTTATTGTTATTTATGTTTTGTTTGTACCTTGTTTTCTTGGCCTTCACATCTTTGAGCATCTTCAGTACAGTTATTTCAAAGTCTTCATCTAGCAGATCAGTCATCAGATGTCTTCAGGGAAAGTTTCTGTTGATCTAAATTTTTTTCTTTGAATGGACCATATTTTCTATTTCTTTGTATACTTTTTGAATTTGGGTTGAAAACTGGACATTTGAGTCTATTAATGTAGTAAATCTGGAATTCAGATTCTTTCCCTTTCATAGGATTTGCTGTTTTTTGGTTAGCTTTTTTTTTAAAGATTTATTTATTTATTTGAAAGTCAGAGTTACACACAGAGAGAAGGAGAAGCAGAGAGAGAGAGAAAGAGAGAGAGAGAGAGGTCTTCCATCTGCTGGTACATTCCCCAGTTGGCCACAATGGCCAGAGCTACGCTGATCCAAAGCCAGGAACTAGGAGCTTCTTCCAGGTCTCCCACATGGATGCAGGGGCCCAAGGACTTGGACCATCCTCCACTGCATTCCCAGGCCATAGCAGAGAGCTGGATCGGAAGTGGAGCAGCTGGGTCTTGAACTGGCGCCCATATGGGATGCAGGCACTGCAGGTGATGGCTTTACCCACTACACCACAGCGGGGGCCCCTGGTTGCCATTTTTTTAGTTGTAGGCTCTCTGTGTTCCAATGATCAGCCTGAGACATAAGCTTAAGGTCTTTTCAGAATTTTTCTAGTCCTGTGCTTCCTTGGCTATGTCCAGTCACTTCCTAATTTTCCTCATATATGTTTTTATTTCCTATCTGGCTTTTAAAAAATATTCTCTAATTTTGTAATACTATTTACTGTCTAGTTTGGTGAAAGGAAAAAAGAGAAAAATGTGGAGTGAGAAAGGGTCACCAACACGTTTAATTCTCTGGAAATCCCTTTAGTCACAGGTGAACAGGAGATGCAAGAGAAATTTGCTCCTCACAGTTCTAGAGGGCTGGGAAATCCAAGATCAAAACGAGAATCCATCCAGTTCTCCATGCCTCGAGGGCCCACTTCTTGTCTTTCTCACTGTACCTTCCCGTGGTGAGGAATGCATGAGATCGGCAAGACCTCTCCATCTCAGGGCACTAATCCCAGTCATGAGGGCCCCAGCCTCAGGAATTCATTCAAACTAACCATCTCCCAAAGGCACCATTTTCAAATACCATCACATTAGGGATTAATGTTTTAACATATGAATTTGGGGGGAAGCCATAACTTATTCCATAGCAGTACACCCACACTGAGCTGTGACGCAAACCAATCTGAGTATGAAGGATTAGCCTTGCCAAGAACTAGATCAGTGAAACAAGACAGAACACAAAGATAAATACTGCAAGAGTCTTACTTGGCCTTTTTGCATTTTTTGATGAATCAGGTACTTTAAGTGGCATTTTTAATATGTTGTCTAACAGCTTCTATTTTGGTATTCCTTCTTTCCATTTGCACTTGTTTTAATTTACTTTATTTCCAAGACATAGAGACATAGAAAACATCACCTGTGTCTCCCAGGAAGCTGGAATTGAGAGCAGAGCCAGGAATAGAATCCAGGTACATCAGCATGCTATGCAAGCATCCCAAGTGGTATATTTAACTGGTAGGCCGAATGCCCACACAGTGGCATTCCTACCTGTGGGGAGCAACTGGGAGCAACTCGGACTAGACTAAGTTACTGGAATTAAGACTTATTCTATGCATCTGCTCTCCCACAATATGGCGCTGAGAAGGGAGTAACAGCTTCTACACAGCTGCTCCAGTTCAACCAATAAACAGCAGGACCTGCTCCTGATTGGAGGAGAGCAGCGTACTCGGCGTGTGGGTAGCAGAGTTGGGATTGGTGGAAGAGGACTATAAAGGAGGAGAGAGACAACATGCACCAGGAACACCTGAGGAACATCTGAGCAGCCCCCGAGAGAGCCGGCCGGCGGTGTGCCACTCCCCCACGGAAGTGGGGAAAGTGGCAGGGGGAACCGCCCTTCCACGGAGGTGGAAGGGACGGTAGCCAACCTGGGAAGAACCAGCAGCAAACCCGGGGAGGGCCGAGCAGACAAAAGAACAGCGCAGGGTCCTGTGTCATTCCTCCACGAAGACGGGGAGCGACACTACCTCAGGTAAATAAACAAGGTTCATAGAAGTTTCCTAAGTGCTCTAGAACTAGCCAGGAAGAGACAGAGCAAACATTAGACACTCGGACCCAGAGTATTGGTTTCATTCTATTTTGCGTCTGTGTGCTCCTTCATAAAGCAGAGTTCCTGGTAACTAGCCAACTCAATGCTGTTACACTAGAGGTTAGAATGAAAAAAGACTTCAAATTCAGACAAATCACAGGAGGAGATACCTGATTGGACCAGCAGGGGTCACATGCCAACCTCCAGGTCAGAGCACTATGATTGGAACTCTTACTTTCTGAAAGTAAGGGGACACTGTTTGGAGCATGCAAACAAGCCCAAACATCCCTCCATCCCACATTTGTTTCACGCTGTAATTTCGAAGACATCTGCCAAATAATAGCATCTGTTAAAAACACAACACAATGGGCATGTAAGAGAGAGTCAGTACGGGTGTAATGAGGCAAGCTCCAGCCCTCCGGCAGACAGCAGGATGGAATGGTCTGAAAGTCAGAATGTTGGATAAGCTGCTTTCTCTGCATCCTCAGGGAAGCTTGGACCCAGCCTTGACTTTCTTTTTTTTTTTTTTTAATTTTTTTTTATTATTTTTTTTGACAGGCAGAGTGGATAGTGAGAGAGAAGGACAGAGAGAAAGGTCTTCCTTTGCCGTTGGTTCACCATCCAATGGCCGCTGCAGCCAGCACGCTGCGGCCGGCTCACCATGCTGATCCGATGGCAGAAGCCAGGTACTTATCCTGGTCTCCCATGGGGTGCAGGGCCCTATTACTTGGGCCATCCTCCACTGCACTCCCTGGCCACAACAGAGAGCTGGCCTGGAAGAGGGGCAACCGGGACAGAATCCAGCGCCCCGACCGGGACTAGAACCTGGTGTGCCGGCGCCGCAAGGCGGAGGATTAGCCTAGCGAGCCGCAGAAGCCTTGACTTTCTACCTTTAATGCAGCAGTTGTAAATAGTTCCCCAAAAGCCTCTCTGATGCCAGAAACTATTATTTTCTGGGTCTAATCTTGAATTTTGAAGAAAAAAATCCTAGATAATCATGTGTAGGAAGAGAGAAGCATGTCATTGCTGTTTTCAGCCCCAGCACCTCTTTGCTAATCTTTGTTTGCCCGTGCGATGCTGGCTTTGCTTGGAGAAACATAAATCCTCTCGTTTCAGGGTCTGATTTTCACAGCCATGGCAGGAATGTATATGTTCTGTGCAATGCCCAGCTTAACTCAGCCGGAACTTCACAGAAGGAAATGAAAAACCAAGTCATTCCTCAGTGAATTGAATCTGTATAATGGAGACTGGAATAAAAATGCAATTTTTAGCTATTGCTGGGGCCAGAAAATTTTAAAGTGGTAGAAGCTTGTTGCTAACCAGGTTCATTTGCTCAGTATACTTCTGAGCTGTTTAGTCTCTCACAACCTTTGCCTTTTTAAATAAGCCTAAATAGTCCACACCAAGGCCCAGAGTCTGAAATGAACCCTGTGGAGGGAGTGGCTCATGTCTTTCTCTCTTACTCTAATAAGAGTCACTGTAACTCAGAATGTAAGATTCATCTTCTGCGTATTATCACATGGCAAGATTGTCAAACTAATTTGCATATCTTATAAAAATTATAAGTTGTTTCCTAATTTCTAGCTCTTAACCTACAGCATTGACTTTACGTTTGTCACTTCCCCATGCACCAGTGGAGAGGGAGGTGTGACATGCCCCTCCGGGAAGACTTGTCACCTCCTTGAGGATTACAGGTCAAGCATCCTTACTTGCACTCTGTGATTATCACAGTCTCTCTTCTCCCCCTGATAATCTGTCATTTCCTTAAGGTACTTTGCAAGCCTCAGTCCCTCCTCCTATTAAAGAGACACAGTGAGACTTGATAAGGCTGGTATTGAAAATTCCTAGAATCATTTATGGGAAGTGCTTGGCACAGTGCCTAAAATATAGGAAAGTGCTCGATAGATAATGACAATCTGAGCTGCCGTTACTGATGTACAAGATGTGCACTATGCAACGCCAGGAGTTGCACACCTAACAACAGGTGAATCATGGAATTGTGGTATGTAGGAAATACTTGTTGGCTGGCTGGATGGGTGGGTGGTATGTAAGATACATGAATCTAGATAGCATAATATAGGTCAAAAATCATGTTCCCAATGAGCCCTGTAAATTGCCCAAGAACAGGGTGACTGATTTACTGAACCTCATTCTCTGCTCCTGCTGTGTAGTATCATGAACAGAGCCAGGAAGTCCAAACAAGCCAAGTATGCAGCATCAGGCCAGCAGGATCAAGTCCAAATGCTCTCCCAAGCCAGCTCTTGAAAAGGAACAGCATTTGTGACCCAGAAGGAAGGGGAGTATGAGACTGAAGCATTCAGGAGGGGGCACGTGAGGTCTTCCCCCCCCCACGAACTTGCGGGCTCCCGAGGAGAAGGTTTATGTCACTGTGAATGTTGGTTGTTTACATTGGGATTACACTGAGAGCAGCTATCACTGTAAAGAGGGATACCCAGAGGACTGGAGCGCTATCTCTGTTTGTTTGGACGAAAAGCAAATGCCTGCCCTGCAGCCTGTGGGCTGTGAGTGTTTCGTAACCGAGGGACGCTTCGATTCAGGCTGGAGACGTGTGACCACAAAAACAATGTGCAAAGATGGGACGAATGGAGGAAGGAGAGCCCAGGGAGCATTCAGTGTGCCGCAGGCTCCCCAACCATGTGTTTCGTGGCATGAAACACTCCTAGCAGAATGTGTCACTAAAGGAAATAAAGGGCGCCTGTGACCAAGTCACAGCAGTATGGAGCATTCTAACTGGGCGTCCTGCTTAGAGAAGGTGAAATGGTTCCAAGTAGTAGGGAAGAGATCCCCAGATGAACTACCTGTGACATGACACCACTCACTTCTTTGCCCCCATCATTAATGTGTTTCAACCCAAATATCCACAAACTTGGTATGCCTCAGCAGAAAATACCTAAGCCATTCAATTCTGTTTCAAAGACATTTATTGCTTACCTACTATGTGCAAGGTCACTGGGTGGCAAGAGGACAAATATAAAAAGACCTTCTCTCAGGGAACACACTGTGCAGTCAAAAGTATAACAGAAACGGAAATGGTGGCTAAATAGGGAATATGCTGTCTCCTAGTGATGTTAGCAGTCCTTGCAGAGTGAGAGGCAGCAGAAAGAGAAAATGAAATGCAAATTACCAGCTGACTGCTGTGTTAAACTTACAAGGAACCACATGAGAAAAAGAAATTGTGGATTAAAGCAGAATCCTGTATATTCAGGTAAAACATATCAAGGCATTGCCAAAGCAGACACTCCTATATTATTTTAAAAGGGACCATGGCGGTGGGCATTTGATGCAGCAGTCAGGACACTGTTTGGGACACCCTCATCCAGCATTGGGATGGTCTGCTTGGAGTCCTGGCTCCACCCCTGGATTTAGCTTCCTGCTGATACACACCCTGGGAGGCAGCAGCTGATGGCTCAAGTACTTGGGACCCTGCCACCCATGTGGGAGATCCAGATGGAGGTTCCCCCTCCTGGTCTCAGCCTGGCCCTGCCCCAGCCATTGTGGACATCTGGAGAGTAAACCAGTAGGAGGGAGCTCTTTCTCTCTCAGTTTGTCTCTCTGCCTTTCAAATAAAATAAATAAATAAAAGTGTGTTCAAGTTTAAAACAATAAAGAAATCGGAGGGGAGGGGTTTTGCTTCTAAATAGTAATGTATACCATGTGATACAATTACTTTGCCTCTGTCACTGCATCTGTGATTAATCTGCATCTGTGAATTAGAAAATTCAGGAGGGTCTCATATTTTAGTGGGCCCAGTTTACCTCGGGGCGGGAGGACATGTCCAGATAGAGCCCTTAAAAAATCTTCCTCCCTAATCTTATTTTCTAACCACCCAGTCCTTTCACCCATCAAAAGTAATCTGCACTTTCCACTAGGAATAGCAAAACTGGCTAAATTCAGACCTGAGTAAATGGAAGGTTTTTCTCCAAGTTTAAGACGCCTGACATTTACAAGAATGATCCAGTAGAAAAGACAGACTTAGAAATTTTAAAATACGTCTACCGATTCCAGGTTGAAGACAGATTTCAAAACACAGCTCCCTTGCGTCCCCAGGCCTTGCACTGACCTGGCCTGTTTAGTGGACTGTATGTGCTGAGCAGTGGCCCCCATGTAGCTCCAGGAGGCCAGGGAACAGTCTGCCTGCACATTCTTGGAGCTTGCTTCCCTTCGAGCAGAACCTGGAACTCAGTTTCTCTCCCCTGAATTTATTGTTGTCTTTGTGACCTGAAGGAATCATAGTGACCATGAAGACATCGGAGCGTCAGCCAGCCCCCCTACATAAAAATAACTACCATTCATCTAGTATCAACCGTAACTGTGGTGTTTATGGCTTTCATTTAAATTCTTCTTCTTTTTTTTTTTTTTTTACTGTTCAAAGTGAAGCTAGCTGGTAGTATCTTTAGGCCCGTTTTACAGATTAAATCAATCATTTGTGCAAAGTCAGATGGCTGATAATTGGTAAAGTAACACTGAAAGCATGTTTGCTAACTTAAGGGTAATGTAGTTAAATAAAAGAAAGGAATAGGATTTTTTTTTTAATTATTTGAAAGAGAAAGAAAGAGTGTTCTCATCTGCTGGTTCACTCCCCATAGGCAACAATGGCTAATGCTGGGCTGGATCCAAAGCCAGGGGCTGGAAATTCAATCCAGATCTCCTACGTAAGTGACAGGAACCCAATAACCTGAGCCATCATCTCTCTCTTTTTTTTATTTGACAGGTAGAGTTATAGACAGTGAGAGAGAGAGACAGAGAGAGAGAGGTCTTCCTTCCGTTGGTTCACTCCCCAAATGGCCACTATGGCCGGCACTGCACTGATCCAAAGCCAGGATCAGTGCTTCTTCCTGGTCTCCCCTGTGGGTGCAGGGCCCAAGCACTTGGGCCATTCTCCACTGCCCTCCTGGGCCATAGCAGAGAGCTAGACTGGAATAGGAGCAACCGGGACCAGAACTCGGTGCCCATATGGGATGCTGGCACCACAGGCGGAGGATTAACCAAGTGAGCCATGGCGCCGGCCCCTGAGCCATCATCTCTGTCTTCCAGGGTCTGCATCAGCAGGAAGCTGCAGTCAGGAGCCAAAGCTAGAAATCAAACTGAGGTCCTCCAGTATGGAACAGGCACATCTTAGCAGCTTAGCCTCTAGGTCAAACTTTCACCCCAGCAACAAGGCTTTCATCCAGATACTTTTTACCTCCAAGCCTTTGCCCTGAAGTAAATAAAAAAGCTTTTTAAGGTGCTATTGAACATACAGTATTTGCCTAGAGTGGGCTCAGCTGTCGGGTAGTGAGATCTCCACTAACAACAGAACTTCCATTACATGTAATGGGTGAGAAATTGTACTGTGAAACATAGGACACAGATATGGGGGTCCATGGCTCACAATCTAGTTGAAAAATGAGTACTGGTAGACCAGTGATTGGGTATCCACACACACTTACATCAAAGATGCAGTGTATTTTATTCATTATACAAACACTCATTGAGAGCTACTTTTTGAGCATCTGAGTCTGGGTTTACTCATTTAAGAAATAAAGACCATAATGCCTTGCCTGTTTCTGAAGGCTGTTACAAGGTGCCAATTAAGTAATATGTGTGAAATCACTTGGATGACTCTGACCTGCCCCACTGCTGCACACTTCTTATTACTGTGAGGCAATACTGCACGAGGTTAAGAGCTTCAGATTATGAAACAGGCAGAGCAGAGTTTGAATTACTACTACTGGCTGGGTAACTTAGGTCAATGTGTGTCTTTGCTCTAAACCCTCATCTTTTAAGGAAACCCGTGAACAGTTGTTACTTAATAATAAGAGTGTCTGATGAACAACACTACCATCATGGAGTGAGTGGGTTCCAGACACAAATACAGAACCAAAATTCACACAGAATATGAAACCCCCAGGGTACAAGAAAAGAGATGCATTTGGGCATCGAACAGATTAAATCTTCGTTCTCCCATTCAATGGGATTTGGGCATTTCATTTAAGCTCTCTGAATCTCATTTTTTTCCACCAGTAAAATGGGAGCATCAATAGCATTCTTGGAGAATCATTGAAATACTTAAATGAGAGTATCCTTAAATGGATATTGGAACTCCTCAAAAAATTGTGTGAATGGAATGTTGGATGAGCATGGCTCCTGACATTAATTAAACACAATTCTATTTCTGTTTTTCCCCCATATCTTTAAACTTGCATCAACAAAGATAATCTTGGGAAAGCTAGACAGAACAGATGGAGCATAACTGGCTCTTGTCACCTCTCGCCTTCTCTATCACCTTGTTTGTTAAGAGCTATCACACGGCAGGATAGGAAGATTTGCACTTGACTGGACAGTGGTCTGGGCTGGCAGAAAAGCAAGACATTGCCTCTCCCAGGTGATCTCTTTTAACCCCTTTCACCACCTCGAATGGGATACAACAACCTGTTTCTGCACAGGTCCCCTCCAGGGAGCCAAGAAGAGCCTACACTCGCTCATTCTTACCTGTTCCAAATCTTATCCTTGGGAAATGCTGGCACATCCATTCCCTGACGTATTCTGGAAATGCAGACATGCCAGCATTCTCCCACCACTAATACCAGAGGAGCTAGCAAACCCTTTTCTGGTCTCAGATTCCCTAGAAGGAGAAGGGTCTTGATCCATACGTAGTCTTCTTAGGCAGGCTTTTTGAGTCAGGCACCAGTCATCTCAATCTTCCAAACACAAGGCGCATATTTGAGAAGTCTCCTTAAAGGCCCCTCTTCTCCAGGCTTGTGGTTAGAATCAGGACTCAGCAAACTTATGTAAACACCAACGTGGTAACTACTTTAGTCTTTGCAGGCTAAACAGCCTCAAGTTCTTGTCTGCCTTGGTGACCCCAAAGCAGTGACAGATGCTATGTAAGTTGATGGGTGAGTCTGTGTTCAGTAACATTTGAATTATGGACACTGGGGTTTGAATTGGTTTTCACATGTCTTGCAGTGTTTTGTGATTCCCTCTTACCCAACTCCAATCATTTAAAAGTATAAAAGCCATTCTGAGTTGATAGTATAACAGCAGGCAATGGCTAGTGTTGACCCATGTGCTGTGGTTTCCTGACCCAGGATTAGATGGTATATTCCTACTCAAAACAACAGAAAGAGGGGCTTTGTAGCATTCTGCAGCTCCCACACAGAAAATCTCTTTCTAATCTGCCCACACAATCCCACTCTCCAGAATTTGACATCTTCTGCCACACTCAAAATAGAGGCTTAGTGGGTGGGAACTGCAGGGGACAGGAGGTCCCGGCCCCGCTCCCAGCTTCACCTTGGCTCAACCTTGGCCACTGTGGGCATTTAGGGAGTGAACCAGTGGATGGGAGCTCTGTGTCTGCCTGCCTACCTCTCAAGTAAATAAAATGATTCAATTTTTAAAAAATCTGTGTATACTTGTCGCTCAATATTATGGTGAGGAGCTCCTCTAACCACCTGTACATAGCAAAATCCTTGGATGTTCCAGTCCTTTATAGAAAGTGGTACCGTATTTGCATACAACTTACCTATAACCTACTACATATTTTAGATCATTTTTGGATTATTTATACCTAATACCGTGTATGTGCTATATACACTTGATCTTAGCCAACAGCAATATCTACATTAGCAATATCTACATGCTAAATAAATAATTGTTACACTTTATTGTTCAGGGAATAAGGACAAGAAAAAAAGACTCAGATGCAAGTTTTTTTTCCCAATTTTTCTTAGAAGACTGACTTATTTATTTGAAAGGCAAAGTTAGAGAGAGAGGGAGAGAGAGAGAGAGAGAAAGAGAGAGACCGACCTTTCATCCACTGGTTCATTCCTCAAATGGACTCCTCAAGTGGCCACATCAGCCAGAGCTGGCCCAGGCCAAAGCTAGGAGTTAGGAGGCAGAACCAGGAGCCTCATTCAGGTCTCCAGCGTGGGTGCAGGGGCCCAAGCTCTTGGGCCATCCTCCTCTGCTCTCTGAGGTGCATTAGCAGGGGGCTGGATTGGAAGTGGAGCAGCTAGGCAGCAGTTTAACCCACTACCTATAATGCCAGCCCCTTGCCAAATATTTTTTATGTATTTGTTGACTCTGTGGCTGTGGGCCCCACAGTTCCCGAGGACTGACTTTGTGCAGATTTGTCTTAATAGTCTTGTCGTTTTCAGTCCATCTAATTGGAACATCTCAGTTGAAATGGAGGCAGAGTTCTACTCTGTTTATTTTTAAATTATTAATTTTTTCATTTATTTGAAAGGAAGATAGAGAGAGGGAGAGACAGAAAGACAAAGAGATCTTCTATCTGCCAGTTCATTCTCCAAATGGCTGCAATTGCCAGTGCTGGACCAGGTCAAAACCAGGAGCCTAGAACTCCATGCTGGTCTCCCATGTGGGTGGTAGAGGCCCTAGTGCTTGGGCTATCTTGCACTGCTTTCCTAGGCACATTAGCAGGGAGCTGAATGGGAAGGGGAGCAGCCAGGACTTGAACTAGCAATCCAATATGGAATGCTGGCATTGCAGGTGGTGGCTTAACCTGCTGTACCACAACGGCAGCCCCGACAGAATACTGTTCTAAAATCTTGCCACAGTACCCATTACTGTCACTTCCATTGTTATTGTCTAGAATATACAAGCAAAGAAAAGAAGACTGTGAGGTGGAATAAGATTCAATTTGCTTCCATTTCCTTGTTTTGGGTAAAGATGTTGATTCCTAGTGTTTAGAAAGAAACCAAATTCTTTTATTTAACCAACTTGATTTATCTCCTTGTGTCTTGGAAGTACGTTCAGGGTGGGAATTAGGGATCCTTTTCCCCCTCATTGTCAAGGCAGTCATGCTTGGAATGTTGGCTTTGGGGAATAACATGACCTTTTTTCAGGTTCCAACTCCATCTGATGAAACAGACCCTGGTGCTCGGATCCATCATCCTAACTACTGATGCAGTCAAACGCTTTCAATTTCAAGTGGACTTGTTTTTGCCTATATTCAATAGCAAGATGGTTTTAAGCTTATTTGGGTAGCAAACATTTATTACTCCTGTGAGGCCATGTGTGCCATGTGGACTACAATGTGGACATATAAAAAATATAATTTCATTGCAAACCTGTGATACAGTGGCAGTCCTTTTCAAATGAGAATTAGAATTTTCAGTTTCAAAGAGACCTTAAAGATCACATAATTTTAATTTTTTTACTGTTTTATTTATTTGAAAGGCAGAGTTTACATAAAGAGAGGAAGAGAGAGAGATATCAAGATCAAGATCAAGATCTTCCATCCACTGGTTCACTCCCCAAATAGCCGCAATGACCAGGATTGGGCCAGGCCAAATCCAGAAGCATGGAACCCAAGTACTTTAGTCATCCTCCACTGTTTTCTCAGGCACATTAACAGGGAGCTGGATCAGAAGTGGAGCAGCCTGGACTTGAACCAGTATTCAAATGGGATACCAGCATTGCACGACAGCGCTGGCCCCAGAGATCATAAAGTTTTGTTTATTCATTTTACACTAGGGAAAATGAAGCCCAGGAACCATAAAAGATATTCCGGAATTGCTCAGCTAAGAACTAACAAGGAGACCAGGTTTTCTATATTTTCTATATGTGTAACCTTTCTTCGAGACTCAGGACAGTAAACGGGTTCCCTCATTCTGACCCAACAGAGGTCGGTAATTGGCCATACTGCTCTTTGCAGTCCAGCTCAGTCAGTCTCATGGCTGTTCTCAACACAGCACTCCAGGCTGCCACAGCTAATTACTCAGAGCTGACTAGAAATAAAACCTGGTTACCATCCATGATATTAAAATGCTGAATATAGCTGTAGTGGTTAAGATGCCACCTGCATTGCACACATCCTGTATCAGGGTGTCTGGGTTCGAATCCTGGCTCCACTTTTAATTCCACTGTCTTGCTAACTGCACCCTTCAAGATAGGTACTGGCTCAAGTATCCTCCCACCCACAGACAGAGTTCTGTGCTCCCAGCTCCACTCTTTTTGCTCCCAGCTCCATTCTTTTTTTTTTTTGACAGGCAGAGTGGACAGTGAGAGAGAGACAGAGAGAAAGGTCTTCCTTTGCCGTTGGGTCACCCTCCAATGGCGCCATGTTGGGGCCGGCGCACCGCGCTGATCCGATGGCAGAAGCCAGGTACTTCTCCTGGTCTCTCATGGGGTGCAGGGCCCAAGTACTTGGGCAGCCATCCTCCACTGCACTCCCTGGCCACAGCAGAGAGCTGGCCTGGAAGAGGGGCAACCAGGACAGAATCCAGTGCCCCGACCGGGACTAGAACCCTGTGTGCCAGTGCCGCAAGGCAGAGGATTAGCCTAGTGAGCCGCGGCGCTAGCCCCAGCTCCACTCTTGCCCAGCCCTGACTATTGGAGGCATTTGGGGGAGTGAATCACCAAATGGGAGATCAATCTCTCTCTCTCTCTCTCTCTCCCCCTTTCTCTCTCTCTAATAAATAAATCAAATCTTAAAATGCTGAATATAATTATTTTAAAAGCCACTGATTATTGATGGTATTTAGGACAAGTGGACTTCAAGAAGTTAATTGAAAAAATGAATAAAATGATGCATTGAGTTTTGTGGGAAAAAATAGAAATTCATGCACAGTTTTTTCATAATGCACATTTCCATGATCCTGTTGCATAGATGACTTCAGAAATTGTTTGAACCTAAGTATATTTGTCTTAATTCCATTTTTCAGTGCTCATTTTTAATTACCCTTGTGTATACCAGTCTGAGTACACATAGTATTTGCTGTGGCCTCACCACAACCTTATGAAGTGAGTGCTGTCATAGATACCAACACTAAAGGTAGGAGAGATTATATCATTTACGCAAGGCCACATAGCTAGTAGGTAGCAAATCGAACATTTGGTTCCAGGGCTTCGATATCTCAGCTGATAGGACAGAGGACTGTAGGTGTTGTACTGATTCTAGGTGTTCAAAAAGACTCATATACAGACACATTGATGCAAGCATTCTCATGCAGATACATGTAGATTCTCTGTTCATTTTGAGTACTCCCTTTGACAGCTGTTCTACATCTTCATCCTATTTTCCTCCTTCAGTTAGCTCTGAATTCCTGGGTTTCTTTTACCTTGCTGAAATGAACAGTATAACTAGATGCTCCAAGTTCACTGAATCTAAAATTCAAAGCATTCTCTATCTTTGCAATCTCTTCTCAGTTGCAACTTGCTGCAGGTTAAAAATGGCCTTTTCCTGAAAGGCATATTTGATGGACCAAATAAACTACCTTTTGTTAGCGATTTGTTGTGGCCCTCCCCAAAACCCTACCCCCTCCCTCCATCCCTTTCCAAACCCCTTACACAACTTCCTCTGCTTCCTTGTCCTCAAACGAACATGAACAAATTCAAACCCTGCTGTGTCTGGCATTTTAAATGGAGCTGGGATGAAGCCAAAATAAAGTATTCCGGCATTTTCTAGCAATATACCAGCAGAAAGATTAAGAAGGCTTTATAGTGATTTTCGGTTATATGTAAACACCTGCAGGGTAGCCAAAGAGACCAGGCATAAATTCTAGAACCTTCTACCGCTATCTTGCTAAATCAAAAGGGAAAGTAAAGATCCAGGAGAAGTGAAAGTTTCACTAAGTGGTGTTTTAGCTGCCACTGACTGAGTTAATAGTCCACCCAAGTGTATGGGATAAAGTTCAAGAAAGATCCCAACAAAATGCCCTTTTATGCCAAAAAGGCACAGACCTGGAGGGCCCAGCTTGGCACCTAGAACAGAACCTGGGAGTTCCCATCAGCGCCTTGCAACATTAGCATATGGCATAACCTGCTTACCAACCAAACAGATGTTTGAGTCCCTCTCTGCAGCATCTTCTTTTGTATTTTTTATTTTAAAATTTATTTGAAAGAGCTACAGAAAGAGAGAGAGATCTTTACAGATTCACTCTCCAAATGGCCACAACAGCTAGGCTTGGGCCAGGCCAAGCCAGGAACCTGGAATTCCATCCAGATCTCCAGGTGGGTGGAAGGAGCCCAAGCACTTGGGCCATCTTCTGCTGCTTTCCCAGGCACATTAGTTGGGAACTGGATCAGAAGCAGAAGAGACAGGGTTCACACTGGCCTTCATGTGGGATGCCAGTGTGCCGGGTGGCAGTTTAACCTGGTAGGCCACAATGCCGGCCCAAGTAGCTTCTTAGAAGTAAATAAATGGCCCCAATGATCCTATTGAAAGGGTAAACTACATTTATCTCCCCAGCAAAGCAGATGGAAACAAAGAACCTGAGTGTTGGCTAAGTGGGATCTGAGGTTCAAGTTTCTGTGGCAGAGAAGGCAAACCCTGGGCCCACTGCTGCACTGAATATGAATGGTCTCCATGGCCTGCTTGTACCTGGTTTCTTAGAAAGATAAACGGATTGGTGGGGGCCCCGAAGGGTGTCGGCTGGGACTGCTGCATGGCCCGGAGAAGACACAAGCTGCTGAGATGCACTCCTATCCGGAGGCCCAGCATCATTAGTAAACAGTTTATGCTGTACCTTGTTCATATTGAGAGGTACTTTGTGTAAACTCTGATTGATTCAAAGCCTGTGCCCCGGTTTAGGAACACAGCTGCACCTCCCAGTGTCTCACTGAAGCTCGCTTGTTTGGTCTCTGTCAAAATCCTGGAGCAGTAACGTGTTAGGAAATGGTAAATAATTCTGGATTTCATCATTTCTATACAGCTGTGTTTGTGAGCACGTGCTTGCTGGGGTTGGGCTGGCGGATGCCGTCTGAGGCTCTGATTCTGTTGTACGGCTGCTGTCACTCAGGAAGCACTGTATTCACGCAGCCAAGCTGCAAGTGAAATGTGATCAATATAGACAGCCAACCTAAGTAGTGGAAGCAGTTTATAACAAGTGCCATAGGGAGCCTATTCCAACAACAGAGCAGCACGAGAGAGAGAGAGAGAGAAAGAGGAGAGAGGCAGGCAGGCTTGTCTGCCTTTGATGATGCTCTAGAAGACTGGAGGTAGATGTTGAATAGTATCTCTCCAGGTATAGAGAAGAGACTGGACATACACCTGCCACATGATTTTTAAAAATTGTGTATGTATTATCATTTTATCTGAAAAAAAAAGTGAGGTCCTTGTGTTGTGGCACATGGGTAAAGTTGCTACCTGCAATGCTGGCATCCCATATGAATGCCAGGTCAAGTCCTGGCTGCTCCGTGTCTGATCCAGCTTCCTGCTAATGTGTCTGGAAAAGCAGTGGAAGATGGCCCAAGTGCTTGAGGCCCTGTCATCCATTTGGGAGACCCAGATGGAGTTCCAGGCTCCTGGCTTTGTCTTGGCCCAGCTCTCACTTTTGCAGCCATTTGGAGAGTGAACCAGCAATGGAAGATCTCTCTATCTCTCTCTGCCCCCCACCCCCACCCCATTTCTGTAACTCTGCCTTTCAAGTAAAGAAACAAATCTTTAAAAATAGAGAAAAAGTGGAAAGTACACACACAGAGAAATTATCTATCTGCTGGTTTACTCCCTAAATATCCACAGAAGTCAAGGCTTGGCCAGGCCATAGCCGGGAGCTCAGAACTCCAACTGGGTCTCCCATGTAGACAGCAAGAACACAAGGTCTTGAGCCATCATCTGCTGCCTCCCATGTTGCACATTAGAAGGAAGTTGGATTGGAAGCAGAAGAGCTGGAACCCAATCAGGCATTCTGGAATGGGATGTGGGTATCGCAAGTGTTGACTTAAACATTGTGCTAAACAACTTGATTTTAAAAGCAAAGACTTGACTATCTAAGTCATGTGCCTGCTTCTCTAAGTGCTCCTTCTAATTTTCTCTTGTCTTCTCTTCCGGTACATTCATATCCTTTCCAGGGTCTCATATCTCCCTATACCCTAATTAAAGGAGTTCCAGCCTTGTGGGCAATGATCTTAATTGTGTCCTCAACTACTCTTCACACACGATTGTTGTGCCTGGAGTGCGGTATGAGTTTGGCAAATATCCGTTGCATTAAAGCTCTGCTCCCTCTTTTCCTTTCCATTCTCATCCTATGAGCTGTCTATTTTTGCCTCCTCGTCTCTCCTCTCTGCCTCTTCCCTTTCCTCTCACTTTGTTACAGCAGGTATTACTGTGTGCATGATATTTGAAGCTTGCACTAGAATCCTAATACCCAGGCTTGGAGCTGACCCTCCCTTGTGTCCCCTGATTGAATCCTCTCAACCACACCGGGGCACAGGGACCACCACCTCCCCCATCAAGTTGCACACTGACAAAAGTAAGACTCAGGGGAAATCCTTGCTCGAAGTTCACCGGATCGTCCGCAGGGGATTCAGGAGTTGTCAATCTGCACGTCTCAGTCCTGATCCTCAGATCTTAAGTCTGTTCAGCCGTGAAGCTGTTATTTCAAGGTTCTGTTTTATCTCACCGCATACAACAAAGTGCCTGCTATACCCCTCCTCAGAGACCCTCCACCTCCCCGGTCCCTATGTGGTATAGAAAAAGAGAAGCAGAAGAAGGATGGTTGTTTGGTCTGGGCTACGTAACAAAAATACTAAGAACTGGTTGATTTATAAGTAGTAGAAATGTATAATTTAAGGCTGGCAAGTGCAAGATTAAGGCACCAGGAAATATGGGGTTTGCTGAGGGCCCACTCGTACATGGTACCTTTCATGTACCCTCGCATGGCCAAAGGGAAAGAAGGCCCCCTCCAGCCTCATTTCTTTTTTTTTAAGATTTATTTTTTTGTTGTTTGAAAGGCAGAATCACATAGAGGCAGAGAGAGAGAGAGAGAGAGAGAGAGAGAGAGAGAGAGGTCGTCCATCACTGGTTCACTCTGAGATGGCTGCAACAGCTGGAACTGTGCTGATCCGGAGCCAGGAGCTTCTTCCCACATGGGTGCAAGGTCCCAAGGACTTGGGCCATCTTCACTACCTTCCTAGGCCATAGCAGAGAGCTGGATCTGAAGTGGAGCAGCCGGGACTCGAACCAGTGCACATATGGGATGCCAGCACTGCAGATGGCAGCTTTACCTGCTATACAACAACGCCGGCCCCCAGCCTCATTTCTAAGAGTACTTGTTCCATGCCTGAAGGTAGAGGTGTCGTGACCTAATCATACCCCTAATCCCCCTAATGCTTTTTAAAAAAATTTTATTTGAAAGACACAGTGAGAGTGAGAGAGAGAGATCTTCTGTCCACTGGTTCCTTCCTCAAATGCTCACAATAGCTGAGGCTGGGCCAAGGCAAAGCCAGGAGTCTAGAACTCCATCTGGATGTCCTACATGCATGGCAGGGACTGAAGTCCTTGAGGCATCACCTGCTGCCTCCTAGGCACATTAGCAGGGAACTGGATAGGAAGCAGAGGAGCTAGGACTTGAACAAGGCACTCTGCTCTGGGATACAGGCATCCTGTGTAGTGGCTTAACCCCTGCATAACAACACCCCCCGCCCCCATCCCAGTTCTTAATATCATCACCTTGGAGGGTTTGGTTTTAACGGAAGAATTCTGGGTGTGTGCGAAGAGTGAGACCATCATAATGACACAAAGAAAGGTGGCTCTAGAGTTTAAACCTCAATCCAGTGCCAAAGTTGGCTCACATATGCCTAAGCTTTACTTCCAATGTATGTATTCTTGCTTGAATTACTTCCCTACCCCTCCAGTTGCTTAGCAGATAAAACGGCACAGGAAATGCAAGTTCAAGTGAAGTCTAACTGGGAAGGCAAGCGGTGTTGGGGAAGGTATTACACAGTGATTTCTGGCAGGCTTTTGCTCATCTGCTGGGTGAATTCTGAGCCTGCCCTTGAGAAATTCCTGTAGATCCCTTGCCTTTCCCAGGGTCCCATCTTGCCGCAGTTGCCCCAACAGTACAGTGGAACAGGTTTGATCCACAGCAAAGTTTGGCCTCGCATGTCCTCTAGCCTCACAGACATCTACAAAATCTTGGCTTTACTCATGGCCATTTCTAGCAACTTGGACCATCTCCTCTCTTTAGGACAGAGTTCAAATCCATATTGGTTGTGGTCTTGGTTCTCACTGAACGCTTGACTGGGATCTTTAAAACCAAGTAGTGAGGTCAGAGGTCTGACTCCTAAGCAGGCGTGAGTGAAGGAGAGGCAGGACCGTCCTAGCTGTGTGCACCAGGCTGTGCAGCAACGAACAGCCTGCCCATAATGACAAGCACCAGGGTTTGAGGTCTCTGCCTGGGAAGAGGACAATGTTATAAGTCTCAAGGAAGGAATTTTTCATTAAGTTTAAAAACATTTTAGCAAACTTTAAATTTACTAACTTTATAAGTAAAGGGACCAAAAATAGGCATCTAATGTTTTCTTCCTTTAAATAGAGAAGAGGAAATAAAGCCCCCAATGCATTAAAGTCTCTTCTCATTCCAACTGGAAAACAGGGGAAAGCTATTAATTATTTCATAGAAATGTATCTCACATTCAGAAACAAGTACGTCTTTCTTTCTCTTGCACCGCCCTCTTGACTTCTCCGGCCACAGCTCCGATCTATCTCTATCCTTTCCCATGGCCTGTCACAGCTGGGCGATTAAAATGGCTTCATACAGCATGACCCATGTACCAGGCAACATCAATCCCTGTATTTCTCTACATCCCCTGCTACATCTTAATACCCAGAAAAGAAGGTCACCTTGAGAAAAGGGCAGTGCAGTTCCTTGCACTGGGCCTAGTTCTTGTGTAACTATGAAACTGTTGATCTAGTTACTGCCATTCACTTTTTCATCTGGGGGTTGAAGGAGCTACAAGTGCCAACTGGAGAAATCGCCTCTTAAGCCTTGCACTTCCCCTGTTCCTGTGTTAGCTGCAGGAGCAAGCAGCCCTGTGTCAGCAAGGACCAGGCCTGGCAGCATGGAGGAGCCACGCAGCCATGTGGGTATCCCAGGGCTGCAGGGGCAATGCAGGATGGCTCTGGACATTCAAACTGGATCTCTTCCAGGAGGCTAAATATTTTGATTAGTGGGAGAGGGAAGGATAGAAGAAGACAGAAGCAATCATAAATCCACCATCCTCCACATGCTGCAAAGTCAGCTTCCACAAAAGCAAACCTGATCAGCCCTGACCCAGCTTAAACCTTTCAAGGCTGCTCTGCACACCTAAATCACCCTACTAGGATCACAGCCCACATTTCCAGTCTGGCCATTCCCTGCAGTTCAGCTGACTCAAGATGTTCTCTCTTATCTCTCTTTCTTGGCACAAGGAGCCCTCTGCTTTTCCTCCCCTGAATTCTCAGCCCCATTTGATTAACTCCTATGCTTCTTGCATGTCTCAACTTTGGCATTGCTTCCTCTGCAATACCTCCCTGGGACCCACCACCACCTACCTCCATAATACAGGATTGGCAATGTGGTCTCTAGACCAGGAATTGGAAAACTCTCTCTAAAGTTCCAAACAGTAAATACTTCTGATGTGGTTTTCCAACTACTCGGTTCTACCATTGAAGCATGGAAAGCTGTGTCAATGAGCTCATCTGTGTTGCAATAAAACTTTAACAATGGGGCTGACGCTGTGGCGAAGCAGGTAAAGCCATTGCCTGCAGTGCTAGCATCCCATATAGGCGCCAGTTCGAGTCCCAGCTGCTTCACCTCTGATCCAGCTCCCTGCTATGGCTTGGGAAAGCAGTAGAAGATGGCCCAAGACCTTGGGCCCCTGCACCTGTGTGGGAGACCCGGAAGAAGCTCCTGGTTCCTGGCTTTGGATCAGAACAGCTCTGGCCATTGCGGCCAATTGGGGAGTGATCCAGCAGATGGAAGATCTCTCTCTCTCTCTCTCTCTGCCTCTCCTGCACTCCCTATGTAGCTCTATCAAATAAATAAATAAATCTTTAAAAAAAACTTTAAAAATACTTTGACACACACAGGATAATGGGCTCAATTTTGCTCCTAGGCTTTGGTTTGCCAGGCTATAATCTATGTTCTCCTGGTTTCTTTAAGATGTAGTCTAACTCTTTTCAGATATAGAAAAAATGATGCTGAAATTCATATGGAAACACAGGAGACCTCAAATAGCTAAAGCAATCTTCTACAACAAAAACAATGCTGAAGGCATCATAATATCAGGTTTTAAGACATACTATAGGACAGTTATAATCAAAACAACTTGGCACTTCTACAAAAACAGATGGATAGACTAAAGGAACAGAATAGAAATGCCAGAAATCAACCCAATCATCTACAACCAACTTATGTTTGACAAATGAGCTAAAATCAACTCCTGGATCAAGGACAGTCTCTTCAACAAGTGGTGCTGGGAAAATTGGATTTCTACTAGCAAAAGTATGAAGCAAGACCCCTACCCTACGCCTTACATAAAAATCCACTCAAAATGGATTAAAGACCTAAATCTATGACCCAATACCATCAAATTATAAGAGAACATTGGGGAAACCCTGCAAGACATTGGCATAGGCAAAGAATTCTTGGAAAAGACCCCAGAGGCATAAGCAATCAAAGCCAAAATTAACAATTGGAATTATATCAAATTGAAAAGCTTCTGTACTGCAAAGAAACACTCAGGAAAGTGAAAAGGCAACTGACAGAATGGGAGAAATTATTTGTAAACTATGCAACTGATTAATAACCAGAATATGTAAAGAGATCAAGAAACTCAAAGAAACAAATCAAGCAACCCAGTGAAGAAATGGGTAAAGGACTTAAACATTTTTCAAAAGAGGAAATCCAAATGGCCAACGGACACATGAAAAAATATTCAGGATCACTAGCTGTCAGGGAAATGCAAATCAAAACCACAATTAGGTTTCACCTCACCAAATTAGAAAGGCCTCCTTATAGAAATCAACAAAAAACAAATGCTGGCAAGGATGTGGAGGAAAAAGTTACCCTAACCCACTGTTGGTGGGAATGTAAATTGGTAAAGCCACTATGGAAGTCAGTATTGCTATGGACTTACTTCTAAGGGTACATTTTAAAAACTTGCCATGGAACCCCAAATTCCCTTAGGCTGAATGGTAAAAATACCATCTTAAGTATTAAAGTGATCATATGAATAGGATTGAGTGTCTAGTAATAATAATAGATAGAATTAAAAAGAAGTGAATGCTCTAACATGGAAAGCAATCCACACAGCAGATTCATAGAATGGCAATCACTTTAAATAGAACTCTGACCTCAGAATCAGCCCTTAAGGCATTCTGGTCTGGCTGCAAAGTCACAAGAGCATTTCAGGCATGTAAAGCAAAGACACGGTGGCAAAAAATGTTCTACATGAAGGACCTCAGTGGGTGAGACCCTAGAAGAAAGAAGTGGCTATCAAAGAAGGAGGTTCTTTTCTCTGAAGGGAGGAGAGAACTTTCACTTTGCTTATGGCCTTGTCTAAATAGTGATGGAGACTGTGGATTCAAAAGGCTTCCATAGCCTAGGCTGCTCATGTCAAGAGCCTCCGGTGATCACTGACATCATACATAAGAGTGTTAATTGTTAAATTAACAACAAGAGCCACTGTGCACTAACTTCCCATGCAGGACCTCTGTCCTCAAAGAGTGGTATTATAATTATGTCTAAGTGCTTGAAAAAAATGTATCATTTTGGCTGTTTCTTTAAAGTTAATGAAGTTTCTGAAAAAAAAAAAGAAGTGAAATTAACTTCAAGATGGAATGACTGTGAACAGCCTTTGTCTCGACTGTTGAGGAACAGTTTTTTTGTTGTTTTTGTTTGTTTGTTTTTCATGCAAACTGTTGAACTCTTTACTTAGTATCAAGTTGGTCTTCTGTGTATAAAGTTAACTGAAAAATGGATCTTAGTGGAGAATTGGACTAGGAATGGGAGAGGGAGGAGGAGGAGGGCTGGGAGAGTGGGTGAGAGAGCAAGTGTGGTGGGAAGAATCACTGCATTCGTAATTGTACTTATGAAAAGCATGAAGTTTGTATTCCTTAAATAAAAGGTTTCTTTGGGGGAAAATTTAAAAAAAAAAAGATATAGTCTATCAAAACCTTAACCAAAGACCACAAGCATCTTGGGGGCAAGGACTAAGTTCAATTTCCATCTCTTCACACTCATGCCTAGGGCGTGCATGATGTCCAGTGTACTTGGATTCATATACTCATGGATGAAGAAATAGAGGCAAGCTTGGTCAGTCCATCAGTCAGTTCATCAGTCAGTCTTCCATGACTACTTCCATCTTCCACAGTCATTTCTTTCTAAGACGTGACATGTAAAATGTTTTTCTAATGCGCTGTAACTGTCTGAATTACTGGGGGAAGTGGATGAGTTAGCGAGAAGCATGTCTTTTTGTATTCTCTGAGGGGGAAACAAGGACACAGGAAATTTTTTCCTTTGAAATGTCCAGCCCCAAATCACTGGCTCTTCCTAAGTTTCCAGATGAAGAGCATGAAGCCTTCCAGCTCCCAGAATGCTGGCAGGCTCTGATGAGCATCATTCCTTGGGCCTGCACACCAGGGCCATCAGAAGTCTGACCCCTCTGATGTCTTGCTAAGACACATTTCTGTCCATTTCTTCTTGCTGGATTTCCAGCCAGCTGGGGCAGTTCCTGGGCAAGCATTTCTGGCTGTTTCTCTAGAGCAGGGATAACTACCCGTGGTGTCTGGACAGGCCCGGGTATCTCCAGGGATCTTATGGAGAGTAAGGGAATTCCCTTCTTTCCCCTGGTAGTTCACAGCCAAATGAATTTTTTAAGCATTCTAATTCTGCAGCAATCATCACTACCACCAGCACAAAAATTTCCATATCCTGCAGCTGTTTGGAAGGGTAGAGGGGACAAGAGAGATTGGCAGAAGCACAGTGAACTTTTGTTCTATGTTTCCTTCCCAGTTTACATTCCCTTCCCTCTGTTTTAAGTAAGCTTGTTTTCATGTAAGGGTTCTCTCTCTCTCTCTCTCTCTCTCTCTCTCGTCTCTCTCGTCTCTCTCATTTGTAGGAGATAAGACCCAACACTATGATCCAGTAGTGCATGCCTGTTTCAGACCTTGCCAGTTTGTGTATTCCATTTCTCTGACCGGGCAGACTGTCTCACAGGGCCGGGCCGATGACCCATGTCCTATCAGTCAGAATCATCCCTGGTCCCTCTGGAAGCAGCACAGGGAAGACTTGGGTAAACTGAAAGGATAGTATATGTTAGGAGTAACAGCAGCCACTTTGCCAACAGAGAGGGAGGCAGGCCTGACAGACAGCCCCAGAGCTCTCATGACATTTGAGCCCCTGACTGAGCCTTACCTGAAGCTTAACATGCCCCATGCCTACAATCTGTAGGATTGTAAGCCTATACACTCCTTCTTTTTGTTTAAGTTAACTGGAGTTGGCTCTCTGGCACTTGGGACAAAAGGAATCCTGACTAAGAGAAGGCATGTTTACACACTCAGTACTTCAGACAGAGTGTTATTTACAAAACTTGGGATTCCCCATTCTGGGAACAGAATTTTCTACCATCCATTTGGCTAGTACTTCATCTTGACACTTTCTCTTATGATAAGCAAACATGTAGGCCATGACCTGCTTTCTATGTAGGCCATAACCCATTTTCTTGGGTGGAATCTTTTCAGCACCAAAGATAGGACACAGTGAGTCCACACATACAAATGCAGTCAGGGTGGCCTCCACTGTCGGCCAACATTTGTCCATGTGTTGCCAATGTTTCCCTTTAGGATCACTGCATAGTAAAGCTGGAAGGGCCCTCCTACTATCTGCTCTGGCCTCACTAGACAGCAGAGGAGAGCAAGCCCTACCAACAGAATGTTTACTGATGCTGTGTATGTGATGTAGTGGCCACACCAGCAAGAGAATCCACTTACTTCACTCCTGGCAGAGTAGGCATAAACTCTATTCCTCCTGCATGGAGGGAGGACTAGGATTGTTTTCTTGAAGAAAACTGATGGAACTGAAACTGTACATACAGAGGTGGCATGTGAGGTGGGCAGAGAGCTGTGTTTAGAGACAGAAAAGGTATGCATGACCCTACACAAGTCCTTTTGTTCTTTGAAGACTTATTATTAGACAGGTGCAGGATTCCACTAGCTCTTTTTGTCTACAAAGAGGTTGCTATGAACAAATGGCAAGTTATGTATGAAGAGGCTACAAGAAGCTCATGGAATACAGAAGTAAAAGATAAGTTTAGGTACAGAAATCCATGTTTATGAAGGCTCTTCCAAAAATCCATGAAAGTGCCTACTATGAAAACATCTGGGAATAGATTTTAAAAATTTTTAGCACTAAAAGAAACGTATCTTTAAATTCTTTGTTTCATGAACTTTTTGAAGGATCCTCATATGAAAGTGCTTTGTAAACAACTTATTGTGGGCCTAGTCCATGCCTGATACAAATCCAACAGTTGCTAGAACATTAGGTCATACTTATCCGACACTGGGATTTTAGCACAGGGAGACAAAATGAAACAAAGCAGAAAATGTTCAGTAAGTCAAAAAGAATATGTCATAGAGACAGTAAACCAAAGAGGAGATGCAGGGGACCCTGATGTGAGAAAGCTGGGCTGGGAAGTCTCACTGAGAAGATGACAGCACAGTCACAGGTAACTAAGGGAGGATACAGAACCAGTCCTGCCAGTAGGGGAAGGGAACTCCAGGCAGGGCAACCAGCAAATGTTAGAGTCCCATGGTGGCAGGTGCACAACCCTGCTTAATAAAAGGCATCTTCCTGCTGTGAGATCATAGTTTCTTCAGATATATCCCAGCTTCCTATATCTACTCAATCACGTAGTTGGCTTTGCTCAAATAAGTCTGGTTGCAGTCTGCACAGTGACAAAAAAAAAAAAAAAAAATAGTAGGGGTGAACAAAAAGAGAAAGGTGAAGTGTGGGTAGAATAAATGGTATGTTCTTTTTTTAAAAAAAATTCTGCTCATTTTTCATTTGTTTGAAAGAGACACAAAGAGAGAGAGAAGGATCTTCCATCCATTGGTTCCCTTCTTGAAGGCCCACAGCCTTCAGGTCTGGGTCAGACCAAGACAGCGAGCCAGGAACTGAGGTCTCGTGTGTGAGAGGTAGGGACTCAGCTACCTGCACCATCACCTATTGTCTCCCAGAGTGTGTACCAGCAGGAAGGTGGAATCAGATGCAGACCTGAGATTCACACCCAGGCACTGCAATATGAGATGAGGGCATCCCAGTTGGCATCTTGAGTGCTACCTGAAAGGCCCTCCCCACATGTTCTTTCTTGAAAGGGAATGTAGCAATCTGTCACTTACACCCTGCTACCAGGATTTCTGCTTAAAGGCACTTACACTAAGACATTATGTGTGCGATGAGTTGACTACAAACATGCTTGTTTATCTCAGTATTATTTACAACAGTTCAACATTTAAAACATCCTAAACATCCATCTGTGTGGAATTGGCAATAAAGTATGGTATTTCCACCAGAAATTCCAGGAATGGCTCAGTTTGGGCTGACTTGATTCATGGACCTATCCATAAATTAATCTCTAGGATCAGGAAGACAAAAGTCACCGTTCAGCAAGGACCAGTTCTTTGCATCTTCTGAAAATGACATTGTATAAATGCGTCCATATTTGTCAAAACATGTACTTAAAGTGGATACATTTTATTGTCTGTACTCAAAATTATTTAATTTTATTATCTTGACATTTGATGGTTGAAAGAAAATAAGGACAGGGAATAATAGAAATGTATTTATTGACATGGGAGATCTTTAGGAAATAAAGAATGACAAAATTGCTATACTACATTATCTAATATATTTATCATAACTAGGGAAAATAAAAGTCTTGAGTGACGTACTCCAAATTATTAAAAATACTATGAATCATAGATTTATAGAGTATTAAGTAAATTTCACTGAAAAAATTTAAACATGGTCCTGGTTTAAAAGAAATCACAGTAGGGGCCGGCGCCGTGGCCCACTTGGTTAATCCTCCACCGAGCTGGCATCCCATATGGGCGCCAGGTTCTAGTCCCGGTTGCTCCTCTTCCAGTCCAGCTCTCTGCTGTGGCCAGGGAAATCAGTGAAGGATGGCCCAAGTGCTTGGGCCCCTGCACCCACATGGGAGACCAGGAAGAAGCACCTGGCTCCTGGCTTCTGATTGGTGCAGCGCCAGCCATAGCGGCCATTTCAGGAGTGAACCAACAGAAGGAAGACCTTTCTCTCTGTCTCTGTCTCTCTCATTATCTATAACTCTACCTGTCAAATTAAAAAAAAAATCACAGTAAACATTCAGTACAAATGAAATGAATCCAGCTCATTCAAAGAATTAATGTTTTACAGGTTTTTTTTTTGGGGGGGGGATATTTCCTAAATAGTTCTTTTTCTCAGATAAATTAAAAAGTATTTTAATTTATTTTTACATTTTTAATTCATATAAATAGATTTAATGAAATTCATACATTTCTAAGAATTTACTGATACTTCCCTTCCTCTTTCCCCTCCCTCCCCCTCTTTAATTTTTGAAATAATGTATTTTTTTTAATTTTCTTTCTTTATAGAAAAATTTTATTTAATAATATAAATTTAGATAGTACAACTTTTGAATTATAGCAGTTCCTCCCCCTATAACCATCCTCCCACCCACAAACCATCCCATCTCCTACTCCCTCTCCCATCCTATTCTTCATTAAGATTCATTTTTAATTATCTTTATATACACAAGACCAACTCTTTATTAAGTAAAGATTTCAACAGTTTGCACCCACACAGACACACAAAGTATAAAGTACTGTTGGAAGACAAGCTTTACCATTAATTCTTGTAGTACAACTCATTAAGGACAGAGGTCCTGCATGGGGAGCAAGTGCACAGTGACTCCTGTTGTTGATTTAACAATTTACAATCTTGGTTTTTTTTGTTTGTTTGTTTCTTTTTTTTTTTTTTTTTTTTTGACAGGCAAAGTTAGACAGTGAGAGAGAGAGAGACAGAGAGAAAGGTCTTCCTTCCATTGGTTCAACCCCCAAATGGCCGCTGCGGCCAGCACTGCGTCAATCTGAAGCCAGGAGCCAGGTGCTTCCTCCTGGTCTCCCATGCAGGTGCAGGGCCCAAGGACCTGGGCCATCCTCCACGGCCTTCTCGGGCCACAGCAGAGAGCTGGACTGGAAGAGGAGCAACCGGGACAGAATCCGGTGCCCCGACTGGGACTAGAACCCGGAGTGCCGGCGCCGCAAGCTGAGGATTAGCCTAGTGAGCGCCGGCCTCTTAATTCATCTTAAATATCATTCAACACATGGCTGGCACCGTGGCTCACTAGGCTAATCCTCCACC
Source organism: Oryctolagus cuniculus (assembly GCF_051225735.1). Taxonomy (NCBI): domain Eukaryota; kingdom Metazoa; phylum Chordata; class Mammalia; order Lagomorpha; family Leporidae; genus Oryctolagus; species Oryctolagus cuniculus. Next base: position 86,243,393 of record NC_142876.1, read on the forward strand.
TTGTGGTGCCGGCACACCGGGTTCTAGTCCCGATCGGGGCGCCGGATTCTGTCCCAGTTGCCCCTCTTCCAGGCCAGCTCTCTGCTGTGGCCAGTGGAGGATGGCCCAGGTCCTTGGGCCCTGCACCCGCATGGGAGACCAGGAGGAAGCACCTGGCTTTAGATCGGCGCAGTGCACTGGCCGCAACACGCCGGCTGTAGCGGCCACTTTGGGGGGTGAACCAAAGGAAAAAGGAAGACTTTTCTCTCTGTCTCTGTCTCTTACTGTCTAACTCTTCCTGTCCAAAAAAAAAAAAAAAAGTATCATTCAACATCAGCACCAGCACTTGTTAATAAACCTATTCCATCTTCAAATGATTGCAAATAATTCTACTCTATGGATTCCCGTCATTCATTTCACCAGTCTTCCTATCGTGAGCATTCAGAAGATTCCATGATTGGGAAGGGTTTTGTCCTCCAGGGGCCCTTGTGTTAGATACTTGGTCCTAGAGTGACAACATTAAGAGCTGGTGGGGCCTTTAAGAGGTAGGACCTGGTAGGAGTCTATAGGTCATTAAGGACGTGCCTCTGGGAGGGATTAATGGAGTTCTTTTTTTTTTTTTTTTTTTTTAAATTTTTTAACAGGCAGAGTGGACAGTGAGAGAGACAGAGAGAAAGGTCTTCCTTTGCTGTTGGTTCACCCTCCAATGGCCGCCGCGGCCGGCGCGCTGCACCGCGCTGATCCGATGGCAGGAGCCAGGAGCCAGGTGCTTTTCCTGGTCTCCCATGGGGTGCAGGGCCCAAGCACCTGGGCCATCCTCCACTGCACTACCGGGCCACAGCAGAGAGCTGGCCTGGAAGAGGGGCAACCGGGACAGAATCCGGCGCCCCAACCAGGACTAGAACCCGGTGTGCTGGCGCCGCTAGGCGGAGGATTAGCCTAGTGAGCCGCAGCGCCGGCCTGGATTAATGGAGTTCTAGTGAAACCCTTGTTAGATCTCAAGAAAAGGTTGTAATAAAAGAGCAAGACAGGCCCTTCCCATTTTCTCTGACTTCCTCACTGGTCTTGTGCTTTCCCCTTCCCATGCACAGTCCTGCCATGAGGTCAGCATGATGGGATGCAGAAATGGGGTCCTTACAGTGAGCTAGAGAAACCTCCTTCCATCACACGTTACCCAGTCTCAGGTATTTCATTATAGCAACAGGAAATGGACTAATGCAAAAGTCATTGCAAACCTTGCAAACCTCAAATGCTGTCATTATTTTCCTTTAACGTATCTGGCACCCATGTAAATTGTTCTTAATGATGGATGTCTGAAAATGGAGTTGCTGGGCTACAGATTTTATGCATTATCTTCATTTCAAATTCCTGTGTTTAGTGTTTTCTCAAATGACATGTCACATGAGCTCTTTAAAAAGTACTTTCAGGTGGCATGGTGGGTGGGGGGGGTACAGTTATTTCACAAATCATTGTTCTTTTGACCCTGCGAGAGAAGAGTTCAGGTGCTGGACTTTCTACCTAGTTGCCATGCCCAGGGGACATATTCCTATTAAGTTGCCAAATTTGAGAGGATGGTGCCTGGGATCTGCCCCAATCTATAGCCCATCGGATCACATCAGAAAATCTCAGGGCCCTTCCCAGTGAGTTACACCATTTCCCCAAGGAACCAGCACTAGATGAGCCGTGGGCGGGAGGAAATGTGACTGTATTTTTAATACAGTTGGCATCAAAATGCCCTGAGTGGGGACACAGTGGTCAAAATCCATACCACTTTGATAATCTGTTAATAGTGGCATAGCAGGCTTGGCGGAGGTTAAGAACTGAAGAGGCAAACTTGGCTGAAAAAAAGAAAAAAAAAGGTTGGACTGCAGTACCACGGAGCTTCATTGTATGGACAGACAGCTTAAAGTTATCAGCAAATCTGATTATCCAGCAGTCAGTGAGCCAGGGTTGCAGCAACGTGCAAGGGACAGATAGACAGCTCTCCTTGCAGCTGCGATCTTAGCAGAAATCTGGTAATTGTGTGTACAGGGATAACATCAGCAAAGGGCATTAAAACAACTGTCTAAACAGGATGAAATGAAAGCGTATTTGGCATGCTTCCTCAGAGGACAGGAGGACAAATGCTGGCAACGTTCCTCACATGGCAGGAGATGAGTTTGCTTAGAGCACCCAGACGCGGGATGGAAATAATGTGATCCAGCTAATTATTTTCCGCTCCCTGTTAAGGTTTCTTAGATTGATATCCTTTGTCAGCTTGCTTGGAAGTATGTTGTTTGGCTTTGTGATTCTACCTTGTGTAAACTGTTTGGTTTGCAGCATGCTCATGCTGATACCAGAAACTCATCTGAGAAAATTGAGTTACAGGGGGAAATAACTTAACCATTAAATGAAATACGTTTGGGAGTCACATGGTAGGAGAGTGTAAAGGGGTTTCAGAGTAACTGAGGAAGAGCCTCAGATAATGTGTGCATTTGCTGTGATGCCAGGACAGGAACCTCTAGCTCCATGTGGTTCTCTTTATTGAAATTAAACAAAAATTAAATATGATTTACAATTTCACTCCTCAGTCATACAACTCACATGGCAGATTCTCAGGAGCTGTGTGTGACTACTGGCTACTCTATTCGTCAGCGCCGATTTAGAACAATACTTCCACCGTAGTTCTCTTGAACAGTATTGGATTAGACCTTGGACACTTTTCTTTGTCCTGCCCAACTTCCATGCGTGTCACCCCTGGGCTGAAAGTCAACTTCTTATTTTATTGCTGTGCAGATCTCTTGGCCCAACAATCTCAACACAGCCGCTCAACTAGCTGGAAGCTCTTGGAGAACTGAAGTGATGTCTTAGTTTCCATGCTTAACACAACGCCTAGAATACAATGGCTCTCACCAAATATTTATTGACTCATTTACTAAATTAATAAAGAAGGGGGTGGGCATTGGTGCAGTGGGTAAGTCAACACTCGGGACGCCTGCATTGCATCCCATACTGGAGTGCCTGGGTTTGAATCCTGGATTTTAACCACTGTGCCCCCACTCAGGGCATTTTGATGCCAGTCATATCAGGAATATGGTCATGTTTCCTCCCGCCCATGGCTCGTCATTTGCTGGCTCCTTGGGCAAATGGTGAACGTCACTGGGAAGGGCCCTGAGATTTTGACTCCTGATTCTAGCTTCCTGCTAACGCATACCTTAAGCGTAGTAGGTGATGGCTTAAGTAATTACGCTCCAACCATTCACATTGGAGACCTGGATTGAGTTTTGGGATCGTGGCTTTAGCTCTGACCCAGCCCTGGCTGTTGTAGGCATTTGATGAGTGAACCAGCAGATGAAATATCTTGTTCTTTCTCGCTCTGTGTTATTCTTTCAGGGAAAGGCATCTTTCAGTACAACTAAGTTTATTTTTCTGGACAAAGTATCATCTTAAAGATAGACACCAAATGATGAATCCAAATTAATGTAAGGGAATTGGACAAGAGATACAGTGTTGTTCTCAGACTGTAGTATAACCTATTGAATTATACTTCTGTACTCCAAAAATCTCTCCTATCTAAGAACTGGATCATTCTTTATCCCAGGGCAAGGCAAGAGAAATACAAGCCTAGAGTGTCACTCTAAACACTCATTTCTACCATTCTTACCTGGTTTTGTGTTTATCACGAACCTTCCTTATTTCAACATACTCTCATGGACAGTATCATATCCCCAAATTCCAGGTCCTGAGTGGTCTGCTTCATACTTGCTTCTATGGGACCTCCTTAATTTTACAAGCAAATGCCCTTTGAATGACATTCTCAGGCAAGCTATGTTCACAAAGATGTCCTATTCACAGATAATCCCATACATCACCTATGGGCTTTCCTACCAGGGAGGGAGCAGTGACTGCAAACAGCACATGCCTTGCCTTCTGCAGACATGGGTTTGAATCCTGGCTCTATCGCTTGCCTCTGTGCAAATTACCTAACTTCTCTGTGTCTCAGTTGCCACTTGGGTGTGACTTAATTTGGAGAATGATTATCAGCAGTGCAATGCCACCTTCAAGCATGACTGGCCCATAGTAGGCAACTGATAAATGATGAGCGCTCTGACAACAAAAAGCCTGAATCCAAGGACATGCACATTTATTCTCACCTTGTCCTTAAATTTGAAATTTTGATTTACTTTTGAATTTTCCCATTGCTGACAAGTAGACGAAACACTAATTTCAATTTGCCTTTTACTCACACCTTGCCCTCAAGGTTAGGAACTGTCCAACCCCTGGGCTGCACATGGCCTGCAAAATCATTTAGTCTGGCTCTGCCTAGGCAACCACAGGTGGAACTCAAAAATCCAATAAATTCATAGCAATATAATTTTTAAGTTGATAATTCTCTATGGCCCAGAAATGATGTTATAAATATCCAAATCATCCTTGGCAGAAAGAAAGCTTCCCCAGTCCTGTGATCAAGGAGCAGGGTATGATAGAATTCACAGATTTTCCTTCCATGATCACATAGTACAAGGGATGTGTAAGTTGTACTTGAGGGTACCAATCAGCTGGTCTTGCCATAGGGAGATTATCGGAATGGGCCTAATCCAACCACATGAGTTCTTACAAAGCAGAGAGCTTTCTCTAGCTGGTGGCAGAAGAATAATTTAGAGATGCAGAGTGTGAGCAGGATTCAGTACAAGAGAGGTACTGCCTTGCTAGCCCAGAAGTTGCAGGAGGTCACCTGCAAGGCGACTGGAGAGTGGCCTTTCCCAGGGAGAGGTTAGGGAAGAGATGTCTGTGGGAAGAAGGAGGCGAGAACGAGTCACCAGTATACAGCCGGGAAGAGAAAGCTGTCCCATATCTACAAGGAACCAGATCCTGCCAACAGCTAGAATGGGTTTGGACATGGTCATTCCCAGAACCTCCTGATACGCCTCACATCAGGCTGATTCCTCCACATCACGCTCTGAGACTCTAAAATAGAGAATCTCTCCAAGATCATACAGACTTCAGGCCTTGAAACTGTGGGCCCATCAGCAAATCTGATTTTTTTAAGACCCTAATTTTGGATAGGTATTTTTTCTTTTTTAAGATTTATTTTATTTATTTGTAAGTCAGAGTTACAAAGAGACAGAGAGAGAAATTTTCCATCCTCTGGTTCACTCCCTCAAATGGCTACAATGGCCAGAGCTGGGCCAGACTGAAGCCAGGAGCCAGAAGCTTCTTCTGGATCTCCCATGTTGGGGCAGGAGCCCAACCACATAGACTATCAGTGCTTTCCTAGGTCATTAGCAAGGAGCTGGATCAGAAGTGGAGCAGCTGGGACCCAAACTGGCACCATTTGGGATGCCAGCCTCACAGATGGTAGCTTTACTTGCTGTGCCACAGTGCTGGCCTCTATGACAGTTTCTTACATGGCACAGGCAAGTGAATACCCAGGAGATAGGACTTGGGGAGAAACGCTTAGGGCAGCCAGAGGGAGTAAGAAGAGATGGGAAGATACTGAGACGGGGCAAGAGGATATAACAATGATGCGGTGAACTCTGTACAATAGATGGAAGATGGTGAAAGTGCAGAGAGGCAAACCGGAAGAGGCCCCACATGGCCTTGGGTTTGCATAAGGACACAGAGAAGGTTAAGTACTTTTTGAATTTCATAAAAGCACACAGAGAGCCATGTGAACATGAAGATGGCTGTCTACGGGCCAAGGCGAGAGGCTGGGATAGATCTGTTCCCCACAGCCCTCAGAAGGAACTAGTGCTGCTCACACCTGTACCGTGGCCTCTAGACTCATAACCGTGAGCTGGGAAACTCTGTTGTCCCAGCTGCCTGGGCTGAGGCATTCTTTGGGGCATGACTTGGAAACTAATCCTAACTCTGTTTCAGCTCCCTAGAGCTGTACTACAAAGGGTCCAGACCGGGTGACTGTCACGGCAGAAATTGGTTTGTTCACATTTCTGATGATGCAAATCTGAAACCAGATCTTCCTGGGGGCTCTGAGGAAGAGTGTTCCAAGCCTGTCTCTGGGCTCGTGGTTGGCTACTTTCTCCCGCTGTCTGCCTCCTCATCTTCCCCCAGTGCAGGTCCTCTTGTTACGATGACACCAGTCATACTAGATCAGCACCCACTGTAACCTCTTGGAACCTTGATCCTGTCTACAAAGGCCTGTTTTCATATGAAGTCACATTCTGAGATACTGGGGTCAGCATTTCACCACCATAATTTTGGATAATGTATGAATTTTGCTCTTGAAACATTTGTGGCTATGAACCAAGTCTGTGGTGAGCAGAGCCTCATGTTGGAATGGCACAACCTGGAGGCCACCTCAATGGTTCTGACTCTGGGGACTTGGACAGGACTTGGACTTGATTTTGATAATGGTATGCTTTCTAATGCTCAACTGTATTATTATAGTTTGGTCATCTTGCATTTACTGAGTTACCTAGAGCTATGCAGAACTGCCAAGTGAATCGAGACATTTCCACTCAACAGTCACTTACTGCCAAATTCCCATGGGTCAAGCCCTTTGCTAGGTGACAAGGTCACAGAAATGGGCTGTAAACAGTTCCTGACCTCAACAAACTCCCAGTCAGTGTGGACTCTAGGTGTCAGAATTTTAAATTGACAAATGGAAGAAAGCTAATTAATTAATTACAGGAATTTTGTGTACAATAATTCTTCTCACTTAAAACTGAATTCATGAATTCGGAAGAACTGTAAACCTTCTGATATCACAACAATGAAAATACAGGCAAACTTTCAAAGTGGGAAGGAAACTAAAACGTATGCGTGGCTGGCTTTACCTATATCTTCCTCTGATACTCATAACAATTCCAGGCAGTTTGTCTAAGAAAAGGCAAGACCAGGAGCAAAAGGCAGCAGTCATATTTTAGGAAATTTTTGTTGACTTTCATAATCTTATATATAAGTATGGTAGAGCCATCCACACACACACAAAAAAATGACATTGAAAAATATATATTTTTAAGGCTCCATCTATAAACATAAAAGCTATGAGCAACCTGAATACGTATAAACACCAATGACGGCGTTACAAGCTATGAATCAAAGTTTAATGGCCAGTCTTAGGCAGGCACATAAATAAGAGCAGAGTAACCTTTGGAAAGAGCAAGATTGGATTTAGAGCTGGAAGGGCTGAAGTCTGCCTTGGATATTTCTAAAGACTGCTCAACAGAAGATAAGTGATCTGTGTCTTAGTTCCAGGATTGAGGGTAAATTGGACCCATTAAAGAATAATTTGGGAAATCATGCCGGTAATGCTAATGCTAATGCAGCAATAATAGCGCTCCACTCTGACCTTGGCTGGGTTATGGTTGCAGCCAGCTTCCTCCAGTCCCAGTCACTTAGCTTGCACTAGCTTTCAACTTCAGGTCATCACAGCATCTGTACTCATCCCAGGAGCTGAGGGGCAACCTCCTACGTCTGAAGTGAGTAAATAAACATGACAGGGAGCCCTTTGCCGAATGCCCACCCATGGTCATCGTGAAGGCTTTAGGTCAGTCTGTTCCACAACTACAGACAGATTTAAAGGGCCTTTGCCATATACAGGCAACCCGCACTGAACAGGAAGACTAATGGGGACCGCTGATTCTAAAACAATAAATACGAAAGACACAGAGCCAAGTCCAAACCCACACAAAACTGCCTAGCAGGTTGCAGAGCAAATCTAAACACAGAATCTCCTAAAAGAGCAAACATAAAGAAAAGCCACCATGCTCTTGTCATCCCGTCCCAAGTATCTATAAACACTCTTCCAGCAAGGCTTCACTATAGCTCATTTTCATGCAGGATTTTTTTTTTATTTTTGTTTTTTGACAGGCAGAGTGGACAGTGAGAGAGAGAGAGAGACAGACAGAGAGAAAGGCCTTCCTTTTGCCGTTGGTTCACCCTCCAATGGCCGCCATGGCTGGCGCGCTGCAGCTGGCGCACCACACTGATCCGAAGCCAGGAGCCAGGTGCTTCCCCTGGTCTCCCATGCGGGTGCAGGGCCCAAGCACTTGGGCCATCCTCCACTGCACTCCCTGGCCACAGCAGAGAGCTGGCCTGGAAGAGGGGCAACCGGGACAGAACTCGGTGCCCCGACCGGGACTAGAACCCAGTGTGCCGGCGCCGCTAGGTGGAGGATTAGCCTAGTGAGCCGCGGCGCCGGCCATCATGCAGGATTTTTACAGTTATGTAGAAGAGAAAACAAAATCAAATTGCCTGTTATCAGTGCATACAGAAAACTGGAGTTATTTCTCCCTTGTCTCAGAACAAACCTGAGGTCAGAAGGATGGAAAGAATTTGAGGGGCAGCCATGGCATGGACTAGAAACATGGTGCAATCATGGGTACCTCTGCCAAGGAGACAAATACAGCAATCACCTTTGTTATCTTCTTTCTCCATTCCTGGTTTTCCTTTTTGTAAGACTTTTTATTTTTGGTTGCATTTTTAAACAGATAACTACTTACTCTTGTAGGCTATTTAGCCTCAGCAAGAGGTTCGAAAACGTACAAAACACACCCTCCACAACTGTACTTGCCAATAATTTCTGGAACCATTTGGGGCTGATCTCATCCTCATCCTCCCCCAAGACCCATCAACATAATGGATGGGATGACTTCTCTGTAGTGACGCCTGCATGGACAGGAACATGCTGTGGTGGGGATTTTTTGCTTGTCTCTGATGAATAGGTGGTCAGGAATCACAGCCTGTTCACTATTTTCTTTAGATTAGGAAAGAAGCTTGAAGCATAGGGTTGGAATCTGATGGGGAATGAAAGGGTTTTCAGATCAAGGCAGCAGGAAGGCACTGCTGTGTGTTTTCCACTTGTAATCTCACCTGATGGTTACTTCTGATGGGTTGTTGAGAATATGAAGTTGAGGTCAGACTGGACCGGACTGTGTTATGGCTCAGTTAAGATAGAAGACTGCACAGCTTCTCAGCCTCAGTTCCCCTCCAGGAGGTCAGAGTAACAGTCATCCCCATCTCCCAGGGATGCTGTGAGGTCTAAATGCTATCATGCCTGCAAAACCATTAGCAAAGTGACTGTCACCTGTAGACCCCTTGACCCATCAGATGCTGCGGGGCTATAATTAGGAATACCTTGGGAGGTTGGTCAGCTCCCAAAGCGAGTCCTATAGGCAGCCTTGGTTAACTGGGCAATAAAAGGAGGGTAGCAACGAGCTGCCAATTGCTCAAGGAAGGAGAAGGCATTTTTAGGTTTTAATATAGGCATTTGGGGTCATAGACACTAAACACGGTAATGGGGTGGCTCTCTTTGATTCACATGATAGTTACTCAGCCCTGGCTCCTCGACTTCCTTGCAATGGAAATTGACAAGAGGCCAACGCAACCCAGATAAGGTTTATTGGGGGCTTATCCTTTAAATACAAGAGAGACAGCATAACAAGAAGAGGTTCAGCTGGCTGACTCCCTGATCAGAACTGAATGGGCGTTCTTACAGGGGTGGGGTGGCATGGCCATGGCCTTTCAGGCTCTAGTCCATCCTCCTCATACACAGCACTTTGGTTTTCACCCGGCTCACTGCTGGGCACAGGTGCAGTTGGATCTCTTGTACATAACCATACTCAAAATGGCGGCATTGCTTGCTACTGCCTCCCCAGGAAGGTCATAGCAGTACTAGGCTTTTCTAGACATGCATGCAGGTTGAGGCCCCAACAGGGCAGGAGGGGGCCTTTAGGGTTAGGGTCTGGACACTCCTTGCTCCTGCATGGTGTGGAGCTGGAGCTGGAGACATTGTCACACCCATCAATGAGCACATGACAGCTCTAGAGGGGCTTGACTTGTGAGTCCTGCTTCTATCCTGTCTCAGTGATATTGTTTACAAATTTGAGGTCATATTTTCAAAAAGTTTCATGATAAACTCTGGAAAAGATCTTATTGGGGCTGGAGTTGTGGTGAAGCTGGTAAAGTCACTACCTACAATGCCATGGGCACCAGTTTTTGTTCCAGCTGCTCCACTTCTGAACCAGCTCCCTGCTAATGGCAGTGGAAAAGCAGCAGAAGATGGCCCAAGTGTTTGGGCCCCAACCCATGTGGGAGACCTGGATGAAGCTCCTGGCTTCTGGCTTCGGCCTGGCCCAGCACTGACTGTTGTAGCCATCTGGGGAATGAAATAGTGGATGGAAGATCTCTCTCTATCTCTCCCTGTCTCTCTATAACTCTTTCAAATAAATAAATAAATCTTTAAAAAAAAAATCTTATCCCCAACCCAACATGTCATACAGAATTATTGAAGTTCAGTGGCTCTGAGTCTGTTCCCTATAGCAGCAGTGCTTGAGACCTTGTGAGCAATACAAATTCCTAGGCCTTTACCAACCTAACACATCAAAACTGTGTGTTTTAATATGCTCTCTGGGTGAATATGATACACCTTGATGTTTGTGAAATTCCCATCTTCTCTTCTCCACAGAAATGAAATTTTTAATCTGGAACATAAACCTAAGGGCTAGTGTTGTGATGCAAGCAGGTTAACCCACTGCCTATAATGACAGCATTGTATTTCAGGGCACTGATTCAAGTCCTGGCTACTCTGGTTCCTATGCAGCTTCCTGTTACTGTGCCTGGGAAACCAGTGGAAGATGGCTCAACTACTTGGGTCCCTGCCAACCATGTGAGAGACCCAGTTGGAATTCCTGAGTCCTGGCTTTGGTATGGCCCAGCCCACAGCATTCAGCCATTTGTGGAACAAATCAACAGCTAGAAAAAATCTACCCCCTCCCTGCATACTGCATCTCTCTCTCTCTCTCTCAAGTAAATAGCTTAAATCTTTTTGAAAAAGTAAGTAAGTCCTCACTGCCATAATCCTGCATTTGGTGAGATGAGATTGAGCCATCTTTGGGAGAAAGCTTTTAGAGGCAATATAAGCAGGCGGCTTTGTGTTGCTGCATGTCAGGGGTGACTGGTTCTTGGAGGAGTAGATACATCTAAATAAACAATCACCTTGTTGTGAAAGCCTTCCAGATATGGGTTCTCCATGCAGCTTTCCTTTCTTAATAGTGTGTGTATTCACTCTATCCTCGCCTTAGTTTATTAGAGATTAGCCCTAGATATCAGCAGAGTACAGGCTTTTAATCCCTGCAAACACTGCAGCCACAAATAAAATGTTGACATGAAAGGTGCTAATCTACTCACTCTCCAAGTCTGAGATAAGCACCTGTGCCAAAGCTAAAGCTGTGCTTGGCCTGGACAGACTTGGCTGCGAGAGTTGATTAAAGGCGTACCCAAGAAGAGCATGGCTACAGGGGATATGGTGGTTCTTCTTCTTTTTAAATCCTTTTGTTTAAAAGCAGAGTTACAGAGGAAGAAAGGGAGGGAGGAAGACAGAAAGATCTTCCACCCACTAGTTCATTCCTCAAATGGCCCCAGTGGCCAGGAGCTTGGAACTCTGTTTGAGTCTCTCACATGAGTGGCAGAGATCCAAGTATTTGGTTCATCTTCCACTGTTTTTCCAGGAAGCAGAGAAATTGGAAGTAGAGAAACTGAGACTGGAACCAGTGTTCATGTGGGATCCCTGTACCACAGGCTGCTGTTAACCTGCTGTGTCACAACGCCAGCCACTGAATGTAATTCTTACGCCCTTGATAGTCACCTCGCCCATCTCCCATCGAGTATCAGCCTTCCCGCCAGACTTGTTCCACCCCTTGCTTTGGAGATGGACTTCAACTAAACTGAATGTAAAGGTGTGCTGTCTCGGTTCTCATAGCGATTGGCTAGGAGACCCAGCCTGGTCCGTTAGGACAGTTATTCCCATAGCCGCACTCAGATTTTTGCTAGGATACAGAATCTCCTTATTTACAGTACATGGTGGGAGGGAGCTATTTTACTCCCCCACAGACTGGTTACCTGTGGACAGGTTTGGCACCTGAGACCATAAATGTCCATTGCAATTATTTTCAATATTCCTCTTCCCCTCCTTACCTACCAAGTTTTTGTAGAACATAAAATGTCTACAAGAGCTTTTCTCAACATGGTAGCCTAGAAAAAAAAAAAAAAAAAGAACTTGTAGCAGAGCCTAGAGATAAAGAGATACTCACAAATTTCCAAGAAAGGGGATGGGCATTTGACTTACTGGTTGAGGTGTCTTGTGTCTCATATTAGAGTGCTTCAATTTGAAACCTGCTTCCAGCTCCTGACTGCTAATGCACACCCTGGAGGCAGCAGGTAATGGCTCAAGTAACTGGATTCCTGCCACCTGCTTGGGCGAGCTGGATTGAGATCCCAGCTCCCTGGCCGGCGCCGCGGCTCACTAGGCTAATCCTCCGCCTAGCGGCGCCGGCACACCGGGTTCTAGTCCCGGTCGGGGTGCCGGATTATGTCCCGGTTGCCCCTCTTCCAGGCCAGCCCTCTGCTGTGGCCAGGGAGTGCAGTGGAGGATGGCCCAGGTGCTTGGGTCCTGCACCCCATGGGAGACCAGGAAAAGCACCTGGCTCCTGGCTCCTGCCATCGGATCAGCGCGGTGCGCCGGCCGCAGCGCGCCGGCCGCGGCGGCCATTGGAGGGTGAACCAACGGCAAAAGGAAGACCTTTCTCTCTGTCTCTCTCTCTCACTGTCCACTCTGCCTGTCAAAAAAAAAAAAAAAAAAAAAAAAAAAAAAAAAAAAAACACGAGATCCCAGCTCCCAGCACTGGCGGTTACAGGCATCTGAGGAGTGAACCAGTGAGTGGGAGCTTTCTGTCTCTGTCTATCTCTCTGCCTCTCAAATAAATACATTTTTAACTGTCCAAGAAAAGAGAAAAACCAAAGCTAAAAATGGTTGGGAAATGAATGTCTATAGACTTGGTAATACAAACTCTAACAATAAAAAACCTGAGATGTTAATTCAGAAGTATTGCTGGGGAGAGGATTGGGTAAGGTTTCAGGGACATGAAGTGAGATGTCAATCCTAAGGCAAAGAGTGGAAGGGAACACCCTTCTAGGCATGCGCAGAGATCTCAGCGCAGATGGAAACACGTCAAGTATGATGACCTGAGAAAAGCCAGACAGACCGAACAGAGAGGGCAAGAAGAAACAGGGTTATATATTCTTCAGCTTTCATTACTACAAGGAAATACCTGAGGCAACTTAACTTTGTAAAGAGAGAACTTTGTGTAGCTCACAGTTTTGGAAGATGGCAGTCTAAGTGGTATGGCCCCAAGGTGGATGGCAGGACCTGAGTGGAAAAAGAACCACATGGCAAACCAGGAAGCAGAGTGGGTGGGGCCAAGCTCAAACTTTAAGAGGTCAGAAAACAGATACCTTTGTAAGGTGCTCCCATAGACCTAAAGACCTCCTAGCAGGCTCTGTCTCCTAAAGACCCCACCAGCTTCCAGTAGTGCCACCCAGTAGACTACGCCTTTAGCACATGGGTCTCCGGAGGCCCTCCATCCTACTGTCCACAGAACAGCAATGGCACACAACTCTGGCTACGTAGATCCTACAAATGATCATGGAATTGCCATGCTGGATGTGAGTGGTGACTGTTCAGGAGGTAGCCAAGTTCTAGACCACACAGACCTTTTAGGCAATGTTGAAAGTTTTGGTATTTATCCTAAGAGTAAGGGTAGCTACAAACTGAGGGATGGGTGTAGTATCATGATGAGTTGTGTAGGAAGACAAATCAAATGCCTACTTCTCCTTACTCAATCAGAGCCTAAGAGAAAAGGTATGAAGATTTGACAACCTCCTATACTTTAGCTGAGTACAAAGGGTCTCTGTGGTGGCTATAATGCTGCTGTAAGCCGACTGGCTCTTTGTGGAAGTTGAAGAGTCAAGTTCACTTCCAGACACAGCAAATCCAAAAACCTGATATTGCCTGTCCTTGACACTAGACTGACTGCCATAGGAGTGAATTACTCTCCCTCAGAGCACAAAGGCATTCCTAATGGAAACTTTGCCTTCCAGGATGCTCAGACACAGGCTTGTGGCTAGATCACCAGCCCAGCACTGTGTCATCTCACAAGTACCAAAGAAACTGTCAGTGACTATTTTCCATTTTAAGACAAGCCTTATATTTCTTGGTGTTTTCACATTTCTGAAACTATGATGGGACTGAGAAACATTATATAAATTTAATGTGAGATTTCCTTGTATCCTTCCACCCCCAAGCTGATGTTATAAAGGATGCATCTTATATAATTCATGATGTCTCAAGGAAACACCATCAATTTGATTGAAACTCTTTCTTCTTATTTTAACACTTTATACATTGTGTTTTTTCTCACCAGGGCATAATCATCTCTTTAGTACTTTTCTTTTCTGCTATCCAATGAGCTCCTTTAAGGACATCTTGGTATATCTTCTGCCCCCTCTAGCAAATAGTACCTAGTACAACCTGGCACATAGAAGGTGTCAGGTATTCGTTAAATAAACGGGTAAATCAATAAGTTAATATATGAATAATTTCATAAATATGATTCAAGGGTATCTTTTAAAGCCAGGACTTTGGTACAGTGGTGAAGTCACCACTTAGGATACCCCCATCCCATATCAGAAACCCTGGATTCAAGTTCTGGCTCCACTTGCATTCCAGCTTCTTGCTAACATGCACCTGGGGAGGCAGCATGTATGTAGAAGTGTGTGGGTCCCTGACAAGTGAGATTCCTGGATTGATTCCTGGCTCCTGGCTCCTGACCTTGGACTATCCCAGCTCCATCTGTTGCAGGCTTTTGGGGAGTAAACAAGCAGATACAAGATCTCTCTTTTTTACTCTTTATCTTCCTCTCTACCTTTTAAGTTAATTAACAACAAAATAGATGCTTTTTTAAAAAGGTTTATTGTATTTACTTGAAAGCCAGAGTTACAGAGAGAGTGAGAAACAGAGAGAAAGAGATCTTACATCCATTAGTTCACTCTCCAGATGGCTACCATGGCCAGCTCTGGACCAGGCCAAAGCCAGGAGCCAGGAACTCCATCCAGGGCTCCCAAATAGATGGCAGGGGTTCAACTACTTGGGTCATTTTCTGCTCTTTTTCCTGGGTGCATAAGCAAGGAGCTGGATTGGAAGCAGAATAGCTGGTATTCAAACTGGCAAAGATGCTTAATTTTAAAAAATATGCTTTAGGCCGGTGCCGCAGCTCACTAGGCTAATCCTCCGCCTGCGGCGCCAGTACCCTGGGTTCTAGTCCCGGTTGGGGCGCTGGATTCTATCCGGTTGCTCCTCTTCCAGTCCAGCTCTCTGCTGTGGCCCGGGAGTGCAATGGAGGATGACCCAAGTCCTTGGGCCCTGCACCCGCATGGGAGATCAGGAGGAAGCACCTGGCTCCTGGCTTTGGATAGGTGCAGTACGCTGGCTGTCATAGCCATTTTTGGGGTGAACCAACGGAAGGAAGACCTTTCTCTCTGTCTCTCTCACTGTCTAACTCTGCCTGTCAAAAACAAACAAAAAAACTTTAGAAGTCCCTTAAAAATATATAACTTTCTGTTTTCTTTGTAATCTGTACTGAATTCATAATAAATATTCACATTTTTTTGAGTACTTCGGCTGAACCAAGCTCCATTCTAGCATGGTCACTTACAGCGTCTTGCTCAGTTTTGAAATAAACTCTCAAATGACAGGGTCC
The DNA here is from genome assembly GCF_051225735.1 of Oryctolagus cuniculus. Lineage (NCBI taxonomy): Eukaryota > Metazoa > Chordata > Mammalia > Lagomorpha > Leporidae > Oryctolagus > Oryctolagus cuniculus. Next base: position 86,258,908 of record NC_142876.1, read on the forward strand.
TTCCCTTGGCTTACCCAGCGTATAGCCTGAGGTCAGAGATGCTAGGCCCCAAAGTAGCCACTTTTAGGTGGAAAGATTGCTTCTCAGCTCAGGCCTAACTGCTCCACAGCCTCTCCTAATCACTGCATTGACATATTTTCAATACCTCCATTTCAGACCCGAGTTTTGCCACTGAGGAACAGGTTCTGTGTGAGACCAGTCTTTGTGCCCTTGGCCGTTCTTTTCAGAGTAGGGAGGGGAGGTAGTTGCTGAGTCAGGAACGCTTGATGGTAAGGCCTGGATTACCTCCAATTCCTCTGTGGCACAAAGACCCAGCTCAGGAATAGATGCATATGTTAATAGAATGGTTTGCATGTTTCCCTCTATCCAGGGGATTTTCTTTTATCCTGTTTCAAGTGGGTGAGGTTTATCTTTGTATTTCAGCTTTGAATGCAGAAGTGCATTCTTGCTCAATCAGACACCTTTTTTCTTTGGAAAGAAAAGTGGAAAGAATTACAAGATGCCTTAATGAGATGATGGTGCGAAATATTCAGGCTTGATTAAATGTAATGGGAGAGGCCATTGTATATTTAGACTAAATGTCAACTCGCATTCCCTGAAACTTGCTGTGTTCCTTGTTCCCTACTAACTATTCCTTGTCCCAGACTTTTTTACTTCAGCAGTTCATGGAAATGGAATTAAAAGGAGAAGCTTATTTTGGTGCACAATATTTTCGAAAGCCACGCGTATTGTTTTTGTAATACACGTTTTCCATGTACTTGAAGACTCCTCATAAGCATGGATTTCAAAAGTTTTTTGTACCAAAAAAATTTGCCTTTTGATCCTTTTTTCCATGAACTTTTGAAGTATCCTATACTTGTTTTTCTGCTTTTCTACAGTAAGAAATACCTGATTTTTAGCTGAAAGAGAACCAGAAAATACATCACCTGTAATAGAAAATGCATTTATCAGAGTTGGGGCCGCGTGACTGGGGCCAGATCTCTAAATTTTGGCCAAAAATCTGTAACTGGAAGCAGCATGTGACAGCTCTAGGAATCTTCCTGGATGCTGCCATGCTTGTTTTGTGCCATTTTCTTCTCTTTTTTCCTGATAGCTGGAGTTCTAAAGACACGGCTCAAGGTAAGGCAGCCACCTCAGACAGTTAGGTCACCTTAGGAATGGAGGCTATGGGTCCCTGAGGTCTGTATGGAATAGAACCTTTATAACAACTCAACACCGTCTATGTCCAGCTTTTGACATGAGAAATAAACGCCTCTCTTGTATAAGCCATTGTTGTCAGTTTAATGGTGTGAAGCAAGCCCAATCTTAAGTGGCAAACATGCCAACAGCATTCAGTAAGCCCCTCATAATAACATGGTGACAACATAGCCCATTCGTTTCCCTTTGTCTGCAATGAATATGGCCCATGACCCCCAGTGGATGCTTGAAACTTCAGAAAATACCAAACTGTGCATGCACCATGCTTTTACCTGTGCATACATACCTATGATAAGTCTAAACCAGGCACCGGGAGAGATTAGCAACTCAGAAGAAAATCAAACAGGTGTAACAGTTACTTAACAGAAGTTAGGTGAATGTGGTCTCTCCTGCACTATCTGTGCTGTGCTAGCTCTTCTCCTGATGCTGTGAGTGACACAGCACCCATGTGATGAGGGCAAGGGAGGGAAATGGGCAAGCTCTTCCCCCACACCACGGCCATATTGTCCAGGGTTTAAGACCGGACAGCAAGAGCAGCACAGACTTCTGCTTCCTTCTTGACAGTTCTGTGGACAGAGACTCCTTCTCATGGCAGACCTTCCAACTCGGCATCTTTCAGGATTGCCCCTCACGGGTTCTGTAAGCTCCTGGAACTTAACTGTCACATTCTTGACACCTCGCTCAGTGTCTTGCTTCAGAGTGGTGACCCCATACAAACGAATGCTAAACGTTAAAGGCTGAAGCATAAAAACAGCAAAAGAATTGATCCTGAGTCAGCCAGAGGTCTTGTGGACAAGAAGTGCATGAGAAGAGTGTGATAATTCCGCTGTCCACAACACACACATGCCCAGCATAGAGTCCTGGAATGGACTCCAATTTAAGTCAATCCCTACAGCAAATAACACCAGGACCAAACCCCAGGTCTAACAGCAGATGGTTCCTGCCCGGCAATGTCCGACACAACAAAAGCCCATGACAACAAATGCTGCTGGACCCTGCCCAGTGTTTGTCGTGGGGACCAGGCTTTAGGCTTCTCGGAAATACTTGGAGCTCCTCATGATTTCCGTGGCAAAGGAGATTGAGTGCAGGGACACCCGACGAAGACCAGTCTCTGAACGGGGCCCCGTGTCCCGACGAAGGCCTCCTGAAGACAGTGCACCCCTTTCTCTCCACGCCTGCTTACTTACAATGCTAGAAAAGCTGACCGAACATGCACAGGACAGAAAGGTTAGCCAGCCTGTGCCAGGGCAAAGAGCCATCCTGTGTTTTCTTTCAACTCACCCTTGATTGCCTCCCCAAGGGTGGAAATAAAACATTCTGAAGGCCTGAGGACATTCAAAACAAGCCATCATTTAGGGGTAACGGCTGCTCGTGCTAGGCACATAAATAAGAATCCGTACCAACCTTGAGCACATTTATAAGGTCTTGTCAAGACTTTGCCTTTTCTCTATAAATGTCCGAAAAGATTCATTAAGAACAGGATGACTCATCCATCTAGATGGATTAAGCATATATTTAAGGGTCACACTGGAAACAATGCCTCATTACATTAACATACAATTTGCCCACCGTGATGAGTCTATTTATTTTACTTGCTGACAATATTTCTAGAATTAAGTCATTGTTAATCCATGTCTGGAAGGAGACAGGACCACCCAACTCCCCATCCAAGAAGCCATCTTCTCTCACTTCCAAATTCTAACATTCTTCTCCCAAATGCTCAGGCTCTCTTAAAGCCTGAGACAGGATAAAAATAGCACAGTGTATGGAGAATGCTTCTAGAAGCCGCATCCATCACTCAGACCCCTGCTTTCCCCACCAGCCTCTGAACAAAGTCTCTGTCCTCTCTGAATGTGCTGGATGTCTGTCTGTCTGTCTGTCTGTCTCTCTCTCTCAATACTGTGCACTTGCCCCCAGGTTGGCTTTATAAAAATCTTTTGGGGACTGGCATTGTGGTAGAGTGAATGAAGTCACTGCTTGCAACTCTGGCACTGGTTTCAGTCCTGCCTGCTCCTCTTCAGATCCAGCTCCCTGCTAATGTGCCTGGGAAGGCAGCAGATGATGGCCCAAGTGCCTGGGTCCTTGCCACCCATGTGGGAGGCCAGGATGAAGTTCCTGGCTCCTGGCTTCAGCCTGGCCCAAACCTGACTCTTGTAACCATTTGGAGAGTGAACCAGCAAATGGAAGATTCATTCTCTCTCTCTCTCTCTCCCTCTCCCTCCCCCTCTAGCAATCTCCCCCTCTCCCACCTGTTGCCCTGTATTGCAAGTAAATACTAAATCTTAAAAAAAAATCTTTTGGGAGGTAATAATCTCTTTCCAAAAACATAGCCTTGATTATTTACTGATGTCTAGCCCTAAAAAGTGATGGCTTGCCATGTACAGTGTTACATGCTTTATGCCCTTTACTGCACCTAAATCAAGCCTGCAAAGGGATAAGTGTTCGTATTCCCATTCCACAGATAAGGAAAACTGAGGCTCAGAGAAATGGCGAATTGTGGATCTCTTCGCCCAGCTGGAAGGGATGGAAGCAGGCTCCATCTCACGGTAAGCTGAAGCGCCACGCTGATACCCTTGGCTCTCACACCATGTTGTCTTATAAATGCCGAGCTGAGTCCGGGTCAGTTCTCCTTCCAGATGATCCTCACGACCCAATGTGAGGAGCTGAGGACTGAGATCAACGGCCTCCCTGAGTCCTGTCGCCATCCAGGCCCCTGGGAGCCAGTCATGGGCTTCACATCCCTGGACACGTTTGTTGATTAGTAGAACACAAAACAGGTTGGTAATTTTCCTTTGGCTTCTCTTTGGTTATGGTGGCCAGTTCTCAAACTTTATCTAAGCTTTGTTTATTAATATAACTCCCAGGACGTTTTTAAAGAGCTGATCATACTTCTAGACTGACCACAGGGCTCAAAAATGAGTCTACCAACAGAGCTCTAAAGAAAACAAGGTGCTTTGAGTAGGAAATAAAAGGACCAATAAAAAGATTCGCTCTTCTCCATCAAGGTGGGACCAAGTTGGATTTGCTGGGAGGCTTGGGTTCAGGTACCCACAGCATCACCATTCTTGGCAAGGTTAGTTAAATTCTTCAAGCATCAGGTTCTTTATGTATAAAAATGGGTGACTCATTTATAAAGTAGTTGAAAATACTGCATGAAATAATGAACCAAAGGCAAGAAGCACAATGCCTGTCACGTGCTACATGCTCAGGCAGTGAGGACTATCACTGTTATTGATCCCAGCCTTGGGTTCTGATCATAATGATGATAACGATGATCAGTACCAGGCATTTGCTGATGGCTGACTATGTGCCAGGCACCGTTCTAAGAACCTTGTGTGCTTTAAGTCAGTGCTCTCAATGCTGCTATTACCTCCACTTTACAGATGGGGATACTCAAGTCCAGACAGGTTGACTTATAAAGCAGAAGTCGGATTGCCAGTCATCCTCAGAGCCTTCCTCAGATGCATTGCTTTGGCTTCAGGCTGCACTCTCTTCACTACATGACAAGTGGTTACACAGCCACAAATCCTGTGGATGCATGACCTGAACTCCTGAAGTTAGGCAGCCTTACGATCGCCTCCGTGGGGCATTTACTTGGTGTAACAGTTAGGATTCTACATTGGAGTGCCTGGCTGCCGGTTCCTGCTCTGCCCCTGATTTCAGCTTCCTCTGAATGTGCACTCTGAGAGGCAGCAGGCGATGGTTCATGCAGCTGGGTCCCCGCCGCTCACATGGGAGACCCGGGCTGAGTTTCCAGCTTCTAGTTCAGCCTGGCCCAGGCCGTGCCATTGAAGGTATCTGAGGAGTGAACCACAAGATGAGAGTGCTCTCTCTCTCCCTCTCTCTCACGCTTTCTCTCTCTCTCTGTCTGTCTGTCTGTCTCTATTTCTCTCTGCCCTTCCAGTAAATAAGTGAAATTTGTTTCAAAAAAAAAAGACTCCAGGGCCCTGACGTCTCCTCCTTTTCCCCCTCCCTCCCATCCTCTGCTCACTGATTTCTTAGGCAACATTTAACTAAGGAGAAAATGGAAAGAGGTCTTGTTTGACCAGAGCTCACTCTCAAAAGTGGAGCCTCTTCAAGTCTTTAAGATAATATGATGACATCAAGATTGTTGAGAAAACAAAGAACACTAGTAAAGAAAAATGAACATGAAAGTATTGCACACAACCAGCCCTTGCATTTCTTCTCTGCAGCCCATCCCCAGGCTCACTCTTCCATGAGAGACCCTGCTACCCCTCTGCTCCTCCCCCTTCTCACTAACCTCCCATCAGCCTCCAGTTTTACCCAACTGATTGCTACCCACTCGTCAAATTTCAGCAGACAGATCGCCTCCTCCAAGAAGCCTTCTTGGACCCCACGTTCACCACACAGTCATGATTAAGCAGGCTCTCCTGGGCTCCTGTAATCCTCATCATTTTGTAAGTTCCACATGCCCATCTGTGTCTCTCAATGGCCAGGACAGGCACTAGACCCAGAAGGTATTGTTCTGTATCCCCAGGGTCTAACACTGTGCCTGATCTGTAACTAGACACCTCAGTAAATGTATGTTGAATGGCACCTTTGACAGCTACAGAGCTTGCCACTTATTTTAATGTTCAGAATCACATGAAAAGCCTCATACAGAGTAAGGTTTTTATGATGTGGAGGAAAAATAGAAAATTGTAGAAAAGTAGCAGCAAGTCTCTTTCCTTAGGTCACTCATTACAATAATATGGAAACCTGAAAGTTTCTAGAACATTCTTTCCACCAAAAACGCCACACCCCCATCTGTCACTTGAAATCATTCCACTTTAAAGGTTTCCTGATACTCAATGGCTTAATGATAATTATGACATTTCCCTTTAGCTTCCTCTTCTCTGCATTTAATAACCTCAGCTTCTTGAACTTTTCCATATAAAAAAATCTATTAATAATTTTTATTGCTTTCTCACTTCTCCATATACTCATATCTTAATTGTTATTGCTAAATCATGTAAGGCAATCAAAGAAGTCTGAGGTTCATAGTCTAACCTGTGTTCTCCAAGGGACTAAAGACAAAGCAGGAAAAACAATATACAAAACCCTCATCTGTTAACTCAAAAAGTGAAGAGTGAGATAAAAGTCTAGTTAATGGTCATTTGGATTCAGTCTGCTTCATTTGTTTTTACCACCTAAGGCTAATATTTTAAAACATGTTCTGGTTTCTGCAGAATTCTAGGAGACAGGGATGGTGCGAGGCCCATGGCTTAGGGTAAGCACATGCACTTAGATATTATAATTCACTCCATATTTGTTAGCATGGTCCCATTTCAGATATTCTGACCTGGTTTTCCACAAATGCACTCACAAGTGCCATATATACTTCCTAATCTGGGTGCTCAAAAGCTATCATCAACCTGCATTCGACATGAAATCTCCAGGAAGTGGCAGTCATATCAGCAGCCTCCCTGTGAGGTTGGTGCCACACTAGTCATCCTCTCTGCATCGTCCTTATTAATCTCCAAAGCATCTTTGAGATGAATGCAGGTGGCATAGCGGGTAAAGCCATTGCCTATGGCACCAGCATGCTATACTGACACCGGTTCAAGTCCCAGCTACTTCACATCCAATCCAGGTCCCTGCTAATGGCAGGAGAAAAGCAGCAGCAGATGGCCCAAGTGTTTGGGCCCCTACCACCCACATGGGAGATCCAGATGAAGCTCCTGGCTCCTAACTTCAGCCTGGCCCAGCCCTGGCTGGTGCATCATCTGTTTTGCGAGTGAACCAGCAGATGGAAGGATCTCTCTCTCTCTCTGTGTCTCTTCTTGTGTCTTTGTAACCCTGACTTTCAAATGAATAGATAAATCTTTTTTAAAAATTCATTTTTTAAAAAAAATTTAAAAGCAGAGAGACAGAGACAAATAGACAGAGGTCTTCCATCTGCTGGTTCACTTTAAATTCTCACAGCAGCCAGGACTAGGGGAGGGTAGAATCCAGCCTGTAATTCAATCCACATTTCCCATGTGACTCACAGGGACCCAAGTGCCTGAGCCATCACCTGCTGCCTTCCAGGGTGTGCATTAGCAGGAAGCTGGAATCAGAAGCAGTCAGGACGTGAGTTCACGCACTTCTATATAGAATGTGGGCATCCAGTGTGGCATCTTAACTGCTGTAGCCATCCCTCCTGGTAGATTCTACTCTAATCCCTGTTTTACAGATGAAAAAATAAGGCTCAGAAAAGCTCATACAGGATCACCCAGTCAGCAGGCGGCAAGGCGCGGACTCCAGCTTTTAAGCTGTGCCTTTTAAGCTCTGTGCACTTGCCTCTCTGGATGTATTGGTTTTGTGGTTTTCTTTTGTCTTTTCACAAATGACCTGATGTGGTGTCATGCAAATCAGAGCTTTGTAATAATTATTTGATTTTGACATGAGGAAGCAGACGTTTTCTTGCTTTGTTGGCAAGACTCGAACAGGACCACCCACCTTGGAGATCTCTCTGGCAATATCTAGGAGCATGGGAGATGTACACATCCTAGGGCCTTGCCATGACTCCCCGGAGACCATGGCAGAGCCTACTGGTCAGCAAACCAAGCCCCCTCCCTCCGAGGCCCCTGCCTTCTAGAAATTTTTCTGTAACTGGCTGAAGGGTGAACCAGGTAACACTGGTCTAGCCAGTAGGATGTAAATGAAAAATCACTGAGTGGAGTTTCTAAGAAAATCTGTTTACAGGAACAACATGACAAGATTACTTTATCAGCCTCGTGGTCCTTCCCTTTCTGACCAATGGGAACATGGATGTGATGCTTGGAGCTGCTCTAACATTTTTGTGACCCTGAGAAAGCATGGATAAATGTATGTCCACGAGAGATGGCAGAGAAGACAAGCGGAATATACTTGAATCCCTTTGGCATCCGTCACGTGATGTGACAGTCTTATAATGTCTACTTCTGGGCTTACTGTTACATTCAGAAGAACATGTGTCATTCTTCTATGGAGAGGGGGTTTCTTTTCATAGTTCTCTGGAGAAACTCACACATGTGTACACAGTGATACACACCATAGTCTGTAAGGGGAAAACTTCAAGGAAGCTTAGCATAATACCCATCAATAGGACAGTAGATACAAAGCAACCAATTCACGCCATGAAACACCACACAGCACTTTCAAAGGAGTGACCTAGGAACTGGCCTTGTGGTGCAATGGGTTGAGCTGCCTGCTACAATGCAGGCATCCCATAGTGGAGTGCCAGTTCTAGTTCCTGCTGCTGCTCTGCTTCCAACCAGCTCCCTGCTAATTTGCCTGAGAAAACAACAAATGACTGTCCAAGTATGAGACCCACATGGAGTTCCAGTCTCTTGGCTTCAGCCCAGCCCATCCCAACCATTATAGCTATTTGAAAAATGAAGCAATAGAGAGAAGACGTCTTTCTCTCTGCCTCTCTCTCTCTCTCTGTCACTCTGCTTTTCATAAATAAAATAAATCATTAAAAATAATTAAGAGGAATATATTAGATCTACCTATATCAACATATATATCTACATGTATCAACATGTATAAATCTTGAAACTATAATAAAAATGAAAAAGAGAAATGGCTGAATGACACATTCTCAGTTACAGTATATTTCTCACTTAAATATATTTTAAAACAATTCCTTATGGAGAGGGCTTCAACAAGTGGGAAAATGGAATTAAAAGATGTGAACTTTCCATGCACTGTTGCAAGCCCCTTGTGTTCTACGGATGTGGGCATACATCCTGAAAGTGTACGAACAATGACATGAAGGAAACACATCAATTTCAGGGAGAGAGGAAGGAATGAAATCTGGGAAGTGGTATTGGTGGAGCTTCAACTAAACTAGAATGCTTTATTTTGTAAAAGTACAGCTAGGCCCCAACGTACACTGGATCAGCTTAATATTTTTTTGTTTCTGTTTTTACTTTATGATGGGTCAAAAGCACCATGCATACAGTAGAAAGCCTATATCTATTTTTTTTTAAAAAAATGATGTAGTTATTTATTTGAAAGGCAGGGTTACAGAGAGGCAGAGGCAAAGCGGGGGGGTCTTCCATCCGCTGGTTCACTCCCCAAATGGCTGCAGTGGCTGGAGCTGTGCTGATCCAAAGCCAGGAGCCAGGAGCTTCTTCCAGGTCTCCCGTTAGGGTGTAGGAGCCCAAGGACTTGGTCCATCTTCTACTACTTTTCCAGGCCATAGTGGAGAGCTGGGTCAGAAGTGGAGCAGCCAGGACTCGAACTGGCACCCATATGGGATCCCGGCACTGCAGGCAGCTGCTTTACCCACTAAGGTACAGTGCCAGCCCCCAAAGCCTATTTCAGACTTTGAGTTTTGATGTTTTTCCCAAACCGGTGATTGATGGTAGAATCCTCTCTTGCTGTGCTGCACAGTGACTCCCAGTCAACCACACAATCATGAATGCAAACAGCCAACCCTATGGAGTACAGTGTGGCTGAGCTAAGGGGGCTCTGAAAATTTCGTGAAAAATGCATTTTTATTTATTATTTCATTTTATTTTTATTTCATTTTCCTATGAACTTTCTAAAGTACCCTGTATGATGCTTAGTAAATTAAATGTATTAAAAGTATTTTCAATTTATTTGGGTATAACCTCATCTGTGTTGAGGAGTATCTGTAACTTGTATCAAATATGGCAGAATTTGCTAAATTGGGGTATTAGATATATGAGTATTTGCTAACTAGCTAGCCTTATTTTTCTATATATTTAAAATGTGCTTTTTAAATTGCATGAAAAAAGTTGCAGGCATTTATGTCGCGACCTAGTTGGCTATTTTTGTGAACGTGCTCTGGTGGACGTAAGGTGACATGAAAAACAGTGTGCTTTGAACGTTATCATGAACATTGGCCAAGACAGCTGCCTTCAGGTGTATACCTCCCATGGGTCATGAAGAAAGGGTAGAATGAGAAGACCTGGCTAGGCAGCCAGGGTCAGCTGGTGTTACAAAGTCAGTTCTGGCTCCCTGAAATCCCTCTGTTGAATCCCTACTCCCCAGTGTGGCTGTGTGTGGAGCCAGGGCCTCTCAGGAAGTAAATAAGGTTAAATGAGGTGCTAGGATGGGCCCTCGTCCAGTGGGACTGGTATCCTTATGAGCTGAAGAAAAGACACCAGGAACTCTTATCTGTGGAGAGAAGGCTGGTGCCCGCAAGCCAAGGCGCTGCCTCAGGAGTCACTAACCCTGCCACCACCTTGATCATGGCCATTCAGACTCTAGAATTGTGGGCAAGCGGATGTCTGCTGTGTCAGTCTCACAGCCTTTGGTATCTGTTACAGCAGCCATAGAAGGCTCATGTAGGGGGTGCACCTAGAATTGAGGTTCTCACTAAGGGTGGCTACCACACAATGGGGGGCATTTTAAAAATGGAAGAATGGGGATATTTTTTGGTGGCACGAAGCCTGGGCAGCAGAAGAGCAGAAACCAGGGAAGCAAAACATTTTTCAGAACCTGTGCATCAAGAGGCCCTATAGTTTCTGCATTGACTCTCTGAATATGCTCCCTTCAAGGAGGCTGTTTGTTCTAGCTCAGGGACTGACAGAATACATGGACTCAGGACCAAATAAAGTCTACCATCTTCTTTTATAAATAACATTTTGTTGGCACACAACCATGTCCATTTGTTGATGTGGTTGTGTTTGCATACACACTACAACAACAGGCTTGAGGAGCTGCATCAGAGATTGAATGCCCTGCAAAGTCAAAAGGACCATCTGGCCCTTTCTAGGCAAGGTTTGCTAACCATTCCTGGTCTACCTGCTGAGGATGAGACCACATGAAATGGAGTGGAGCTGTCCCATCTGAGGTCTCCCCAGAAGAGACAGCTCCCATTGAAGCCACCACATGAGCACAGTCGCATGAGTGACTGTGAGACTAGCAGAAGAATGGCCCAGCTGAACTCAGTCTAAATTGCAGATGCTACACTCTTGAAAAAATATAGTGCTTAGTGCTTAGAGCACAGAGTTTTGTTTTGGGTTGTTGTGTGGCTCGAGGTACCTAACGGTGTGGTAGCCCTGGCTTTCCCCTCAACGTATGTAGAATAAAGTGCTCACTCCCACCTTCCATGCTTTGAATTTCACCACTGAAGTGCAGCCTGCTTGGCTTCCAGGTACTGGTGTAAGGTTCTCTCTGTCTCCAGGCTTTTGTCCAGGCTGAGGAGTTAACACACCCTTTCCACTGTACCTACCCTTAGCTAGTGGTTGACAGAAGTTGTTGTAAAAATATATTCTGCTTAAAACCTAAATGAAAGATCTCTGTGAGTGAGATCCCAGTGGAAAGAACAGGTCTTCAAAGAAGGAGGTACCTTTCTCTGAAGGGAGGAGAGAACCTCCACTTTGACTATGACCTTGTCGAAACAAGATAAGAGTCAGAGAACTCAAGGGGCTTCCATAGCCTTGGAAACTCATGACTGGAGCATGGGGAGATTACTGAGGCCATAAACAAGAGTGTCAATTTGTAAAGTCAACAACAGGAGTCACTGTGCACTTACTCCTCATGTAGGATCTCTGTCCTTAGCGTGCTGTACATTGAGACTTAATGCTATAACAAGTACTCAAACAGTATATTTCACTTTGTGTTTCTATGGGGGTGCAAACTGTTGAAAGCTTTACTTAATGTATACTAAACTGATCTTCTGTAAAAAAAAAAAAAAAAAGAAGAAGAAATTATCAATTCCCAACTTGACTCTCACTGGGATTAAACATGACAATAGGTCTGATCTGATTTCATCATCATTTAAAAAATCATCTATTATCTATTATTTTTCACTTTATGTTTCTGTGTGGGAGCAAAGTGTTGAAATCTTTACTTAATGTATGCTAAACTGATCTTCTGTATATAAAGAGAATCGAAAATGAATTTTGATGTGAATGGAAGGAGAGAGGGAGTGGGAGAGGGGAGGGTTGCGGGTGGGAGGGACGTTATGGGGGGAAGCCATTGTAATCCATAAGTTGTACTTTGGAAATTTATATTCACTAAATAAAAGTTAAAAAAATAAAAAAAAATAAAAATATATTCTGCTTCTTCACCCTCCATATATCTGATGCTCTTTGGTAGAGTTCCCCTTCATAGTGACACTGGTGTACCCTGTCAGCACTGTCTAGCAGCAACTTTCCTCTCCGCGTGTAACTTGCTGTGGCCCTTCCAGTATTTCCTGGGCATCTAACATTAGCTATTTTCAGTTAAATCCTTGTCATGAGATCGACTTCAAGGCAGAACATAAACCAAGATGCTGAGTAACCTTAGACAAGTTTCTCTCTCTTAGCCTTCGCTTCATTACTTGTAAAGTGGGAAAACTGCTAAGTGGCTGGGAGGACATGCACTGGAGGTGCTGCCAAGACAGCACCCCTAGCCCAGCTAGGGGTAGTGATGATGGCGCTTGCCTAGCCCTGCCTCCTCTCTGCACTGGCTCCAAGCCACCCCAAAGTCCTATGAAAGTACTATTGAATCCCACTGTAGGGCAGCCTTGGAATGAGCTACAGTGTGTGAGGGCTTCCTCTGGTCCCCCACATACCAGTGGGGAAGTGACAGCCCCACATCACACCCCCGTCTGGAGGACCCCGGGGCTCCCGACTTCTGAGTTGGCACGTTGGGCTGGAGCCTGACCCCGGAACCTGTCCCTGACAGGAAGGAGGAACAGAGCCGCGGAAGTGTGGGAGACCTCACTGCAGACAACTGGAAAAACAGCCCTGTGCCTTTTACTGGAAGGGAAGCTTCACATTGACTGTGGTCGTGGAAAGAAACAGGACAGCAGGGTGTGGGTGTGATTGGAGGATGCTTTTCCTTCCTCCTTTAGGAGACAGGTCTGTCTGCCCCCAACCCTGCACTCCTTCTCAGAGCCTATGAATATATACCCAAAGTTGGAGAAAAAAATTAAGAGCACACTTGCATCAGGAGCACATTGTACTGGCTCTGGTTGCTTCTGCTCTTGTTAAAAGCTTGACTCTGTAGCTCTCCTCTCTCCTAAAGGGGGTGTTGAGGAGAGAACTGGACAGCAGAGTGTGCCTTGAGCGCTCCCTGCATCCCTAGGAAGGGACCCATCAGCCCCAAGGTGAGGCAGCAGGAGGTAATGAGAGCAGAGTTGGATCGATGCCAGGTCAACAATAATGGAAGAGCTATAATTACCCTGCAGGACTTGGGGTGGAAGTGACTATTTTAAAACCTGCAAACATCTCAGCGGCGTCTTGGAGTCACACTTGGGAAAGCCCCTTTTCCCCACCGTTGTCTTCTTGTCATGCGATAGGATGTCAGTGTCGGGAACATTTCCTACCAGCCGGACACCAGCGAGCGCCCTGTGCAGGGCTCAGAACAGCCTGAAAGAGCACCACGGCTCACAAGCCCGGTGTCTTGCTGTGGATTCCAGCATTTTTTTTTTTTCCTTTCAGGAGAAAATACTTCCATTCTAATGCCTATTGGGCCCATACAATTAGGATATGTTTGTGGTCGTGGGTTCAGTGATCACACAGCATAAAGTCTTTGCAATTTCTCCTTGCAAGCTGCATGTATAATTTAAGGCCTTGTAATTATTAGATGCTTGGGGAATGTCTGTGGCTCAGAAAAAGAATGCACTGGGGTTCTGGCGCCAGTGAGCTTGTCGCTGTTTGACTTTAGTTCACGTAGCCACTCAGAGCTTCTGCTGATCTCAGGGTCCTTCTCTGTCACTTGCCACTGTCAGCTCCCTTCCTCCCCTCCTCGAACTTCTGGAAGTGTACAAGGGGAAAAAAAGGACCCAAAAAACAAAAAGTCCAGAACGGAGTATGTGCTCAAGAAATGCAACTTCCAGTCATGACAGCATCTCTTGCGGTTCTTTGAGTTGTAAGAAAAACAGTGTGAAAAAAATAGGAAAGAAAAGCGGAGGCTGTTGGTTGAGGCCACATAGGTCCTCATGTTCGTTTGGCTACCTCCTAGGGGAGTGTCTTTGGGAAGTCTACTTCTCTCCCCTGCCTGAGTTCCCCTGGCTGTGAAACTGTGCAGGGACTCACCTCAGACAACTAAGGACGAATGCAGTACAGGATTTGGTCCACAGTAGCCACAAGCAGAGGATAATTGCTCCTTTACTTATGATGGAAGACAAATCTTTTTCCATGCCAAGAAACATGGGCTGTCAATCATGAAGCCCTTATTTGGCACCTGTTCCGGAGGACACAGGCACTTGGTAGCAGTCAGGTGACTGGGAGGGCCTCTTGGTACACACCATTATCCCCTCATGAGCACAGTGGGGCAGCAACCCTGATGGGTCCCACTCAGCTGTGTACAGCTTGACAAAAGAAACGTGTTACAGCAGCCGGCCTTGTTAAGCCACCGCCTATGATGCCAGCATCCCATATGAGCAGTGGTTCTAGTTCTCACTGCTCCACTTCTGATCCAGCTCCCTGGTAATGCACATGTGAAAACAGCCCAAGCTGGCCCACGTGCTTTGGCCCCTGCACCCATGTGGGAGACCTGCATGGAGTTCCAGGGTCCTGGCTTCAGCACAGCCCACCCCTCACCATTACAGCCATTTGGAGACTGAACCAGTGGATTGAAGATAAATTCCTCTGTCTGTCTGTCTGTCTCTGCCCCCTCCCTCCCTCCGTCTATCTTTATTTGTAACTCTACCTTTCGAATAAATAAAGAAGTCTTTAAAAAAATTAGCAAGAAGCTAAGAAAACTCAAGTTGAGGATTCTGCTGGACCTAAGGAATTTTGATGTATAATACATGCCAAAGTCATAAAGCAGCAATATTTTAAAATAACTATTTTTAAATTTTTATTTATTTGAAAGGCAGAATTGAGAGAGAGAGAGAGAGATCATCCATACATTTGTTCACTCCCCAAATTGCTACAACAGCCAGGGCTAGTCCAGTCCGAAGTCAGGAGCCAGGAACTACAGCCAGGTCTCCCATGTGGTTGGCAGAGGCCCACGCACTTGAGCCATCCTCTGCTGCTTTCCCAGGTGAATTTGCAGGGAGCTAGATCACAAGTAGAGCAACTGGGATACAAACTAGCACCCATATGGAATGCTGGCCTCATGGGTGGCAGCTTAACCCACTGGTCCACAATGTAGGCTCCTCAAATAACTACTTTTGAAAATAGGAATGTCAGGGCCAGTGCTGTGGCATAGCAGGTAAAGCTGCCACCTGCAGTGCTGGCATCCCCTGTGGATGCTAGTTCCTGTCCCAGCTGCTCCACTTCCAATCCAGCTCTCTGCTATGGCCTGGGAAGGCAGGGGGAGATGGCCCAAGTCCTTGGGCCCCTGCACACGCTTGGGAGACCTGGAAGAAGCTCCTGGCTCCTGGCTTTGGATCATCCCAGCTCTGGCCATTATGGTCATCTGGGGCGTGAACCAGCTGATGGATGATCTCTCTCTCTCTCTCTCTCTTTCTCTCTCTGCCTCTCAAATAAATAAATAAAATCTTTAAAAAAAAATAGGCATGTCAACTGAGCAGACATATGGTCGACACCATTTACAGTCAGCATGCCTTCCCTAGCTGTGGCTTCCCCTTGGCTGGAATCAACTAACTTCAACTACAGATAAGAAAGTATTTGGAAAACTATTACATCGTTGCTGTTGTGGGCTGTGTAGTTAGGCCAGCAACATTTGTGTCTGTACTGAGCATGGCAAACCTTCCTCCCATCATTATTCCTTAAGCAATACAGTATAGCAACTACTGACATAGGTTTCCATTGTGTTGGGTATTATAAGTAATCTAGAGATGATCTAAAGTACATGGGAGGACTGCATAGGTATATGCACATATCATATCATGTTATATAAGGGACTTGAGCACCTGCAGGTATTGATATCCACAGGGACTCATGGCACCTGTCCCCTGCATTTGGCAAGGGCTGATGGTGCTCTGTTCACAAGCATAAATAGCTTTGGTGCAGGCAGGGTCAGTAAAAGGATGGTATAAACTGGAGGCTGAAACAAAGCTAGGAAGGAGACCTCACGTGTCCCCCTTTTCAGGGAACAAACCAAGGTGACAAGAGCCATCCTGCAAAGAAACAGAGCTACAGAAGGCCAGCTGTTCATGGTTACTAGCCACAGCTGGGTGCGCCTTGCCAGGGAGGCAAGAAATAACCAAGGGCCCCTTTGGTCGTGAGAAGAAGGGTTTGGGTTTTGTCCTCTAGGTGCTGGAGAGTCAAGGAAGAGATTTTTTTTTTTTTTGGACAGGAAGAGTTAGACAGTGAGAGATAGAGAGACAGAGAGAAAGGTCTTCCTTCCGTTGGTTCACCCCTCAAATGGCTGCTATGGCCAGCACACTCCGCCGATCCAAAGCCAGGAGCCAGGTGCTTCCTCCTGGTCTCCCATGTGGGTGCAGGGCCCAAGGATGTGGGCCATCCTCCACTGTACTCCCGGGCCACAGCAGAGAGCTGGACTGGAAGAGGAGCAACCAGGACAGAATCCAGCGCCCCGACTGGGACTAGAACCGGGGTGCCGGCGCTGCAGGCAGAGGATTAGCCTAGTGAGCTGCGGCACTGGCCCAGGAAGAGATTTCAAAGTAGAAGAGGCAGCAACAAGATTTGTTTTCAAAAGGCTGGCCTGGTAGCAGTGTGGCAGTGAGAGAGAGAGAGAGAGAGAGAGAGGGTTGTCTCGTTCAAGTGTTGGAAAGCACAGTCCTGGTGCTGCTAGCTTCCACAAAGAGCTTTTCAGAATGGGGCGCTTGTTCCTCCGAATGCAGATGAGGAATGATCCAGTATTTGCATGGTCCCCTTTAGTTCTGAAACTTTTTTTTTCAGTTCATCACACAACAATCTGGGGAGGTGGGCCAAGGGGAATTATCCCCATACACAGGTGGGGAAGCAGCTCTAAGTAGCTACAAAGCCGCAGAACAATTGCAGCTGGAGTAATTGCACGCTAGCTCTGCCCCATTTAAGATTGGAATTTGATTTGTGTGGCTAGAAAATAAAGCATGTTTAAAACTGAAATAAAAACCCTCAGTGTTCCTAAGTAGAAATCAATGCTCAATAATAATCTTTAAAAAAATTGGTTTCAAAAGAACAAATAACTAGCACAAAGACATAGCATACCTGAAAAACCACAAGGCTGCTGGCTAGGGATCTGCTTTGCAAAATTAAAAAAAAAAAAAAAAAAAAAAAAAAACACCTTGAAGGAAAAAAAAAAAAAGATTTATTTGTTTGAGAGGTAGAGTTATAGACAGAGAGAGGGAGAGACAGAAAGAGAGGTCTTCTATCCGCTGGTTCACTCCCCAAATGGCGGCAGCGGCTGGAGCTGAGCTGATCTGAAACCAGGAGCCAAGAGCTTCTTTCTCCCATGTAGGTGCAAATGCCCAAGCACTTGGCCATCTTATTCTGCTTTCCCAGGCCATAGCAAAGATCTGGATGGGAAGAGGAGCAGCCAGGACACGAACTGGCTCCCATAGGAATGCAGGTGCGGTGGGCGGAGGCTTAGCCTGCTACACCATATCACTGGCCCCCAGTAGCCCTTTAAAACATGTTTAGATATAGAATCTAAGCTTGCCTAATTGCCTGCATTACAACTCTTAGCAAAGCACACCTGTATTTAGCATAAAAACCATCAGAAGTGACTTTAGAACATGCTTTCTCGGGGTTCCGAGTCTGAAGGCCTGAGCTCCCAGGGAGCAGCTGGTGGGGGTCCCAGTCCACAGTCAACGGCTGGATGGGCTAGGGTGGGATGCGGGGCATCCCTAGACGTCTGCGTCTCCGTTCCAAGACTGAGAACCATGGGTACCAAATGTCCAAGGGTGCAAGATGGATGTCCAGACTCAGGCAGAGGCCGCTTTGCTTCCCTCTGCCCTGCCGTTCCTTTTAGTGCCTCACTGGATTGGCTGATGTCCAGCTACATCTGGTATAAGCAACTTCTTTACCCAGTCTCCCAGATCACATGCTCATTGCTGACCAGAAGCACCCTCATGGACTCACCCAGGAAGAATGTGCCAGCTCTCTGGGCATCGCTTAACCCAGTGCAGTAGGCACATTAAACCCGCCATCACCACTACAGAATAGCCTGCATTCTGCCCTCTGCACTTCCTCCAAAGCACACACATGTAGTTATGAACTCAGGTGGAAAGATTATCAAAAATCTTTAACATGCGGTAGAATTAATGTTGTGAACCTGAATGTTAGCAAGATGAGCCAGAACAGGGGGTTGGGGGCCAGAACAGGGGATTGGGTGCAGCATGTATGTAATATGGCTCTACATACAAGAGACATTCCAGGTGGGAAAAAAAATCAGAAACGTTTTAATGTTCTTGACCAGGTTCCAGGGTGGAAGAGCCATGTGTTGAGATTGGACTCTATCACTTGTTTTCTCCAGGCGTCACTTTTTTTTTTTTTTGAAAGATAAAGTTAGACAGTGAGAGAGAGAGAGGCAGAGAGAAAGGTCTTCCCTCTGCTGGTTTACCCCACAAATGGCCACTACAGCTGGAGCTACACCAATCCAAAGCCAGGAACCAGGTGCCTCCTCCCGGTCTGCCACACGGGTGCAGGCGCCCAAGCACCTGGGCCATCCTCCACTGCCTTCCCAGGCCACAGCAGAGAGCTGGACTGGAAGAGGAGCAGCCAGGACCAGAACCCGGTCCCCACATGGGGTGCTGGCGCCGCAGGTGGAGGATTAGCGAAGTGAGCCACGGCGCCAGCCCCAAGGCCTCAGTTACTTATAAAGTGGCCTTAGTATCCGAGCGCCTAGCTGTACCTTCAGCCCTGTCTTTCACCATGGTTTCCCTCACTTCCTCATCTCTGCCACGGGGTGGGTGTGGGGGGCTAAATGTCTCCTGGACATGGTAAGCAAGCATGTTCCCACCCCAGGGCCTTTGCACGTTCTATCTTCCCTGATTAGAAACAGCTTTTGCATCAGGTAGCTGCAGGCTGATGTCTTGCAAGTCTATTCATGTGGCCCTTCTGCAAGAAACCATCCCTTTGCAGCTGCCACTATCCCCTTTTTCTCTATGGGGCCTCTCCAGCTTTCTGTTGGAGCACTGATAGCTGTGTCGCTTCCCTGACTTGCTTTCATGCTTACTGTCCACTTCTATTGCACAGCAGCATGTGAAATCCATGACGGCCAAAACTTTGTTCTCTTACAAATGCCCAGATCTTCAAACAGTGCCAGCAAATAAATGGAAGCTCACTGGGTATTTGTTTAAAAAAAAGAGAGCAGAAAAAGCTTCATTTTTTTCCATATAAATATCCAAATTAGCACCATAGTTGTAAATTATTTTCATGGAATGGTTTATACTGTGCAATTAAAAGATTAAAATGAGAAATAATTACCTCATTTAATTTTTTAATTTTATGATAAAATACACGTAGCAAAAAAATGTTACTCTCTTAGACATTAAATTCTTTTAAAAAATTATCCGAGAGGCAGAGAGAGACAGACAGAGAACAGTTAGTGAACCATCTGCTGGTTCACTCCCCAAAGGCCTCCAATGGTGAGGGCTGTCCAAGGGCCAACCCCAGGATCTGGGAATTCAATCCTGGTTTCCCTCGCAAGTGACAGGAACCCAGTTACTTCAGCCATCATGGTTGCCTCCCAGGGTCTGCACTGGCAGGAAACTGTAATCAGGAGCCAGACTGAGGAATAGAACCCGGGCACTCTGGTGAGGGATCCAGGTGTCTCAACTGCCAAGCTGAACACCTGCTCCGTTAGCATTAAATATATTCACTTCGTGCAACCATCAGCACCACCCATCTCCAGAACTTCTTCGTCTTACAAAACTGAAACTTTATACCGTAACTGCCCATTTCCCCCTCCCCGGCCCCTCACCACCACCTTCCTACTTTCTGTCTCTGTGAGTCTGAGGACTCCAGATATCTCCTATAAATAGACTGTAATGCAATTTTCTGTCGGTGGCTGGCTTACCTCACTTAGCATAATTCCTTCAAGCATTGTCCATGGAGTAGCATGTATGCATCAAAATTTCCTTCCTTTTGTGGCTGAATAATAAGCCATGATATGTATATATACCACATCTTGTTTATCCTTTCACCCATAGATGGACATTTGGGTTGTGGATTGTTATCTCTTATATTTTTAATTCCCTTTCTGGATTATAGAGTATTTCTAAGAGAACTCTGATTTTGGTCTTAGTCACCAGGGAAATCCTACAGAGCATCTCGGAAGTCCAAAAGACTCCAGGCTGTATTCCTTTTCTGATGTCCCTAGCACCTTACAGATGAAGCACTAGCCAGTGTGGATCAGACACGCTCTGCAGCCAGGGCAGATGCCCAAGGGCTTGAGCTATTTCACAGTGTCCATCAGACTGCCCAAAGCCCCTCCAAACAACTTAGAAGTAAAAATAGTGAGCTATGCACACATAATTGTTGCTTCAAGCGGAGTCCCCTGGCCTGGGCTTCTGATTATAGTGCTTCTTAATCAGTGAAACACTTTTCAGAGCTGCCCCAGTCCAGGGAATTATGCTCCATCCTTAAATACTGCATTTACATGAACCAGACTAAAGCTTCTAGCTGAAGTACAGTGCTAAAACAGGCTAATTACAGGACTTACAAAAAGCGTACATTAATTTATAATGCAGCCGGTGCCGCGGCTCACTAGGCTAATCCTCCGCCTTGCGGCAACGGCACACCGGGTTCTAGTCCCGGTTGGGGCACCGGATTCTCTCCTGGTTGCCCCTCTTCCAGGCCAGCTCTCTGCTGTAGCCAGGGAGTGCAGTGGAGGATGGCCCAAGTGCTTGGGCCCTGCACCCCATGGGAGACCAGGATAAGTACCTGTCTCCTGCCTTCGGATCAGCGCGGTGCGCCGGCCGCAGCGCGCCAGCCAGGGCGGCCATTGGAGGGTGAACCAATGGCAAAGGAAGACCTTTCTCTCTGTCTCTCTCTCTCACTGTCCACTCTGCCTGTCAAAAAAAGAATTTTATAATGCACCGTAAGTGGTGTAATGAATAAAAGTTTAAAGCAAAAAATTAACATCTTCCCATGTATCTAAGGGACCTTAATTGAAACCTCACCTGCTGATTATGTTTAATACGTATATTTGAGTATCTCTGTGAATGTGAAATACTCAAACAACCCTCATGCTGCCGTGGTGCAAGGTCAGGAGATGTACCCCTAACTTACAGATGGGGAAACTGGAACTCAGGAAGCCTATTACTTGTTCAAGGTCAAAACAGGGAATAACAAAAGTGGTGCTCACATCCAGATCTTCTGAGGGCAAATTCTGAATCTTTCTATTATACCAGGGTACAAAATGTCATTTCCTAAATGTGACACCCTCATTTTGTCCATCTCATTTCATATTCTGCTTTGTGATTCAAAATCATTCCAACTGACACTTCTTCCTTTAAGACTTATATAAAAAGGGTGGGTTTGTTTTTTAACTCAAACCATGAATTTTCCAGACTAGTTTCTTAGCAATAAAAAACACCTTTCCCTACAAAGTGGCCCTAGATACCACCTGGCATCTGAGACCTCGTTTTAGGAAATGCAGCTTAGTTTAATGGGCCACTAGGAAACAAGCTTGGGATACATCCAGCATTTTAACAGAGTGTCTGACCAGACGGCATTCACTTGCTTCTCAGCTTACCCTCTTGGTATTGCAAGGTGGCTTTTTTCAATTACTATAGTAATAACTAAAGAGGTGAAGGGCATGGTTCTGATCTGTGTAGGGGTCACTTCCCTTTATTCAAGCTCTATTATATTATTGCCATGATTTCCCACGTTCCGTGGGCAGCCCCATTTCAAGTTACAGAGTGGAACTGGGTGGACAGATCAGCAAATCCATTACCAGGGAGCTCAGCAGCAGTAGTCAAGTCAGGTCAAATCTTTACTCTTCTAGCCAAAGGCCGCTATGAAATTTCTAGAAAGTGAGTGTATACTAGGTGTGTTACACACTACAGGATACCGTGAATTATTACAGAGTTTCAGTCCTAATTCAGTGTTAATCAGTTATTAATGAGTCCCTGCCACACACTTGAGACTGTGCTTGGTGCTATGGATATAGCAATGATCTGGTCAGACATTGCGTGTGGAACTCATAAACTAGAATCTCAGGTATGTCCATTACTGTAGCAGTAATTCAATACCATCTGGTGTGTACTTATTACATACAAAGGACTGTAGGAGCCGCAAGGATAAAATGTCATTCCTACCCTGACAACCCCCACAAGTAAGGTAAAAAGATAATAGGTAAACTCTTGAAAATTATGTTTATGTGTGCAAAATATTTAAAGCATCGATTGGCATTTTCTTAAGAGAGTGGATCAGTTCTCTTTAACGTTAGGTACTGTTCTTATGAAACACATCTTCCTGTCTCTGAAATGTGATATGCAAAAGCAAGGGGGCATATTCTTAGAAAGAAAATTCCTGAAGACTTGCCTTTTATTTTTGTTTTCCTTGTGGAAAGGCAGGATTTATCACCACGGCATTGCTGGGCATCCCATGTCTAAGAGGCAGCTTTCATTTCTTTTATACTTGCGCACAGACTGAGCCCTGTGTACTCCTTAGGGGAACTGAACAGAAGTATGCTGCATACTGTAATTTTTTAAGGGCAAATATCAGTTGTAAACTAACTGGGAGAATCTAGGTCATGAGAAATTGAGTCATTGTAAAGTTTTCCCTCAAAAGAGTTTTATACTTCCCCACAATCAAGTTTTGTTAAGAAAAAGCCCAGCGTTCACAGAGAACAGAAGCTGGCAGGCTCATTGTTCTGAAGTTCGCCTGTGCCTGTGGTGGTGGAGATCGAGAACTTGGGAGTCCTGAAGACCAGGCTGTGAATCAAAGCTCTGAAATTTACTAACTGGGTGTTCTGGGATGAACTGGGTAGCCTCGCAGACCCCTGGTTTTGCTGTTGACTCTAAGATAAGGATAACTAACCCTATGTCAACAAATGGTTGGAAAACTTAAATCATGCAGATAATGTACTCATTCCAGTTCCTGGATCATAATAAGAACATGATACCAGTGATGATACTGTTGATGATATAGAGAGTTATGGGAATGATGATAGAGAAGAAAGCAAGATGAAAATACTGATAAGTGTCATAGCGATACGCTTGTTGATTCTGTCTCCCACTCATTCACTACTTCCAACACTGTGATGCTATCCTGAAGGCTGGTGAGGATAAGATGGATGGATGGGTGGATGGATGGATGTTACCTTGAAAAATAATAGAATGCTGTTTTTACTCTTTAACTAGAGTTTCAGTGGCTACAGACAATTTGAAACTATTCCTCCATAGTCACTATGCCAGGCTGTTCGTTGAAACAGAGCCTTTGCTATGATTACTTGAATTCACAAAGCTAACAGGCCCACATGGGGATCCAAGTCGATAACATCTTGGCTTGACCAGGACTACCTCAAACCCAACTAAGCTAACCAGTCTGACATGAAGGATGAATGAAATCCCAAACTAGTCTCTAGATTATTTTCATTGGCTCTACCATAGAACTGGCTACAAGAAATATTTTTGTTGTTTGAGTCCTTTTTTATCCTCGGTGAGTTTTCCTTTGGAATATTTCCCTTCCTGTTGTAATGACTCCATGGTGAAAGGTTTGACAAAGTGGGAACATGCCTTCCTGGGACTTACAGATAAACCATTTCATTGTGATGAGCTAATAAGCACCAAAATACACATGTTTTTAAACACATAGAAGGCAGTGCAACTTGAAAATCTAAAAGGAGAACAGCAAACAGTAAATTACTTCATTCGGTACCTGTATCTTTGCAGTGTGAAAAATACCCATTACTCTCTGACATATGACATGGCTCTCTGCAAGGAACTTTTGCACTGTTTTATCTAAGAGGTTTCAATGCTCTTAGCAGGTAGTATTTCAACAAATTTGGATGGAGTGAGAGCTTTCAAGAGCACACAGCTCAAACTATGCTGAGAAGAATCAAAGCAACACGTTAGCATTTGACACTATTGTCCAAAACCTGGCTTCTGTCTTGGTAAAGGGATCCATTTAACCTATAACTGTTCCAACTTAGTGCAAGGTGCCCGCAATTTCTCACTCAGCAAAAGGCTTTCAAATGCCCTAATACATTTAAATAGAGTCAAGACAATTTTCAGGTAAGTAGTTCATCATCGGACATTTTTATTTAGCAGTTAGAACATCAAGGGTTGACTTAAAAATGCAATGATATTTTTATCTAATACTTTATTCAGCGATCTTAGCCATTTTGTATTGGCACATGATCTCATTTTGCTCAGGGTTGGAAGTTATATGTTTCAATGCAAATAATGAGAACCCAGAGAAATACAAATGGAGTCAATCAAGGGAAATGCCCAGCTTTCAACTGCTTCCTCTAACCATTTTGGTGAGGAGGCTGATAAAAAATTTAATCTTAAAATAATAATGTAATAGATTAAAATATCAATCAGAATTCCTGGGCACTTCTGTTGGGCTAGGACTGTTTTGCTAAGCACTTTACAAGTTTATCTAATTAACAGAATTTTCTGAACTTGACAGTTATTATTACATGAGAAGGACAATGAGTGGTACTACCAAGTTTAAATGACATCATGGGAACCATCTTCCTCCCAACCCCTACAAAGTTATTTCACTGGCATCCCATAATGCAAAGAACAGGGGAAGTACTTTGCAAGCAAAGTGTATTTCATCCATTCATTCCACAAATTCCATTGATATATTCTTTTATGTGCAAGACATTATGGCAGATATTGGTGTGGAGTAAAGAATAAAACAGAACTGCTCCTACCTTCAAGGAACACACAGTCTAGTATGATAGAGACAGCACGAATTAGATTTAAACTGTGCAATAGCAGATTGTGATGACAGCGTTGCCAGAAACAAGGAAGTTTCTGTAATAGAAACAGGACGCCGCCAGTGGCTGGGTGTTAAGTCATGCTGCCCAGCGCTCCAGGAAGAGGTCAGCGTGTGTGAGGGGTCACAGTGCACAGATGCTTGGCATTTGAATAAATGGGAAGATTTTCACAGTGACAGGAGCGCAGTGAAGGAGATCCACAGCCTAGGTTGGAGAGAAAACCAGGACTCCAGGAAGACAACACACTTGGACGTATTTTCTTCAGGATGAAGGGAAAAAAAGAGTTTAGGCTGGGATGTGAACTGAAGCTTTTCATGTGTTGTCAAGGAGCTCTTTGGCTGCTCTGCAGGAGTCGAGCAAGGTAGGGTCTTATGGTCACTGGGGAGGGACCAGCAGGAAAGCTTTGTCGGAGCTGACATGGGAGATGAGGAGATGAGAGTAATTTGGCCTGGATCAGAGATTCTCAGCAGGAGGATATTTTGTACTGTGGGACATTTGGCAATGTCTAGAGCCTTCTCCGGGGTGGAGTGGAAGAATCCTATAGTGGGAAGAGAACAAGGGTGCTTCTAGGTCAGGCCCCACAGCAAAGAACTGCTGGGCCCAGAATGTCATAGCCCAAGGGTGGAGGTTTGGTGATAGTGAGAGGGGCTGCAGATAAATTTTAAAAATTGTTTAAACCATGGACTGAAAAGGATTTAGTGGTGAATGAACTAAGAGTGGGGGTGAGGTGGGGCGGCACTGTGGTGCAATGGGTGAGGCCACCACCTGCAGTTCTGGCATCCCATGGGGGCACCAGTTCGAGTCCTGACTGTTCCACTTCCGATCCTTCTCCCTGCTATGGCCTGAGAAAGCAGTATTAGATGGCCCAAGTCCATCCATGTGGGAGACCTGGAGGAAGCAGCCATTTGGGGAGTGAACCAGTGGATGGAAGACCTCTCTCCCTTTCTCTCTCTCTCTCCCTCCCTCTATAACTCTGCCTTTCAAATAAATAAATAAATCTTTTGGGAAAAAAAAGAGTGGTAAAGGGGATGAAGGTATCAGATCCGAGGCACAAGGTTTGGGGTCTGAACAAATGTGGAATGTCAATTACTAAGATGAAGAAGACTACCTAAGAGCCAGATTTGCAACAGAGAAGAAATAACTCAATTTGAATGTGTCCAGTTTGAGAGCCCTGTGAGCTAGCCAAGTGGAGAGTCCAAATAAGAAACTGATGGAATATGGAGTCCATTCATTGTCACAATAGTGAGTAAATTTATTGAGCAGTTGTAATGTGCCAGACACTACTGTAAGAATTTTTCGTATGTCATTTTACTGACATACTTACTGACAGCATGGTCAGCATTCATTTTCTGCATGCTCTTGATGTATTCTTAGTTTCCAAATTATGAGCAAACAATACCTGTGATTCTTCAGCTTTTCCTTCAACACAGGAAAATATTGCAGAAAGCTAATTGTAAATAATATGTATCCCCTAATAAAACAGAGTGTGTCAGTAGGATAAAACATCCTAACCAGTACACCTTCAAAAATATCCAAGATGGTATTCATCATTGTTCAAAAAGCTCGCTCACCCCTCCCTCCCTCCCTCTTCCCCTTCCTCCCTCCTTCCTTCTTTCCTTTAGGAAACACAGTGTGGAGAGAGGATGATTAACAGGTGCAGTTGGAAAAGAGGAATGGCTTCTCTCGCACGGTCAGATAGTTCTAGTCGACAACAGTTAATTGAATGTTTCAGACGGATGGCAGAGAGGATTTTGAATGTTTCCAACCCTACCCAAAGATATAATTAATGTCTGAAGTGATGGATATGCCATTTACCCTGATCTGATCATTGTATACACATATTGACATTTCACACTGTACCCCATAAATAAGAACATTTCCAGTATATCTGTTAAAAACTTTTTAATTTAAAAGGCCAGAAAATATGACATTATCATCTGTATTACCTCTGGCTTGGATAAAACAGCAAAATGTAACCCCACTTGCTTTAAGAAATACAGTTGTGATCTCAAAGAAAAAAAAAAAAGCCTTCCAAGAGAGCCCGCCACCACATAATCATCTTTCAAAGCCTTTCTTGGCCAAATGATTCAGTGTCTTCAAAGCACATCTCCAGTATCAGCAGATGCTGCGAACTCAAGTCAGCAACCCTGAAGGGATGCAGCAGCCCAGTTTTCGGTTACATGATCCCCCTGTCAGTCTGTGGTACTCCTGATGGAAGTCTGGGAGCAGTTTTGCTTATTTAGTCTGAGAGAAAGAATCTTAAACAGCAGGGCTATGAAAGCTCATATTGTTACAGCGACTCCTCCTGCGGCTTGTCCGGTTCAGCTAAACCCCAGTCACGTGGGACTCCAGTTAGGAAGTCATTACCTAAGCCAATTCCTGATCAGGTATATTTGCCTCTTGGTCCAGCCTGGAGTTACGGGTCTACTCACCCTCAAGTACAGAATAAAGTACTCTGTTCTACTGAGAAGGAACTGTTCAGCCCAGGGCCTAGGAAGACAAAAGATTTGGGTTCTTGTATCTCAAGCCTGCCTGTCAGAGATCCTCCCTGCCCCCGCCCCCAACCAGTTCCTTCCGTCTCTGCTCCATGGAGAACCTGACAGTTACACCAGATGAGAACAGTGCTGACGAACCCGAGTCCACCCTTGTTGTGACTGAAGGTGCTTTGACACCACGAGCTATGATACGGTTTCTTTTCTTTTCTTTCTTTTTTTTTTTTTTTTTTTTTTTTTTTTTTTTGACAGGCAGAGTTAGACAGTGAGAGAGAGACAGAGAGAAAGGTCTTCCTTCCGTTGGCTCACCCCCCAGATGGCTGCTACAGCCGGCGCACTGCGCCAATCAGAAGCCAGGAGCCAGGTGCTTCCTCCTGGTCTCCCATGCGGGTGCTGGGCCCAAGCACTTGGGCCATCCTCCACAGCAGAGAGCTGGCCTGGAAGAAGAGAAACTGGGACAGAATCCAGCACCCCAACCAGGACTAGAACCCAGGGTGCTGGTGCCGCAGGCGGAGAATTAGCCAAGTGAGCCACAGCGCCGGCCATGATACGGTTTCAAATCCCACGCTGCCATGTATTTTACATTTTGTTGTCTTCCACACATCCTTATACCTTCAGAAGAAAAAAAAATCTTCCAGAATTTCTAAACTCTGTCGTTGGTGAGACCATATAGAAAATCCCTTCCTTAGAATCAAGTCTTGCCTAGCCCTCGTTACACAACTCCTGTGGCTGTCCTAAGAGTGGCTTTGGGTTTCTTTTTTTAATTTTTTTCACTCAGGGAAGGAGGAGGGACAGGCAGCCAGGGAGCAAGACTGAAAAGCACAGTTCTGGGCCTGCAGTCCCAGCTGCAGCCCCTCCACTGAAATTAGCCACATGTGCTTGCAGAGAGAGATTCTCTTCCATTGTCTCCCGTCGGCTTGCTGGGGCAGCCTGATCAGAGAGAAGACTTCCTACCCTACCTCAGTGCTCCCAGAAGCAGCACTCTTTCACATGAAGACTATACAATGTGGGCCGGCATTGTGGCGTAGTGGATTAAGCACCCCCCCACACACACACCTGGGATACTGGCATTCCATACTGGCACCAGTTCAAGTCCTGGCTGCTCCACTTCTGATCTAGCTCCCTGCTGACAGCCTGGGAAAGCAGTGCAAGATGACTCAAGTATTTGAGCGCCTGCACCCACACAGGAGATCCAGATGAAGCTCCTAGCTCTTGGCTTTGGCCTGTCCCAGCACTTGCCATTGTGGAGTGAATCAGCAGATGGAAGGTCTCTCTCTCTCTCTCTCTCTCTAATACTGTGTTTCAAATAAATTCCTTAAAAAAATTAACCTATACAATGACATAGAATATTTTTTCTTCAATTATTTATTTGTTATTTATTATTGATTTGAGAGACAGAGAAAGAGAGGTTTCTCGTTTCTCATCTGCTTGTTTACTCCCCAAATGCCTGCCATAACCAGGGCTGGACCAGGATGAAGCTAAGAGACTGGAACTCAATCCAGGTCTCCCACGTGGACAGCAGGGAGCCAGGTATTTGAGCCCTCAGCGGCTGCCTCCCAAGGTGTCATTAGCAGGAAGCTGTGATCAGGAGTGGAGGTGGGACTCAATCTAGGTACTCCAGTAAGGGATGTAGATGTCTTAACTGCTACACCAAATGCCTGTTCCCTTTCAGAACATTTGACTGAGTTTTCAAATTGATTCTTTACTTTTCCACTCATCTTTCTAGAGGAGATTATGTCTCTTTTGAAGCAATAGGGAATCCATGATATTTATTTATTTATTTATTATTTATTTGGTAGAGTTATAGACAGTGAGAGAGAGAGACAGAAAGGTCTTCCTTCCGTTGGTTCACTCCCCATATGGCCGCTATGGCTGGTGCTGTGTTGATCCGAAGCCAGGAACCAGGTGCTTCCTCCTGGTCTCCCATGCATGTGCAGGGGCCCAAGCACTTGGGCCATCCTCCACTGCCTTCCCGGGCCACAGCAGAGAGCTGGACTGGAAGAGGAGCAACCAGGACAGAACCCAGTGCCCATATGGGATGCTGGTGCCGCAGGCGGAGGATTAACCAAGTGAGCCACGGCGCTGGCCCCTCCATGATATTTATAATTACACAAAAATATATAATTGATAACTTCTTAAGAAGCAAGTATGAAAGTCTACCATTGATGAGTATAAAATATGAATTGCTAAAAGACTCAATTCTACCTTTCCTCTTCTTCTCTTAACCTCCATTTTTAAATTGTGTTGACTCTTGGTTTTGTGTCTCTGCTGGTAGAAATTGACTATCTTTAGCCACCCCCCAGGATTTTTATATTCTTATGTTAAAAACCGGTCTGAGCCGCCTTGCGGCGCCTGCACACGGGGTTCTAGTCCCGGTCGGGGCGCCGGATTCTGTCCCGGTTGCCCCTCTTCCAGGCCAGCTCTCTGCTGTGGCCTGGGAAGGCAGTGGAGGATGGCCCAAGTGCTTGGGCCCTGCACCCCATGGGAGACCAGGAGAAGCACCTGGCTTCTGGCTTCGGATCAGCGCGGTGTGCCGGCTGTGGCGGCCATTGGAGGGTGAACCAACGGCAAAGGAAGACCTTTCTCTCTGTCTCTCTCTCTCACTGTCCACTCTGCCTGTCAAAAAAAATAAAAAAATTAAAAAAAAAAAAAACTGGTCTGATTCATGTGCAAAAAAAGATTCAACCTTGACTGAGAGTTTGTCCCACAATTTCTGGAGGAATGAAGTTGAAAGATAAGCTTATTTTGCTGAGCATTTTTGAAATTCATGTATACTTTTTCCACAGGATGCATTTTCCATGAACTTTTTGAAGACTCCTCCATCTGCATGGATTTCAAAAAAGTTCTGCACCTACTAGAGGGTTCTTCACAAAGTTAACAGAAAAACGTGTATTATGTATTGATTTCAGAAATGTTTTGTGCCAACATAAACTCACCTTCTAAATCCATTTTTCTACAAACTTCAAGTACTTTTGCACATGTGTAATTATAACATACACACTCTAAATACCATTATGCATAATGGCAGTTTTAGTATATATACAGTGATTTTAAGTCATTTTCTCAGTTAAAACTAAAAACATTTTTGATATGTTTTTATTCCACCTTTGGCTGTATCGGATTTGTCTTCATCACTCTGAGGTTGAGTGTGGCCATTTGAAGCAAGTTACACAGGTGAGGGGGGCAAAATAAAATAATTTACTCTTTTTAACTCAAAAAAAGACATCCAAGTTAGACCATGCAAAGAAATCAAAACCTGTTAAACATAGAGTAATATCATTTCATTTAAAAATTATCCTACAGTTCATACATGATTGGGAAATTTATTAAGTATGTTAAGACACATTCAAATTAATAAATATTACTGGTATTCTCACTTCTCCCCCCAACCAAGTGCCATAATGCTTTTGAAACCTGAGTTTTGTATGCATACAAGGAGCCACTTGAGACACCTGCATCCATTTTGGAATACCTGGGTTTCAGTCCCACTGTGCTATCAAGTCCAGCTTTCTTCTGATGTATACCTCGGGGAGCAGCAGATGATGGCACAAGTCCATGGTTCCCTGTAAGAAACCCAGACTGAGTTTCTGGTTCCTGATGTAGGCCTGGCTCAGCCCTGGCCATTGCAGGCATTTGGAGAATGAACCAGCAGATGGTAGCACTGTCTGTCTTCCTGCCTTTCAATTAAATTAAATAAATAAAATGGTTTGAGAACACAGTTTAAAATGTGTCATAAGGAGACATGGAAAGCAAAGCAGTGTCTGTCCTCCAGCATGGAGTGATCATCACCCTCTGTGATGGAAACAGCCATCTGACTTAGTATGTTAGTTTCCTAGGACTATCATAGCAACACCCCAAGACTGTGGGGCACACAAACACCCCAGGTTCATATTCGAGTTCTAGATGTTGGATATCCAAGGTCAAGGTGTGCGCAGATCTGTTTTCTTCCAAGTCCTCTTTGCCTGGCTGTGTCCTCACGTGATGTCTGTGTCTAGATTTCCTCCTCTTAGAAGGTCACCAGTCACACTGGGTAAGAGGCCACCCCTGTGACCTCATTTTGCCTTCCTTACTCCCCCTAAAGGTCCTGTCTCCAAATACCATCACATTTTGAGGTTCTAGGGGTTGCAGCTTCAACATATGAATTAGGAGGCAGAGAAGGGGAAGACACAATTCAGTCCATAGCGCTCAGAAAAGATTAGGAATTATAAGACATCTTTTTTTTCTTTCCTGCCAGGATGTCTGACTAACAAAGAATCTTCCTCCTTTAAAAAATGCTTAAAAATAAATAAATAAAAGCTAGCAAAACAGATGTGGCTGCTCTCTCACACTCACCCAGCCTACACCGCCCAAAACAGTTTTGTTTCGGCAGTTACTTTCTCCATTTGAAGTATCAGCTCACATCTGCATTGGGCATGTTTTCAAATCTTGGGCAACATCTCAGAATAGCAAGGGGCACAACTTTTGCACTACATTCCTTTAAGAAATCGCCACGGGCTTGCTGCAGTTTCCAGAAACAAAAAGAAGAAGAACATGAAAGAAATGAAAACGCTCCTAAGAATGGTGCTGCCGACTTACCCTGGAGCCTGCTCCTTCGTGCCAGCCTCCTGGTACTTCCTGGCACACAACCACTGTCCTCTGACAATCTCCTAATTGTCTGTCTCAGTTGGACCTCAGACCAAACATAAACCCTATTTTTCTTCTTGGGATCTGCTCACAGTGTTTCTTACCAAATCTAATACACCTAGCAATCCTCCCTGAAATGTATCCCAGATAAAAGGCACAAAATAAAATCAAAACACCTAATTTGGTAAAGATTCTGTTCAACGCCAGCACATCAACTTCAGTGTAGGAAAGAGGTTGATTTTAAGTGGACACGGTCCCAGGAAAGATTCTTCTTCAAAGACATGGCCACCAGCACTTTTGTTGTGTGTGTTTTTTTTTTTCCAGGAGGCACCGTGAGAGATTTTGTATCCCTTTCCATATCTTTTTGTGAAATCTAATGCTGTTTTGCTGGAGGTTGCCTTCCCTGTGTACTTGGCCGTGCCAGTGGGGGTGAAAAGTTGCATTTTAACCCAGCATCGAGCTCTCTCAAGCTTATTACCGTGCTATTTCTGAGGACAGTCAGGCTTCTTGTGACTGCCCAGCTCCCAGATGAAATATCTGCTTTCCCTATGATCTGTTATCGTAAATATAATACGAAAAGATTATTATATTTTGGACAAGGTGGCTGATTCTGAATTTCCTGGCTCTGCTGAAATGAAAATAAAAGACCACTCAATACTGTAATGGAAACACGTTTGCCAGGCCCATTTTTTCCTTTCTTGTGGATGGTGGTAGAATGGATTGAAACCTAAGACGCTTGGGCCTTGCGGTGTTTCATTACCCTGGGCAGGCAAATGCAAACCTGCTTCACCAGCAGACATCCCAGAAGGCTTCTACCCTGGTTAGACGCCTGCCTTCTATGGCTCAGTCATGCAACAGAGAAAAGGATAGGCTTTGTATTCCTGGGCTTCCCGGGCTCGTTTCATTAAAATATAAAAAGGGGAATCCCACCGACCAGACCAAATGTGGTCCTCTCAGTTTAATTAGCTTTCTCCTCCTCCTTGGCCAAAGGCTGGACTGCAGCCCCCAAGGGGGCCACTTTGCAAGACAACACTGTAGAGAGGATAGGTTGAGGAAAATCCTGGCTAGCTGACGCCTGACCCCTCACCCCATCTGCCTGTTTGCATCCCCAGGATCAAATCAATCATGGTGGCGATTTTAATCATCTGCAAGGTGACTATTTACTGAATATCTGTGTTCTCCCCTCACCTGTTGAGGACAGAGATGGATTGAATGAATGAACAATTGAATGAATAAAAGCATCGTAGCAATAGTACAAGATCTGCATGTTGAAGAATCACATATTGAGGCCGGCGCCGTGGCGCACTAGGTTAATTCTCCGCCTGCAGCACCAGCATCTCATATTGGCACCGGGTTCTAGTCCCGGTTGCTCCTCTTCCAGTCCAGCTCTCTGCTGTGGCCCGGGAAGGCAGTGGAGGATGGCCCAAGTGCTTGGGCCCCTGCACATGCATGGGAGACCAGGAGGAAGCACCTGGCCCCTGGCTTCAAATCAGCGTAGCTCCAGCCGTTGTGACCATTTGGGGGGTGAACCATAGGATGGAAGACCTTTCTCTCTCACTGTCTGTAACTCTACCTGTCAAATAAATTAAAAAAAAAAAAAAGAATTACATATCAATGATAAGGTTTAATAGTTAAAAGGGGTGATAAGAAAAACAAAGATGATGCCTGCTACATAGTCTGCATATTAATTTGAACATTGAATGTCCTCCGAAGACTCATGCATTCAATGTTTGAACCTCAAATGTGTAAGTTACTAGAACTAGGAGGGTGGAAATTTAAACCAATAATGGCATTAAAGAGACAGACCTCATAGGTTCTTAGATCACCAGGGGCATGCCCTTGGGAAGTAGTTCTCACCAGAGGGTTGGTTACAAAAGCTGAGTTGGGCCCAGCTGCTCTCTCTGTTTCCTGGCTTGCCATGTGATCCCTCCACTGCGCATGAACCGACAGGGCCTGATCCGTGAACCTCCGTAACCATGAGGCGACCTGTCTTCATAAATAGCTTACGTTAGGCGTGTCACTGTAGAACGAAAACCTAACACAGAGCCTGTGTTCCTTGCATCATGCTGAGTCCTGTATTTTAATCTCCAGTTTTCCCTTCCGAAATGAAAAGAGCTATTATTTTCTGAGAGAGCTGACTCTTGGGTGGCCAGCCACCACAGTTTGCCCGAGATTGAGAGGGCTCCTAGGGTATGAGACTCAGTGTGCTGACACTCCAGGAAAGCTAGGCCAAGTCAGTCGTGCTGCAGCAAGGAACCGACTTCTTTAAGTAGTTTCCATCTCACTGAGTCCTCACCAAAGCCCTATTCGTACGCAGACACTTTTATTTTCCCATTTTGCAGACAAGACTGTGAAGGCCCAGGCATGCTAGGTAACCAAAACCTAAGGACACTTACTGGAGAGCCCCAAAACCACCTATCATGGTGCTGCTATACTGCCTCATATTGTAACCTGGGGATCATCTGGTTACCACGATGACGACAATGAATTCATGTGTAGTGGTTTACTGTCTGCAAAGCTCTTTCTCATTTAACCCTACAGTGAAGGGAAATCACTGAAACCAGGTTGCAGTCAACCTCAGCTGACCTCCAATGGAAATTTCGTGGCCCATTACTCTGGGCTCTGGTCAAGCATTTGTTCTCTTCTGTTTTTCGAGAAGACACGCAGCAAATAAGAGAAGAAAGGAGAGAGAAATCAATCTCCATCAGCAAGTTATTTCCTGCAGAGGGACTTTTTAATCATTATTGTAACGAAACACACTTCTCTCTCCAGAGTCTGTGCTAAGGTTGAGAGAACAACTTTAACTGAAGAATAAATGAGTGCCTTAAAGTGGTGAGACTTTAAATTGCCCATCAGGTCCAAGGATTCATGGTTGGTTGCATTCTTTTTATTTATCTCCAAGAGTTCCCCATTCCTCCACCTGGGATCACCCATACTAATATGTCTTTTTCAGTTTAGTCAAACCATGAAGTTACAGGCAAGAGAAAATTTAATAAGTGTAGGAAACAGATGCATTCAACAAATGTAATAAAAATTTTTACTAGCAGTAGGTCAGGAAGGCTTATATTCTTTAATTGAAAATAAATGCTGTTTAAGGAAAGCATAAAACTATATATCAGATACTGAAGAAAATGAATTGATTTTAAATTATATATTATGATATATTATATTGGTAATATATGATGACATTTTTAGATACCTCTTTGGTTCCTCCTTTTCTTTTAAATCGAGCACAAACAACTTGACTTTGAAGGTTGACTACAATGCATTTATTTCCAGCCTTTTCTTTTTCTTTTTTTTTGACAGGCAGAGTTAGACAGTGAGAGAGAGAGACAGAGAGAAAGGTCTTCCTTTTTCCATTGGTTCACCCCCCAAGTGGCCGCCATGGCCAGCATGCTGCGCAGATCCGAAGCCAGGAGCCAGGTGCCTCCTCCTGGTCTCTCATGCAGGTGCAGGGCCCAAGGACGTGGGCCATCCTCCATTGCCCTCCTGGGCCACAGCAGAGAGCTGGACTGGAACAGGAGCAACCGGGACAGAATCCGGCGCCCCAACCGGGACTAGAACCTGGGGTGCCGGCGCCACAGGCAGAGGATTAGCCAAGTGAGCCACAGCGCCGGCCTATTTCCAGCTTTATTTCTAGCTTTATTCCTGGCCTCATAAGAGAACTGCCCCCTTAACTTTTTTTTTCAAAGATTTTATTTTATTTTATTTTATTTATTTTTTTGACAGGCAGAGTTAGACAGTGTGAGAGAGAGACAGAGAGAGTTATAGACAGTGAGAGAAAGACAGAGAGAAAGGTCTTCCATCTGCTGGTTCACCCCCCAAATGGCCACAGCTTTTGCCAATCCAAAGCCAGGAGCCAGGTGCTTCCTCCCAGTCTCCCATGTGGGTGCAGGGGCCCAAGGACTTGGGCCATCTTCAACTGCTTTCCCAGGCCATAGAAGAGGCTGGATTGGAAGAGGAGCAGCCAAGACTAGAACCAGCGCCCATATGGGATGCCGGCGCCCAAGGAGGAGGATTAACCTAGTGCACCACAGCGGTGGCCCTGTGCCCCCTTAACTTTAAAGTCTCCCAATGTTCAAAATCTCCTAGTACTCTGCATGTCTCTTAAGCTAAATCTCATCATCTACATCTATTTTGTGTCAAAATTATTTATTAATCTGCCAAAACTCTAAGTACCTTGAAGACGGGGTATGGCTCCTTTTTGTTTCTGGCTCAATGAGAGTTGTGTACATAGTAAAGACTATTGCTCATCTGTGAATTTTGCAAGATGAAATTTACTTTGCATTCAAAAAGTTTTTTAAAACTTAAAATCATTCAAAGCCAGCATTATGGCTTAGTGAACAAAGCCACTAAGGTGATGCTGGCATCTTGTGTGGGTGCTGGTTCAGGTCCCTGCTAATGCCCTAGGAAAGCAGTGGAGGATGCCCAAGTGTTTCGGCCTCTGCACCCATGTGGGAGACTCATAGGAAGCTCCTGACTTTGGCCTGGCCCAGCATTGACTGTTGTAGACATTTCTGGAGTGAACCAGCGGATGGAAGATCTCTGCCTCTTCCTTTCTTTCTTTCTTTCTTTTTTTTTTTTTTTAAGATTTATTTACTTATTTGAAAGGCAGAGTTACAGAGAGGCAGAGGCAGAGGGAGAGAGTAGTCTTTTATCTGCTGACCCATTCCCCAGAAAGCCAAAATGGCTGGAGCTGCACTGATCCGAAGCCAGGAGCCAGGAGCTTCCTCTGGATCTCCCACATGGGTGCAGAGACCCAAAGAGTTGGGCCATCTTCCACTACTTTCACAGGCCATACCAGAGGGCTGGATCTGAAATGGAGCAGCCAGGTCTTGAACTGGTGCCCATATGGGATCACCCACTAAGCCACAGTGCTGGCCTCAACTCTGCCTCTTTCTATCCCTCTCTCTCTCTGTAACTCTTTCAAAACAGATAAATAAATATTTTTTTAAAAAACTTAAGATCACCCACAAATGGCTTCCATTCCAATTTATTTTGGAAAACAGAAAAAGAAATTGAGTAAGGACAGGTAGAAAAGACATCATTGTGGAGAGAAAAGGCAAAACTATCTTTATTTCTATATCTTTAAAAACATGATTACTGTGATCTATAGTGTGTATAAAATCTTATATATTTAGCATGGTAAGGACTTCAAGATTAGCTGTCTAAAAAATATAGTTAAAGAAGAAGTATATTGGGGCAGGTGCTGTGGCATAGCAGGTAAAGCCACAGCCTGCAGCACCAACATCCCATATGAGTGCCAGTTCGAGTCCTAGCTGCTCCTCTTCCAATCCAGCTCCCTGCTAGTGTGCTTAGGAAAGCAGCAGAAGATGGCCCAAGTCCTTGGGCCTCTGCTCCAATGTGGGAGACTCAGAAGAAGCTCCTGGCTCCTGGCTTCGGATCAGCCTAGCTCTGGGAGTTGCAGCCATTTGGGGAGTGAACCAGAGGAATAAAGATCTCTCTTTCTGTCTCTCTCTTTACCTCTGTCTATATAACTCTGCCTTTCAAATAAATAACTAAATATTTTTAAAATTTGTTTTTAAAAAAGCATGTTTAATTAATTCATTTATTTGAAAGCCAGAAAGAAAGAGAGGAAGAGAAGAGACCACCGGTCTCCTGGTTGACTCCCCAAATGTTTAGAATGGCCAGGGCTGGGCCAGGCAAAAGCCAGGCACTAGAACTCAATCCAGGTCTCAGTGTGGGTGTCAGGGACCTAACTGCTTGAGCTGTCACCTGCTGCCTTCCAGTGTGCATATTCACAGGCAGCTGGAGTCAGGGGTGGAGTCTGGACTTGGACCCAGGCATCTGATTGGCATGCAAGCATCCCAAGTTACATTTTCACTACAAGGCCAGATGTCTGCCCCAGGAAAAATACATTTGGTTTCGTCCCTGGTTCTTGGCAAAGAGCTGTTAAAATCCTTGCAGTTACCTGATTTACGACTGTTTCTTGTTATTCATATAGCCTAGTCCCTCATGACCACACAGGAGTTGATGCTAATAAGGTGACTTACAGTGAGGCCAGGATAACTAGATAGCCTAGTAGCCTAGCAGATAGGTGACTTCAGGACGGGGCTGGTGACCAGAAAGGGAGTTGGAGCTTTCAGTCCCACTGGTCAACCTCTGGGAAAGGAAGGGGTTGAGATTAAGCTCCACAGAAGCTCTGGAACAAGGAAATTCAACGCACTTCCGTGTCAGGGACACATCCGGAGAGGACATGGAAACTGTGCCCTTCCCCTATCTGCCCTGTGCACTTCTTCCATTCTGCTCTTCCTGAGTTGTTTCCTTTGTCATAAACTGGCACTAGCGTGCAGACTGTTTTCCTCTTCTGTGAGCCATTCTAGAAAATTGTCAGACCCAAGTGGGGGGGGGCGGTCCTCGGGACCCCTGACTTACAGCTGGTCCGTCAAAAGTACATCCCAGGTGATCCAGGACTCACAGCTGGCACCTGAAGGAAAACCCGTCTTGAGGGACCATGATGTGATAGCAGCTCCAGGTAGATGGTGTCAGAATTGTACTGAATGGTAGACCACCCCGTTGGTGTCCACCAAATGAGAAACTTGACTTTTGGGCCTGCAGAGCATCTCGGATAAAGACAATACATTCTTTAAGAATAGAGCAGTGGGAAAATCTATCTAATCAGATATTGCATTTGGTCTGGACTGCCCTGTGATGTGACTCAAGGGTGAATTCTGTAACATTTGCAATCCTCCACTTCTTAGTATCTAAAATAACACTGGTAGTCACCACCAAAGGATTGTGGTGAGGATGGGATGAGAAAGGGCCAAGTATTTCTGATATCCCAGAAATCTCTACTGTTGATGGTTTGAACAAGAAAGATGTTTATGTCTCTCCCATCTAACAAGCATGACGCAAGTGGTCTGGGATGGTATGGGTATGGCCATTGCAGTGTCTTAGACCTACACTCCTAACCTGGGGCTCTGATTCCTTCACTAAATGGTTCTCATCTGTAATTGTCCAAGATGGGTATCAGCATGCTCTCATTCCAGCTAGCAGGGTGTAGAACTGAAGTGGAGCACCTGCCCCCTTTCTTTAACAGACACCAGGTTTTCCATATTGGTTGCTCCCTTTGCAGCGGGCTGAATATCATCACATGTCTCTTATGTACCAAGGATGGGGAAATGTTTTCGGGCTAAAGGCTATTTGGATATTTATAACACCACTTGTGGGCCGTACAAACTTAGCCTGCTACAGGTTTTCTGTATTTCAAGTCCCACCCGAGATTGCCATGGCAGAGCCAGGCCAAGTGATTTCATGGCCCTTACCAGGCCTGCAGGCTGGTTGTTCCCCACTCCTGAACCACATCAAGCTATGGGAGAAGTCAGGAAATGAAGGGTCATCCTCCACAACGATGGCTCAGAAGATGCTGTTTTAAACACATACGTCCGTACACTGTGAGGGATGAGGAACACTGGTACTGGGGGGACAACGTGGGACTCATCTCATTCACCTGCTAGGTGTATTGGCGTACTTGAAATTACCACTTTCTAGCCCTTTTTTGATTACAGAGGTACTGAAAATTCTGAGTGGCATTTGCTCACTGTTGGTAGCTTTGTCAGTCTGCAAAATCTTCCTGGAAAAGCGGTGTAAAAATGCATGGGAATCATGATCATCCAATTCTTTTTTTCTTTTTTTTTTTTTTTTTGACAGGCAGAGTTAGACAGTGAGAGAGAGAGAGACAGAGAGAGAGGTTTTCCTTCCATTGGTTCACCCCCCAAATGGCTGTTACGGCCAGCGCGCTGTGCCGATCAGAAGCCAGGTGCTTCCTCCTGGTCTCCCATGCAGGTGCAGGGCCCAAGCACTTGGGCCATCCTCCACTGCCCTCCCAGGCCACAGCAGAGAGCTGGACTGGAAGAGGAGCAACCGGGACAGAATCCGGCGCCCCAACTGGGACTAGAACCTGGGATGCCGGCACCACAGGCGGAGGATTAGCCTACTGAGCCGCGGCGCCGGCCGATCATCCAATTCTTACAAGGTTTCTCAAAACAAAATAATACAAAATGAGAAGGTGTGCATTCTGCTGTTATCTGGAACAGCACAGCTAAAGTCTTGATAGTCCATGTAGTAGACCATGTGCCCTCTCTTCCATGTCTGAGAACAACCTTCAAAACCCACAGGTGCTGGCCCCAGATAGCAGGATGCTACCTCAATGCCTGGGCAGTGCTGATTGCAATAAAGATTGTAACAGGCTAGGCTCCTGGGAAGCAGACCTCTGTCAGATATTGGCTGCAGGAGACACCTGGGAGATCAATACCCGTGTGAGGTTAAACAGGATTGAGCAGAGGGGGAGGAGACCAGTAACGCAGGCATAGCAAGGCTCCAGCCAGCCCCGCAGGGAACTCCAAAGCAGCGGGAACCCTTCAGAGTTGTCATGTATCACCCACCACCAGATGCAGACTGCCCTTGGGAAGGGAACGTGACTCCGGGTGAAGGGCAAGGTCCAAAGACTTCAGCTGAGGACTCTCAGCAGCCAGCACTGACAGCATCTGCGAGAACAAGCAGCTCAGTCCTGACGGGGAG
The DNA here is from genome assembly GCF_051225735.1 of Oryctolagus cuniculus. Lineage (NCBI taxonomy): Eukaryota > Metazoa > Chordata > Mammalia > Lagomorpha > Leporidae > Oryctolagus > Oryctolagus cuniculus. Next base: position 86,299,452 of record NC_142876.1, read on the forward strand.
CTCTTGGCTGTGACCCCTACAGGAGTCAACACTGATGCATGCTGGGCCACTGGGATACACTGTAGAAGAGTTTGAAATGGGACATAAGGAAACTGGGAATGGAGAGGCAAGCGTAGTAGAGCTTCTGAGGCCAAATCTATAAACCCATGCAGTCCTTAAGACCCCCTTGTTCCTGTTCTTGATGCCTTGTTGTTGAATTATTCATGGGATTCAGCTGGCTCATGTTACATTAAGTAATTTGCCAGCAATCCAGGAAAGGTGGATATGACAAATTGTACACAGTCAGCAAAATGACAGCAATGAGTAGAAATACAAAAATATGGCCAAGGTATAATTTTAGGTGAAATTAGAAAAGCAGAAAGTCATGTTTCCCTATATCAATGTTAGTAAGTTAAAGCAACAAATCCAGTAAATGATACTATCAAGAAAGTGAAAAAGACAGCATTCGGAATTGGAGAAAACATTTGCAAACCATATGTCTGAAAGGGCCTAGCATCCAGAATATATAAAGAACTCCTTCTACTCAACAACAAAAAGACAATCCAGTTGCAAAATGGGGAAAGGACTTAGACCTTTCTCCAAAGAAGATGTACAGATGGCCAAAGGCCCTGGAAGAGATGCTCAACATCAACAGTTTAAGGAAAATGTATCAAAACCATAGCAAGGCACCACTTTGTACCCACTAGGAGTGCCTTTAAAAAAATAGCAAGCATTAGGATGTGGAAAAATTTGAACGCTGTGTATTTCTGGTGGGAAAAAAAATATGGTTCTGCCACTGTGGAAAGCACTTTGGTGGGTTCTTTAAAAGTTAAACTCGCGATTACCATATCATATATCAATCCCAGTCTTAGGCATATATACAAAAGAATGGAAATCAGAGACTCAAAACAGACACATGTTCACAGATGTTCATAGCGACCCAATTCATGATAGTCAAAGTCTGGCAACAGTCCAAGCATCCCTCTCAGATGAAAGGATCAACAAATTATGGTTTATACATACAGTGGAGTATTATTCAGCCATGAAAAGGAATGAACTGCAGATTTATTCTATAATACGGATGAGCCTTGAAACATTATCATGTGGCCAGCGCCGCGGCTCACTAGGCTAATCCTCTGCCTTGCGGCGCCGGCACACCGGGTTCTAGTCCCGGTCGGGGCACCGGATTCTGTCCCGGTTGCCCCTCTTCCAGGCCAGCTCTCTGCTGTGGCCAGGGAGTGCAGTGGAGGATGGCCCAAGTACTTGGGTCCCCATGGGAGACCAGGATAAGTCCCTGGCTCCTGCCACTGGATCAGCGCAGTGCGCCGGTCTCTCTCACTGTCCACTCTGCCTGTCAAAAAAAAAAAAAAAAAAAGAAAAGAAACATTATCATGTATGAAAGAAGCCAGACAGAAGGCCACATGTTGTATGGTTCATTTCTGTGAGATATGTAGAGTAGGTAAGTCCTCAGAGGCAGAAAGTAGGCTGAAGGTTGCCAGGGATAGGGGGTAGAGGAGAGTTGGAGGAGCTGCTTGCTGTGTTTGGGTTTCCTTTCAGGCTGACGAAGATGTTTTGGAATTAGATAGAGGTGGCAGTTGCATGGTATGAATGTACTAAATGTCACTTAAAAATGGTTATTCTGTGAGTCTTATTTCAATAATAAGAAAAGGTATTAGAAAAATATTATAAACTGGGTGTGATTTGGCTGGAAATAGGTTTAAAAGGATACATTACCATACGTGCATGTATATATCTATGTGTACATGTGTATATCCATATTCTTTATGATTCAGGTTGAAAATGTACTTGGATGGGGTGGGTCTGGTGGCACAGCAGGATGAGGCACAGCTTGGGGCATGCACATCCCTATTGGAGTGCCTAGGACTGAGGCCTGCCTCTGCTTCTGAATCAGTGTCCTGCTCATGCACACCCTGGGAGGCAGCAAAAGATAGCATGAGTACCCGGGACCCTGCCTGCTATGCCCGAGACCCAGGTGGACTTCTGGCTCCTGTCTTTAGCCTAGTCCAGCCCCAACTCTTGCAAGCATTTGAGGAGCGAATTGATGGGTGAAAGATCTCTCTATCTCTTTCTCTCTCTGTCACTCTGCCTTTAAATTAAAAAAAAAAAAAATAGGGGTGGGTGTTTGGCCCAGTAGACACCTGCTTCCCATAACAGAGCACTTGGGTTCGAATCCTGACTGTACTCCCAGTGCCAGCTTCCTGCTTATGCAGACACTGGGAGGCAGCAGTTGATGGCTCAAGTAATTGCGTTCCTGCCACTCATATGGGAGACCTGAATGAGTTCCAGTTTCCAATCCGGTCCTGGCTATGGTGGGCATTTGGGGAGTAAACCAGTAGACAGGAGTGGTCTATTTCTGTCTCTCTGTTGCCTTTAAATAAATACTTTTTTAAAAAAAATTTACTTGCTGAGCATGTTCAAGATGATTCCCATAACACCTCTCTCAGCAACATCACTTGGCTGTCAACTGGCTGGCAGCTGGCCCTGGTCCTCAGCAGCCCTGGTGTCATCTCCTTAGTCTCAGTTTCAGGAAGGACTGGATTTCACCGCTTGCATTTTCTTGGTCACCTTCACATTATTTTGGCAGGCTTCACTTGTAACACCTTTAAAGATATCCTCATTAATTCTTATTATATATTTTCTATGTTAAAACAGGCATAAGTCTTTCCAAAAATCCATGTAAAATGGAAAATAAAGATACCCATAATTCCATCACCTACAATAAAAGTGTTAACTTTTGGTTTTATACATACAAGGGTTTATACCTACACAGAGATACATTTACATGTGAATCCTTCCAAAAGTTCTTGGAAGAATGGAATTAGATGTTTATAATGGTGCAAAAAAATTTCAAAATCCATATAGTTGTCTTATAACACACATTTTCCATGAACTTTATGAAAACCCTTTGTATGCCATGACTTCAAAATTTTTGGCACCAAAATAAACTTATCTTTCAGTTGCATTTTTCCATGGAGCTTTCTGAAGTACTGTTGTACAGATGAATTTTTGACAGCAAAAACTATGACATTGGACATGCTGCTTCCCCTTCAATTAATGTGATGAACAATTTCCACACTAGCATTTTATTTTATTTTATTTTTATTTATTTATTTATTTATTTATTTATTTATTGACAGGCAGAGTTAGACAGTGAGAGAGAGAGACAGAGAGAAAGGTCTTCCTTTACCGTTGGTTCACCCCCCAAATGGCTGCAACTGGCAGTGCTGTGCTGATCTGAAGCCAGGAGCCAGGTGCTTCTCCTGGTCTCCCATGCAGGTGCAGGACCAAAGCACTTGGCCATCCTCCACTGCCTTCCGGAGCCACAGCAGAGAGCTGGACTGGAAGAAGAGCAGCCAGGACAGAATCCAGCGCCCAGACCGGGACTAGAACCTGGGGTGCTGGCGCCGCATCTAGTTTTTCCTCAGTATTTCTGCAGTCTAATTCTTCACTGTGTTCCAATATAGCCATTTCTTTGTGCAAGGTGACATTTTTTTCTTTAAAGATTTATTTTATTTATTTGAAAGAGCTACAGAGAGAGGTAGAGACTGAGAGAGAGGCCTTTTATTCGCTGGTTCACCCCCTAGATGGCCACAACGGCCGGAGCTGCACCGACCGAAGCCAGGAGCCAGGAACTTCTTCTGGGTCTCCCACGTAGGTACAGGGGCCCAAGGACTTGGGCCATCTTCTACTGCTTACCCAGGCCATAGTAGAGAGCTGGATTGGAAGTGCAGCATCCATGACTAGAACTGGCACCCGTATGGGATGCCAGCGCTTCAGGCCAGGGCCTCAACCTGCTGTGCCACAGTGTTGGCCCTGTAAGGTGACATTCTTAAATATCAGTTCTTAAAACCTGAAATATGGGGCTGGTGCCATGGCAAAGTGGGTAAAGCCACTGCCTGCAGTGCCAGCATCCCATATGGGCACTGGTTTGAGTCCCGGCTGCTCCATTTCTGATCCAGCTCTCTGCTATGGCCTGGGAAAGCAGTGGAAGATGGCCCACGTCCTTGGGCCCCTGCACCCGGGTAGGAGACCTGGAAGAAACTCCTGGCTCCTGGCTTTGGATCAGTGCAGCTTTTGCCATTGTGGCCATTCGGGGAGTGAACCATCAAGTGGAAGACCTTTCTCTCTCTCCCTCCCTCTCTCTCTGCCTCTGCCTCTCTGAAACTCTGCCTTTCAAATAAAATAATTAAATCTTTAAGAAAAAAAAAAAAACCTGAAATATGCAGTCAATAGGAAACCTGGCAGCTGTTGTGATGTTTTGACAAGTTACCTTCCAGTTAGGTTCGCCCAGTTTTCCCTTACAATAGCCATGGGTAAGGCAGGGCCATTGTTCCACATCCCTGGCAAAATGGGCACACTGTCTAGTAATCACTGCCCAAAGTATTATGTGTTTCCAAAATCATAATAATTTCAAAAATTTTTAAATTATGTTTTATTTATTTGAGAGGCAGGGAGAGAAAAATAGAGCTCCCATCTGTGGGTTCATGTACCAAATTCCCACAATAACCAGTGCTGCCACCAAGGCTAGAGCTGGGGGCCGGGAACTCAATCCAGTCTCCCATGTGAGTGGCTGGGATCCAGTTACTTGAGCCGTCACTGCTGCCTCCCTGGGTGTGTGCTGGCAGGACACAGGAATCAGGAATGAGAGCTAAGAATCAAACCCATGCACTCTGATGAGGAGACAAAGGTGGCTTAACCATTAGGCTGAATGCCTGTTCCCTAAAGGTTTTTTTTTTTTTTAAAGGGTTTATTTTATTTATTTCAAAGGCAGAGTGTGAGAGAGTGAGAGAGAGAGAGAGAGCACTCCCATCCATTGGTTCCTGCCCCATGACCACAAGGGCTAAGGCTGGGCCAGGCTGAAGCCAGGAGCCTGGAACTTCATCCCAGTTTCCCAAGTGGGTGCAAGGACCCAAACACTTGGGCCATCTTCCCCTGCATTCCCAGGTGCATTAGCAGGGAGCTGGATCAGAAACTGAGCAGTTAGGGCCCAAACTAGGGTTCTATTTATAGGGGATGCTGGAGTCACATTAGCTTAACCTGCTGTACCACAGTGCTGGTCCCTAAAAGTTTGTTTTTTATTAGACAACAAATAATATGGTTTAAATGTGAAAGGAACCACAAAGTATACAGGGGAAACTCTTTCCTACCCATGTAAATGATCCCTGTCTTGGGGCAACCAATATATAGAATTTACTGTGTATCCTTGCAGCAGTGCCTTATACATTCCTAAACAGCAGTAGTCTAGACACACTGTCCTGTGACTTGTGTTTGCCACCTATCTGCATATCTGGAACCTAGACGGCTTTTTTTTTTTTTTTTTTTTTGGACAGGCAGAGTGGACAGTGAGAGAGAGAGACAGAGAGAAAGGTCTTCCTTTGCCGTTGGTTCACCCTCCAATGGCCACCACGGCTGGTGCGCTGCGGCCGGCGCACCGCGCTGATCCTATGGCAGAAGCCAGGTACTTCTCCTGGTCTCCCATGGGGTGCAGGGCCCAAGGACTTGGGCCATCCTCCACTGCACTCCCTGGCCACAGCAGAGAGCTGGCCTGGAAAAGGGGCAACCGGGACAGAATCCGGCGCCCCGACCAGGACTAGAACCCGGTGTGCCGGCGCCGCAAGGCAGAGGATTAGCCTAGTGAGCCTCGGCGCCTGCTGACAGCTTCCTTATCTAAACAGCCAGATACATTTCTATTGTTGATCTCTGTAGACTGAACCAGAGAGTCCTCACTGAATGAATATTTGTGTTTCCTTTAACCTTTTGCTCTTACGTACAACACAGGGATGAATTACCTTATAAGTATATCTATTTGGGCCAGCGCCGCGGCTCACTAGGCTAATCCTTCACCTTGCGGCGCCGGCACACCAGGTTCTAGTCCCGGTCGGGGCGCCGGATTCTGTCCCGGTTGCCCCTCTTCCAGGCCAGCCCTCTGCTGTGGCCCTGGAGTGCAGTGGAGGATGGCCCAAGTACTTGGGCCCTGTATCCGCATGGGAGACCAGGAGAAGCACCTGGCTCCCGGCTTCGGATCAGCGCGGTGCGCCAGCCGCAGCGCGCCGGCCGCAGCGCGCCGGCCGCAGTGGCCATTGGAGGGTGAACCAACGGTAAAGGAAGACCTTTCTCTCTGTCTCTCTCTCTCACCATCCACTCTGCTCGTCAAAAAAAAAAAAAAAAAAAAAAAGTATATCTATTTGTCTGTGGGCAAGTGTTTGTGTGAGTGTGTCTAAGTCCAGTTTCTGGAGTATTGTATTGTGTTCAAGGATTTAAAGAATGTTTTTCTTAATAATATCAAGAAAATAAAGAGAGAAAAAAAAAGAGTGAAAGAAAAAAGGAAAAATTAGGTAACTTGTATGAGTCTGGTCGTTATTAAACGGTGCAAAACCAGATCGTACATCTCTTGTTTCTGGTTTTCTTTCAGAGTCTCCCTTGTCTGTTTAAATGTTTAGAAATTTTTAAAGATTAAGGGCCAGGGAAAGAATGAGGGCTAAAAAACCCCACAGCAAGGCTACCTCCAATCCTACAACAGCTGATTTACCATGGGCTGAATTCCAGTAAGGAAGGGAGAATGCCTCCGACCAGCGCGAGCTAAGCCGTTAAGCCCTGGAGGTGATGTTACCCATTTCCTCTTTAGCAATACACAATGAAAATATGTTTAGGGATGGCCACGGATTTTCCAGAGATGAGGTCATCTACAACCTGATGGATCCAAACTTCAAAGTCTCAGTTATCTGCCTTTATTTAACCAGTGAATTCTTTCATTTTTTTTCTGTAAAAAGCTAATTTCATGTGCTTTGAACAAACCTTTTAAAAAATGCAGCCACCCTAGTGTGCACATTATAATAATATCGCTTCATGAATGTTCAAGAAGTGAGCACATCCTTAAAATCAACACTCACATCAAGGAAGGGAACATGGCCAGCATTTCAGAAGACCCCATTTTCCCCCTGCAGACACAGTGCCCCAAAACGGACCATTTCTTGACCTTACCAATTAATTTTGTCCATTTTGTAATGTTATCTAAGTGGAAAACACAAGATGCATGTACTTGGTTCTGTGTCTGGTTCCTTCTCTCAGCGTTTTATACTATTCACAAATGATCTGATTCTTCTCTTTCTTTTTGTGTGGCTTCCTTTGTCCCATGAATATTTACTGAGCAGCTCCTGTGTGCCAAGTGCCGTGCCAGTCACTGGGGACACAATGCTCCCCCTGGAACCCACACAAAGGGAGGTGATCTTCTATCAGGGAACAGCTGAGGATGTGAAAGTCATTGCTTTCCAAGAGTACAGCTGTGCACAAAGACATGGGCTAAAGTGAACTTCAGCCTCACCTCCCTGCTGTGTTGAGAGACAGGGGCCCGCAAAAGAACAATCTCAGTTACTACTACCTTCCAGCACAGCCCTGTGACTGAGTAACTGGGATGTGTTTGCCAGGCAGGGCTCTCAGTGAAGGAAGCAACCTGCACTGTTGAAATGCTATTTTCTTTAAAAAAAAAAAAAAAGATTTATTTACATGAAAAGCAGAGTGACAGAGAGAGGGAGAGACAGAGAGAAAGAGGGATCTTCCATCTCCTGGTTCACTCCTACATGGCCCCCGTGGCTGGGACTGGACCAGGCTGACACCAGGAGCCTGGAACTCCAGTAGGACATTCCACGTGGGTTGGGGCCGTCTTTCTTAGGTGCAACAGCAAGGAGCTGGATCAAAGGCAGAGCAGCTGGGACTCGAACCTGCACTCGGATATGCAATGCCAGCCTGGCAAGACAGCAGCTTGACCTGTTGTTCCACGTCAGCCCCTGAAATGCTATTTTAAACTCGCTTGTCTTGCAGGAAAATTTACCAAAAAGTAATAGCTAAGCCATACAGGTTTGTTTTTCCTCATTCTTCCTTTGAACCACAGCTTGTTGTCCTTCTCTTAGTTTAGCAAATGGGTTGGGAGATACAACCATGTGATCAGTGCCAAATCTTAAATTAACCCAGAAATCAGAAAGGAGTGTGGACAGCATTATTTCAGGACCCCCTGCAAAGTAAAAAATTTTAATTCATGCATATGCTAGCTTTACAGTTGATAGTAATGATTGAAATTTATAGATAACTTTAAAGAATTCACATTAGTATCATACTCAGGTATCTAAATGTGCACAATTGTCCTAAAGCCTTAATGATTTTAAGAGCCCTGCAGATAGACCTATAGTTCCTTTTGTCCATCGAGTAAAAACATAACTTCCTTCTCCTTTTCTCCACATAGAAATTTGCAGTGTGTTCTTCCACATCTTTTTGTATGTTGATGTACAAATACCAGAGTTAACTGTTTTTTTTTTTTTTTTTTTTTTTTTTTTGACAGGCAGAGTGGACAGTGAGAGAGAGAGACAGAGAGAGAAAGGTCTTCCTTTTGCCGTTGGTTCACCCTCCAATGGCCGCCGCTGCAGCCGGCGCACCGCGCTGATCCGATGGCAGGAGCCAGGATCCAGGTGCTTTTCCTGGTCTCCCATGGGGTGCAGGGCCCAAGCACCTGGGCCATCCTCCACTGCACTCCCTGGCCATAGCAGAGAGCTGGCCTGGAAGAGGGGCAACCGGGACAGAATCCGGCGCCCCAACCGGGACTAGAACCCGGTGTGCCGGCGCCGCAAGGTGGAGGATTAGCCTATTGAGCCACGGCGCCGGCCAGAGTTAACTGTTTTTTGCATAGTGGTACCATGTTGCAACTCATACTTTTTGAGATCTGGTCAGCTGATGTCTCTGATTGAGTCTTTTGAGCTGCCATGTAACGTTGTGCCATGTGAAGATAGCATTTTATGTATGTTGTAGCCATTCTTCCACTGAGGATACAGAGGCTATAGCCTTCCATTGTCATGGATAATACTTCAATGAGCAGCCTTGACACAAGTCCCTGTGCACATAAGCAAGTGTCTCTCTGGGCACACATCCAGAAGTGCCTAGATGTTGCGTCTCTGGCCATGTGTGCTGCAGCATCAGAAAACCCGAGACTGGTGATTTATAAAGAATAAAAATTTATTTCTCATAGTTCTGGAGGCTGGAAGTTCAAAGTCAAGGGACCTGCATCTGGTGAGAGCCTTCTGCTTGCATCCTCCCATGCTGGAGAGAGAGAAAAAGAGAACGGACAGCCCCAGGCCTTCTGCAACTGACATCATAGTCTACTCTCCAAGGCCCCACCTCTTGACACTGTCCCACTGAGGATTAAGTTTGCAGCACATTCTTTTTGGGGGCACATTCACAGCACAGCACTCATAGCACCATGCAACACTTCATTACAATAACACCTTGGCCTTTGCTACCAGGGAAGCTGTTGACTGCGTATGTCTTGCTTGTGTCTGTGTATCCAGAACTCAGCACAGAGCCTGTCACCTGATACCTGTTCCCGTGACACAAGGCTCTCATCCGTTTAGCTCTTTGCTCTTCTATTTCCTGGTTGGATCCTCCTTGCCCAGTGGTCATTTAAAAGGCAGATGTTCTATGGTCTTGGTTCTTGGTCTCCTCTTGTTTCTCTGAAGTGTCCCCACCGGTCAGCGGTTCTCATTCTGAGCTGTGCATTCGACTCAGCTGAGAAGCTTTTGAAAATTGCCAATGCCTAGAGCGTCTGCCTTCCCGGTGTGCAGTGAAGTGTATCCATGTTGTGCTATTTTGTCCTCAAGACTCCCCAGTCACACCAATGTGATGCCTGAATGCAGAACATTTGTCCTAGGCCAGTGCTTGCCCAAGTAGTGTGTGTTTTTCAGAATTGCTAGGAGTGTTAATTCTTGCTTCTCCAGTGCCCATCTGCTTTCCTCCCTCACTCAACTTTTCCCCCTTAGTCTTCCCATCCTAGTGAACGGCATCAATATCCTCCACGCTGACGGAGGCAAAACCCTGGAATTTGTCTTAAAAATATTTTCAAATAAGTACTACAGGAGCAGGGGCTCAGCCTACAGTTAAAACTCCAGTTAAGATACTCGTTCCACATTGGAGTACTTGGGTTTGATTCCTAGCTCCAGCCTGTGGCTCCAGCTTCCTGCTAATGCAGACCTTGGGTGGCAGCAATGATGATTCAAGTAGTTGGTCCTTGCCACCCATGTGTAAGACCCAGATGAAATTCCTGGACCCCCATTTTGACTTGGTTCAGTCCCAGTTGTTGTCAACATTTGGGGAGTCTCTCTCCCCCCTCCTCCTCCCTACTCTCCGCTCTCTCCCTCTCCCTCCCTCTCCCTTCCTTCCTTCCTTCCTCCTCTTCTCTTCTTCCCTCTTATTGCTTTTCCAATAAGTAAGTAAATGGTTAAATAACTTTTAGGGGATGCAAGTTACAATATCAGAATATCAGTTCAGGCCCTAAGTGCTCTACTTATGATCCAGCTTCCCGCTAGTGCAGCTGGAGAGGCAGCAGAAGATGCCCCAAGTAATTGGGTCCCTACCACTGACTTAGGAGACCTGGATAGAGTTTCAGACTCCTGGCTGCAGTGTGGCCCACCACTGGCTGTTGCGAATATTTGGGGAGTGAACCAGCCAATGGAAGTGCTCTCTCCTCTCTGTCACTCTGCTTTTCAAATAAATAAATAATTCTGCAAAAAATAGTTGAAATGTAATATGTTCAAGTGGCTTAAAACTCAGGAGGTATAAGAAGGTGAACAACACAAGTCTACCTTCCACCCTGATCCTCTGGTTTGAACAGAAGTGCACCCCCCACAGAATTCCCATGTTGCAGCTCAAACCCTCAGTGGGACTATGTATGAGACGGCACCTTTTAGGAGGTACTAAGAGTAAGTGAGATCTTAAAGGTGGGGCCCTATCCCCATGGCTAGTGGCCTCACAAGAAAATAGAGGAAAAGACACGTGAGAGTGAAGGGACAAAGTGGCCACAGCACGCAAGCAGACCCTTCAGGACAAACCCCCCGTGCCAGCACTTTGAATGGCAATTCCAACCTCCAGAACTGCAAGAGAATACATTGCTGTTGTTTGAGCCATCTGGGCTGTGCGGTGTTATGCTGGCAGCCTGGTTAATGTTGTGTGTCCACTTGACCAGGCCATGAGGTACCCAGGTATTTGCTCACACTGATGTCATTGTGGGTGTGTCTGTGAGAGCTTTGGCAGATGAGACAGGTGAACATTTCCATCGGTAGGTAGAGTCAGACAGGTTGCCCTTCCTAATTGGGGTAGGCCCTATCCGGTCAGGCCTGAATTAAGCAAAAAGACCAACTCTCCTCCAGTAAGAAAGAATTTTCCCCACCTGACACCCTTCAGACTTGCACTGAAATGTTGGTTCTGTTCTTCCTGGGTCTTGAGCTCACCAGCTTTGACACGGGAATGACGCAGTCGGCCCTCCTGGGTCTCCACTTGACAACTCACCCAGATTTGGAGACTTTCCTATCTTCATAATCACGAGCCTATTTCTTATGAAAAACCAGTCTTTCATTCTCTCTCTCCAATATATATGTCTACATATGTACATATAGATTCACTTATATGCATACAAATATATATATATATATACACATATACATCAAGGGTACTTAAAAAATGTCATGGAAAAATGAAACATAAGAGGATTTTGGTGCAAGGAAATTTCAAAATCCTTGTACAGTTTTTTTTCATGATATGCATTTACCATGAGCTTTATATATATCTACATACACACATACACACACATGCATGCTTGTACGCTGTCTCTGTTTCTCTCCCACGCACACACACACACATACACACACAGGTTCTTTTCCTTTGGAAAACACTGAATAATACATAGCCTTAGCACACTAATACATATCCCATTTTCCCAGCCCCCCATCTTCCTCTCACTGTTACCACTGTGCTTAGATTCTGACATATCATGTCAGAGCTTTTTTTTTTTTAAAGATTTATTTATTTGAAAGCTGGAGGTGAGAGAGAGTGAGAAAGAGAAATATTTCATTTGTTGGTTGACTCGCCAAATGCCTGCAATGGCCACAACTGAGCCAGGCTGAGTCTGGGAGCCCAGAACTCCATCTGGGTCTCCTCTGTGGGTGGCAGGGACCCAAGTACATGTGCCAACACCTGCTGCCTCCCAGGAGCATTAGCAAGAAGCTGGATCAGAAGTGTAGGAGCCAGGACTCAAACCCATAATTCAGTATGGAATGAGGGCATCCAGAAATGCAGCTTAAACTGCTGCCACACAGTGTCCACCCTTCAGAGTTTATTTAGAATATGTAAGCAAATAGGAATATGTACTACTAGCAATTTTTCTCATTTTACACACACACACGCACACACACACACATGCACAGTCATTCCTTTCACATATGCACTGAATCTCATTGTATGTATTTTTATTAAGTTTATATTTTCCCTATTTGTAACTTTTTGCCATTAGAAATTATACTACAGGGGCTGGCATTGTGATGTGGCAGGTTAAGCTACCACCTGCAATGCCAGCACCCCATATGGGCACCAGTTCAAGTCCCGGCTGCTCTACTTCCAATCCAGCTCCTTGCTATGGTCTGGAAAAAGCAGTGGGAGATGGCCCAAGTGTCTGGGCCTCTGTCTCCCACTTGGGAGACCAAGATGAAACCTCCTGGCTCGTGGCTTCAGTGTGGCCCAGTGCTGGCCATGGCAGCCATCTGGGGAGTGAAGCAGTGGAGGAAAGTTCTCTCTCTCTCTCTCTCTCTCTGTCCCTTCCTCTTTCTTTGTAACTCTGACATTCAAAGTTAAATAAATCTTTAAAAAAGAGAGAAACAATACTGCAATAAAGAATCTTATCCATGTCATCTTCTACATCTTCTACATACATGTTGGCTTATATGACATAAAATAGGGACTACTAGGCCAAAGAGTATATGATTTATGCAGTTTAGATATATATTATCAAATGGCCCTTTTAGGAGTTATATCAGTTTGCACACTCAACAGCAGTGTGTAAGAGCTCCTCAAAGCCTTTGTCATTGACTCTGTTTATCAAACGTGAAATTCTCATGATCTTTTAGCAGAAAAACTGATATCGGCAGATTTTGTTGTTATTGTTGTTAATGACAGAACTCCTACGAGAGCAACTTGATCAAAACTACAAATCATACTCTTTGGCCTTGCGTTCCTTGTTTTATGCCAGGTAAGACTGCATTTGTGGAAAATGACATGGACAAGATTCTTCATTGGTATAGTTTTGATTTGAAGTTTTCTTTCTGATGAACACATTCAAGTCTCTTCACAAGAGGGTGTCATTTCTCTTTCCTCTCTTGTGGGCTGTCTACTGCTATTTCCTGTAGGTTTCTCTTGTGGATGGAAAGAGATCTTGGTGGACGAGCTGAAACCATTTTTTCCCCATTTTGTCATTTCATTTTGGTGTTGCTACTGTCTGAATGTGGCCCCCAAAATGCATGTGTAAGACTCTTAATCCCCAAGGTCACCACACTGGGAGGTGCAGCCCAAAGAAAGGGGATGAGCTTATGAGCAAGAAGCGAACAAATGAATTAATGCTGTTATTTTGGGAATGGGTTCATTATTGTGTAAAGCAGGACTGTGTTTCTTGTAAGAGAAGCTCAGCCTACATTCTCTCTCTGTCTTTCCACCACGTTACGGCACCAGAGTGCACTCAGCAGATGCCTCCTGGACTGTTATCCAACACGTGTCTGTGTATTATAAACAACCTAGGCGATGGCAGTCTATTACAGTGGCACGAATATGGAATAACGTGAAGTTTCTTATCACAGAATTCATTTCTGTTGGTTTTATAATGAGGTGAAATTGATAGTTAATTTTTCTTTTAAGATTATGGATTCTGAGTCCTAATTAGGAGGCCTTCCTTATGCCACAGATCCTAGGTACTTATTTCCTTCTATTTATTTCTGGACATTCAACTCTTGGTCAGTTTGATATGGATCAAGTATATATTTATAGGGTCCGGCACTGCAGGTGATGGCTTTATCCGCTATGCCACAGTGCTGGCAGCCCATATGAGTGCTGGTTCGAGTCCTGGCTGTTCCACTTCTGATCCAGCTCTCTGCTGTGGCCTGGGAAAGCATAGAAGATGGCCCAAGTCCTTGGGTCCCTGAACCCGCATGGGAGACCTAGAGGAAGCTCCTGCCTCCTGGCTTCGGATTGGCGCAGCTCTAGCCATTGCGGGCAGTGGGGAGTGAACCATTGGATGGAAGACCTCTCTCAATCTCTCTCTGCCTCTCCTTCTCTCTGTGTGTAACACTGCCTTTCAAATAAATAAATAAATCTTTTATAAAAGTCTATGTTTACAGTCAAATCCGGAACTAGACTTTTGGCACAGCAATTAAGACACTGCTGAGACGCCTGCATCTCCTATTGGAGCACTTAGCTCCAAGTTCCGCCTCTGCTTCGGATACCAGCTTCCTGCTATTGCACACTGCGGAAGGCAATGGGTAACGGAAATCTGGATTGAGTTCCCAGCTTTTGGCTTCAGCCTAGTCCCCCAACGCCACCCCACATTGTTGCAGGCATTAGCCGGAATGAACCAAAGGTTGAGAGATTTCTTTCTACCTGTCTCTGTCTCTATCTCTTTCTACCTTTCAAATAAAATGGAAAAAAAAAAAACCAAAAATTTTTAAAAGGGAAGTGTGAAGTATAGACTTGATTTTATTATTATGTTTTGTGTATCTTTTTCTGATGATTTCTGTGTCACTTCTATTGTCACAGTTGGCCTTGACCTTGCCAGTTAGTTTGATAAACCATCCCTATCAGAAACTAAAACCTCACAGATATGTGTATGGATCATCTAGTCTCTTCCACTGGGTTTTCTGTTTATTCACAATCTGGTATCACCTTATTTATGTACTAAGGCTTTATATCCTATTTGTTTAAAGGTTTATTTAATTATTTGAAAGGCAGAAATAGAGAGGAGAGAGGGAGAGAGAAAAATATTTTTTTTTCTTTTTTTAAGATTTATTTACTAGAAAGAGTTACACAGAGAGAGAAGGAGAGACAGAGAGAGAGGGAGGTCTTCCATTCTCTGGTTCACTCCCCAATTGGCCACAATGGCCGGAGCTGTGCCGATCTGAAGCCAGGAGCCAGGAGCTTCTTCTGGGTCTCCCATGCAGGTGCAGGGGCCCAAGTACTTGGGCCATCTTCTACTGCTTTCCCAGGCCATAGCAGAGAGCTGGTTTGGAAGTGGAGTAGCCGGAACTCGAACCAGTGTCCATATGGGATGCTGGCACTGCAGGCGGTGGCTTCACCCACTACACCATAGCGCTGGCCCCAGAAAGAGAGATATTTTCCATCTACTGGTTCACTCCCCAAATGGCTGCAATGAGTGGGGCTTGGATAAGCCAAAGCCAGGAGCCAGGAGCTTGTTCCAGGGCTCCCATGTGGAGTTTCTTCCAAGGCTGCCACGTGAGTGCAGAGGCCCAAGCATTTAGGGTCCTTCCACTACTTTCCCCAGGCACATTCGCAGGGACCTGGATCAGAAGTAGAGCAGCCAGGACTTGAACCAGTGTCCAGTTGGGATGTTGGCACTGCAGGCAGGAGGCTTAACCTGCTGTGCCATAGCATCGGCTCCCCATATTCTATTTTAATATGTTATTAACACTCATGTCTCTGCATTTCTCTTCACTTTTAAAGATTTCTGAGCTGTGCTTGATTGTCTTCCTAGACAGATCTTCAGATCACTGTCTCATTCAGACAGAACAAAAATAACACATTATTGCTGTTTCTCTTTGAATGTCAATCATTTTTATAAGCTATTTTAGGGAGAGCAGTCCCTAAGAATATAGTGTCTTTCCATTTACTCACACCTTCTCTGGGATCTTCATTATGGTTGTGAAGTGTTGCTCACACACACCATGGAGTATACACATTCCCTGCTATTTCTGTTCACAGAGGATTGTCTAGGGGAATTAGCTGGTTGCTATTTACCTACATAAAAGAACAATTTCTGCATGATAATTTTGGAACTTATTCTCTATGCCCCCTCTCTCATTCCCACCATAGTGCCTTTTGCCATGTCCTGTTGATTCATTGTGTTCAATTCTCACCAGTTCCACTCACATCAGCCTAGTTCAAGCCACTTGGATTTCTTGCGTGAACAACACTATTGTAGCCTAGGCTCCATGGGCTGCACAGCAGCCAGAGTGACCATATAAACACAGACTGTCTTGCTGTTCCCTTGCCTGAAATTGTTCTGAGGTGCCATGGTTTCAACCCACTGGGCCCCTCAGAAACTCATATTACCATTTGATTGCCACTGTGGTGGTGTTGAGAGGTGGCGCGATTAAGGGGTGATATGGATATTAATAGGGATTAAATTCTGCTCTCGGGACACTGGGTTAGTTACCACAAGGGCAGGCTGTTACCAGGCCACTCCTTCTATTTTGTGTCTTTTGCATGCACCCCTGGCCCTCCCACTTCTCCATCGCATTGTGACACAGTCTGAGCCTGTCATCAGATGTAACCACCTGCTCTTGGACTTGCAGCCTTCACAACCAGGAGCTAAGCAAGCTTCTCGCCTTTCTAAATTACCAGTCGCGGGTATCCTGTTACAGCAACAGAAAGTGGACTGAGGCACATGGCTTTGCCCTACACTTAAGAGGAAAACACAAACCTCTCACCTAAAGACCTTGCCCTGCCATTCTCTCTGCCAGGAATATTTATCTTCTCCATCTTCAAGGGGCTGGCGATCTTCTAGGCTACTGTTTGCCTGGCACTGCTCCAGGAGGACTGAATCCGCTCCATCTCCCTATAATCTCTTTCACAATGCTGAGAATGATGTTTAATTATATGTTTGTTCAGGTATTCAGTTATTTTGCGTGTCTCCTTCCCACTAGATTGTGAACTTCTCTAGTACCTGCACAATGCATAGCACTTAGTTGTTCAGTGAATATTTTCATTGAATGAATGAACAGATGTCTTCTCTTTATATAGACTGGGATCGGGAAAGCTTACGTAATTTCTCCTTGCTTCTCAGCTATTGTTCTTCACCCATGGTTATCATATATCAAGTGCTAAAGTTTCCCTCTAAATCCTGAGCTGTCCTCAATGGCCTGATGTGGCCATCATAAATCCTTTTGTAGTATTTCTTCCCATAGACACAAAATATATAAGGTTATTTTCTAATAATGAAACACAGATCAAATGTTACAGAGCAGGCTGAAGTTATACATAATTTATGATAAAAATATTCCCCAAAGATGAAGATTCCATCAAATATTTATTTTATTTATATATTGTCTATTTCAAAACAAAAATATCATTTTTCTCATTAAAAAAGTAAGACATTCTTCTTGTAAAAGTGATCAAACAGTAAGGAAACGGATGGGACAGAAATGTACAAAGTATAAAAGATCACAATTCGCAGGCCCAGAGAGAACCACTGGTTACAACCAGGTGTAATGCCATCTTTCTAGACTTGTGCACTCTGTATATCATATTCCAATGCTGCCTGGGATTTAGTTGTTGCTTTCATTTTATTTTTACTGCACTAGGACCCAGTCAGACAAACAACACGTCCACATATCTACTGAAGAACCTTAAAAATCAAACCAAGATGGAGTGACCTAAGCCAATACCATTAAAAATAAGAAGTTACCTTTGCCCCAAATAAAATTAAAGTTTAAAAATTATAGCCCTAAACTTTTTCCCCCAAAGGTAAAATTAGGTGCAGCTATAAAAATAAGGGACCCTATGCTTAGCTAGCTGCGACACTTGTGCCTGGCTGTGCTAAGACCTAACCCAGTTTGTATGCCTCCTAATAGTCAAATAACGGTGTGGGAAGCGGGACGCCGCTCTCCCACCAGGGGAACAAAGGGAGCGAGACATCATCCCCCTCAGGGTGAACAAGATGGCACTGGCAGGGAAAGGAACTGCTAAAGAAGTAAACAACAAAATAGGCCGGTGCCGCGGCTCACTAGGCTAATCCTCCGCCTAGCGGCGCCGGCACACCAGGTTCTAGTCCCGGTTGGGGCACCGGATTCTGTCCCGGTTGCCCCTCTTCCAGGCCAGCTCTCTGCTGTGGCCAGGGAAGTGCAGTGGAGGATGGCCCAGGTGCTTGGGCCCTGCACCCCATGGGAGACCAGCAAAAGCACCTGGCTCCTGGCTCCTGCCATCGGATCAGCGCGGTGCGCCGGCCGCAGCGCGCCAGCCGCGGCGGCCATTGGAGGGTGAACCAACGGCAAAGGAAGACCTTTCTCTCTGTCTCTCTCTCTCACTGTCCACTCTGCCTGTCAAAAAAAAAAAAAAAAAAAAAAAAAAGAAGTAAACAACAAAATGGCGACGAGGTGCATGGCCTCCCATGTGATCCCGTAGCTGATTGGATAGAAGATGCATGCCCTTCACATGATCAGCTCGCGGATTGGACTGCTGTGTGCATGGACTCCATAGTGCTTTTGATTGGTCGCTATGGGTATATAAACCGTGTGGCTTAGTGCTGGGGGCGCTCTCTGGACTCCCGA
The DNA here is from genome assembly GCF_051225735.1 of Oryctolagus cuniculus. Taxonomy (NCBI): domain Eukaryota; kingdom Metazoa; phylum Chordata; class Mammalia; order Lagomorpha; family Leporidae; genus Oryctolagus; species Oryctolagus cuniculus. Next base: position 86,317,808 of record NC_142876.1, read on the forward strand.
GTTCAGGAGGCCCGTCTGCGCAGACGCCGAATAAATCCTCTTGCTTTTGCATCAGCTGGTCTGGACTCTGAGTCTTTGGGGTGTGCCTCTCGACGTGTTAGCATCCTCACTCTGAGGGTCTAACACTACATGCTCAACATCTGGCTCTTCCTTCATTTTTTAAAACAATTACCTAGTATTTCACTCACTTACTGTCTCTTGCTGGTTCCCTTCCCTTTTCCTTGGTCAGTGATAAGGATCTTGACTTTGGTCACTTTTCAGTTTCTGAGCCCTTTGACACCACTGGACACAGGCACCAAAGCAGCTAAGCAGAGATGGACTCATTTCTCTACCTCAACCTTTGTTTATTTTTTTAAAAGATAGACCCATCTATCTATTTTAAAGGCAGAGAAATGGAGAGAGGGAGAGAGATGTTTTCCATCTCTTGTTCATTTCTCAAATGTTCTCAACAGCCAAGGCTGGACCAAGCCAAAACCTGGACCCTGAACTCCATTTGGGTCTCCCACATGGGTACTAGGGAAGTAAGTACTTGGGCCATTGTCTGCTGTCTCCCAGGGCCATTAGCAGGAAGCCAGTTCAGGAGTGGAGGAGCCAGGACCTGAACTGACATTCTGATATGGACTGTGGGCATCCTAAGTGGAGACTTAACCCTCTGTGCCAAAACATCCACCTCTCAACCCCCCTTTTTTTTTTCACCCAGAAGGCACTATAGAAGCAAGATAAGTTCAACAAGGTATAGATTCATGTTCAGAATTAATAAGTCAGTTACTCAGTTCTAAGAAGTTCTGATTCAAAACATCTACACGGGTCAATCCAGGCGTCACTGCCAACAGAGTGAAGCTGCCCATGAGGACAAGACACCTCCCCGCTGTTGCTTCTCATACCTGCACCTCTTGCACAGAGCCCAACGGTAGCTGAAGCTTATTCCACTTATCTTGCCGTGAATGTCACCAACATGTACCCTCAGACCTGTTCTGAGGGACACAAACTCAAAAAGCTGCAAGACCAATTGTTCTGCCAGCATCTGATAGGGCCTTGACAAGGCATTAATTGCCAGGCTTACATTTCAGGAAGCAACTTACTTTGTGTTCTTGGTGCCAATTCCTACAAAGGCAGGGCGTAGTGAACACACCGTCTACAACTGGCACTGAACTGATGTCGCATAATCTCATTACCAGGTCAAGTCGCTACATGGGACATGGTGGCATTCTTGCACATTTCCAATTTGATGCACATTTGTTTGGAAAACAAAGGTTTTCTTCTCTGTCCCTGGTCCCTCCCCCTTGTCCTTCATAGTCATGGAAGCTGAGAGGACTTGGAAAGCCTCTGTTAGCCCCCAAAGGAGCTCGCTAAGGGGAATGCACATTCGGCACTACTTTCCCAGTGACCGGGCTGGCCTCCCAGCCTCCTGCTATTTTATAGCAAGGACCACAGCCCAGCTTGAACAATACAAAGACACCGGGCCAAAATGAGGGCAGCAGGGGTTTATAGGAGAGGTTGTCACAATGAGACCGCTGAAGACGACCAGGGCCCCTGGGGGCCAGCCCTGTAGTTAGGTCAATGAGTAGCTTGGGGTGCTGGAAAGACATTTTCTCCTCCTCAACCCCAGTTGGCCTGACGTTCACAATCCACGTTTGTGACTGCCTCCCTAAAACACATCCCCTATCCGTGCGCTCACCCCAGGGATCCTAATAGCTGAACGTCTGCTAATGCCTAGATTTCCACTCTTTGAAATTATATTCCCCCCCCCGCCTTTTTTTTTTTTTTTTTTTTTTTTTGACAGGCAGAGTTAGACAGTGAGAAAGACAGACAGAGAGGAGAAAGGTCTTCTTCTGTTGGTTCACCCCCCAAATGGCTGCTACGGCAGGTGCGCTGCACCAATCCGAAGCCAGGAGCCAGGTGCTTCCTCCTGGTCTCCCATGTGGGTTCAGGGCTCAAGGATTTGGGCCATCCTCCACTGCCTTTCCTTTCCGGGCCACAGCAGAGAGCTGGACTAGAAGAGGAGCAACCAGGACAAAACCAGCGCCCCAACCGGGACTAGAACCCGGGGTGCCGGCGCTGCAGGCGGAGGATTAGCCTAGTGAGCCGAAGTGCCGGCCTGAAATCATATCCTAACTTAAGCATCACAGCGGACACAAACGAAGTTTGGTAAAACATAACACAGATGACAGTCAACATAACAGAGTGGTTTAGGAGTGCAAGCAAGCTCTAAAAGCAAACAGCCTGTCTCAAAGTCCTCACCACTCACCCACTTACTACCTCTGTAACCTTGGAGGAGTTACCTCACTCCTCAGTGCCTTCATGGGTTGTCAGGCAGATGGAATATGGTATTATCCATGGCGCATGCGGGCAGGCATTATAATAAACACCGTTAGGACAGACAACCTATTAAGCATCATCTGGCAGAGGTATCTACTTAAAAAATTACCTTTTTGCAGGGATAAAATTGTGAACCACATAAAAGTAGTTTGTTTTCAGTCTGATATTCAGATGGTAATTATGTGTTGGCTGTTTAAAAAAATTCTGTCAGGGAGGGGGAACCCCAATGCTTGCAAAAATGTCATACTGGACTTTTGTGAATTGTTTATTTAAGCAGACTGTAAGGAAGAGGGAGTAAATCTGTTCTAATATTTCTTTTTTTAAAATTTTTTAAATTTTTTTTATTTTTCAAAAAGCAGGCAGGAGCTAACAGCATGGCTGAGTATTTAACAATGCAGAGTTAAGGAAACAGAAGTACATTCAGGGCTTTTGTTTGCTTTTGCAGGCCCAGAAAGGCCCATGTATGGGGTGCAGCAGTGCAGTGGAAACTGAGGAAGCAGCACTGGGCTGCTGGGGTCCTGCTCAGTCTGGAGTCGGAGAGAACCCTTTTTATCCAGCAGGTAGGTTCCAGCCATACTGCTGAATCGAACCTTTAGAGATCACTTCCTGGATGGCACACACTGAGCCAGGAGTTTCACTGATAAGACCAATTGTTTAACATGATCCCTTCTGCCCTGTTTTTGGAAAGATTACCTATTTGTTTATTTGAAAGGCAGAGTGACAGAGAGGAAAGACAGAGGTCTTCCATCTGCTGGTTCACTCCCCAAAGAGCAACAGCATCCAAGACAGGCAAAGACTATGGAAACTGCCCGCAGCCTGGGTCTGAGTTACTTGCTGTCTCGGAGCAGCTAAGGAGTGCCGCCAGGTGCAGTTACTCATGGTGCTGGGCCAGCCTTTCGAGGAAGCCTTGTTCTGGAAATTTCTGCATTCACATAAGAGGAGTCACAGCGATTCAGAACAGAGCAGCACTCACCTCTCCCCCAAGTGTACTGCTGTTGTGAAACACCGAAATCACCGCAATCATCCCTGGTGTGTGCATGAGAAAGAATGATTTTGATAAATCACTGGCTCTGAAAACTAGGACCAAATTAGTGTCGAAAATTAACTCCCTCAAGAAATCTTATGATGGACCTATGGGGGTGCTTTCAAAAGTTCATGGAAAATGGAATTAAAAGCATAAGTTTATTTTTATGCAAACAACATTTCTGCTGCAAACTTTTTCCCATACATGGAAAATGTATGCTATGAAAAAACAAACCATTGCATGAATTCCTAATATTTTTTTTGCACCAAAGAAAAAAAAGTCTTTAACTCCATTTTCCATGAACTTTGTGAAGTACTCTCAGTGATGAAGAAGTCAGAATTGACCTTTGCCTTTATGTCGCTTACAATTTAGCAAAGGACCAAAGGCAACAGTAGCAAGTATAAGCAGACAGGGCAAGTCCTGGGCTCAGGAGCACACAGCACTCCAATGCGCCTCAGAATACTGTTATCAGCTTGCGTAATGGCCTATCTCTTAACAGCTGTGTTATGTCAAATGTGTACTTTAGAAAATAATGAAACACACTTGCACACACTGTGTTGCTCTCTAAATTGCCTTCAATTTGAGAGTGGTTTGGATCTGAACTTGAAATTTCAGTACTTTTTTGTTGTTTTTTAAAACATGTTTATTGGCCGGCACTGCGGCTCAATAGGCTAATCCTCCGCCTGCTGCGCCGGCACCCCAGGTTCTAGTCCCGGTCAGGGTGCCAGATTCTGTCCCGGTTGCTCCTCTTCCGGTCCAGCTCTCTGCTATGGCCTGGGAGTGCAGTGGAGGATGGCCCAAGTGCTTGGGCCCTGCACCCACATGGGAGACCAGGAGAAGCACCTGGCTCCTGGCTTCGGATCAGCACAGTGCACCGGCCGCAGCAGCCATTGGGGGGTGAACCAACGGAAAAGGAAGACCTTTCTCTCTGTCTCTCTCTCTCACTGTCCACTCTGCCTGTCAAAAAAAAATAATAAAATAAAATAAATAAAACATGTTTATTTATTAAGGATGGAGTGATGGCAAAGGGGGAGGGGGGGAAAGAATATCTTTCATCCTCTGATTCACTGCCCAAATGCCAGCAACAGCTAGGCCTATGCCAGGCTGAAGCCAGGAGCCCAGAACTCTTTCTATGAGTCCTACATGGGTGGCAGAGACTCAAGTACTTGAGCAGTCACCTGAGGCTTTCTAGGTGCATGCATTAGCAGAAAGTTGGATCAGAAGCAGCGTAGCCAGGCTCAAACCTGGCACTGAGATATGGGATGCAGGTGTCCCAAGCAGTGGCTTAACACCCTGGACCACAGCATCCACCCCAAGCCCAGTACTTCTTTTTAAAGAGTTATTTATTTATTTGAAAGAGCTATATAGAGAGAGGGACGGGGGTGGGGGGGGGGAGGGAGAGAGAAAGAGGGAGAGAGCTTCCATCTGCTGGTTCATTCCCCAGATGGCTGCAACAGCCAGTGCTGAGCCAGGCCGAAACCAGGAGCTTCATCCAGGTCTCACACATGCATGGCAGGGGCCTAAACACTTGCGCCATCTTTTGCCTTCCCTGGGCCATTAGCAAGCAGGGAGCTGTATCCAAAGTGGATCAGCCAGGACACAAATAGGCTCCCATATCAGATGCAAGAGTCACAAGCAGTGGCTTTAGCTTTTACGCCACAACGCTGGCCCCTAAATTTGTTCCTTCTGAATTTGTAGTTATGACATACAGTGTCAGGTCTGAAAGTCTCATCCTATAGGATAACAAAGGGAGCAGAATAAAGATTTGCAGTCCTAAGGATAGAGTCCCAAAGCTAGTATGAGTGGGTTTCATATGGTGCTCTACAGCCTAGGCAACAGTTTTCAGAATGGTCTTCTAGAATGACCAGTAAGCAAGGAACACCTGGGGGTGAGCAGGCTGAAGACTGGGTCAGTTAGTAGAACTGCCATCAGCAAGTCATGTCCTTATTAGATCAAGCCACCTCAAAAACTGGAATGATGACTTTCTGAGCAAGCTCAAGAGAAGCCACTTAGAACTTCAAATTCAGCATTACAAGAAAAACACTGTTCTTTTAGACTAAATGATCCAGACAATTAGGTGAGGGTCTTTATGTTACTATGCTGCTCTCATTCATGAGGAGACAAAGTCAGGAGGTGAACCAACTCCCATTCAAGTCCCAAGGCAGCCCTAGCACGAGTAAGACTCAAATGGCAGGACTGCTATCAGGACTCGACACTTAGCACAAAGTGGGAATTCCAGGAAGAGACTCTGATGTTGTTGTCTGTAAGGATGGAAGTTACTTTCTCCATGTGATGCTTTGCTTGAAGTCAACTGTTGCAAGACTTAAAAGAAAAAAAATACACCCAGGGGTCCCTTGCCCACCTGGTGAGACAAGATGAAGCAGATGCCTGCCACTCACATTCTACAAACAAGGCACTGCCTCGGAGAGCCTGCTGCTCAAGGCACACAGCTCAGCCACAGCCCATCCATTCTCTGCTTGATGCGTCCCTACCCAGAGCCCAGTGCTACCTGGGACCAGGGGCTTATCTGTTCCTGGCATCACCCGCTGCTGGCCGCTCAGGATACTGTGCACCTGAACTCTGGCTCTTGGTCCCTCCTGTCCTTTGGGTGTGGGTTTTCCCTTTCTGTGGAAATAGATGGCTTTGCTTCCAGTCTTTCCGTTTTCCAACACTGCCATTTGCATTTCCATTGACCAGATTATCTCTCCCGAGTGACCCATGCGAATCACCACTCCCCTGAGAGCCAGTTTTCATGAATCAAAGATTTCCACTTAACTCACAGGAACATTCAATCCCAGGAAAGCCCTAGGAGAAAAAGTGGGCCAAACTCCCTCGCCTGAAATTTCCACTGGGTGACCCCAGAAAGCTCTACAGGGGACAATTTATATAAAAATCCACTTTTCCCCCCTAGACTCAGGTAAGTCTATATGTCTATTTATAGACTCACCCTCCAAACTGTGGTTTTTTTAATATACATAAGAAAGTAGCCTTTTTAACACAGCCGGATCAAAGCAGAAGGTTGTTATTTATTCATTAACTCTTCTGTAAGCAGTACCTTTTCTAGGTACTAAGGAAAAAGTTAGGAAATATCAGTGAAATTCTGAGATGAATGCCATTTTTTAGTTGTATGTTTGTTTGAAGATTTTTGTATTTGGGGGCCAGCGCCATGGCTCACTTGGTTAATCCTCTGCCTGTGGCACCGGCATCCCATATAGGTGCAGGGTTCTAGTCCTGGTTGCTCCTCTTCCAGTCCAGCTCTCTGCTGTGGCCTGGGAGGGCAGTGGAAGATGGCCCAAGTGCTTGGGCCCTGCACCCACATGGGAGACCAGGAAGAAGCACCTGGCTCCTGGCTTTGGATCAGCGCAGCGCTGGCCGTAGCAACCATTTGGGGAATGAACCAATGGAAGGAAGACCTTAAAAAAAAAAGATTTATGTATTTGAAAGACAGTTACAGAGAAAGAGAAAGGGAGAGACAGAGAAAAGCCAGGAGCCTCGAACCCCACTCAGGTTTCCTATGTGGGTAGCAGGAGCCCAAACACTTGGGCCATCCTCCACTGCCTTCCTAGGCACATTAGCAGGGAGCTGGATCTGAAGTGGAGCAGCGGGGACTTGAACTTACGCCCATATGAGATATAGGCCTCACAGGTGAAGGTTTAACCCACTGTGCCACAACACTGGCCCCTAAGATGAATACTATTTAATATTCAGCATTAGAAAAAGAAGCTAGAGAGACAGAATAGAAAAATGAGGCAGTTATCCCCAAAACTAAACCCTCCAAAACCTAATAGCACATTTAATCATCCATGTATTCAATGGAATGAAACTTGACGAACATTTCTCACTTACTAGTTGGGTGACCATGAGCAAATTACTTTACCTTTTTATGCCTCAGTATCTTTAATTATAAAATAAAATTACCGAGGGGCCAGTGCTGTGGTGTAGTGGGTAAAGCCACGACCTACAATGCCTGCATCCTACATGGGCTCCAATTCATGTCCTGGCTGCTCCATTTCCAATCCACTGCTGTGCTACAGTGTGGGCCCCAGTTTTACCTTTTTTTTTTTTTTTTTTTTTTTTTTACAAGCAGAGTGGACAGTGAGAGAGAGAGAGAGAGACAGAGAGAAAGGTCTTCCTTTTGCCGTTGGTTCATCCTCCAATGGCCGCCGCGGCCAACGCACTGCGGCCGGAACACTGCGCTGATCCGATGGCAGGAGCCAGGTACTTATCCTGGTCTCCCATGGGGTGCAGGGCCCAAGCACCTGGGCCATCCTCCACTGCCCTCCCTGGCCACAGCAGAGAGCTGGCCTGGAAGAGGGGCAACCGGGACAGAATCCGGCGCCCCAACTGGGACTAGAACCCGGTGTGCCGTCGCCGCAAGGCGGAGGATTAGCCTAGTGAGCCGTGGCGCTGGCCCTTTACCATCTTTTTAAAAAATATTTATTTATCTGTTTGAAAGTCAGTGTTGGGGGGAGGGAATCCTTCATCCACTGGTTCACTCCCCAGGTGGCTCCCACAGCTAATGCTGGGCCAAGGTAAATCCTGGAGCCAGGGGCCAGGAGCTCTGTCTGGGTCTCCCTCAAGGCTGCAGAAGCCCCAAACACTTAGGCCACCTTCTGCTCTTTTCCCAGGCGCAGTACCAGGAGGCAGATCTAAAGTGGATCAGCCGAGACTCCAACCAACGCCCATGGCAGTGCCAGGCAGCAGCTTTACCCCTGTTTTAGCTTTTGTTTTTTTAACATTTATTTATTTGCCATTGTCTATCCATCCAAAGTCCCAGTAACAGAGTTAAGACAACCGCAACACGAGTGCAACTGTGTTAACAACTTTCTAGGTAGGTTCCAGTCTTTTTTTTTTTTTTTTAAGATTTTTATTTATTTATTTGACAGGTAGAGTTGCAGACAGTGAGAGGGAGAGACAGAGAGAAAGGTCTTCCTTCCATTGGTTCACTACTGAAATGGCCACAACAGCCGGAGCTACGCAGATCCAAAGCCCAGAGCCAAGAGCAGGGGGCCAAGCACTTGGGCCATCCTCCACTGCCTTCCCAGGTCACAGCAGAGAGCTGGACTGGAAGAGGAGCAACCGGCACCAGAACCCGGCACCCATATGGGATGCCAGCGCCGCAGGCAGAGGATTAACCTAATGCGCCACTGCGCCGGACCCAGGTAGGTTCCAGTCTTAACCAAATTGCTTTTCCCTCTGCCAGGAGAAAGGTACGCATTCATTTTCCAGAATAACTGGAACTTGTAGCAGATCGCTATGTAGCCCCTAGTGCTGGCAATCTGATATTTTTAGTGCTGAGCTCTAGCCGACCACCCAACAGAAAACCCTGATTCTAGGACATGGAGGGAGGAGGTGTGTGTGTGTGTGTGTGTGTGTGTATCCTATCTTTAACCGAAATCACCATTTCCTTTCTCTTGAAATTGAATACATTCCACTCTTTCTGAGAGCTGGCAAAGGAAAAGGTGTCACACGCGCGCGCGCACACACACATCTTCTCTCTCCAGCTAAATTTTGACTTTCAAATGTGCATCCGCAATCGGTAGGTGTAGCTCAGAGTGGCTGCTCCGCGCCGCCCCAGGCATCTCTCCCTGGCTGGAAGCAAGCGGAAGCGATTGAGAAATCCCTTCAGGGACTGGGGCTTCCCCAAGGGATCGACAACTTCGCACTCTGTCCCTCCCTCCCCCCGCCCTTCTCGAAACCACCGAGGAGTCAGGGGGTTGCCGAGGTTCCCGCCCCCTCTCGCTGCCCAGCGCGGTTCTTAACCTTTTTTGGGCCGGGGACCTCCAGAAAGCGAAGGACCCTCTCCGGGTGGAGTCAGAGCATGGGGGGGGGGGGGGAGGGAGAAGCACAACTTGAAATTCCTGCGAAACTTGCACGAGACCGTGGATTTGAAACACACCCCTGAAGTGTAGGATTAAGAACTGGGTCTCTACAACTCTCGATTCGGGGCGATTAAATCGAGAGCGGAGCTCAGGTGCCAAATCCCGTCCCGAGTGCGAGAGGGCAGGGCGGGCAGCGCTTCGGCGCGGGGCCACTTTCACTTGTAAGAAACCAAAGGCGCAGGGCTGGGGGAAAGCGCCAGGAAACGAGGGAAAGGAAGGGCAGAAAAGGAGGAGAGAGCCCAGCAGGAGGGGAGAGGGAAAGGCAAGCGGGGAGACTCGGGATGGCGAAGAGGAGGAGGAGGAAAGCAGAATTGGGAAGGAAGGAGACGAGCGGAGAAGGCAGGGGCGAGGGGCTGGGTGCTGCGCGCCGGAAAGGGGCGCGCTTTTGGCGTTCCATCCCCGGGCGGCCAGTCGCCGCAAACTCCAGCTCGGAGGGGCGGCGGGGACGCGACCCTCTGCCCCTGCGCTGCTGGCGCCTTGGGCCTCGGCCTCTAGCAGCCGGCTGGGGCCTCGGGCGGCGAGTGCCGCACGGGCCGGCCAAGGAGGGGACACGGTCTGGAAGGAGGCGGTGCCCGCTGCCTCGCTTTCTCCTCCCCTCTCCTCCTCCTAGAGGCGTGCACCCGGGGTATTCGAGCGGCGGAGGACCCGCGGCCCCCCCGCCCCCGCCCCCCAGCCCCCCATTCAAGAAGCCGCTCCGCTATCCCGGCCAGCACAGGGCGCCCGGCGCGCCTCGGAGCGCACGTTCCGCGCTTCTCCTGCCCGCTCGCTGGACATTATGCGGCCGAGCAGCCGAGCCCCAGTCCTCCTCCTCCTCCTCCGGCTCCTCCTGCAGCCCGAGCGGCTCAGCTCTCGGCAGGCGGCAGCGTTGCTCAGCCGAGCGCACACGGGACCCTCGCGGCGAGACCTCAGCGACTCCTAAAGTCAAAAGTTGGCGGCGGGCGCCGGGCTCCGCGCGCTCTCCACGGCCGCTGCCTCGCGTCGCCGCCACAGCCAAGGCGGGCAGGAGGGAGGGGGGTGAGGGTGGCGGGGGAGGGGTGGGGAGCACCATGCAGTTTGTATCCTGGGCCACACTGCTAACGCTCCTGGTGCGGGACCTGGCCGAGATGGGGAGCCCCGACGCCGCAGCGACCGTGCGCAAGGACAGGCTGCACCCGAGGCAAGGTAACGAGGCTGCGGCCCCAGCGACCCCGCCGCCCGCACTGCCACCTCCCCCGCTCTCGCTCCCAGGCGGGGTACCCCGTGGCGAAGGCCTCTCTCTCTCTCTCTCTCTCTCTCTCTCTCTCTCTCTCTCTCTCTCTCTTTCCTAGAAAGAATTACCTCCGGCTTTGAAGCCTCTCCCTTCTTTGGGTCATCCCCAGCCAATGACTAGGGAGAGACCGTGGAAAAGAATTGAGGCGAGCCCCCTCGCTCCTCGCTTTTCAGCCTGATCTTTCGCCTTCCCCACCCCCACACTCGCTGCCGAGTTACTTGGGGGCGCCAGATAGCGGCACTTTTTTTTTTAATTGGGGATATTGACCGGGATCTGACATTATCGTAAGATTTCTGATCTGTTCCTTATCTGACACATCATGGTCTATCTCCAGCGCTTAGCACGGTTCTTGGCTCCTACGGGGACATAGTAGGTGCCCAGCAAACATTTGTCCACTGATTAAAGGTGACGGGATTGATGGACTTGAAGGGGCTGGAAAATAAATCAGGACAAAGTGCCCCCACCCCCAATCTTCCTTAAGTTAAAACTTCGGATGGGAGGAATGAATGATCGATTCCTATACCTCTTCTCTCCGCAGCGAAATTATTAGAGACCCTGAGCGAATACGAAATCGCGTCTCCCATCCGAGTGAACGCTCTCGGAGAACCCTTTCCCACGAACGTGCACTTCAAAAGGCGGCGACGGAGCATTAACTCTGCCTCTGATCCCTGGCCTGCCTTCGCCTCCTCCTCTACCTCCTCCCAGGCGCATTACCGCCTGTCCGCCTTCGGCCAGCAGTTTCTATTTAATCTCACCGCCCAAGCCGGATTTATCGCTCCGCTCTTCACTGTCACCCTCCTCGGGGTACCCGGGGTGAACCAGACTAAATTTTATTCCGAAGACGAAGCCGAACTCAAGCACTGTTTCTACGAAGGCCATGTCAATACCAAGTCCGAGCACACGGCGGTCATCAGCCTCTGCTCCGGAATGGTAAGTGGGCGCGCCCCCTCCTCCGGAGCGTCCCCGCCGGCTTCGTAAAGACCTGGAGCCCTCTCACTGTGCCCAGAGGCTCTGCGCGGGCGATACGTGCCCCCTGGAGAATTATTCGCGCGGCCTGCGGTTTGCAGGCTACCTCTGCGGGCGCCCTTAAACCTCCCCGGGGGCTTCTGGACGTTTCGGAGCTTTCTGGGGTCTGGTGTGCGTTGCCCACCGCTGCGAGGGGGGCTGGCAGTCGGTTTCTGAACTCGCAAAAAGTTGCTGGAGTTGGCGCTTCCTTGCAGCAAACTTGGCCGCCCCGGAGCGGTGCAGCTGAGCGCAGGACGCACCCGATTCCTTATTGGCGCGTCCTGAGCCGGGGTTGTGGCCCGAGGATCCCTGGCCAGGGAACTGGGAGTTCCTTCTGTGTGTGTGTGTGTGTGTGTGTGTGTGTGTGTGGTGGAAGGCGGTGCGTAATCTAGAGGCCTCGCGTTCGGGGGGGGGGGCTTTTTATCACGCTCAAGGAACCCCGAGGCTGAACCGGATTGACAAGGAGCAGGTCCTGTCCCAGCCACGGAAGGGTGGGCCGAGGGCTCTAGGGGCGGGGGAGAAGGCGGAGTCTTCCCCGGACGCTTTGAATTAGGGTGGAAGCTGAGGGTGGGGGCACAGCGCAGTCCGACTCTGCACCCTGCTGGCAGGGTGGCCAAGACTAGTAGCAATCGGGAGACCGGGAGCCTGGAAAGGTTGCCAGGACGTGATGCGGCGCTTCTGGGGTTTTTGCCATCTCTGGGGTCCCTAGGGGTCGGAAAAGAGCCTGCGGCGCATATTTCTTTAGGGGAAGAAAGCTGGGGAGTCACCTCCCTGCGCTACCAAATACGCATTTAGCTGGAATACAAGTTGGGAACCCGGCTTCCTGCTCCCCGACCTTCCCCCCCACCCCCAGCCAAACATGCCCCCCCATTTTGTCCTACAGGGCATCTCCCCACCCCTTCCCAAATGACACTTGAGGACTTGCTGTAAGGTTCTGACCCCAGTGAGGACACTCCCTGACTTTCCCAAGCGACATGCGTTTTTGCCATGCGAGTATGACGCAGAAACTTTCCCGGGTCGGGCTCTCCCAACGCACGGCGCCCTACGCGCCAAGGGGGTCTTGGACTCTGTGCCCGGTGATGCGTTCACTCTTCCCCCGCAGCACTTCTGCCCTCCCCTCCCCCATCACCTGGTCTAACTGGGGTTTGGGGCACTTACCCGAGGTGCTCGGCTGCCTGCTCTGCGTACTGCTCTTCGCGGGTCCCCTGTTTCTCATCCTCTGTGTCGCGCGGTGGAAGGACCTGGAGGGGCACAGGCGATTCTGAAGACCGGAAGGGGGCAGGTGTAGCCTGCTGGGATGCGGGACGGAGCTGAGCCCCTTTTGCCCCCAGCCGAGCCCCAGAGCGAGCCCCGGAGCAAAGGCGCCCACAGCGCGGTGTGGAGGTTGTTGGGGGTAGGCGGAGACCGGTTGGCGAAGGGGGAGGGGGTGCTGTGTTGAGTCATCCCTGCCCGGAGACCTAGAGCTGCAGTCCTCCGCGTCTCTTTGAAAGGTTAAGGCCTTGGGGGGAGTAGTCAGACGTTTGAGCTCCAAGCATCCGAGCGCCCCCGGATTCCCGGATAGCAAACCCCAATTCTGGGACGGCAGGGCTAGGTCTGCCCGTGGAAGTCAAGTTTGTAAACAGTCTTTACTCCTCCTCTCTCCCCGCCTCCACGCCTCTGAATCCGAGTGGCCCCAGCACTTGTATAAATATTTTGCTGCGCAGGCCCTTCGTTTCCATTGGCAGTTTTAGGTGGCAACGTGCACGTGGTCTCCTTAGGAAATGAGAACCCAGGCTGCAGAAACGAGTTCCCGGACTGTGATAACCCCCTTCCTGTTCTGTTTAGTTTGCCATCTGCCTTTTTTTGGAGAAGGGGGATCACATGCACCTTCAAGACAGGCACAGGACCTGTTTGTGGCTTCAGCCAGTGGTCCAGCTCCAAGACCCCCACCCCTGTGGCTTCCTCCTGGAATTTATCTTTCCTCCTAAGGCGTCTCCTTACCATTCTGCAGCAGTAGCATCCTGAGATTCCTGGTGCGTGGCCCCCAGAAATCTTTGCACTCTTCAGAGGGGACGGTGACAACCCTTCCCCCAGCACATCAGTCATCAGTTTCCCTGGATTTCATCTCAGATGTGTTGCTCAGCTCTTAGGAACATCCTCACCCTATTTCCAGCCCTCTTTTCTGTTCTCTCGCATTCTCATTCAGACCAGTGGCTAAGAAATTTCCACGAGGCTGCTCCAATCTTTGTCCTCAATTCCTGGTGCACACAGATTCGGAACAGGTATGGGCCAGATCACTTCCACCACGTTGGCACACTTTACAGAGTACACCCCTCCCCCCAGGCTCCTTCCTTGGGCTCCCTTACACGGCTCACATCCAGGTACCTGGGTCTCTCCCATTTCTCAGTCTGAGCCCCACAAATCCTGTGCATATTTCAGGCTTGTTGTAGGCGCCATTCTCAGAGTCCCTCCCACTCCAGTCCTAGGCTTACCTCCTGGCCTGTGTGTCTTCAGATGGACTTGATCCTCTCACCCAGCTTCCTATGCCCAAATCATGCACTTTTATTTATTTATTTATTTATTTTTATTTGAGAGCCTGAGAAACACGGAAAGACCGATAGACGGAGAAAGGCAGTTCCCATTGGTAGGTTCATGCCCAAAAGAGCCCCCGATTGTAGCCACAGGTGGGATCCAGTTATTTGAGCCATCACTGCTGTGGACCAGGGCCCACATTAGCCGGAAAGTTTTTAAAGTGAAATTTGTATCATCTTCCCCAAGAGACCTTTTCTCCCCGACTGACGGCTTCTTTCCCTCTCCACCTTCACAGACCCACACGTGCTTAGGATATTCTGTTTGTGTTGAAGTTCCTGGCACGCATGGTCTGTTCCTTTCTCCTTGGCAGTGGGATCAGCATCAACTCGTGTTTCTTCACTACAGCATCCTTGTGTTTTAGAAAAAAGATACCAGACAAGATAACTCTGGCTCAGCAACTGTTCTGTGAAATCAACAGTGACGTTCATGTTGGTGTCATATTGTTACCATTTATTGCGGTTTAACTCTGTGCTTGGTGCTGTGATAAGGGTTCTGTATATGCAGTGTCTCATCTAGGTCCTAACAGTCCAGTCCTCCAAATCACTAATTGTGCTGATGAGCACAGTGAGGCTTTGAGACCTAGGGACTTGTCCAAGGTCTCAGAGCGAGGCTGTTTTGTTAAAAAGACATTGACCCAAAGCCAGGATAGTGAGTTCTATAGGAGTAGAAGCCCATGGAAGATGCAATTAGAGGTAAGTTTATTTCGATGCAAAAAATTTTGAAATCTATGCATAGTTTTTTCCGCAGCATGTGTATTTCATGAATTGTTGAAGACCTCTCTTACGTACAGATTTCAAAACGTTTTTGCAGAAAAATGAACTGGCCTTTCAGTTCCATTTCCCATGAACTTTTTGAAGTCCTGTCATGGACTCAGCACTAGCGTTCTTGAACTTTGGACAAGTCACTTCCTCTCTCTGTGGCTCAGTTTCCCCATTTACCAATGAAAGTGGCAGGTCTTCACCAAATGTGCTCTCAGGCTGCTGCCTGCTAGTCCTGTTAGGGTGGGTTCCACATGCTGTAGCGTAGAACACCCCCTGTTCTTTGTCCAGGGCTTATTTGTTTAAAACCAGGTAGCGGTACCTGGGTGAGAATCAATTTGTTCAACAGCTTTTTCTCCGGAACCAGGTGCTCTGACTCTTAGTCTGATCACAGTAGAGATGTCTTCTCTTTAAGCTCATGAATCACGTGGAGAACTTTAAAGGAAACAAAAAAAGGACTGTTGACCATATCCCTAGAAATTCCGTATCTCTGAATGTTAGATGGTGCTCCAAATCCAATTTAAAGAAATGGACCAAAAATCTGATGTTCCCATATTTGGGGAACCACTGTCTTAACCTAGGGTGTCTCACACCTTCTCATGTATGACATCACCCTGGGGAGCTTGGCAGTACCCCCATTCCTGGGCCAGGTGTTTGGCTTTAGCCCTTAAGGTGCCCATCCCATGTCTGAGACCCTAGGTTTCATATCAAGATCTGGCTTCTGACTCCAGCTTCCACCAAGAGGATGGGGATGATGACTAAAGGAAGTGAGTGACTGGCACCCCCATGGCAGACCTGGATTGTACTCCCAGCTCCCAGCTTCAGCCCCAGCCCAGCCACAGCCATGGTGGGCCTTTGAGGAGTGAACTAGCAGATGGGAGCACTGTCTGTCTCTGACTTGTCTTCTCTCTCTCTCTCTCTCTTTCTGTGTGTTTCTCATTCACTCTCACTTTGTCCCTGTCTGTCTTTCTGTCTGTGCCTCACAACTAAATTTTTAAAAATTTCAAACTGCAGTTCTTGGTGCCTAGCCCAGAGGTTTTGATTCAGTAGATTAGATTTGGGGTGGAGCACAGCTCTTGGGATTTTTAGCAAGCTCCGGGATACTGAAGGTGCTGATGCTAACCTTCAGGAATGGTCATTTCCCTTTTGTCCGGGGAAGGCAGACAGTCTGTGACTTTTTTCCATGTGGGAAATGGGACAGTGTGAAAGAGGGAAAAGCTCACATTTTCCCATTAAGCACCACCTCCCACATGCCATAGGAGCTTTTCAGTGGTGTTGTACTGTTTGGTTTGGGTGCAACCCTGAGGCATCATTTATCATTTGCAAAACTTGTGGGTATGTGGAGAAGAGACAGGGAAAAGTTACCATTTTCAAGGTGCCTAGAAGGATTGGCAAAAGCCACTTGTATCCTGGTGGTTGGAGGTTAATACCAGCCAACACCAAACCACTAATGTGTTGTGAGCCCCTGCTGGGCGTCAGACCCATTGCTAAGCACTTTGTATGCATTTTCACACTTAATTGGCACAGTAACACTTCACAGTCTACTGCTTGGTTCCCAAATGATAAACAAGGAAGCTGAAGCTCAGAGCTGTTAATAGTTTTTCTCAAGGTGGGTGGGTAGGTGGTGATGCTGGGACTGGAACCTAGCGAGGTCTGCCTCCAGAGCCTTGTGCCATCTCGTTCCATGGTGAGAAAGGGAAGGCACAGTGACCCATGTGTCACAGTTGCAGGTGGCACCACCTTGAAGGCGTCACAGACAACATATGCTTCCTGAATTTGAATCAGATAGAAGGCTGCAATGGCCCAGCTTCTCCCTCTGCAGTTCCCAAAGTTTCCAGGCTATCCTAACACAGAGACACACTTTCAGCAGCCTGCAGGCATGATATGATTGGAATTTGAGTACCAAGGAAGTGTTGGGTAGACACAAATTGGGATAACAGGTGCAATAAACCAGAGCCAAGTCAAGAATAAGGTACTAACATAGCAGAGACTGAGAAGAAGCCACTCTGCATGTGCTGTGGCATTTTCAGTTTAAGCAGCTGTCCTGGGAAAAGGATTGGGCAGAATGACTGTCTCCACTTGGAACTGATCCCTTGTTTTTTCCTCCCAGTGGCCGAGTTATGTGCCATTGACCTCTCATCTCTCTTCATTTGCAGATGGGGACATTCCGGTCCCATGATGGGGATTATTTTATTGAACCACTACTGTCCGTCGATGAACAAGAGGATGAAGAGGAACAAAACAAACCCCACATCATTTACAGGCGCAGCCCTCCCCAGAGGCAGCCCGCACCCGGGAGGCGTGCATGTGACACCCCAGGTATTTGCTTCTTGCTTATGTGGAGAATCCAGCCTGGGGAGATAGGCTGATTTCCATATTTCAGAAATCTCTCCCCGTGTACCAAGTGCTACCATATCCACTGCCTCTTATTCAGTCTTCCAGTGAGGTAGGTATATCCCCACTGCATAGATGTGGAAACTGCACATTAGCTTCTGGTCCAAGGTGGCACGGCCAAGAAATCACAGAATTTGTACTCAGAAAGCCTTGATCCAAGCCCTCTGTGGGCAGAGTTGCCTCTTCTGTTTCAAGTTGTTCATCTTTAGGGTTGAGTCGAGTCATGTCTTGAGGTTGTGATGACAGTATATTGAAACAGCAACTGCTTATATTTTCTTGGTGTCTTCTGTTTGGGTGGTCTTGCTTTTTTTTTTTTTTTTTTTTTTTTTTGCTATGTAGGGTTACAACACAAGGAACTCAAAGAGACATCTGTGTGGTTATTGGAATTATTCTGGGCTAAGGTTCTGTGGCTGAGGTTCTGTGGTTGTGCTGAGGTTCTGTGGCTGCAGGGGTCATGGGCAGGGGGCTAGGCCCTGTGCCGTCAGGTTTCAGTCATATCCTTGGATGTCCATTGCTTGTTGGCCTTCCATCATGCCCAGATAGCAGGAGGCCTGGGCTGTCGTGTTTGGCCATCATCAGGGGTATTTCATTGTGTGTGCCGGGGAGTGCTGCTGCTTGCCTGAGTTTCCACATTTGCAATCTTGCAAGGACCAACCATTCTGCCATCTCCGCAGCCTAGTCACCCTCTGCCTGATGATGGCTTATCTTAGAAATCAACCCTCAATTTGTGCCTGTGTTTAGGGTGTTAAAATACTCTCAGAAGCAAACTCTTGGACTTCTGTTTTGGAAACTTTCTGCTTCTCTCCTTTATTTTTAAAATGTTGCATCAAACCATTGATTAGCTTATGGCAGGGGGTGTCTTTCTGCCTTTTATAAACAATGCCAAATTCAAGACCCACAGAGTTTCTTCGTGTGCTTCCCAAATCATCACTTACTTTGTCTTCTACAGGTATCAGGTTGTTCCAGTGTAACAGTATCTGCTGTCCTCTTCTCTTGGAGTTAATATTTCTAAATTGAATCCTTTCATGAAAGATAACATTGGCAGCTGTAACCTGAAGTAGCCATGTCTAGGGATGTCTTTGGACTTTATTCCACCTGGCGCTGTGTTGCTACTAGGATTGAATGGACTATAACTGAAGAAAGCTGCCAGTTAGAGCCTTTGAACCGCCAAGGGAAGTGTATACTCAGAGAACCAGCAGCTTTCCTAGTATCAAGATTGCCAGCCACCTGCAAGTTTAGTGGACAAGACACTTACTACATTTTCTTTAGCCATGCTAGTATGACTATTGAGCTGTGCCTCCTGACTTTCTAAATCTGTGTTACCAAGTTCATACTTTATGTGAGTGGTCTTCAAAAAGTTCATGGAAAATGAATATTCTGAAATACTATGTATGCATTTCAACATTTCTCCCATCAAAACAAACTCATCTTTTAATTCCATTTTCCCAAGAACTTTCTGAAGTCCCCTATATATATATATAAAATATGTATATGTATATATGTATATATATATTTATATATATATGTATATTTGTATATGTATATAATGTTTGATAAAGGAGAATATATGATTCTTTCCCTTCCATATTATTCATATGTGTTCAAAAGACATTGAATTTGTATTTTCATTGACCAGTGATACCTGGTGATGTTATTCTGGCTGATTTTATATTCTGGCTAATTTTATATCAACATTTTAAAAAACTACTTTACATAGTGTTGTTGAATACTGGCCTTGAACAAAGCACTTTACCTGTATTACTTCACTTAAAGCTTACCGCAAACCTATAAGGTAGGCACCATTCTTATCCACACTGTACCTGGGAACTGAGGCTCCTGCAGATGAAGTAGCGTGGCTAGTTCACAGGACACTTCAGATTTGTCCGATTCCATGGCCCACAGTCCCTGTGCAGAACTGTATAGAGAAGACAGTGAGAAGGGCAGGAAGAGAAAGTTTTCCTTAATATTCTATTTTTTTTTAATTATTCAAGGTTTTATTTTTTCACTGAATTATCCAAGTCAATGGGCATTTGATTTGCTGGCTACAGGACAAGTCATTGTCAAGTCCTGCCAAACAACACAAAACAGGAGGGAAATCTTTGAGAGGATAAAGATTGAAAACAATGAAAGGTGACTTAATTTTTCAAAGAAATTTATTTAAATTACTTACATGCGTTGTTGCTATTGGCATCTTCGAGTTGCACCTTTTCAGTCACCAGTGGCGATTTGTAGCTTTCCTTCTGGTTTTTGCTTGTCCATGACCAATATGGCACTCCCTGCCTTCACCCTGAGTGACGAATCCGGAGCCCAGCAGTTTTGCTTGGCTCTACCAAAGGTTGCTGCTGGACTGTGCTCCTCTGGTTTCTCTCTTCCAGCTGCTTCTGCACCCCTTCTTTGAATTCAGATGCAGGAGGCTCAGAACAGTTGGAAAGAACTTTGGAATATGGCACAATTCACCAGCAGCCACTTGAGGGACGAACCAGCAGGTCATGGAAACCTCCGAAACCAGGTAGCCCTTGCACAGGGAGTGAAAGTAGAGTGGGGTTGGGAGTAGTCCCCTGTGCCAGAGAGGAAGGAAAAGGACTCCCCAGGAGCATCCACTCGGTGGCCGTGACTTCCCTCTCCCCCAGCCAAGATACCCAAGAGTAAACCGCAGACCCTGGGAACGTTATGCAAATGCTGATTCTATAAACACACACAGACACATACAAACATACTCAGACACACACAAACTCCTCTCCCAGACAGATGGGGATGGAGCATGAATCACTGGTTTTAACTAGTTTCCCAAGAGGTTCAGATGTTGGGCTACATTGGACAGTCACTACAAAAGGTGGGGTTAAGGCTATAGTGACTATCCTCACTTGCTGCTTGCTTGCTTCTCTTTGGACTTGGCTATCTAGATCAGTGCTTTCTGTGTCTTATTTTCTCACAGGATGATTGAATATTTGTGCTGGAGAAAACCGTAGCAGTAGAGTCTAATTTTGTACAGATGAGATAACTGAAGTTACAGAATGCTCGATTTCTTGTTTTCAGAAAGATTGATGCCCTGTGTATTCAACAGCAACCCATCAGGACTTTCCTTAACCCTAGCCTTTCCCTAGCCAGGAGCAGGCCCCTGGGAACACCTTGCAGAGCTGGGTGTAATCTTTTAGTTGCTGAATTACAGGCGTCTGAGTAGAATAGGGCACTATGGCTGTAACACTACCGCATACCTGTGATATAAGTATCGCTGCTCATTTATGAGTCTTGATGCATATGATTTTAAAAAAAAAGATCCTGATATAACTTATATTACAAAGACAGGTGTAGAAGAAGTCAAATGTAATGAAAAGTTGATGGGTTTAGAAAGGAGTCTATAACTTCTTTTATTCATCTATCTGTGAGCAGTTCCTCTGTGCCATGCAGATAAAAATCAGAAACTATGCTTTTTCAGTTGGTTGTGTGATCACAAGCACATTTGAAAGTATAAAGTAAAGAATCCCCAATGTGGACCTTCCACAGTTTGATTCAGGACTAAATGAGCCCAAGAAAGCTTCTGGGATAGTGTTTGACAGATGACAAACTGTCACTGAATAGCAGATTAAAAACAAAGCGCATGAAAGTAGACAACACAAGACCCTAGTAAAGGGAAGAAAACTCAGACTACCAAACCCCAGAGCTAGTGGCTTAGAGCATCCTGATTATTAGCTCTTAAAGAGTTCTGTGGGATTTGCCCAGGGTCACCCTGCCAACAAGTGGCAGGGCTCAGAATCATGTCTGTACACTTGTTTTCTCCAGACCCACTGTAGAATGGTAAAATTTTATTTCTCAAAAGTTTCTCTTGCCCAGAGACTGTGCTTCCTGGATTGTGTCTGTTTTGCCGTCATTGGTTGTATTCATGTGTGTGCATTTGTACACTTTGGTGTGTCTGCTTTTATTTATCTCTTCATCTTAACTGGAATTTCCTTAGGGTTCAGGATAGAAAGTAGGGCATCTCCTTCCCATGCATGCCCTTGTGACTGCAGCGTGCCTTACACAGTGGGTCTTCCTTCAAGGTCACTGAGGTCATTGCCTGCCTGTCACTGTCATACTCCAAGGGACCAAGTGATAGGCTTATGGGAGCCATCCGGGGGAGTGTGCTGCTTTTAGAAGCCACTTCCTGCTGATCCGTTTCACTGCAGGTTCCCAGATAAAATCCCAAGTCCTGTCTCATGGACACTCCTGATTTGACCCTGAATTTGGCACAAGAGGATTTAGGTGCTCTTATCCACGAGCCAGTCAGGCGTCCTGTTAGATGAGTGAGAGAAAGGCAACAGAGAAGGCTAAAAGAACACTATTTTTGCTTGCCTGGTCCTAAAACACGGTGTTTTCTTGTGTCTGCAATTTCTGCCGCACCCTTCCATCTGAGCAAGGCCGGCTGTTTCTTGTTTCTGAGAGCAACAAAGAATTGTCTGTCCCTTATCCCATCAGTGCTGCTTCTAAGAATGCACTTGGACAGTTGTGTGAAGGTGTTTATTAACATATGATGGTGTTCATGAGAGCAAAAGACTGGAAACAACCTAAGTACCCCTCAGGAGGAGGATAGGCCAATAGATGATGGGGCATGCAAATGGTGGAATTCTATGTAGCCATTCAGAATGAAGATAGAGTTCTATGTTCAAACATAAAACAAACACAGAAACATATGTATATTAAGTAACTAGGCAATGATGAACTATTTATAATCCTGTTTTAAAAGATGTCAAAGTGTGTGTAAAGAAAAATCTGAAGCAACGGAATGACAGTATTAACAGTGATTATGTCTCTTTGCTGGGAACATAAGTAGTCTTCTTAAATTTTTGAATTCTCTTATTTTATCACTCTTTGTCCATGAGTCTGTAATGGTTTCATAATCAGAAAATACAGGTTAAAAAAAAGAAATGAGAATAGTGGTGTTTAGCTGTTCTGTAGCCCCATGGCGCTTGTCACTGTACACCAATAACCAAGACAGGAATGCATCTCTGAGGGCTGGAGATTGGCAAGACAGCCCCCTGTCCTGCTATTTTGGAAATGAAATGGTCTCCACAACCAGACAGGTGAAAATCTTGCTTTGTGTTTGCTTCTTTAGGATGCCTGTGCCTGTGGTCACAATTGCTTCCCTCTCGTCTCAGTCCTATGTCCACTGAACCGACCCTGTGATTTCTATGACTAAGTTCCCATTGGCGACTGGGTACTGTGTTTACCACCCACATTAGAATGTGCTACCACTTCCTGATTGGGCTCTGAAGGCTGCAATTATAAGGACTGGAAAATAGCAGAGAATAATTAAAGCCATCATTTGTTGGGCTCTTAGGTGCATACAGGGGTTACTGTGGCAGACATATTACCCACATAATCCTGTATAATACCACAGTTGAGAAAACTACAGCTCAGAGAGTTTGAGTGATTTGTCCAAACTCACATAGCAGATGGGAGGTAGACCTGAACCTTGAACCCAGATCCAGTTCCCGGCTGAACTGCATTGAAAACTCAAGTGGAAAACTTGAGTTTCCAGAGTGTCTTCCTGACTTCCATCTGATTTCCAGTCCCTAAGTGATACATAATAATCACCAACATTTGCTGAGCATGCATTGTTTAGTGGATGTTGTTCCAAGTGCTTTGCATAGATTGTGTCTGTTAATCCTGGCCTCAACTTCAATTTTGCAGATGGGAGAAATGAGACAGAGGCATAAAGTCCATTAGGTTGACCCACTGAGGGTCACAAAACTCATTCACATAAACAAGCTCATGGTCTTGTTAGGGAATATTCGTGGCCTGTCCCATTGTGGATTTGACTGTATTCATATAAGAAGTCCGTTGGCTGGCAAGATGATAGAAAATGCTTGTCTGGAATTTGATTTGAGGAGAGCTGGCTGCTGCCTGAAGTTCCCACTGCGATTGTAATGATTCGCAGAGACCTAAGTCCCAGTTGGAGTGTAGGCTGGTTACACATTGGATCCCATTAATAATTTAGCATAGATTGGTTGATTAGATTAGCTGCCTATGACTTGGGCCCAAATGGAGCTAGAGACGGAGCTGGGGAGCAGATCCCTGAAAGATTTTTCAGTAAATGATTCTGGGACAGCTGGTGGATTCCGGACAGTGGCAGAGGCTTTGGCTGACTTCACCATCTGCTTGGGCCAGAGCAGGTCACTGGGTGGTGGCTGATTAGTGACTCAGGAAGAGGCCAGCTTCACTCCACTTCTGCCACACACCTTCTACACCTTAAAGCTCTTCCTTCTTGCCTTTTGGCCTCTGGAAGAGAACAAGCAGCATTTAAGGAGTCATACATTGGGCCAGGTTAAAAGTGCTGTAAGGTGACTTTATTTATACTGTTATAGCTCCCTATGAGAAAGATGCTTTGATTAGTCCCATTTTACAGATGAGACAGCTGAGAGAGGTGAATGAACTTTGTCTACAGCATGTCAAAAGGGAAACAGTTGGCACCACACCCCTAGGCTGGTTCTGAATTTTTCAAGATCATTGCTGCCTTTTGGGGCCTGCTGTTTTGTGTAATGGTCCTTTGTTGTGAGGATAGGTCCTCAGCTGTGTTTATTATAGATTCTTGCCTCTGCATGAGATTAAAAATTCAAAGCAGAGACATAGATAAAGAGCAAGAATGGGAGCAGAATCTCCTTAAAGAGAGATGCACCCCACCCCAGTTCAGGGGCCCCTTTATTAGGTAGGGATGGTGCCCTAGTTGAAGAGACACCCAGGATGGAGTTTGGGCAGTGTTTAACACGTGGAGCTCAGGGTATACATTTTCATCATGGCATTGTCTTCAGGATGGAGGAGGCATAGGTGCATCATGGAAAGTGGGTGTGCCGACTTGGTGAAGAAGTGGGTGGAGTCGGGTGCAGGGCTATGAGACAGAGAGAGCTGGAAGCCTCACAGCTCCTTTGCTCCTTGCCGATGCTCTGCCTCACCCAGATCACTTTCCTTTATCCCTTTTTGTTCCTCTTCAGGTTTTATACTTTTTGCCTCCTTTTTATATTCTTTAGTGACTTCATATCTAAGAAACAGTCAATATAAGCAATGACCTCTAAAATCAGTTGTAAGTTATTAGAAAATTACTGATCTAAGTAATGGATTCTTAAGCTTATTTCCTCAGCTTGGTCTTCTTTATGACATTAGTCTGAACATACTGCTTCTTTTTAAGCATTAATATTACTATGGCATTCCAAAATCATTAAAGGATAATAAACAAGAAACTTCTAGTATTGGAAATGTTTCTTTCATTTGTTCTCATGTAGTCATCCAAGTTTTGTTTTTAACTTTTCCAACTTGCATTTATTTGAATAATATTTTTTTTTAAAAAATTACTTTGATTTTATTTGTAAGGCAGAGAATCCCAAAGAGAGACATACAGACAAAGAGATCTTCCGCTTGCTGGTTCACTCCCCGAAGGCCCCCAGTAGTCGGAGCTGGGTCAGGCTGAAGCCAGAAACTCATGAACTCAACCTAAATCTCCCACATAGGTGGCGGGGCCATCCCCTGCTACCCACCAGGGTATGCATTATTGAGAAGCAGGAATTGGAAGTGGAGCTGAGACTCAGATTAAGGAACTCTGATATGGGATGCAGGCCTAGACACTGTACCAAATGCCTACCCCTCAGCTTGTGGTATAGAAACATTTTCTTATGAACATCTTCAAGGCTATGCTAGAGGCAATTATGAAGTGAGTCTCCATCAACATATCATCCACGTTTAGCAATAACTATAATTTTTCTATATATGCTTGTTTGTCTTTTTGCTCAAGTATTTTAAAGCAAACCCAAGATAAGATGACATTTTATCTCTAAATATTCCAATACACACCTCTGAAAAATGAGGATAGTTTTCTGCATAATTACAATATTTATCATGGTGCACAAATTAGCAATACCTTCTTTGTATCACCTAAACAATACCTCTATTAAAATGTTCCTAGCTGGCCCCAAAATGCGTTTTCACAATCCCTCTTGTTAGATGCTGAGCTAAGCAAATGCCACACATTGTAATTAGTTGTGGTTTCTTGAGTAATTTTTCCTCTGTTGTCATCATTGCTGTTGTTAAAATTGCGGTTTTGGTCTCTTTTTAGTTTTGCTCCTTTTAGCTGTTTTTCTTTTCCCCTTCTTTTAGTCTTTGCTTCATCTTTATCATCCTAAGGTCTGGCTACACTTGCAAGAATTTGAAAAGCAGAGGTCAGCCCCTGAACCTTCAGCAGGCATCCAGAACAAAGCCTGCCACAGAGCCACTTATCAGTGTAATTTGGTTGAGTACAAAAGGTGGTGTGGTTGGTGCTTTTTGATCCTTTGTCTAAAATACCTTGATGATCCTTAATTTACAGCCTTTACTTAAGCCAGCTTTTCTACCCTTCACAGTCCATCTGCCCTGTGCTTGGAAAACCAGAAGGTCGCTTTGAGGTTGGAAACTTGAAGCAGCAGGTTGGGTTTGGACTTGAGGGCGGGCCTCACTGATATATATATAGTCCCCCCCATGTCGGAGCCCCTTTGATGCAGACAGCCACAAGGGCTGCCTGCTTCCTACCTCCTGCCTCCACTCAAAATCTGCCTCTGTGCCTGCTCCTCACATCCTGGGCGTTCCTGTCACTTAGCTTCCGAAAGCTGTTCTCTGCTGAAGAAAGGAGGTGATGCAGATCCATGCTAATGTTTTCATTGTCTGAAACCTGTTAAGAGGCACTGCCTTCTGTAGAAAAGACCTAGGAGCCTGTGCTGTGGCATATCAGGTAAAGCCACCAACTACAATACGGGCATCCCGTATGGACACTGGTTCGAGTCCCAGTGGCTCCACTTCCACTCCTGCTCCCTGCTAATGCGCCTGGGAAGGCAGCAGAAGATGGCCCAAATGCTTCAGCCCCCGCACCCATGTCAGGGACCCAAACAAGCTCCTGGCTCCTGGCTTTAGCCTGGCCCAGACCTGGTCATTGCAGCCATTTAGGGAGATGGAAGATAGCTCTCTCTGTCTTCTCTCTCTCTCTCTCTTTCTATAATTCTGACTTTCAAACAAATAAATAAATCTTAAAAAAAAAAAAAACAAAACACCAAGAGAAGAGATCTAAAAATAGGGAAAGGGCTCCAGCACAGGGCTGACAGTTGGAGTCAGGAGGTTTGGGGGCTTATTCTGAGGACCCTTGAGATTTTTCATTTGAATGGGGCTGGATATTATTATTATTATTATTATCCTTATTGTTATTTCTTTGAGGGACAGAGAGACAAAGAGACAGGGATCTCCCATCTGCTGCTTCACTCCCCAAATGGCCACAACAGTCCAGTGGGGCTGAAGACAGGAGCTGGGCATACAATCCAGGTTTGCCACATGGGTGGCAGAAACACTATTTGAGCCATTGCTGGCTGCCTTCCAGAGTCTGCGTTAGAGGGAGCTAGAACTGAGAGTGGAGCCGGGTGGTGAACCCAGGCACTCCCGCGTGGGCTGTGGGTTTTCCGGCTGGTAGGTCAAATGTGCACTCCAGTGGACTGTACTTTTGAAGGAGGACATTGCAGTGTTTCTTGGTCTCTTCAGATGAAGAAATAAGTCCACTTATTTAATAACGTGCTGTTTTATCATGCAGTGGAGGTTTAAAGTTTGCACCTTTGTATTCACTGATGTTGAGTTCTTCATCATTAACAGATCATTACAGAGTCATTATTGTGGTCATTTATGGATGAGTTTTCTTCATTTGTCTGCTTGCATCTGGATCAGATGTCCACATGGACATTCTGTGCAGTTGAAAATCATTAAAAAGTAGAATGTGTTATGGAGTGTGGGTGCCTAACTTAATTTATTCCAAGTTCTTGCCCCAGCATGAATTCAAAGGAGAGAGAGAGAGAGAGAGAGAGAGAGAGAGAAGATGAAAGTAAGAGAGCAAGATGTATTTAAGGAGATACAGAGCACACATTCAGAAGTGAGCATGGGCAGCCTTCCTCCATGAGAGAGGGGCATCTGGTGGCAATGCCGCTGTCCCCTCCAGAGTTCAGGTCAGCCTCTTCATGGGGTTGGGAGTCATGCCCTAGTTGAATATACAAATGGGGCAGAGTTTGGGTGGAATTTCAGTGTGCACAGTGATCTCTGGAAAGGTTTCGTGGCATCTCCATGTAGAGCTCAGCATACGTGTGCTCATCATGGAGTCTTGTGCATGATGGGGGACTGAGGCTCAGGTGCATCATGGGAAAGGGGGAGTGCAGAGCCTGTAATCGTGTTGGATCAACACAGAAGGGGGTGGGGTTCTAGCAATTCAGGGCAATGACAAGAGGAGTGCTAGAAGACCCCTGTCTCCTTTGTTCGATCACCAGCTCCTTGCCTAGCCCCTATCAGACATCATTCTGGACACCACAAAGAGGCACTTGGCTTGTGATTTATACCCCTGGCTATTAGACCTTGAGGAACAAAATCACTGAGGGTCAAATGTTGGTACAATTCTCTCTTTGTCACTAGATCCCACTTCTTATATTACATTCTATTTAGAGCTGAGTATTAAAAGCGTAGTCTGTATTAAAAAACTCTCAAGTTGATGTGATTGACCTCAACTTTCCTAAGTTTCTTGGGTATTTCTTTAATATTGCATTAGTATTTCCTACTGTTCTCTTGCCATTTTTCTATTAAGATATCATTAACATACCATAATATTCTTCCTTTGTATTGTAACTTTGCAAGTTCGAACAAATGCATATAGTCATGAAACTGTCACCACAATCAAGTTATAGAACAATTTATGGTATCTTTTGTAGTCAACCCCTCCACCCACTCCCTGTTTTTTGTTTCTATGGTTTTCCAGAATATCATAAAAGAAAATCACTGTGCACAGTACATTGGAAATTTGTTCATATGGTTGCTTGTATCAGTAATTTGTCATTTTTTATTGCTGAGTGGTATTCTGTTGCATGGATATACCACAGTGTGTTTACCTGTTCTCCAGTTGAGGTACATGGTTTTGAGCTACTGCAAATAAAACCAGTGTAAATATGTTCATGCAGGTGTTTGCATGAATATGAGTTTTTATTTCAGTTGGGTAAATATATCGTTGAGTTATGGTAAGCATATTTTTAACTTGATAAGAAACTGCCAATCTACTTTTTTTAAAGATTTTGTTTATTTATGTGAGAGGTAGAGTTATAGACAATGAGTGAGGGAGACAGAAAGAAAGGTCTTCCATCCACTGATTCACTCTCCAAATGGCCACAACGGCCAGAGCTGTGCCCATCCAAAGCCAGGAGCCAGGAGCTTCTTCCAGATCTCCCACGCGGGTGCAGGAGCCCAAGGACTTGAGTCATCTTCTACTGCTTTCCCAGGCCATAGCAGAAAGCTGGATCGGAAGAGGAGCAGCCGGGATTAGAACTGGTGCTCATATGAGATACACCTATTGTCCGCACTGCAGGTGGTAACTTTTACCCACTACGCCACAGTGCCAGCCCCTTCTGTGTATCTTGTTGAGTCAAGTGCGTAGTCAAGTCTTTTGGTCATTTTAAAACAATTAGCATGTTTATTTTCTTTAAGTTTAAGAGTTCTTTATTCGTTCTGGACATGAGTTTGTTATATTTTCTGGATGTAAGTCCTTGATCACATACGTATTTTGCCATTATTATGTCCCACAATGTGGTTTGTCTTTTCAAAAATGTGCAGACACTTATTTCATACATACAGTGCTTCCTTGGTTTACTACCAACACTGTGTGCACTGTAGAGTCCATGGTGCCTGGAACTACACAGCAGAAGAGCACAGTGGGGAGTGTCGTACAGCATGTGTCTGGAACACAGGTGCAGAGAAATGGAATAGGAAAGCCTTGTTCAAGACTCGTTATTCAAAGCCATCGTGCAGGGCAGCAGGAAAGGCAGGCTGTTGTTTTTCTACTTGGTATTCCAGAAATACGCCTTAGAATGCTCAGTCAGTGTACCTGACCATGGGAATGTGTTCCCTTAGCTCATGGCTGAAAACAGTTACAAAGCAGCCCCTGCATACCCAACAGTGCAGCTAAGGGCAGCCATTTGACTCAGCACTCTGGACTTTGGCTGAGAAGCTGATATCCCATATGGAAGTGCTTAGGTTCAGGTTCCAGCTACACTCCTGATTCTAGCTTCCTGCTAAGGTAAACCTTGGGAGGCAGCAGGTGATGGCTCAAGTAGTTGGGTTGCTGCCACCCACTTGGAAGTCATGGACTGAATTCCTGACTCCTCACTTCAACCTGACTCAGTCGTAACCATTGCCGGCAATTGGGGAGCCAGCGGATAGAAAATACTTTTTTTTAGTTTTTTTTATTATTATTTAATGAATACAAATTTCATATGTCCAACTTTTAGGGATATAGTGTTTCTTCCCCCCATTCCCGTGCTCCCAACCCCACTCCCATCCCACCTCCTACTCCCTATTTTTGTCTCTGTCAACTTCTGTCTCCTTGCTCTCTGTCTCTCTCTGTGTGTGTGTGTGTGTGTGTGTGTGCCTCTCACAATTTTTTTTTAATCAAAGAATTTAGCTATATGCTCTTGCATGTGTATATGCATGCATGCACAGGGGTGAGACAGAGAGAGCCAGAGGGACAGTGAATAGAAAGTGAGGCGGAAGAATTTGTAGTGCAGCTTCAGCTCTGTATGACCACATACTCTTGGGGGGACAGCCAGTGAGCGGCATCACTCCAGTATTCCTGGAAGGCCCTATTCTGTGCTTTGTGGACAATTTAAGTATTTTTCAAAATGTCTTTGAATATACACTTTTTTTTTCTTTCAAGCCAATTTGCAGATTCTCATAGGTGGTGCTATTCTGTTGTAACCTGTCAGATTACAGAAAATGAAATGGTTTTCAGAAATGGTTGTGTTTCAGCAGATCCCAGATCAAAACTTCCCAGGGAGAAGTGGAGGTGAGCACTCTGTCCACATCTCTCCACCTCATTCAACATCCACCAAGCCCACCCTTCTGTGCAGCCTTTCTCACTGGGAGTCACTCTGTTCCCTTCTCCCCGCCTCGCCTGCTGGCTGGTTATTTCAGCCGTTCCCTCCATTTCACTCTGCTTTTTGTCACTACAGCAAAACACCTGAAGCTGGCAAACGTTATATGGAAAAAAAGATTTATTTAGTTCACAATTTTGGGGGCTGAGTGTCTCCAGATGAGGTGCCCCCCAAGAATGAGCTCCTGGTGAGGGCTTCATAGCAGTTGGCATCTTGGCAGGAGCCACGCAAGAGGGAGAGAGCACATGGCCAGACAGGAAGACGGAGGACTTCCGGGTTAGGCTCAGGCTTTTGTAACAAGTAGCTCTGGTAAGATCTAACTCCAGGTCCCATGAGAACGACCTTAATTCCTATGAGGGCAGCACCCTCAAATGACACAAGGACCTCTCACTAGGCCACGCCTCTTAAAGGGTGTGCCAGTTTCAGCACCACCCACCTGAGGACCAGACTTCCAGCACATGAACCTCTGGGGGACTGACCACAGCGCAACAGTCTCATCCTCTCTGAATGCTCTGTGGCTAACATACTCTACTGGGCTTTGTCTGTCTGGAAGCTCAAGACTTATTTTTTTCTCATTATCCACTTTTATCTTATAAAATACGAGAACTTGTACATGTTTAGAACTGCAGGGAACTTTGGAGAGAACTGCTTTTTGGGGGGATTTATTTATGTATTTGAAAAACAGAGACAGAGGGAGAGACAGCCATAGAGGTCTTCCGTCTTCTGCTCCACTCTCCAGATGGCTGCAATGACTGGGGCTGGGCCGGGCCAAAGCCAGGAACCTGGAACTCATCCAGGTTTCCAGCATAGATGGCAGGAGCCTGAGCACTGGGGCCATCATCCACTCAGGTGCATGAGCAGGAAGCTGAATCCGAAGCAGGGCAGCTGGGCCTCTGGCTGGCACTCTGATAGGGGAGGCAGGGGTCTTAAGCAGTGGCTTAACCTGCTGTGCTACTATGCCATGCCCTAGAGAGAACTTCTGTTCCCGTCCTTATCTTTATGGAGATGAGGATGAAGGCCAGAACATGGAAGAGACTCGGAGTCTCGAGCTAGGATGAATGCATGGTGCCATTAAGCCCTGAATGTGGGCCTCTTTCCTCCTAGTTCTGTCTTTTCCATGCTGTAGTACGAGGGAAAGCTGTCTGAAAAGTCCTTGGAAAGGGGATGTTCAGACAAACCTCCAGTGAGGTGTCGGGATGCCAATGGATTGAAGGCTAAGGATAGATAATTAAGAATAAATGAATGCAATCATGTAAGAAGTTGTCTTAAGCCCATGGAGAAAGATATTAGGCTTTTAATTCTTTTAAGGGATTAAGTTGTCACTGCAAGAGCTGAGTAGACAACCACAAAATAGGACTTAAAAATAAATGAATTAGTAAACCAAGCCTGTGGGAGCTGGTCCAGGGAAGGTGCCTCTGGTCAGGAAGAGAGCCCACTGAGGTCCACCTGCTGTCATGTGCAGCTTGCCCCATTGCCACTCACTTGCATGGCCAGGGGAGCCTGGACGTAGGATGAGAACGGCTTTCTGTTGCAGGCCCTCCCTGCTCCACACACTAGTCTGCACTTGCCTGTACATCAGGAGACTTGTATCTCAAAGGCACGTGGTTGCTCGGCCTGCCTCGGGTTGCCAGGGCGCCCTGTGAACAGCCCCAGCTGGCCTCTCTGTGACCTGTGATAGACAGTGCTACCTCCAGCCAGCTCTCTTGCATCCTCTTCAGCCTCAGGGCCGCCTGGGAGCTGCAGGGAAGTGTCAGATCACAGATCACCAGCAGCAAGCCTGCAGCCACTTCATTCCAGCAGACAAAAAATGGGACTTGTCTTTAGTATTCAGAGTCTCTGTAGCCAGAAGCTCATGAGCATTGACTATGCACCATGCCCGGTTTTACCACTTACGGGATTGAGACATTTACCCTCCTGCCACCCTATTGGGGATGGACTGTGATGAGTCCCCATTTCACAGTTGGGCGATAGGCGGCACAGAGGGCTTACATGACTTGGCCAGGATCGCACAGAGTGAATGCAGAGAAGCTGGGATTTGAATACAAGTCTCTTTGACTCCTGAGTCCCACCCCCTGTCTCCCACATCACACTGCCTCCTGTATTCACTCTGCAGACACTTAATGTTTAGTAATGTGCCCTGAAACTGTGGCTGGCGCCTCATACTGAAACATTAGCATTGCAGATGCATTGGATTTGGTAGAATATATTACTAAGATTTTAAGATTAATTTCATTTGTTTCTTTTGGCTCCTTTTTTTTGAAAATATTTATTTATTTGAAAGTTACATTTACAGACATACAGAGAGAGAGAGAGAGAGAGAGAGAGAGAGAGAGGGATCTTCCCTCTGCTGATTGACTTCCCAAGTGGCTATAATGGCTGTGGCTGGGCCAGGCCGAAGCCAGAAGCCAGAAACTCCATCTGGGTCTCCCTTTTGGGTAGCAGGGACCCAAGCACTTGGACCATCTTCTGCTATTTTCCCAGGGGCTTTAGCAGGGAGCTGGATTGGAAGCAGAGCAGCCAGAACTCGAACCTGTGGTCTTACATGGGATGCCTGTGTTGCAAGCAGAGGCTTCACACACTGCACCACAACACTGACTGTTTGACTTCTTTTTTAAATGTAGCCATTACAAATTCCGTTTTTTTCTAAATAATTACTTTATTTGAAGGCAGAGTGACAGAGACAGAGAGATTGATTTTTCTGTCTGCTGGTCCATTCCCCAGGTGGCTGCAATGGTCGGGGCTGAGGCAGGCTAAAGACAGAAGCCCAGAACTCTCCACGTCTCCCACATGGGTGGCAAGGGCCCAAGCACTTGGGGTATCTTCCCCTATTTTCCCAGAAGCGTTAGCAGGGAGCTGGATTGGAAATGGAGCCCCAGGATTTGAACCTAGGCTTTGATAGGGAATGTCAGCATCACAGGCAGTGACTTAACCCATTGCGCCACAGCATGGGCCCCAGAAATTCTGAGACTCCGTGAGTGGTTTGCATTTTTTTTTTCTTGGAGTGTCAGAAAAATCTCAAGTCCTGGCCCAAAGGCGTATGAGGGGCAGGCATCAAACAGCCGTTGGCTCCCGCCCAGCAGAAAGGCCTGTCTCCCTAAACTACTCCGAGACAGAATGAGTCAAAAGCAGCATTTCTCAAAGAATATGTCACAGGACATTCATAGTAAAACCAAACAGGCCCTTAGTACATTCAGGCCCAGGTACCTCCAGCAGTTTATCCTACTTCAATTATCTTTAAATATTTCCCCAAGTTATTTCAAGGGTCCTTCCATTTCCTCATTTATGAAATGCAGATGAGAGTCCCTGCCATATAGGGTTGCTGGGAGGAATGGCCACATTAGTCCATACAGAGTACTTGGAAGAGTACCTGGCACAGCAAAGCACTCAACACGTGGCGGCCAGCATCATTCTCGCCCGCAGTCACTGTCATTGTTACTGCATTTCATAGAAGAAGCTGCAGGTTGATGAATGGGAGCGATGTAGGAGGGGGTTTAGGGGGCAGTGTCCCAGTTCATATGTCTGAGTGAGCAAACTTAATTTCCCAGTTGGCTGGAGCCACCTACTCCTGAGGAGATAGACAGATGGCCACGGGACCCGCCTCCCACTGCCCACTCCTGGCCCTTGAACACGAAGCACCTTCTGGATTGTGTTCTTCCCACAGCAGGAAGGCTCAGCACACTCCTCTCCATCACGTGCTGTTTGGAGAGATGTTTTAGGCCCTGTCTTTTCCTCCTCAAATGGCCAGAATGCCATCAGTTGGGACAGTTATACAGCTCAAGGAATGTAGACTGGTTTGTCTCCCTTGCAGGCATTCTCAGAGCTTTGAGGATGTTCTGTGCCTGGAGAAAGTTCCAGACCAGGCATTCTGGCAGCGTGTTTTGCAGACGTAATTGATTTATTTGGGGGAACGTCTGTGCTGTCTGCTATCCTTGAGGAGACATCATTCATAAAGGTTCAGGCTGGCCAGAAAGGAGCGTTTGCAGCTAAACTCTATCCCGCTGCTGCCCGTTGGCTCCGCTCACTTGTCAGTACAGTGCATGGAGCCCTAGTAGGCGCTGGGCACGCCCCTTTCATTTATTTATTTAAAAAGACAGTTTGTTAAAGAGTTGAGTTTGGGACCATGATGCTAGCGAGTGTCTAAGGATTTGTTATTGATCTGAAAGCTTGCAAAGTGAGGAACTTTCAACAAAAAGTAAACCGACTTGAATTTCCATTCATTCCCACGAGAACTTGGTCCAAACAGGAAAATGGCCACTTAGCTCCTTCCGCGTGCAGCTGCTTCATGACTGGCGCATGGCAGGGTGGGGTCCTATGGCTGTTTGTGTTCTTGTCGCTGCTACGCTGAGCTTGTTGGTTCATCTTCCTCTCAGCCCAGCAGAGTTTGTTTATGAAGCCTTCATCTGGTGCCTCTCTGAACACACCCCTTCTTGCAGATCTTGGAAATGGCTGGCAGCACACGCTTCTGTCCCCTGCATGTTATCAGTGGCCCGAGCCTCTTGAGAGGTGGAAGCGTTTGCGGCATTTGCGTCTGATGATATCTCAAATCGTGTCTTCTCGTGATCAGTCCTACGGGCTTGTTTTCTTTCTTGCAAGTTCCATGAAAGCGAGGGCCAAGCATGCCTTTGATTCCTTCCTGCCTGCCCACCTTTGATCTCCTGCCTTCTCTTGTTTTTTGCCCTTCCTTCTTCCCCCTCCCTAGCCCTCCTTTCCCTTCTCCTTCCT
The DNA here is from genome assembly GCF_051225735.1 of Oryctolagus cuniculus. NCBI lineage: Eukaryota > Metazoa > Chordata > Mammalia > Lagomorpha > Leporidae > Oryctolagus > Oryctolagus cuniculus. The sequence continues at coordinate 86,352,667 of NC_142876.1, forward strand.
TCTACAAGATTCTAGAATAGAACTGGTTTTCCTTGAGTAACTGGAAGTCCAATGTACTCATTTATAAATAGGAGGTATTTTGCATACTACTAATGAAATAGTAACTACGATGAATTATTATTTTAAAAAACATTTATTTATTCAAAAGACAGAGTGACAGAGAGGGAGAGATCAGAGAGAGATTTTCTATTGGCTGGTTCACTCCCCAGATGGCTGCAATGGCTGGGGCTGGACTAGGCCAAAGTTAGGAGCCAGGAACTCCATCCTGGTCTTCTTTGTGGGCAGAGGCACAAGTCCTTAGGCCATTATCTGTTTTCCCAGGTGTGTGAGCAGGGAGCTGGATCAAAAGTGGAGCAGCCAGGATTCGAACTGGCACTCTGATATGGGATGCTGGCGTTCCAAGCAGCTGCTTAGCCTGCTGTGCCGCAAGACTGGGCCCTTAACCACTAAAAATTATTATCACTATTAATATTTAATGAGCCCTTCTCTTACAGTCAGCTCTGCACTAGGACATTTTGTGCATTATCCTCTGGAATCTGCAGGGTTCCCCTTTGAGGTATTTGCTGTTATTCTTTTCATTTTATAGATGAGGAAACTCAGGCTCTCAGAACGTAAATGACCCAAGACGGAGTCGTGTTGGAGCAAGAATGGGAGCATGGCTTGGTCTGGCTGCAGAACCTGAGCGGGGGCCCTGTTGGTAGCCTCTGTTTGGCCTGCCTTCCCCTCCGTCAAGCTCAGATGGAGCAGAAAGGGGACCTGCCTTCCTTTGGAGCCCTCCCTTGGCTCTTTGGCTGTGTGATTTCCCGGCCAAGTTAGACCACGAGGTCACACGGTGCTCAGTGCCTTAAGGAAATTCAGTTAAATTTTGATAAACTTTATGAAAATAGAGAGCAATAATTAACTTCCCACCTGTTAATGTTAACATTCACGTCTCCCCAGCACTTCCCCAGTGGGTGGGAAACACTGCAGTGTGTCACCCTTGAGTAATAAGGTTGTTGGCTATTTTTGCAAATAACTCCAGTTACTGTCAGGTGCCTTTCATTGTATCCCCTTGGACACTGAAGCTCAGTTCAAACATTTTTTACCAGAATACCAGTAAACATTAAAGTTTTTGATAGTGAGATTTTTAAATAATAATATTATAAAGTTTTTAATGTTAACATCTTTTTAAACTTTCTTTTTAAGGATCAGACCCACATTTTATGCTTGCTTTATCATGGTTATTTTTTTTTCAACTTACCTAACCAAGGACCTTGGTAAATTGGTACTCAAGAAGTGATTTTTTTCATTGCACGACATTTTCTACATACTTGCTAATTTAATTCTCAACATAGCCTTAAGATGGAAGTAGGTGTGTATCTACCCATTTAAGAGGTTTGGGAACTGGGGCCCGGAGAAGTGACTCTGAAAAGATTGTGGATTGCAGCCCAGGAAAGACTGACACAGAGAACCTTGGGCAGATTGTAGCCCAGGCTTTGGCGTTTCTGGTCACCTGTAGTTGCTACTCTTTTTCCAAAGCCACAAGGTGTATCAGAAATGGAAAAGGCTCGTTCAATGCTGATTTGCCCAACTTGAGTATATAAAGAGGTCACGTCTTTGAAATCTGTCTCGTAAGCCAGAAAGTCGTTTTTTAAGCACAGACATCTTGCCTTAAAAGGTTACTTTCAGTTCCAACTCACTTTATGGACTTTATGACTGGTAAAAATAGGTGAAACAAATGATAACAAAATTTATTTATTCATTCCTTCCCATGCACTAGGCCTGTGCTAGCGCTTTGCTTGCATGTTCTCCACTTATTCCCCAAAGCAACCCTATGCAATAGGGAACATGCTGAATTGACTTTGTTTACATGAGAACAGGGTGAGCAAAAGTTACTTGCTCAAGGTCAGTTAGGACTTGAATCAGGTCTTATCCCCTCTGTCCATGAGTCCTGGGAACACTGGCTATTTGTGACTGTCTAAGAATCATTACTTCCCTTTTGTAGGCAAAAACAGTTGCAAAAGCCAGTATTAACTCAGGTCCATGAACTAAAATGTTAGGACTGTGGTGCCTGTGCTGCGGTGATAGGAAACACACAGCCTTTTAGGCCTTTTTGAATCTGTCTAAAATTGTTTACGTGCATATTCATGTACGGCCTGTGTTCACATTGGTAAATATCATGCTTTTCTCTAGGTGCAAACATGGGTTTGATTTTTGGAGGGATTGACGTGCTAGTTTAGGATACGAAGTAGGATAGACTTTTCGTAAGCTATTTAGTAGAGTAAACATGATTTATTTCTTTTAAAAAAAATTTTGAAAGGCCAAATGACAGAGAGAGAAAGAAATCTTCCATCTGCTGGTTCACTCCCCAAATGGCTGCATCAGCTAGGGCTGGGCCTGGCTGAATCCAGAAACACTGTTTGGGGATCCCACATGGATGACAGGGCACCAGGAACTCGGGCCATCTTCTGCTGCTTTCACAGGCACATTAGCAGGAAACCAGATCGGAAGCACAGCAGCCAGGACTCTAGCTGATGCTCCCATAAGGGATGCCGGTGTCGCTGTGCCACAATGCCAGCCCCTAATGGGATTAATTTTTGAGGAATCCTCAGAAAAGAAGAAATAAGGCAAAAAGTGATGTCTACTTTCTAAGTGTCTTGTTTGAACTTCAAGGAGAGGCAAGAAAATGGTGTAACTACTTTAGAAAACAATTTGGCAGTTTTTCAAAATGTTAAATGTGGACTTCTCAAATGACCCAGCTATTGTAGGTCTGTGTATATACTCAGAGAAGTGAAAATGCATCCACCCAAAATCTTGCACATGAATCTTCGTAGCAGTATTCTTCAAGAGGGTTTTCAGTGTCACCCTCAAATGTCCACCAGTTGATACATGGACAAACATAATGCTTTGTATCCATATAGTGGAATACTTAGCAATAAAAAATAATGGGATACTGATACACAGTACAACACAGATGAACCTTGAAAACATCATATTAAGTGAAAGAAACCACAAATAGGCACATATTGCATGACTCCATTTATATGACATGCAAAAATAGGCAAATCCGTTGATGGGAAACATAGGGTTAGTGCCTGTCAGAGACTCGGGAAAAGGGAGACTACTCAGTGATTGCTAATAGCTATAGGATTTATTCTGGGGGTGATGAAAATTTTCTAAAATTAAATAGTGGCAATGATTACACAACTCTATGAGTGTACAAAAGCCCACCAAATCATATTTGTTAAAAGGGTAAATTTTAGGGTTTGTAAATTATACCTTAATAAAACCATTATTAAAAGTAGCAATAAATATAAGGCTATGTATGAGTAAAAAAAAGAGCAGGGATTTCAGGCCATTTGTACTATGCTTTCCACAAGAGTGAAGTTTCCTTACATGGCCCGTTCTGGTTTAAATATCAGCAAAGTGACTGAAACACTAGCCTTGATTCCATTATACTAAAAAAAGGTCAGTAAAGAGACATGTGGACGAGTTTCTTTCATCGTCACAGTGTGTGTTCCCTTGGTAGAAATTGTTCTGTTATTGCAGCTCTATTCAGAGGCAAGAGAATTGAGTAGATATGTATGATATAGTGTCTGTTTTTGTGCCATTTTCAGTACTGAATTCAAAATCGCTCGCTAACATAGTTAATGTGCTAGAAATTAGCTGGGGCCAGCGCCGCGGCTCACTAGGCTAATCCTCCGCCTTGCGGCGCCGGCACACCGGGTTCTAGTCCCGGTCAGGGCACTGGATTCTGTCCCGGTTGCCCCTCTTCCAGGCCAGCTCTCTGCTGTGGCCAGGGAGTGCAGTGGAGGATGGCCCAAGTACTTGGGCCCTGCACCCCATGGGAGACCAGGAGAAGCACCTGGCTCCTGGCTTCGGATCAGCGCGGTGTGCCAGCCTCAGCGCGCCGGCCGCGGCGGCCATTGGAGGGTGAACCAACAGCAAAGGAAGACCTTTCTCTCTGTCTCTCTCACTGTCCACTCTGCCTGTCAAAATAAATAAATAAATAAAATAAAATAAAATAGAAATTAGCTGGGCTAATTAGGTCAGTAAATGTGATTCTAACTCACTAGGAGAAAAGGTCAGATGGATAAAAGAGTGAAGAGAATTGTCTTAGAGCATGTTGCTTTTGGTTCTGAAGAAGTCCTTTTGTTTCTGCATTTTCATGCCAGAGCAAATGTGCTGAATTGTTTCTTTGATACACGGATTACTTATGAATGACATGTCTTCCAGGAATATCAGATTTGATGCGGGCTGTTTTCTGTTAGAAATTGTAGCCTTTTGGTGACTCATGCTCGACTTTCTTCCACTGTATGTAAGTCCATGCACCTTGCATCTGATGAGCGCCTTGATTCCTCAGTTTCTCCCATGCCCGAGTCCCTTCTGATGATTCTGAGTACATTTTTTTCCCTTTAGTAGTCAAAAAAGAGTGAAAAAGAATTTCTATTCCTCAAGTGTTGTTCTCACTACAGGTTCATTTTTCCAATGAATTCCAATAGAATATTTACAGAAGACAGTTACTTTTCACAAACTCAATGACATTTTTTTCCCAAACAGCTTTATTGAGATGTAATTCATGCACCCATTTAATGTGCACAATTCACTGGTTTTTTGGATTTTCTTTTTTTGCTAAATTCACAGATATGTACAGCCATTATAAAAATCAATTTTAGAGCTTTCTTTTTTCACTTGAAGAAGAAATGCTATATTTTTAGCTGGCATCCCCCACTCTACTCCTAGCCCTTAGGAGCTACTACTTTACTTTTTGCCTCTATGGCTTTCCCCATTCTGGATATTTCATGTGATCGGAATCATATAATATATGGTCTTTTGCAACTGACTTTTCATTTTACTGATACAGTGAAGTTCATTGAAGTGTTTTATGGTGATAACAGGGTCAGTTCATCAGAAATATTTGACAGTTATAAATATGTATGTACCTCAGAATACAAAAATACATACAGCCAAAATAGATGGAAATAAAGGGAAAATGGAAAATTCAAAAACAATAGTTGGAAACATCAATATTACACTTACAATAAAGGATAGAGCCGCCAGCCAGAAGACCACAAAGAAACAGAAAGCTTGAAAAGCACTATAGGCTGGTGCCGCGGCTCACTAGGCTAATCCTCCGCCTTGCGGCGCCGGCACACCGGGTTCTAGTCCCGGTCGGGGCGCCAGATTCTGTCCCGGTTGCCCCTCTTCCAGGCCAGCTCTCTGCTGTGGCCCGGGAAGGCAGTGGAGAATGGCCCAAGTGCTTGGTCCCTGCACCCCATGGGAGACCAGGAGAAGCACCTGGCTCCTGCCTTCGGATCAGCGCAGTGCGCCGGCCGCAGTGGCCATTGGAGGGTGAACCAACGGCAAAAGGAGGACCTTTCTCTCTGTCTCTCTCTCTCACTGTCCACTCTGCCTGTCAAAAAAAAAGAAAAGCACTATAAAGCAACTTCATCTAATAGCTAACTATAGGAATCTCTACACAATGGCTGCAGAATATGTACTCCTCTGAAAAGCACAAGGAACATTCTCCAGAAAAGACCATTATGCTAGGCCAAAAAAAAAAAATAGTAGAAAATAAGAATACAGGGTTGGGTATTTGGTGCAGCAGGTTAAACTGCTGCTTGGGATGCCTGCATCCTGTATCACAGTGCCAATTCAAGTCCTGGCTACTCCACTTCCAATCCAGCTTCTTTCTGATGCAACCTGGGAGGCAGCTGATGATGGCCTGAGTGCCTGGACCCCTGCCATCCTTGTGGGAGACCCAGGTGGAGTTCCAGACCCCTGGCATCAGTGTTGCCCATCCATGGCTGTTATAGACATTTAGGGAGTGAACCATTGGATGGAAGATACCCCTCCCCTCATTTTCATTCTCACTCTCATTCTTATTTATTTATTTATTTGACAGGTAGAGTTATAGACAGTGAGTGAGAGAGACAGAGAGAAAGGTCTTCCTTCTGTTTGTTCATTCCCCAAATGGCCACTGCTGCCGGTGCTGAAGCCAGGAGCCAGGAGCTTCTTCCTGGTCTCCCATGCGGGTGCAGGGCCCAAGCACTTGGGCCATCCTCCACTGCCCTCCCAGGCCACAGCAGAGAGCTGGACTGGAAGAGGAGCAACCAGGACTAGAACCCGGCGCCCATATGGGATGCCGGCACCACAGGCAGAGGATTAACCAAGTGAGCCACAGCGCCAGCCCCTCTCACTCTCATTCTTGTTCTTTCTGTTGCTCTACCTTTCAAGTAGATGAAAAACAAATAATAAACTTTAAAAAAAAAAAGTGATACAAAATAGTTTTACAGATCACAATGTAATGACCAGAAATCAATTATAGGGGCTGGTGCCGCGGCTCACTTGGTTAATTCTCCTCCTGCGGCACCAGCATCCTGTATGGGCACCGGGTTCTAGTCCAGGTTGCTCCTCTTCCAGTCCAGCTCTCTGTTGTGGCCCGGGAGTGCAGTGGAGGATGGCCCAAGTGCTTGGGCTCCTGCACCCGCATGGGAGACCAGGAAGTAGCATCTGGCTCCTGGCTTCAGATCGGCACAGCACCTTTCCATAGTGGCCATTTGGGGAATGAACCAGCGGAAGGAAGACCTTTCTCTCTGTCTCTCTCTCTTACTGTTTCTATCTCTACCTGTCAAAAAAAAAAAAAAAAAAATCAATTAGAAAAAAATGGGAAGCTTAAAAAAATGTGGAAATTAACCAGCATACTCCTAAATGACCAGTAAGTTAAAAAAGGAGTCAAAATACTTTGAGATAACGAAAATGAAGACACAACATACCCAAACCTATGAGATGCTACCAAAGCAGTGCTTAGAGGAAAAACCATAGATGTTAATCTGTTAAGAAAGAAGAGGGGTCCGGTGTTGTTGCATAATGGGCCAGCGTCCCATATGGATGCCAGTTCAAGTCCCTGCCTCTCCACTTCCAACCCAGTTCCCTGCTAATGTGCCTGGGAAAGCAGCAGAATATGGCCTAAGTCCTTGGACTCCAGTACCCATGTAGGAGACTGCGAAAAAATTCGTTCCTAGCTCCTGGCTTCCATATAGCCCAGCCCTGGCTATTGCAGCCATTTGGAGGAAGAAACAGTGGATGAGATCTCTCTCTCTGCCTCTCCCTCCCTCTCTCTGTAACTGTGCCTTTTAAATAAATAAAATATTTTTTAAAAATCACAAATCGCCGGTGCCCCGGCTCACTAGGCTAATCCTCCGCCTAGCGGCGCCGGCACACCAGGTTCTAGTCCCGGTCGGGGCACTGGATTCTGTCCCGGTTGCCCCTCTTCCAGGCCAGCTCTCTGCTATGGCCCGGGAGTGCAGTGGAGGATGGCCCAAGTGCTTGGGCCCTGCACCCCATGGGAGACCAGGATAAGTACCTGTCTCCTGCCATCAGATCAGCGCGGTGTGCCGGCCGCAGCGCGCCGGCTGCAGCAGCCATTGGAGGGTGAACCAACGGCAAAAGGAAGGCCTTTCTCTCTCTCTCTCTCTCTCTCTCTCTTTCTCTCTCTCTCACTGTCCACTCTGCCTGTTAAAAAAAAAAAAATCACAAATCAACAGCCTCACTTTCTACTTCAAGATTCAAGGTGAAAAAGAACAAACCAAACTTAAAGCAAGCAGAAGGAAGGAAGTAATAAAGAGCAGAAATTATAAATACAAATGAGAAAAACCATACAGCCTTAAAACTTCTTTTAAAACTTTACCAATTGGCTGGCGCCGCGGCTCACTAGGCTAATCCTCTGCCTATGGTGCCAGCACCTCGGGTTCTAGTCCCGGTCGGGGCGCCGGTTCTGTCCCGGTTGCTCCTCTTCCAGTCCAGCTCTCTGCTGTGGCCCCGGGAAGGCAGTGGAGGATGGCCCACGTCCTTGGGCCCTGCATCCGCATGGGAGACCAGGAGGAGGCACCTGGCTCCTGGCTTCGGATCAGCACAGTGCGCCAGCCATTGAGGCCATTTGGGGCGTGAGCCAACAGAAGGCAGACCTTTCTCTCTGTCTCTTTCTCTCACTGTCTAACTCTGCCTGTCCCTCACCCCCCCAAAAAAAAAGCTATTAAAAAAAACTTTACCAATTATAATAAATTAAATACATATATATTAACAAGCTAGGATTCTTTATTTTTCACAAAATAAATATTTTGTTAATGTCTTAAAAGTGACTCCATTTCCAGTGTGGCTTCCATATACCTGTTTTTGTTTTTTTTTTTTTTTTTTTTTTTTTTAATTTTTGACAGGCAGAGTGGACAGTGAGAGAGAGAGACAGAGAAAGAAAGGTCTTCCTTTGCCGTTGGTTCACCCTCCAATGGCCGCCGCTGCAGCCGGCGCACCGCGCTGATCCGATGGCAGGAGCCAGGATCCAGGTGCTTTTCCTGGTCTCCCATGGGGTGCAGGGCCCAAGCACCTGGGCCATCCTCCACTGCACTCCCTGGCCATAGCAGAGAGCTGGCCTGGAAGAGGGGCAACCGGGACAGAATCCGGCGCCCCAACCGGGACTAGAACCCGGTGTGCCGGCGCCGCAAGGTAGAGGATTAGCCTATTGAGCCACGGCGCCGGCCCATATACCTGTTTTTAAAAGCAAGTTTTCCTGAATATTTTTCACCAGGCATCGTCTTTTTCCCAGCTCACATTCTCTTTGGGAACTGTCCACTGCCCTATAACCTCCTTTCAGTCCCCAGCGGTTGAGAAATCTTGCCCAACAGAAAGAGCGCTATTGCCGGAGTGGGGAAGGTTTTCTTGCCAAGGGCCATTTGGGTATTTATAACACGATGGATGGGTCGGACAAAATTACCAACTTGAAAATGAGCCTGCTTTGGATTTATTGAATCTCGAGTCCCGCCTGTGGTCACCTTGGCAGGGCCAGAGCAAGTGATATCCTGGGCCTCCTACGGCCCGCGGCCTGGACACTCCTCCTGTACTGATCAAATCTGTGCCCGATTCCCCCTCCCTGCTGTGTGACTTTGGCCAAGTTGCTCAATCTCTCTGAGGCCTCTTTTCCTCGTCTGTCCAATAGAGATTTTCTCAATCTGGGAGAAGTATGTGTGATAAGAATGTGAGATGGGAAAGCTGAGCATTTTCACCAGCAGTACGAACCTCATGCCCAGTGGGAGTGCCTTTCACAATGTCAGTGCGAATCTTAATCACTTGGGAATCTTGTGAAATGTACATTCAGGTCTGGGCTGGGGCCAAAGAATCCCCTTTCTAACAAGCTTCCATGTGTTGCCAATGCTGCTGGTCTGTGGACCATGCTCTAAGCAGTCACATTGTGGAGATTCCAGGACTACCCAGGACGCCGAAAAGAGTAGAATGAATTCAAGTCCCAACTGGCTGCCATGCTCACTAGTGAATTCTGCTTTCCTTCTTTTATTTTAATATAAAGATTTATTTTATTTATCTGAAAGGCTGAGTTAGAGAGAGAGAGAGAGATCTTCCATCAGCTGGTTCACTCCCTAAATGGCTTCAACAACCAGGGCTGGCCCACACCAAAGGCAGGAGCTTTTTCCAGGTCTCCCACAAGGGTACAGGGGCCCGAGCACTTGGACCATCTTCTGATGCCTTCCAGGCACATTAACAGGGAGCTGGATCAGGAGTGGAGCAGCCTGGTCTCAACCAACACCCATAGAGGATGGGCTGCATTACAATGACAGCCCAGTTCTGCTTCCTTGACTGAGCCCTGAAATAAATTAAGAATTCAGAGGCACTGGGTAACAGTGATTCCAGTCTTACATTTCAAGTATACAGTGAGCTCATAAGGTAATGGATACCTTGTAGTGTGTTTTCTATGGTTCCTTTGTAGTGTCTGTTGGCCTGCCCGTCTCTCAGAGCCCTTTATACTGTAGCGCATTGAATACCAGAAGTGGTATATACGAAATATCTCCATTTCCATTCCTTAGAGCTCCATAGCTGTGTTCAAATTGGCTCTTCACTCCATCCATAGCAAAGAACAGTGAGTGGGAATCGCCGAAATCCTAGTAAGGCTTTTTTTTCCCCCCATATGAAAAGAATCACAGGCAATTGTTTCCCTTAAACTCAGGCCTGATTTTCTAACACCTTCAGTGAGCATAGATGAAACTTCCCAGAAAAGAGAATTCTCAAGCCCATAGTCATTTCTATGCGAGCACTGATTGAGTTGCACCTGCAGAGCCCACAGAATGGCAGGCGCGTGCGGGGGTGCATTTGGACTGCAGAGGCATCATTTACAGATGTGTCCAGTTAAATTCTTCACATGCAACAGTTGTAGCTGGAAATGTCACGCTTCCTGTCTGGCTTGTTACAGAGCACAGCAAGGGTCACAGTAAAGACAAGAGGAGAACCAGAACCAGAAAATGGGGAGAAAGAAATGACCTGGCTGATGATGTAGCACTGTTGGCCAGCGGCCTCGCACCCAAGGCGTTTTCTGCCTCTGATAACAGCACAGACAGCGGCCGAGAAAAGAGGACCCACAGAAGAACGAAACGTTTCTTATCCTACCCACGGTTTGTAGAAGTGATGGTGGTGGCAGACAACAGAATGGTTTTGTACCACGGAGCAAACCTGCAACACTATATTTTAACCTTAATGTCAATTGTAAGTACATTCAAAAGAGGGTGATTTATGAGGTCTCTAAATGTGCTGTTGGGGAATGAGTTTCTGCCCAGTGCTGTGGGGACTCCTTCAGGACTGGTGCATCAGCTGTTCGGGCAAGTGACTGAAGAGAACACAAGATGAACCAGTGGTTGCTTTTTCTCCTGACAGTAATGGCTATAGATACAGTGCTGATTCTGCGTTAGACAATCTAACGCCTATTTAAAAGACAGGATTTCTCCTCCTGGCAACCCTGCTGTGGAGGATTGTGAAGCCCATTTTACAGATAAGAATACGAAGTCTCAGAGGAATTCTGTCACTTGCCTGGGGTCAGGTGTAGCAAGCAAGGGGCTTAGACATTGCATATGCCCTTTAGCTTGTCCAGTTCCTGAAACTAGTGTTCCTTGTCCAGTGTATGAACTTTGCCTAGCCAGGAGTGCCCCATCAGTAATGCCTGGGGATGTGGGCTTGAGGCAGAATGACCTGCAGAGCTTTTTTTAAATGCAGCTGAGTACTTCTAGCCTCTTACCCAGTATTCTTAATTGTAGCCCTGGGGTGAGGCCAGGAATTACTCACATATTTTTCTACTCCCATTTTGAATTGCAAACACAACAAATTTACATAGTTAGAAAAATCAAAGTGAGCCAACCAAGGCTATTGATAAAAAAATAAATACCTGAGGCCAGCACTGTGGCATAGCTGGTAAAGCTGCTGCTAGGCATCCCATATGGGCGCCAGTTCAGGTCCCTGCTGCTCCACTTCCGATCCAGCTCTCTGCTATGGCCTGGGAAAGGAGTAGAAGATGGCCCAAATGTTTGGGTCCCTGCACTCACATTTAAGACAGGGAGGAAGCTCCTGGCTTTGGATCGGCGCAGCTCCGGCCATTGTGGCCAGTTGGGGAGTGAACCAGCGGATGGAAGACTTCTCCCTCTGCTTCTCCTTCCTTCTCTGTGTAACTCTGACTTTCAAATAAATAAAAAATCTTTCAAAAAAATAAATAAATACCCTCATCTCAGGAACAGACATGGTTAAAAGTTTTCGCAAATGTTTCTAAACAGCACTGCCCAATGGAATTGGATACAGTGTATTTGCTTCTAAATTTTCTAGCAGCCTCATTTTAAAGTAAAAAGATACAGATAAAATTAGTTTTCATAATCTGTTTTATATCCAAGTATTTTCATTCCAAAAACTGTTAATGAGCTATTTCACTTTTTATTTTTCATATTAAGTCTTCAAAATCCAGTGTGTATCCTATACTCACAGCACGTCTCACTTTGGGCTCACCACATTTCAAGTGCTGAGTGGTTGTACGTGGTGAGTGGCAGTGGTATCTGGCAGTGTAACTACACATTTCTTTTTTTAAATATTTATTTATTTGAAAGAGAGAAAGATTTTTAAGGACAGGAGCTCTGGGGTTTTTTTTTCTTTTTTCTTTTCTTTCTTTCTTTCTTTTTTTTTTTTTTTTTTTTTTTTTTTTGCCTTTTTTAAAGAGCCGGCGCCGTGGCTCAATAGGCTAATCCTCCACCTAGCGGCGCCGGCACACCGGGTTCTAGTCCCGGTTGGGGCGCCGGATTCTGTCCCGGTTGCCCCTCTTCCAGGCCAGCTCTCTGCTATGGCCAGGGAGTGCAGTGGAGGATGGCCCAGGTGCTTGGGCCCTGCACCCCATGGGAGACCAGGAAAAGCACCTGGCTCCTGGCTCCTGCCATCGGATCAGCGCGGTGCGCCGGCTGCAGCGGCGGCCATTGGAGGGTGATCCAACGGCAAAGGAAGACCTTTCTCTCTCTGTCTCTCTCTCTCACTGTCCACTCTGCCTGTCAAAAAAAAAAAAAAAAAAGATTTATTTATTTATTTATTTGAAAGGCGGAGTTACAGAGAGAGAGACTCTTCCATCTGCTGGTTTACTCTCCAGGTGCCCACAATGGCCGGGGCTGGGCCAGGCTGAAGCCAGAAACTAGGATCTTCCTCCCGATTTCCCACGTGGGTAGCAGGGGCCCCAGCACCTGGATTGTCCTCCAGTGTTTTTCCCAGGAGCGTTAGTAGGGAGCTGGATCAGAAGTGGAGCAGCCAGGACACGAATTGGCACCCATTTGGGATGCTGGCTTTGCAGGCAGCAGCTTTACCCACTATGCCAGAACCTAGACATTTCTTGAGTAAATGTGTGTGTCTGGAAAACTTTATTTCAAACAGAAAAGGAGCCACCTTGTCTCCTATTTTGCACATTTCTATTTTCTTTCATTTTTAGAGCTTGTTCCCTAACTACCCATATAGATCTGCTCTCACTGATTTTAAGCCTTAGCATCGTATCCCTTTTTATGGGTTGACCCTAATTTTTTTTGAATGAGAATTCTCTCTATGGATTTGAAAATTATCCACATTTTGGAAGGTTGCCTTAGGGTTTCTCCTTGCCTCTGCGTGGCCTGTGGTGGTTCTTGTCTTTCCCCTGCGTGCTGTGAACCTCCCTTCTGCTTCCCCCAACCCTGCCTCGCCTCCACTCCCCTCTCACTTCCTGCCCTTTGTCAGCCCGTGTGCCCCAGCCCTCTCCTGCCCAGAAGGAGGGAAAGGAAAACCCAGTCAGGCTATGCACAGCCCTACCTCCATTTCCACCCCATGGTTTAGTTCTGCCACGAGAAATTTGATAGCAAATGTCGACTTTGGGTCAGATGGTGCTAGGTTGAGAGCTCTGGCTCTGCTGCTCACCGCGGGGTAGCCTGGGACAAGTTATTTCTCTGAGCCTCGGCTTCAGAACTCCTTGAGCAGAGGTTGCAGTGGCACCTAGCTTGAGACTTGTGCTGCGGAGACTAAATGCAAAGGCACATGCAGTTTTCAGCCAGAATCAAGTCCACGGTAAGCATTCAGTGAATGTCAACACTTGTAATTATAATTGGCAAAAAAAAAAAAAAAAGTACTTGCATTATTGGATAGCGAAATGCAAAAATAGATAACAGGGTTGCTGAAGACACCGTCAGTGGTCAATTTGAAAAACAGCCATCTCAGCAGATGCTCGGTCAGTGTCAGGTTCTGTAAGGTGGCCATCCAGGACTTCAAATGGGAGAAAAGAGTTTGATGGAACATGAATGTCCAGGGCTTGGGTGTGAAATTGTCAAGACACATGGCAGTGCAATCTCAGAGAAAAACACCTTGGAACTTAAATTCGTTCGTGTGCGTTATTATCTAAAACTACCATCTATGAATTTTACACAGAGACTTTAAGTAAATGTTTGTTGACTAGATTAAAAATTCAAAGCTACAAAATGCCTGTGTTGCCTGAAATGTAAAAAGAGGTGAGTCCAGCGTAAGAAGTGACTTTTTTATTGCTTACCCAGAGTTCACAATTAACTTTGAAAAATTTATGTCGGTTGCAGGTGGCCTCTATCTATAAAGACCCAAGTATTGGAAATTTAATTAATATTGTTATTGTGAACTTAGTTGTGATTCATAATGAACAGGTAATAATGTTTGCTTTTTTTCTTTCTTCATCTGTATCCAAAATGGCATATCTCATGGGTGTTGGTACAACAGGCCAACCGTCACTCTTCTCTCTGTTTAGGAAGGACCTTCCATATCTTTTAATGCCCAGACAACACTAAAAAACTTCTGCCAGTGGCAGCATTCACAGAACTATCCAGGCGGAATCCAGCACGACACTGCTGTTCTCATCACGAGGTATGCGGGCTGCTGCTGCTTCTCCAGATCCCTCTGTCAGGTCAAGTGATGGAATGAATGGGGCTCTACATTCCTGCTAGCCAGCCTCCAGCACAGTTTCGCTGCTTAGGCACTGTTGACAGTTTAGACCAAAAAATTCTTTGTTCTCGGAGCTGCCTTGTGCATTACAGAAGGTTATGCAACACCTCTAGTTTCTGTGCGTAGGTATGAGTAGCCCTCCCTCCTCTCGATTGTGACAACCAGCCCTGTCTCCAATCATTGCCTAATGCTTCTGGGTGAGGGTGGGGCTTGGGCAGACTCCCCTGCGGTAGACAGCTGTTGACCTGTGGGTGCCAGCTGAGCATGAGCTGTGTTAGGACTGAGAGGAAGTGCTTTTGTGTCGCAGGGGTAGCCACTTTGGAGATGGGACTGGATGTTGCCATGTGTGATGTGAGTCCTTTGTTACCAGCTTAGGAGATTTTGCCAGAAGTCAGCAATAAATGGAGTTTTTTAAAAAAATGAGAAACGTCCAGGTTTAAATGGCAGCTACTCCCTCAAACATGTTTAAAGGGCTGTACAGAGCCGCTGAAGGGAGGTGCTGCTGGCCAATCCTGCCTCCCCTGATCAGCCCTTCTGATAGGGTCAGGAACACTTAAACTTAAATGAACGGCATTTAGCACCTTCTCAGGAACGTTCTTTCAGAAGCTAGAATCACTCCTTTAAGTGGAGGTGTTGGGAAAAGTCCTGGCTGGAGAGAGTTCCAATTGCCCTGTGGGTACCATGGCAGCAGTAGAGGACCTAATGTAGCCGTTAGCTCCTACATCAGCAATACCCGATCTTTGAGTTGCAGAAACACGCAGTCTGGTTAGTTTGCTTTTTGTAAAATGCGTACTACTGTGAATACCTAGAAGTCTCTGAAGTGTTGACTCGTATTGACATTTGCCCTTTGTTGTGCCAAGGCCTAAGTCTGCTTTGCTTTCAGACAGGATATCTGCAGAGCACATGACAAATGTGATACCTTAGGTGAGTCCTGTTCCTGTGTGACTACCACAGTTTGTTGCATGATTTTATTCCAAGCCACCAATGCTTTTGAAAGCCAACCCTTGTTGTTTTTGTATTTTTTCTGACTAGGTCTTGCTGAACTGGGAACCATCTGTGATCCCTATAGAAGCTGTTCTATCAGTGAAGATAGTGGATTGAGTACAGCTTTTACAATAGCCCATGAGCTAGGCCATGTGTAAGTTTCTTTGAATAATTGCATTTAATTCCGTGGGACCTGAAATTAGTTCCTTTACATCTGTGAGCAATGAACAACTTGACTCTCCAGGGTGGAAGGTGCTTCCTGAATCCCAGTGAAGTTTGCAGGATTGAAGAGCTTTGAACTTGATCAGGAGAAATGACTTTAGCTTCAGAAATGAATATATGCAGTGTACCCTCCTCATTCATAGCTCATACATGGCTTTGGTTTAACTGCTAACATGAAAATATATATTTATTTGGGAAGCAGGAGACAGAAACTCAATTCAGGTCTCCCACATGGGAGTCGGGAACCCAACTACGTGAGCTATCACCATTGCTTCCAAGAGTCTGCATAAGTAGGAAGCTGGAGCCAGGAACTGGCATCAAAGATACTCTGATATGGAACATTGGCATCTTAACCAGTGTGTTAAGCACTAACTTAACTGCCAGCCCATTGGCATTAATTGTGCTTAATATGCAAGGTGTAACAGTATTCCCCTTTCCTGCTGGTGACTGGCAGAACGGAACATTTTTACCCTGAAGCTGCTGATACATTAGCTGGGAGAATTTTCCTGATTTAATATCTTTGTCTAGAAAAGTCCCCCACATTACTCCAGCCCACAAGATTTTCACAAATCCAGATTCTTCCTGATTGTAGTTACACACAGCCATCATTCAGGCATCTAACATTGGGAACAGCAACGATCCTCTTTCTGGAAGAGAATGGCTAAAGGCGCAGAGAGGGGACAGTTTGTTAATCATGTGTACAACCATCCTGAAGTGTGCATTCCCTCTTGGGCATTAGAGACAGAGCAGAGTCAACTTATGAGAAATTATTTCGATTTTTGATCTGTATTATTGTTTTTCTAGAATGACTGTGTTACTCAGATTTTTTTTTTGAAATGATTTTTTTCAGAAGTCATTGGTATATATGAATATCAATTTGTGTGTCAGATGTTGAGCTAGCATCATCTATGATGCATGCATTTTCATTCATTCTTTGAAGGCATTTTATTTGTAGGGCATTAGGCTAGGCATGGAGTGAGGTACACACACACACACACACACACACACATTCCAGTTCAGTTCAGAGTATCGCAGGTGTGTTTTAAAACTATTACCTTTCATACGTCTTTTAGAGCACAGCCCTGGGGCTGGCATTGCAGCGCAGCAGGTTAAGCCGATGCTATAATCAGAGTGTGCGTCCTGTATCAGAGTGCCGGTTTGAGTTCAAGCCTTCCCACTTCTGGTCCAGCATCTTGCTAACTGCATGTGGAATGGCAGCACATAATGGCCCAAGTATTTGAATCCCTGTCACCCAAGTGGTGGACTCGGATGGAGTTCCTGGCTTGTGGTTTTGGCTAGGCTTAGCTCTGGCTATTGCGAGCATTTGGGTAGGGAACCAGTGCATGAAAGATCACTGTCTATCTATCTCCCTTTCTCTCTCTCTCTCTCTCTTTTTTTTTTTTTTTAAAAAATAGAGCACAATCCTTTTCTTTACTCCAGAAGAAATGTGTCCCATGACCAGTATTTAGCAGATAAAAGAGGCATGGCTTTCCACAAGGCAGGTGCCACTGGCCATAGCTGCTGAGTCAGCATCCTCTCTGTCCTTTGGTTTCTGAGGCACCTTCACAAAACTGAAGGGCGTTCTGATTCGAACCCCCTCACCCTGTAATTAGACCTCTGTGTGGTTCAGTTTCCTCATCTATAAAATGTGGATGCTAATAGTGTTGTCCATAGAATCAAATAAATGACGAAATGAAATAGAGCACCCAATATACTCCCCATACTTCTTGGTTCATCATGAATATTGAAAAGTCTTGGTTATTACTGTTTAGTAAGGTAAGGGCTCAATAACTGTGTATTACTTTGCTGGGTTTTCCATGATGAAATAAACTTGATTCTATCAAATTGTATAATGGGTGGGAGCAAAGGCCAGTACCACTGCACCCCAGGGAGACCTTTATGATGCGAATGCTTTGCTTGTTTTGGGCTTGTTGCTGTTGGTAATCAACTGACTACACTCAGGAACTGGAAACCAGGACAGTCATCCTTTTAAGATTCTTAAGCATTAAGAACTATTGTTAAGTTCAACTAAGATTGAGTCTTAACATCTCTATTGACAAATATTGAAGAGTCTTAAATTTTTTAAAGACAGCAGATAAATTAATGGGATAGATTTCACAGGTTTTTAAAAAAGATGTATTTATTTATTTGAAAAGCTGAGTGACAGACAAAAAGAGAGAAGGAGAGAGAGCTTCCATCGCAAGTTTACTCTGTAAAAATGTCTGCAACGACTGGGGCTGGGCTAGGCCCAGCTGGAAGCTGGGAGCTGGGAAGTCCAGCCATGTCTCCCACACATGTGGCAGGGGCCCCGGGTTCTTGGACCATCATTCACTGCTTTCCCAGGCACATTAGGAGGGAGCTGGATCAGAAGAGAAGGATCTATAACTCAAACTGGCACTCTGACATGGGATGCCAGGGTCCTAGGCAGCTTCTTAACCTGCTGTACCCCAATACCAGCCCTGACTTCACAGATTTATCCCACCTTGTGCTTTTACATGAAGTGGGTCTACATGTGTCTGAGCACTTTTTTTTTTTTTTCTGTAGTCAGGAAGGCAATTCCTTCCTCAATGCTAAATTACTCCTGTGCATCCCTTCTGTGGTTAGGAACAGTCACCAGAGAGAGAGGGGAGGTGACCCTTCTGAGCTTGTCCCCAGTGGATTAACTGCTTGCACTGAAAATGGCATGCGGATCATAGACTTGGTGTTTCTGGATTAAGGAAATACTTCCTATTGTTTTTTTCTCCCCACTTCCTCTGCCTAAGCCAAGAATGGCAAGTATGTATTAAATGCTGCCTGGAGTTCCCTCCCACACCCAAGAGGACATTGGCAATCCTTCACAGCCTTTTCACAGGCAGAACTGGGATTAGTGTAAGAATCCTTTTGTGCCTGACTTTCCAGGAAGCCAGTACCAATCAATTGGCATTGACGTGAAGCATGAAGCTATTTGCCATCTCTGAGCTGAGCCCGTGGAGTTGGCATGCTTCTGTGCTTACCACATCTTTCACGGGTTTTATTCTACATGCACTTGGTGCAAGTTCCTAGTGATGCACCACCTAGGTGTGTCATCTGTCAACCTGACCCAAAAAGAAGAGACACAGAGACCCAGGGTGAGCCTCTTATTAGAAAGCCTTGGGCTTTGATTTTGACACTGATTCTTGATGTTCACATTATTATCACAACCTGTCAAATTCTTGGCTCTCCAAATTGCCCTTTAACAGCTTATTAGGAAGGCTAACTACTGTATTCTAGCACATGTGCTATATTGCAGCACATCCAGGGCTTTTGCAATTCCAGAAAAGTACACATCAACCGAGTAAAGGACAAGTGCATATCTTTTTTATATTCATTAAAGGCACTTTGTATTAAGTCAGGTGAGAATTGTATTTTATTCTATAGTCTATGCTGAATTTTCCTAAATTTTGTTCTGCTCACCAGGGTTCAGGTTCTTATCCACAGTGCAGTGGCCAGTGAAATTGTTTTCTTTAGGTGTATTCTAGAAGCAATCATAACACCATGATCCTTGGTGTTTTTGATATTCTCACCCTTGTCTCGTTGGCTTTAGGTTTAACATGCCTCATGATGACAACAATAAATGTAAAGAAGAAGGTGTTAAGAGCCCCCACCATGTCATGGCACCAACACTGAACTTCTACACCAACCCCTGGATGTGGTCCAAGTGTAGTCGGAAATACATCACGGAGTTTTTAGAGTAAGATGTGAACATTTCGTTTCGCACAGATGTCTGGTGTCTGGCCTGCTATGGGGGAAAAAATAGAGAGCCTTGCATTCCTTTTTAGTTGTTGTTTTTTGTTGATATTCCTTGGAGGAAGAAAAAAAACAACACTCTCTGACATCTGTGCAGTTCATAGCCTTGCCAGCATTTGGAAGATTACAGACCGAGCTACAGAAAAGATTGGCTCTTGGAGAAAACATGCAAATGGTTGCTTAATTTGGATAAAGCTTTGGATTGTGTTCAGGTCTTGGGAGAGGGGCCGTGGATGTGATTGCTTGATGGATGAAGGTGGTAAATATGGATGCCCTTCTAATTTAGCAATTTTATAAAGGGATGGAGCAGTGACAAGATCCCAAAGAGGATTCTGTGTGGACAGAAATTGCAACAGATCCCATGCTAGTAGATTGAGGACATTCTTTCCCTCTCTGTCTCCCTCTCTCCCTGTATTCCTTTCTCTCTTCCCCCTCCACTGCTCTGTCTCCCTCTCACTTCCCTTCCTTTTCTGACTCCCTCCTTTCTTGTTTTAGCTTCCTGCTAGGCTGCTCACAGATCCAATTACATTATACAAGGCCCCCGTGTCATAAATTTACTGCTCCTCTCTTGAAGCGGTAAGAAAGGCTGAGCCAGTGTCCCAACGTCACTGGGTGTATAACTCTGCAGACAGACGCAGGGAAGAGGCGGCCTTGTTCATCAGAGCTCACCAAGTGTGAATTGTCCCTGAAAGACCTAGAGGGTGGCTCTTGGGTTTTTCCTTTTCTTTTCAACCAGATGCTGTGAGGTGTTTTCTTTCTCTGAGTCACTGATTCACTCACTTGCTCATCGCTCCAACAAACATTTACTCAAGTCCTGTTGCTATGCACAGAGCCTCATGTTGAGATGAAAAAAGGCACTATCTTTCTATTTTGCCCATAAGGTGCTTACAGTCTACTGGGGAAAATAATGAAAAATAAACAGGCAATTACTTACCCCCAAAGGAGACAAAAGATGGAGCAGACATCTGTTTTTATGAACTATGTTGTATGCATAGCATGTGGTTCTAGAAACTGTACACACAGATGTAATTCTAGCTTCAGCCTCAACCTTGATGGAAGAAAGGCAATGTAAAGAAGAAGCTGTCTTCTCAACCTTGAAACTTGTCCTGTGGCCTTCATGTTTATCTGGACCCATTGATGGTCTCTGCCTCATTCTCTGTGTTTCTGTTTCCCTAGCACTGGGTACGGCGAGTGTTTGCTTAACGAACCTGAATCCAGACCCTACCCTCTGCCTCCCCAGCTACCAGGCCTCCTTTACAACGTGAATAAGCAATGTGAATTGATTTTTGGACCAGGTTCTCAGGTGTGCCCATATATGGTAAGTGTTTGGGGGACCCTTTTGGCCCCATCTGTTGGTTCTGGATGGTTCTCATTCTTAGTTTTCTATTGGATTCTCAATCTAGTAGAAACTACCTAAGGAAGAGTGGAGAATAAAGTCAATTGTGGAGTAGGGTAGTGATGACGACCATGTCCAGCAGTCTCATTGCTCAATATGAGATGCTGCTTTTCTCGCACTTTCTCTCACTCTCATGAGTGGAAAGCCCAAAAGGAAGGTGCTATCACCATGTTGATTTTACAAGTGGGAAAATGAGGCAGGAGGAACAAGTTTCCAGAACCAGTGACCACCTACAGTTCAGCTATTTGCTCTCGTAGTTTTCTTTTGTGCCCTTTCATGTGTCCAGGTGACCTAAGTCTCCTAGATCAAGTGACAAACCCGTTTCCATGATTTAGTTTGTCATTTCTGGTGTGTGTGTGTATGTATGTGTGTGTGTGTGTGATATTTTCATGCATGTGTCCTGGATATTTGGACAAGCAACAAGATCTAGTGGTTATCGGATTGCAGATGAGCAGAACTCTGCTTCTATGGGTTGTCTGTTTTTGTCCTTTTGGTGTGAGTTTGCTTGTTTTGCTAGGCCAGACAGCAACAATGGTGTGGAGTGATGCCATGGAAATAATAAAAGAAACTTTAGTAAGCTTTTCTATGATATTGATGTCTTTGTTACTCATGGTAGACACAATTAAGAGTCATTAGAACATTCAATTACAGAAAGGTTGAGCAAATTACAGTGCCTGCATTTAGTGGAATATTATATAGCAGTTATAAATTATCTGTACCTGGCAATACACCCCTGATAGAATTTTAAGATAAAGTAACAGGGCAATTTCATCACTATGTTCTCAATTCTTAAAGTTTCTTTCCCTAGCTGAGTGGTGGGTACATGGATATCCATTATTTTTTGCATTTTTATATCCTGAAAGATTCACCCTATTTTGTCCTTTCTTTTTTTTTTTTTTTTTTAACAATCTGTAAAAGCCTTGGAAAGGAGTCTCAATATGATTGAGTAGCATGTGGCCTTGTAGAAAAATCACCACTACTTTTGGGGTCAGGCCAAAATGAAGCACATGTTACAGCTCATCACAACCTGACTCCAGTCACACTGAATTCCCGTGTGACACTCAGCATGCTCCTTCATCTTGAGCCTCGGTTTCCTCATCTGTACTATGGGGGGCTCTCACTGAGGACCCCATGATACCATGCCCAGCACCTCCCCCTTTCCTCTCCCATGAGTCCTAGCAGGCATAGAAATGGGTCTCTACCCCTGGACTGTTTTATCATCATCAAACCAACCAAAAAAAAGAAACACCCAGCCTGGCCGCCACTGCTCACTAGGCCTTGCGGCGCCGGCACACCGGGTTCTAGTCCCAGTCGGGGCGCCAGATTCTGTCCCGGTTGCCCCTCTTCCAGGCCAGCTCTCTGCTGTGGCCAGGGAGTGCAGTGGAGGATGGCCCAAGTGCTTGGGCCCTGCACCCCATGGGAGACCAGAAGAAGTACCTGGCTCCTGCCAATGGATCAGCGCAGTGTGCCGGCCACAGTGCGCCGGCTGCGGCAGCCATTGGAGGGTGAACCTACGGCAAAGGAGGACCTTTCTCACTGTCTCTCTCTCACTGTCCACTCTGCCTGTCAAAAAAAAAAAAAAACAAAAAACAAAAAAAAAAAACACCACCCAGCCTGCTCCCCCCAGCATTGGTAAAACATGAGCTGCCCTATTTGATACCATGTCAACCACAACATCCCTTAACTGTCATCTGACCACATTGAACAGATGCAGTGTAGAAGACTGTGGTGCAACAACGTGGATGGAGCACACAAAGGCTGCCGTACTCAGCACACGCCCTGGGCCGATGGGACTGAGTGTGACCCAGGAAAGGCAAGTAACACCACATCCCACGCTTCTGTCCTGGGGTCGGGTGCTGGCGATTGGGCACGAGACAATGAAGTCTGGATTAGCATAGTAGCTTAGGTCCCACTGACTGTTGACAATCGTGAAACTTTGGTTAAAACATAAAACTGGCAATAGTACAGTCAGTATTTTCTCAGTTTTGACATTCTCTCCATTTAAGACTTCTCGTTTCGATGTTTCTAAAATCCTGATGTGCTTTTCAGTGGCTGGATGTAATTACTATGAGGTAGTCTTTCTTTTCTCTCTCTCTCTCTCTCTCTCTCTCTCTCTCAGGTAGCATTGAAAAGCTGTGCTCCTTGATGGAGCACCCAGGAAACAGGGATTGAGTGAATTTGGTCTATTTGCTATCATTTTATCAGGCTTTTACCAATCTGTGTTGTTCCCTGTAAGGGGCTATGATGTCACCTGGGATGTATCCAGGCCCCAGTTCTCATGAACTGGTTGTAATGATTCCCACGTATTTGTTAATAACTAAACAAAACCTGCTGCTTGTGTGGCCCAATGATAACAGTGTCCCACACATCTGAGAGTATGATTAACTTAACCTTCTGCACCTGATATGTTAGTGACATCATCCTCATCCTCCCCAAAAATTTGGTTACAAAAAGCTGTAGACAGAAATCCTGATTAAAAAAAATTCCATACAGAAAATGATCTTTTTCCCCCCACTCACCCGTGATACAGGCCCTGAACACAATGTTTGAGTCTCATTTCATCCTTATTTATTTTTCTGGTTTTTTTTTTTTCTTCCCCATCCCCACTTGACTCATTTAGATCATTGATTCCCACTGTATTTCCTTGCCCTCTGCTTTGCCTTGTAGAATCGACAGTAACAGAGTGTTTCCATGGATGCTGTGTAAAGAGCAGAGACCTTGATTCTTCCTCTCCTGATGTTATAGACAGGGAGCAGAGACACAAAGCATGAGTCTCCCACTCAGCTCACACTGTCCCCAGACTGGTTATCCCCGCCATAGTTCCATCCTTTGCTTGGTCAGAAGGGACAGCCATGGTTAGTGGAGGGCCAATAATCAAACCCTCTGCTTCTTCAATTTCCAGTGGTCGAGTAGGGGGCCCAAGAGCTGCTTCATTCATCTCTCAGGGGGCTTAAAATTTAAATGAATTAAAAGGCATGAAAGTTATTTGACAAACCCTAAGTCCAATACAGGCATAAAAAATTATGGGGCCGGCATTCTGGCATAGCTGATTAAGCCACCACCTGCAATGCTGGTGTTCCACAGGGATGCCTTTTCAAGTCCCAGCGGCTCCATTTCTGATCTAGCTCCTTGCTTATGGTCTGGGAAAGCAGCAGAAGATGGTCAAGTGCTTGGGTCCCTGCGCCTATGTGGGAGACCAGGTTACTCCTACCTCCTGGCTTCAGCCTGACCAAGACCTGGCTGTTGTAGCCATCTGGGGAGTGATCAGTGGATGGAAGATCTCTCTATTTCTATCTCTCCCTCTCTCTTTCAAACAAATAAGTAAATCTTTTAAAAATAAAAATTATTATGAAGATGATTTTGTACTTGACTTAAATTGGTGACAAATTCATCTCCTGTTTTGATTTCTTGACACTAAGACCTCTGCAACACCAAGTGGTGCTTTTTCCAGTGACAACTGAACAAAAGCTACATATGGACATGGTCATAAGAGCTTTTGGTTGGCTTAAAAAGAAATCTATCTCTTTGGCCAAAAAATGAGTCTTATATTTCTAGGACATTTACCTTAGTGTTTTGGTGGCAAGAAGGCCATAGTTTTGTTTGGGAGTAAGGTTCTCAGGTTTCCATAAAAGTCATTAAAATTGAACACAACCCTCCTTCTTAAAAAATCAAGATGTGGCTTTTTTTTTTTTTTTTTTTTTTTTTTTTTGGACAGGCAGAGTGGACAGTGAGAGAGAGAGACAGAGAGAAAGGTCTTCCTTTTGCCTTTGGTTTACCCTCCAATGGCCACTGCCGCTGGCACGCTGCGGCCGGCGCACTGCGCTGATCCAAAGCCAGGAGCCAGGTGCTTATCCTGGTATCCCATGGGGTGCAGGGCCCAAGGACTTGGGCCATCCTCCACTGCACTCCCGGGCCACAGCAGAGAGCTGGCCTGGAAGAGGGGCAACCGGGACAGAATCCGGTGCCCCAACTGGGACAAGAACCCGGGGTGCCAGCGCCACAGGCGGAGGATTAGCCTATTGAGCCGCAGTGCCGGCCAAGATGTGGCTTCTAAACAGTTACGCAAACGGCTGCTACCAGTTGAGGGGAGATGACAGTGAATGTGACACCTAGTTGACAGCTTGATTAGTTGGCTTGGCTTTCAGCCAGCCAATTATATTACTCAGGTTGAATCTATTTGATCTCAGCAAAATCACTGGTATTGTGTTGTGCTTCTTAATCAGTCTGATGCACCCACCCACTGTGTCCATTTCTGACATGTGATTGCTGGGAAAACCACAACAGAGATGACTTATCAAGAATACGTGATACGTGTAGTAAAATTATCATGAATGGGCCACCAAACTTCACGTGGTGGTGTGGATTCCCAGGTAGTTCTGGAAGCATGAAATCTTGGAGGATGTCTACCATGTCTTCCCCCCACCCCACCCCCCGAAGCTTCTGTTTTTGCAAAGGAATTAGGAGAGAAGGGATTGCAGGTTGATCTTACATCTTCTGAGGGATGGGGAACTTGGGGAGAACTTGCAAAAGACCCTCCCTTGTTTGCTTGTGTCCAGAGGAGCAGGGGATTTCATGGCATTCCAAGGGTGGACTTGGGACCTTTGTGCAGAGAGATGATAGAGTCAATTTTCATTGTGTTTTGGAACAGTGGCCATGTCTAGTGGCTTTTACTAAAGATATATTAAACGTGTCCATATCAGGGGTGGAGAATGTCCGTTTAAAGCCTGCGAAATCATCTGATCTGGCCCAGCCAAGGCAAGTGCAGATGGGACTCAAAATTGAGTAAATCTATAGCAGGCTAATTTTTAAGTTGATAAATCTGTATGGTCCATGAATGATGCTGTAAATATCCAAATGACCCTTGGCAGAAAAAAGGTTCCCTGAAGAGTGTTGATGCATTTTTTTAATAAAGGAAAGAAGGTAGATGTGTTGGCAGGGAAATTCTCTGAGGGTTTTGTTTTGATTTGATTTCACAGAAGCACCTGAATGTGCCCTTCTCCTGTATGCTAGCCAATTCGGACTCTCTTTGCCGCTAGGTTGGTTTCTTTCTTTCTCTTCCTTGTGCCTTGTTCCCTTAGCGCTAATCTGTCTTCAGCTGCTGACACGGTGTTATTTTGATGAATGACTCACTAATGTCTCTTTATTTTCTCCATGCTCTTGCTAAGTCCATTAAAGGTTTTATTTTAATTCTTTTAGCGAGTTTGGGATAAAACCGACCTCCAAGTCCACCTTCCAGATCTGAAAAAGATGCATTTATGCAAAATATCCTTTAAATGGCTTTGAACACTTTAAAGCCAGACTGACTGTATTTTGGCTGTAATTCCACCAGCCACTTAGTGCTCTGTTAGGATGTAATGGTTCTTCCTGATTTAATTATTGTTTGTTGAATTTGCCTGGTAAAGTGGATTATCCCAGTGTAATTTCCAAACAGCCCCCATTTCCAGTCTGTGTCACCTTGGACGCTTCCTCTCTTGCTCTGAGCTTCTTCCTTCCCTTCCAGTTCCTGTCCATGGCCATGCCAATAAGACGTTTTGAATTTTAAACGAGTTTTCCTTTAGAAGTTTGCCTTTTTAAAGGAGCCGTGAGGACATGGGGTGTGGGAGGTGCCATGCTACACGCTAACACTCTGATAAGCCTCCCTCCGTGCTTGGTTCTGAGCTGTATGGTAATATTGAATGGCGATAATGGTCACTTTGAAGTTTGCTCTTGTTTGAAGGAAAATCTGTAGATTAGAGAGATCAAGAGCCTGAAATCTGAAGTGTCAAGAGGGAAAAAAAAATATTTCCAGAAAGGTTCTTGTTAAAAATCCATAATAGTCAAAGCGATTTTCTCCCAGCTTTGTAGAGTGTATGAAGGTTGACCTGGCAGCAAGATTTTTGAGGGCTGACTTTGGCCATCATCTATGATCTCATTTGTATATTGCTTATGAATTTTGTTCAGGTCAGTCCAGTTATCATAGCATAATAAAACTGGCTTTTTTCTGGTACAATAGCATAACACCGCTGCTAGGCGAGTTATGGAGCGCTTACAGCAGCTCCAGAAAGTCATCTGGAAACCAGTGTTCTGATTTCTTTCTCCTGTTTTGTGATGTGCAACTGGCTGTCGTCCTCAAGGCTGCAAAATGGCTTCTGTTGCTCCAGCTGTGGATTCTGAGTTCCTGACAAAATCATACCACAGGGCCATAAGGACCAGAGGCTTTCAAGGACCTCCCTATGAGTTCTACCCAATGAATTCGGCTGACATCTCGTCAGCCACTTCTATCTGTGCAAGAGCTTGGGGAAACAGAGGTTCTGTTAAAGAGGAGAATGAAGATTGAGTTAACAGCCAGGAGTCCTAGCCTTGCTTGGCCACCTCATTCACTTTGCTTTTACTGAAAATTTCCATCTTTATTTAGTTTTCAGAAATGGTATCCAAATGTGCATAGTTGAGAGTCAGCATGTGTCAGAGTGAAGGGTATGCACTGTTGAATCCAGTTCTCTGTGTTTTGGTCTCATCTCTGTTCCTTACGGATGTTTGGTATTAATCCCTCTGTATCTCCACTTTATTTGCTATATAAAATGGGAGTAATAATATTCATAGTGTGTTGTGTGGATGAAGTGACTACAAAAGCAGTTCAAAAATAGTTCTTGGGCCAGTGCCGCGGCTCACTAGGCTAATCCTCCGCCTTGCGGCACCGGCACACCGGGTTCTAGTCCCGGTCGGGGCGCCGGATTCTGTCCCGGTTGCCCCTCTTCCAGGCCAGCTCTCTGCTGTGGCCAGGGAGTGCAGCGGAGGATGGCCCAAGTACTTGGGCCCTGCACCCCAGGGGAGACCAGGAGAAGCACCTGGCTCCTGCCATCGGATCAGTGCGGTGCGCCAGCTGCAGCGCGCCAGCTGCGGCGGCCATTGGAGGGTGAACCAACAGCAAAGGAAGACCTTTCTCTCTGTCTCTCTCTCTCACTGTCCACTCTGCCTGTCAAAAAAAAAAAAAAATAGTTCTTGGAAGATGGAATTAAATGACAAGATTCTTTTGGTGCAAAAAAAAAAAAAAAGTGAAATTCATGCATGAGGAGGTCTTTAAAAAGTTTATGGAAAATGCATATAATAGAAAAATGCATGGATTTTCAAAGTGTTTGCACAAAAATCATTTTATCTTCGAATTTCATTTTCCCAGGAACTTTCTGAAGTACCCTTGTATAAGCAAGTTGAGTATCACTTATCTGAAGTGCTTGGGACTAGAACTGTTTAGGATTTTGGATGCCAGAGTATGTTCATATATTAATGAGGAATCTTGGGGATGGGACCCAAGTCTAAGAACACAATCCATTTATGTTCCATGTATGCTGTATAAGCATAGCCAGAGGTAGTTTTTAAATTTTTTTTTAATTTTTATTTTATCTGAAAGGCAGGAAGCACAGAGTGGAGAGAGTTATGAGAGAGAGAAGGAATATCTTCCATCCACTGCTTCATTCCCCTATGCCTGCCTGCCTCCAACAGCTAGGGCTGGGCCGGATGGAAGCCTCAACCTGGAACTCTATGCTGGTCTCCTGCGTGGGTGGCAGGGACCCAGTACCTGAGTCAGGATCTGCTGCCTTCCCAGTACGTGAACAGGAAGCTGCATCTGAAGCAGCGTAGCCGGGACTCAAAACAGGCACTCTGATAAGGGATGAAGGCATCTCAAGTGCCGGTTTAACCCTATGCCTCACACCCAGCTCATGCAGCTGCCTTTTTACACAATTTTAGTGTGCCTGCTTTTTGACCACAATCCATCACATGAGGTCAAGTGTGGAATTTTCCACATGAGGCATCATGTTGGTGCTCAGAATTTGTATTTGAGAGCATTTTCCAATTCAGGATGCTCAACCTGTTAGCAATGCCTAATAAATATTAAGTGTAATATGAATATCTGCTATTACTATTACTGTTGTTATTTAAGTTGGGTCCACAGTGTGCTTAGCTGAATCCTAGGTCTACTCAGGACAACTTTGGCAGGTAGGTACCCTGTTTTCCAGCTGTGGACCCTGATTTCAGTGACTGGTCCAAGGCTTCCTAGTTAGTTTGTGGAGAAGCCACCAGCGCTCTCAGCATCACCCATTTACCTGTTTATCTTTGTCCCTTTAGACCTGCCCTGTCCAGTGTGGTAGCCACTAGCCACATGTGCTTAAAATGTCAGTGTGATCTGAGATGAGCCTAAATGTGAAATACACCCCAGGTTTTGAAGACATATATATTTACATGACCTATAAATATTACATATGAGTTATATATTTGGCCTCACTGTAGTAGTCTCCTCTCCCATTATGATCTGTGAATGCCTGAAACTGTGTGTAGTTCTCATCTCTGTGTACACTGAGTCTTCTGAAAGTTCCTTGGAATTGTTTTTTTTTTTTTTTTTTTTTTTTTTTTTCTGACAGGCAGAGTGGATAGTGAGAGAGACAGAGAGAAAGGTCTTCCTTTTGCAGCTGGTTCACCCTCCAATGGCCGCCGCGGCTGGCGTGCTGCGGCCAGCGCACCACGCTGATCCGATGGCAGGAGCCAGGTACTTCTCCTGGTCTCCCATGGGGTGCAGGGCCCAAGGACTTGGGCCATCCTCCAATGCACTCCCTGGCCACAGCAGAGAGCTGGCCTGGAAGAGGGGCAACCGGGACAGAATCCGGCGCCCCGACCGGGACTAGAACGCGGTGTGCCAGCGCCGCAAGGCGGAGGATTAGCCTAGTTGAGCCACAGCGCCGGCCTGGGAATTGGGTATTAAGAAAAACCTATGCATGGACCCCAGATAGTCCTTTTTGCATCAACATAAACCCAGCTTCCAGTTCCACTTTCCATGAACTTTTTGTAGTCCCCTCATATTCCCTGCCTTTTCCTGTTAGACCTATGATAACGTTTAATTTATAAATTAGGCACAAAAAGGAAGGGACAATAATACCATAAACTAGAATAGTTATAGTGAGATGGTATAGGAAAAGTCGGTTAAAACTTTTGAATGGTTTGTTGTTTTCCATGTCATTTTCTGATCAGAATTGAACTTGGGTAATTACAAGGTCAGAAAGTAGAATTGGAGCTAAGAGGAGCCTATTTTAATTTTTATATAACTTACATGTAGAAATAAAGTTTCAGATATACTGGGCTAAATAAAACATATTAAAATTAAGTTTAAAGACTTTTTTCCTGGAAATTCGTACACCAAACATGTGGAATTACCTGTCCTGTCTCACACAGTGGTACTGTAGAACAAGCTGCCTGTCTGTTCCTTTCTTTTTGTGTGCACCTGTTCCGAGAAATATTCTCAACCCCTGTCAAGGGAAATATAAAATGATCTCCAAGGGATGATGCCTCGCCCACATTTCACAGATTCTGAGTTGCACAGAATTCGAATGCAGAACCTTTTCATCTCAACCAACCAGTCTTGGAAAGGGCCACGCGCTCCCATTCTGGGAGAGGCGAATTCCAAGGAAGGCAGCAGGCAGACTAGAGTCAGCCGAGAGAGTCCAATCGCATTCTTGAAATAATGGCTCAGCCATCCTTTGCCAGGGGAGGGGCCAGCTCTTTCCATAGACACCCACCTGTCTCCCTTCCCTGCACACACCCTGCCCTCTGGCCTCGGGACCGGGCCCTCCAGGTGGGTAAATCAGAAATCACTCACAGAGCCGCTACTGCTGTGCTGCAAGATCTGAGCCAGCCATGGCGGGTCACCCTCCTGTGCTGTCCTTTTGTCCCCTGCTCAGTGACCTCGGCTTCCTGTCGGGTCTTCACACCCCAACAAAGGCGCAGAGTTGAAGTGGGCTTCTCCCCTCCCTGTCTTGCTGAGTTTTATTTTGCTTTATTGATTGATTGATGGAGAACATCTTGACCTTCTCCCTGTTCCAGGCTGGAGGATTGGAAGCTGTCAGTAATTGAAAAAAAAAAAAAAAAAGGTTTAGGGCTCTCTGGAATGTGTCCACTTTGCTTTGGTCTCATCCTGAGTGCTTTTTTGGAGCAACTTTATAGGAATCAGATAACCAGCCTTCCCCTCTCCCCCTCCTATTTAATTAAAATTGGGCTTTCAAATGCGAGGGGAGCTCTCAAACACTGTGTTTTACTAGGCTTGTACCATCTCCAGGCTTGGCTGATGGACTTCATGCAAGTTAGGGTTACTTCCCGTAACTCATTTTGGCCCTTTCTGCAAGCAATCTCCCCATTTCCCCGCCTCATTTTTTTCCCAGGCCGGAGCCTGATTGAGCAGTTTGCAGCTGGCCGTTGGAGCCATCCTGCCAGTCTGGGAGCCACTGCTTCACACGCATGCGCTCCCTGGCCAGTGTTATGCGCGCGAGCTAGAAAGGGAAGCCCAGGGAGCGATGGGTAAGGCTGAACTGAGCGGCCCCGCAGTGTCTGCTCCTCCTGCAGGTGGTGACTTTGCAGCGCCTGGGCACCGGTGAAAGTATGGTTCTGTGTTAAGAGGACAGCCAGTCCTGCGATGGCTCACTGCACCGAGCTCTCCCTCACTGTTCCCCTTATTAAATACAGCACTGCAAGTTTGGATTTTGTGTTCCCAAAGAAATGGAGGTCCCCGTGACTGACGGATCCTGGGGAAGTTGGAGTCATTTTGGAACCTGCTCCAGAACATGTGGAGGGGGCATCAAAACCGCCATTCGAGAGTGCAACCGACCAGAGTAAGTCCCAGCCTGTGCGGCTGTTCTGCTCGTGTGACAGGAGTGAACGTGGCCTTGGTGGGGTGGGGGTCACTGACCTGGAGGCTGGTGGGGAACACATTGCCAGTTACGGAGCAGGTGGACTTTAGGGACTATCCAAATTCTATGTCCCTGCCGGGCCCTTGCCCTCCGTAGTAGGAGTTTTCTTTCCAGATCCTTGGGTATTTGAGTTTTGCCTCCCAGACAGCTGATGCTTTGTAGTGGTAATTGGTTTTGCAATTTGGACAATCAGGCCCACCTGGCTACACCCCAGACCTTGAGCTAGGCAGTTCAGAGAGAGCACATCCGTTTTCACATGGAAACAAAGCACTTGGACGTTTTGGCCCGGATTGGAGATAGATGTCCCATTTCTGGTTATCTACTGAAATCCTACAAAGGACTCACGGACCTATCTCCGGCTTGTTAGGAGGCCCCCAGGACTCCAGGTTGGAAATCACTTGTCACTCAGTCGAGTTCTTGTACAGGCAAGACACCTCAGCACTCCCATCTCCACGTCTGATGGTTTATAGGTTGAGTTTCCTGCCTTTTAGGGCAGTCCTCACTGGGAGCCTGGTAACCTCCACCAGCCTAACCTTCTGAGGACGGACTTGTGCTAATGAAGTCTGATAGACTGTTTATCAGGGAAGGCACGCGTTTGCTGGGAGAGGGGCTGCTGACAAGTAAAGAATGCATTGCTGTTTCCCATGATGAGGAATAACACCCAGTGTTGTGGTTCTGAGATGGATTCATCTTACAGGAACAGAAAATAACGAACAATTAAAGTAGGTCATAGTTCCTGGGGCCTCTCTCAGTCTTGCCCGGAGACCTGGATATCCTGAGAAGCCCGTCAGAACAGAGGCAGTTTCCAGACCTACAAAGCAACAACCGTTTCTAAGACACCAGCTGCTTCACGTTCAGTAAACTGATTTCACCCAGTAGTTCTCATGTGTTTTTAACAACATAGATGAGGTACAGCAACTCCACTTCTCTGTGAGAGCAGCAAGTGGATGGAGGCAGGACTGCAGCAGGCCAGGGCAGCACAGTAGTTGCGTTGGAGAGTCATGGAGAACACGTGCAGGGCCCTGCTCAGCTCTGGCTGATGGTTCAGAGGAATAGAGCCTAAAATCAACAAAGCTTCCAGTTTTTTTAATTAATTTTTATTTATTTGGAAAGAGAACTTCAATCTGCTGGTTTACTCCCCAAAAAGCCCATAATAGCCAGGACTGGACGACACCAAAGCCAGGAGCCAGGAACTGAATCCAGGTCTCCCACGTGTGTGTCAGGAACTCAACTATTGAACCATCTACTGTTGACTCCAGGGTGTGCATTAGCAGGAAGCTGGCATGTGAAGTGGAGCTGGAACTTTAATCAAAGCACTCCAGTGTGCAACACAGGCGTCCTAGGCAGCATCTTAACCACTTTAACAGATGCCACCCCTAGCTTCCAAGTTTTGATGAGAAAAAGATCTGAATTGTGTGACCCTCAAAGGATATAGCTGTAGGCCACTGGCTCGCAAATCTTGGACTAAATAAATGTAGTTCAAATCATAGGTGATGATCAATTTCTTTTAATTCATTTTTGTCTGCAGTCCAACATCTGTTTCACATCCACGTAACACCAGTCTCTAAGGAAGAGAGCTAAAGAACCAGAAGGCACAGACTCTGGTCTGAAAAACTAACACTGTAGCTATGAATAAAAATGAATAAGCATTAGATTACTTATGGAGCCTTATTTTTTTTTATGATAGTGTCACAATAACCCATGCTTTAAACATTCAGACACAAAAGCATGTAAGATTTAAAAAATTCTGTCTTGATTGATCATATCTCCTCCTCACAAGAAATAACCACTGAAAAAAATTTGATTTATGTCATTTTAGGTTTGTTGTGGATATAATAATTCCTATATGTAATAACATTCATATAAAATAAGGATCACACTGTTTTTAAACCCAGTATATATCCTAGCTGGGTGTATGGTTGAAATTTTAAAAATAAGGCCTTTTAACCTTACAACAAATAAGATGACTTTTATAAATAAAAATCTATTTGGCTATGTTGAAGAAAAAAATTATTGCAAACGTTATCAGGAGGGACAGGATACTGCATATGCCAACTTTGTAAGTACTTTGACAATTTTGATTCAAGGCTTTTCCATTCAAAGGAAGTGTTTGGGTTTTTTTTTTTTTCTTTAAGTCTTAAAACAATTCTAGAAGTAATGTAGAAAGTGGAGAGAGATAAATCACTCCATAATTGGAACAGGCCAGACAAAGAAAATCACCCAGTGTAAAGATCTCAGCAGAAAAGGATTTGAGCTTCAAAGTGAAAGAAAGATCCTCACATTCAGAAGTTAAGAACCAAGCATTAAAGACTCAATTAGAGGCCCTTGTCTTTGCTGTTTGCAATAGGAGGTTTAAAAAAAAAAAAAATACAAGCCACCTAGCTGAGTGTCAGCACTGACATCATTTCATTAAAACTCCTCCAAGTGACGGGCACTTTCGGATGCCCCTGTTAATTGAGGAAGGAGGCCGCCTCTGAATACCGAGGTTACAATGGCGTTGGGGGCGTCAGCGTGAAAAGAGAAGAGAGACACAGAAAAGGGAAAATCAGATCGAAATCGCCATTGAAACGCTTGTGCCCAGATTGTCGCAGAGCAGATGGCTCATTGTGTCCAGCCTGGAAGTGGGTGCTGCCCTGCTCCTTCCTCAGGGAGGTTGTGGGGAGCAGGCCCCCTCCCTGGGAGTAAGCCCAGCCTCTGGTGGATATACTGGTGGGAGAGCTCAGTTCTGGGAACCCCGGGTATGTTTCTGTTAAAGGCGTTCTTTTCCACATGGTTCGTGTGATTCAAGAATGTATTTGTTTAGCATCCAGACGCTTGCTGCTCTATTTTTAGGATTTCTTTTCCCCCCTTACAAGTATAGAAACCCACATAGAGAATAACCTTGCCATGTCCTCAGTGAAGCAGCTGTAAAACCATATGCTTTCTAACTTGGGCTAAAATTCCTTTTGGTCTGAACTGGTGTATGGTGCCACATGTGCAGCCCAAGGTTTTGTCTCTAAATGCTTGATTTTTAATTTTTTTTTTCATTCTCATTTTTTAAATGGGAGAGGCAGAGAAAGAGAGGAAGCAAGCTCCTATTCACTGGTTTACTCCCCAAAAGTGGAGGTTGGAGCAGGCCAAAGCTGGAAATCGGGAACACAATCCAGATCTCCCACGTGGGTGGCAGGAGAGCAAACTATTTGAACCATCCCTTGCTGCCTCCTAGGGTTTGCATTGGCAGGAAGCTGGAGTCAGAGCCAGGATTTTCAGAACCCTGGCACTGTGATGTGGGACAAAGCCATGTTGTCTGCTATGCTAAACACCTGTTCCCATTCCTTTTTTTTTTTTTTTTCAATTAAAGTAGCAGAAAGAATACTTTCAGTTTTGATCCATGCATTACAAGTAAGATTATCATACACGCTGGTTTGGAAAGACAACCTCACTTAACATCTGTTACCCAGGGGAAGAGATGAATAGCTCCCATTTTCACCCTCTAAATGTTCTGGGCTAGACAGTAAGCTCTGTGTTCCTCTAACCTAAAAGAAATAGACTGAAAGTATCCAAAAAAAGGCTAAGCATTGGAATTCAAATATGCATTATCAGGTCATTGGGCCCTATTCTTATTTTGTGCTGAAACTTTGAGTTTCCTGGTGGCTAGAACAAAATTGTAGATAGAATTATTTGCAGTCCCTGCAAATTTAAAAAAAAAAATCACATCAGTAATTTCAGAAAGGCAGGGAACGTTTCCTAGTGGCTCTGTTTTCCCTTTAAATTTGGCATAGGTTAAATTTTAAAAATAGTATTAAATGCATGGATTTAAGAAAAAGAGAAAATCATGAATTAGATATTAGATATTCCCCAGTTAGGCACTCCCCATAGCAACAGCTTATGAAATCACACTTGAAAACGAATATTCAAGCCATATGTCTGCTTCATCTTGGAAAACAAATTTCTCATGTGACTGTAAAGAATTGCAACGCAGTTCCTGGAGTCACTCGTTTTGCATGACTTGTTCAGAAATGTTGATAATTGGCTCCTGTGGAAGAGCCATTAACTCGTGAATAAATCAAGCATCCAGTCCCATAGAGTGCCCCGTTTGGAAGGACCTGAATAGCTCCCTGACCATCCCATCTGATCCCTGAGTAACCTTTAGGCCTTCTCCACCTCTGGCCTTAAACAGCCTCCCCCACTGGCCAGAGACCCATGAAAAGCCTCCTGTCTTTGGAACCACACTACCTCCTGGGACGGCCTGTTGGATTATTAGAAATTTCCTGGCGTGATTCTAAATCTGCCTACCATATTACATTGAAAATTAACATAGACATTGAGATGTTTTATTCAAGCTCATTTGCAAACCAAAACATAGTGTGGAATGCACCTGTGATGATCTTTGCAAAAATTCCTTCACAGCCTGGGCATTGCCTCGCCCCACATAGCCCTTCTGTGTATCCCTATGCATGGTTGTGTAATGTGGCTTTGAGAGAAAGATGCAGCTTGGCTGTGCAGAGTAGTAATGAGGCCAGCGATTTCCTGGAGTCCTCTCCGTCCCCATTTGGCATACATTATCTTTAAAGGATGTTAAGAGTTGGAAAATCTGGTTAATATTATTTTTTAAATCAGCATTTCCTATAATTTTCAATATCAGCCTACATGGGAAAAAAGAAGCATTGCTGTCCAGCTAAATTATTCAATGAATTTTTTCCCATGCTGAAAGGTAAGTTCAGTTGGTTCAAGCTTTGCCTAAGCAGGGTACATGCAAATCAGGCAGCCATCGCATTGTCTAGGGAAGGAGAATCCTTACGGAGTTCAAAAGGACAGAGTTACATTATTTAAAATACTATCAATAATTAAGGAAGAAGTTAGAATTTGCCTTTCTTAAGACATCAAAATAAAGTCACAGGCTGGGTTTTGAGGTGGAAAGCCTTTCTCAAGAGAGAAGGCCTGGGGGAGAGGCCAGGTCAAAAACTCAGGGTGTTGGGAGCACTGGATTGGCCCCTCAGCCAGCGCTTCTCATTGACCAGGTTACTTAGCATTTCTGAGTGGAGCTCAGTGGATGGTACACAGTCAGTCGCAGAAACTGGAAAGTGGCTTGGTGACAGAGGAACAGCTCGGGGGTAGAGAGGCAGGTGTTGGGACACAGCAGGTGAAACCGCCACTTGGAACACCCATATCCCATGTCAGAGTACAGGTTGAGTCCTCTGATGCCCCAACTTTCTATTCCACTTCCTTCGAATGCATCCTGGGAGGCAAAAGGTAAGGGATAGCTCGAATCCTGGGGTCCCTGCTATCCGCGTGGGAGACCCAGATGGAGTTCAGGGCACCTGCTTTGTCTGGACCCTGCCCTGGCTGTTGCAGTCCTCTAGGGAGTGAACCAGCAGATAGAAGATCGCTGTGTCTCCTCTTCTTTATCCATCACTAGGGCTTTCGAATAAACAAGCATTTTTAAACAGAGAATGGCTCAGGGGTCAGCAGACTTCTCCAATAAAGTGACGGATAACAAACATGTTAGTCTTTGTGAATGTATGGTCTCTGTACAAATACTGAGCCTTGTGGGTGCGACATGAAACACACCCAGACAATGTGGATATAGCCGTATTCCAGTGAAACTTTACGTTCGGACACTGAGATTGGAATTTCATATAGTTCGCATGTGTCACCAAATATTCTTTACATTTTGTAAAAAATCATTTTAAGATGTGAAAAGCATTCCTGGGTCATTAAGCTGTACAAAATCAGGCAGTAGGTCAGGGGTTTGATATGTGGACTGTAGTATGCTGTAGTATGTAGTAGGTAAATGTTTATTGAGCACCTACTGAGTACCAAGTTTGTTCCTCAACTCAGTCCTATGAAGTAGACACCAATATCATCTCTGTTTTACAGATCAGTAAACTGAGGCAGTCATTTGCCTGAATTTGTACATTATTAAGTGTCAGGGCTGGGATTCAAACCCAGTGTTTCCAGAATCTGTGTTTATAACTCCTAGCACTATCTGCTCTTGCATATGCATCATGTTTTTAAGGTGGTGTTTATAAAACACATTTAAAAAAATGTTTAAAGATGTTGTTTGCCATCTTACAGTGCTCAAAGCAAGCAAAGGTAGAACTAATTACCATCTGAAGGGAAGCCAGCTGCAAGGAATGTTGGGAAATCTCAAAAGTCACTTAAGACTGTGGCATGAGACCCACCCCCCCAAAAAAATCCACCTGGAACAAAATTTTATTTTCAAAGGGAAAGAAATATGAGCTACTTTTAGGCAATAAATAAATGATCAGTACACTGTAGTCTGTTGAGACATTTAAAAAAATTCCATGAAGAGAATTTCCACTTGAGGAAAACTTGAAGAGGGTCTTCTTTGTAGGACGTTGAAAACAGGATTCGCCCAAAAGGTGTATGTGTCCAATCAATTATTCATGTGTAACCTATGATATTTTATGTATGAGACTGGGGTGTCTTGAGACTGAGAAAAGGACTTGCTGTTTAGGAAACCAAGACTGCGTCTCTAAATGGCACCAAAAAAGCACAGACCCAGACTGTGGCTCATGGCATCTGGGCAGGGTGGCAGTGAGAGCGTAGAACAGGAACCTGGGGAACTTGGTGTCCAGTCCTGACTCCGCTCTCATATTAGTTTGATAGCCTTTAAGATAGCCTTCACTTCTTTGAACTTCCCATTGCTGGATGTAAAAGTACCCCCTCCTCTGAGCTATCTTAGGGCAAGCTTTGAAAGAGTTCTGGCCAGGCAGGTGCACAAAACAGTGAGAAAGCATATGGTCTTACTTAGGTTATCTGTCATCATGCATCCCTAAATTCAGTCTTCTTTATAGTAAATAATGGCAAATATTGATCAGACTCTTACGTCCTCCCACTCACCTTTCATGAATGCAGTATCATCTCTGTTTTGCAGGTGAGGGATAGAGCTCAGACAAGCCAGCTGGTTTACGCACCCTACAGCTGGTCACTGCGAGGCACATGCTCTCACCTTGCTCTAGAAACCTTTACTCTATGGAGAACAGCCATGGCAGTGGCAGGCCCAATCTCCCTAGGAGGTCCTTCCTGAGACCCTAGCACCATTAGGGCCCTTGAGTCCTGCTTCTCTGGTATAAACCACATAGATCAGAGTGGGTACTCAAACCAGGTGCTGGGTCACATTGCACTAGTTTGGGAAGTGCTGATATAAGATATCATATAGTTAACATTTTGTGTCATCTGTGTGTACTTGTTTTAAAGAAGAGGGAAGTGAAGACTCAAGGAGGTCAAGAATGCAGTCCAAGGCCACGGTGAGGCTACTCTAAGATTGGAACCCAGATCTGATCCCAGGGCTCTCATTGCTCCTCATGCCCCTAAGCGAAACTCACTTCTTATGGTCTGGGTGACTCAGAGAGGTCCATTCAAAAGAAAAAAGGTGCACCTTGTCTGTCAGTTTCAGGCTGTCACAGGGTAGTTAGAAAATCCCAGCTGTTCTAGCCCTGAGTGAGTGATCCCTGACTTCCTGTGATTCTGAGGTCTACCTCACTTCCATGATGAACTTGGCAAGCTACTGGCTGCTGGTGGTGATGCCGCCTCATTTTCTGTGGTCACATCAGGACAGTACATGCACGGCGTTGTGTGCCAAGGTGACACTTGCACTGTGGTGCTTGGTGAGCTGTAGGCTACACTCCTGTCACCCGGGAAGGTGATGAAACAAGCATGTCCTCCCCTGCTTTTCCTCTTAAGTCACTCAAAATGGGAGTCTTTTTCCTTCTTTCCCATTTTCTTTGCAGACCCCAACCAAAGACTGTCAGGAGAAAGAGTAGGGAGGGCCAGAATGAATGGAGGTAGAAGGTGGTCTCGTTCTCGTGAGTCTCTGTACGTACTATAGAAAGTTCGTGGAAAAATGGAGTTAAACTCTAAGGTTATTTTGATACAAAGAAATTTTGGAATTCATGCATAGATTTTTCAGAACTGGGAACTTTCTGAAGATCCTTCGTATGCATGGCTTTCTTTGTATTTTATACCAAAATAAACTTATTTTTGAACTATGTTTTCCATGAACTTTTTGAAGCACTCTTATATCAAGATACAAAAGGTTGACAGGAAGTACAACAACTACTCATGAGTACCTTTACCTGATTAGCTTTTTAAAAATCAAAGCACTGCAAATGTTTAGGAGAAAGCTGGCAAAAAATGATCCAACAGATTCATGCTTTGAGTTTCATACTTTAAGCTGTATATTTGGACACTGGATCATCAAGGAAGACTTAACAAGACAGCTATATCCCATTTTACAGGTGTAGAAACTGAGGCTTGCAGAGATGGAGTGACTTCCCCAAGTGTAATTGAATGGTATTATCGAAGGCAGGATGCAATCCCAAGTTCAGAGCCTTGGCCCTTACTTCTGTCTTCTGCCACCTCCTGTTGGCTTCCCTACAAGAAAGGAAATCAGAAACGAGGGAGAAGTGTCTGGAGAAAGACATTCTAATACAGTGTGTGTGTTTACATTGTCTCAGGCCAAAAAACGGTGGTAAATACTGCGTCGGGCGGAGGATGAAGTTTAAGTCCTGCAACACGGAACCGTGTCCCAAGCAGAAGCAAGGCTTCCGAGATGAGCAGTGCGCTCACTTCGACGGGAAGCACTTTAACATCAATGGACTACTTCCAAACGTGCGCTGGGTCCCCAAGTACAGCGGAAGTAAGTGCCTCGGGGGGCTGCCGCCTCGCTGGGCAGGCTGCTGCAGGGGCCACCCTGATACTCATTGTTCTGACGTGTTTCTCCCCTGCAGTTCTGATGAAGGACAGGTGCAAATTGTTCTGCAGAGTGGCCGGCAACACAGCCTACTATCAGCTCCGAGACAGAGTGGTCGATGGAACTCCCTGTGGCCAGGACACGAATGATATCTGTGTGCAAGGACTTTGCCGGGTAAGTCCCAGAGGGCTTTCCTTCATCGTGTTATCACATCACCAAGCTGTGGTTTGTAGCTTCCTCCATGGACTAGCAAGTGCTAGTATCTGTTCACTGTCTCCTGGGCCGTGGTTCTCCCAAGTGTGGTCCCTGGACCAGCGTCAGCATCGCTTAGATTGGATCTCGCTCTGCCAGACTTTGAGAATGACAGCTCTAGATTTTCATTGACATGTTCAGTTGCTGTAGAAGTCTGCAGGAAACCTCCCCTGGAAGATTTATTAGAGCAATTTACCACACACTCCTTTACTGTGACCTCAGTGGTTAAGGTTAAACCCAAATGCTTCCTGCGAGTGCATTTTGCTCAGTCGAATAGCTGAGTTCCAGAAAGATGGCAGGAGCAAAAATCAGCTTCACTTTGCTTCTGGCTGCAGATTTCTCTTTGCGATTCTGGCCACAATCACTTCCACCTGAGACATGCCTGTTAATTATTCTTGGAAGGAACATAGAGAAACTTCTGGCAGATGGCGAAGTGTCAGAACAATGATTTCTTGAGGGCTTGATGCCATTTCGTTGGTCTCACTAATCAGAAATCTCTCATCCAGCCAGGGCTCTGAGATGATGTATTTGTTTCTTGCATGTGGTCCAAAGGCAATTGGAGTTCCTAGTCAGTAGGATGTGATTGAAGGGCCCCTAAGAGCTTCTCCTGTTTTCTCACTCACAGCTACGGGGTAGATTTCCTGGTCAGTCCATGCCATAGCAGTGCAGCCAGTTTTTCCTCCGAGATTGTTTCACACAAAGGCACTAAGGGGACCAGAATGTGACCTCTGTTCTCCTGGTCTTCTGGTCATTGCTGGAATCCCTCTCAGAGCCAAGGCCACTGCGTTCTATTAAAATGGAAGGAAATTTGGGGCTGGTGCTGTGGCTCTGTATGTTAAGGCTATGGCCTGCAGTGCCAGTTCAGGTCCCAGGTGCTCTATTTCCTATCCAGCTCGCTACTAGTGCTCTTGGGAAAGAAGCAGAGGGTGGCCCAACCTCATGGGCCCCTGCACCCACCTGGTAGACCCAGGTGAAGCTCCTGAATTCTTCCTGGCCCAGCCCTGGCTGTTGCAGCCATGTGGGGAGTGAACTAGAGGATGGAAGACCTCTCTCTCTCT
Organism: Oryctolagus cuniculus; assembly: GCF_051225735.1. Classification (NCBI taxonomy): domain Eukaryota; kingdom Metazoa; phylum Chordata; class Mammalia; order Lagomorpha; family Leporidae; genus Oryctolagus; species Oryctolagus cuniculus. The sequence continues at coordinate 86,394,010 of NC_142876.1, forward strand.
CTGTCTCTCCTTCTGTATGTAACTCTACCTCTTAAATAATTGAGTAAGTCTTTTTTAAGAAACAGGAGGAAATTCAAGAGACCATTTGATGGGGCCTATGGCCTCACATTGGCAGCAGGTTGTCGTGCTTGGCTCTCTGTCCACAGCCAATATTTAAGCATAGAGGATTTCGTATTAAATGACATTTTCCAGCCTCTCTTGAAAGATTGGAAAATATCAATGCTGGCCGGCGCCGCGGCTCACTAGGCTAATCCTCCGCCTAGCGGCGCCGGCACACCGGGTTCTAGTCCCGGTTGGGGCGCCGGATTCTGTCCCGGTTGCCCCTCTTCCAGGCCAGCTCTCTGCTGTGGCCCAGGAGTGCAGTGGAGGATGGCCCAGGTGCTTGGGCCCTGCACCCCATGGGAGACCAGGAAAAGCACCTGGCTCCTGGCTCCTGCCATCGGATCAGCGCGGTGCGCCGGCCGCAGCGCGCCAGCCGCGGCGGCCATTGGAGGGTGAACCAACAGCAAAAGGAAGTCCTTTCTCTCTGTCTCTCTCTCTCTCACTGTCCACTCTGCCTGTCAAAAAATAAAAAAAAAAAAAAAAGAAAATATCAATGCTGGATTCCTATTTTTCTATGGCAGCAATAGGCTTCTCCATTAAGGTGGCCATGCATTCTTGAATTAGATACAGTCCTTTTCTCTTTTTTCATCCCTGCGCGATTTTTCTCATTTTCTCCATTTACTCCTAGATGGATGCTTCTCAAATTTAAATCTGAAGATGAAGCACCCAGAGTGGTTTGATACAATGCCAGCTATAGTCCAGAAAATCTGAATGGGTCCCAACATTTTGCGTTTCTAGCACCACCCGGATGCCCGTGGCCATGCTAAGGCTCATGTTTTAAATGGCAAGGCTGTTTGATGGGCGTTCCCAGCCCTCGCAAGTTACAGGGACTTTGTTTTCGTGTTGTTTTGAATGCACATAATTCAGGGACACACATTACTGAGCACTCCGTCATCTCTCTAATACTTATCGTTTATTTCATATGTTTTCTTTTTTAAAAGCAAGCTGGATGCGATCATGTTTTAAACTCCAAAGCCCGGAGAGATAAATGTGGGGTTTGTGGTGGCGATAATTCTTCATGCAAAACAGTGGCAGGAACATTTAATACAGTACATTATGGTAAGAATCTGCAACTTACGAACCATGAGAAGGGAAAGTTTCAAAGTTGTTAAGCACATGTAATATGTAAAATGTTATTGTCAAGCGTAAAATTAGTCTTGTTCTGGGACATAATCCATCTGGCCGTGAGGCGTCTCATAGCGAGAATTGTAATGTATCCCTTTGTTGTCTACCTTTTATGCCCTACTCAGAGAAGGTGAACCATCGCGTAGAATACTGAATTTCTCCCCAATTCTTTTCAGGTTACAATATCGTGGTCCGAATTCCAGCTGGTGCTACTAATATCGATGTGCGACAGCACAGTTTCTCAGGGAAGTCAGAGGATGACAACTACTTAGGTGAGCCAGGATGGCACCTGCCCTGTGCAGGAGTCTGGTTCTCGAGCGCACGCGGCACATAACTGCTTGCCTCCTCTCTCGCACATGTCCAGCTTTCTCATGTCATGACTTTTCATAAGACAAGTGGATCTGGAAATACGTTATTTTATTTTCCTACCTGCGTGCTTGAAATGTGGATTTAAAGACTGTGTAGTTGTACTATTCAACATCAAGGAACTTACTCTGACTCTTAGAAAACAGTAAAGCCCCAAGTCAAACTTTGAAAGTTCCGACCCTCCGAATTTAGTGTGGAATTATTGAGTCTTTTACAGAAAGCCTGTCCTGTGGGTAACTGACTTGGACATGTTTTATTGGCGTCATTAGCTGACTTAGTTATTATATTATCAGCCCCTGCCCGTAGTCTTCAGAATTTGACTGTGCCTGGTTCTTGCACGTGCTCAGTGGTGGCACCTGTTTTCTCCAAGTCTACCAGAATAGGCCTCAACGATACTCTACAGAGTCCTGATCCCTGTCTCAGAATGAAGTCCAACCTAATCTATTCCTTATATTTAACTACATGATTAATGCATATCTGGTCCCTGTAGTTAAACCATAATGCTCTACTGACTCTGTGTTGACTTTCAACACTTGCCTCCCTGCAGACTCACTCCGATTCAGTATGCTGTAAACTGCCATAAAGGATTAGGAAATTTGCCCAACTGCTGTTTTAAAGAAGGGTCCAAGGAGTAGAGACTGAAAGGGGTTCAGCTGTCACACTCTACAAACAGACTTCTCCTAGCTGTGAGGAACCATGTGGCTTGTACTCAGAAGAAGAAGTCAGGGCAGTTCGGGTAGGCAGTGAGTTTTAAAAAGACATAAATGTACTTTCTTGCTTATAGCATCCAGGCAAGAATTCTTTTTATGCAAATGAGCACAGCTTCTGTAGAGGTTTAGGTCAAGCAATTAGACATACTGAGCTAGTAAATAAATATTTATTGAGTTGACTGAGAACCTGTATCTGTATTTTGGAATGCCTATGTGAAGGTGTGCATTGATAGTTAATCTGTAGCCAAGCAGAACTATACCTGTACATGACTCCATTATGGCCTTTCTATTACATATCACAATTCATTCGTTCATTTACTTACCTAATATAAGGATACTTGAGAAGTGCATGAAAAAAATGGAATGAGAAAAGTAAGTTTTATTTGGGTGCAAAAAAATTTTGAAACTAACACATCATGTTTTCATAGTGTGCATTTTCAATAGACTCTTTGAATACTTCTCAAATGCATGGTTTTCAAAGTTTATTATGCCAGAACATGCTTATTTTTTAATTTTGTTTTCCATAAACTCTTTGAAGTACCCTCATATGTGTCAGACACTGTTCCAGGCATCATGAATGAAAGAGACAAAAATTAATAAAAATTGCTGTCTTCTTGGAGCTTTTCAGTGAGGTGAGCTAGACAAAAAAACAGAAAAAAAATCTTAATAGATAAGAAAAGTCTAATTGTCAGTTGGTGATGCATACTATTATAAATCAGAGCAGCACAAAGGACATTGAGATACCAACCGTGGCATAGGGACAGTGGAGTTCATAGAAATAGTTTTTTGAGAATTCATTAGATGGTTTTTTTTTTTAGTTAATTATTTAATTTATTTGAGAGGCAAAGAGAGAAAGAAAGATATAAATAGAGAGCTACCTTCTGCTAGTTCACTGTTCAAATGTCCACCACAGCCAGGATGGGGCCAAGCTGAAGTCAGGTGCCAGGACTGATCCTGCTCTTCTGTGTAGGTAACAGGGACCCAACTACTTGAGTTGTCACCTGCTGCCTCCTAGAGCCTGCATTGACAGGAAGCTAGAATCACAGCCAGAGCTAGCATTAGAACTCAGGCACTCTGGATATGGGACATAGGCATCCCAAACATTGCCTTAACCACGGGGCAGAACACCCACCCCAAGTTGAAGTGTTTGGATTGCAGAACGAGATAACAGGATACCTAGAGAAAGAACCATTGCACATTTAAATATATATATATATATACATATAATAAATACATAAAAAATAAATATTTGGAAAGCAGAGTTAGAGAAAAAGGAAGAGATAGAGATCTTGCATCTGTTGGCTCGCTTTCCAGATGGCCTCAATGGGCTTGGACTAGCCAGGCCAAAGTCAGATTCCCAGAACTCCATCTGGGTCTCCCATATGGGTGATGGGAACCTTGAATTTAAGCTTGTTATGGGATGTTGGCATCGCAGGCAGTAACTTAACCCACCACGCCAAAAGTGCTTGCCCCAGGACCATTGCAAATTCCTTGAAGTAGGACAATGTTTAGATTGTTCATGGAGGGAGGCCCATGTAGCTTTCACTGGGTAAACACAGAGGAAGTGAGCTCAGTGAGTTTTAAACAGCTAACAAAACTAAGTCATTTGGGACCATATAACCATTGCAAGGACTTTGGCTTGTAAGCTGAGAGGCATCAGAGGCTGCTAGAGGTTTTGAGCTGAGGCATGATCTGACATAATCACATTTATGTTGTCAAAGACACAGACTGGCTGTCACCATGAGAATAGATGGTGGGGCAGGGTATATGGTGGAAACAGCTACACTTATAAGGAAGGTTTTGCAGTAATCCATGAGAGCTGGCGATGGCAGTCACAGTGTGGAGCTCTCAAGATTGGCTGATTTGCATATGGAAGAAGGGGTGGAGTCAAAGATGTCATGGACTCCAGGGTTTTGACCTGAACAAGAGTGGAATGGCCGTCAACTCAGGTGAGAAGGCTTGTCATCTCTAGGCCCACTTGTGTTTTAAAGTCAGGGCCATATCTCTGCATTGTCAACTCCTGATACAAAGGCTACTCATGATAGGTACTCATTAATGATTGCTGAATTATTGAACAGTCATTGCTCATGCTGTCTTTAGCGAGTACTCTTAATGGAAAACAGGGTTACCTTGAATATACAGATAGATTGCTTCTTGTAGCGGCCGTATTGTTTGACTTGGAATTAATTGCTCAATGGCCATATTAGCTTTTTACTATTCTGAATGTCCAAACGAGTGGCTACCTTAATGAGATAATTAGCGAACTTCTTAGGGACCATTTTCATAATCTGGGGGGAGACTCACATTTCTTGTTCCACCACTGTACAAAGTGCATCAAGCATTTTTCTTTGTGCACTTAGCTATAAATTTGACTATATGGCCGCTATCTCATTCCTACTTCCTAATTAAACCACATGACATTGCATGCTACCTCCTTATAAATTCATTGTGTAGGGGATGAAAGCCAGGTTGAGTTGTTCCTTTGTTCTCCTCCAAAAGGCAAAGGATTGTCTTTTCTTCCCTTCTTGGGAAAAATAATCTCTCTCCAAGTGGTGGCCTCATTTCAGGGCAATTTAATCAGCCCACACCATGCGTCTGAATTCGGGACATGGCTTCCTGATAATGTTGTGCTCCTCACTGGCTGTTTTTTAATCTCCTTGTAAAGAGTGAAAACAAAATTAAGGAATATTTGTCACTGGGGCAGGCAGTCTGAGCCACTCATAGCTCTTTACTAGAGTGTTGTAGGAAAGCCACCTGTTGGCCTCCAAAGGCCGCTGTACAAGCACAGATTGCCAGTCGCAGCTCACTGGGTGTGAAAACCAAGCCTCGGAGCCTTTGAACCTCACAGTGGCTCCTTGAGAAATTAGGAAGCATTGGATGTTTTCATCAAGTCTGGGCTGTGTCAATGTTTGCTGTTGGCTTGAAGGAAGGCACGGCAAACACTGTGCGAAGCTTTCACGGCCCACACAGAGAGCTGCGTGAGTCCAGTGGCTGCTGTTGTGTGATTAGGTGATCCTCATCCCTGCTCATCCTTCATGTGTTTGGAGAGGTCATTGCAGCTGTGTGCCTTCTGCATGTTTTGGGTAAGGAGCAGTTTCCAGGAGAGAGGGCCTCTGTAGCAGCCCAGCTCTGATGGGTGCACCGGGAGGGAAATCAGCCCAGGAAATTAGCTCCCCTAATCGCATTAGTGGGAGGCTGGGCAGTAGACTGTTGTTTTCAGGAAACTATTTGTTTTACAAGTACCGAAGCAGAAAGTCTCCCTGTCAAAGGTCATGCTTTCACATGGGCCCCTCCCTGCCATTGGGTTCCAGCCAAGTTGAGTTAGGGCCACCAAGTCCCTGTCTCTTGAGGAGCAGAGGTAGCCATTTTTGTGAGAATATTTGTCTTCAGGATGCCTAGTGCTTGATTAATTGTGGCAGTGAGGAGATAGGAATCGATTCAGAGCAGGATACATGAGGAATGTCCCTTCATCTGGTGACTGGAGGGCTATCGAGGGCCGTACTGTTACCAAGGCCAGTCGGAAGCGGGATCTTGCTCCATCCAGCCCATGTCCCATTCCTCTCACCGTCGTCTGTGATAAAGAACACGTGTAACAGTGCAGTGCCCTGAGTCAGGTTAAGCATGAGGGGAAGCCTGGAGGTGTTGGAAAAGACCCCCAGAATTCATCTAGAATAGGCTACTGTTCTTTGAGTATGAACAAGGCCAGATTATTGCCTAGTTTATGGAACTGGCATGTGACATTTCATTTCCGCCTTTTTAGTGAAGCATCAGCTGGGTGGCTAACACGCGACTTAACTTGAAGGCATTGGGTGATTTTGTTGACAGCACGTCACGCCATCACCGTGCAAGTGACCCGCATTAGGGCGCCGCTTAGGAGGCCTGAGGTGCCACGTAAACGACCTCCTCCCCAGCCAGTGACCCATTGAAACTCCTGCACGGTGCATGGCTGGTGGGTCTGGCGCTGCAGGAGCTGCAGACGGGCCTCAGTTGTCAGAAGCTTTCACTGAGCGGGAGACGGTCACTGGGCCGGAAGCATTCTAGTCTCCTTGTCATAAATGTCAGGTGCAGTCAGCCATTCTTTCAACAGCGATTGAGCACCTACTATGGCGTAGGACCTTTCTCGAGCTTACAAAGGGTTTTTTTGTTTGTTTGTTTTTTAAATGATGGCTCTACTAAAGAGCTCATGCAGTCTGGCAAAACAATTAAAAAAATTTTAAAGTCTGTAACCTATTTGGTTTCTATTTGTATACAAGGGAAAGAATGCATGAATTCATTCCCTCATTTAATAAATGTTTAACAAACGTTTGTTGACTGCCTTCTTGGAAAATTTTAGTGATAAACAAGCTCCAGATTTCCATGATTAGAAAGCACCTGGCCATGGGACTTAAATAATCTCTGTGGAGCTTTGGTCATCCGCAAATTGGGCATCTGGAATACACCCTACCTTATACAGATAGGATAAGGGGCAGTGTATGAAGGCATTATGATGTGCCAGAAAGCCTATATTTGCAATCATGTTTAATCTTGACAATAATCCTTCAGAAAAGCCATTATTCAGAGGAAGAAGCTGAGGCTTGCGGAGGTGAAATCAATTATTCCAGCTCACACGCACACAAAGTAGGAAGATTTGGAGTCCTTATGTGTGTGACTTCATATGCCACACACTTAGCCCTTCCACTGCATTGCCTCCACGTAGAAAAATCTAAGGCTGACCAGGGGATGTGCAGGACCAGAAATTTAGATATTACTGGTGGGAAAGAATGGTGATATTAGAAAGATAGGTGAAGATAAGGTTTGTGACGTTAAAAGGGAGTTAATCTAAGGGGTTGGGACTATATCCCATAGACAGTATAGACTAGCAATAGATTATACGCCAAGAAATAAAAGATTGTTTATTTAAAAAAATTAATGCCACATCCTTCCCAGTCATTCCAAATGAAGACATTTTATTCCTCTCTGGGAGCCAAACAGTGTTTACATGAGTGGGAATTCTGGTAATTTAATCACCAGTTTAGGAGCCAAAGTCAACACTGTTTATCCCTAATCCTAGAAAGAGTGGTCCTGTGTCAGTAAGGTGTCCCACCACGTGAACTCTGTGATGATTGTTTGGCCTTAGAAACAGGGATCCTGCTGCTACCGAACCACAATACTCAGAGCTTCATCTCTGTCCTTTTTAATCTCTACATGAAGCACAATGCCCCTTTTACTAAATCCTCAGAACTCTTCTACATGAACACTAAGTCATGACTTCATAGTAAGGGACAATGAACCACTTGCATCAGTAGAATGATCAATGAGAGGATTACAGTCAGGCAAATACCTGTGATGTCTTAGTCACTCCCCATCTCACGACTGAGATCTCATTCATATGAGGCTGAGGCATGGTGCTGCCAATGACTCCTGGTCTACAGGGTTTCCCAGGCTGCTGGTACCAGTGATTGACACTGGCATCTGCTATGAAATCTGTTTGCGATTCCCAAGTTAAGCTTCCTTGTTACCTTTAATCACCTCAATATGTGATCTGTTGGTTTCAAGGATTCCCTCACTGGTGAGATTTGCTGATGCACCAATTACAGAAAGTGTAGGTGATCTTTCTCTAGTATTCTGGCCAGGGCACACATGTTCAGTGACTTTGATGTATAGAATACTTGTTTCATATCAAGCTCAATACTCAAGGAGACTCATTATTCAAAAAGTGGTGGTACAAAGGGAAGAAAGCAGTATAGTCATCCCTCAGTATCCACAAGGATTGATTCCAGCCCACCCCCCACCCCCAATAGCAGAATGCACAGATGCTCAAGTCCCTGTATCAGCTGGTAAAGTATCTGCATATGTCACACTTCCATATTAGTTGCAATTCCTGATACAATGTAGATGCTGCGTAAGCAATTGTGTTACACTGTATTGTTTGAGTGTGAATGACTAGGAAAAAAAGTCCGTACATGTCCAGTATAGGCACAACCATTGTAGGTATCATAACTTTTTTTTAAAAAAAAGTTGTAATCTTTTTATTTGAAAAAGGGAGAGAGATTGATTGTCCATCCCCTGGTTTACTCCTCAAATGGCCGCAATAACCAGGGCTGAGCCAGGCCAAAGCCAGGAGCCAGGAAGTCTACCCAGGTCTCCTACATGGGTGGCAGTGACTCAAGTACTTGAACGATCATCTACCGGTTTTCAAGAACATTATCTGGGAGATGGATCAGAAAAGGAATAGCTAGGCCTCGGAACTGGCGCTCTGATATGGGATGTGGGCATTCTGAGCAGTGGCTTCATCCACTGCACCACAGTGTGTGTCCCCTGACTATTTTCATTCCTCAGCTGGTTGAATCCTCATGGAACCCATGGGAATAAAGGGACTGCTCCACCTAAAATGAAACCAAAATTTAATAAGAAATACTAGAGGGGAAGGAGATGACTGGAATTTTAACTTTAATCTAGAAGTATGACAATAAATTCATTTTGCCTTTCAGCAAATTATGTTTTAATTTCAGTCATGCCAAGGTTTTTAGAATGCAGAATGAAGCCAGTGAGAAAAACTTAATATATGTGTTCTAGTGCAGTCATGGAATAAATAGAGCAGTACAATGACATGTCACTTAAAGTGCACATTTCCCAGTGAGATCTGAAAGGAAGTCATTTTGGGAACAGATTGGTGAGACTTTTGTTAATAGTCATCCTGGGGCCTAAGAGGACTTTCTTCCCAGATGGCTCATTCAGAGGCTTTTATAGCAAAAAGCCTGTGCTCATCGTTTGTGTTTGCTAGAGACCCCCCTATGGGTTTCTGGGATATCCTCACAACATGGCAGCTGTCTTCTCCCAAAGCCAGAGTTTGAAGGAAGAACAAGGCAGGGAGGGCCACAGTGCCTCTGATGTTACCTGGAAGTCACACTCCATCCTTTCTACAGTTTCCTGGTGATTGCTAGTGGGCCTGGGCGAGTGAGGAAGGGGGTGACACAGTATGTGTGCCTGGGGGCAAGGTTCTCTGGGGTCGTGTCTGAGGCTGGCCACCACAGGAGAACCCACTGAAGAGGTGACATTTTAGCATAACTTCGACCTTGTGTTTTAACATGTTAACATCTGTCCAACAAAGAAAAGTCAAAAAGGATGCCCTTGGCCCAGCTGATTCTAAAATATGAGGGATTTGTGTGGGAGCCAGTTTTCTGAGTGTCCAGTTCATTTGTACATATTTTTAAGGCATAACACTTATTTCCATCTGTAATCTTCTAACTGAATAACAAACCTCTGCTATGTATCGCAGATCACTGTATTATATTGTACTTAATAGTCACAGGTCCCACGGTGGGTAGGTTTTCTTCTCCATCTTAGGGATAAAGAAGTGGAGAATGAGAGGGGTGGTGATTTATCAAGGCCACACAGCTGACACGAGGCAGACCAAGTGTGTGAACTGATGCCGGTGTGGCTTACAAGTCCTCACCTTTTGTATTGTGACTCTGCCCATCACGATGTCATTTCATATTTCCAACAGCCAGCCCTTGACAGCAGATCAGTGAATTCTCTGTTCTCATCTACAGCTTTAGCAAGCAGTCAAGGTGATTTCTTGATCAATGGAGACTTTGTTGTCGCAATGTCCAAAAGAGAAATCCGCATTGGGAATACTATGATCGAGTACAGCGGGTCTGACAATGTCGTGGAAAGAATTAACTCCACCGATCGCATTGAACAAGAACTTTTGCTTCAGGTGAAAACTTGACCCCAAGCCCATGACTCTTTTCTCCCCCTGGGGTTCTGCTGAACACAAACCTCCTCTCTGTTTTGTCTGCACCTTCCAGGTTTTGTCAGTGGGGAAGTTATACAACCCCGACGTGCGCTATTCTTTCAATATTCCCATTGAAGATAAACCTCAGCAGTTTTACTGGAACAGTCATGGACCGTGGCAGCCATGCAGCAGACCCTGCCAAGGTATCTGCTTTGCATCTGCATTGTGGGAATTGGAAGAGTTTTTAAAATCTGGTTTTAAGAACAGCCAAATGCATGCAACCTATGAATCCTTCTATCTGAATGTACTCTCTAATCTCCTTTCCCTGAATCCATCAGGCCAGTGGGGGTGGCACATTGCAATATTTGAAGGATTCAGGTTATGTTTGGTTCTTCATTCTAAGAGGTTTATACCAATGTGCAAAGCCAAGCAAAATCAGCTCCTGCCACTTAAGTTTTCCAGGGACGTGGCTTTTGCAGTCGTAAAATGTGTTACTGATTTTGTCTGCTTTAGTATAAACTGGAGCTCAACAAACTACAGCCACAGGGCCAAATCCAGCCTGTCATTTACTTTTTTTTAAGTTTATTTATTTATTTTCACCTACTTGAAAGGCAGGGTGACGGGCAGGGGTGGGAGGATTGGGGTAAGGCGGGAGATCTGTTCATTCTCCAGATGCCTGCAGCTGGGGCTGAGCCGGGCCAAAGCCAGGAGCCCAGGACTCTAACCTGGTCTCACACGTGGGTGGCAAGGGTCCAACCATTTCAGCCATCATCTGCTGCCTCCCAGGATGCATCAGCAGGATGCTGGATTGGAAGTAGAATAGCTAGGACTCAAACCAGGCACTTAGTAAAGGATGTAGACATCCCAAACAGTGGCTTAGGCAACTTAACCCAGTGTGGTGTGATACCCACGCCTCCCTCCTGTTGTCAGGGAAGTTTTATTGGTGCACAGCTACGCCAGTCCACTTTTGTTGCATGTATGTAGTATGATGGAGGTCACGTGGCCAAGAAAACAGCAAATACTTACTTACAGAAAGCGTTTGACAGCCTGTGGTGTGCCGAGCCCAGGTTACTTTCTCTGAATCTTCTTTTTTTCTTCCATGCCTAGGGGAGCGGAAGCGAAAGCCCGTGTGCACCAGGGAGTCGGATCAGCTTCCTGTTTCTGATCAAAGATGCGATCGGCTGCCCCAGCCAGGACCCATTACCGAAGCCTGCGGCACAGACTGTGACCTGAGGTGGGGCCATTGCTCCTATGTGGGCTTTGCTTTGGAGTTGCGAGGTCCTAATGGGAGGTCTGCACGTGAGGGTCTGGAGGTGGGAGTGCTGGTCTTCAGTTGCTCTTCCTGGCGTTTGGGTGAAATAAGCTTCAGTCAGCTCTCCATCCCTCTGGAACCAATTATCCACAACACACGCCTATAGATTTCTTGTTCTCCCAAGAATGAACAATAGCTAATAGAGTATGGCACTTGCCAAAAACCTTCTCATTTGATCCTCACAACTTACTGAGTAGGTATTAGCATGATGATTGAGTCACATCCTGTGAAAAGGTTGGTTTGAAAGCCAGCAGAGACAGGGGAAACTCATTCTCAAAGTATCCTACCCCGTAGAAGAATTTCTATGCACACCGAAGGTGCAGTGCACTGAGGTAGAGTCATGGAAGGAACAAGAAGATCTGTGTACAGATTTCTGGCTCTTCCTTCAAGGGTGAAATCTGAGGCAGGAATCTCTGGGTGGGTAGAGAATTCTAAAGCTTTCCGGTTTGCCTCTAAGTCTCCCTGTGTTGTGTTTAAATAAAGGTAGCCTGGGGGATTGCATCATATAGTCTTCATGTCAGTTCAGTGCAGATAAGGTGCGTTGCTGTGTTATTGTCCTTGGACAGAGGGAGAAAATGTCAACATGGAGTGGAATGTGTTAAGTTCTCGGCATTCCTAAAAAGCAAAGTGGAAACTTGAGCATTCTGAAGGTTCCACATTACCAGGCAAATTCCTCTCTTGTGCTGCTAGCTGCCTGCAGTGCTAGAGTACAGAGTACAAGGCCCTCTTGAGGCTCTGGTAGAAAAGAAGAGTGCTGAAATCCATTAGTAATGTCTGTCACAGGAGTGGTTGAGGACTAATTGTGGCTGGCGTGCTATATGTCTGCCAGTCCCCACCTAAAGGCTCTGACTTCAAAGCCCCAGGTCTTTCCACCCTGCCACACTTCCTGTGTACCCAGTGTCACTTACTTGCTCATTGGCTTGCCAAAAAGCACTGACAAAAATAACAGTGGCAAAAAGACATTAGAAGGTAACCATGTACAACACTCTTCCTTCATGTTATAGGTATTATCCATATAAACCCATTGTCTCAGCCAGTTGAGTTAAACTAGTTAAATATCTTTTCTGGAAAAAAAATCATTAGTTAATTGCTGAGATGAATTAATCAGTAAATTTTGGGGAAAAATGTGAATTGGTAGATACATTTCCCTGAGGCACAACCTTAATGAGTGGAGAATAATAACATTTTCAGATGAGCCTTCTATCACATTACCACTGTGTCCTCCATCAGTCTGAAAGCAATTATGACAGAGTCAACCATTTCGTAAGGACGGTTTGTTTTAACAATCATGTATCATTGTTTTATATAAGTTGTCTTATCTTGGCGTAGTTGGTGTTCTATTAGTTCTGTAATATTCTATTAGTTCTTATCCTGTTGTAGTTAATATTCTGTTAGTTCTTGAAACAACACTACAGCATAGGTATTAACATCATCACCATTTCAGGTGATAACATTAGGAAAACAGAGGCTGAGAGAATAAGGTATATATATGCGATGCAAACCTGGAGGACATCCTGCCTATAGGGCAGCATGCTTTTGTGATGGAAAAGCAGACAACTTTGTACAAAGCATTTGGAATGATAGAAGGTGGCCATCAAAAAAAAACAGCTGATTCTTGAAGAACCCTATTTCAGGTTTATCCGAAGAGCACCAATTTGAGACTAGGGATTAATTTTTGAGCTGCTACTTTGAGAAATGAACATATTTCACTTTAGGCAGATTCCAGTATGAGCCACAATTTCGTTGGTGATGATGCTGGCTTGTGAGATGTTGTGCATAGTTTTTTTCTGTATTGGGAGCATTTTGGTATAATACACAAACAGATCTTGAAAGGATAAAGTCAGGTCCGCAGGACTTCTCACATGGATGTTACCAGGATTTCTGCTCATTGGTTTCTGGGGACCTTCACAAGATTTAAAGTGATTGGAGAATACAATACCTCGATCATGATAATAACTTGCAATGTTAGCAGCCATTTTTCTTAAGTGCTTGCCGTGTGATTTAAAGCCTGCACCTGCCTTCTTAATCCCCCCCACCAAAACCCTGTCTCCCCCATTTCACAGATGAGCAAGCTGAGACTCAGGGCAGTTAAGAGACTTCTATAGCGTCACTTAGTAAGTTTTATCAAGTTCACACGCAGCTCTTTCTGGCTAAATAACTCAGCCTCTGATAGTTTTAAACACTCATTTCACAAAACATAGGAAAATCAGGGCTTAATGTCTTTTTGTTTGTTATAGTAGGTATGTCAAATGTACTATTCTAAATTGCCACATTTGGAGAAAGTCATGTTTTTTTAAACATTTAATTATTTTTTAAATCCTGAGACTGAATGAGGTTAGCAAAGCACAGGCTGGAATGATACCACCTTTAATAGATTAAAGAGAGAGAGAGCCTTGTCTTTGGATGGATGTGATGGGTCAGAGAGTAAGAATTAAAAATTCAAAAGGGAAAAAGAGCTTAGGGTTGACTTAGAGAGCCTCATAATGAGGCAGGTGTATGTGTTAGCTTAAACGTAAACAGAAAATCAGCAGTTGTCAACATTCAAATTCCTGTGTCACTGGCTTTTACAGACTGTCAGGGAAATAAAGTTACACTCTGGGAAACATATCAAAGACATAAACCACATCTAAAGGAAGGATTCTGTCTGGTTAACTGTGATTTATACTAATTTTTGTGCAGAATTTATTATAAGACCAAGGAAAAGATTGTTCCTGATTGATCAAACTGTCAGATAGTTTTTCCCGAAGCATCCTTATGGATCACAAATTCCACAAGTTGACTCAATGCTAACTAACCAGCATGTTGGAGAAGCCCTGCCAGCCATCTCCTTCCTCACGTGGGTGTTCATGGTGCTCATCCACAGTTCAAAGACCTTGACAAGTGCTGTGGTGAAGAAACCTGTTTAATTCAGTAGTTCTCAAAATCATTCATTCCCACAGCCCCTCCACACCCATAGTCACTCATTTTTCTTCTATTCCCACTTGCTAAGAACTACTTTGGATTATCCCTTTTTGAAATACAGTGATAACTCTGGCCTCAGAATCAGCCCTTAAGGCATTTGGATCTGGCTAAAAAGCCCATGAGAGTTTCTCAGGCATGAAAAGCCAAGACACTGTGGCAAAAAATGACCTAAATGAAAGATCTCTGGGAGTGAGATCCCAGTGGAAAGAACGGGCCATCAGAGAAGGAGGTACCTTTCTCTGGAGGGAGGAGAGAACTTCCACTTTGATTATGGCCTTGTCTAAATAATGTCAGTTTGTGGACTCAGGAGGCTTCCATAGCCTTGGCAGCTCATGACAAGAGCCTCGGGTGATTACTGACATCACAAGTAAGAGTGTCAATTGTTAAATCAACAACGAGAGTCACTGTGCACCTGCTCTCCATTTAGGACCTCTGTCCTTAATGTGTTGTACTATGCGAATTAATGGTAAAAGTAGTATTCAGACAATACTTTGTGTTTCTGTGTGGGTGCAATCTGTTGAAATCTTTACTTAGTATATACTAAGTTGATCTTCTGTATATAAAGCTAATTAAAAATGAATCTTAATGAAGAATGGGATGGGAGAGGGAGTAGGAGATGGGATGGTTTGCGGGTGGGGGTAGGTTATGGGGGGAAAAGCCGCTATAATCCAAAAGTTGTACTTTCAAAATACATATTTATTAAATAAAAGTTTAAAAAATTTCACCAGAAAAAAAAAGAAATACACTGATAAAATTCAGTTCTATTTTACTTCCTGTGAAACTGACCAAGTGAACTCTGCTGCTTAGAACCTTAGACCGCTGTCCAGGGGCAGAATATGAAAAAGGTGGTGGCATTTTGAGGAGTGGTGTTTTGAAGACCGTGCGACATGTGACCCCTCTTCAGAGTCCTGGAGGTTCCCTGCTCACATTTCAGGCTTTAAGTGGCTGTCCGGGAAACTTCCAGATGAAAGTTCCGGATACTTGTTGAATTGGGCCACATTTTTGCCTCACTTCCTTTAGGAAGTGAGCCTTTGCCTTGATTTTACTGACAGGATGAGATAAAAACAATGTTTTACAAGCCCGCATTTTCCCTGTTCCAGGGTAGAACAAAGTAACCCCAGGATGGTGTCACCCTAACGGACGCTATCTGTAGCCCACTTTACTTGCCTGTGGTCAACTCTGACCTACTTTTGAGCATTAGTGAAAAATTCTAAGACAGACAAGTGCCAGTTCTCTTAATTCTTAAGTTCTGCTCCTGGACAGGTGTCTGAGGAAGAATTCTTGATGGCTATCACCAAACCACTCAATTTCAGAGCAGTAGAGAATTAAACTATTAAATGTAAAATCAAATAATGTTATAAGGCAGTTGAAATATCTGGGATTTGTCAGTCTACTCAGTAAATACATTTCAACTTCATTTCTTTAGACTGTTCTATCCAATTGAAGTATTTTATTTATTTTCTTTTGTTAAGTGAATACTGTAGACCATGTCTCTAGGGCAGTAAAAGAACTAGATGATTCATCAGCACATACTGAGCACCTACTGCATGCCAGGAACATCTCATTGTAGGTACTAGAGATACAAAAATGACAAAGATTTGTAGATTGAAATCTAATTTTTAAAGTGTATGATGGAATTGTACAAAGTATGGTCCCTAAGAGAAATTTATAGTCAAGTGTACACAGGGTTTAGCACACTTGAACTTCATAGTCCAAATGATTCATTCCTTTCTTAGAGGGTGTTTATTGAGCACATCCTAACACAGGCCCTCCTAAAGAGGGTGCCCAGGGTGAGTTTCCAACAGCAGTTCTCTGATAGAAAACAAACAAAAAAAAAAAAAACAAAAAAAAAACCAGCAATGAAACTCCTCTGGGTTACATGAACCTTTTAAATATATAATTGCTCTTTTTTTCTTCTTTTTCTTTTTTTTTTTCTTTGTTGAGTTGCATTTTCTTTGAAGTTGTTATTGTTGGATTTTCATACTGGCTGTGTCCAGGGAGAATCTTTCCAAAGCTAGGATATCTAACTGACATTCTGTTGCTTCCATGAACATTGGTAGCCATGAAGAATCTATGGATATGCTAGTTTAAAATTGAGTCTCAGTGGCTCAGTGTGGTTTTGGGTTTCATGGTATTTGAGTTAAGGAAGAAAAGAGGACTCAGCTCTTGTACCAATTGAATAGAGAGAAAACACAAAAACTTAACCTCTGTGTTGGTGTCTCCCCATTACTTATGCCCAGATGGCATGTTGGCAGCAGGAGTGAATGCAGTGCCCAGTGTGGCTTGGGTTATCGCACCTTAGACATCTACTGTGCCAGATACAGCAGGCTGGATGGGAAGACTGAGAAGGTTGATGACAGTTTTTGCAGCAGTCACCCCAAACCAAGCAACCGGGAAAAATGCTCAGGAGAATGTAACACAGGTGGCTGGCGCTATTCGGCTTGGACTGATGTAAGTTGGTTCTTACTCAAAAAGTCTTTGGATGCTAAGCCTTATTAGTTGATGGTGGCTCCTTGTAGCATTGCACTGAGAATTCAGCTATATGGAAAAGAGAACCTTGTTTGATCTACAATGCCTGGCCCCACTGAAGCTGTGCAGAAAAGAGTGCCATGATTGATTTGTAATGTCTGACATGGGCATGGCAGGTGGGTAACTGGAAGTGGTAGAATAACTCAACTAACCACTTTTTTTTAATGCCCCACTAGCCATTTCCAATTTCAGTTTCCTATGCCAGTGAGCTAATATTAACTTCCATATCAACCTGGTAAATAAATTGATAGCATAAAAATTCACCCCAAAATATGACATTGAATCAGCTAGGATTATTTGTTTCTTAAAGGCTAAAAGAGACAGCATCATGCTTTCTAAGAAACTCAGCATTGGTTTCATTGGATTTTTTATTCTTCCAGTGTTCTAAAAGCTGTGATGGTGGAACTCAGAGGAGAAGGGCTATTTGTGTCAATACCCGAAATGATGTGCTGGATGACAGCAAATGCACACATCAGGAGAAAGTCACCGTTCAGAGATGCAATGAGTTCTCTTGTCCACAGTGGAAATCGGGAGAGTGGTCAGAGGTGAGACAGAAGTGCTGTTGTTTCACTAGATCATCTCCGTTGTTCCAGTTTCCTATCTTCCCAGCTCTGTTTAAGGCTAATCCTAGTGAACCTTTCTCCCGTCTGCAGTCAGCGAAGCAACTCCATTTCTCCACCTGCTCTGTGAGCCTAGCACTTAATGTGACCAGTCTCCTGGTGACCTCAGTGGCACCTTAGACCTGGCTGGGTCATCCACTTCAGCAGCTTCTACCGGTAATCTTGAGGTTCTAGTTCCTCACCTTCCCCCTTCTCTGAGCTCTTTGCTCAGTCACTGAAAGGAAACTGGAGTTTTGTTAATCGTAAAGCTATTCTAACTTAACTCTGAAGCGAACATGACATTTCCTTCTTGCTCATCTTGGGAAAAAACAGAATTTGACTCCAGCCAATGATCTGTCTGGTCCATCTAGTTGTGAGAGGAAAATCTGCAACAAAGAGAGGAGGACCAGGCCGAGTATTCCAGATTTATGCCTCTCTTGTCCATTGTTTTATGAAGCACCATGCAAACCCTCTGCTGCTTGGCACAGGTGGCTCCAGAATAGCAAAAGAAGGTGGAGCCTGTTTTTTTGCTTTTATGGTACAGTATCAGTCCTTACTATTGACACAGCCCAGTGTTAACATGGCCCTGGGAGAGTTTCAAATAGGAGGCAACTCTCTCCAGCTTCATGAAGAAGCAGCAGGTGCAAGGGTGGAATGGGTCAGGGGGCAGAAGCCCTCTTATTTATAGGCCAAGTCAAGAACAGGGGGAAAGAAAAAATGTATCCCCGATAGAGCTCCATCCAAGCCCTCATTTCATTCACATGAGTGCAATATTAACTGTTTACTTTGACCATCAGATAAAAAGCCAGTCTGAAAGGGATATTGTATATCGTGTAGTGTCCTGGAATGGTGGATAAGTAATAGTGTATGGGGTTAACAGGGTCTCAATCTTGGGCAAATTAACAACTAACCTAGCTTTAGTTCTGGGTTAATAGCTGTCTTTGTTTAAACTCTAGTATTTAGTTAATAAAAGATGAAAGAAGGTAGAGGGTTTACGTTCTACTTAGTTAATACCAGTGAAAGTTTAATTTCAAACTAAGTAATGACACTTTGCAATGATACTTGATAAAATGGAGGCAGAAGAGATCAAACTGTAAATTCAGTGAGATCCAAAGTTCTTTGGATAGAAACAACTGGAACAAAAACAAAAAGTTGATACAGTTACCCTTGGGTAGTGAGATTTTGGACAATTCTAGTTTTTCTCTTTTATGGTTCTTCTGAGATTTTCAAATTCTCAACAACAAGCCTGGTAATAATAATTACATTCAGTATTTATTGAGTGAATTTTGTGCTAAGCATGTTAATTAGATTTTTTTTTTTTACTCAGTTTCCACAACCGCTTGCATTAGGCAGTGTTGTCCCCATTTCACAGATGAGAACACTGAGGAGAAGGGATACCACGTGACTTGATCACAGGCATCAACACCCAAATTGATTTGACTTGCAATTCCCCACACTTAACCTTTATGCTAGAAAATCATGAACGCTGTTTTTCAAAGTTTGAATAGCCTGGTCCTGTGTCGAGTTTATTCTGTGCTTGAAACTGGTTGAGAGATAAGAAACAAAGAAGGGAAAAAGGAGAGCCAAGAGGGAAGGGAGGAAGGGAGGGAAAGTTTCATGCATTTCCAAGCGGCTACGGGAGAGAGGAATCGTTCTGAGAGGAGGGTGCGTGGAGAGGGGAGTAAGGCAAGAGGAAGTTCAGCCTTAATGTATTTGCAGATTGCTGTGGAAAAGGGCACAGGAGTTCCTGCTAATCGATGAATGACCCCCAGCAGCCCCAGCACATTGATCAGAAGCGACCCTGACTGGCTCTGCTTTGTATTACAGTGCTTGGTCACCTGTGGAAAAGGGCACAAGCACCGCCAGGTCTGGTGTCAGTTTGGCGAAGATCGATTAAACGATAGAATCTGTGACCCCGAGGCCAAGCCAGCCTCCATGCAGACTTGTCAGCAGCCGGAATGTGCGTCCTGGCAGGCGGGTCCCTGGGGACAGGTATTTGGAACGATAAGATTCTTAACTGCATTCTTTCCTTCTTATCTGGAGAGGGCTTGCAGAGGGGATTCCAGCAGCGCCCTGTGGCACACGCGATGCCTCCACGCCAATAGCACCTCCTGCACAGCCAGCTGCCTGACTTCACGCTTTCCACTTTGACCTGTAGCCTGAGCCCATGAACACTCGCACAGATTCCCAACAGCCTGCCTCTCTGGCTGATGTGATCTTCTTGCATGGCTCAGGGTGGGATCCCAGGGCAGTGTCGCTGGCAGGAGGGTCTGAGCTGGGATTTGGAAGCGATGTTTTGGATCCTACCCTTAGAGTTCCAAAGCTCACCTCATAAATAAGCCAAACTCTTCATGGAGAATTGATTTGATTCCAGGGTGCAGAATCATCGTGTTTGAAAAGAATCTTTTCTGAGTCCTCTAGTCCGTAGATTCCCCAGTCTTGTCTTGAACTGTTCTTTGAAGTCTTTTAAAAATTTGTTATTGATTGATTGATTTGAGAAGCAGAGCAAGAATGCCCATATGCAGGTGCACTCCCCTGAATGCCAAAGACCAGGGCTCTGTGGAGGCCAAATCTGGGAGTTGGGAGTTCAGTCTTGGCTTTCCACGTGTGTGGCGCAAGTCCAACTACTTGAGCCATCACCACTGCCTCCCAGGGTCTGCATGAGCAAGAAGCCGTAGTGAGAAAGTTGGAGCCAGGGATTGAACCCAGGTACTTCGATGTAGAACGTGGGCACCTGAACTGCCAGTCTGGGCACCTGCTTCCATAACTTGAACTGTTTTTAAAAATGAGGAGTGAGAATCTATCCTGGACTGGCGTTTCAGAAGCCGCTCTTCTGAGAACTGAGTCCTTCCTAATATAGAAGCAAAACTGTGCTTGGTACTATTTAAACAGCACTCCGCGTTCCCAACAGAAGCAGAACAGCTGTCTGCCATCACTTACGTAATCTCTTGAAGAAAGACTCTTCCCTCCCCTGACCGAGCCGAGGCACTTTGATCCCTTAGCCTCTGCCTTCATTTCCAAACATGCCAGCTTTGTTACTGGGCCCTTGCAATGTCCATCCTTAATGTTCACACACTTTTCACTCGTGCCCATTTCATAGGATCCCCAGTGCCTATGGTTAATTGCGGCTGAGTAAACAGGCAAGAGTCTCTGTATGTTATATCATTTTCAGGGGATAATAGGAGAAGTAGAGCTGAAGGTCACCTATTGGAATTCACAGATCTGTTTTTTAAATCCATGTCTATCTGAGGCCTTTGCTAACCTGCCTTTTATCTGACACATTGGCTCTCCCTTTGATTGGACGTGCAACGCAGTGGAAAAGCAGTTCTTTCTAAATACTGTTTAGGAACCATGCATATCCAAAAGAGAAATTTTGCAAACTATAATTTATCAAAGAGAAGAAAAGCAAACACATTCCTAAATAACACTGCAGAAATTCAGAAATTGCTAGTATTGACACATTTGTGATTTTCCTTTGGTAATTTTAAAACAATTATTAGGGTTGTGCTCTGCCTGTTTTTTTAAACATAAAAGTAATAATTTTAAAGTAAATAATTCCATGGCATTTAGCATATTAAGAATTTTTTTATTGCAACCACCACCTCCATCTAGTGCAAAAACATTTTCATCGTGTTAAACAGTTGCCACCCGATTCCCTTGTGCCCCCCAGCCCCTGGTATCCATCAGTTTGTGCCTATTTCTGTGGGCTTATCTATCCTGGATACCTCCTAGAAATGGACTCCCAAAGTATGTGGTCTTTGTCTGGCTCCTTTCATACAAGATGATGTTTTCAAGGTTCATCTGTATTTTAGTGTGTGTTCATTCCCTTTTATGGTTGAATAATATTTCATCATAATGATACATTACCATTTGTTTATCCCTTCATCCCACTGTGGGTATTTGAGTTGTTTCCACCTTTAGCTATTATGGATAATGCAGCTATGAGTATTCATGTGTAAGTGTTTATTTTATTACCCAATTTCACTTCTTTTGGATATATACCCAGGAACAGAATTGCTGGATCGTATAGTAATTCTGTATTTAACTTTTTAACTGGTAGGTGGCCTTCCTCAGCAGTTGGACCATTTTACATTCCTAAAGTCAATATGCAAAGGTTTCCATTTCTCTTCATCCTCATGTTATTTTCCATTTTTAAAATTATAGCCCCCCTTATGGGTGTCAAGTGATATCTCAGTATGGTTTTGATTTGCATTTCCCTTTTGAAAAGATGTTAAGTATCTTTTTTTTATGAGCTTGCTGGCCATTTGTATATCTTCTTTGAATAAATGTCTGTTCAGGCTTTTATTCATTGTAAGAGAATTTGTAGTTTGGTAAAATTCATCTGAGGTGAAATTTAGCATCTGAACCCTTTTTAAGTGTACAGTTTGGTAATACTCTTTTTCCCATTTTCAAATTCAAATCTTTGGCTTGCATTGTTGGTTTATAGTTGTTGTGTATTTTGGATGCCAGTTCCTTTTCAGATACAGGATTTTTTGCCAGTATTTTCTCCCATCCATGGGTTTCTTTTTCTCTCTGCTCATAATGTCCTTTGATGCACAAAGGTTTTAATTTTGACCAAGTCCAGTAAGTCTGTTTTCTCTTTTCTTGCATTTGCTTATGGTGTCATATTGAAGGTAGTATTGCCAAATCCAGTGTTGTCAATCTTTCCTGCAATGTTTTTCAAAGGGTTGTATTTGGTTTCTGAGCTAATTGGCATTGATTTTTGTATGTGGTGTGAAGTAGGAATGCAACTCCATACTTTTGCATATAGATGTCAGTTGTCCCAGCACCATTTGTTGAAAAGGATATTCTTTTTTAAAAAGATTTGTTAATTTTTATTTATTTGGAAGGCAGAGTTACAAAGAGAGAGAGGGGGAGAGACAGAGAAATCGTCCATCTGTTGATTCACTCCCCCTTATGGCTGCAATGACCAGAGCTGAGCCGGGAGCTTATTCCAGGTCTCCCATGTTGATGCAAGGGCCTAAGCGCTTGAGCCATCTTACACTGCTTTTTCCCAGGCCATTAGCAGGGAGCTAGATTGGAAATGGAGCATCCGGGACTCAAACCAATGCCCATATGGGATGTTCACATTGCGGGTGGCTGCCTAACCCACTCCGCCACAGCACTGGCCCCAGTTGATTTTCTCATGTTGATCCTCCCTAACCATCTTGGCCTGAATCTCTTTGGGCATGTTGTGTAATCCTCTCAATATGCTATCGGATTTGGTTTGCTAGTATTTTATTAGTAATTTTTCCATCTGTATAGATTTTTAATTTTTTGTTTATTTAATTTCTTAGAAAGGCATAGAGACAGAATAACACACAGAGTCAGAGAGATCTTCCATCTGCTGGTTCACTCCTGAAATGCCCACAGCTGCTGAGGCTGGGCCAGGCTAAAGCCAGAAACTGGAAACCCAGTCCAGCTTTCCCACTTGTGTGTCAGGGATCCATCTCCCTGAGCGTGCATCTTCAGGAAGTTCAGTTAGAAAGCAGAGACAGGATTCAAACCCCGGAAGTCCATCCTGGATGCAGGTGTCCCAGGCGATAGCTGAGCTACTCTACCAAATGCCTCCCTCTGTATTTATGGCAGATACTGTAGGTCTGCAGTTTCCTTTTATGGTGGTGTTTTGGGTATCAGGGTAATGCGGGCCTCACAGAATGAATTAGGAAATGTTCCCTTCTCTTCAGTTTTTTGGGTTTTTGGTCGTTCGTTTTTTTTGGGGGAAGCATTTGAGAATGAGTTTGTGAATATTCATGTTAAATGCTTATAGAATTTGCCAGTGAACTGGTCTTGTTGTTTTCCTCATTGGGAGAGTCTGAATCACTCACACAGTGTCTTTACTTCTTCTTGGTGTATTCGTGCTGTTTCTCTGTGAATCAGTTTTTGGATTTGTGTGTTTCCAGGCAACTTGTGTGTGTGTGGTGATTTGCTTGTTTCTGGTAGATTGTCTAGTATTTTGGTGTATAATTGGTCATAGTAGTCTCAAAATTCTTTTGATAGTTGTAGTAATATCTCCTTTTTCACTTCTGATTTTAGTAAAAATAGTCTTTTTGTTTTTCTCTTAGTCCATTCAGCTAAATATTTCTCATTGTTTTTGTCTTATCCAAGAACCAACTTCTGTGTGTGTTGATTTTATCTATTCTTTTTCTACTCTTTATTTCACTTATCGCCACTCTACTCTTTGTGATTTCCCTTGTTCTCTTGATCTTGAGTTTGGTTTTCTCTTCTTTTTTCTAGTTCCTTAGGCTATAAAGTCATATTGTAGTTTGAGATCTCGTCTATTAATGTGGTTGTTCACAGCTATAAATTTCCTACAAGATGTGCTTTTACCACATCTCATACATTTTTTATGTTTTCACTTTCATCCATCTCAAAATATTTTGTTAGACCTACTATGATTTCTTCTTCGACCTCTTGATTGTTTAAGTCTTCAGTTGTTTAAGTTCTACTTCTTGCTGCATTTCTCACTTGTTCTGTCACTGATGCCTAGCTGTACTCCTTTGTGGCATTTCAGCCTTTGTAAATGTATTGAGGTTTGTTCTGTAGCCGAACGTAAGCTCTTTCTTCGAAAGCAGTCTGTGTGCATGAGAGGAATGTGTAATGTTGTAGATGGGTCAGCAGAAATTCCTCTGATATTGGCAGCTTCTTTCTTCATTAAGTACTCATCTCCTTGCTTTACCCTTTTGATTAGATTCCAGAGTTCCAAAAAGAGATGTTTCTTTTCATTTTTTGCCACCTGAAGAGTTGCTTTAGTGGAAGAACCAATTCTTAGAGCTCCCTATTATGCCACTTTTACGATATCATGCCCTCTGCTTATGTTTTTTATTTTAGGCTACATTTTACAGTCCAACAGTTTGCCTTTTAGTGGCTTTTTTTTTATTTTTTTCCTTGACTACATGTCTGCCATGATGCATCTATATGACTTTTGGTTTCTGCATACTTAGATGGGTTCCACCATTTTGTTGCCTCTCATGAATGATATTATAAAGACTGTCATATATAAAAATACTGGAAAAAGTTTCAGTTATGCTATCAGAATAATTTCTTGAAGTCAAATAGGGTCCCAGAACTCAATAAAATACCTCATTTAGCCACAGAATTCTCTTAGGTACCAGGGGACTTTAGAAAGTTCATGGGAAAATGGAATTAAAGCATCAATTTAGTGGCAGGCATTATGGTACAGTGGATTAATCTGCCACCTGCAATGCTGGCATCCCACATGAGAGCTAGTTTAGTCCTAGCTGCTCCACTTCTGTTGCAGCTTCCTGCCAATGTGCCTGGGAAGGCAGTAAAAGAGGCCAGGTACTTGGGCCCCTGCCACCCACATGGGGGACTTGGATGGAATTCCATGCTCCCTGGCTTTGGCCTGGCACAGCCCCAGATGGTGTGACTATATGGAATATGAGCCAGTGGTTGGCAAATCTCTCTCTCTCTCTCCATATGTGTGTGTGTGTCTTCCTTTTTCTTTCTCTGTAACTCTGCCCTTCTAGTAAATAATAAATCTTTTTTTAAATAATAAATCATTTTTTAAAAAAAGATAAATTTACCCTTCTGCAAAAACAGTTTTGAAATCCATGTGTCACTTTCTCATAATCCATATTTTCTGCAAAATTTTTGAACACCCTTCATATAGTGTATGAAATGAGAAAATGGTGGACATGCGCTCCTGTAAGCTCATAGTTAAGGAACACAAATACAATTCCATTGGGAAACAAACAATTCTGTCCCATCATGAAAACTGATCTGCATAATTTGTGTAGAGGAGGATCACCTACTTGTCTGTTTTCTTAAGTTCAAACCCTCTGGCCCATGATGATGGGCATGTGTTTCTCTTACAGAATGTCATGGGGAAACTAAGGGAAAGAGAAGGTTTGCTGAATTGTATCTACATGTTGCCTTGTTTCTTTCTCCCAGTGCAGTGTCACCTGTGGACAGGGATATCAGCTCAGAGCAGTGAAATGCATCATTGGGACTTACATGTCAGTGGTAGATGACAATGACTGCAATGCAGCAACAAGACCAACTGATAGCCAGGTGAGTGGTCTCATCTAACTCATTTACTTACTGGCTTTGGGCACTAAGATGCCAAAACTTCCCAGCAGTTCAGACAATTGAAATCCTCTCATGGGTGAGTATGCATGTAGAGCATCCAGCTGGTTAACTGAATTGTCCAGATTTGCCTGTTTGTGACATTTAGAATCTAATATTTTGATGTACCAGTTTTATTCTTCCCCAGTTAATTGAAGTGTATGTAAGTTTGATTCTGACTCTTAACCAGATGCAATTCTTAGTTTGATCTTGTTTTCTTGAACACAGATTGTTTTAGTCATTGCAATGTAGAGTTCAGTAGCTAGCATATGTTTGGGTCACATATGTGGTAAAGCTAGCTTGGACCCATTGACTAAAGCCAATTGGTAAATTTCCCAGCAACTGTGCAAGCTACTTGTTAAATACAGCAATATTGACTGTGTGTATATGTATACATATATTGCTTCCAGATACCTGGATGTAATAACTGCAATTAGAAACCTGTAACTGAATTGATGATATTAAAAACAAACCTGATAAATGCTCAAAACTGATCAGTTCTTCATTCATTGCTGCATGTTGCTCTTGAGGTTGTTTACCTGTGTGCATCTACACAGTGGATAGACAAGTGTTACATAATGATTGCAAATGAGCATCTCTTCCCGGTTGTTTCTTTGACATTACATTGATAGCTTAAAATTGGTCATAGTAGGAGTATGTATACCACAGAAATTGGCAAGTACTACAGTTAATGGATTCATTTATTATTTTGTTGATGCATTGAAGTTGGAAAAGTGATAGGGAAAAATGTTAATGTAGATTCAACGTAGAAGAATCATGTGTCTCTGGCTCTTACATTGTGATTAATAGGAACAATATTATTATCTAGCTATTTCATTGTGAGGGTATGAGTCCAGTAAAATGAGGAGATACTCTTTCAGTTCTTGAAATTATCATCTGATTCTTCAGAGAAATCTTTCAAGATATTGGTCTAGGAATGATATTCTGACAAACATCTTCATTTCACTATCATCGTACTCTTTAAACATAAATAAAATATCAGGTCACATCCATAGTTGAATTATATCTATTGAGCAGTTAAATGATAGCTTGAAAATAGGTTCAAAAATTCAGGGGCTGTCATTGTGACATACTCAGTAAAACCACATCCTGCAATGCCAGCATCCCATATGGGTGCCAGTTCGTGTCCCAGATGCTTCACTTCAGATCCAGCTCCCTGCTAATGGCCTGGGAAAAGCAGTGGAAGATGGCCCAAATGTTTGGGCCCCTGCCACCCATGTGAAAGATCAGGAAGAGGCTCCTGGCTCCTGGCTTCAGCTTAGCTCTGCACTGACTATTGTAGCTACTTGGGGAGTGAATGATCTGATGCAAGATCTCTCTCTCTCTGTTTCTCCTTCTCTCTCTATAACTCTTTCAGATAAATAAAAAAAATCTTTTTAAAAAAAGATTATATTTAAAAATTCAAAAAATTAATGAGAATCAATTGGCTTTTTGGAATTTAAAATAGTTGCATATTTTGTTGTTACTCATAAACTGCTACACATCCTTTATGTCATTAAAATTTATAGTAAATAAGTAGCTAATGCATAGATACCTGAATGTAATATATATATGTATACTCATAGCTATGCAGACACAGGCACACATGCTTTGTTTTTTGAGAGCTAGTTGATAATCATTTATTCATATGTTATTCTATCTGGGCTCTGATTTTGACATCATTTATGTCAAAAGAATCTGTGAACAGGGGACTTGGGTTCACATATCAGCTTTGCTAATGACTGAAGTTGGGATTTGCACCCCGTCTACGTGGACAATTCAGGTTCGGAATGAGGCCTCATATGGCCAGTGTACTGCCTCATTCTGCTGGATTTCGACGTGTGCTGTTGATAGGAAAGTCCATTACTATAGTGATATTGCTTGTGTTGTCACAGAACAGTTAACCAAAGACTTGTGACTTCCATCATCTTAGTTTTTATTATTTTGTCAAAATGTTGCAAACCATATAGTGTGATACCTGCCTCAGAAATATTGGCTGTGACATCTGAAACAACTCTGGAGTGAAGATTAAGCAACTCCCTTAGAGATCCAAACTACAATTTCTCTCGAGGTATTCTGTAATAGCCATTTGACTGAAGAGCAGCTCCCACCTGTGGCATGTGGATAATGTGTTCACTTTGTGAAAAATCCCCTGTGGCGTTCTTTGGACGGTGGGCAGGAGAGTGGGCAGGATCTTGGGGCAAGTAGCAGAATTTCATGTTCCATACTGTGAGGCCCATAAGGCAAGAATGCATCAGTCACTTTGAGCACCAAGCCGTGGTACTTGTGCGCTGTGCCAGGCATACCTTAGGCGTATAATGGATATGGATTA
Source organism: Oryctolagus cuniculus (assembly GCF_051225735.1). Classification (NCBI taxonomy): domain Eukaryota; kingdom Metazoa; phylum Chordata; class Mammalia; order Lagomorpha; family Leporidae; genus Oryctolagus; species Oryctolagus cuniculus. Next base: position 86,421,851 of record NC_142876.1, read on the forward strand.
AATGAAAGCGTAATTGTTCACCATCGAGTCTGCATAACTCATACTGTATCCAGATTTGCAGAAGTTGAAGAAGTTGAGGCTGAGGGATGTCATGTGGCTTGCCCAGACTCACAGAGAACTCTGAGACTTTCTTGCCCTTATACACCATGAAGACTGAAGTATGCCTTGCCGTGAACATCACCAGAACTTTGTTTCCTTCTCTCACATGTAGGACTGTGAATTACCATCTTGTCACCCTCCTCCAGCTGCCCCGGAAACAAGGAGAAGCTCACACAGTGTACCAAGAACCCAGTGGCGATTTGGGTCTTGGACTCCAGTAAGAAACAGAGTGGGGGCAGTGAGGAGGGAGGGCACAAGGGGAGGCGTGACATGACTGTAGGAAGTTGGCTCCTGTTCCAGCGAGCAGCCATTTCACAGAACACATCTGCACTGTTTTCCTCCAACCCCCAGTGCTCAGCCACTTGTGGAAAAGGTACCCGGATGAGATACGTCAGTTGCCGAGATGAGGATGGCTCCGTGGCTGATGAGAGTGCCTGTGCTACCCTGCCTAGACCAGTGGCCAAGGAGGAATGTTCTGTGACACCCTGTGGGCAGTGGAAGGCTTTGGACTGGAGTTCTGTAAGCGTGTGAATTCGTTGGAAGGGGGAGGGTCAGGGAAAGAGTGAAGGGGGATTGAGGAGTAGGCGTCCCACATCATGAGTACTATTTCAGAGTTGTGCTTACTTTGTGATTTGAATTATCCTGCTCCATAAATGTGCGATTGATCAAGAATGCAAGAAACCTTACTCAAGTGTGTGAGAAATAGGTATTGGCATATCAATAAATGTCATGATTGCATATGACTCTGAGAGGTCCAGTAAAACAGACCTGTGTGAAAACCCGGCCTTTCACAGTTACTACTTGGCACGACCTTGAGCAATCTGATGAAAGTCCTTGAGCCTCAGTTTCCTCCACACTTAAAAGAATACAAAACACAATACTTAATAGGGTTATTGGGACAATTCTTTGAGGTTATACATGTTAAATGCTTAGCAAAAAGTAGATACTCAGTAGAGAGATAACCTCACTTTCATTTCTTGAGCATCCATCCATCAATCCATCCTTCTCTCAGAGCCATCTGTCTACTCACCAGATTTAGGAAAACTTACTAGAGGGAGAGCAGTGAACAATGATTAACAAAACACCTGCCTTTGTGGAAATTATTTCAATGGAGGATCCAGTCAGTGAACAAATAAATACGAAATACGAAATACAGCAGCAGGTGCCGATAAGTACTAGCAAGAAGTCAAGCTGGATAATGACGTAGATACAGATAGGACACACTTTTAGATAGGGCGGTCAAAATGATCTGACAATGATCATGACCAGTGTGAAGCAAGGGGGTGAGCCGCATGGGTATCTGTGTGGCACAGCAAACGATAGATGGGGTAGAAAGTCACTAAGAGGAAAGGGTTGCTAATGTATTCAAGAAACATCCATGAGGCTAGCATAGCTGGAGTATAGCAAGTGGAGAATAAGTCAGAGAAATGCATAATAAAAGGCATAGTGGGTCAGAGTAAGGATTTTGAATATTCTCAGCAAACTGGGAAGCCACTGGATGAAGCAACAGGGTTTGACTGTGTTGTAAAGAGTTCTGTAGACTCCTGATACGTAGTCAACAGACTCAGGTAGCAATGTCAAGATTGTAAGCAGGAGCTCAGCTGCAAGGCCATTGCCAGAGTTCTGGCAAGGGAAGACGAGGTCTTGGACCAAGGAGGTGACGGTGGGGGTGGTGACAAGTGTCTGCATTGGGGATGTGTTCTAAATTCTGAACTAACAGGCTTTCTCAGTGAAATGGGTATGGCATGGGAAGGAAGGAGCAGAGGTAAATGTGATGCCAAGATGAGGAGCCTGAGCAGTGGGGAAGATAGGAGGCCTCATACTGAAGTGCACGTTCAAGAATTGATGACTGACTGCCACATGACCAACCCTTTCTCTTTCTGAACCTTCAACGTAGTGCTCAGTGACGTGCGGGCAAGGTAGGGCAACCCGGCAAGTGGTGTGTGTCAACTACAATGACCACGTGATCGATCAGAGCGAGTGCGACCAGGATTACATCCCAGAGACCGACCAGGACTGCTCCATGTCACCGTGCCCTCAACGGACCCCACACGGTGGCTTACCCCAGCACCCTTTCCAAAATGAGAATTACCGTCCCCGGAGCCCAGGCCCCAGCCGCACCCACGTGCTTGGTGGAAACCAGTGGAGAACTGGCCCCTGGGGAGCAGTGAGTATCCCCCGAAGCCTTGCCCTGGTTTGCTTGCTTGCTTTTCTTTGACTTGAGGTGGGGTTTTTTTGGGGAAAAAAAAACTAGAAGCTCCTTTGGATCATTGTTTCCCCACAAGGGATTGGTGATGTGCATTGTCACGTGGGGAACCATCTTTCATGAGTTACCATGGCTCCTACACAGCGGCTCTAGGGTGACACTGCCTACAGGGACCTGTAGGCTACCTCGGTGGGGTGGAATAGGGAGTGGCACTGCTGGATGATGGGATCAGGTAGCTACTATGGGAGCTGTGATGGTTGCAGGTAGAGGCCAACAGTAACTCAGTCCCATAGAGGGAGTTCAGAGGACAGAGAAGTGTTGCTGAAAGGGAAGTCTTACTTTTGGTGCTGTTTTTGACAAGTGCAGTCACAAAGAGGCGGTATAGTAGTCACTCTTTTTTTTTTTTTTTTTTTTTTTTTTTTTTGACAGGCAGAGTGGACAGTGAGAGAGAGAGAGAGAAAGGTCTTCCTTTTGCCGTTGGTTTACCCTCCAATGGCCGCCCCGGCCAGCGCACTGTGGCCGGCGCACCGCGCCTATCCAAAGGCAGGAGCCAGGTGCTTCTCCTGGTCTCCCATGGGGTGCAGGGCCCAAGCACTTGGGCCATCCTCCACTGCACTCCCGGGCCATAGCAGAGAGCTGGCCTGAAAGAGGGGCAACCGGGACAGAATCCGGCGCCCCGACCGGGACTAGAACCCGGTGTGCCGGCACCACTAGGTGGAAGATTAACCTATTGAGCCGCTGCATCAGCCAGTAGTCACTCATTGTCCTGGATGAGGGGAGAAACGGTTGGGTGGCTGAGCTGGGTGCTGCAGGGAGTTGGTTATCAGAGCTGGTAGGCTCTGCAGGAGGATGCCTCAGTTTGGTGCATGGACTCACACTGCCGCTCCCCCTCTTCGTGGAGGAACGACACAGGACCCTGCGCTGTTCTTTCGTCTGCTCGGCCCTCCCCGGGTTTGCTGCTGGTTCTTCCCGGGTTGGCTACCGTCCCTTCCACCTCCGTGGAAGGGCGGTTCCCCCTGGCCACTTTCCCCACTTCCGCAGGGGAGCGGCACACCGCCGGCCGGCTCTCTCGGGCGCTGCACAGGTGTTCCTTCAGATAGATGTTCCTGGTGCATGTTGTCTCTCTCCTCCTTTATAGTCCTCTTCCACCAATCCCAACTCTGCTACCCACACGCCGAGTACTCTGCTCTCCTCCAATCAGGAGCAGGTCCTACAGTTTATTGGTTGAACTGGAGGCAGCTGTGTAGAAGCTGTTTCTCCCTTCTCAGCGCCATATTGTGGGAGAGCAGATGCATAGAATAAGTCTTAATTCCAGTAACTTAGTCTAGTCCGAGTTGCTCCCCACACACACTTGCTAATTGGGGGGCCTTACGTCCCCAGTCCCCTTGGAGCCTTGGTTCCCTTATGTGCAGAATGAGGACAGCAATAATAGTTTCTGCTTTCTCAGGCTGTAGTAAGAATTCTTAGAGATGATACAGAGAAAGCCCTTTGCCCACCCCAGAGTGAGAACATCAACAGATGTCAACAGCTGCTTCCCTTATGATCCTCAGCATGAGCCTGCAAAGCAGCAATGCCTGGAAAAACATTTACTATCAAAAGAAAACATGCACTTTTAGATATTTAAAACATTTTTGTACTAAAAATTCAGGGTGCAGACTATCAGATGTGTTTAATGGAACTGCAGGAGGCACCCTGGGTAGGTGTGTGGTTCCCAGGGGTCTTCTTTTTAATTGCTTACTATTAATTTCTTTCCAGGATTGCTAATTGTGTTTAATTATTTCTGGACTACAAGTAATTAGAAGGAAGAAGTCTATTTCCCACGTGGCTATGGGCCGGCCACTCGGGTGTCCTTTGCTCTGAGCAGTGATTAGCCGCGGAGCATCTGCACGCGCAGCAAGCATTAGCCGTGTGCAGACCGGCAGCCAGGTCACTCAGCTCCTGCACCATTGCCTTCCCCTGTCCTGCTTCTCACTTTAAGCTTGGGGTTAGAAGAGATTTTCATTCTGAGAAATTAAATGGTGATCAGGGTTGATCATTACCAAGTATCTTTTTTTTTTTTTTTTGTGGTTGAAAAATATGCAAAACTCACAGGTATGATTTCAGGTTCAGCACTAGAAATTTTCTTTCAAAATATTTTAATGCTACTCATTTTTTAGGACTGTATTTGGGGATGATGCATTCCTTTAAGACTGAATGGGTCTGCCCTTGGGCAGGGTTCCCAATTAGAGAGGATTAGATAAGCTTGCGGCCACAGTGGGCAATGCCATTGTTTTCCTCTGTGTGCCTGTTTTGTGTTTGGAAATTTCTCCCCCTAAGTTAAGTGAGGCTGAAGCTGGACAATGTGAAGTTTTTCAGCCCTAACTTGACCTGTCTGACCTTCTCCCAAGAGTGTGAGGTGTGCACTGGAATGCACGCCTTTGAATTATACAGTACAAGCTGCACCTGACAACTGCACAGGACGCAAGTGTGAGCCCTTTAAGGAGCTTATCTTCTTTTTTTTTTTAAGATTTATTTATTTGTTTGAAAGGCAGAGTTACAGAGAGGCAGAGGAAGAGAGAGAGAGGTCGTCCGTCCACTGGGTCACTCCCCAATGGCTGCAACAGCTGGTGCAGGACTGATCTGAAGCCAGGAGCCTGGAGCTTGTTTCAGGTCTCCCATGTGGATGCAGAGGGCCCAAGCACTTGGGCCATCTTCTTCTGCTTTCCCAGGCACATTATCAAGGAGCTGGATCAGAAGTGGAGTAGCCAGGTCTCAAACCGGCACCCATATAGGATGCCAGCACTGCAGGCAGTGGCTTTCTATGCCACAGCTGCAGCCCTAGGACTTTATCCTTTAATGGGGGCAGTAAAGCCAGTGGATGCCATAATAAAGGAATGATACAAGGCTGCACTATCACGGGGGAAAACTCAGGGGCTAAAGTATATGCTACAAATTTATTGATTCATCAGGCAGAGTTACAGGGAGCAAGGGAGAGACACAGGAGAGGTCTTCCATCCACTGATTCACTCCCCAAATGGTATCAACAGCTGGAGCTTGGCTGGGCTGAAGCCAGGAGCTTCTTCCGGATCTCCCTCTTGGGTGCGGGGCCCAAGCACTTGGGCCATCTTCCACTGCTTTCTCGTGTGCATCAGCAGGGAACTGATCAGAAGTGGAGCAAATGGGATGCAGAGCAGCACCCATATAGGATGCCAGCATCACAGGCAGCAGCCTTACCCACAATGCTGACCCCTGCAGATTTATGTCCATTATACAAGGCTCTCTCTAGTTGTTGTCTCCAAACAAAGCTAAATAATATAATGGTTCTCTCTGTGTGTGTGTGTGTGTGTGTATCTATGAAGCTTTTATTTAAAAGTACAAGGTACAGATTTTCAGGTTTAAAGTAGACCAGAACCCTCAGAGAACAGAGGAAGAATTTTTATAAGTCGAAAAAGACCCCAGTGCTTTCTCAGACATAACTAATGAATCTATTACCCTGGTTTACATGTTTAAATGCAAATCCAGTATAAAACGAGAAAGTATAGATAATGATTAGGGTTCGTGAAAAGAAAAATTTTTGAGAGACTTGGACAGGCAGAGACACACACATACAGAGAGAGACAGAGAGTGGGAAAGAGAAGCTAAGAAATGGAGAAACACAGTCATTCAGAAACAGAATTCTCATCTATTGGTACATTCCCCAAAAGCTTCTAATGGTTAGGATTAGGTCACACCAAAGCTAGAGATTGAGAACTCAGTCCATGTCTCCCATGAATGGCAGTAGCCCAGTAACTTCGGCCATCACCACTGTCTACCAGGGTCTGTGTTAGCAGGAGGTTCAAGATTCGAGCTAGAGCTGGGCTTTGAGCCTAAGTGCTCCAACATGAGATGTGAGGATCATAGCCTGTGTCTTAATTGCTAGACTGAACACCCACCCCTGGGGTACATATTTAAACCAATAACAATTTGGCCAGCATCATCTGGGAAATTGAACTATGGTTCAATGCAGAAAACAATAAAATATGTGCATGTCTTGATATGGAAGAAGATGATCAGCAAGAAAGTGTCAGGGTGTATTTAGAGATAACAACAGTTGGAACTTGCCTTAGATGAAAAACACAAGTCAGCCTTCAGAACCTGGAACTAAAAACATGCTTGCAAATGCAGTCTCAGGCTTGATAATTCGTGGGAAATACATTGCTTTGAGGACCAGAGGGTTATTTATAGGCAAACTGATTTTACAAGTTAAGGGTCAAAGTGAAGGATACTAGCAAACACACAGGGTTTAAAAAGATAAGGAAATTATGGGAAGGAAAAACACTCTAGGTGTAGATAAATAGGAGAGCCATGAGAAGCTCGCGTGGGAAATGAACTGAAATGCAAACATGAAACAAAGCCACCAGGGAGAGAGAAAGAGTGAGACTCAGAGAGCAGCTGAAGAGACATTTATCAAGGTGGAATTCAATTAAGTTCATTGGCGAAGTAAAAAGTAAGCAAAACAGATCTTGCTTTCATTAGCCGTTGAAGTGTAGCCTATTGTAAAGGACAGAAGGGGACGTTTACCTGCTCAGAAAGTGATGGCTAAGTGGCATTCCATGATGCTTGCCTGGAATAATTGAATGAGTTCATATGGAAGCTTAATCTCAGCAGCTGACAATTCATTAAGCGTGTAATCTGACATCTGTGTTGGAAAGGAAGCCCAGTGTTGGTTCTAAATAGCACTTGACATCTTGAAAAGGAAACAGTTTCCAAATACGGTGTCCATCCATACCTCTGGATATCTTAGAGCTAGAGAGAAGGTTAAGGAGGCTGGTCCAGGGGCTGCTTCGGAAGTCACTAGGACACTGTCTCTCATGAGGCACTTAGCAAGCACCTACTGAGGGCCCAAAGTGTGCAAGAAAGAGAAGCTACAGGTCTGCCCGCCAGTTGTGCTTGCAAGCTGTGCACATGAAACATTCCCATGGTAGGGAAGTTCGCAGGTTCTCCCGATCGCTTTCTGTCCATTGTGAATGACCTGACCACAGTTTCCCTTGCATTTTGTCTCTGGCCTTTCAGCCAGCTGCTTTTTGTGCTTGCGACGTGGGGATTGAGGTGCATATTAACATTGTTGGCTGATGTGTTTAGTGTTCCAGTACCTGTGCTGGTGGCTCCCAGCGGCGTGTTGTTGTATGTCAGGATGAAAATGGATACACCGCCAATGACTGCGTGGAGAGAATCAAACCTGATGAGCAAAGAGCCTGTGAATCCGGCCCTTGTCCTCAATGGGCTTATGGCAGCTGGGGAGAGGTAAGGGTAGACCATCCATCTGCATTGCCTTGGGCAAAAAACACTGAAGGATTGTGCTATGAACAAACTCAATTACTGTTCCTAACTTTACTTAAAAGTAGAACTGGTTCTAGTAGAAGCTTATAGATTTAGACTAACTAGGAATATCAGCCTTAAATCTGGAATATTTTATAAGTGTACTTTCTATGTACCTAAGGGACTACTCGAATATATAGGAAAGGGGGGCTGGTATCGTGGCTCACTTGGTTAATCCTCTGCCTGTGGCACTGGCATCCCATATGGGCGCCAGGTTCTAGTCCCGGTTGCTCCTCTTCCAGTCTAGCTTTCTGCTGTGGCCCGGGGGGCAGTGGAGGAAGGCCCAAGTGCTTGGGCCCCTGCTCCCGCATGGGAGACCAGGAAGAAGCACCTGGCTCCTGGCTTCGGATCGGCGCAGCTCTGGCCATCGCGGCCACTTGGGGAGTGAACCAACAGAAGGAAGACCTTTCTCTCTGTCTCTCTCTCTCTCACTGTCTGTAAGTCTGCCTGTCAAATAAATAAATAAAATCTTTAAAAAAAAAAAGAATATATAGGAAAGGAAAACTAGACAGAAAGGCAGATAAATCCTGGTTTAAGTTGTTAGTTAACTTTTAGTGGTTTAAAAAAAAAAGTATGCTTCTAAGGTGATTGAAATGATGTGTTAAGTGGTCCATGAAAGTTTTGCCATCTTTTTATGGTTTTCAGGTGGTTTGTGATACACCCTCATGCCTCAGGAATACTATCTCCCAGTATTCCAAATGCTCAGTGACAGCTAGAATGGCTGGGTGTTACTGTTCTCAAGATGATGTGTTTGAGTCGTAGAAGGGAATAATTAGCTATATATTCTCAAATCATGAAATTCTTCAGGCAGTACCTTTTCAGAGTTGCCTGCTGTGACTGATAAAGGGCAGTGGGCTATTGGGAGCACATAAAACTAGGTCCCATTCCCTGCCCTTGCCCTGATAAGCCTGTGACCTTGGCAAATAATGTAGCTTTGCCGAATGTTTATATGCTCATCTGTGAATGAGGATGTTAATAGCATCAACTTCACAGTGTTCGTGACCGTTCTGTGAGGTAGGACATGTCAGATACCTAACACAAAGCCCTCAGTCAACTGCTGTTCTCGTAATGTAATAATAATTAATGTGGGGAATAATTATTATCATTAATGGCACTGTTATTACTCAGTAGGATTTGGGGCTCCTGTTATATGTAGGCTTAGATATTTTATTGTGTTGTGTTTAATCAACCGAGACTATATCTATACTCTTGAGTCAGTGGGCAGCGCATACTTAAAGCTATTGAGCTGTTCTGTTTGACTATAAAATTTACCAAATGAAACACAAGAATTCACACTTGGAAGAACCTAGTGCAAAGAGGGGGAAATGGACAGCTGAGCCCGAGGAGCTCTTCAGTCCCTGTTGCTGGCTGACCACATCCAGTATCCACATCTTGTGGTTTCCTGCACGTAACCTAGTAGTCAGTGGCAGTCACTACAGGCGTTCTTGTTGACTTTCATGGACAGTTATGTCATTCTGGAGAGCTTTGCTGAAGGAAGGGGGAGTGAGGCTGGGAGACTCTTGTACTATGGTTTTCCCAAAAACCTCTTGCAAAGTTCTGTCCCATGGGGACTTGTGATTAAGCTTCTGTAATTGGCTCCCGGCCAGCAGAGTACGCGCATTTGCCGGGATGCATGCTGTCAGCACCGACACAGTCATTCCAAATACTGTGGGAGATCTGGCTTTGACACAGCGGGAAAAGCGAATGTCAGTGTTCCTGGATCTGAGCACCACAGTGCTGTCCAAGAAATACATCTTGTTCCTGCCTTAGAAGCTTGAATCTAGCCAAGGGTTGGAATGTTATCCCATGTTCCCACCACATGTTTATTCATCTCAGGGGAAAGGCATATCTGTCCTAAGATTGAGAGATAGAGTAGACTATTTTACCATCATAGCAGTCCGTGGGCACTGGCATCAGAGAATGACCAGAGGTTGGTGACAGCTTCTTAGAAGTTGCCAGAAAATAAAACGTGCTAAGTCATTATTTCCTTTATTTGGAATTAGGTATTTTTTTGTTGAATTTTTTTTTTGGGGGGGGGATTTTATGTACTTTAGAGAACCTTATCTTAATCACTTGCTGATGGGTTGACTTTTATCAAGTTAATTAACTCTTCTTTTAAAAAAAAAAAAAGGTTTATTTAAAAGGCAGAGTGATAGATGGATAGATAGGTAGGTAGGTAAGTAAGTAGGTAGGCAGGTAGGTAGATAGATAGATAGACAGATAATCTTTTATTTCCTGGCTTAGTCCCCAAATGGCCAAACAGCCCAATCAAAGCCAGGAGCCAAGAGCTCAATCCCCATCTTCTATGTGGGTAACAGGGACCCAAACACTTGATGAGATGAAATCTATAAAAGCAGTTGTTTGGTACAGGTGAGGAGGTAGCACTCAATGTATGGTATCAATGCTATGCACCATTTAGGTTGGAGAGCTTTGTTCAGTTCCCTGTGTTGCTGTTGGTAATTTGAGTTGGTTCTAGCTATCAGAGTCTTCTCTAACCCAGTGCTATAACAGAACTTGGCCAAGAAACATGTCTCATAGGGAGCAGAAGTTTAGCTTTTGCAATTCACATAAAATAACCGCCTTCTCCCTTGTCCTTCTTTCAGTGCACTAAGCTGTGTGGTGGAGGCATGCGAACAAGATTGGTGGTCTGTCAACGGTCCAATGGTGAACGCTTTCCAGATTTGAGCTGTGAAATCCTTGATAAACCTCCTGACCGTGAGCAGTGTAACACACATGCATGTCCACAAGACGCCGCATGGAGTACTGGCCCTTGGAGCTCGGTACGGCCCTAACTATTCATGTTTGCTACCCAAACTCTCTTCATTCTGAGCTCTTCTGGGGCATTCCTCGGCAGCAGATGGTTGTCTTCTTCACAGGGGCCTCCCAGAAGCTGTAGTGTCAGTGGTCTGTCTTCTTCATATGGAGGCACGGTAGAACTGACTTTGTGTGCTCCTGCCAGAGTGACTATACCGACCTTGAGTACCTCATACAGGAGCTGGTGCCAGAAGTAGCATTTCCTAGAGCTACTTACATGTGTGTACCTACACAGCCCTGTGCCACATAGTGACATCTCAGTCAGCAAGGGGCTGTGTACGGTCAAGGTGTCCCAATCAGATTCGGTTGCCTGGTGACGTCGTAGCTGTTTCAGTTTGTCTAAGCGCACTCTGTGATGGGCACATGATGCCAGAATCACCCAGTGATGCCATGCTCAGCATGTGCACCTGCTGTTAAGCAACACCTGACTGTGTAGTGCTCGAAGCTTACAGCTCAGTAGCAGATCTTTCTAAGCTATGGTAGTTTTGACTTTGCAGAAAAGGTTTCTGCTTATTGAAGCCAGAGTAATTTTTGTCTTTTTGTCAATGACTGTAATTTGCCTCTATGTGATGTGGGTACAACTCTCAACATAATCACCACCAAGTCTATGCCCGCAAAATAGACTGAAATGGCTTTGACAATGCAAAACACCACCAGTGGGATCTGTGACCCGGTGCCTTTCCAGGTATCCGAAAAGTTCTCAATCTCCCACCCACACAGGATGCCTGCTTGAGACCAGGCTTTGCTTGAGTTCTAGTCTTTTAGCTAGCAACTGAGGTGGCAAGCCAGGTTTGCCCCTGTCAATACTATGGAAACTTCTGGGGCAGCTCTCGGAGGATCAACTGGGAGAAAACACTACTTTGGCCAGGTTGTACCGTGGCTAGGGAGCCATTAGTGCTGTTTTATGTAAATAGAGCAAGCATTCCTGTCAATGCCTTGATTGCACAGAAGCTGAGTTTAGTAATATATTAAGTCATCACCAGCAGCCTTTTTCACTCAGTAGGATTTGGAGGAAAAGCCTTAACCCTTCCTGACACAGATTAACCGAAGTGAGATGGTTAATACTGTTGACGCTTCTGAGAGTCAAAGGGTTTCACTCTCTGAGGTTGTATCTTCTGGTTTAACCCTAGCTATACAATCAGTGTATTTTGTATTGAATTGAACTCTAGAAGGATTTAGAGTGTTATCTCAACTGGTACTATTTAGTCAGGCTGTAATGATTTTGCTCAAGAGGTTGAGAAATGCCACTCTGTCTAAATCACTTAGGGGCGTTTTGTCCACAGTAATAACACCCTTCCCTGTTGAGAAGTTTCAAGAAGGCTATAGATAACCTTAGAATGTCAGGAGCTTCCTCTGATGGTCCCAGCTCCCCAAAGTCACCTACTGCATACTATTGCTCCTGAAAATATCCTCACTGAGCCCATTATAACTTCACCCTATTGGCTCGACCAGCAGCACCACCAATACCAGAGTTGGATTTCACAAGATTTACTAGCTCTCTACAAAGTAATATCTCATTAACGTTGACCTAAAAGCACCTCTTCCCCCATCACCCTCATGCATAGATACATGAGGCTCTTCATCACACGCTCCTCCAGACTCTAAATCCCATCCATCGTCCCATATTTTTCTCTCTAAGGAGGAATTTACTTGGCAAAATGGGTGAAACCTGGTCTGAGAGAATTGTAGACTGTAGTTCTGGAGATGTGGGTGGTTGTATATAAGTTTCTACAACATTGTCTTCCTTGAGCCTATTTTCAGCACGCCTCAAATTTTTCACACATGATCCCACCCCACAGATTTCCCAAGAGCCCAAATACTTAGATTTTAAATTATGAACTGCTGATTATTTTAACTGCAAACATGAAGTGTTTTTTAATGCAGTTAATCATCTTGGGCATGCAGTTTTCTGAACCACAGAAGAGGAAGAGAGAAAAATTCTAAACACTGGGTGTGCACAGAAGCAAGTGCATGGATTATTAAAATATTATTTTTTTTGCTGCCTATTTGATTTTAATGGGGCTTTTGTAAAGTGATGATTGGTTGAATATATATTTAAATGCCTCTTGAGTCTAAGAGCAAGGCCACTTCTGCAAGGCTTTTATATCATGATTTTTAAAAAATTAAATCAAAAGCATTTTTTAAAAGACATACATTTGTAGTATGTTACTTTCTCTAAATATACGTGTGAGAGGGCAGTCTCTCAGGTCCTCACTGTAGGATTTTGAAGTTAATGTTAGGTTTATTTCTGTGGATGTTGTGCTACAATAACTTAGCAATTGTCAGTCTACGCATACCTCAGTGAATTGTGTTAAGAGCCATAAAGCCAGGTCCAAGGTGCTTCATCATTGTAACTGACAGTGAAATTAACAACAATAAAAAGTATATTTGAGGTGCTAACATGTTGCTTTCAACAGAAAGCAAATTAGACTTGTTAGAGACCAGAGGTAGCAGTTGCCTCCCCCAAGTCCTCCCACACAGTCAAGGGCATCTGCTACTGTGTGCCAGAGCTTTCTCCAAGGTCACACTGAAGACAGCCTGCTTCACTTGTCAGTCAAAAGCAGTATTCACAAAAACCCCAGAGCATAGTTAATATGGCTTCCAGAGTCTCTAAAATGAAGCTTCTGTGAATTAGGGTTCAAGTACATTTTAGGCACACCATTGGTTCCAGCTCAAGTCATTGAAGATTTCAGA